>NC_090324.1:102488174-103931497 GCF_040869045.1 Eurosta solidaginis
TTTCTTTCGAATTTATTTCTTATTACTTCTTAAACCAGCGTTTTATCACCTTTTTCTCTATAACTTAATGCATACGACTTATTTTGAAGAAAACAGATTGAGATAAAGATCAGGATCTATTAATATATACATCTCTATATACAGTTCTTTGATAAAGCGAATGCCCGTATTATCAGTAAAGATATTTCAATATACCCATCTGGGAAAAATTTGAACATACCTCTTTTTAACACGCTTTTATTAGCTTGGCCTGTATCTATGTAACGGAATCTTTGAGCTAAATTTTCACTGGTTTATAGAAGTCTGATTAATTTGAAACTTTGCATACGTATCAAGGACCGATGACAATGCATTAATGTGATGGTGTGGTGACATAAAGTCAACGGCCACAAGGTCAATTGGCCTTATTACCACTTTGAATGGCCATAAGTTTGATGGAAACTTTGCACACGTATCAAGGCTCGATGAAAATGCATTAATGTGATGGTGTGGTGACATAAGGTCAACGGCCACAAGGTCAATTGGCCTCATTACCACTTTGAATGGCCACAAGTTTGATTGAAACTTTGCACACGTATCAAGGCTCGATGACAATGCATTAATGTGATGGTACGGTGACATAAGGTCAACTGTCATAAGGTCAATTGGCCTTATTACCACTTTGATTGGCCACAAGTTTGATTGAAACTTTGCACACGTATCAAGGCTCGATGACAATGCATTAATGTGATGGTGTGGTGACATAAGGTCAACGACCATAAGGTAAATTGGCCTTATTACCACTTTGAGTGGCCATAAGTTTGATTGAAACTTTGCGCACGTAGCAAGGCTCGATTACAATGCAATAATGTGATGGTGGGGTCACATAACGTTAACGGACATAAGGTCAATTGAACTTATGAACACCCCAAATGGCCATAGATTTGAAAACTTGCACATAATGCGAAAAACGCATTCCTTTATTAATGATAGAAGTGGATGCATGGCACATCTACGAGAGAGCATACTGCAGCCCTTTTTAACACGCTTTTATTAGCTTGGCCTGTATCTATCAATGTATCGATGTATATATGTAACGGAATCTGGAGTGGAGCTAAGAGCCCCGGTAATGCAGAGCTTCGAAGTCCCTTGCACCTTTTGAAGCATTTTAAGATAGGTACTTTTAGCTAGTGCAGGCCACCAGACCAAGGCACCATAAAGAAGAATCGGGCGTACAATGGCTGTGTAAATACAGTAGGTCACCTTAGGGAAAATCCCCAGGAGGCGCCAATTGCTCTCTTGCAGGTGAACAGCTCTGCTGCTGCCTTCTTGAATCGCTCCACTATATGGTCACTCCATAATAGCTTCCTATCCAGAATGACTCCCAAATACTTGACTTGATCGCTAAACGCTAAGAACGTACCCCCTATTCTTGGCGATGTAAGATTTGGTACTTTGTACCTCCTCGTGAAGAGAATAAGCTCGGTTTTATCCGGGTTGACTTCCAAACCTGTGGCAGGTTGTACTCCTGGAGCAGCTCCAGGATGTCAGCTGGGTGCGTTGGCGTCACTGGAACCTAGGCTCTAACCCTTGGTCGTGAGGGGATATCACGCGCTTCCACTACCTTGAGGCGCACGCCCGGATATACCACCCCTATCAGCGTGACGGCGGCCCTATAAAGGTTTAACGACCTGGCGTCGTCACAGGCAATTAGCTTTTGACATTGCCCTGGAACCACCCTGCAACGGTATAAGATTGCGGTGGACCAGGATTGTCTTTCTTAACCTTAACGGCCACCGTAGCGAGCGCGGCCTCGATCCACTTCCACTGTTGTTTCGGGATCCTGCCATCTTCGCTGCTCTCGTCTGTAATGCCAATGATCTGCCGACCCTTGGCAATTTCTGCGAAAGACCGCGTCCAGCCTCCCTGCGTCTTGGCCCTTTTCGGTGCCGTGGGGTTGGATTCATCCATGGACCGCTGGCGTTTCGAGGTTTCATCGCTCTCGACTAAAACTTTTAAAATTACTTGAACTAAAAAATTAAAAATAAAAAATAATTTTAAAAAACTAACAGAACACGCTTTTATAGTAAGCTGAACTAAAAATTAGAAAATAATTTTCAATTAAAAAGAGTTTATATAACAGTAGTAGAAGGTCAAACAATCGTTTATAGTTAATCACCTCAAAATAAAATTATAATAAAATTTAAGTTATTTTTGCTCAATTTATCGTGTTAACGGCCGAGTGGAAGGACAGACGGTCGACTGCGTATAAAAAATGGGTGTGGCTTCAACCGATTTCGCCCATTTTCACAGAAAACAGTTATCGTCATAGAATCTATGCCCCTACCAAATTTCACAAGGATTGGTAAATTTTTGTTCAGCTTATAGCATTAAAAGTATTCTAGACCAATTAAATGAAAAAGGGCGGAGCCACGCCCATTTAGAAATTTTCTTTTATTTTTGTATTTTTTTGCACCATATAATTACTGGAGTTGAATGGTGACATAATTTACTTATATACTGTAAAGATATTAAATTTTTTGTTAAAATTTGACTTTAAAAATTTTCGTTTAAAATGTGGGCGTGTTCTTCATCCGTTTACGCAAATTTTTATTTACCACATATATAGTAATAGTAGTAACGTTCCTTCCAAATTTCATCATGATATCTTCAACGACTGCCAAATTACAGCTTGCAAAACTTTTAAATTACCTTCTTTTAAAAGTGGGTGGTGCCAAGCCTATTGTTCAAAGTTTTACTAATTTTCTATTCTGCGTCATAAAGTCAACCCATCTACCAAGTTTCATCGCTTTATCCGTCTTTGGTAATGAATTATCGCACTTTTTCGGTTTTTCGAAATTTTCGATATCGAAAAAGTGGGCGTGGTTCCAGTTATCGTGTTAACGGACAGACGTACGGACGGACGGACGTGGCTCAATAAAATTTTTTTTCGATACTGATGATTTTGATATATGGAAGTCTATATCTATCTCGATTCCTTTATACCTGTACAACTAACCGTTATCCAATAAATGTTAATATACTCTGTGTGAAAAACACGCTGAGTATAAAAAGCATTGGCGCTTTGTGCCATATAATAAATAAATCGATCGGCCGATGCTTTTGAACACGCTTATGTGAGATTCACTTGGATGTATGTTTGTAACTCTCTAGGAAAGGTGCCCAAAGGACAGTTGGATAATGTTTAGGAGACCCATCTAGCGGCAATTTCCATCTAGAGGAAATGCAAAAATTTGCCTCGCACCCCCCAAAATGAGTTCTAAAGTTTATAAGGAATTATTGAAGGATGCTGTCGTTTGATTTTCAGATCACAAAATGGATTAAGAGAGCATTTTTCAACAGGATAACGCTGCCATTCATGTTTTGTCAGGTCGTGGGTCGTCCCTGCGTAGGGCTTCACTCACACCCTGGCCCGCTTTGATGTAGAGGGCCTCACATGTTTAGGTGGAGTACGCTGTTAAAACAGCAATATTCAAATAAATGTTTGGCTCGTTCAAAATATATGAACAAAAAACCGAAAAGTTACCAGCGGGTCCCTCCTAAACCAGGGGTGGTATCCACAGTATGGTTGCGCAGAACACCTTTCTGCGTTGGCGGCCTTCTGCTGCGCTTATAACAAATCACCCTGGGTGGGTCCAACACCGGTTTGGAGACCAAAACTATATCCACGCAAAGCTCTAATGTTCACAGTTTTTTTTGTTGGGCACCCAACAGAACAACTATCACACGAAAATCACCAACTTCCACTGCAAATATCTCCGGACAGAGATACAATTTTTATTTTCCGTCTTCGGAGTATTGTTCTCGAGATCAACACTCGTCGTGCGAAACATCTCTCAAGATTTTTTTTTGGTAGCATCTTAGCAGTCGATCCCTCAACTACGCTTTATCATAAATAAAATTTATAGAAATGGTGTTTACCAAAAATGTAAACACGAGAAATGTCAACTGAAAACTTACCAAAAAGACCATTGTGAATTCACATAAATTCACAATGACAAAAAAAGCTTTAATGGTAAGGTTGCCGGATGGGCGTGCATGATATGGTGAGAATAAGGACAGGGATAGATATAGGGTGGTCATGGTTGCGGTAGACAAAAGAAAGACCGTGGGAAACGACAAATGGAAACGGTTCTTTTCAGCGGGTTGGATAGTATAAAAGGGGCAACTGGAGGAGAACAAAAGTAAAGTAACATATATCAGCATATCGGGCTAAAGTGCGCGCACCGCTTTTCCAAATAAAAGATATACATTTTAGATTTTGTTTGTTTAAGTTTTCTTAAAGAAAAATTCCCTGTGCACGGAGATCTAGAAAATAATAATGCCGAATGAGCTCGATTCGAACCCGCGATCTTAAAATCAGTAGGCCGATATAACAACAAAAATTGTTAATACATCCCAGAGCACGGGGAAAAAAGTGTCAATAAAATATGACACTATGGCAGCATTGCCAACAAACAAGTCCAATTTTCACAGCTATTCTGCAACAGATGTCGCAGTGTTGTGAATATCAATTGGCACGAACCAGAATGGAAGTAGGATTAATGAAGACAAACAAAAAACCGCTGTGGTGGCTGAATGGTTATAGCAGCGGCGCCTAAACGTTGCCGATGAAGGAATTTAGCAGTTCCCGAAATGGATCTATACAACGAGCTTTGGCAGTTGTCTAAAATTTTTTCTTTCTTCTATTCTAATTTAAAAATTTTTTCAATTAAGAAAAAATTTATCATAACAATAATAATGATAAAAAATTATTGTTAGGCCTTGAGCTCGATTCGAACCCGCGATCTTAAAATCAGTAGGCCGATATAACAACAAAAATTGAAAATAATAATTCTTTAGTTTTTTGATATAAGGCAAATTGCCTTCAATTCTAAGCGCAGTTTCGGTCGATAATTTTAAAAGAGAAGGGCTACACAAAACCCAACCACCAGAACAGGATTTCTTTGCTGCATAAGGATGTGGAATATTTGTTCACCGGGTGAGTTTTTAAAGTATAAAGATTTTTTTTTATCATATAGACTTTCGCGCCGTTTGGGGTTCACGCGACCTCAATTTCGACTTCGGTCACCAGCCTCTTCAATAAATCCGCAGGCACGGATTTTCCTGGGTGAAGATTCCCACTCAATCATTGTTTTTTTTGCGTAATCCCAAATTCTAAAAATTACTATCTTTTTGATTTTTTTTTGATTAAAATACTAAATTTTTGTGGATACACTCATTTTATATTGCGTGTAGGTATGTGGGCAAATAATATTAACGTATGTGTGACATAAGGCGCGTGAACGCCAAATCGGCTTTGGGAGCCTTAATAAAAAAATGTAATTGGCGCTAATTGAGATTTCATTCTCATAGTGGGAACCGGAGGTGGCCAGTGACGCCTTTTCAAGCGCCAGGGAATCACATTGTTACAAATCACGAATTTTACAAGTCACGAATTTTTACAAATCACATTTTTACAAAACCACGAATTTCTACGAATTTCTACCAATTATGATTTGCTTGATGAAAATGTTGTATGGTTTTGATACATCGGAGATTGAATGTGTAGAAAATGATATTGAATTTGTAGAAAATTGTTGAATTCGCCAAAAATTGTTGAATTCGTAAAAATTGCTGCTGAGGTTGCAAAAAAAAAAATTGTTGCATTTGTAACAATTAATAACAAACGCAACAATTTTTTTTTGCAACCTCAGCAGCAATTTTTACGAATTCAACAATTTTTGGCGAATTCAACAATTTTCTACAAATTCAATATCATTTTCTACACATTCAATCTCCGATGTATCAAAATCATACAACATTTTCATCAAGCAAATCGTAATTGCATCCCATCACATTTTTTGATATTGCAATTGCATCACCAATAAATCCTCTTATTGTATCTCGGAAACCTGCATCAAATTGGATTTGTTTATTCACCTAGCCACTTGCCCTAACGTTGGAGCGACCTACTTCGTTATAGCAGTCGCCAAAAAAATGCACCATGATTTAATATGAACAAAAGCTTTTTATGGTAAATAGGAATTAACAAACGAGTCAGGGTAGTCTAAGAATTGTTTTTTTTTTTATCCCAAATTTTAAATTGTATAAAATATGAATTTTGCATTGATGTGCATGGACATATATCCGAGTCATTATAAATCTTATCCGTTTTAGTCTTAAACGGAATATTCCGAATAGATCAAAATTGTATAAAATTGTAAGGCGTCTACTAGTCGCGAAAGTATACCAGAACGATTAATTAGGCTGTTTTTTCTGTTTTACATTATTTTTTGCAGATAGGGTATAAACCCTGCACCAATAAGTCCCCATTCCCCACGTAAAAGAGCTCTTTTGGGCAGGCATTAGGGTGTGTTTTAAAACTTTTTTTTTATAACTCCAATTGAGGAGATGAGAGTTTGGTGATCTTGGCGACAGAAAAACCCAGAAATATAGTCCAAAAGAATATTTGTCATAGATCTCTTTTATACGAAATTTTCTTTTAATTTATGTGCACATTATGATTTCTTTAGGTTTATTATAATTATATGCCTGTTATGCGTTCATAAATACTGTTTTTAATACGTCTTTTTTCTTTTATATGTCTGTGTAAAGACATACATTTTTTTGCGAGGAAAGAAACCATATGTGTTAAACTCAAATTTACATATATGTATATATAAATTAAGTTGTTTGAAAAAAAAAATTATTGAATCTAAACGAAGCTTGATTTTTTTGTATAAGATTTATTTCATTCGTGTATAGATTTTAAGATTATGTTTATTAAAAATGCGTTATTGAAGTGAAAAGAGAAGTAATATGGCTGGCTAAATTCTTTTGGGGCGGGATGTAAGGATGGAATGATGAGGAGGTAAGTGGGGGTATGGAGCATGGCATTAGGGTGACCGCCGAGTAGGTTGCATGATGCGAGCGGTCCAAGGTTGGGTGGGATTCCTGTTGTGCGGTGGGTAAGTGAATCCGAAGAGGTTGAACGGAAGAAAATTAATATATGTGTGCGTCCGGTTCCAAGATGGCGGGTTGAGAACCACGGCCTGCCAAATGTACTGAGCTAGCTAGGGCCACCATCGGGAACCAAAGCAACGTGTACGTGACAGTTTCTAAGGGGCTTTGAAATGGCTTGCAGAACACAACACTCCATTTATGAAGTGGCCTGCATGTAGTGCCGATTCGAAGCCGGTAGAAGAACTTTGTAGAGAAAAATTTATGGGGAAAACGTTCAAGGACACCTCTACAGGACTCCATTAGAGTTAAAGTTGGATATTAAAGAAACTTGGGAAGATTTAAACAGTATGCTCCTGCAAAATTTTGCCAAGTCGATACCCAATCCAATAAATGAAGCCATTAATAAAAATGGAGGACCAATTAATTGGTAAAAACTTAATAAATGAATAAATATTTAAAAATAAATTTGCTGCGTTTAAACGAATATGCACTTGTTCGTAGTAGTATTTTTGAACATGTGATGATAAGAGTACAACAACAACAACGAAAACAGGTTTTTTGGGCCAGTAAAATTTCCGTTAAATTAACAAAGAATATGGGCTAGGATTTATTGCTATGAATGCACAAACAAAATAACTAATAGTTTAAAAAAACTAAAAAAACACGCTTTTATAGTAAACCGAACTAAACAATAGAAAATAATTTTCAATTAAAAAGAGTTTATATAACAGTAGTAGAAGGTCAAACAATCGTTTATAGTTAATCACCTCAAAATAAAATTATAATAAAATTTAAGTTATTAACAGAATAATTCATTTCACAGTGCTTGATATTGAATGTTACAATCATTCTATTGGCAATTATCTGAGAGGAAAGATATGAAATGTAGTTAAATGCACCCCACGCTTTTTACTCTGAATTAAATTGTTCTGTTAATAACTTAAATTTTATTGTAATTTGATTTTGAGGTGATTAACTATAAACGATTGTTTGACCTTCTACTACTGTTATATAAACTCTTTTTAATTGAAAATTATTTTCTATTTTTTAGTTCGGTTTACTATAAAAGCTTTTTGTGGGCGGCCACCGTGGTGTGATGGTAGCGTGCTCCGCCTATCACACCGTATGCCCTGGGTTCAACTCCCGGGCAAAGCAACATCAAAATTTTAGAAATAAGATTTTTCAATTAGAAGAAAATTTTTCTAAGCGGGGTCGCCCCTCGGCAGTGTCTGGCAAGCGCTCCGATTGTATTTCTGCCATGAAAAGCTCTCAGTGAAAACTCATCTGCCTTGCAGATGCCGTTCGGAGTCGGCATAAAACATGTAGGTCCCGTCCGGCCAATTTGTAGGGAAAAATCAAGAGGAGCACGACGCAAATTGGAAGAGAAGCTCGGCCTTAGATCTCTTCGGAGGTTATCGCGCCTTACATTTATTTTTTATTTATTTTTTATTTTTACTATAAAAGCGTGTTTTTTTAGTTTTTTTAAACTATTATTTATTTTGTTTGTGCATTCATAACAATAAATCCTAGCCCATATTCTTTGTTAATTTAACAGAAATTTTACTGGCCCAAAAAACCTGTTTTCGTTGTTGTTGTTGTACTCTTATCATCACATGTTCAAAAATACTACTACGAACAAGTGCATATTCGTTTAAACGCAGCAAATTTATTTTTAAATATTTATTCATTTATTAAGTTTTTACCAATTAATTGCTCCTACATTTTTATTAATGGCTTCATTTATTGGATTGGGTATCGACTTGGCAAAATTTTGCAGGAGCATACTGTTTAAATCTTCCCAAGTTTCTTTAATATCCAACTTTAACTCTAATGGAGTCCTGTAGAGGTGTCCTTGAACTTTTTCCCCATAAATTTTTCTCTACAAAGTTCTTCTACCGGCTTCGAATCGGAACTGCATGCAGGCCACTTCATAAGTGGAGTGTTGTGTTCTGCAAGCCTTTCAAAGCCCCTTAGAAACATGAATGGCAGCGTTATCCTCTTGAAAAATGCTCTCTTAATCCATTTTGTGATCTGAAAATCAAACGAGAGCATCCTTCAATAATTCCTTACAAACTTTAGTGCGAGGCAAATTTTTGCATTTCCTCTAGATGGAAATTGCCGCTAGATGGGTCTCCCAAACATTATCCACCTGTCCTTTGGGCACCTTTCCTAGAGCGTTACAAACATACATCCAAGTGAAGCTCACATAAGCGTGTTCAAAAGCGTCGCCCGCTCGATTTATTTATTATATGGCACAAAGCCCAATGCTTTTTATACTCAGCGTGCTTTGCACACAGAGTATATTAACATTGATTGGATAACGGTTGGTTGTACAGGTATAAAGGAATCGAGATAGATATAGACTTCCATATATCAAAATCATCAGTATAGAAAAAAATTTGATTGAGCCACGTCCGTCCGTCTGTTCGTTAACACGATAACTTGAGTAAATTTTGAGGTAGCTTGATGAAATTTGGCACTCATCGCAGATCGTTATTTAAACTGAACGAAATCGGACTATAACCACGCCCACTTTTTCTATATCGAAAATGTCGAAAAACCGAAAAAGTGCGATAATTCATTACCAAAGACGGATAAAGAGATGAAACTTGGTAGATGGGTTGAAATTATGACGCAGAATAGAAAATTAGTAAAACTTTGAACAATAGGCTTGGCACCGCCCACTTTTAAAAGAAGGTAATTTAAAAGTTTTGCAAGCTGTAATTTGGCAGTCGTTGAAGGTATCATGATGAAATTTGGAAGGAACGTTACTACTATTACTATATATGTGGGAAATAAAAATTTGCATAAACGGATGAAGAACACGCCCACTTTTTAAAAAAAATATTTAAAAGTCAAATTTTAACAAAAAATTTAATATCTTTACAGTATATAAGTAAATTATGTCAACATTCAACTCCAGTAATGATATGGTGCAACAAAATACAAAAATAAAAAAATTTCAAAATGGGCGTGGCTCCGCCCTTTTTCATTTAATTGGTCTCGAATACTTTTAATGCTATAAGTTGAACAAAATTTACCAATCCTTGTGAAATTTGGTAGGGGCTTAGATTCTATGACGATAATTGTTTTCTGTGAAAATAGGCGAAATCGGTTGAAGCCACGCCCAGTTTTTATACACAGTCGACCGTCTGTCCTTCCGCTCGGCCCTTAACACGATAACTTGAGCAAAAATCGATATATCTTTACTAAACTTAGTTCACGTACTTATCTGAAATCACTTTATCTTGGTATAAAAAATGGCTGAAATCCGACTATGACCAATCCCAATTTTTCGATATCGAAAATTACGACAAATGAAAAAAATGCCATAATTCTATACCAAATACGAAAAATGGGATGAAACATGGTAGTTGGATTGGTTTATTGACGCAAAATATAACTTTAGAAAAAAATTTGTAAAATGGGTGTGAACATGTTAAGTAGAAGAAAATTAAAAAGTTCTGCAGGGCGAAATCAAAAACTCTTGGACACTTGGCAGGAATATTGTTCGCGATATAAATAAATTAGCAATACCCGACAGATGATGTTCTGGGTCACCCTGGTTCACATTTTAGTCGATATCTCGAAAACGTCTTCAACTAAGGGTCACTCCCTTTTAAATCATTAATACCTTTAATTTGATACCCATATCGTACAAACACATTATAGAGTCACCCCTGACCCACCTTTATGGCGATATCTCGAAAAGGCGTCCACCTATAGAACTAAGGCCCACTGCCTTTTAAATAATCATTAACGCCTTTCATTTGATTTCCATATCGTACAAAGGCATTATAGAGTCACCTCTGGTCCACCTCTATGGCGATATCTCGAAAAGGCGTCCACCTATAGAACTAAGGCCCACTCCTTTTTAAAATACTCATTAACACATTTCATTTGATTCTCATATCGTACAAACACATTCTAGATTCACCCCTGGTCCACCTTTTTGACGATATCTGGAAAAGGCGTCCACCTTTAGAATTAGGGCAACTCCCTTTTGAAATACTCATTAACATCATTCAATTCATACCCATATCGTACAAACACAATCTAGAGTCACCCCTGGTCCACCTCTATGGCGATATCTCGAAAAGCTGTCCACCTATAGAACTAAGGCCCACTCCCTTTTAAAATACTCATTAACACATTTCATTTAATACCCATATCGTACAAACATATTCTAGAGTCACCCCTGGTCCACCTTTATGGCGATATCTCGAAAAGGCGTCCACCTATAGAACTAAGGCCCACTGCCTTTTAAATAATCATTAACACCTTTCATTTGATATCCATACCGTACAAAGGCATTCTAGAGTCACCCCTGGTCCACCTTTATGGTGATATCTCGAAAAGGCGTCCACCTATAGAACTAAGGTCCACTCCCTTTTAAAATACTCATTAACACATTTCATTTAATACCCATATCGTACAAACATATTCTAGAGTCACCCCTGGTCCACCTTTATGGCGATATCTCGAAAAGGCGTCCACCTATAGAACTAAGGCCCACTGCCTTTTAAATAATCATTATCACCTTTCATTTGATATCCATATCGTACAAAGGCATTCTAGAGTCACCCCTCGTCCACCTTTATGGCGATATCTCGAAAAGGCGTCCACCTATAGAACTAAGGCCCACTGCCTTTTAAATAATCATTAACACCTTTCATTTGATATCCATATCGTACAAAGGCATTCTAGAGTCACCCCTGGTCCACCTTTATGGTGATATCTCGAAAAGGCGTCCACCTATAGAACTAAGGTCCACTCCCTTTTAAAATACTCATTAACACCTTTCATTTGATATCCATTTCGTACAGACAAATTCTAGATTTACCCCTGGTCCACCTCTATTGCGATATCTCGAAAAGGCGTCCGCCTATAGAACTAAGGCCCACTGCCTTTTAAATAATGATTAACACCTTTCATTTGGTATCCAAATCGTACAAAGGCATTCTAAAGTCACCCCTGGTCCACCTTTTTGACGATATCTGGAAAAGGCGTCCACCTTTAGAATTAAGGCCCACTCCCTTTTTAAATACTCATTAACACCATTCATTTCATACCCATATCGTACAAACACATTCTAGTGTCACCCCTGGTCCACCTTTATGGCGATATCTCGAAAAGGCGTCCACCTATAGAACTAAGGCCCACTCCCTTTTAAAATACTCATTAACACCTTTCATTTGATTCTCATATCGTACAAACACATTATAGAGTCACCCCTGGTCCACCTTTTTGACGATATCTGGAAAAGGCGTCCACCTTTAGAATTAAGGCCCACTCCCTTTTGAAATACTCATTAACACCATTCATTTCATACCCATATCGTACAAACACATTCTAGAGTCACCCCTGGTCCACCTCTATGGCGATATCTCGAAAAGCTGTCCACCTATAGAACTAAGGTTCTGCAGGGCTACCTGGATACTGTGGCTAGGTGGGCTGAGTCATGTGGGTTGGCGGTCAACCCGGGAAAAACGGAATTGGTCCTTTTCACAAGGAGATATAAGATGCCCGATTTCAGAATGCCCTCGATTGGAGGGGTACCGTTGGTACTTTCTGATAGGGTTAAATATTTGGGGATTGTTTTGGACAAGAAACTGTCCTGGAGACCCAATATGGAAGATCGGGCCAGGAAGGCCGCCATTGCCTTGTACTGCTGCAGAGGAGCTATCGGAAAGAGATGGGGACTCTCGCCAAGAATAGTACACTGGCTTTATGAGATGGTGGTCAAACCGATTCTGCTATATGGGGTGCTGGTCTGGTGGAAAGCACTGGACACGGCGAGCACCTCCAAAATGTTAGTGTCAGTGCAACGGACGGCGCTGATCGGTATCAGTGGCGCTCTCAGAACAACACCTACCTTGGCACTGAACGTCATGCTGAACATATACCCAGTAGATATTGCGGGAAAGGCGGCCGCGGCAAGGTCGTTGGTCAGGCTTCGTGATATGGGATATAGACTTTCTGACCGCGGAAACTCTAGCCTTCTTACCAGTTTCGACTTCATCCCGGACAGAACGGACTACTGTATGCCGATAACTGCTCCCTATACAAACTTCACCCCAGTTATTCCAGAGAGAGAGGATTGGGGAAGTGGAATTATCTGGGGCATGGGACCGGTTAACTTGTTCAAGGATGGGTCAAAGCTGGATGGAAAGGTTGGGGGGGGGGGTCTTTTGTCAAGAGCTAAATTTAAGCCGCAAGTTTAAGTTGGCTGATCACTGCAGTGTATTGCAAGCGGAAATTGCTGCGATTAAGGATGCGGTGGATGGAATGCTATCCAGTGCTATCACGGTTAGGGAATTTAACATCTACTCTGATAGCCAAGCGGCTATCAAGGCCTTGAGCTCAACTACAGTGCGATCGAGGGTGGTCTGGGATTGCCTGACCTCGCTTGCGATTGCATTGAATTATTTTACAATTAAGATTATCTGGGTCCCGGGCCATAGTGATATCCCGAGTAACTGTCAAGTGGATCTCTTAGCCCGCATCGGTACAACTGAACCGGATGAAGATGGCTGTAGGGATTTCGGGATCCCGCTGGCCACCTGTGGATTGCTCCTCCATAGCTGGGCCTCGAATCAGCTCAGCAAACGTTGGGCGGATACCACGTCTTGCAGGGTAGCAAGATCTTTCTGGCCAAAAGTGGATGGCAGGAGGTCTGCTGAAATAATTGGGTTCACTAAGGCTCACCTATCAATGGTCATTGGGGTTTTGACAGGGCGCTGTCCCATGGGTATCCATGCGGTACGTCTCAATATACTGGAAACTCCATCCTGCTGCAGCTGTATGGAGGATGATGAGGTGGAATCACCAAATCACTTTATGCTTGATTGTCCAGCTTTTGCCAGAACTAGGCTAAAGTACTTCGGTCGCGACTCACTTGGATCTCCCGAGGATATATCCAAAGTTGAGATCGGTATCATTCGGAGCTTTATCGTTGCTACCCAGCGATTCTCTAAGTAGCTAGATCTAAGTCACCGTTATTTTTGGTGTATGTGGTATCACAACGGACCTTCGTGTTGTCCAAATGAGCTATCCTTATCAGGGCAGCTACCACCTAACCTATCCTATCCTATCCTATAGAACTAAGGCCCACTCCCTTTTAAAATACTCATTAACACCTTTCATTAAATACCCATATCGTACAAACATATTCTAGAGTCACCCCTGGTCCACCTTTATGGCGATCGGGCCAGGAAGGCCGCCATTGCCTTGTACTGCTGCAGAGGAGCTATCGGAAAGAGATGGGGACTCTCGCCAAGAATAGTACACTGGCTTTATGAGATGGTGGTCAAACCGATTCTGCTATATGGGGTGCTGGTCTGGTGGAAAGCACTGGACACGGCGAGCACCTCCAAAATGTTAGTGTCAGTGCAACGGACGGCGCTGATCGGTATCAGTGGCGCTCTCAGAACAACACCTACCTTGGCACTGAACGTCATGCTGAACATATACCCAGTAGATATTGCGGGAAAGGCGGCCGCGGCAAGGTCGTTGGTCAGGCTTCGTGATATGGGATATAGACTTTCTGACCGCGGAAACTCTAGCCTTCTTACCAGTTTCGACTTCATCCCGGACAGAACGGACTACTGTATGCCGATAACTGCTCCCTATACAACCTTCACCCCAGTTATTCCAGAGAGAGAGGATTGGGGAAGTGGAATTATCTGGGCATGGGACCGGTTAACTTGTTCACGGATGGGTCAAAGCTGGATGGAAAGGTTGGGGGGGGGGGGGGGGGGGGGTCTTTTGTCAAGAGCTAAATTTAAGCCGCAAGTTTAAGTTGGCTGATCACTGCAGTGTATTCCAAGCGGAAATTGCTGCGATTAAGGATGCGGTGGATGGAATGCTATCCAGTGCTATCACGGTTAGGGAATTTAACATCTACTCTGATAGCCAAGCGGCTATCAAGGCCTTGAGCTCAACTACAGTGCGATCGAGGGTGGTCTGGGAGTGCCTGACCTCGCTTGCGATTGCATTGAATTATTTTACAATTAAGATTATCTGGGTCCCGGGCCATAGTGATATCCCGAGTAACTGTCAAGCGGATCTCTTAGCCCGCATCGGTACAACTGAACCGGATGAAGATGGCTGTAGGGATTTCGGGATCCCGCTGGCCACCTGTGGATTGCTCCTCCATAGCTGGGCCTCGAATCAGCTCAGCAAACGTTGGGCGGATACCACGTCTTGCAGGGTAGCAAGATCTTTCTGGCCAAAAGTGGATGGCAGGAGGTCTGCTGAAATAATTGGGTTCACTAAGGCTCACCTATCAATGGTCATTGGGGTTTTGACAGGGCGCTGTCCCATGGGTATCCATGCGGTACGTCTCAATATACTGGAAACTCCATCCTGCTGCAGCTGTATGGAGGATGATGAGGTGGAATCACCAAATCACTTTATGCTTGATTGTCCAGCTTTTGCCAGAACTAGGCTAAAGTACTTCGGTCGCGACTCACTTGGATCTCCCGAGGATATATCCAAAGTTGAGATCGGTATCATTCGGAGCTTTATCGTTGCTACCCAGCGATTCTCTAAGTAGCTAGATCTAAGTCACCGTTATTTTTGGTGTATGTGGTATCACAACGGACCTTCGTGTTGTCCAAGTGAGCTATCCTTATCAGGGCAGCTACCACCTAACCTATCCTATCCTATCCTATAGAACTAAGGCCCACTCCCTTTTAAAATACTCATTAACACCTTTCATTAAATACCCATATCGTACAAACATATTCTAGAGTCACCCCTGGTCCACCTTTATGGCGATATTCCGAAATGCCGTCCACCTATGGATCTATGGGCCACTCCCTTTCCCGAATCAGCTCAGCAAACGTTGGGCGGATACCACGTCTTGCAGGGTAGCAAGATCTTTCTGGCCAAAAGTGGATGGCAGGAGGTCTGCTGAAATAATTGGGTTCACTAAGGCTCACCTATCAATGGTCATTGGGGTTTTGACAGGGCGCTGTCCCATGGGTATCCATGCGGTACGTCTCAATATACTGGAAACTCCATCCTGCTGCAGCTGTATGGAGGATGATGAGGTGGAATCACCAAATCACTTTATGCTTGATTGTCCAGCTTTTGCCAGAACTAGGCTAAAGTACTTCGGTCGCGACTCACTTGGATCTCCCGAGGATATATCCAAAGTTGAGATCGGTATCATTCGGAGCTTTATCGTTGCTACCCAGCGATTCTCTAAGTAGCTAGATCTAAGTCACCGTTATTTTTGGTGTATGTGGTATCACAACGGACCTTCGTGTTGTCCAAGTGAGCTATCCTTATCAGGGCAGCTACCACCTAACCTATCCTATCCTATAGAACTAAGGCCCACTCCCTTTTAAAATACTCATTAACACCTTTCATTAAATACCCATATCGTACAAACATATTCTAGAGTCACCCCTGGTCCACCTTTATGGCGATATTCCGAAATGCCGTCCACCTATGGATCTATGGGCCACTCCCTTTTAAAATACTCTTTAATACCTTCCATTTGATACCCATGTCTACAAACACATTCCAGGGTTTCCCTGGGTTCATTTTCCTACTTTGTGATTTTCCCTTATTTTGTCACCAAAGCTCTCAGCTGAGTATCTAATGTTCGGTTACACCCGAACTTAGCCTTCCTTACTTGTTTCACAATAATACTAGTATTTTTTGTTAATTATTGTTTCAGTACTGCTAAATTTCAATATGCATTATGCTCAGTTGCAACTGAAATGTGTCTCTCTATTTTATCTCTACGCTATTCTCCAATAAGGGTGTGTGCCCACGATTCATCGCATCCGATATTTATTTATTTATTAGTCTACAAATTTAACAATTAGTCAGACTAAATATAATTACGGAATACAGAATAAATTACAGAAGTATAAATAGTGAGCAAAAATATGATATAAGAAATGTGTATATATGTATATTATTAAATCAGTTGTTGGGATGGACTGTGATGCCGAGCAAAGGAGTTGTTTTTACTGATATGGACGTGATTTCGAGCAGCTGATATACATTTAACACACAATAAGTAAGGCTGCGATGTGTGGGAGGTTGGAAAGGACGTTATTCCAAGCCACACACCCAAATCATTTCTGATTTATTTATTTATTAATTAATCTAATTGAATTGAGTCTTTATCGAGAACAAATTTATATCTTACCGGTTTATTTAAAGTGTAATAGGTGGGAAAGCGATTTTAACGCGCTGTATGAGACTATCCTTGAGCTGGACACTGAGAACGTTATGTGGATGGGTGATTTTAATGCGAGATGTGGAGAAGAACAGCTTTTTAGCTGTAGTCCAACACTAGCAACTTCCCTTATTTCATTCGAATGGGTTTCAAAGGATAATCATGTTGATGCGAACGGTAAAAAATTTGCTGAATTCTGTAGTTCGTTTTCGTTAACTGCATTAAACGGTCGCGCAATTGGTGACAAAGAAGGAGATCTCACATTTGTAAGAGTAACTTCCTGTTCTGTGATCGACTACTGTTTAATTAGGGGCAATTTGTTTACATTAATAGATTCCTTCAAGATTGATGATATGTTATACTCTGATCATCAGCCACTATCAGTCACTTTGGATACTATGGCTCAACCAAACGTAAACGCAAACATTATGAACCCACTCCCTAGGCTTAAATGGTATTATAAACAAACCGATAAATACAAAGAAAATCTAAATCAAATGTTAAGTACTATAAATAGAAGCGGCTACGCACTGAGTGATCTAGTAGATTGTGTAAGAAAGGCAGCGGAACACTGTCAAAACAAAAAAAAAGTGTGTACAAAGAACGTGCACCCCTGGTTTGACTATGAGCGCAAAGAAGCCAGAAGGACATCCTTTTCAGCCTTACGTAAAGCTAAAAGACTTGGTGCGCAAGAAAGTTTGAGAGATTATCAAAATATTAATAAAGCATTTAAAGAAATTTGCACGCATAAAAACACGTATGTTTTAAAAATATGGCCATGAAACTTGGCGATATTAAAGATAGTAAAAAGTTCTGGGGGTTTGTAAAGAAGCTAAATGGTTCGGGGTTCGCGAAGAGTGCACAGTTAGACGCGGAAAGTTTGGGAGCGCATTTTTGCTCTCTGTTAAACCAAAACAGTAGTGTATCTACCCTAATTTTTGTTCTGCCATTCGTGACTATACGGGAATTGGATTACGAAATTACGGCGGATGAAGCGAAGAACGATGTTAAAAGAACTAAAAATAATAAGGCACCAGGGCCTGACGGCATACCCGCGAAATTCTTTAAACATGCCCCTCCTAACTTTATAGAACAGCTTACAGTTTGCTTTAATATTATTTACAACTCTGGTTCGGTCTCTTCGCTGTTTCAGAAAACTATTATATTCCCACTTTATAGAAAAGGAGACATAAATGACCCAAATAATTACAGAGGAATTTCCTTTCAGAATGCCGTTGCAAAAATATTTACCTCCATTTTTTATGAAAGGTTGGCGGCGTGGGTGGAGAGGAATTCGCTTTTAAGCGAGTTCCAGGCAGGATTTAGAAAGGGATACTCTACAATCCACCATATTTTTAGTTTATCTAGCAAATCTCAGTATTACATTTCAAAGAAGAGAAAACTGTATGCTTTTTTCGTGGACTTTAAGGCCGCTTTTGACTAAAAAATACGAAATGCTCTTTTCTACAAATTAAGTAATTTAGGTCTTTCAACGAAAATGCTAGCAATAATAAGCAGTCTCTACAAAAATAACGTTGCAAGGGTGTGTGATGGTAGGACTGCCTCAGAATGGTTTCCAACAGAAACGGGTGTTAAACAAGGCTGGCTTCTTAGCCCATTACTGTTTGCTCTTTTCCTGGACGATTTGGTGAATCATTTGCCAAAGGGTATTACGCTTGGGGGCATCCATATAAAGATACTTATGTATGCCGATGATGTAGTTATCTTAGCAGAGACCCCAAAACAATGACAGAAAATGATCAACAAACTAGAGGAGTACTGTAGTGAGTGGGGGCTTACAATAAATACGAATAAGACAAAAGTAATTATATTCAGGGGCTCAAAATGTAGGTAGTGTAGAGATGAAAAGTGGCATTTGTTTGGACAAGAGTTGGTGAAGGTTAAGGAATATAAGTATCTAGGAGTAGTTATAACGTACAAAGCACCGTACCATAAACATTTGCCAAGTAAGCTTAAATCAGCAAAATACGCTATAGACAGCACCTTGAGATCTTTTTTGTTTAAAAAATACATTCCTCATAGTCATAAGTACAAACTATTTGAAGCGTACGTATTTGTACGAACAGTATTGGGCTATGCATCAGAAGTGTGGGGAACTGAATATTACGAAGAAGTAGAAAAGTTGCTGAGGTACTTTGTTAAAAGGCTGTTCAGATTACCGCGTAACACCCCGAACTATATGATTCATCTCGAAACGAGACTCCCAGAATTGTATATTGACTTCCTGAAAACACATTTCAATTATATTTGCAGGGTTATGGAGATGGGTAATAACCGTCTTCCAAAGCTAATCGCAATGCACTTGCTAGAAACTTGGTCTGAATGTTTCCAAAAGTGGGATGCGCTTGCCAATGAGTACGGTGAACTAATACTAATAAATGATAACACTTTGTGGAGACATTGGCACCGCAATATATTAGCCAAAAAAAAAATGCATGATTTATTTTCTTTTTTGGCCGTTAGTATATACTGTTATTGTTATTGTTGAGCTCAAGGCCGGATTAAATAAAATGCTTTTAATTTGTTTTTATTTAATTTAGTGTCAATATTTCGACCTCAGTCTGAAGTCATCATCAGGACTGCAAAAAACAATACGTATTTATAACAAACATATGCACCTAAAAATATTAATTAACATATATCATATCAACACAACTTACATCTTAAGCTGCACTTGCAAGACTAACATTTAGCAAAACAATTATAAAATGAAACAGCGATTGATAATCTAAACAGAGAGAAGAAGACGTCACCAACGCCTACAAAAACATCAAGAAAGGTTATGACAACAAAACCCGAAAACGCGTAAAACAATACCAACGCACTACACATCAGACCACAAGACTTTCAGAGTCTACGTTGTTTCTGCAGAGGTGTAGCAGAAACGAAATAACACCGGAATTTATTAGCAATGCGATCAACAACATTACTTACATTATCAACAACAACATCAGCAACAGCAAAATACCAACAAAACTTTCAAACATCGTGAATACATACATAGAAAAGATCAAGCGGAAACTTCTAAATATTATCATGGCAATAAAGCATGAACTTCTGCTTCAAAAAGGAAATAAGGTAAATAGATTAGGGACAGAAATAATACAATACATCAACACACACGACTCCACGGCATTCTTCAAAAGCGAAGAACTGTTGACGAACAAACTCAAAACGAACATGAAAACGTCACAAGTTAACAAAGATGAGGATCTTAAACGAAAACAAGAACTATTGCATATTAGGGTGATACCGGAATGGATTGCAAACACGACCAACACACAAATACCTACAAACATTCAATGGCTCCTTTCTCTAGGACCTAAACATGCGCTGCCAACAGAAGTGAGTAAAATTCCACTGTTTAAAATAATAGCTGACGGAGAAAATTACATACAGACAATTAACAAACAAGTAAGGAAGGCTAAGTTCGGGTGTAACCGAACATTACATACTCAATTGAGAGCTATGGAGACAAAATAAGAGAAAATCAACTCGTAGTAAAATGAACCTAGGGTAACCCTGGAATATGCTTGTATGACATGTGTATCAAATGGAAGGTATTAAAGAGTATTTTAAAAGGGATGGGTATAGATGGCCGCCATTTAGGGATATCGCCATAACGGTGGACCAGGGCTGACTCTAGAGTTTGTTTGTACGGCATGGGTATCAAATGAAAGTGTTAATGAGTATTTTAAAAGGGAGTGGGCCTAAGTTCTATTGGAGGACGCCTTTTCGAGATATCGCCATAAAGGTGGACCAGGGGTGACTCTAGAATTTGTTTGTACGATATGGGTATCAAACGAAAGGTGTTAATGAGTATTTTAAGAGGGCGTAGTTCTTAGTTCTATAGGTGGACGCATTTTCGAGATATCGCCATAAAGGTGGACCAGGGGTGACTCTAGAATTTGTTTGTACGATATGGGTATCAAATGAAAGGTGTTAATGGGTATTTTAAAAGGGAGTGGGCCTTAGTTCTATAGGTGGGAGCCTTTTCGGAATATCGTTATAAAGGTGGACCAGGGTTGACTCTAGAATGCTTTTGTACAATATGGGTATCAAACGAAAGGTGTTAATAAGTATTTTAAAAGGGAATGGTCCTTAGTTCTATGGGTGGACGCCTTTTCGGGATATCGCCGGAAACGTGGACCAGGGGTGACTCTAGAATGCGTTTGTACAATATGGGTATCGCCATAAAGGTGGACCAGGGCTGACTCTAGAATTTGTTTGTACGATATGAGTGTCAAATGCAAGGTGTTAGTAAGTATTTTAAAAGGGAGTGGGCCTTAGTTCTATACGTGGACGCCTTTTCGAGATATTGCCATAAAGGTGGACCAGGGGTGACTCTATAATGTGTTTGTACGATATGGGTATCAAATTAAAGGTATTAATGAGGGTTTAAAAGGGAGTGGTGGTAGTTGTATATGTGAAGGCGTTTTCGAGATATTGACCAAAATGTGGACCAGGGTGACCCAAAACATCATCTGTCGGGTACCGCTAATTTATTTATATATGTAGTACCACGAACAGTTATCCTTCCAAGATTCCAAGGGCTTTTGATTGCGCCCTACAAAACGTTTTCATTTTCTTCTACTTAATATGGTAGGTGTCACACCCATTTGACAAAGTTTTTTTCTAAAGTTATATTTTGCGTCAATACACCAATCCAATTACCATGTTTCATCCCCTTTTTCGTATTTGGTATATTATGGCATTTTTTTTATTTTTAGTAATTTTCGATATCGAAAAAGTGGGTGTGGTTATAGTCGGATTTCGGCCATTTTTTACACCAATATAAAGTGAGTTCAGATAAGTACGTGAACTGAGTTTAGTAAAGATATATCGATTTTTGCTCAAGCCGAGCCGAGCGGACGGTCGACTGTGTATAAAAACTGGGCGTGGCTTCAACCGATTTCGCCCTTTTTCACAGAAAACAGTTATTGTCCTAGAATCTAAGCCTCTACCAAATTTCACAAGGATTGGTAATGTTTTGTTCGACTTATGGCATTAAAAGTATCCTAGACAAATTAAACGAAAAAGGGCGGAGCCACGCCCATTTTGAAAATTTCTTTTATTTCTGTATTTTCTTGCACCATATCATTACTGGAGTTGAATGTTGATATAATTTACTTATACACAGTAAAGTTATAAAATTTTTTTTTTTTAATTTGACTTTTAAACAAATTTTTTTTTAAAAGTGGGCGTGCTCTTCATCCGATTTTTCTAATTTTTATTTAGCACATATATAGTAATAGTGGTAACGTTTCTGCCAAATTTCATCACGATATCTTCAACGACTGCCAAATTACAGCTTGCAAAACTTTTAAATAACCTTTTTTAAAAAGTGGGCGGTGCCACGCCCATTGTCCAAAATTTTTCTCATTTTAAATTCTGCGTCATAAGTTCAACTCACCTACCAAGTTTCATCGCTTTATCCCTCTTTGGTAATGAATTATCTCACTTTTTCGGTTTTTCGAAATTTTCGATATCGAAATAGTGGGCGTGGTTATGGTCCGATATCGTTCATTTTAAATAGCGATCTGAGATGAGTGCTCAGGAACCCACATACCAAATTTCATCAAGATACCCCAAAATTTACTCAAGTTATCGTGTTAACGGACAGGCGGACGGACGGACGGACATGGCCCAATCCAATTTTTTTTCGATCCTGATGATTTTGATATATGGAAGTCTATATCTATCTCGATTCCTTTATACCTGTACAACCAACCGTTATCCAATCAAAATTAATATACTCTGTGGGCTCTGCTCAACTGAGTATAAAACAAGTAAGGAAGGTTAAGTTCGGGTGTAACCGAACATTACATACTCAGTTGAGAGCTATGGTGACAACATAAGGGAAAATAACCATGTAGGAAAATGAACCGAGGGAAACCCTGGAATGTGTTTGTATGACATGTGTATCAAATGAAAGTCATTAAAGAGTATTTTATGAGGGAGTGGGCCATAGATCTATAGGTGGACGCCATTTAGGGATGTAGCCATAAAGGTGGATCAGGGTTGACTCTAGAAAGCGTTTGTACGATATGGGTATCAAATGAAAGGTGTTAATGAGTATTTTAAAAGGGAGTAATCCTTAGTTCCATAGGTGGACGCCGTTTCGAGATATCGCCATAAAGGTGGACCAGGGGTACAATATGGGTATCAAAAGAAAGGTTTTAACGAGTATTTTAAAAGGGAGTAATCCTTAGTTCCATAGGTGGACGCCGTTTCGAGATATCGCCACAAAGGTGGACCAGGGGGACCCTAGAATTTGTCTGTACAATATGGACATCAAACGAATGGTGTAAATGAGTATTTTAAAAGGGAGTGGGCCTTAGTTCCATAGGTTTACGCCGTTTCGAAATATCGCCATAAAGGTGGACCAGGGGTGACTCTAGAATGTGTTTGTACGATATGGGTATCAAATTAAAGGTATTAATTAGGGTTTTAAAAGGGAGTGTTGGTTGTTGTATAGGTGGTCGCCTTTTCGAGATATCGCCATAAAGGTGGACCAGGGGTGACTCTAGAATGCGTTTGTACGATATTGGGTATCAAATGAAAGGTGTTAATGAGTATTTTAAAAGCGAGTAATCCTTAGTTCCATAGGTGGACGCCGTTTCGAGATATCGGCATAAAGGTGGACCAGGGGTGATCCTAGAATTTGTTTGTACAATATGGGTATCAAAAGAAAGGTGTTAATGAGTATTTTAAGAGGGAGTAATCCTTAGTTCCATAGGTGGACGCCGTTTCGAGACATCGCCATAAAGGTGGACCAGGGGTGACCCTAGAATTTGTTTGTACAATATGGGCATCAAACGAAAGGTGTTAATGAGTATTTTGAAAGGGAGTGGGCCTTAGTTCTATAGGTGGATGCCGTTTCGAAATATCGCCATAAAGGTGTACCAGGGGTGACTCTAGAATGTGTTTGTATGATATGGGTATCAAATTAAAGGTATTAATTAGGGTTTTAAAAGGGAGTGGAGGTAGTTGTATAGGTGGTCGCATTTTCGTGATATCGCCATAAAGGTGGACCAGGGGTGACCCTAGAATTTGTTTGTACAATATGGGTATCAAAAGAAAGGTGTTAATGAGTATTTTAAAAGGGAGTAATCCTTAGTTCCATAGGTGGACGCCGTTTCGAGATATCGCCATAAAGGTGGAGCAGGGGTGACCTAGAATTTGTTTGTACATTATGGGTATCAAAAGAAAGGTGTTAATGAGTATTTTAAAAGGGAGGGGCCTGAGTTCTATAGGTGAACGCCTTTTCGAGGTATCGCAATAAAGGTGGACCAGGGGTGACTCTAGACTTTGTTTGTACGATATCTGTATCAAATGAAAGGTGTTAATGAGTATTTTTAAAAGGGAGTGGCCCTTCGTTCTATAGGTGTTCGCCTTTTCGAGATATCGCCATAAAGGTGGACCGGGGTGACTTTAGAATATGTTTGTACGATATGGGTTTCAAATGAAATGGGTTAATGAGTATTTTAAAAGGGCGTGGGGCTTAGTTCTATAGGTGGACGCCTTTTCGAGATATCGCCATAAAGGTGGACCAGGGGTGACTCTAGAATGTGTTTGTACGATATGGGTATCAAATTAAAGGTATTAATGAGAGTTTTAAAAGGGAGTGGTGGTAGTTGTATATGTGAAGGCGTTTTCCAGATATCGACCAAAATGTGGACCAGGGTGACCCAGAACATCATCTGTTGGATACCGCTAATTTATTTATATATGTAATACCTGTCAAGATTTTAAGGATTTTTTATTTCGCCCTGCAGAACTTTTTCATTTTCTTCTACTTAATATGATAGGTGTCACAACCATTTTATAAAATTTTTTCTAAAGTTATATTTCGCGTCAATAAACCAATCCAATTACCTCACCATGTTTCGTCCCTTTTTTCGTATTTGGTATAGAATTATGGCATTTTTTTCATTTTTCGTAATTTTCGATATCGAAAAAGTGGGCGTGGTCATTGTCGGATTTCGTTCATTTTTCATACCAAGATAAAGTGAGTTCAAGTAAGTACGTGAACTAAGTTCATTAAAGATATGTCGATTTTTGCTCAAGTTATCGTGTTAACGGCCATGCGGAAGGACAGACGAACGACTGTGTATAAAAACTGGGCGTGGCATCAACCGATTTCGCCCGTTTTCACAGAAAACAGTTAGCATCATAAAATCTATGCCCCTACTAAATTTCAAAGGATTGGTTAATTTTTGTTCGACTTATGGCGTTAAAAGTACCCTAAACAAATTAAATGAAAAAGGGCGGAGCCACGCCCATTTTGAAATTTTCTCTTATTTTTGTATTTTGTTGCACCATATCATTACTGGAGTTGAATGTTGACATAATTTACTTATACACTGTAAAGATATTAAATTTTTTGTTAAAATTTTAGTCTAAAAAATTTTTTTTTAAAGTGGGCGTGGTCCTTCTCCGATTTTGCTAATTTTTATTAGGCGTACATATAGTAATAGGAGTAACGTCCCTGCCGAATTTCATTATGATATCTTCAACGACTGACAAATTACAGCTTGCAAAAGTTTTAAATTACCTTCTTTTAAAAGTGGGCAGTGCCACGCCTGTTGTCCAAAATTTTACTAATTTTCTATTCTGCGTCATAAGTTCAACTCATTTACCAAGTTTCGTCGCTTTATCTGTATTTGGTAATGAATTATCGCACCTTTTCGGTTTTTCGAAATTTTCGATATCGAAAAAGTGGGCGTGGTTATAGTCCGATATCGTTCATTTTAAATAGCGATCTGAGATGAGTGCTCAGGAACCTACATACCAAATTTCATCAAGATACCTCAAAATTTACTCAAGTTATCGTGTTAACGGACAGACGGACGGACGGACATGGCTCAATCAAATTTTTTTTCGATCCTGATTATTTTGATATATGGAAGTCTATATCTATCTCGATTCCTTTATATATGTACAACCAACCGTTATCCAATCAAACTTAATATACTCTGTGAGCTCTGCTCAACTGAGTATAAAAATATAAACAAGAAATTGAAAGAAACAACCTGACGGCATTTCTGCAAAATCACTTAAACATGAGGACAACTTCGGTTAGAGATAGATTTACAAAGGACACCCTGCGCTCTACATAACAATTTTTAAGGAACAATGAACAACTACTAATCCTCAACGCAGATAAGGGAAACGTCACAGTAGTGATGGATAAGTTAGAATATGACAAAAAGGTGCAGACGATCGTGAATCATAATTCCACATACAGAGTGTTAAAGCGCAACCCCACCAGTAGGCTACAACAAAAAACAAAGTAAGGAAGGTTAAGTTCGGGTGTAACCGAACATTACATACTCAGTTGAGAGCTATGGTGACAACATAAGGGAAAATAACCATGTAGGAAAATGAACCGAGGGAAACCCTGGAATGTGTTTGTATGACATGTGTATCAAATGAAAGGCATTAAAAAGTATTTTATGAGGGAGTGGGCCATAGTTCTATAGGTGGACGCCATTTAGGGATATAGCCATAAAGGTGGATCAGGGTTGACTCTAGAATGCGTTTTTACGATATGGGTATCAAATGAAAGGTGTTAATGAGTATTTTAAAATGGAGTAATTCTTAGTTCCATAGGTGGACGCCGTTTCGAGATATCGCCATAAAGGTGGACCAAGGGTGACTTTAGAATTTGTTTGTATGATATGGGTATCAAATGAAAGGTGTTAATGATTATTTTAAAAGGGCGTGGGGCTTAGTTCTATAGGTGGACCCCTTTTCGAGATATCGCCATAAAGGTGGACCAGGTGTGACTCTAGAATGCGTTTGTACGATATGTGTATCAAATGAAAGGTGTTAATGAGTATTTTAAGAGGGAGTGGGCCTTAGTTCTATAGGTGGACGCCTTTTCGAGATATCGCCATAAAGATGGACCAGGTGTGACTCTAGAATGCGTTTGTACGATATGGGTATCAAATGAAAGGTGATAATGAGTATTTTAAAAGGGAGTAATCCTTAGTTCCATAGGTGGACGCCTTTTCGAGATATCGCCATAAAGGTGGGCCAGGGGTGACTCTAGAATTCGTTTGTGCAATATGGGTATCAAACGAAAGGAGTTAATGAGTATTTTAAGAGGGAGTGGGCCTTTCTGGGCGAGGGGTGACTCTAGACTTTGTTGTACGATATGGGTATCAAATGAAAGGTGTTAATGAGTATTTTTAAAAGGGAGTGGGCCTTCGTTCTATAGGTGTTCGCCTTTTCGAAATATCGCCATAAAGGTGGACCAGGGGTGACTCTAGAATGAGTTTGTACGATATGTGTATCAAATTAAAGGTATTAATGAGAGTTTTAAAAGGGAGTGGTGGTAGTTGTATATGTGAAGGCGTTTTCCAGATATCGACCAAAATGTGGACCAGGGTGACCCAGAACATCATCTGTTGGATACCGCTATTTTATTTATATATGTAATACCTGCCAAGATTTTAAGGGTTTTTTATTTCGCCCTGCAGAACTTTTTCATTTTCTTCTACTTAATATGGTAGGTGTCACAACCATTTTATAAAGTTTTTTCTAAAGTTATATTTCGCGTCAATAAAACAATCCAATTACCTTACCATGTTTCATCCCTTTTTTCGTATTTGGTATAGAATTATGGCATTTTTTTCAATTGTCGTAATTTTCGATATCGAAAAAGTGGGCGTGGTCATAGTCGGATTTCGTTCATTTTTCATGCCAAGATAAAGTGAGTTCAGATAAGTAGTGAACTGAGTTTAGTAAAGATATATCGATTTTTGCTCAAGTTATCGTGTTAACGGCCATGCGTAAGGACAGACGGACGACTGTGTATAAAAACTGGGCGTGGCATCAACCGATTTCGCCCATTTTCACAGAAAACAGTTAACGCCATAAAATCTATACCCCTACCAAATTTCAAAAGGATTGGTTAATTTTTATTCGACTTATGGCGTTAAAAGTATCCTAGACAAATTAAATGAAAAAGGGCGGAGCCACGCCCATTTTTAAATTTTCTTTTTTCTTTGTATTTTGTTGCACCATATCATTACTGGAGTTGAATCTTGACATAATTTACTTATATACTGTAAAGATATTAAATTTTTTGTTAAAATTTTACTTTAAAAAAAAATTTTTTTAAAAGTGGGCGTGGTCCTTCTCCGATTTTGCTAATTTTTATTAAGCATACATATAGTAATAAGAGTAACGTTCCTGCCAAATTTCATCATGATATTTTCAACGACTGCCAAATTACAGCTTGCAAAATTTTAAATTACCTTCTTTTAAAAGTGGGCGGTGCCACGCCCATTGTCTACAATTTTACTAATTTTATATTTTGCGTCATAAGCTCAACTCATCTACCAAGTTTCGTCGCTTTATCGGTCTTTTGTAATGAATTATCGCACTTTTTCGGTTTTTCGAAATTTTCGATATCGAAAAAGTGGGCGTGGTTATAGTCCGATATCGTTAATTTTAAATAGCGATCTGAGATGAGTGCTCAGGAACCTGCGTACCAAATTTCATCAAGATACCTCAAAATTTACTCAAGTTATCGTGTTAACGGACGGACGGACGGACGGACATGGCTCAATCAAATTTTTTTTCGATCCTGATTATTTTGATATATGGAAGTCTATATCTATCTCGATTCCTTTATATATGTACAACCAACCGTTATCCAATCAAACTTAATATACTCTGTGAGCTCTGCTCAACTGACCGTTTTTGACCGTTCTTGACCGTTGTTAAGTTCTGCATCAAGGAAAACCGATATTTTAAGTACAAGGATAAAATATACGAGCAACGGTCGGGAATGCCAATGGGATCATCAGCTTCACCTGTAATAGCGGATATCGTGATGGAAGAACTGTTAACCAGATTTGAGACTGAATCGGTTAACAAACCACGATTACTAACAAAGTATGTGGACGACTTATTCGCTATAATAAGAACGGAAGATACGAACATAATGTTGTATACACTCAATGGATATCACAGATCCATCAAATTCACATTGGAAATAGAAAAAGACGGGAAAATACCGTTCTTGGATACATTGGTCATCAGAAGGAATAATTTCTTAACCATAGATTGGTACCAAAAACCAACAGCCTCGGGGAGGCTTATAAATTTCTACTCACAACATGAAAAAAGACTTATTTGGAACACTGCTAATAATTTTGTCAGACGAGTTTTGTCCATCAGCGACAATATTTACCATGAGAAAAATATTATAGTTATTAAAAAGATCTTGGAAAACAACAACTTTCCCACAGAGCTAACCAAGAAAATAATTCGCAATTATTATTCCCGACCCAGTGATAGCGTTAATAAAGAAGCTAAAAACGTCAATATATATAAGTCTGCCACATATGTCCCGAGATTATCAGAAAGATTAAGATGTTCGAACATGTATGACACCTATGACAACACACTACGGAAAATTTTCCGTAATCTAAAAGATAAAATCACAACACAGGAAAAATCGGATATTGTATACAAGATTCCTTGCAATGGTGACGGGTCCCACATATGCGAGAAAGTATATGTGGGTACTACAAAAAAAAAACTCAAGACAAGGATATCCGCACAAAAATCTAACATAAAATTAAGGAACAATTTTGCGGACAACAAAACAGCTTTAACTTCGCACTGCCAATATACAGGACATTACCCGGACTTTCACAATGTCGCTATTTTAGAAAAGTAAATAAAAAAAAAAAAGAAAAGTAGAGCAATGTTCATGTTAGAAATGCTACACATAGTGGACACCCCTAATGATAAGAAGATGAATTTTAAAACGGACATCGCGAATTGTTCACATGTCTACCGCAACTTAATTAGGAACAACAAACACATTTTTTACCCACCCACACAAGTATAAAGGCTTCGTCTTCGTTTTGAGTGTAATTGTAATGCTGAGATGACCCCGCATTTATGTATTCGCCGTCTATTACTTTGTTGTTTTGAAAGTTTTTGTTTACAATTACGGTTCTTTCATTTGTTTATACTCTCTGTTTAGATTATCAATCGCTGTTTTATTTTATAATTGTTTTGTTAAATGTTAGTCTTGCAAGTGCAGCTTAAAATGTAGATAGATAGATAATTAATTGGGGATCGCACTGCGACCACTGGTCTATTGTGCCCTCAACTGCTTCACAGCACCTCATCCAAGCCGACTTCTCTGATGAACCCTAGCAGTCCACCTGGTTTGAGGGATTTGATGTGAGAGTGTTCTGGCCATGGTGAGCCCAAAAACTAAGCCCTACGTCTTGAGATTGCGTCACATTCCAGGAGTATATGTTCCGCCGTCTCCGCTGATCGATCACAAAATCGGCATGTGTTGTTCGATAGTATGCCCAGCTTCTGCATGTGGCTGTTCAGTCTGCAGTGTCCTGTAAGAATAGCTGTTAGGATCCTCAGGTTATCTTTCGACAGGCCCATTAATGCTCTATATCGAGTTGTGTTGTAGCCCCCCAGCAGTAACTTAGATTGCCTCAAGCCTGGCATATTGCGCCAGTGTTCTTCCCTCTTTTCCCTTTCTTCTAATAGTAGATGCCCTCTGATTTCCTGCGGGCCTACTGGCAGGAACGGCTCAGGACCAATAGGTCGTGTCGTTGCTGCCTCCCTTGCCAGGCTGTCCGCTTGCTCATTGCCCTCCACTCCCCTGTGGCCAGGAACCCAGGCCAACAACAGTTTGTTGTGTGCTCCTAGTTGATTTAGCTTTTCAACGCACTCAAGTACTAGTGCTGATTTTATTTCAGACGCCGAGATCGCCTTGAGGGCGGCCTGACTGTCACTGAGTATGGCAATTATCTCGTTGGAGTATTCGCGCTGAAGGTTCAGGTCAGCACACTGGCTTATAGCGACTACTTCCGCTTGAAAAATGCTCTGGTGTGCTCCCAGAGGCGTTGATATCTTGGCTCTGGGTCCAATGACTCCAGATCCAATCCCCTCTGGCGTCTTCGAGCCATCTGTGTACCATACTATTCTATTTAGCTGATGAATGTACACAATTCTGCTTTCCTCCCACGTACCCTTGTCTCCCAGTTCTACTTTGTACCTTCTCTCATAGACTATCTGCCTGAGGATATCATCCTTCGGGAGTTGAGAGATTGGGATCTTCTCTCTCAATTCCTCCATGTTTCGGGACGATATGACTTTACCTATGCCCGAGCCCTTCTTAGCAATATTCAGGAGGGTTCGCTTGGCTGTCAGATCGAGGATAGCGTCCAGCGCTGCTGTAGGGTATGTGCGCATAGCTCTCGTGATGCATACACATGCCAGTCGCTGAAGTTTTGACAGCGCTTGCCTCGTCGTCGCCCGAGTTGTTTTCGATGCCCAGGCTATCGAACCGTATGTTATCATAGGTTTTACTATCATGGTATACATCCATCTTAGCACATGCGGAATACAGCCCCATGATTTGCCTGCTAAACGTTTGCATATCATGATGGACCTCGTGGCCTTAGCTCTAATGGAGTCGAAGTGCTGTTTCCATAGGAGCTTGGTGTCAAAAGTGACCCCCGAGTATTTCACCGCGGTTCCATGTTCTAGTGCCACGCCATCTATTGTAATTGCTCTCAAGGCTGGTAGGGCCCTTCTTCTGGTGAAAGGGATGATGGTCGTTTTAGATGGGTTGATGTTAAGCCCCACACTGGCACACCATCCCTTCGTAATATTCAATGCTCTCTGTATTATGTCACAGAGCGTACTCTCGAATTTACCCCTTGCAATTATGACGATGTAGTCAGCATATCCCTGGCATCTTATGCCACTGTCAGATAGCTTTTGCAGGAGTTCGTCCACTACTAGGCTCCACAGAAGGGGTGATAGAACACCTCCTTGAGGGCACCCCCTCGTGGTATTAACCTTAACTGCGCTGTTGCCTACATGGACTTCAGCGATTCTTGTGCGGAGTAGATTGTCAATCCATCTCTGGATAGGCATCTGAATTCCTCTTCTCTGCAGTGCTATGTTTACGCTTTCATGAGATGTGTTGTCAAAGGCACCCTCAATGTCAAGGAAAGCGCAAATCACTGTTTCCTCTGTTTCGAACGCCCTTTGTATTTCAGGTGTTAATTGGTACAGAGCTGTGTCCGTGGACCTACCCGCTCTGTACGCATGCTGGCTATGATGTAAGGGCCAGCTCTTGAGGACGTTCGACCTGATTTCTTGGTCCAATATCTTTTCCATAGCCTTCAAGACAAAGGAAGTTAGACTTATTGGTCTGAAGGACTTTGCCTGCGGATAGTCCTTTTTTCCTGCTTTTGGTATGAAAACCACTTTTGCTCTTCTCCACATCATGGGTATGTATCCCAGTGCCAGGCTATCTCTCATGATCCTGGCCAGATGTGGGATAATCTGTGTCCCTTACTGCATTAGCACCGGGTAGATGCCATCCACCCCCGGACATTTGTATTTCTCAAAGGATTCCACTGCCCATCTTTCTCTGGCCTCACTGAAGAGGGAGTTGGCCAGTTGCCAGTCTGATGGGGTTGGTTTCACTCTGGGGAACACAGGTTCCGTTACTTGCGGTGAGGCACCCGGAAAATGCGTGTGTAGCAGGGCCCTCGCTCGCTCCTCCACCGTTCCGGTATAGGTACCGTCTGGAAGCCTAATCGCTAAGTTAATCTCCCTCTGCTCTTTGGCTAGGGCCTTGTGGAGCCTTGCCGCTGCAGGTGTGCTAGAAATTCCCTCACAGAAATTTCTGAAACTTTCCCTCTTAGCTTTCCTTATCTCTTTATTGTACTTTGTTAGATTTTTAGTGTATTCCTCCCAGTTGCCGGTTCTTCTTGCCCCGTTAAAGAGTTTCCTGACTTTCTTCCTTAGTAGTGTCAGGTCATGCGGCCACTAGGGGGTTGCCTTCTTACCCTTAATTAAGGATACTCGGCAACTGCAGTTGTAGGCATCTATCATTATCTGATTTGCCCTATTCACTCTGCCCTCTAACTCAGTACAGTTAGTGCTTCTGCTCTTATTTCTGAGACTATCCGACTATAATTTTGTAGCTGCCCCAGTCTGTTTTCCTGAGATTTCTTTTAGGGCTGGATTGCCCCGATACAGCACCCAGCTCAAACCTTATGATCCTATGATCCGATAGGGAGGGTTCTTCTGAGACTCTCCATTTCGAGATCATATTCTCAGTTAGGTTGTTGCCAAGTGTTATATCTAGGACCTCTGCCCTGACTCTCGTGACAAACGTCGGTTTGCTCCCGACGTTATATATATTCAAATCGTTGCTGACTATATATTCTAGTAAACACTCACCCCTTTGGTTGGTATCATTGCTGCCCCACTCCGTGTTGTGGGAGTTAGCTTAAAATTTAAGATGTGTTGATATGATATATGTTAATTAATGTTTTTAGGTGCATATGTTTGTTATAAATATGTATTGTTTTTTGCAGTCCTGATGATGACTTCAGACTGAGGTCGAAATATTGACATTAAATTAAATAAAAACAAAATAAAATCGTTTTATTTAATCCGGCCTTCAGCCCAACAATAACAACAACAGTAAAAGAGATGCAGTGAAAATGGAACAAGCGAAGTAAGACGAACTTACCCCGTCCTCGAACATAATCTTTGTGAGCTTAATTATTTTAGAGATTAATTCAGCATATTGAACTATTGAAACTAAATTATGAACCTCATCTTGAGCATCCAAATAATCGCTGTCCAATTTGCAACTCAGGAGACGAAGAAAACGTTTTACACTTTCTGGGTAGTTGTCCCATACTTATGGAATTTAGAATATTATTTTTTAAAAAAAGTGTTTTAACAAACCAAGAGATTAATGAATACCTGAATGGTAACAACTGGATCACATTGAATCAGTACGTTAAATCAGCGTTGTAATATAGGAAGCAAATTTTAGAAGAGGAATTCTGAAACTTATATTTAAGAAATATTTTATTATATAATTTATAGAAAAACTTACTACAAGTACTTATAAACTGCAGGCACTTCGCCAAAGTTTAGTTATAACAAGTAAGGAAGGCTAAGTTCAGGTGTAACCGAAAATTACATACTCAGTTGAGAGATATGGAGGCAAAATAAGGGAAAATCACCATGAAGTTTCATTCATGAACCTAGGGTAACCCTGGAATGTGTTTGTATGACATGTGTATCAAATGGAAGGTATTATAGAGTATTTTAAGAGAGAGTGGCCCATAGTTCTATAGGTGGACGCCTTTTCGAGATATCGCCATAAAGGTGGACCAGGGGTGACTCTAGAATTTGTTTGTACGATATGGGTATCAAATGAAAGGTGTTAATGAGTATTTTAAAAGGGAGTGTGCCTTAGATCTATAGGTGGACGCCTTTTCGAGATACCGGCATAAAGGTGGACAAGGGGTGACTCTAGAATTTGTTTGTACGATATGGGTATCAAATGAAAGGTGTTAGTGAGTATTTTAAAAGGGCGTGGACCCTAGTTCTATAGGTGGACGCCTTTTCGTGATATCGCCATAAAGGTGGACCAGGGGTGACTCTAGAATTTGTTTGTACGATGTGGGCATCAAATGAAAGGTGTTAATGGGTATTTTAAAAGGGAGTGGGCTTCAGTTCTATAGGTGGACGCCTTTTCGGGATATCGCCATAAAGGTGGACCAGGGGTGAGTCTAGAATTTGTTTGTACGATATGGGTATCAAATGAAAGGTGTTAATGAGTATTTTAAAAGGGAGTGGGCTTCAGTTCTATAGGTGGACGCCTTTTCGGGATATCGTTATAAAGGTGGACCAGGGTTGACTCTAGAATGCGTTTGTACAATATGGGTATCAAACGAAAGGTGATAATGAGTATTTTAAAAGGGAGTTGGCCTCAGTTCTATAGGTGGACGCATTTTCGAGATATCGCCATAAAGGTGGACTAGGGGTGACTCTATAATGTGTTTGTACGATATGGGTATCAAATTAAAGGTTAATGAGGGTTTTAAAATGGAGTGGTGGTAGTTTTATATGTGAAGGCGTTTTAGAGATATCGACCAAAATGGGGAGCAGGTTGACCCAGAAAATTATCGGCCGGGTACCGCTAATTTATTTATATATGTAATACCACGAACAGTATTCCTGCCAAGATTCCAAGGGCTTTTAATTTCGCCCTGCAGATCTTTTTAATTTTCTTCTACTTAATATGGTAGGTGTCACACCCATTTTACAAAGTTTTTTTCTAAGTTTATATTTTGTGTCAATAAACCAATCCATTTATCATGTTTCATCCCTTTTTTCTTATTTGGTATAGAATTATGGCATTTTTTGTAATTTTCGATATCGAAAAAGGGGGCGTGGTCATAGTCGGATTTCGGCCATTTTTTATTCCAATACAAAGTGAGTTCAGATAAGTACGTGAACTGAGTTTAGTAAAGATATATCGATTTTTGCTCAAGTTATCCTTGTAAGTAAGTAAGTAAGTATCCTCTTAACGGCCGAGCGGAAGGACAGACGGTCGACTGCGTATAAAAACTGGGCGTGGCTTTAACCGATTTCGCCCTTTTTCACAGAAAACAGTTATCGTCCTAGAATCTAAGCCCCTACCAAATTTCACAAGGATTGGTAAATTTTTGTTCGACTTATGGCATTAAAAGTAGCCTAGACAAATTAAATGAAAAAGGGTGGAGCCACGCCCATTTTTGTTTTATTTTTGTATTTTGTTGCACCATATAATTACTGGAGTTGAATGTTGACATAATTTACTTATATACTGTAAAGATATTAACTTTTTTTTTTAAATTTGACTTAAAAAAATTTTTTTTAAAGTGGGCGTGGTCGTTCACCGATTTTGCTAATTTTTATTGCGCATATATATAGTAATAGGAGTAACGTTTCTGCCAAATTTCATCATGATATTTTCAACAAATGCCAAATTACAGCTTGCAAAACTTTTAAATTACTTTCTTTTTAAAGTGGGCGTTGCCACGCCCATTGTCCAAAATTTTACTAATTTTCTATTCTGCATCATAAGTTCAATCCACCCAACAAGTTTCATCGCTTTATCCGTGTTTGGTAATGAATTATGCACTTTTTTGATTTTTCGAAATTTTCGATATCGAAAAAGTGGTCGTGGTTATAGTCCGATATCGTTCATTTTAAATAGCGATCTGAGATGAGTGCCCAGGAACCTACATACCAAATTTCATCAAGATTCCTCAAAATTTACTCAAGTTATCGTGTTAACGGACGGACGGACAGACGGACATGGCTCAATCAAATGTTTTTTCGATACTGATGATTTTTATATATGGAAGTCTATATCTATCTCGATTCCTTTATACCTGTACAACCAACCGTTATCCAATCAAAGTTAATATACTCTGTGAGCTCTGCTCAACTGAGTATAAAAATTTTATATTGTAATCAACTTTGTAAAAAAAAGATTCGGTTTAATAAACCAAATTACTAGTACCACTACTACTTAATTAATTATTCTACAGATTGACAAATCTTATGCTTACTAATCTAAATACAAAAGAATATGCAAAAAAAAAAGAAACAACATATTTAATTTAACATGTCAATTTCGAAACAGTTGTGAGTTCAAGGCAGTGAGTATATATTTTTTTATACTGTAAAGTGTGCCACAAGTATCAATATTATTGCAGTGATTATTGAAATCTTGACACAGACAAAGGAGAGGTTCATGCAGTTGAAGATTCGATCTACATGCAATTAAATATAGCGGTTGGAAATACCGAGAGGGACTAAAAGATACATTAAATATATCCTCGCCAAGCAAAAATGGACTGTTTGTCACCCCTCTTAAAAGTTTTACCATAATATCTAAGCTATAATGTAAGGAATTTTAGGGGGCTTCCGATTATTTTGCACATTCTGCTAAAGTTTTAATCGCTGAACTGTCGAATAAATAACTCCAATATTCAGTAATTCACAATAACCAGTGTTCTTCACTAATAGCGTGTTAAAATGATACTGATTACTGATTCCTCCGCTTGCGCTGCTTTTATGCTCTCCGTTACCTCGTTCGCCCATTTATCCTTAGGTCTAGACGTTTACCGTACATGCCTTCTAGAACAGTTGTATCTTATGCTTGGTTATTTACCTATATACATGTGTAGCTATAGTTTATGCTTTTTTTCTAGCCATATGTATGTGTATGTGTTAGTAACAGCTACTGCCCTTACTTTCCTGCTAGATATAAGTATGTTAAATGTTCTCTCTCTAAACATTGCTCGCCTCTCAAAGTGAACGACTTTCATTTCCTTTCGTGTTTTGCCAATGGTTCGTATGCGGTAAACTACATCATTGATCCGTTTTACAACCGTGTATGGGTCTTCCCAGTTACACTGAAATCTCGGTCATAAACCTTTTTTTCGTTGTGGGTTGTATAACAACACCAAATTTCCTACCCGGAACCCTTCCCAATTAATTGCTTTATCGTTGCTGGCTTTCATATTATCACTTATAATCTTGAGTCTTATAAGATCGTGTACTTCCCTCATCTCTTCCTCCAAGACACCAGTGGTTTTCCTAGCATTTCTTTCCGCATCGGCATTTATCCCAAACTTTAAATCAGCTGGCAGTCGAAGGTCATTGCCAAAAATTACCTTTGCGGGAGTTTGGCCCGTTGTCTCATGCACTGCCGATCGGTAAGCCATCAATAATACGGATATGTGTGTATCCCAATCTTTATGGAACTTGTTGTTATGGTATCGCATCTTTGATAGAGCAGCAAGGAAGGCAGTCGGCATGATCTAGCGGTGCACTGTGGCTATTCATGTCGGCTGGGCGGGGTTCTTGCCAACCTTGATGTCCTGCGAAATAAACAGAAATATCCTATCATGCCTTTCAAAAAACTAACAAAAGCGCAGAGCCGACTAAAAACGCTTATAATTCAAAATAAAACGACATCCGGTCGAACCGGCTGTCATGGACAGACCTTTAAATTTAATTCAAATTCAAAATTAAAAAAATCTAAACGCACAAAAAAAATTTACCCTACCGGAAATGACCGGTTACAAACGCTGAAACAAAAATCATAAATAAAAAAATATATATTTAGCAACTACTAGATAAACCTCTGAAGATTAAGACTAACGGTCAATCTTAAAAAATCAAAATAAAACAAGTAAAGAAGGCTAAGTTCGGGTGTAACCGAACATTACATACTCAGTTGAGAGCTATGGAGACAAAATAAGGAAAATCACCATGTAGGAAAATGAACCTAGGGTAACCCTGGAATGTGGTTGTATGACATGTGTATCAAATGGAAGGTATTAAAGAGTATTTTAAGAGAGAGTAGGCCATAGTTCAATTGATGGACGCCATTTAGGGATATCGCCATAAAGGTGGACCAGGGTTGACTCTAGAATTTGTTTGTACGATATGGGTATCAAATGAAAGGTGTTAATGAGTATTTTGAAAAGGAGTGATCCTTAGTTCCATAGGTGGACGACGTTTCGAGATATCGCCATAAAGGTGGACCCGGGGTGTCTCTAGAATGTGTTTGTACGATATGGGAATCAAATGAAAGGTGTTACTGAGCATTTTAAGAGGGAGTGGGCATTAGGTCTATAGGTGGACGCCTTTTCGAGATATCGTCATTAGGGTGGGCCAAGGGTGACTCTAGAATGTTTGTACGATATAGGTATCAAACGAAAGGTGTTACTGAGCATTTTAAGAGGGAGTGGGCATTAGGTCTATAGGTGGACGCCTTTTCGAGATATCGCCATCAGGGTGGGCCAGGGGTGACTCTAGAATGTTTGTACGATATGGGTATCAAACGAAAGGTGTTACTGAGCATTTTAAGAGGGAGTGGGCATTAGGTCTATAGGTGGACGCCTTTTCGAGATATCGCCATTAGGGTGGGCCAGGGGTGACTCTAGAATGTGCTTGTATGATATGGGTATCAAATGAAAGATGGTAATGAGTATTTTAAAAGGGAGTAATCCTTAGTTCTATAGCTGGACGCCTTTTCGAGATATCGCCATAAAGGTGGACCAAGGGTGACTCTAGAATGTTTGTACGATATGGGTATCAAACGAAAGGTGTTACTGAGCATTTTAAGAGGGAGTGGGCATGAGGTCTATAGGTGGACGCCTTTTCGAGATATCGTCATTGGGGTGGGCCAGGGGTGACTCTAGAATGTTTGTACGATATGGGTTTCAAACGAAAGGTGTTACTGAGCCGTATAAGAGGGAGTGGGCATTAGGTCTATAGGTGGACGCCTTTTCGAGATATCGCCATTAGGGTGGGCCAGGGGTGACTCTAGAATGTGTTTGTACGATATGGATATCAAATTAAAGGTATTAATGAGGGTTTTAAAAGCGAGTGGCCCTTAGGTGTATATGTGAAGGCGTTCTCGCGATATCGACCAAAATGTGGACCAGGTGATCCAGAAAATCATCTGTCGGGTACTGCTAATTTATTTATATATGCAATACCACTAACAGTATTCCTGCCAAGATTCCAAGGGCTGTCGATTTCGCCTTGTAGAACTTTTTCATTTTCTTCTACTTAATATGGTAGGTGTCACACCCATTTTACAAAGTTTTTTCCAAAGTTATATTTTGCGTCAATCCAGTTACCATGTTTCATCCCTTTTTTCGTATTTGGTATAGAATTATGGCATTTTTTTCATTTTTCGTAATTTTCGATATTGATAAAGTGGGTGTGGTCGAATTTCGGCCATTTTTTATAACAAGATAAAGTGAGTTCAGATAAGTACGTGGGCTAAGTTTAGTAAAGATATATCGGTTTTTGCTCAAGTTATTGTGTTAAAGGCCGAGCGGAAGGACAGACGGTGGACTGTGTATAAAAACTGGGCGTGGCTTCCACCGATTTCGCTCATTTTCACAGAGAACAGTTACCGTCATAGAATCTATGCCCCTACCAAATTTGAAAAGGATTGGTAAATTTTTGTTCGACTTATGGCATTAAAAGTATTCTAGACAAACTAAATGAAAATGGGCGGAACTACGCCCATTTTGAAATTTTCTTTTATTTTTGTATTTTGTTGCATCATATCATTACTGGAGTTGAATTTTGCCTTAATTTACTTATATACAGTAAATATATTAAATTTTTTGTTAAAATTTGAATTAAAAAATTTTTTTTTTTTAAAAAGTGGGCGTGTTCTTCATCCAATTTTGCTAATTTTTATTTAGCACATATATAGTAATAGTAGTAACGTTCCTGCCAAATTTCATCATGATATCTTCAACGGCTGCCAAATTACAGCTTGCAAAACTTTTAAATTACCTTCTTGTAAATGTGGGCTGTGCCACGCCCATTGTCCAAAATATTACTAATTTTCTATTCTGCGTCATAACGTCAAACCATCTACCAAATTTCATCGCTTTAACCGCCTTTGGCAATGAATTATCGCATTTTTTCGGTTTTTCGAAATTTTCGATATCGAAAAAGTGCGCGTGGTTATAGTCCGATATCGTTCATTTTAAATAGCGATCTGAGATGAGTGCCCAGGAATCTACACACCAAATTTCATCAAGATACCTCAAAATTTACTCAAGTTATCGTGTTAACGGACAGACGGACGGACGGACGGACGGACGAACATGGCTCAATCAAATTTTTTTTCGATACTGATGATTTTGATATATGGAAGTCTATATCTATCTCGATTCCTTTATACCTGTACAACCAACCGTTATCCAATCAAAGTTAATATACTCTGTGAGCTCTGCTCAACTGAGTATAAAAAAAAACCTGTTTATCATCGATAGTTAATTGGATCCTATATCTTCTTCATGTCTTCGGTTGATAGAGAAAAAAAAACTTAAATCTGTTCTGATATTGATTTTTAAGACATTCTGGTATAAAACCTTGATTATAAATAAAAAAAATAAATAAATGTAAGGCGCGATAACCTCCGAAGAGATTTCAGGCCGAGCTTCTCTTCCAATTTGCGTCGTGCTCCTTTAAATTTATCCTAGAAATTGGCGGGACGGGACCTACTTGTTTTATGCCGACTCCGAACGGCATCTGCAAGGTAGATGAGTTTTCACTGAGAGCTTTTCATGGCAGAAATATACTCGAAGTGCTTGGCAAACACTGCCGAGGAGCGACCCCGCTTAGAAAAATTTTCTTCTAATAGAAAAATCGTCTCGGTGTGGTAGGCGGAGCACGCTACCACCACACCACGGCGGCCGCAAACATTGATTGATTGCCACAAATATATCCCCACATAACAACAAATGTAATACAACTAGACTTATATTGATAACTTACTCAATTATATTTGTATCATAAAGATACCCTTAAAGCAAACAAAAATAAAATCAATTTTGTATGTGTTACAAAATGTGACATAACCTGCCTGAATCGAAGACTGCCATACTAATTCCCCCTTTTTTTGTTTTGTTTTTGGTTTTTTTCCTGGTTGTAATAATTTAATTGAGAAATTCGTTATATTTGTTGTATTTATATATTTTGTCCCCTTATTTATTTATCCTGTTTATTTAATGTGGGTTTTTGTAAGTCCTTTATTATTTGGATTTATTCCGTTTAATGTAATTTTATTTTAATTAAATTTTATTTCGTTTTATTATTATTTAGTTAAATTTTAATATGATTTAATTTAATTTTAGCATCTATTTTGTCCTTATACCTAATATTTTATATTTACCCATATATATATCTGTTTAAATATATATAAATTTTATGTATATAAAAAAAGCAAAAACAAATTTACAGCGGTTGAACAAAAAAAAAAGGACTATAAATATGTTAGCTACATTTAAAACTGAGATAATTGGAAAACAAAAAATTGTATTCAATAGTGTTTTTAAATTGGGCAAGTGGTTGTGTTTCGCTGCCCAAGTGCGTATCTAGTTTAAACTGTTATACTTTTCTTCATTAAATTTGCAAAATATGCCACTCAAAGTTGAATGCAAAATATTTGTAATGCTAGTATTTCATTAGTTTGACATCATACACGCATTCTTAATATTAATACAATTAAATAAAATTGATTTCATACACATTTCGATTTTAGCACAAAATCGTTCAGAACAGTTTAAAATTACGTTGCTAACAAATGCTTAAAGTGCTTAACGTTCGAACGTATAATTTTGAAAAGATTATCTTGTGAACCTTTAGTTGTCTAATTCTTTCCGTTTTAATTAATTAAGTAAAATAAAATACACCTATCATATTTTCTAACTCCTACATTTGTGTTAGATTCCAAAATTCGTGTAATAAAATTTTTCTTTCTCTGGTTAGTTGGAACGAACTCACCCGCTGTTGTTGTTCGTGTTTTAGTTAGTGCTGGTATGCCTAGAGGCCGTTTGGGTGGGCCTCTGCTGCTTTGTTGTCGCTGTTGGTATGGCAAGAGGCCGTTGATACGGGCCTCTGCACTTTTGTTGTCGCTGTTGGTATGGCAAGAGGCCCTTGAGATGGGCCTCTGCAGTTTTGTTGTCACTGCTGGTATGGCAAGAGGCCGTCGATATGGGCCTCTGCTGTCTTGTTGTCGCTGTTGGTATGGAAAGAGGCAGTTGAGATGGGCCCCTTCTGTTTTGTTGTCACTGCTGGTATAGCAAGAGGCCGTTGAGATGGGCCTCTGCCATTTTGTTGTCGCTGTTGGTATGGCAAGAGGCCGTTGAGATGGGCCTCTGCTGTTTTGTTGTCACTGCTGGTATGCAAGATGCCGTTGAGATGGGTCTCTTCTGTTTTGTTGTCACTGCCGGTATGGCCAGAGGCCGTGGAGGTGGGACTCTGCCTTTTGTAGTCGTTGCCGGTATAGCAGGTATTGAGGTGGGCCTCTGCTTTTTTGTTGTTTTTGGTGGTGTAGCAGGAGGCCTTTGAGGTGAGCCTCTGCTGTTTTGCTGTTGCCTCTGCTTTTTTGTTGTTGGCTCGGTGTTATTTGGGTGATCTTGCTATTTTTTGAAGTCAAAATATGCGGAATGTGGATACTAAGATACTATCGACACGTTTTCAATATTGTTTCCAGACTAAAATCTTTCTGGAACGATCGAATTTTCCAACCAATGAATTGTGTTTTACAGCCGCCTTTAGGCTCCATATGCCCCTTACTAATGCTGGCTCGACGTGTACATGAGCGAAAGTAGTTGGGTAATGGCCACAGAAATAGTTTACTTCAGCGTTTTTCCACTAGGTATGGCTATTGCGCTATAAAAGTGGCAAGCGTGTCTATCGCAATTGAACATTCACTATATATTTTTACTTTATCCCTCGATACCCCAAATGAATACAATATTCAAAATGCTTTTTGCACTGTTTTGTTTTATATACACGTAAACTTTTTGCTAAATACGACGACGTAAATTATTAAGAATGATTTTTCACTAAGTTTCGATATTTTTTTTATACTCAGCGTGCTTTGCACACAGATTATATTAACTTTGATTAGATATCGGTTGGTTGTACAGGTATAAAGGAATCGAGATAGATATAGACTTCCATATATCAAAATCATCAGTATGGAAAAAAAATTTGATTGAGCCATGTCCGTTAAAACCATAACTTGAGTATATATTGAGATATCCTCACCAAATTTGGTACACGAGCTTATCTGGGCGCAGAATAGATTGGTGTTGAAAATGAGGGAAATCGGATGATAACCACGCCCACTTTTTATATATAACATTTTGGAAAACACAAAAAACCTGATTATATAGTAAATAATACACCTAGAATGTTGAAATTTGACTTGTGGACTGATATTGAGACTCTTGATAAAAATTTGACAAAAGTTTTATAAATGGGCGTTGCACCGTCCACTTAAGATAATTTCAATTTTACAGATATTATTAATCATAAATCAAAAGTCGTTAAACCTATCTGGCTGAGCGACTATTACAGTCATCAACAGCCAACTGCATCAACATATTTTATAGCTAATTAAAAACCAAAACCTGAATTTAACTGAATTTTTATATTGAATTTGAACATGTACCTTATTTATAACTACTGTAACTAAGTTACATATATGTAAATATGTGCATTGAACCTTTTTAAACATTACTATTTGATGTATAGCTATGATATCTAAGACTCATGAATTACGTTATAACCATGAATTATATTTATATTTATATCTATTATAGTATAACAGTTCACACTTCGCCGCTCTGGCAACCCCATCCGTGAGTTGACAGATCGGGTTTGTGTGTACATATATACATATGATTTGTTTTGACATTTCTTTTTATTATTACATATTCGAAATATTCTCCATCCCGGTGTGATAATAAAATTGTGAGTTCATACGTAAATTGAAACAGGTTAAAATTTTATAGTTATATTGAAAAATTAAAGCTTTATTTGGTTGAGTTAAGTGCGAAAGCGATACTTGCTGACAAAACCCTTCGGAAAACGAGTACACAGGGTTATAAGATCGTCCTGCCGCTATCCCGTTACCACCAGCTCCATTCGCTACCACCACCACATCACCGCCGCAGCAGCCGTATACAGGGAAAAGAAAGTGAATCGTGTCCCAGCACAGCCAGGTAAAGGACCTACTCCTCTTATTGCCAAGTTTGATTTGAACTTTGCACACGTATCACGGCTCGATGACAATGCATTAATGTGATGGTGTGGTGACATAAGGTCAACGGCCATAAGGTTAATTGGCCTTATTGCCACTTTGAATGGCCATAGGTTTGACTGAAACTTTGCACACGTATCAAGGCTCGATTACAATGCAATAATGTGATGGTGGGGTCACATAAGGTTAACGGACATAAGGTCAATTGAACTTATGAACACCCCAAATGGCCATAGATTTGAAACCTTGCACATGATGTGAAAAACGCATTCCTTTATTAATGATAGAAGTGGATGCATGGCACATCTACGAAAGAGCAGGCTGGAACCCTTTAACACGCTTTTATTAGCTTGGCCTGTTTCTATGTAACGGAATCTTTCAGCTTAATTTTCACCGGTTTTTAGAAGTCTGATTAATTTGAAACTTTGACAATGCATTAATGTGATGGTGTGGTGACATAAGGTCAACGGCTATAAGGTCAATTTGCCTTATTACCACTTTAAATGGCCAAAAGTTTGATTTGAACTTTGCACACGTATCACGGCTCAATGACAATGCATTAATGTGATGGTGTGGTGACATAAGTTCTACGGCCATAAGGTCAATTGCCCTTATTACCACTTTGAAAAGCCATAAGTGTGATTGAAACTTTGCACACGTATCAAGGCTCGATGACAATGCATTAATGTGCTGGTGTGGTGACATAAGGTCAACGGCCATAAGGTCAATTGGCCCTATTACCACTTTGAATGGCCATAAGTTTGATTGAAACTTTGCACACGTATCAAGGCTCGATTACAATGCAATAATGTGATGGTGGGGTCACATAAGGTTAACGGACATAAGGTCAATTGAACTTATGAACACCCCAAATGGCCATAGATTTGAAACCTTGCACAATGTTAAGTCTAATTTTAATTGCCTAAAAATATACTTTCAAAATGTATCTGGTCTTCGTACTAAATGTTCGGAAGTTTTTATGTATAGTTCTGCATTAGATTATGATATTTTCGTTTTTGTTGAATCTTGGCTGAACGAGAAATTGTTTAGTAGTGAAATCTTTGATCCACATCTCTATGATGTTTTCCGTAAGGACCGTGATCTTGTTAAAACAGGTTGCTCGAGAGGAGGGGGTGTTCTCATTGCTGTTCGGAGGAAATTCCAGGCGGCCGTGGTAACACTCGCTAACTCTGATACACTCAATTATCAGCTCTGCGTACGTGTTCATGGTTCTTCTGGAATCTTGTATTTGTGCACTTCGTATATTCCACCGAACAGTGCAGATGCCTTATATATTGCACACGCTGACAACGTTCTCTCACTGGTATCAAATGTGGGTGACAATCATCTTTGTGTACTTGGAGATTTTAATTTATGTAATTTGAATTGGTCTCATATTGAGGACACGGCTTCTTTTACGGCCTCTAACGTTAACTCTTCAGCCGAAATTCATCTTATTAATAGTTTCTTAAGTATCGATTTGGTACAAGTTAATGGGCTCTATAATAGGCTGAATAGAATGTTAGATTTAGTGTTCATCTCAAACAATGTTAACTACACATTGTCTGAATGCTTCACACCAATCCTGCAGACCGACAAACATCACGTTTCTATTTCCCTAGAATTGGAGTTTTATGAATTTGCTGAAATTACAGATAAGCCTGAAATTAATTTCAACTTTAGTGCTTGCGATATGTCGTATCTTAATGAAATATTATTAAGCATTGATTGGTGTGATTCATTCCGCGATAATGATGTCACATCTTGTTTTCATATCTTCAAAAATAAGGTTCATGAGTTGTGCTTGAAGCATATCCCAATATATAGGAAAAAATCATATAAGACGCCCTGGCACACTAAGAGGCTAAAACATCTTAGGAATGTTAAGTGCAAATCTTTAAAACAGTATAAAAGAACTGGAGATTCGGCGCACTACTCAAAATTTCAAAACGATTTAAAGGCATTCAAGTGCTTGAATAGGTTTTTGTACAGAAATTATGTTCTGAGCTTTGAGAGTAATATAATGTCGAACTCAAAGTCGTTTTGGCGTTTCATAAAGTCAAAAAAGGCCTGCTCATCTGTCCCCAGTAATGTGTTTTTCAACGACAAATCTGCAATCAATGCAGTTGATGCTGCGAATCTTTTGGCCAATTTTTTTTGTTCTAATTTTGAACCAGACACTCGCGTCCACTCGAGTTTGCCTCCCATGAGCAACTCAGCGCTCAATTTCGGATCTTTGCGTGTTTCCGTTACGGATGTGGTTAATGGTATTGGGAAGCTTAAGCTGTCTACTAAGACGGACTCAGATGGTCTTTCTGTCATATTGTTAAAAAACTGCTTGTGTTTGGCTGATCCTCTTTCAATTATCTTCAACAACTCTCTGGTCACTGGGACATTTGTGGATGACTGGAAGCTAACTTCAATTTCTCCGATATTCAAGAGTGGTAACAAAAATGATGTTCGTAATTACAGACCTATTTCGAAGCTTTCATGTGTTTCCAAACTTTTTGAGATTATAGTAAATGATAAAATATACTTTGCAGTAAAGGGCCTAATTTCGAATAATCAGCACGGATTTGTTTCAAAACGGTCCACTGTTACTAACTTATCTATTTTTTCTGAATACTGCTTTTCCGCTTTTCATAATAGATTGCAAGTTGATACAATATACACTGACTTTTCAAAGGCTTTCGACAAGGTTTCGCACCAGATACTCTTGGCTAAGCTTCTGGCTTTGGGTTTTCATTCCACATTTTTGAAGTGGATTGCGTCGTATCTTTCAAATAGACAATGCGTTGTTGAAATAGACAACGCCACGTCCCAGCCCTTCATTGCTTCCTCTGGGGTCCCGCAAGGAAGTATTCTAGGGCCTCTATTTTTTATATTATTTATAAATGATATCGGCTCATGCTTCGCTTTTGCGGAATACTTGTTGTATGCAGACGATTTGAAAATTTTCGCCACCATATAGAGTTCTCGTGACTCTGAAAGGCTGCAATCGGACCTCCTCAATGTTGAAAACTGGTGTTGTCTAAATCGTCTTACTCTTAACATCAAAAAGTGTTTTCACGTGACTTTTTCTAAATCGGCTAATGTTCTACGGACTTCATATATTATTGCGGGCTGTGCCCTGGAATCCGTTGAGGAAATTAAAGACTTGGGTGTATTTTTTGACGCGAAATTTGGTTTCGCTAACCAAGTTAACTACGTTATTACTCGGTCTTATGCCATGCTAGCGTTCATTCGTAGAAATTGTTCAGCTTTCACTAACCCTCACACCCTCAAGTCTCTTTATTGCTCTTTTGTCAGATCGAGACTGGAGTATGCTGCTATAATTTGGAGACCATACCATACTAGTCCCTCTAATCGTATCGACAGAGTTCAAAAAGTTTTTTTACGTTTTGCTCTCCGTTCTTTGAATTTTTCTGATCCTTTGCCGTCATATGAATCGAGATGTCTTTTAATTGAACTGAGTACGCTTGTAAATAGACGAACCATCTTATCGTGCTCGTTTATCATTGGCTTAATTTCTGGAGCTGTTGATTGTCCATCGCTTCTGGAAAAAATTCAGTTCAATGTTCCCTGCAAAAACTTGCGGCACTTTGAGACCTTTAAAATTAGTTTTGCAAGGACCAAATATGCGGTAAATGCGCCTTTTGCGAGGGCTTGTGCGGATCTCAATTTGTTTTTCAGTTCTTCAGGTGTTAACTGCACTTCTTCGTATGCAACCCTAATTAGTCATTTAAGATCTTTCTACTCTTAATATTATGCTAGTCTGTAAAAATTTGTAAATTTAAAGACTCAAATAAATAAATAAATAAATAAATAAATAATGCGAAAAACGCATTTCTTTATTAATGATAGAAGTGGATGCATGGCACATCTACGAAAGAGCCGGCTGGAACCCTTTTAACACGCTTTTATTAGCTTGGCCTGTATCTACGTATCCATGTATATATGTAACGGAATCTGGAGTGGAGCCGAGAGACCCGGTAATGCAGAGCTCCGGACTCCGTTGCACCTTTTGAAGCATTTAAGATAGGTACTTTTAGCTAGTGCAGGCCACAAGACCAAGGCACCTGAAAGAAGAATCTGGCGCACAATGGTTGTGTAAATACAGTAGGTCACCTTAGGGTAGAATCCCCAGGAGGTGCCAATTGCTCTCTTGCAGGTGAACAGCTCTGCTGCTGCCTTCTTGGATCGCTCCACTATATGGTCATTCCATAATAGCTTCCTATCCAGAATGACTCCCAAATACTTGACTTGATCGCTAAACGCTAAGAACGTACCCCCAATTCTTGGCGGTTAAAATTTGGTACTATGTACCTCCTCGTGAAGAGAACAAGCTCGGTTTTATCCGGGTTGACTTCCAAACCTGTGGCGGGGTGTACTCCTGGAGCAGCTGCAGGATGTCAACTGGATCCGTTGGCGTTACTGGAACCCAGGCTCTAGCCCTTGGTCGTGAGGAGATATCACACGCCTCCACTACCTTGAGGCGCGCGCCCGGATATACCACCCCTATCAGCGTGACGGCGGCCCTATAGAGGTTTACCGACCTGGCGTCGTCGCAGGCAATTAGCTTGATATTGCCCTGGAACCACCCTGCATCGGTATAGATTGCGGTGGACCAGGGTTGTCTTTCTTAACCTTAACGGCCACCGTAGCGAGCGCGGCCTCGATCCACTTCCACTGTTGTTTCGGGATCCTGCCATCTTCGCTGCTCTCGTCTATAATGCCAATGATCTGCCGACCCTGCGTCTTGGCCCTTTTCGGTGCCGTGGGGTTAGATTCATCCATGGACCGCTGGCATTTCGAGGTTTCAACGCTCTCGACTAAAATTTTTAAAATTACTTGAACTAAAAAATTAAAAATAAATAATAGTTTAAAAAAACTAAAAGAACACGCTTTTATAGTAAACCGAACTAAAAACAAGTAAGGAAGGCTAAGTTCGGGTGTAACCGAACATTATACTCAGTTGAGAGGTATGTAGACAAAATAAGGGAAAATCACCATGAAGGAAAATGAACCTAAGGTAACCCTGGAATGTGTTTGTATGACATGTGTATCAAATGGAAGGTATTAAAGAGTATTTTAAGAGAGAGTGGGCCATAGTTCTATAGGTGGACGCCTTTTCGAGATATCGGCATAAAGGTGGTCCAGTGGTGACTCTAGAATTTCTTTGTATGATATGGGTATCAAATGAAAGGTGTTAATGAGTATTTTAAAAGGGAGTGGGCCTCAGTTCTATAGGTGGACGCCTTTTCGAGATATCGCCATAAAGGTGGACCAGGGGTGACTCTAAAATTTGTTTGTACGATATGGGTATCAAATGAAAGGTGTTAATGAGTATTTTAAAAGGGCGTGGACCTTAGTTCTATAGGTGGACGCCTTTTCGAGATATCGGCATAAAGGTGGTCCAGTGGTGACTCTAGAATTTCTTTGTATGATATGGGTATCAAATGAAAGGTGTTAATGAGTATTTTAAAAGGGAGTGGGCCTCAGTTCTATAGGTGGACGCCTTTTCGAGATATCGCCATAAAGGTGGACCAGGGGTGACTCTAGAATTCGTTTGTACTATATGGGTATCAAATGAAAGGTGTTAATGAGTATTTTAAAAGGGCGTGGACCTTACTTCTATAGGTGGACGCCTTTTCGAGATATCGGCATAAAGGTGGTCCTGTGGTGACTCTAGAATTTGTTTGTATGATATGGGTATCAAATGAAAGGTGTTAATGAGTATTTTAAAAGGGAGTGGGCCTTAGTTCTATAGGTGGACGCCTTTTCGAGATATCGCCATAAAGGTGGTTCAGGGACGACTCTGGAATTTGTTTGTACGATGTGGGTATCAAATGAAAGGTGTTACTGAGTATTTTAAAAGGGAGTGGGCCTTAGTTCTATAGGTGGAAGCCTTTTCCAGATATCGGCATAAAGGTGGTCCAGGGGTGACTCTAGAATTTGTTTGTACGATATGGGTATCAAATGAAAGGTGTTAATGAGTATTTTAAAAGGGAGTGGGTCTTAGTTCTATAGGTGGACGCCTTTTCGAGATATCGCCATAAAGGTGGACCAGGGGTGACTCTAGAATTTGTTTGTAAGATATGGGTATCAAAAGAAAGGTGTCAATGAGTATTTTAAAAGGGAGTGGACCTTAATTCTATAGGTGGACGCGTTTTCGATATATCGCCATAAAGGTGGACCAGGGGTGACTCTAGAATTTGTTTGTACGGTATGGGTATCAAATGAAAGGTGTTAATGAGTATTTTAAAGGGGACTGGGCCTCAGTTCTATAGGTGGGCGCCTTTTCAGGATATCGTTATAAAGGTGGACCAGGGTTGACTCTAGAATGCGGTTGTACAATATGGGTATCAAACGAAAGGTGATAATGAGTATTTTAAAAGGGAGTGGGCCTTAGTTTTATAGGTAGACGCCTTTTCGAGATATGGCCATAAAGGTGGACCAGGGGTGACTCTATAATGTGTTTGTACGATATGGATATCAAATTAAAAGTTATTGAGGGTTTTAAAAGGGAGTGGTGGTAGTTGTATATGTGCAGGCGTTTTCGAGATATCGACCAAAATGGGGGCCAGGTTGACCCAGAAAATCATCGGTCGGGTACCGCTAATTTATTTATATATGTAATACCACGAACAGTATTCCAGCCAAGATTCCAAGAACTTTTAATTTCGCCCTGCAGAACTTTTTCTTTTTCTTCTACTTAATATGGTAGGTGTCACACCCATTTTACAAAGTTTTTTTTCAAAATTTATATTTTGCGTCAATAAACCAATCCAATTATCATGTTTCATCTCTTTTTTCATATTTGGTATAGAATTATGGCATTTTTTCATTTTTCGTAATTTTTGATATCGAAAAAGGGGGCGTGGTCATAGTCGGATTTCGGCCATTTTTTATACCAATACAAAGTGAGTTCAGATAAGTACGTGAACTGAGTTTAGTAAAGATATATCGATTTTTGCTCAAGTTATCCTGTTAGCGGCCGAGGGGAAGGACAGACGATAGACTGTGCATAAAAACTGGGAGTGGCTTCAACCGATTGAGCCCTTTTTCACAGGAAACTGTTATCGTCCTAGAATCTAAGCCCCTACCAAACTTCACAAGGATTGGTAAATTTTTGTTCGACTTATGGCATGAAAAGTATCCTAGACAAATTAAATTAAAAAGGGCGGAGCCACGCCCATTTTGAAATTTTCTTTGATTTTTGTATTTTGTTGCACCATATAATTACTTGAGTTGAATGTTGACGTAATTTACTTATATACTGTAAAGATATTAACTTTTTTTTAAATTGGGCTTAAAAAAAAATTGTTTTTAAAGTGGGCGTGGTCGTTCACCAATTTTGCTAATTTTTATTAGGCATACATATAGTAATAGGAGTAACGTTCCTGCCAAATTTCATCATGATATATTCAGCGAATGGAAAATTACAGCTTGCAAAACTTCTAAATTACTTTCTTTTAAAAGTGGGGGGTACCACGCTCATTGTACAAAATTTTACTAATTTTCTATTCTGCGTCATATGTTCAACTCACCTACCAAGTTTCATCGCTTTATCCTTCTTTGATAATGAATTATCGCATTTTTTTACCAAATTTCATCAAGATACCTCAAAATTTACTCAAGTTATCGTGTTAACGGACGGACGGACGGACATGGCTCAATCAAATTTTTTTTGATACTGATACCGTACAACCAACCGTTATCCAATCAAAGTTAATATACTCTGTGAGCTCTACTCAACTGAGTATAATCAGAAAATAATTTTCAATTAAAAAGAGTTTATATAACAGTAGTCATAACAGGTCAAACAATCGTTTATAGTTAATCACCTCAAACTAAAATTATAATAAAATTTAAGTTATTAACAGAATAATTATAATAAAATTTAAGTTATTAACAGAATAATTTAATTCACAGTAAAAAGCGTGGGGTGCTTGATATTGAATGTTACAGTCATTCTATTGACAATTATCTGAGAGGAAAGATATGAAATGTAAGCAAATGCACCCCACGCTTTTTACTCTGAATTAAATTATTCTGTTAATAACTTAAATTTTATTATAATTTATTTTGATGTGATTAACTATAAACGATTATTTGACCTTCTACTACTGTTGTATACAATTTTTTTAATTGAAAATTATTTTCTATTTTTTAGATCGGTTTACTATAAAAGCGTGTTCTTTTAGTTTCTTTAAACTATTATTTATTTTGGTTATTGCTTAAATATCGTATGTTAATCACGTACAACGAAACAACAAAGCAAAAGAACTTAAAGAAAAAAACTACAGGTATTTGAGTATGGATTAAAAGAAAAATGCGCATAAAAATATGCAGCTTAAAAGTCTGAAAAAATTAATTTTATTAGCAATAACATTTTTTTCCTTAAATAATCAAAGATATAACTAATTAAAGGTGCAGTGTATGACACATCGAACAAACGAAAATAATGGTCATATACATAGTTTTATTCATACTATGTACACATTTCTTTTATACACAATACCTAATATCTAACAAAATAATTGGCACGCATTTGAGCGTTTGCATTTTCTTTTTTTTTTTATGGAGATTATTTATGAATAGTGATAAATTTGAATGTGAGCAGGCCTGCTGCACAAATCCCATTTTTACGTACAAACTCTACAAATAAATATATATATTTTTTTTCCTCCTTTTTATACTCAGCTGAGCAGAGCTCACAGAGTATATTAACTTTGTTCGCATAACGGTAATCTGTAATGGCATAAACTAATCGAGATAGATATAGACTTCTATATATCAAAATGATATGGGCGAAAAAAGAAATTCATTTAGCCATGCCCGGCCGTCCGTCCGTCCTTAAACACGATAACAAATTTTACAGTATATAAGTAAATTATGTCAAAATTCAACTCCAGTAATGATATGGTGCAACAAAATACAAAAATAAAAGAAAATTTCAAAATAGGCGTGGCTCCGCCCTTTTTCATTTAATTCGCCTAGAATACTTTTAATGCCATAAGTTTAACAAAAATTTACCAATCCTTGTGAAATTTGGTAGGGGCATAGATTTTATGACGTTAACTGTTTTCTGTGAAAATTGGCGAAATCGGTTGAAGCGAGGCCCAGTTTTTATACACAGTCGTCCATCTGTCTTTCCGCTCGCCCGTTAACATGATAACTGGAGCAAAAATCGATATATCTTTACTAAGCTTAGTTCACTTACTTATCTGATCTCACTTTATCTTGGTATAAAAAATGACCGAAATCCGACTATGACCACGTCCACTTTTTCGATATCGAAAATTACGAAAAATTTAAAAAATGCCATAATTCTATACAAAATATGAAATAAAATAATTTAAAAAAAAATTTTTAAGTTAAACGGTTTTATTGAAAACAGTAATAACATGAAATAATAATAATACGAAAAGCTAGAAAATAATTAGGTAGGTCCTAGGTACTAGTCATCACACTCCTTATAAATCTAGGGCGTTGATCAGACAATTAAATAAAAGCGTTGGGCGCGTGAAATTTCTAAAAATGTGAGGCGTAGCATAGCCTGATTAAGGTTCAGTTGGTTTTACTTATGACTATCAATAGAAATATGACGCGTCCAACGCTTTTATTTAATTGTCTGATCAACGCCCTAGATTGACAAGGAGTGTGATGACTAGTACCTAGGACCTACCTAACTATTTTCTAGATTTTCGTATTATTATTATTTCCTGTAAGTATTGTTTTCAATAAAGCCGTTTAGCTTAAAAATTTTTTTTTAATTATTTTATTTTCAAGTTTTTAGTCTTTATTTAATTGCCTATTATTTTTCATTCTATTTAGTTCATTTAGTGACTTATTATTACAAGGACTCTTTCCTGACAATTTTTGACAACCCAAGTCCTCAATACATAATCCTTCCAAAGACTTGACTCGACTCTGCGCGTATGATTGTCCCTCCTCCAACTCCAAACTATTTTGAAGCCACTTCTACTGGACTGTATGCAATATTTGTTCCAAATATGAGCCAAATCGGGCATCATAGGTCGCTTTCTATTCATGTATGTATTAAAAAAAAAATATATGTAAGGCGCGATAACCTCCGAAGAGATCTAAGGCCGAGCTTCTCTTCCAATTTGCGTCGTGCTCCTCTTGATTTTTCCCTACAAATTGGCCGGACGGGACCTACATGTTTTATGCCGACTCCGAACGGCATCTGCAAGGCAGATGAGTTTTCACTGAGAGCTTTTCATGGAAGAAATACAATCGGAGCGCTTGCCAGACACTGCCGAGGGGCGACCCCGCTTAGAAAAATTTCTTCTAATTGAAAAATCTTATTTCTAAAATTTTGATGTTGCTTTGCCCGGGAGTTGAACCCAGGGCATACGGTGTGATAGGCGGAGCACGCTACCGTCACACCACGGTGGCCGCCATGTATGTATTATGTGTTCCAAATATGGACCAAATCAAATCGGACCACAAATACGAGTTTTGTGAATATCTCGATCCTTGCGCCACCCAGTGGCGATTTTTTTTGATAGGTTGCTTTCTATTCTTGTATGTATAATGTGTTCAAAGCATGAGCCAAGTCGGATCACAAATACGATTTTTGTGAATATCTCGATCCTTGCGCCACCTAGCGGCGATTTTTTTCATAAGTCGCTTTTTATTCTTGCATGTATTATGTGTTCCAAATATGAGCCAAATCGGACCACAAATACGATTTTTGTGAATATCTCGATCCATGCGCCACCTAGCGGCGATTTTTTTTCAAAGGCCGGTTTCTATTCTTTCATGTATTATGTGTTCCAAATATGAGCCAAATCGGACTACAAATGCGAATTTTGCGAATATCTCGATCCTTGCGCCACCTAGCGGCGATTTTTTTCTTATTATTGCATTGTCATCGGGTTCTGAACTACACTCCAAGTTTCAAGCTTGTAGCTTATCGGGAAGTTACTTAAATTTCAATTACAAGATTCGTTCACAACGGCCGTGCGGCCGTGCATGCGGCCTGCCTGTCAACTCAAGCTAAATAAAACCGTTTAAAAAGAGATGAAACATGGTAATTCGATTGGTTTATTGACGCAAAATATAACTTTAGAAAAAACTTTGTAAAATGGGTGTGACACCTACCATGTTAAGTAGAAGAAAATGAAAAAGTTCTGCAGGGCGAAATCAAACGCCTTTGAAATTTTGGCAGGAATACTGTTCGTGGTTTTACATATATAAATAAATTAGCGGCACCCGACAGATGATGTTCTGGGTCACCCTGGTCCACATTTTGATCGATATCTCGAAAACGCCTTCACATATACAACTATCGACCACTCCGTTTCAAAACCTTCATTAATACCTTTAATTTGATACCCATATCGTACAAACACATTCTATAGTCACCCCTGGTTCAACCTTATGGCGATGTCTCAAAAAGGCGTCCACCTATAGAACTAAGGCCCACTACGTTTTAAATAATCGTTAAAACCTTTCATTTGATACCCATGTCGTACAAACACATACTAGAGTCACCCCTGGTCAACACTTATAGCGATATTTCGAAAAGGCGTCCACCTGTAGGACTAAAGCCCACTCCCTTTTAAAATACTCAGTAACACCTTTCATTTGATACCCATATCGTACAAACACATTCTAGAGTCACCCCTGGTCCACCTTTATGGCGATATCTCGAAAAGGCGTCCACCTATAGCAGTAAGGCCTACTCCCTTTTAAAATACTCATTAACACCTTTCATTTGATACCCATATCGTACAAACACATTATAGTGTCACCTCTGGTCCACCTTTATGGCGATATCTCGAAAAGGCGTCCACCTATAGAACTAAGGCCAACTCCCTTTTAAAATACTCATTAACACCTTTCATTTGATACCCATATCGTACAAACACATTCTAGAGTCACCCCTGGTCCACCTTTATGGCGATATCCTGAAATGGTATCCACTTATAAAACTATGGCTCACTCCCTTTTAAAATACTCTTTAATACCTTCCATTTGAAACCCATGTCATACAAACACATTCCAGGGTTACCCTAGGTTAATTTTGCTAAATGGTGATTTTCCCTTATTTTGTCTCCAAAGCTCTCAGCTGAGTATGTAATGTTCGGTTACACCCGAACTTAGCCTTCCTTACTTGTTTCCAAGTTACGTATGTACGTATATGAAGAGAAAATCATAGTACAACTGTAAAATGTTGCATCTTAATGCCGCGTTTGTTATACACAAGAAATTTAAACAAAACAATACTACTAAGAAATATTTAATAGTATGTTCAACTAAACAGAAATTTGGTAATTTTTTTTTTTTTGTCAATTTCTTTATTCATTATGATATATAATTTTCATCTTGCCCAATTCCGCCCATACTAGAAGCTATCTTGGACATAATCTAAAAGAGACCACTATACCAAACAAAAAAAAAAAAAAATATTTTTTTTTGCAAATAATAATAGTAAGATAGGTCGAAATATGAGTAGGATAGAGATAATAATAGGTTAAAACTAAAAAAGGAATTATAAATAAAAGTTTGTAAAATGGGAATGCTGACGTCTCCCTTTATTTAGAAGGCATAGGGTAACACAGGTAAGTAAGGGCCCACCGAAAAATTAGGTGCGACGGTGGCCATGGTTTTGGAGGGTGGGAATATGCACAGGGCGTCGCAACAACACCCGCGGCGCCCCCAAATATATTCGGCCTTTTTCGCTTTCTCGCCTTTTCAGCTTTTTTTATGTCTTTGATTTTCAACCATAGTAACCGGTCAATTCCGGTTCGATTAGTTTTAGTTTTCTTTCGCGTTCTGAATTTTTGTTTTTGAATTTGAATGTTGTAGCGGGATGTCCGAGGCATCCGGTTCTCCCTGATGTCATTTTATTTGAAATATAATCGTTTTGAGTTAGCTCTGCGCTTTTGACAGTTGGTTTTGAATAGGCATGATAGGATTGTTTTCTGTTTATGGCGCAGGACGGCAAGCTTGGCAAGAACCCCGCCCAGCCGACATGACTAGCCACAGAGCACCACTGGATCATGCCGACTGCCTTCCTTGTCGCTCCATCAAAGATACGATTCCATAACAATTAACTAATTTCTTTATAGGACCACAAAAGTTTATTCGCGCACTCAGTAAAACTGGGCAACCATCACCGACGATCTTAAACGCACTTTTATTTCTCATTTCTAAAATAGCATTTCACGCTGTCATCGCGTTTCAAGAAAAAGTTCCATTCCGTCATAATGATGGAAAAACGCAGTTTTATCGCCTGATTTAACTGTGGCTTCCGTTATTGCATGATTCAAACTTATGGTTGGTTCATCTCTACCGCAATATATATACCTTGTTCAGATTGTCAAAATCTTCATGTTGATGTTAGGAGAAGGGAATGTAGAGAAAGCGTAAAACTTTGAAACTCTTGTGTGTTGTGGGAAACTTATGCGCTAAATTAAATAAAACTTTACCACCACGGCAGTAAATAATTGCCAATGTGTTGGTTGCATTTTGCGATTGCCATCTCCTTTTTGACAATTTCTTTGCCAGTACAATGAAAAGAATAAAATCAGCTGATGAGATGAGCCACCTATACAATTCAATTGAGCCAGGTGTTATTGAAAATTCGTCAATGTCATTGGAACCCTTGTCAATGCCAACCGCAAGAAATTAAAAAAAATTCGTTCTAGCCACCCCAGGCAGACATCAGTGAGGTGAATCCTAACTCTTTTACCTATCACTAGCCAACTAGTCCGTTCAAAATGAGAATCTCACAAGTGGACCCAGGCAGGATTTGAAGACCTGACGATGAAACGAACAGGAAACCGGTTCACTTGTAGGAAGCCACCTTGAGGAATCTCCGAGGTCAGTTAACGTGGGCACGACTCACCCCTACGATAAGAGTCTCAGAGTTCTATCGCAACAGAAGGTATTTTCTAGTGGTTATCGCCCCCACAGAAAGGCAAAAAATATATACATAGACATTTTTCAAAAAGGAGAACTCGTCAGAACTCCGCAAGGCTTGCCCAACCCAAGTCTGGGCTGCCAGGTTGTTCACGGTTCCCGGTGAGAACGCGCGTGAACACCCTATGTGTAATGATGCTCTGGGAGAATACTGGGCGAGTTGTCCCCGACCGCCAAAACGCCCAGATGAGGTATAATCAAATTTGTAGGTTTAAGAAAAAAAATCAATTTGTAGATTTAGTAAAAAAACACGCTCTTGTTGGTTTATTGTGGACGAATATCCGAAGCATGGAAGCGACCTATCAATTTCCCGTTTAGGTCCTTGAGATCATACAATGTATTGCCCACTTTTTGGAGCACTCGACACTTAAGATATTTTGGCAGGAATTTGGCGTTAATGCCCTGTTTAAGGTTACCCAAAGCAAAGTTTTTCCGGAAAACTTCCTGGCCTTCCTTGTAGTAGACTTGCCTAGAGTGCTTGTTATAGGTGTTTATTCCCATATCGTTTGCCTGATCTAAATTCCTACGGATCTGGTCGCGAATATTAGTCAATTTGTCGGCTCTATTTGCTAGTGTAACCTGATCTTCCCTAAGGCTGCCGAGTTTCTCCAAAATATTATATGATGAGGCGTGCTAAACCATGTTTTGACCATATAATGCGAAGTATGGAGAGCACTGAATCGCTGCATCGAAATCGCTTCTCAAAACTTATAAAATCTCTGGCATATGCTTATCCCAATCGGTATGGTCTGGTTTGTCCTTCATGAAAATTCTTATCTTAGAAACAATTTCTCTATTAACACGTTTTGATGCGTTCGCTTGAGGAGAGTATAGCCCCGTCCTCACATGTGTCACTACATAATTTTCTAGAAATTTTTTAATTTCCTTCGAGATGAACTGCTTACTATTGTCACTATGAATAAACTCAGGGATCCCTACAGCTGGAAAAATGTCTGAAGCGAAGTAATTTATGTCTTTAACAGCTGTGGCTCTCTGCATGGGCTTTAGCCAAACATACTTTGCAAATGGTCCAAGACTATGAAAAGAAACTGATTTCGCCGTATGGATCCCAGATAAGAAACCTAAAAAGTCGCAATAAAGCCGTTGAAATGGCCTTTCGGATGTAAAGGTACTCCCTATAGGCGGTCTCGACTGTTGATTGGTTGACTTTACAGCTTTGCAAGTGTCACATTTCCTCACGTAGTCCCTGACGTCCTTATCCTGCTGTGGCCAAAAGTACTTTTGCCTGACACGTTCTAAGGTTTTCTGCCACTCGCCATGGTAGCTCCGGTTGGCGCCATGTGTCAATCTCACGGCTTCCTCCGCCAATCCCTTCGGCAGCCACAAACGCCATAACGAGTCTTCTTCACCCTCCACCCCCTTCCGGAATTTAACTCTCTTAAAAATAACTAAAGCTTTTTCCTCGGGCGTGGTAGTAAAAGTCAACTCATCTACGTCAAATCGCAAAAGCACATCAGGTACTATATTCAGGGTGCCTTTGCGATGCTCCATTGTAAAGTCATATCTTTGCAGCAGGAGTGACCACCTAGCCAACTTCCCACTCAAGTCCTTTGTGCCATCAACCACTTGAGACTGGAGTGGTCAGTGGTAATCCGAAACGGTAATACTTCAATGTATGGTCGGAAGTGTAATTACGTTGAGCATTATTCAATTTTTTGAAACAAACGCTATTGGATCCTCAGCGCCCTCGCCATCGACCATGAATAACACCCCGCCAACATCTATTTTAGAATTACAAACTCTTTGGAGAAATCGGGTTGGGCCAAGACAGAAGCGGAACTCAAGGCAACTTTAAGTTTTTCGAAGGCCTATATCGCTTGAGGGGTAAGTTTGAATGGTCCTGTTGATTTTGGAAGACAATCCGTTAGGGGACCTGCTAGGTCATCGAAATTCGTGATGAATGCGCTATACCAATTTGCCATGCCAACGAACCTACGCACCAGTCGAGAAAACTCCGGAATTAGGAAATTCTTAACGGCTTCTATTTTCCCTGGATCCACCCTTAAGCACCCGCTACCTATCAGATATCCCAAGCATTGACAGAATTTGCTATTTTCTACGTTGATTGTAAAGCCGGCATCCTTCAAACAATTTGCCTCTTCCGCAAGCAGGTTCATGTGATCCTCGAAATTCGCGCTGCATACCAACAGATTAGCGAAGTAAATGAAAACATTCTCCTCAATATGTTCTTGCTTTATTGGTTCAGTGAAACTTCTCTTTTGTCTAATTTTTGCTTCTTCTAATTGCTTTTTCGCTCTTTGGTGAGCAACATGAAGTTTGTATTTTACCTCTTTATCATAAGCTTCGAAGTTGTAAATGGGGTCGATTTTAATGTCTGTAAGTATGTCTAATGTGTTTGGCTTTTTCGCAAATATCAACTCAAATGGACAGTAGCCATGCACGGAATTCGGAGTTGTGTTGTAGCAATATGAAAAATATTGTAGCCACACATCCCAATTATTTTTACTGTAGGATATATACTCGTTGAAAGTCCTATGGCTCCTTTCTACCGTACTCATAGTTTGATGGTGATATGCTGTCGATGTTATTTTTTCTACATGTAGTAAATTGCGTAGTTCTTTTAAAAATTTTATTTTTGTACTCTGTTCCCATGTCGGTGATTATTTTACTAATTGGGCCATAAATTAAGATACATTTTTCAAATATATTTTGTGATATCGTTCTAGAGTATTTATTTTTTATTGGTATTGCCACTAAATATTTAGTTAAAGCACATGTGATTGTTATAGCATACTCATTACCATTTTCTGATGTGGGAAAAGGGCCTATAGTATCAATGAGTACAATATCAAATGCCTTAGCTGTTGCCGGTGTGATGCACATCGGTTTTTTAATTTTTGGTAGACTTTTATTCATTTGACATTTTACACATTTCTTTACATATTTTCGCACATCAGAAGTCATATTTTTCCAGTAAAACTCATTTTTGAGTTTACTTAAACAGCGGATGGTCGTGGTACCTTTTTAGTAATTCGAGATTTTCTGAATTATTCGTAATTATTTTTACTATTGGAGTTATAGCAATTTTTAAATTATTTAATAATGCATTTCCCTTTTCTTTAAAATTTTTAATTTCAATTTCTTCGAACGTTTTTCTTTAGAGGATATTTGTAGTTTATTTAAATTCATGTTATTGGCCTCCAACTCAAGCATTGGAAAGAACTGATCTAAGTCAAGTTTTCCATTAATAACAAAATTTTTAATATTAATGCTACACATTGTTGTCCTTGCACGGTGTAAGGAACACAGCGGACCTTTGAACTTAAGGCACGCCCATTTTCTGACTTCATTAATATTGATTACCTCATATACCTTGAGAATACTGTGCTCTTGAGTTATTGTTTGAACGTCTGGTGTACTATCTTTCTGGGTTTTTGATTTCGACCTTGTAGTTACCTGATAAATTGTTCGATTTGTACTGCTAATTTCTTTAATTTTAATAAAATTTATGCGCGATAAGGCGTCAGCCGCATACTTTTATTTACACCTGATATACTCGATTTCAAAATTATTTTCTTTTAAATTTTATTCTTGTTAATTTAGATGATGGATTTTTCATTGAAAATAAATATGACAATGAATTGTGGTCAATTTTTACTAAAAAGTTTCTTCCATAAATGTAAGGGCGAAAATAGGTGATAGCCTACTGAATTGCTGCTAGCTCCTGTTCTATAACCGATTTATTGAAAAAGCTCTCGAAGCATACGCGACTGGGAGGTGTTTGCCATTATATTCCTGGCTTAGAACTGCACCGCATGCATACTTACTTGCATCTGTGGTAATACAGAACTGCTTTTCGAAATTTGGATATTGTAGAATTAGGGGGCTCAAAAGTGATTTTTTCAGATAAACGAATGCATTTTGACATTCCTGTGTTCATGAAAATGTTGAGATTTTAACACGCTTTTATTAGCTTGGCCTGTATCTATGTATGTAACGGAATCTTTCAGCTTAATTTTCACCGGTTTCTAGAAGTCTGATTAATTTGAAACTTTGGATACGTGTCAAGGACCGATGACAATGCATTAATGTGATGGTGTGGTGACATAAGGTCAACGGCCATAAGGTCAATTGGCCTTATTACCACTTTGAATGGCCATAAGTTTGATTGAAACTTTGCACACGTATCAATGCTCGATGACAATGCATTAATGTGATGGTGTGGTGACATAAGGTCAACTGCCATAAGGTCAATTGGCCTTACTTTGAATGGCCATAAGTTTGATTGAAACTTTGCACACGTATCAATGCTCGATGACAGTGCATTAATGTGATGGTGTGGTGACATAAGGTCAACGGCCATAAGGTCAATTGGCCTTATTACCACTTTGAATGGCCATAATTTTGATTGAAACTTTGCACACGTATCTAGGCTCGATGGCAATGCAATAATGTGATGGTGGGGGGACATAAGGTTAACGGACTTAAGGTCAATTGAACTTATGAACACCCCAAATGGCCATAGATTTGAAACCTTGCACATAATGCCAAAAACGCATTCCTTTATTAATGATAGAAGTGAATGCATGGCACATCTAAGAAAGAGCATACTGGAGCCCTTTTTAACACGCTTTTATTAGCTTGCCCTGTATCTATCTATGTATCTATGTATCCATGTATGTAACGGAATCTGGGGTGGAGCCGAGAGCCCCGGTAATGCAGAGCTCCGAACTCCGTTGCACCTTTTGAAGCATTTTAAGATAGGTACTTTTAGCTAGTGCAGGCCACCAGACCAAGGCATCATAAAGAAGAATCGGGCGCAAAATGGCTGTGTAAATCCAGAAGGTCACCTTAGGGGAGAATCCCCAGGAGGTGTCAATGGCCCTCTTGCAGGCTCTGCTGCTGCCTTCTTGGATCGCTCCACTATATGGTCACTCCATAATAGCTTCCTATCCAGAATGACTCCCAAATACTTGACTTGATCGCTAAACGCTAAGAACGTACCCCCAATTCTTGGCGGTGTAAGATTTGGTACTTTGTACCTCCTCGTGAAGAGGACAAGCTCGGTTTTATCCGGGTTGACTTCCAAACCTGTGGCGGGTTGTACTCCTGTAGCAGCTCCTGGATGTCAGCTGGGTCCGTTGACGTCACTGGAACCCAGGCTCTAGCCCTTGGTCGTTAGGGGATATAACGCGCCTCCACTACCTTGAGGCACGCGCCCGGATATGCCACCCCTATCAGCGTGACGGTGGCCATAGAGAGGTTTACCAACCTGGCGTCGTCACAGGCAATTAGCTTGACATTGCCCTGGAACTACCCTGCATCGTTGTAAGATGGAGGTGGAGCAGGGATGTCTTTCTTAACCTTAACGGCCACCGTAGCGAGCGCGGCCTCCCTGCGTCTTGGCCCTTTTCGGTGCCGTGGGGTTGCATTCATCCATGAACCGCTGGCGTTTCGAGGTTGCATCACTCTCGACTAAAACTTTTAAAATTACTTGAACTAAAAAATTTAAAATAAATAATAGTTTAAACAAGTAAGGAAGGTTAAGTTCGGGTGTAACCGAATATTACATACTCAGTTGAGAGCTATGGTGACAACATAAGGGAAAATAACCATGTAGGAAAATGAACCGAGGGAAACCCTGGAATGTGTTTGTATGACATGTGTATCAAATGAAAGGCATTAAAGAGTATTTTATGAGGGAGTGGGCCATAGTTCTATAGGTGGACGCCATTTAGGGATATAGCCATAAAGGTGGATCAGGGTTGACTCTAGAATGCGTTTGTACGATATGTGTATCAAATGAAAGGTATTAATGAGTATTTTAAAAGGGCGTGGACCTAAGTTCTATAGATGGACGCCTTTTCGAGATAAAGATGGACCAGGGGTGACTCTAGAATGCGTTTGTACGATATGGGTATCAAATGAAAGGTGTTAATGAGCATTTTAAAAGGGAGTAATCCTTAGTTCCATAGGTGGACGCCGTTTCGAGATATCGCCGTAAAGGTGGACCAGGGGTGACCCTAGAATTTGTTTGCACAATATGGGCATTAAACGAAAGGTGTTAATGAGTATTTTAAAAGGGAGTGGGCCTTAGTTCTATAGGTGGACGCCGTTTCGAGATATCGCCATAAAGGTGGGCCAGGGGTGACTCTAGAATTCGTTTGTGCAATATGGGTATCAAATGAAAGGTGTTAATGAGTATTTTAAAAGGGAGTAATCCTTAGTTCCAAAGGTGGACGCCGTTTCGAGATATCGCCATAAAGGTGCGCCAGGGGTGACTCTAGAATTCGTTTGTGCAATATGGGTATCAAACGAAAGGAGTTAATGAGTATTTTAAGAGGGAGTGGGCCTTAGTTCTATAGGTGGACGCCTTTTCGAAATATCGCCATAAAGATGGACCAGGTGTGACTCTAGAATGCGTTTGTACGATATGGGTATCAAATGAAAGGTGTTAATGAGTATTTTAAAAGGGAGTAATCCTTAGTTCCAAAGGTGGACGCCGTTTCGAGATATCGCCATAAAGGTGCGCCAGGGGTGACTCTAGAATTCGTTTGTGCAATATGGGTATCAAACGAAAGGAGTTAATGAGTATTTTAAGAGGGAGTGGACCTTTCTGGACCAGGGGTGACTCTAGACTTTGTTTGTACGATATGGGTATCAAATGAAAGGTGTTAATGAGTATTTTTAAAAGGGAGTGGGCCTTCGTTCTATAGGTGTTCGCCTTTTCGAAATATCGCCATAAAGGTGGACCAGGGGTGACTCTAGAATGAGTTTGTACGATATGGGTATCAAATAAAAGGTATTAATGAGAGTTTTAAAAGGGAGTGGTGGTAGTTGTATATGTGAAGGCGTTTTCCAGATATCGACCAAAATGTGGACCAGGGTGACCCAGAACATCATCTGTTGGATCCATTTTTAAATTTTCTTTTATTTTTGTATTTTGTTGCACCATATCATTACTGGAGTTGAATCTTGACATAATTTACTTATATACTGTAAGGATATTAAATTTTTTATTAAAATTTTACTTTAAAAAAATTTTTTTTTTTAAAGTGGGCGTGGTCCTTCTCCGATTTTGCTAATTTTTATTAAGCGTACATATAGTAATAAGAGTAACGTTCCTGCAAAATTTCATAATGACATCTTCAACGACTGCCAAATTACAGCATGCAAAAGTTTTAAATTACCTTCTTTTAAAAGTGGGCGGTGCCACGCCCATTGTCCAAAATTTTACTAACTTTCCATTTTGCGTCATAAGTTCAACTCATCTACCAAGTTTCGTCGCTTTATCGGTCTTTTGTAATGAATTATCGCACTTTTTCGGTTTTTCGAAATTTTCGATATCGAAAAAGTGGGCGTGGTTATAGACCGATATCGTTCATTTTAAATAGCGATCTGAGATGAATGCTCAGGAACCTACATACCAAATTTCATCAAGATACCTCAAAATTTACTCAAGTTATCGTGTTAACGGACGGACGGACGGAAGGACGGACGGACATGGCTCAATCAAATTTTTTTTCGATCCTGATTATTTTGATATATGGAAGTCTATATCTATCTCGATTCCTTTATATATGTACAACCAACCGTTATCCAATCAAACTTAATATACTCTGTGAGCTCTGCTCAACTGAGCATAAACACGTACGGAAGGCTAAGTTCGGGTGCAACCGAACATTACATACTCAGTTGAGAGATAGGGAGACAAAACAACCATGAAGGAAAATGAACCTAGGGTAACCCTGGAATGTTCCTGTATGACGTGTGTATGAAATGGAAGGAATTAAAAAGTATTTTAAGAGAGAGTGGGCCATAGTTCTATAGGTGGACGCCTTTTCGGGATATCGCCATAAAGGTGGACCAGGGGTGACTCTAGAATTTGTTTGTACGATATGGTTATCAAATGAAAGGTGTTAATGAGTATTTTAAAAGGGAGTGGCACGCCTTTTCGAGTTATCGTCATAAAGGTGGACCAGGGGTGACTCTATAATGTGTTTGTACGATATAGGTATCAAATTAAAGGTTAATGAGGGTTTTAAAAGGGAGTGGTGGTAGTTGCATATGTGAAGGCGTTTTCGAGATATCGACCAAAATGGGGACCAGGGTGACCCAGAAAATCATCGGTCGGGTACCGCTAATTTATTTATATATGTAATACCACGAACAGTATTCCTGCCAAGATTCCAAGGGCTTTTAATTTCGCCCTGCAGAACTTTTTCATTTTCTTCTACTTATTATGGTAGGTGTCACACCCATTTTACAAAGTTTTTTTCTAAATTTATATTTTGCGTCAATAAACCAATCCAATTACCATGTTTCATCCCTTTTTTCGTATTTGGTATAGAATTATGGCATTTTTTCATTTTTCGTAATTTTCGAAATCGAAAAAGGGGGCGTGGTCATAGTCGGATTTCGGCCATTTTTTATACCAATACAAAGTTCAGATAAGTACGTGAACTGAGTTTAGTAAAGATATATCGATTTTTGCTCAAGTTATCCTGTTAACGGGCGAGCGGAAGGACAGACGGTCGACTGTGTATAAAAACTGGGCGTGGCTTCAACCGATTTCGCCCTTTTTCACAGAAAACAGTTATCGTCCTAGAATCTAAGCCCCTACCAAATTTCACAAGGAGTGGTAAATTTTAGTTCGACTTATGGCATTAAAAGTATCCTAGACAAATTAAATGAAAAAGGGCGGAGCCACGCCCATTTTGACATTTTCTTTTATTTTTGTATTTTGTTGCACCATATAATTACTAGAGTTGAATGCTGACATAATCTACTTATATACTGTTAAGATATTAACTTTTTTTTTTTTAAATTTGTATTAAAAAATTTTTTTTTTTTAAGCGGGCGTGGTCGTTCACCGATTTTGCTAATTTTTATTAGGCATACATATAGTAATAGGAGTAACGTTCGTGCCAAATTTCATCGTGATATCTTCAACCACTGCCAAATTACAGCTTGCAAAACCACTCTAAGGCAGCCTCGGCTGCCCTAACCTTACGTCTCAGAACAACAAATGAGGACGTCGTTCTAGTCCAGGAGCCTTGGGTCGTTGGCAGCAAGGTCTGTGGGCTCTATTCTAAGGACTACCAGCTGGTGACACCGTCCGTGCCAGGTAGAATCAGATCTTGTATTCTAATAAAAAAACTGTAGTATTTATTCTGCTATCTCTTTTTAGCGACGAGGACTTTACCTGCATTAGCCTCGAGCTACAGGACCGAACGCTCTGGCTGATGTCCGCCTATCTGGCGCACGATCGCCCAACTTCTGTGCAGGAGCGGCTCTGCAAAGCGGTACGGGAGGCCCACAGCAAAGGGTTTCCGATAATAATCGGAGCCGATGCCAATGCACATATCACCGCTTGGGGCTCTACCGACATTAACACTAGGAGTGAGTCTCTTTTTGATTCTATTATTAACCCTATTGGTGGAACCAAGAAATCTCCGAGCAGAGGAAAAACAGAAGAAAACTGTTTAACGAGGCTAAGCGCACTGGAATCTGGTCCCATTATAAGGACGCTTTAAAATCTTTCAAGAAGTCAATGCAGAAGGCCAAAAGGGACTCCTGGAAGAACTTCACCAATGACATCGAAGAAGTCTCAGAGGCCAATCTCCTACGAAAGTCCTCTCCAAAAACCCCATACCTCCCAACTGCATTCGCACAGCGAATGGAAAATGGGCCACTTCTAGTACGGAAATTCTAGATACCCTGGTCAGCACTCACTTTCCAGGCTGCACCTCTCAACCATACCTCTTAAACAAGCAATCTAACCAAGCGCCGGTTCGACCCCTGGACCACATAGTTAGCGAAAAAGGAGTTATATGGGCAATCAAGTCCTTTAAACCCTTCAATTCTCCGGGAATGGATGGAATATTTCCCGCTGACTTGCAAGCTGCAAGCGATCTTATAAGCCCGCTGCTAACTAAAATCTACAAGGCTTGCCTCAACCTGGTCTATATCATCACGGAATGGACCAAGGCAAAGGTAGTCTTCATACCCAAAAGTGGCAGGATATCGCGCAACTATCCAAAGGATTTCAGACCAATAAGTCTTACTTCCTTCCTCCTAAAAGTTCTAGAATGATTGCTGGACGCCTATATTAGACGATCGGCAAATAACGAACTAATCTATACGCTATCACTACTAAGATAGAGAAGGGTCTTGCCTTAAAAGAATTTACGCTGGGTATCTTTCTCGACATAGAAAGAGCCTTCAACAACGTTCTCCCAGCAGCGGTCACAAAATCTCTACGTTCACAAGGGTGGAAGAGCCTCTTGTGAAATTCGTCGAGCTCCTTCTAAACAAGAGAATCATTATCTCTGAGCTGGGCAGCTCATCGTCAATAAGGTATACCTCTACTATGGAACCTGACGGTGAACGCTTTGTTATCTATACTACAGCCCACCGGATGCCAAGTCATTGCATATGCCGACGACATAGTCTTGACAGTTACCGGCAAACACCTTACGGTGCTTGGCGAGCTATTGCAAAATGCTCTTAATCTAACAAACACTTGGTCTAGGGAATGCGGACTCAGCATCAGCAGTGAACAAACTGAGATAGTACTTTTTACCCGCAAACGCATTATACTGGAATTTACCCTCCCGTCCCTAAATGGGAGGGAAATCAAACTCGATATCGAATCTAACAATAGCGAAGTAGCGAGAGTGCAGAGAATGGCGGCAATGCTTACCAGCGGTGCCCTTCCCTCCACTCCCACCAAAGCTCTTGAAACCATATTATTCCTTCTCCCAACTGATCTATACGGTAGATATTGTGCCTCACGCAATGCGGCACGGCTCAACGCTATCGTACCATGGAGGCACTGCAGGCTTGGTCACACCCGGATCCTGAAGCAGGTCCCCGAAACCTTCTTGAAATTGGACCATACAACATCGTCCCCTTGCTGGGACAACAAATTTTCCACAAGAATCCCAGAGAGGAACGAGTGGGCAAACGGCGTGGAGCCGGGATCTCACGTTTCTACAGATGGCTCTAAACTAAACAACAGAGTCGGCAGCGGAATATTCTCGGAGAAGCTCAATCTAAGCGAGAGCTTTCGCTTACCCGACCACTGCAGTGTTTTTCAGGCTGAACTCATAGCTATCTGGGAAGCAGCCCTCTATCTTGCTAACCTGCAGCTGACCAATTCTATTTCAATTTTCTCTGACAGCCAATCTGCCATAAAATCCCTGCAATGCAGTAACACCTCGTCACTAGTGGCATTGAAGTGCAGAGAAACCCTCAACAAACTAGCTGAAAATTGCAACCTAAGCATAATATGGGTTCCTGGCCACTGTGACATCTCAGGAAACTGCGCCGCGGATGAGCTAGCTAGGGAAGGCACCAACTTGCAAACAATAACCTCCGCAAGTTGGGCCAGCCCTCCTGTAAACACTTGCAAACACTGCCTGCGATCTCTTTTCACGGAGAAGGCAAACGCCAGATGGGCCAAGGAACCTACTTGTAGTATATGCAAGCAAATCTGGCCTAAGCTGAATGAAAACAGATCGCAATCGGTGATATTGTTAAACCGTATTTCTATAAGCCCATTAGTGGGCCTTCTTACAGGTCACTGTCTGATGGGCACTCACGGTGCCTATATGGGCCTGCAGACAAATGACTTCTGCCGCAGCTGTAGGGACGAGGAGGAGATAGAAAGCGTAGAGCACTATCTGTGCCACTGTCCCGCTCTGTCAAAAACCAGGTACCAATGCCTCCACAGACACTCCTTTGGGTGCCTTGCGAAGCTTGAATCTATAAACCCAAACGGCATCTTGCGCTTCATTAGGCAAACGCGCTGGTTTAGCTTCACTGGGGTCTAAAATTTCTTCTTCTTCGAAAGTAGGGTAACAGGAAATAGAGGCAACCCGCGTGGTAGCACAACGGGCCACAACGGCCTACGTGAGTTTCCGCTCGGACAGGGGAGGCAGCCACTTTAACCTAACTTAACATACAGCTTGAAAATCTTCTAAACTACTTTCTTTTAAAAGTGGGCGTGGTTATACTCCGATATCGTTCATTTTGAATAGCGATATGAGATGAGTGCCCAGGAACCTACATACCAAATTTCATCAAGATACCTCAAAATTTACTCAAGTTATCGTGTTAACGGACGGACGGACGGACATGGCTCAATCAAATTTTTTTTCGATACTGATGATTTTTATATATGGAAGTCTATATCTATCTCGATTCCTTTATACCTGTACAACCAACCGTTATCCAATCAAAGTTCATATATTCTGGGAGATCTGCTCAACTGAGTATAAAAACTAAAAAAAACCGCTTTTACAACTAACCGAACTAAAAAATAGAAAATAAATTTCAATTAAAAAGAGTTTATATAACAGTAGTCGAAGGTCAATAAATCATTTATATTAAAAAAAAAAAAAAGATGTAAGGCGCGATAACCTCCGAAGAGATCTAGGGCCGAGCTTCTCTTCCAATATGCGTCGTGCTCCTCTTGATTTTCCCTACAAATTGGCCGGATGGGACCTACATGTTTTATGCCGGCTCCGAACGGCATCTGCAAGGCAAATGAGTTTTCACTGGGAGCTTTTCATGGCAGAAATACACCCGGAGCGCTTGCCAAACACTGCCGAGGGGCGACCCCGCTTAGAAAAATTTCTTCTAATTGAAAAATCTTATTTCTAAAATTTTGATGTTGCTTTGCCCGGGAGTTGAACCCAGGGCATACAGTGTGGTAGGCGGAGCACGCTACCATCACACCACGGTGGCCATCGTTTATAGTTAATCACCTCAAAATAAAATTATAATAAAATTTAAGTTATTAACAGAATAATTTAATTCACAGTAAAAAGCGTGGGGTGCTTGATATTGAATATTACAATCATTCTATTGGCATCTATCTGAGAGGAAAGATATGAAATGTAGTCAAATGCACCCCACGTTTTTAATCTGAATTAAATTATTCTGTTAATAACTTAAATTTTATTTTGAGGTGATTAACTATAAATGATTGTTTGACCTTCTACTACTGTTATATAAACTCTTTTTAATTGAAAATTATTTTCTATTTTTTAGTTCGGTTAGCTATAAAAGCGTGTTTTTTTAGTTTTTTTAAACTATTATTTATTCTTACACAATTTGGTTAAATGCCGCAAATGTTCGGAAAATTTTGGGATAAACCTCCTATAATAGTTACAGAAAGCGCAAATATTTTTGCCTCGTCGCTATTACTAGGTGTTGAATAGTTTTCAATAACTTTGAATTTGCTATCGTCAGGTAGTATTCCATTGGGTGTACATTTATGTCCTAAAAAGGTAACCTCATAACTGAAGAAAGTGCATTTGTCAGGGTTTAGTTTCAGGTTATACTTTTTGCATATTATAAAAATGTCCTGAAGATTCTTTAGCATATGTGTTTCTGAGCAACCGATTACAACCAAATCATCCATATACAAAAATGCTTGTTCTGGAGTAAGCCCTGCGACAGCAAGAGACATCAATCTTTTGAAAAGAATTTGGTGGCACTTTAAAGCCATAAGGTAGCCTTTTGAATCGAAATGAGCCCTTTTCCGTTGGGAACGATGTAATATCTCTTGACTTTTCTTGCAGCTTTATCTCGTGGAATCCAGACAATAAATCAAGACAAGAAAAATACTTAGCTCTTCCCATTTGATCTAGTATGTCGTCTATGCGTGGAAGAGGGAACTTGTCTGCTACCAACTTTTTGTTAACCTGTCTATAATCAACTACAAGGCGCCATCGTTTTTCATTCTGTCCAGGTAGAGACTTCTTAGGTACTAGTAATATTGGGCTGGTGTATTCCGAAATGGACGGTTCGACAATTTCATCCCTAATGAGCTTTTCTACTTGTCTATTGATTTCGTTTTTTTGAGAGTGCGGAGTTATGTAGTTTTATATATACACTGGGTTATCATCTTTAAGTTTTTGTCTATAAAAGTTATTTGCACTAATTGGCTCTGCTTACAAAGCAAATACATCAATGAATTTCGTGCATGATTCTAATAATTTAGTTTTAACAAAATTTGGGAAATTTTTGGATAATTTACTTAAAAATATATCTTTACGGCTTGAGTCAAGTAAACTAGTGACAACTTCATAATCCGACACTTTCTCCGTTTTAATTTGGGGGTTTCGCAAAACTAGATCACCATCTGTGGTATTAATAATTTGAATATATGGATTATTTCCGGATGTTAAGGTGTTTGCAATGAACAGACCGTCATGAATATGGTGGTTTGGAATGAGGAGGTCTTCGTCGGCCTGAATATTTATTTTTCTTATAACAGCTGACCTTGTTGGTAGGCATAAACTTTTTTGAGGGGGTGCGTCTAATATACGAATAGTAAAATTTTTATGAAAGCTTTTCGGATATAAAGTAAGCCAATCTTGATTATGTTTTTAAGATAAGACACAGTTAAACTTTTTTATGAAGTCTAGCCCTAAAATACCATCTGCTGGTATTGGAAAGTTTTCATCAACTATTTTAAATTCATGAGGTATACTAATATTCCCAACTATAAGAGAAGCAGTCGTGTTTCCTAAGGACTTAATTGTTCCTTGACCTATAGCATTTAGTTGTACCTTATTGTTGGAATCTATGTTGATTAGGTTTTTAATTGAATTGATTTTAAAAATTGAGATGTCGGCACCAGTATCTATAATGAAAACTGACTTTTCATATGAAAACATCGTACTAAACGTTACGTAGCTATTAAGATTAAAATTTAATTTGAATATATTTTGAACATTTGATTGCGAGTATTCAGAGGTGTATCGGAGTTTTCCGAATCATTTCTCTGATTCGTGATTCAGACGTTTCTGGTATTGTTAGTGTTCGAGTTTCTGTAATCACGGCCACGGTATTGAGTACCTCGACCTCTGCTGCTAAAGGTTCGAGATTGATTACTATAGCCGTACCTACGGTGTTGACCGTAGTAACTTCTCCCACCTCTACTATTATATCTTGTATTTTGTCGATCTCGATTAAAATACAAAATTGTATTGTGTTGGCCAGTTATTTCAGTGCAACTGTTAATAAACTTGCAAACAGCCGCATTCATATTATAAAACTGGCCGGCTTCCATTATTACTTCTACTTTTTCAATGCTACAGTTTTTATACTCAGTTGAGCAGAGCTCACAGAGAATATTAACTTTAATTGGATAACGGTTGGTTGTACAGGTATAAAGGAATCGAGATAGATATAGACTTCGATATATAAAAATCATCAGTATCGAAAAAAAAAAAAATTATTGAGCCATGTCCATCCGTCCGTCCGTCCATTAACACGATAAGTTGAGTAAATTTTGAGGTATCTTGATGAAACTTGGTGCGTAGATTCCTGGGAATACACCTCAGATCGCTATTTAAAACGAACGATATCGGACTATAACCAAGCCCACTTTTTCGATATCGAAAATTTCGAAAGATGGGAGAAGTGCGATAATTCATTACCAAAGACGGATAAAGCTATGAAACTTGGTAGGTGAGTTGAGCATATGACGCAGAATAGAATATTAGTAAAATTTTGGACAATGGGCGTGGCACCGCCTACTTTTAAAAGAAAGTAATTTAGAAGTTTTGTAAGCTGTAATTTGGCAGTCGTTGAAGATATCATGATGAAATTTGGCAGGAACGTTACTCCTATTACTATATGTATGCCTAATAAAAATTAGAAAAATCGGTGAACGACCACGCCCACTTAAAAAAAAAATTAAGTCAAATTAAAAAAAAAAATTAATATCTTTACAGTATATGAGTAAATTATTTCAACATTCAACTCCAGTATGGTGCAACAAAATACAAAAAAAAATAAAATTTTAAAATAGGCGTGGCTCCGCCCTTTTTCATTTAATTTGTCTAGGATACTTTTAATGCCATAAGTCGAAGAAAAATTTACCAATCCTTATGAAATTTGGTATGGGCTTAGATTCTAGGACGATAACTGTTTTCTGTGAAAAAGGGCGAAATCGGTTGAAGCCACGCCCAGTTTTTATACACAGTCGACCGTCTGTCCTTCCGCTCGGCCGTTAACAGGAAAACTTGAGCAAAAATCGATATATCTTTACTAAACTCAGTTCACGTACTTATCTGAACTCACTTTGTATTGGTATAAATAATGGTCGAAATCCGACTATGACCACACCCCCTTTTTCGATATCGAAAAAAACGAAAAATGAAAACGTGCCATAATTCTATACCAAATACCAAAAAAGGGATGAAACATGGTAATTGGATTGGTTTATTTACGCAAAATATAAATTTAGAAAAAAACTTTGTAAAATGGGTGTGACACCTACCATATTAAGTGGAAGAAAATGAAAAAGTTCTGCAGGGTGAAATTAAAAGCCGTTGGAATCTCGGCAGGAATACTGTTCGTGGCATTACATATATAAATAAATTAGCGGTACCAGACCGATGATTTTCTGGGTCACCCTGGTCCCCATTCTGGTCGATATCTCGAAAACGCCTGCACATATAAACTACCACCACTCCCTTTTAAAACCCTCATTGACCTTTAATTTGATACCCATATCGTACAAACACATTATAGAGTCACCCCTGGTCCACCTTTATGGCGATATCTCGAAAAGGCGTCCACCTATAGAACTAAGTCCCACTCCCTTTTAAAATATTCATTATCACCTTTCGTTTGATACCCATATTGTATAAACGCATTCTAGAGTCAACCCTGGTCCACCTTTATAACGCTATCCCGAAGAGGCGTCCACCTATAGAAATGAGGCCCACTCCCTCTTAAAATACTCATTAACACCTTTCATTTGATGCCCATATCCCTTCATAGTGATTTTCCCTTATTTTGCCTCCATATCTCTCAACTGAGTATGTAATGTTCGGTTACACCCGAACGTAGCCTTCCTTACTTGTTAATTATAGCTTTAACTGCAGTTTGAGTGGAGTAATTGCTATCTAAATCACTTGCCAAGCCATCGGATATGTAGGCGTTTTCTAAAGCTTTTGTTGAATCCTCAATTTCTTTTGTGTAAGTGGCTGCAGATTTATTATTTTGCCGCACATTCGTAATTCTAGCAGTAATAACTTCTACAGACTCACTTTTTATACTCAGCTGAGCAGAGCTCACAGAGTATATTAACTTTGTTCGCATAACGGTAATGCGTAACGGCATAAACTAATCGAGATAGATATAAACTTCTATACATCAAAATGATCTGGGAGAAAAAAAAAAATTATTTACACATGTTCGTCCGTCCGTCCGTCTGTCCGTCCGTCTATAAACACGATAACTTGAGTAAATTTTGGGGTATCTTGATGAAATTTGGTGCGTAGGTTCCTGGGCGCTCGTCTCAGATCGCTATTTAAAATGGACGAAATCGGACTACAACCACTCCCACTTTTTCGATATCGAAAATTTCGAAAAACCGAAAAAGTGCGATAATTCATTACCAAAGACGTATAAAGCGATGAAACTTGGTAGGTGCGTTGACCATATGACGCAAAATAGAAAATTAGAAAAATTTTGGACAAAGGGCGTGGTACCGCCCACTTTTAAAAGAAGGTAATTTAAAAGTTTTGCAAGCTGTAATTTGGCAGTCGTTGAAGATATCATGATGAAATTTGATAGGTACGTTACTCCTAACACTATATGTGTGCTAAATAAAAATTAGCGAAATCGGATAACGAACACGCCCACTTTTAAAAATTTTTTTTTTTTAAATCAAACTTTAACAAAAAATTTAATATCTTTACACTATAAAAATAAATTATGTCAACATTCGACTCCGGTAATGACATGGGTCAACAAAATACAAAGGTAAAAGAAAATTTCAAAATGGGCGTAACTCCGCCCTTTTTCATTTCATTTGTTTAGAATACTTTTAATGCCATAAGTCAAACAAAAATTAACCAATCATTGTGAAATTTGGTAGGGACATAGATCCTATGACGATAATTCCTTTATGGGCGAAATTGGTTGAAGCCACGCCCAGTTTTTATACACAGTCAACCGTCTGTACTTCCGCTCGGCCCTTAACACGATAACTTGCGCAAAAAACGATATATCTTAACTAAACTTAGTTCACGTACTTATCTGAAGTCACCTTATCTTGGCCGAAATCCGACTATGACCACGCCCACTTTTCCGATATCGAATATTACGAGAAATGAAAAAAATGCGATAATTCTGTACCAAATATAAAAAAAGAGATGAAACATGGTAATTGAATCCGTTTATTGACGCAAAATATAACTTTAGAAAAAACTTTGTAAAATGGGTGTTACACCTACCATATTAAGTAGAAGAAAATGAAAAAGTGTTGCAGGGCGAAATCAAAAGCCCTTGGACTCTTGGCAGGAATACTCTTCGTGGTATGACATATATAAATAAATTAGCGGTACCCGACAGAAGATGTTCTGGGTCACCCTGTTCCACATTTTGGTTGATATCTCGAAAACGCCTTCACATATACAACTAAGGGCTACTCCCTTTTAAAACCCTCCTTAATACTTTTAATTTGATACCCATTTCTTACAAACACATTCTAGAGTCACCCCTGGTCAACCCTTATTGCGATATCTCGAAAAGGCGTCCACCTATAGAACTAAGGCCCACTACGTTTTAAATAATCATTAACACCTTTCAGTTGATACACGTGTCATACAAACACATTCCAGGGTTACCCTAGGTTCATTTTGCTAAATGGTGATTTTCCCTTATTTTGTCTCCAAAGCTCTCAGCTGAGTATGTAATGTTCGGTTACACCCGAACTTAGCCTTCCTTACTTGTTATACTTCTATTTAATTTCGAGATTATTTCGCGTATACTCGACTCATTGCTAATCAAATTTCTACCAGTCCCTTTGAGCTTAGTTTTGATAAGTTTTACTGCTACTTCCTGTTACGGTCTGCTGTTATGGTCTACGGTTACGGTTAACTTGGGAGCGTTTTCGTTGGTACGGTCTAGTGGCTGGGGATGGGACCTAAAATTTGCGATGGAAAAGTATCGGAAAAAAAAGATATCGGCGATCGCTAGAAGACAAAACCACGATTTGGTTGGAAGTGATTATCCTAAGTATCAAAACAAAAATTATTTCTTTGTCACTGCTAAAAAAGGAACAAAAATATAGAATTACAAGCCTTTGCTTAAACCAAAAGGGTGAAAGAAAGGAAGACTTAAATTTTGTACTATTTGGAATAAATTACGAAGTGTTTAAAGGTTTAATTACATAGAATATTCCCATAACCATCAAGAATCAAGCGCATAAAATTTGAGATCAAGATCTGGGAAACCTGCAAAGCAAAAATCAAAGAATTCATTTGGCGATTATTTTTATTTGTAGTTTAATAAAACTATTCAAAAGATTATTATAAGGAGGCGTCGATTGATAAGAACGAAAAGTTAAATAAATCAGACTTAAAGCATATCAACCCTAACGCTACATACCCCAAGCAATTTGACTTTAATGATAAAGAAAATATATGTAGAGTGACCTAGTCTTATATTGTTAATGAGCCGCATGAGCCCCAGTGAGAGAAGCACAAAAAAACAGCTGAACACAAGGCAAGCGAAAAAGGAGTCAAAGCTCACGAAATCGTTCTGGGAAAAAGGTGAAAATATTTTAAGACCATAGGAGACACGGTGTCGTCGATGAGTCTGTAGCGACTAAAAATCCTTTAACTGGGAAAAACTCATGTATACGGCTTCATCACGCGCTACCACCAGCTATAGCGCCCGCGAAGCCCCAGGCTTACCACCATCACCAGCCATAATAACCGGCAACAAAAAAATAACCGGCAATAATACATAACCGCCAACAATAAATAACCGGCAAACATACATAACCGGCAACTATACGTAACCGGCAACAATAAATAACCGGCAAACATGCATAACCGGCAACAATACGTAACCGGCAACAATAAATAACCGGCAACAGCACATAACCGGCAACAGCATTTACCAGTAACTATGCGACAGAGGTCCACGGTAAGGCCTCTTGCCGGCTAAGTAGGTATCAGCCTACCGGGTGAGTTGCCGCCAAGTATTTAGTAGCATACACAGTAGACATTTGACACAAGTAAATATATGTATACTTCGTAAATTAACATAAACCGAAAAATGAAATCAGGAATAGGTCGAATTATAATACATGCATGTATATGTAAATATTTGAATGTGTAGGTGCTTCAACTAGGTCTTTTCTAACCGGTTTTAAGTGATTTCCGAACAAATTTCTTAATTCCTTTTATGCAGGTTTAAACGCGTGCGAACATAAAAGCAGTTTGGAAACAAATAAAACTAATTAAGTTTACACTTTGTTCTTTTCATAAAAATATAAAGCTAATATAATAAGAAATTTCTATAGAAATTTTATGTTATAAAGCTGTGTAAATATTTTGTATATTTCATAATTAAGGCCATTGAAATTTTAATTAGGCACTTCAAACCAAAAATTTACTCAAGCCGTAAGTCGAGTACAAAAAAAATTTCCTTTGTATAAATTGCTTTAACTTAAAAAATTAACTATTGTTCAAATTCCTGAATATAAGACATCCAGCAATTTATTTGATTTGTACAATAAGAAAAAAAATTTAATAATTTAAATGTTTCCGAAATCGCGCCAAATCGCCTGCTTCATGGTTTTATATTGAAATTAAATAAGCGAAATTACCACAACAAATATTGCAAATTAGCGACAAGCTAAATCTTGCAACTGAATTATATTCGGTTTATGTGCATATGTATTAAGATGTATTGGTAAACTATGTGTTAAACATAGGAGAATTAGAAACGAAGATAGATTTTAAACAAACAAGCATAAATTTCTCAAATTTATATTGCTTCATTTCTCAATTTTTTTCATTTCTTAAATTTTTTAAATTTTTTCTAACATTTTAAAATTAAAATTTTTATTATAAGTTTTTCAAGTTCAGTTCATCTATTAAATTTCTTATCGCTCAACAAGAGTACACAAAATTAAAGATAAAACTATGAATTTCATTAAAAAAAATCAAAAAAAAAAAAGGATACCCAAATCAATAAATGTTTGAGTTTGCGCTGTTATATTTGTTTAAAAGCTGTTAAATACTAAATAATTATTGTTTGAGAAAATTTTGTAAGAACCTCCTATTAAGGTTATGTTGTTGTTGGGGTAGCAATGCTCGCCCCACCTAATAGCCGCGACCGATCACAAATTGTCATCAATATCCTCTAACGGGAGTCCAAGGAAACTTGCCGTTTCAACAGGGGTGGACCATAAGGAAAGGGGTGTTAGAGGCGTTGGTTCCACATTACAATTGAAGAGATGGTTGGTGTCATGTGGGGACACATTGCAAGCGGGGCATACATTTTGTATGTCGGGGTTGATTCTGGATATGTAAGAGTTTAACCTGTTACAGTATCCAGAACGAAGTTGAGCAAGAGTGACACGCGTTTCCCTGGGGAGTATGCGTTCCTCTTCCGCAAGTTTTGGATAATTTTCGTTAAGTACTGGATTCACCGGGCAATTCCCGGCATAAAGGTCCGACGCCTGTTTATGGAGTTCACCAAGGACCTGCTTGTGTTTTTTCAATTCTGGGTTCTCAGGTGCCGTATTTCCTCGAAATGCTTACGGAGATGACTCCTTAAGCTCCTTAAGCTATTAAGGTTATCGTCTCAAGGGGTATATCCACGATACATACATACGTACATACATATAAAGTGTTCAAGAAATGGGTGTAATAATTGGATTTTTATAAAATGCGCCTTTCCAAGATTTTGTCTAAATAGGATATACCTATATGCGTACATAAAATACCTATAGATGTAACTTGTAATTACTTGCTATATATAATTTACTTACGAACATCTGCAAAATGATAATAGTTATAAAAGATAAAGCAAGCATTAATTTTGTAAAACTCAAATTGAAAAACTATAATTAGAAACTAAGATTCACCATGGATTTCAAATGAGAAAATAATTCAATCTTAATTAAATAAACAAAGAAGAAAAATTTAGAGATAGAAATATAAGATTTAAAATAGGAAGATAATTAAATTGAAATAAGCACAAACAAAGGGGAAATAGAGTTAGGAAGTTAAAATTTAAAAATTTCGGAATAGAGCAAACGATACTTAATAGAACATGAAAGGAATTTGTAAATAAAAGAAAGAAAAGACAACAATTTGAGTTTTCATTGGAAATATAGATATACATAGATATATAGACACCTCAATAAAAATAGGTAAAATAAAATACAATAAAATTACACTAGAAATACCAAAAATAAAATGGATCATAATAAAGTAAAATACAGTAAAATAAAATTTAATGAAATAAATATTATAAATAGTAATGGTACGAACACAATAAAATAAAATAAAACACATTAAAATTTTAAATTAATAAGCCAGAAACAAAAGAACTTATAATAAAATAAAATTCGATAAAATAATAAAGATTATAAATATTAATAATGAAATTACAAAATGAAATCAACTAAAATAAAATTAGATTAAATCAATTACAATAAAAATTCAACTAAAGGTACCAAAGATAAATGAACTATAATAAAATGAGGTTTAATAAAATAGTAGAGATTATAAAATAATAGATATAAAAGAAAAGTAGGGTTAAAATTAATCTAAATCAGATTGAAATAAAATAAGATTAAATTAAAATACATGGCTACATCAAACGCAGCCAATAAGGTATAAAGTTCAGTCTGATAACAGATAAAACTTTACGTTCTACTTTACTTCGACAACAATAGTACCTGGTAGAAAAAAAAGCAAAATCAGTAAATTCCTACGGCACTGACATAACTTCTACTGTATGTATGGCGTAAGGTTTCAACTAGCACAGCCCTTATATCCTATATTAGTTTGACACATAGATACACTTTTGGAAAACTTTTGAATTACCATGTTGAAAGAAATTATCAAAGGCGGATTTCTTTCAAAAAGTTTTTTTTATATATATCGTTTCATGAATTTGATAGTTGTAAGCCAGGAAATTGGAAAGTAATTGTAACCCCTTTCCAATTTATCTAACTTAGGGAAAAAGAGCAAAAAAGGCAAACGTCCTAAAAGTATGGAACTAGCAACCTTTCCTTCAAAAGGAAATGTTTTTCCTAATAACTACTTTCTTTACTTTTAAGTGGTAGTGTTGATAACAATTTCACTTAATTATAAAGCCCTGGTTCAAGTACGTTCTATGAACCTGTGCTCTAATAAAAGTTCCATTTAAGATTTTTTTTCCTTTTGGGATTGCAAAATTATGAAGAAAAGGTTTGCCAAAAAATTGAACAAATTAAAACAAACCGTGAACCATGGGTTTTAAGGTCAAGGCCAGATTGTATTTGAAAAGTGGTTCGCCAGGCTCATAATCAACCACCACCTTATAAAATTTCCCAAAATTAACCGCAATTTCGAAATTTAGAAAATTTTGGCTCTAGCCGAAAACTGCATTTCTTTTCTTTTTTTTTCTGCGCAACTTGCAGTATTCGTAGTTGTAAATTCTTTAAACTCCTAATTTTTCGAATTCGTCCGAGACGCGTTTCCATCGCCAGCACTTGCTTGTAGTATTTTACTTCGGTGGACAAGGAAGCTATTTATGAACGGCGCTTATAAGCAGTTTGATTTTGCTTTTATAGCCCATGACATTCACTTTTTCTCTTAATAACCTTTGTTCATCTTAGTGTTACTTACGTAATGAATACTAAATAAAATTTGTAAATAAAATGGGAATGCTGGTGTTCTGGTTCATTTAGAAGGCACATAGGGTATACAGGTAAGGGGCCACCGAAAGATTAGGTGCCTCGGTGGCCATGAATTTGAGGGTGGGACAAGTACCGGGCGTCGCAACAACACCCGCGGCGCCCCCTCTATATATTCGGCCCTTCATTTCTTCAGTTTTATGTTTATTATTTTGATTTTCAGCGTTGGTAACCGGCCATGTCCGGTTCGGTAATTTTTTTTGCGGTTATTTTTTTTTGAATTTAAAATTTTTGAATGTTTAACGGTCTGTCCGTGGCATCCGGTTCGACCGGATGTTGCCTTATTTTGAATTATAACGTTTTGAGTCGGCTCTGCGCTTTTTTGTAAGTTTATTTGAATAGGCATGATAGGAACTTTTTTTGTTATGGCGCAGGAACAGTAAGGTTGGCAAGGACCCCGCCCAGCCGACATGACTAGCCACAGAGCACCCCCAGATCATGCCGACCGCCTTCCTTACTGCTTCCATCATAGATGCGATTCCATAACATTGCTCATGAGTTTCTTTTATTGAGTCGACAAGCTTTAATGGGTCTATAAAACTACGAAGGTTCTCATGCTTACCATCGAAGTCTGGGAGAAGCTTGAAAGCCAAGCTGAAGAATTCAATGATTGTTTGAGGCATATTTTCTATTGTATCTAATTCAGGATCTGAATTTTTACTGTCACTACTGTATGCAAATTCCTGTTCTAGCTTTACTGGTACATCAATAGTAAGTGGAATCTTTATGTGAATATTATGTTATGAGAAAACTTTCAAGAGTAAATCTCTAAATTGGTTAAACTCTTTTATTAGAAATTGGTGTTGATCATCATTACTAATATCAAAGACGGATAAAATTAGATTTCTTATAGTGTTACAATTTTCCACTAGCACATGTGTATGTTTCTCAATAGTTTCCGTTGAAATTTGTCTGTTTTTGTTCAAACACTTATAAGATTTAGTAAATTTTGTCTTCCAAGCTTCAACTTCTCTTAATATTTCATTAAATTTTGCATCCATAACGTTATAACTCAATATTAAATTAGCTTGTTATAATTAATTGTTAGGTAAAATGTAATTTTAATATCAAATAACAAATTACTTAAATGCATCTTAAATCTGTTATATGTATTTGATTTAATTTGTAGTATAAGTTAGGAATATTAGTTTGTTAAAAATATAAATATAATTATTAGATTTTTCTTATCCTCATGTTTTTTTTTTTTTTGGTGCTGCTGATTAATTTTTGATTCCATATTACGCCTTCAATTTTTAGCCGGAATATACCTTTTCCTCATTCGTTTAGTTTTTCACTGTTCCAACTAAGTGCATTAGCTGCTATGGGGTATGTGCGGCGCAAGTCATAGTAAAAACTGGTTTGGGAGCTCATGCTGAACATTTTTGTTCCGAAATTATGTTTCTCTCGAAATCATTAGCATGAGTTTTTTTTGGAGATAAATGAAATTGAAAAAATATTAAGTGTTTCATTATATTCACCTTTCTATAACAGTTTCATGAGGTGATATGAATTTGGTTTTCAAAGGTAAATAAATAACACTGACTTTGTCTTTTTACACATTTGTACGGTATTATTTCTTCTCTTTTTTTTGGTGTTTTTTTTTTTTTTGTTCTTGTCTCTTTTTTCATAGATAGCATTTTATATAATCCAATGGTAAAATATTTTATTTTCAACTTAGTATTTACCAGACCTGTTAAACAATGATTAAAAATTTGAATGATTGTTAATTATAATGAGTTTTCCTTAGCCAATTGTTTAATAATTAAGCCAGTACGCATGCCCTTTTAATGATTATTAATTAATTATTTTCTTTAAAAAATTGTAATTAATTAATTAATTATTTTTAATTGCATAATTAATACAAACAATGTTGATTATTTTTAATTCATTTTTCTTTTGTCTTATGGAATGATAAAGATAATTATTTCATTGTTTTAATTAATTTTGTTTATTTTTAATTACATAATTAATATAATTTGGAAACCGCCGTACCAAGCATAGCTTTAACACATAATTTCGTACGAAGTATGCAATGTGTAAAAGATTAAAATATGGTAAAAGAACGCAATTGGGAAAAACTTTACAACAACTAAGGCATGACGTAGCTGAATGCGTTTGTAACCATTTCAACTATCGTAGGAGTGCGGGTTCGACTCCCACTCCCGGTAGAAAAGGCTTTGAAGAGATTTACAAGGTATAATCGAAACAGCTGTCGCCTTGTCCGTCCTGATGTAACGTTGTTTAAATTTTTCTCAAATTATTAAATAAATTATAAAATTAAAAAATTGCTTCAAATAAATGTTTTCATACATTTAAAAAAGCAATACGGGCAATGCCCGATTAAATCATACAAACAGACAAAATTGGTTAATCCGTTGTAGTTCTATAAATAGAACAAAACCAGCAACAATACCAAAGTTTCTTTGAAAACCGCCGTACCAAACATAGCTTTAACACATAATTGCATACGAAGTATGCAATGTGTAAAAGATTAAAATATGCAAAAAGAAGGCAATTGGGAAAAACTTTACAACAACTAAGGCATGACGTAGCTGAATGCGTTTGTAACCATTTCAACTATCGTAGGAGTGCGGGTTTGACTCCCACTTGCGGGAGAAAAGGCTTTGAAGAGATTTACAAGGTATAATCGAACAGCTGTCGCCTTGTCCGTCCTGATGTCGCGTTGTTTAAATTTTTCCGTAAAAGAAATACATATATACATAAGAATAACAAACAAGGGAAAGAGTACATTGTTTTATTAAATACCAACTAATTACAAGATATTACACGATATACGGGTACTATTTTTTTATTATTAGGTACAAGGAAGGGGACTACATATACACAAACAAGTAAAGCTTGTATAAGCGTGTTAAAAAAGATTAAATGCTGTTTGCATTTGCTTTAAATGAAACTAGTTTTCAAATGAAAAACCCATCAAAGACTGAAGCCTTAGAGAATTTATAATGCCTGCGAAAGGGAAACGCCTCTCAAGTGGGGCAGACGACGGCAGTAGGGTGTTAAATAATATTGGCGCTTCTTTCAGTATTTGGTGGGTTTTTCAAATTTCCACATCTATGGAACAATCGCGTAGGTAGCTGTAAAGTTCACTTTGAACAAGGATCCTCAAAGTTTCTTTAGACGGTGAAACTTACGCAGCACTTGGGTCATTTTCATTATATACAATTAACTTTCATTATTTTTTCAATAATTTTTGAATGTAAACAAAGTTATTTAACATCATCCTCGAAATGGAAGTATTTCGATCGCGATGACGTTTGGTTAGTGTTCGTACCGTCGACTTCAAATGAAAGATTGCACTGTTGGTGATACAAGCATATGGTTGGTACAACTCTTTCGTATTTAACATCTTCCAGCAAATTACTGTTTGTCTTCTGCAACACCTTGAGCCAGTTGACTTTAACATCTGGTGTTAAAACAGAAGAAGATATTGCAATATTTGCTTCGGGAGCTAAAGAAAAGAAAATATTTAAACGTTGCCTTAATTGCGCTTCTAATTTTTCCTAAATAAAGCTTAAAAATTTATCGTTTCTTCTACTAAGTTTCTTTAGTTTGTTGCTTAGTGTCATGCGCACTGGAAGCAAATATCCGTACACAACCTTTCCTTCCCCTTGCAAAGAATTAAGAGCTTGTGCTATGGACTGCATTATACAGATATATAATTGTGAATACCCGAATATCAAATTACAAGACGATTTGTTTGAAGTTGACGCGGAGCTTTCGAGCTTACTTTTTCTTTTGATCCATTTTGGTAAATAATTTGGATCACGAATAACGTGGTCCGCAGAGAAATCCGCCATATTTTCTTCTCCAACCATGTTTTCGACATACATTTTTTCAGCAAATAATTCATAATGTGTAGGCTTATTGAATGGTAAACAAATTTATACAGATATATACTTATGTCTGTGGTGTAATAAGCCAAAATGTACGCTCTCCAATTTGGTTTTTAAAAGTTTTCACAAAAAGCAGCGACCCTTGAAAATATCAGTAAGAATAAATATGTATCTTATATTTCTTGAGTTAGCACAAGTATGTACATACAATAGTACATTTGGTTTCAGCCACTTATTTCTTACTTCAAACATTTTCTCTTTCACGTTAATAATTCAAAATAATCATATAATTGGAAATAATTATATAATTAAAAATAATTAAGTAATTGAAATTAATCAAATAATTAAATTTAATTATTAATTGTTTACTTACTTACTTACTTAATTCGCGCTTAACCGTCTAAACGGTTATGGCCGTCCAACAAGGCGCGCCAGTCGCTCCTTCGCTCCGCCAACCGGCGCCAAATGGTCACACCAAGGGAGTTTAAATCGTTTTCCACCTGGTTCTTCCAACGGAGTGGGGGCCGCCCTCTACCTCTGCTTCTATAGACGGGTTCCTATAGAAACACTTTCTTGGCCGGATCATCATCTTTCATTCGCATAACATGGCCTAGCCAGCGCAGCCGATGCGTTTTAATTCGCTGGACTATGTTGATGTCTGCGTATAGCTCGTACAGCTCATCATTAAATCTTCTTCGGTACTCGCCATCGCCAACGCGTAGAGGCCCATAAATCTTTCGAAGAACTTTTCTCTCGAACACTCCCAAAGCCGCTTCATTTGCTGTTGTCATGGTCAATGCTTCTGCCCCATATAGCAGGACGGGTACGATAAGTGACTTGTAGAGTATGATTTTCGTTCGCCGGGAGAGGACTTTACTTTTGAATTGCCTACCTAGTCCAAAGTAGCATTTATTGGCAAGATTGATTCTTCGCTGGATTTCAGTGCTGATGTTGTTGCTAGTGTTGATGCTGGTTCCCAAATAAACGAAGTCTTTTACTATTACGAAATTATGGCTGACAACAGTAGCGTGGTTGCCAAGGCGCATATGCGCTGACTCTTTGTTCGATGACAGCAGGTACTTCGTTTTGTCCTCATTCACCATCAAACCCATCTTTACTGCTTCTTTTTCCAGTTTGGAGTAAGCAGAGCTAACAGCGCGAGTGTTTAGGCCGATGATATCAATGTCATCGGCATATGGCAGTAATTCCACGCTTTTATAGTATATTGTTCCAGTGCGGTTAAGTTCTGCAGCTATTATAATTTTCTCCAGCATCAAATTAAAGAAATCGCACGATGGGGGGTCACCCTGTCTGAAACATCGTTTAGTTTCGAACGGCTCGGAGATGTCCTTCCCAGTTCTGACTGAGCTGATGGTGTTGCTCAACGTCATTTTGCACAGCCGTATAAGTTTTGCGGGGAAACCAAATTCAGACATAGCGGCATATAGGCAGCTCCTTTTCGTGCTGTCGAAGGCGGCTTTATAGTCGATGAAGAGGTGATGTGTGTCGATTCTTTTTTCACGGGTTTTTTCCAAGATTTGGCGCATTGTGAAAATCTGGCCGATGGTAGATTTACCAGGTCTGAAGCCGCACTGATAAGGTCCAATCAACCGGTTCATGGTGGGCTTCAATCTTTCGCACAATACACTTGATAGGACCTTATATGCGATATTGAGAAGGCTGATTCCACGATAGTTGGTGCATTTTGCAATATACTCCTTATTGTGGACTGGGCAAAGAACACTTAGATTCCAACCGTCGGACATGCACTCTTCCGCCCATATTTTGCTAAGAAGCTGCTGCATGCGCCTTACCAACTCCTCGGCGCCGTACTTGAATAGCTCCGCAGGCAATCCATCAGCGCCCACGGCCTTGTTGTTTTTCAATCTGGTTATTGCTATTCTAACTTCGTCATAATCGGGCGGGGGACATATATTCCATCATCATCGATTGCGGGATCGCGTTCTTCATCACTGCGCGCTGACATGCTGCCTCCATTTAGGAGAACAGAGAAGTGTTCCCTCCATAATCTAAGCACTCTCTGGACATCAGTTACAATGTCGCCGTTTTCGTTCACGCCTTTCTGCTTCTGCTTTTTTCTTCCTGAAAAGACGTCTCGCTTCCTTTTTCAACTCACGATAGCGGTCACACACTCCTCTTGTCGCTCTCGCTTTTAACGTAGCCCTGTATGCAGCGTCTTTTCCTTCAGTTGCAACGCGACATTCTTCATCGCACCAGTTGTTTTTTTGTGGTCGCCGGTAACAAATTTTTCCTCGGCGGCAGTAAGAAGTGCTTTGGAAATATGCTCCCACTGCTCCTGTATTCCTTCAGGATGAGTTGTGCTCTCAGAGAGCAGGTGTGAGAGTCGAGTTACGAAATCATTGGCAGTCTGTTGTGATTGAAGCTTTTCGACGTCTAGCTTCCCTTGTGTTTTTTGTTCCTTGGTTTTAGCCGCGTTGAGGCGGGTGCGTATTTTGTCTGCAACGATATAATGGTCCGAGTCGATGTTAGGTCCCCGTATCGTGCGCACATCTAAAACACTGGAGGCATGCCGTCCGTCTATCACAGCGTGAACGATCTGATTTCGAGTATTTCTATTAGGAGACAGCCATGTAGCTTGATGTATCTTTTTATGCATGAACCTCGTGCTGGATATGACCATGTTTCGAGCACCGGCAAAGTCAATCAGCCTCAGTCCGTTAGGAGAAGTTTCATTGTCTAGGCTGAACTTTCCGACTGTAGGGCGGAAAACACCTTCTTTGCCCACCCTGGCGTTAAAATCACCAAGCACGACTTTTATATCGTGACGGGGGCAGCGCTCATATGTGCGTTCTAATTGTTCATAAAAAGTGTCTTTCACCTCATCGTATTTCTCCTATGGCGGCGCATGGGCGCAGATGAATGATATATTTAAAAATTTTGTTATTCGGATAGCGGCGAGACGTTCGTCCACAGGTGTGAACGCCAGAACTTGGCGACAAAGTCTCTCTCCCACCCCGAATCTGACGCCGAAACTGCGCATATTCACCACTCCAATATATGTCAAAATTTTTGATCTTCTTTCTTCCTTGCTTCGTCCAACGCATTTCTTGGATGGCGGTGATGTCAGATTTCGCTTTGACGAGGACATCAACCAGCCGGGCATCTGCACGAGTCCCATTTAGGGAGCGGACGTTCCAGGTGCATGCCCTCAATTCATTGCCCTTCAAACATTTGCCATGGCCGTCATCAATAGAGAGTGTATTTATCCGAGGCTTGTTGTTATATTTCATTGGAATATGGTTTTACGTGGCGGGTTCCAAGCCCAGCGCACCACCCGCTCAGCGGTGGTGAAAATATTACTTGGCACGTTTATATAGCGAGCCGCTTGCTCCAAGACAGACGCCCGCTTTCAGCCGCACCTAGAGGTGCACAGATGCTGCCGATGAGATCTCCCCCGCTTCCCAAGGCAGTCGGTTCTATGTACCGGAGCGACTCGGGATTTTTCCCGACCAAGGACTGTCATTTCAGTGTGACCCCATCTAATTTGTTTCGTCCCTCCCACAAATTGTCATCCTCCCAGCAGCTCCTTGCAGCAGGACTGCTCCATATTCTCTTACTCCGGGAAGGCATCGAATCCAATCCGGGTCCGTCTCCTGACCCCGGTCCTGAGAAATGGTTTTGCTGCATCTGCCGGAAAAGAATCTTTTTAGGACGGTCATACTCTGTTCAGTGTGTCTCGTGCAAGGGATGGTTGCATCGGACAGGTTGTTCTGGGCTTGATCCCAAAAACCGACGTCCACGTAACTTTTATAAATCTTTTGTGGCTCCTTGCTGTTCACGCCCAAGGGCATCCCGTAGTCTACGCCTAAGCGCCCCCCACTACCTTCCAGCAGCCCCGCTGCTCAGCAAGCCACAACAAGTACCCGCTGCTGCTCGCGCCCCACGGCGCCAACAACTCAAACAGCTGATACCACTCATAACTACTACCTTCGTAGTAGAGTTGGTAGAAATGCTGAGCATCAGCCCCTGCCCCCGTCTTCTCCCCCCTCTTTTCCGGCAGCAATCGTGCAGGTCAGGGAAACAGACTCTTAGTCCCTACCTCCGTTTGCACCGTCTGCCAGCACAGAATATATAGGTTTGCGACATCCGCCCAAAGCAGCTCCTGCCTTGGGTGGTGCCACTTTCCTAGATGTTCTGGTCTCCGCGACGGCAACCCCCCGACGGGTTTCATCGCGCCATGTTGCCAGGTCGCAAACCCAAATCATCCGGGTACCCCAATGCTTGCCCAAGGACGCCCAGTCCCAGGGCCACAACAGCAATTGCGTCCTGGCCTTCCACAACCCAGGTATAGTCACCCGTCACTTACCCCCCAGAGTGGCGACGTCACCCCTTATGCACTTCAGAATTCTGCAGTTAAACTGTAATGGACTAACTGGGAAGATTACGGAGATAGTCGATTTCATGAAGCGGCACAACATCCGCATTGCTGCGATTCAAGAGACTAAACTCACAGCAAGATCTGCATTGCAGACCTGCTCTGGGTATAACGTCCACAGGAAAGACCGCGAGAGCGGAAATGGAGGCGGTCTCGCGTTTATCATACACCACTCTGTGCAATATTATATATTTGATCCTGGCATCGACCGCAGGGACAATGTCTTAGAACGTTAAGGCCTATCTGTCCGGTCAGGCGATGCAAACCTAGAAATCATCAACATCTACATCCCTCCTGCCACCTGTTGCCCCGGTGGATACCACCCTAATATCAGGGCCTTACTCACTGGCAACAATCGCATTATCTTAGGCGATTTCAACGCCCATCATGATCTATGGCATTCAAACTTGCGGGCGGAAAGTAGAGGTGAGATGTTGGCGGATCAAATAGAAGAAACAACGTTCTGCACAATAAACGGAGACGCCCCCACACGTATGGTAGGAAGCTCTCACAGCTCGCCAGATATCTCAATCGTGAGTGCAGAACTCGTAAACTGCGTCAACTGGCAGCCGATGGTAACATTGGCATCCGACCACTTGCCCATACTTATTTCGCTTGAGCGTCACTGAAAAACGCACTTTCATAAACTTCAAAAAAGGAAAGTGGGAAGAATATAAATCCTTTACAGACAGCCGCTTTGCTGCCCTCCCTATCCCGACTGATGCCCGCCAAGGGGAGCGTGCCTTCGGTAAGGTCATTAAATCTGCCTCGGTACATTTCATTCCCGCAGGGAGAATTCCCGAAATCCGGCCCCACTTCCCGGCGGAGGCCACAAACTTAGCGAGAGAACGTGACCTTATAAGACAGCTTGATCCAGGCGACCCCCAAATAAGGGATATAAACCAACGCATCAGATTGCTTGTGGATGAGCACAAGCGGGCGAAATGGGAGGAGCACCTAAGAGGTTGTAACCTCTCTACCGGTGTGGGTAAACTTTGGTCCACCGTAAAGTCCCTATCGAATCCGACTAAGCACAAAGACAAAACTTCCATCGCCTTTGGCGACATAGTGTTGTCGGACGCGAAAAAATGCGCGAGCGCTTTCTGCCGACAATATATAATGCATCCTACGGTCGACAAAGATAGACGGAGAGCCAATAGACACGCCCATAAACAAAAATTCAGCCCGTCACCAATCACCATCACCGCTAAAGAGGTTGAGGACGCCATTGGTCGTGCTAAACCATCCAAAGCAGTGGGCCCAGACGGCATAGCCATGCCGATGCTTAAAAATCTAGGGAAAGAGGGTTTCAAATATTTAGCGCATGTCTTCAATCTGTCTCTTTCCATCTTTGTCATACCTGAGAAATGGAAAATGGCCAAGGTGGTCCCGCTACTAAAGCCTGGGAAACCAGCAATGTGTCCCCACATGACACCAACCATCTTTTCAATTGTAATGTGGAACCAACGCCTCTAACACCCCTTTCCTTATGGTCCACCCCTGTTGAAAGGGCAAGTTTCCTTGGACTCCCGTTGGAGGATATTGATGACAATTTGTGATCGGTTGCGGCTATTAGGTGGGGCGAGTATTGCTACAACAACAACAACATGAGATCTCCCCCGGCTAGCCCTTAAACCGATTATGCCAGAGTGGCCTAGCCAGGTTGTCGCCTTCTCACATTAGCTCACCGCTAAACGGACGTTTAGCGGCTACCCAGAGGATACTTGGCCGCAAGCGACCGGCAGTAGTGAGCTGCTTAATTGTTTGATTAATTTAAATTGTTTGATTATTTTTAATTACTTAATTGTTCTTAATCATATGATTGTCTATAATTTAAAACAATGGGTATATTTTATAATTATTTTTTATTATTTTTTTAATGGCCAATAATCATGATTATTATACTAAGTTGAGCAGATATCACAGAGCATATTAACTTTGATTGGATAACGGCTGGTTGTACAGGTATAAAGGAATCGAGATAGATATAGACTTCCATATATCAAAATCATTAGGATCGAAAAAAAATTTGATTGAGCCATGTCCGTCCGTCCGTCCGTTAACACGATAACTTGAGTAAATTTTGAGGTATCTTGATGAAATATGGTATGTATTTAAAATGAACAATATCGGACTATAACCACGCCCACTTTTTCGATATCGAAAATTTCGAAAAACCGAAAAAGTGCGATAATTCATTACCAAAGACGGATAAAGCGATCAAACTTGGTAGGTGAGTTGAACTTATGACGTAGAATAGAAAATTAGTAAAATTTTTGACAACGGGCGTGGCACCACCCACTTTTAAAAGAAGGTAATTTAAAAATTTTGCAAGCTGTAATTTGGCAGTCGTTGAAGATATCATGATGAAATTTGGCAGGAATGTTACTCCTATTATTATATGTATGCTTGATAAAAATTAGCAAAATCGGAGAACGATCACGCCCACTTTAAAAAAAAAAATTTTTTTTAAGTCAAATTTTAACAAAAAATTTAATATCTTTTTACAGTATATAAGTAAATTAGGTCAACATTCAACTCCAGTAATGATATCGTGCAACAAAATGCAAAAATAAAAGAAAATTTCAAAATTGGCGTGGCTCCGCCCTTTTTCATTTAATTTGTCTAGGATACTTTTAATGCCATAAGTCGAGCAAAAATTTACCAATCCTTTTGAAATTTGGTAGGGTCTTAGATTCTGGGACGATAACTTATTTCTGTGAAAAAGGGCGAAATCGGTTGAAGCCACGCCCAGTTTTTATACACAGTCGACCGTTTGTCCTTCCGCTCGGCCGTTAACACGATAACTTGAGCCAAAATCGATACATCTTTACTAAACTCAGTTCACGTACTTATCTGAACACACTTTGTATTGGTATAAAAAATGGCCGAAATCCGACTATGACCACGCCCATTTTCGATATCGAAAATTACCAAAAATGAAAAAAATGCCATAATTCTATACCAAATACGAAAAAAGGGATGAAACATGGTATTTGGATTGGTTTATTGACGCAGAATATAACTTTAGAAAAAAACTTTGTAAAATGGGTGTGACACCTACCATATTAAGTAGAATGAAATGAAAAAGTTCTGCAGGACGAAATAAAAAACCTTTGAAATCTTGGCAGGAATACTATTCGTGGTATTATATATATATATATAAATAAATTAGCGGTATCCAACAGATGATGTTCTGGGTCACCCTGGTCCACATTTTGGTCGATATCTGGAAAACGCCTTCACATATACAACTACCACCCACTCCCTTTTAAAAGCCTCATTAATACCATTATTTTGATACCCATATCGTACAAACACATTCTAGAGTCACTCCTGGTCCACCTTTATGGCGATATATCGAAAAGGCGTTCACCTATTGAACTAAGACCCACACCCTTTTAAAATACTCATTAACATCTTTCATTTGATACCCATATCGTACAAACAAAGTCTAGAGTCACCCCGGGTCCACCTTTATGCCGATATCTCGAAAAGGCGACCACCTATACAACTACCACCACTCCCTTTTAAAACCCTCATTAATAACTTTAATTTGCTACCCATATCGTATAAACATAATCTAGAGTCACCCATGGTCTACCTTTATGGCGAATCTCGAAAAGGCGTCCACCTATAGAACTAAGCCCCACGCCCTTTTAAAATACTCATTATCACCCTTTCGTTTGATACCCCATATTGTACAAAACGCATTCTAGAGTCACTCCTGGCCCACTTTTATGGCGATATCTCGAAAAGTCGTCCACCTATAGAACTAAGCCCCACTCCCTTTTAAAATGCTCATTAACCCCTTTCATTTGATACCCATATCGTACAAACAAATTCTAGGGTCACCCATGTTCCACCTTTATGGCGATATCTCGAAAGGGCGTCCACCTATGGAACTAAGGGATCACTCCCTTTTAAAAACACTCATTAACACCTTTTCATTTGATACCCATATCGTACAAATAAATTCTAGAGTTACCCCTGGTCCACCTTTATGCCGATATCTCGAAAAGGCGACCACCTATACAACTACCACCACTCCCTTTTAAACCCCTCATTAATACCTTTATTTTGATACCCATATCATACCAACACATTCTAGAGTAACCCCTGGTCCTCCTTTATGGCGATATCTCGAAAGGGCGTCCACCTATAGAACTAAGCCCCACGCCATTTTAAAATACTCATTAACACCTTTCGTTTGATACCCATATTGTACAAACGCATTCTAGAGTCACCCCTGGTCCACCTTTATGCCGATATCTCGAAAGGCGACCACCTATACAACTACCACCACTCACTTTTAAAACCCTCATTAATACCTTTAATTTGATACCCATATTGTACAAACGCATTCTAGAGTCCCCCTGGTCCACCTTTATGCGATATCTCGAAAAGGCGACCACCTATACAACTACCACCATTCCCTTTTAAAACCCTCACTAATACCTTTAATTTGATACCCATATCGGACAAACACATTCTAGAGTCACCCCTGGTCCACCTTTATGGCAATATCTCGAAAAGGCGTCCCACCTATAGAACTAAGCCCCACGCCCTTTTAAAATACTCATTAATACCTTTCGTTTGATACCCATATTCTACAAACTCATTCTAGAGTCACACCTGGTCCACCTTTAAGCCGATATCTCGAAAAGGCGACCCACCTATACAACTACCACCACTTTCCTTTTAAAACCATCATTAGTTCCTTTAATTTGATACCCATATCGTACAAACACATTCTGGAGTCACCCCTGGTCCACTTTCATGGCGATATCTCGAAAAGGGCGTCCACTTATAGAACTAAACCCCACGCCCTTTTGAAATACTCATTAACACCTTTCGTTTGATACCCATATTGTACAAAACGCATTCTAGAGTAACTCCTGGTCCACCTTTATGGCGATATCTCGAAAAGGCGTGCACCTATAGAACTAAGGCCCACTCCCTTTTAAAATGTTCATTAACCCCTTTCATTTGATACCCATATCGTACAAACAAATTCTATGGTCACCCCTGGTCCACCTTTATGGCGATATCTCGAAACGGCGTCCACCTATGGAACTAAGGATCACTCCCTTTTAAAATACTCATTAACACCTTTCATTTGATACCCATGTCGTATAAACAAATTCTAGGGTCACCCCTGGTCCACCTTTGTGGCGATATCTCGAAACGGCGTCCACCTATGGAACTAAGGATTACTCCCTTTTAAAATACTCATTAACACCTTTCATTTGATACCCATATCGTACAAACGCATTCTAGAGTCAACCCTGATCCACCTTTATGGCTATATCCCTAAATTGGCGCCCACCTATAGAACTATGGCCCACTCCCTCATAAAAATACTCTTTAATGCCTTTCATTTGATACACATGTCATACAAACACATTCCAGGGTTTACCCTCGGTTCATTTTCCTACATGGTTATTTTCCCTTATGTTGTCACCATAGCTCTCAACTGAGTATGTAATGTTTCGGTTACAGCCGAACTTAACCTTCCTTTCTTGTTTTTAATTATTTTTTTAATTAAATAATTATTAATTGCTAGATGCTGTGCAAAGAATTAATTAATCGTTAAAATTAAAAAGGGAACGAAATTATTGATTATTAATGTTAATGGAAATTTAACAGGTCTGGTATTTACACAATTTTAATAGTGCATTTTGAGAAAATTTAGATTTTTTAATACTCCATTTCTGACTAAAACTTTTGGGAACGAACTTTTCATTAACTTAATTTTTTTGTTTTTGCACTTTCATTCGCTCTTTTTATTTTATTTGACGAAAACAATTTTTTTTAAATATAAACCAATTTTTTGTTTGTGTTGGCTATTTTTTTGTATGGCAGGATCGCCATCTAATATGTTCTTGCTTTATTGGTTCAGTGAAACCACATTATGTTCGATGGATATTTCATTCTAACACTGATTTATTAAAATCTTGAGGCTACGTGAAGAGCAAGTGAAGTGTGATAAAATGTTGCTATGGTGCAAGCTGAATAAGCTCATAAATGTTCCTGGATAAACTTCAGGTCTCTAAACATTAAATCACACTACACTCCCTCAAACGCGATGGAATTACCTCATCCATGAGTCTGCTCATTGTCTGCGGTCCATTACACAGGCCAAACGGCATCACTTTGAAGTGATACAGAGGTTTTCCCGGAACTGCGAATGCTGTCTTTTCCTTGGATGACTCCATCAATTTGATTTGGAAAAACGCGTCCTTTAGATCAATGCCGCTAATATAATGTGTATCCCTTAGTCTACTCAATAGGCCGTTAATATGCGGCAATGTGTAGGAGTCCTTCTTCGTGACCTCGTTGACTTTCCTGGAGTCAATGCACATCCGGACCTTCCCTGGTTGTCGAAATAACACCACAGGACTACACTACGGCGAGTTCAATTCCTCGATAACCACCATTTTAAGCAGCCTATCTATTTCTTTAAAAGCTTCGGCTTGCCTTGGTGGCGAAAGAGGGAAGTGCTTGCTTTTGATCGGAACCGCGTCGCCCGTATCAATATGGTGTTCAACCAGCTGTGTTTGCCCCAGGACTAACTTTTCGAACGACGAAAACATCTCTATTACCTTCTGCAATTCGGTCTTCTGCCTTCTTGTCAAATCATGGAAATTATGTTCTTGTTCTTTTTCTTCGCAAACTTCTAAATCCGCTACACTTGGAAATATATCAGGGGCTAACGCAATGGCTTTCCAGAAATCAACCCCGAAGTAAGCTTCTTGAAGTAGCGAAGGGACAAGATAAAAACGAATAGTTTTGGTAGTATTTTTGAAAATCACTGGTAAGGAAATCTAACCTAATATTTACTATTTGTTACCACCCACTGTGTATACGAATGTTTGCAGTAGGTGATATTTCAGACCATTTGCTTCTAAAAATTCTTTCAATCTTTCCCTAGGATGGAAACGTTAGCTCCAGAGTCCAGCAGTCCTACTACGAAATTATTTTCTATTTTTACTCTAACTAGAGGTCTTTCATCCTCTGTAAGAAGAATCGTGGAGCTCTGGAGAAGTTTTCCTTCTTTTACACGTCTGCCACCTATATCTTTTGCGACATTTCAAAATATTTTCGGACACCGCGAAACTGGATTGTTTATCAAAAATCTAAGATCTTACTAGGTCATAATGATGTTCTCTTTGTTCGAAACTTGGTGGAAAAAGGTCTGGCAGGCAACATCCCTACTAGGCAACTTCAAAATGTTTACTAGATTGGAAACTACACATGACGGAGTTGGGCTATCTGAAGTAGAGCCGGTTGAACAAACTGTACTATCAGGGAACGTTACTATGACCTTCGGAGGTTCCTTCGCAGGAGTGCTACTAACATCTGGGAGCTCACCACTTGTGCAGGCTCTACTAACTGGTTTAGCGCACGACACGGCTCGAGCACTGTCGGGGCTGTGGCACCGAACGATATTCCACCTCTTTCTTCCCGCTCGGATACTGGTTTTCCTGAAGACTATGATCCCTAGGACATTTCGGAGTGAGGACGCCCCTTAGTCCGCACTTAAAGCAAACTTGGTTTTTAATAGACTCTTCACAATATATATATGAATGCCCCGTGTTTTTACAATTCGAACACTGGATGCCTGAATAGTCCGGTTCCCTCATCCTTCTGAAGTCCAAGGCCTCAATGTGCGGGTCCACTTCGAAGTCTTCGTTTTCAATCCATATGTCCGGTGTTAAGGCTCGAGCTTGGCTCACGTGACGCCCATGATACCCGGTTGCAAGGCTCCTGCTTTCCTTTAACACTTGCTCACCTTTTCGTGCCACATCGCGTAGGTCATGTAAATTTCTCACGTCCGCATTGAAATGCATTAATTTCAAACTGCTGATTACATTTCGTTTGATTATGTATATCAGTAAGGTCTCTGACATAGGATCCCGCAGCCGCGAATTTAGTACTATTATATCGATGAGGAAGTTTATTACAAAAGCCTAAAATGTTTTAATGAATTACCTAATAACATTAAGCAATGCAATAGTATAACTAGATTTTAAAGAAATTTGTTTGAATATTGTTAAATTATTTTTACTTCTTAGATTGCAGCAAACAGTTTAAAAATTATTTTTTTTTCTATGCATTTATAAATATGTTTCCCCCTTTTTATTTATGTTTTACTTTTGTTTCCGTACTTTTAAAATTTATTATGAATGAATGAAAGCATATGCTTTATCCCTTGAGTTCCTATAGGCTTAAGTTACTTGTAATTAGTTTTAAGCCTACTATGTAAGAAACTTGTTTTGATCTAAATAAATAAATAAAGAAATAAATAAATAAATAAATAAATATATAAATAAAAAAATATGACTCGTTCGTTTTCTGTTTGCGCATTGAGATCTCCATCATGATCTCATGATCGCTTTTCAGGGTACCGAATTCTCGTTTTTGGGAGTAGCATAAAAAGGGATAAGTTGCATTTGGGTTCTGCTTAGTGAATAGCCAATACCGCTCCTCTGCCCTCCCAGAAAGGAACAGATGAAAATTGGCCATCAATTGTTCACTAGAGCAATGCGTTCGCTTGCCCAGAGTTTCTAAGTTAGACAATAATTTCCTGGCATAGCACTAGCTCCATCTTGTGCATCTGTAGACATATTAGTCGGTGGACCCGAGATGTTATGGGTATATAATATGGACGCGTTAAGATTGTTAGTTCGAGCTTGCGATTCTTTCCGCTGGTTCTACCCCGCCCAGGCCACCTATTGGTGAATGCATCACCAAAGGACGATTAACTCTTGATATTGCTCCCCTATTATTGTTACCCCTAAACTTAGAACCACTCCCGCGCGCTAGTAGACATACGACCAAATGACTGATTATGAGACATTAAAAAAATGTTGTAAGTAAATTGTTAAATCCGAGTATTGGTGTTATATCCCTTCAATCTAAAGTGGGATAAAAAAATAACTTCGAAAAAAAAAATGTTGAAATACCAAGCCTTAGGGAAGCTGGGAGCTATAAAGGTTAGGATTCAAAGCCCCCTTTCACCCTATAATACCGACGATTGTTTTCGAAAAAAAATATATATATAAAAAGTTCCGCGAAATACAAATTTCGATAATCGTATCGAATTTTGTATGAGAAAAAAGTCATAATTGCTGAAATAAGGTTGATTAGTTTGAAATATACGTGTACAAAAAGAAACGTGTACATTGTAGTATCGCATGGAATTCACCCCATTTCAAACACGCTTAACATTACAAACGATCGTTCATTGACACAGGTAACTACCATAAGTTCATTCGCTTTCACTAAGTCACCTAATGCATTAATGCGTCATACCAAACTGCTCAAGCGGGAATCATATTGACAATATGTAGGTCAATAATTTGCTGACAAGCATTCCTCACTATTGAGTCATGCACCTTTAGTATGTAAATATTAATGTAAGTATGTATATATGCATAGGTTAAGAACTTCTGTATAAATAGTAATGAATTTCGTCAATAAAGAACAATTGCCACAATTGCGATCCAACGCTACTCATCAGCGTTCGGCTCTTAAATCATTTTTGTTCAACTTTATTCTACATGGCGATCCTGCCAGTTCAGATCAAATCAGCACAACTGCTAAAAACGATCTGACTGGAAAAGATCCTGCCAGCCGTAAAAGTTAGTAAAGTACTTAAATAATCCTAAAAAGGATTATTAAACTATAAAAATCCTATAAGGATTACTAACAAGACCGAGGATTAAAGACAAAAAAGGAAAATTTTGTCACAAGGCATTATTTGGTCATTTGGCGATAATTAAATATTTCATGGCGATAGTTAAACACACAAGGCATTATTTGATCATTTGGCGATAATTAAATATTTCATGGCATTAGTTAAAAACACAAGCAATGTTAACCTGGATAAAGACCGACAACAGGCGTAAAACATCCTGAACGGCAACGGTGGACTAGCAATTATTTCAATAAACGCATAAGGAAGTGGAATACTGGCGGTAAAAACACAACAATTAAGAAAGACTGGCAGCAAACTAGAATTAATCCTTATAAGTATACTTAAAATTTCTAGAATAAATTGAGCTGCCTTGCGACGCTTAACCATTAGCAAAAATTCCATTTTGCTTGAGATTTTTTTTTTAAATAGTAGGAGATTTTAGAATGAACAGAATTAATTAAATGTAAAAGAAAAATAAACTAAAATCCAAAATTCAAATTATAGAGTGATTGCTGAATTAAATAAGTAAATTGGAATGTTTAGAACGTCTTACAAAATATTCAGTTAATTTTTGACACATATAAGTTTCAGTTATTTCCTGGTTTTGAATGAAATAACAACAGAGGAGGAATTCCATAGAATTTTTGAGAAGTGTGAAAACACAATCAAGGGTTTTATAAAAATTTCGGAAAAAATCTTAAAAAATAAAACCGATAAGCAAGGTCCGAAGCCGATAACTATAGAAGAGTATCGGCGAAGGACAAATTGCCTAAAACAGAAGAAATCCCAAAAGTACCTGCGGGGAGGTAGACAATTCAAAAAAAGAAAAGAAAAAGCTAAAACTTACAAAATTCTAAATGTTACAACAAATACAGCAGATAGGATTAAATTAAAAGAAAAAATCCATGATTTAAGGAAAATGAAATAAAAAAAAAAATTTCCAATTTAATTTGATAGAAAATCCTTAGGAAATTTTTATCAGCATTTTAAATTAGAATAAATTTTGTCACAATAGGACTAGCTCAATAGAAAAATCTTGAAAAAAAAACATAAATACAAATTCTCAAATAAGTTGTTGAAAAAAAAATTTTTTTTCATTGTCATAGAAAAATAACTACAAATATCCATATACCGAGTAAATTGGAATGTCGGAAAAATATTTTAAACACCCCATTGAGTGGGAAGACAAAGTAATTTTAGACGCAGGAACAGTAGATTACGAAAAGGAATTAAAATGGTTAAAACCATTTTGGAACAAGTAAGGAAGGCTAAGTTCGGGTGTAACCGAACATTTCATACTCAGTCGAGAGCTATGGAGACAAAATAAGGGAAAATCACCATGTAGGAAAATGAACCTAGGGTAACCATGGAATGTGTTGTTTGTACGATATGGGTATCAAATGAAAGGTGTTAATGAATATTTTAAAAGGGCGTGGGCCTTAGTTCTATAGGTGGACGCCTTTTCGAGATATCGCCATAAAGGGGGACCAGGGGTGACTCTAGAATTTGTTTGTACGATATGGGTATCAAATGAAAGGTGTTAATGAGTATTTTAAAATGGAGTGGGCCTTAGTTCTATAGGCGGACGGCTTTTCGAGGTATCGCCATAAAGGTGGACCAGGGGTGACTCTAGAATTTGTTTGTACGATATGGGTATCAAATAAAAGGTGTTAATGAGTATTTTAAAAGGGAGTGGGCCTTAGTTCTATAGGTGGACGCCTTTTCGAGATATCGCCATAAAGGTGGACCAGGGGTCACACTAGAATTTGTTTGTACGACATGGGTATCAAATGAAAGGTGTTAATGAGTATTTTAAAAGGGGGTGGGCCTTAGTTCTATAGGTGGACGCTTTTTCGAGATATCGCCATAAAGGTGGACCAGGGGTGACTCTAGAATTTGTTTGTACGACATGGGTATCAAATGAAAAGTGTTAATGAGTATTTTAAAAGGGAGTGGGCCTTAGCTCTATAGGTGGACGCCTTTTCGGGATATCGTTATAAAGGTGGATGAGGGGTGACTCTAGAATGCGTTTGTACAATATGGGTGTCAAACGAAAGGTGTTAATGAGTATTTTAAAAGGGAGTGGGCCTTAGTTTTATAGGTGGACGCCTTTTCTTGATATCGTTATAAAAGTGGACCAGGGGTGACTCTAGAATGCGTTTGTACAATATGGGTGTCAAACGAAAGGTGTTAATGAGTATTTTAAAAGGGAGTGGGCCTTAGCTCTATAGGTGGACGCCTTTTCGGGATATCGTTATAAAGGTGGATCAGGGGTGACTCTAGAATGCGTTTGTACAATATGGGCGTCAAACGAAAGGTGTTAATGAGTGTTTTAAAAGGGAGTGGGCCTTAGTTCTATGGGTGGACGCCTTTTCGAGATATCGCCATAAAGGTGGACCAGGGGTGACTCTAGAATTTGTTTGTACGATATGGGTATCAAATGAAAGGTGTTAATGAGTATTTTAAAAGGGAATGGGCCTTAGTTTTATAGGTGGACGCCTTTTCGAGATATCGCCATAAAGGTGGACCAGGGATGACTCTAGAATGCGTTTATACAATATGGGTATCAAACGAAAGGTGTTAATGAGTATTTTAAAAGGGAGCGGGCCTTAGTTCTATGGGTGGACGCCTTTTCGAAATATCGATATAAAGGTGAACCAGGGGTGACTCTAGAATTTGTTTGTACGATATGGGTATCAAATGAAAGGTGTTAATGAGTATTTTAAAAGGGAGTGGGCCTTAGTTCTATAGGTGGACGCCTTTTTGAGATATCGCCATAGAGGTGGACCAGGGATGACTCTAAAATGCGTTTATACAATATGGGTATCAAACGAAAGGTGTTAATGAGTATTTTAAAAGGGAGTGGGCCTTGGTTCTATGGGTGGACGCCTTTTCGAGATATCGCCATAAAGGTGGACCAGGGATGACTCTAGAATGCGTTTATACAATATGGGTATAAAATGAAAGGTGTTAGTGAGTATTTTAAAAGGGAGTGGGCCTTAGTTCTATAGGTGGACGCCTTTTTGAGATATCGCCATAGAGGTGGACCAGGGATGACTCTAAAATGCGTTTATACAATATGGGTATCAAACGAAAGGTGTTAATGAGTATTTTAAAAGGGAGTGGGCCTTGGTTCTATGGGTGGACGCCTTTTCGAAATATCGATATAAAGGTGGACCAGGGGTGACTCTAGGATTTGTTTGTACGATATGGGTATCAAAAGAAAGGTGTTAATGAGTATTTTAAAAGGGAGTGGGCCTTAGTTTTATAGGTGTACGCCTTTTCGAGATGTCGCCATAAAGGTGGACCAGGGATGACTCTAGAATGCGTCTATACAATATGGGTATCAAACGAAAGGTGGTAATGAGGATTTTAAAAGGGAGTGGGCCTTAGTTCTATGGGTGGACGCCTTTTCGAAATATCGATATAAAGGTGGACCAGGGGTGACTCTAGAATTTGTTTGTACGATATGGGTATCAAATGAAAGGTGTTAATGAGTATTCTAAAAGGGAGTGGGCCTTAGTTCTATAGGTGAACGCCTTTTCGGGATATCATTATAAAGGTGGACCAGGGTTGACTCTGGAATGCGTTTGTACATTATGAATATCAAACGAAAGGTGATAATGAGTATTTTAAAATGGAGTGGGCCTTAGTTCTATAGGTGGACGCCTTTTCGATATATCGCCATAAAGGTGGACCAGGGGTGACTCTATAATGTGTTTGTACAATATGGGTGTCAAATTAAAGGTATTAATAACGATTTTAAAAGGGAATTGTGGTAGTTGTATATGTGAAAGCGTTTTCGAGATTTCGACCAAAATGTGGACCAAGGTGACCCAGAACATCATCTGTCAGGTACCGCTAATTTATTTATATATGTAATACCACGAACAGTATTCCTGCCATGATTCCAAGGGCTTTCGTTTTCGCCCTGCAGAACTTTTTCATTTTCTTCTACTTAATATGGTAGGTGTCACACTCATTTTACAAAGTTTTTTTCTAAAGTTATATTTTGCGTCAATAAACCAATGAAATTACCATGTTTCATCCGTTTTTTCGCATTTGGTATAGAATTATGGCATTTTTTTCATTTTTCGTAATTTTCGAAATCGAAAAAGTGGGCGTGGTTATAGTCGGATTTCGGCCATTTTTTATACCAATACAAAGTGTATTCAGATAATTATGTGAACTGAGTTTAGTAAAGATATATCGATTTTTGCTCAAGTTATCGTGTTATCGGCCGAGCGGAAGGACAGACGATCTAAAAAAAAAAAAAACTGGGCGTAGCTTCAACCGATTTCGCCCTTTTTCACAGAAAACAGTTATCGTCCTACAATCTAAGCGCCTACCAAATTTTACAAGGATTGGTAAATATTTGTTCGACTTATGGCATTAAATGTATCCTAGACAAATCAAATGAAAAAGGGCGGAGCCAGGCCCATTTTGAAATTTTCTTTTGTTTTTGTATTAGTTGCACCATATCATTACTGGAGTTGAATGTTGACATAATTTACTTATATACTGTAAAGATATTAAATTTTTTGTAAAAATTTCACTTTAAAAAAATTTTTTTTTAAAGTGGGCGTGGCTAATTTTTATAAAGCATACATATAGTAATACAAGTAACGTTCCTGCCAAATTTCATCATAATATCTTCAACGGCTGCCAAATTACAGCTTGCAAAACTTCTAAATTACCTTCTTTTAAAAGTGGGCGGTGCCACGCCCATTGTCCAAAATGTTACTTATTTTCTATTCTGCGTCATAATTTCAACCCACCTACCAAGTTTCATCGCTTTATCCGTCTTTGGTAATGAATTATCGCACTTTTTCGATATTTCGAAATTTTCGATATCGAAAAAGTGGGCGTGGTTATAGTCCGATATCGTTCATTTTAAATAGCGATCTGAGATGACTGCCCAGGAACCTACATACCAAATTTTGTCAAGATACCTCAAAATTTACTCAAGTTATCGTGTTAACTGACGGACGGACGGACATGGCAAAATCAAATTTTTTTCGATACTGATGATTTTGATATATGGAAGTCTATATCTATCTCGATTCCTTTATACCTGTACAACCAACCGTTATACAATCAAAGTTAATATACTCTGTGAGCTCTGCTCAACTGAGTATAAAAAGATAGGCATGAATAGGGAACCCACAATCGAGGATGTAAAAAACCCCACAACCAGGGAAGAAGAAACCGTGAGAATGATTCGAATGGTATTCCCCGAGAGAGCTTAAAATTAAATTGGAATAGCTTTGAAACTTCTTTGACTATGAAAGAAAATAAGCTATACTAAGCTTTTAGATTATAAATTTTTTCTTGAAATGTCAAAATCCTTTTAACCCAAATAAAAATATTCTTAATTTAAAAATTTTAGACTTACAATTCTATAATACGAAGCTTATAAATAAACTGGAATATTTAAGATAAAGAATAAAACCAAAGAAATTTTATTAAAATTGCAATTTACCCCTTATTTTCACTGGAACAGGAAAGTAACCACAGAAGGTTCAAAATGGCTTGGTGGACTAAGATAGCTCAAGGCATAATGATAGCGATAGCTGGTTATGAATTTGGCAAAGAATATATTGAGAAAAATCCTGCAAATAAATTAATCACATATGAACCAAAACTGAGTGTAGAAAATAAAGAAGAAAACCCAGATAAATGGTTAACTATATTTGCATGCGTAATTACATTCTTGATTGTCACACTTGCAATTTTAATAAAAAATTACATTACAAGTAAATTGAGACAATCAAATAATGTACAACAACGCATTTAAATAAAATGAGTAAATGGCAAGAAATTCATAACAAATTATCTGAAGAAAAAACTAAAGCGGAAAAATTGTATGCATAAATAAAAACGCAACGATAAAGCCAGAAACTATAGTTAAACATTTAAAGACGATCGTAGAAGCCCTAAATAATATAGGACAGATAATCAATACAGTAAATAATATACTCACTAAAGAACACCAAGCAGAAGCTGACAATTCTTTTCCCACATACGCGACAAATTAGTATCCTCTTTAGCAAGATACAGCATAGAAATTTCGATACCAACTACAGTAGAGGAAAATCTTTAAATTGATTTTAACGCCTTTTTAACCGAACCTTCACGAAACCGCACCCCTTCACCAGCATTGAGTCAAACCTCATCAGTGGAAGAACAGAAAACACTACATATCCCACTCATAAAAATCACAATGGCACAAACAGTTGTAGAATTCATCAAAACTGCCTCATCAGTGCTACCAAAATTTGATGGCAATCCTGAAAATTTACACAGTTTCTTAGACGCCCTTGATATTCTCGACCAAATCAAAGATAATCATGAAGCCTTAGCTATAACCATGATAAAGACCAAGCTTAAAGGTACTGCAAGAAACTTTATTAGCAACGAAACTACCATCTCACAAATAGAATCAAAATTGAGAACGGAAATAAAAGGCGAGTCAGTGAAGGTTTTGACAGCAAAAGTCTTAAATATCCAACAGCGCAGCAAAACTGCAAATCAGTACACAGCGGAAATAGAAAAAATAACTAGGTCCCTAGAGGGAGCATATATCTCGGATGGCTTAAATCCAGACTTGGCTACCAGATATGCAACCCAAGCAGCAGTCAAAGCGATGTGTAAGAACTGCTCGAATGAGAAAGTAAAAATGATTATGCAGGCAGGAACGTTCACAACAATGAATGATGCGATTTCAAAATTTACAAATGGCTGTACCGAGATAACGGGTAGCTCAAATACAATCTTAAATATACGGCAACAAAATCAATACGGGAGTAATTTCCGTGGGGGTTACCGAAGTAACAACTATGGGGATTACCGAGGTAGAAGATTTGGGCCGCAAAAGAGATACAATAACAACCTCGGAACAAACAGCAATAATAGTAATAATTCCCGACGAGGGTCACAAACTCAAAACAATAACAGACCTTACAATCAGACTCGCAACGTGCGAAGTTTAAATCAGCAGGAAAGCCGCCTACATTAGCAAATTAAACGGCGGCACGCGCCACCCTCACGCGCAGCCGTACGCGGCGAACTGGAAGGCGCCGACACGGACGAGGGGCCATCACTATCAACCAATGCACGAATCGGACAGTCAAGTACTATTAGCCGGCAATCGCGGACGCACCTCTTTGCATAGTAATATACGAATACTTTTATATATATTTTTTGCATACGAAGTTTGTGGAAAGTTATTGTTTAAACTCAAAAGTTCAAATATTAAATAAAAGGTGCATTTTATAACGTTTTATGAAAAAAATAAATAAACATCTTTTATTGGTGCGTTTGAGTGTAGCGAAGAGAGACCACCGTTTGTTCATGGTCCTTCGCAGCCATCTTTGGCCAGCCTTAAAAATTATAAACTAAAATTATCAGTTTAAATCGAATTATCGCTCGTTTAAAAAATTAAATAAAAATTAAAAAAAAAACATACAACAAATTGAAAACTGAGTAAAGGAAGTGCTGGAGAAAAACACAAAAAAAAAACAAATTGCAAAAAATATTGGATAAAATCAGTGGAAAAAAGTGACAAAAAAATATATACACATATATACAATTTGAGTGCTCGAAAAACTTAAATAATCAAAAACCACGTTTGAAATAATTTAAAGGAAAAAAATTCTGAAAGTTTTTAGAGGAAATAAAAACAAAAACTTAACATAAAAGTGAAATAATGGGTTTTTAAATATAAATTTACCTATATACAAAACATACAAAAAAATATATATACATAAGTTGAGTGGAAAAACAAAAAATTGGAAGAAGCAAAAAAACTTTGGAAGACCAAACCTACCCCAAATAGAAAATTGAACAAGTTCTAAAACTTGCGAAAAAGTTTTAAATTAAAACAAAACAAAAAAATTTTTTTTAAAAAAATAGCAACAAAAAAATTCGTTTTTGGTGCACGCTTGCATTTTAAAAAAGAGAAAAAACTTTGACAAATTTTGGGGAGCACTTATTCAAATGCCGGTTTAGAAAAATCAAAAAAATCAACTCTATCCAACAGCTAGTTAAGCAGCATCCACCAACAACAAGCAGGCCAGGCAACAACACAACAAGAAGCAGTACATACAAGAATTGGTGAGTAGGCAGTTTTTTTATTTTCCATAAAAAAAAATACCACAACTTTTTTCCGCAAAAGTTATATTATTTTTGTAAACTGCAAAAACATATGCATATACATATATCCACATATATACATGAATATTGCGGAAATTTTCTTACCGTTGGTTTTACTGCAACTTTTTTGCAACCAAAAATTGGTAGAAAATATTCCGCTATACCAATAGGCAAAATCCGCCAATTATATATATATATACGTATACATATTTCTAGTGGTATTTAACCAACAAAAAATTGCAGTTTACTTGCCTACTCAAACCCACTGTGCAAGAACAACATCAGCAAAAATTTCTTCTACAGCTGAGTTTAGCCCGTTGTTCGCACAGAGCGTTGAACTTGCCGATACAGTTCAACTTCTTCCAAGTCATTTTTTTCTTGCTTGCCAGCATATATAAAAATCATAATATTCATACGTACAAACTTACATACATGTACAAATAATTTCAGGTTGCTTTTCCAAAATCCTATTTCTCCACTCAGAGAACATCATACGTGTTTACTCACACGTTCAAGTCGCTCTTCCAGCGACATTCTCCCAGCACATATCGCTACATTAGCAACGAGAGCTGTGTACTGCTGATCAAAGTTCTCAACCTCTCTCATATATGCAATTGTTTCATCTTTATTTGCTGCACTCTCCCAACAATGCAATCAACCGCACTCAGCTTCACAAAGAAACGCGACATTAAAGCGACGAAGAAGCGAATCAAAACAAACTCTTCTGTTTGTAAACATAAATAGAGCAGCTCATCTGATTCACGTGCATACGTTCGCACAAACAAACATATATACATCCGTTTGTATATTGCGCATGTACGTTTGTACTTATTCTGTCGTACAAAACTAAGTTTGAGATATTTTCGTCCCTATAGGAACTTTTTAAAAAATATCCCTACAAACCTCAAGTGTTATTATTTTCTAATATATACATACCTATATATACCAGTAATTTACAAATACACGTTTATTTCCACACGTATATTTACACGTATATATTAGTGAAAAGTGTTTGTGAGTTTTTTTTTTAAATTTTATACATTTTGTTTTTACAAAACATCATACATACTACTAAATTCCGAATTTCGCGGATTTAAATCATTTAAGGAACGTCCCGTTGTCCGTGCTTGACTCTATTGTTCAAAAAAAAAAAAAACACAAACACCGCCACCAATTTAAATTCCATTTATTAAATTTCTGTGGCACGAAGAGATTTCCTTCTTCATATTTTGCGAACGTTCTCTGAGCGGACAAATATTTTATTCGGTTTTTTTTTGGTGAAAACCCAAAAGTTTGCATAAAATGCCTCTCAGTCCCCCAAAAATTTCCGAAACCGGGACAAAATCAAAAGGTGGCCCAAAGGAAGAAACGGCCAAGGAAAGGTCAATATCCCCTCGCCGGAAATCCAAATCAGTTGACCCATCCGCGGAAATGTTCATCGCGGAAAGTGACAATGTGATGAGATACTGTGCAAAATTCAACGAAGCACCGATTCAGGATCACACTGAATCGTATCTCATGATAAAGGACAAATCACTAGATGATTATTGGGCACGACTTCAATCGGTTTACGATCTGGTATTTTCGAAACCAGACGAAAGTTTCCCTGAAGACTTTAAGAGTTCAGTACAAGGCAAACAATGCGCCTGCCTTGATACGTATGAAGTGAAAAAAGCAAAGATTGCCGATCAACTTTCGTTAATCAAAATGATGGCAACGCCGAGTCCACCACTCCGCGTGGAACAACCCTCGGCTGAGGCAAATATTTACCTCAAAGTCCCAGCATGCGACACGGAGACCTTTTATGGTGGCTATGAGGAATGGCCCGCTTTTCGTGATATGTTCACGGCGGTGTACATTAACCACCCAAGGCTCTCCCGTGCTCAGAAATTGTACCATCTCCGGTACAAAACGCAAGGAAAAGCCGGCTCCATCGTCAAGCAATATGCGTTGAGCGATGATAACTTTGACCTTGCCTGGGAAGCTTTACGGTCACGATACGAAAAAAAGCGGATCCTGGTTGACAACCAGATCAAATCCTTACTGACTCTTGCCACTATTCCATCCGAAAACAGTGAGCAACTTCAGAAATTGCAAAATACAATCAACAACTGCCTATCCGTCCTTCACTCCCATGGAGTTACGACAGACAGTTGGGATCCGATTCTGGTGTACATTTGTTCATCAAAGCTCCCAGAAACAACCCTGTCACTTTGGGAACAATCTCTCTATTCTCGAAGAGATCTACCCTCATGGTCACAAATGAACGACTTTCTCACCTCGAGATATGAAGTCGTTGAAAGGGTCAATAGGCTTCAACCAAGCAAACAAAAACCAGTCGCTCATCAAAATTCTGCGCAAAACAGGTCCTTCAACAGGACGCAAACCCTTGTGACAGAATCTAAATAGGAAACTTGCCAATGTTGCAACTCCCCACACCTTATTAGATTCTGTCCACGTTTCAAACGAATGTCTGTGCAAAACCGGACACAATTCGTGAAACAAGCTAAGCTGTGTACAAACTGCCTTAGCAGCACTCATATCATCAATGAGTGCACGAGCAAGTGGTCATGTTCGACATGTCATCAACGGCATCACACGCTGTTGCATGCGAGCCCACAAGCTCAACGTTCCACCCCGCGAACGAATGCACCAAACGTGCAGCACACAACTGCTGAGTCAACATCTCCCGTTCGACAAACGCAGAATAGCTCCGATTCTAGCGAGCTACCGTGTTGTTCAAAACACGCACCGGTTCAATCATTGCATGCAGCCAATGATAACCAAATTCTCCTTCCTACTGCAATGGTCGCAGTCGAACACGAAGGGGAATTATTTCAACTGAGAGCCCTTATTGATCAGGGCTCGGAAAGAACTTTCATTTCCTCGAAAGTTCAAAAACGGTTGAAACTTCCATTCGAACATTCAAAGTTCGAAATCTCTGGCATGGGTGGACAAGTCGTACAAAAGGCCTCCAAACTTTGTCCTTTGACACTGGTTGCATCCAAGACCATGAAAAGGATAAAGGCTTATGCCATTATGTTGCCGCAACTGACAAAAAATCTGCCAACATCCACCATTAGTCGGAAAATCTGGCAGCAGTTCAAACTCCTTGAGCTCGCTGATCCCAGTTGCCACATACCGGGTCAGACTGACATGGTCATTGGCAGCGATATACTTCCACAAATTCTGCTGGAAGGTATAAAAAAGGTGTGCGGTAGCATACTTGCGCAACAAACCATTTTTGGTTGGATTCTCCGTGGTCCAATAACTGAAAATGTTGTGTCATTCTCGACGCAAGTCCAAGCGTCAAACGAGACACTCAGTTCTCAACTGAGAAAATTTTGGGTAGAGGAGGAAATTTCACAACCTCCACAGATATCCCCCGAGGATCAAGCGTGTGAGCAGATATACGCAACAACCACGACACGTGCACCAAACGGTCGATACATTGTGCGACTTCCATTCAAGGAAGAGTTTCCTGAAAAAACTCTCCCTCGGCAAATCCCGCCCGGCTACTCTGCAGCAGTTTTTCAGCATGGAGCGATCGCTTCAGAAAAGGGGGAGTTAGGTACAATGTACAACAATGTGTTGCAAGAATATCTCGACCTTGATCACATGGAATCTACCGACCCATGCGAAATAACTTCGAATGCAAGGTCTTCTCATTTTACTTGCCACATCATGCGGTAGTCAAACCAGATAAGGTCACCACCAAAGTTCGTGTGGTTTTCAACGCCTCTAAAAAATCTGGGTCAGGAAAATCCCTGAATGACGTACTATACACTGGTCCAACTCTCCAACCAGATCTCATGCTACTAATCCTACAGTGGCGCATGCAAAAGTATGTGTTCAATGGAGACATTGAAAAAATGTACCGTCAGATCCTTATACACGAGGACACAAAGATTTTCAGCGAATCCTATTTCGCAAATCGGCCAACTCCAATGTTAGCGATTTCAATCTAAAAACGGTTACATTCGGCGTCAATTGTGCACCATATCTCGCTATTCGTACGTTGCATCAACTATCCGATGACACGAAAGCGACACTCCCGTTGGCTGCAACAATTCTCAAGACGCAAACGTATGTCGATCACATCCTATCCGGAAGTCATACCATCGATAACGCCACTGAATCATTCGTTCAAGTGATAAACGCCCTAAAATCAGCTGGTTTCATACTAAAGAAACTAACGGCTAATCACCCGGCCATATTAGAACAGTTTCCGAAGAAAATTTGAGAGCACTTCCAATACCAAAACTCTTGGCATTCGATGGAACGCGCTCACGGATAAATTTTCATACACCATGCTGCCGGAACACACCCAAAATGCGGTCACAAAGCGATAAATTCTATCTTCTGTTGCAAAACTTTTTGACACGGCAGGATGGCTGTCGCCAGTTATGATCCAGGCCAAGATGCTTCTCCAAGAAATCTGGCTGGATGGAGGCGATTGCAATGAAAGCGCCAAACCCGCGACATTATAAAATGGCAACATTTCACAGAAAATCTGCCAGCCATTTGCCACATCGAAATCCCTCTATGGGTTAATGTTGTTCCAGGGCAAGACACCCAAATCCACGGGTTCTGTGATGCCTCGGAAAAAGCATATTGCGCAGCAATTTACATCCGCACACATGTAGGCAACCAAATAAAATCTTCACCTTTGGTTGCGAAAGGCAAAGTTGCCCCCATCCGCACACATGTGGCCAACCAAATAAAATCTTCACTTTTGGTTGCGAAAGGCAAAGTTGCCCCCATAAAAACTGTAAGCTTGCCCGGCTTAGAGCTGTGTGGTGCAGTCCTACTCGTCAAACTGGCTTCAACTGTTCGAAAACAGCTCGACTTACAAGCATGCAACACATTCTTATGGTCAGATTCTGAGATTGTACTAGCCTGGCTAGATAAATGTCCGTCGACCTGGAAGACTTATGTGGCAAACCGTACCTCTCAAATTCGAGAATATCTTCCCAGCGGCACCTGGCGCCATCCTGCTGATCTTGGCACACGTGGTTGCAAGCCGCATGATTTGATAGGCTCTTCACTTTGGTGGCACGGACCACAATGGCTTTCTTGCCACATTTCGGCATGGCCAAAGCCGAAAGCAGGTAGCGCCTTTCCACCCGAGAAACGCAAGGTCGAAGCATATCACGCACTCGAGGAAGAGGACGACATTCTTCAACGTTTCTCCTCATACTCTCGAACCCTCCTTGTGATTGCATACGTGTTCCGCTTTGCGAACAATGCCTGCAACAAATCCAAATCGGTGGCAACAACACATAATCCCCATCTGACGTACAAAGAGTTGCAACATGTGAAAACGTGGCTTGTGGCAATGGCACAATCTCGCCATTTCGGGGCGGAAAAGAGCGCCTTACAAAACAATATGCCAATAAGCAAAAATAGCTCCCTTCTGGCTCTTTACCCATTTCTGGATGGATACGGGCTCCTACGTATTGGTGGAAGATTGGAACATTCTACAATGCAATACAACGAGAAGCATCCAGTAATCCTTCCTCCGGATTCAAGGCTCTGCCAGTTGTATCTGGAGTTTTTACACCGCCTGCTTCTTCATGCAGAAATGCGGTTAATGCTCCAAATGGTGAGGCAAGAGTACTACGTACCAAAACTAAAGCCTCTCATAATGAAATGCATTTTTCAATGCAAATCTTTCACGCTTTTCAAACAGAAAACGCGCACGCAAATAATGGCAGCTCTACCACCTGAGCGCTGCAATTTATCACTCCCCTTTTCCACAACAGGAGTAGACTTTGTAGGTCCATTCCAAATAAAAGCATCGGTTCTGAGGTCGACCACTATCATAAAAGGGTACGTGGCTGTATTCGTCTGTTTTTCCAAAAAAGCAGTACACCTCGAGCTATGCTCCGACCTTACCACCGAAGCCTTTCGCGCAGCATTCGCCCGATTCGTTGGCAGACGAGGTTATCCCTCAAAAATGATGAGCGACAATGGTAAAACGTTCATTGGCGCTCAGCGTGCACTCGAACGCGACTTCGTTAAATTTCTTAACGAATGCTCTGCGGACGTTGTGCAGAAATATGCCCCCCAGGGAATAAACTGGCAATATATTCCACCCAGCGCCCCTCATATGGGCGGCTTGTGGGAATCCGCAGTAAAAAGTTTTAAAACCCACTTCAAAAAAACCGCTGCATCCCACAAGTTTACATTCGAAGAATTCACGACGGTGTTGGTGCGTATTGAAGCAGTTCTCAATTCGAGGCCTCTAACCTAACTATCCCAGGACCCAGCTGACTTCACAGCGCTCACTCCGGGTCACTTCCTTCGAGGTGCACCGCTATTAGCCATTCCTGAGCCAAACGCGGAAGACCTATCCTGGATAAATCGATGGGAAAAACTCAAATCGCTTCATCACCAATTCAGTAGACGCTGGAAAGAGGATTATCTGAAGCACCTTCAGAAACGCTATAAATGGCAAACGCCACAGCGAAATCCTCAACCAGGTGACCTCGTCGTAATTAAAGAAGATTCACTCCCACCCACCGAGTGGCGTCTGGGACGAATCGAGAACGTTCGCCTCGGACCTGACAACCATGTTCGGGTTGTAGAGGTTCGCATCCAAAATGGGCTTGTCATGCGCCGCTTAGTTAAACTGTGCTTCCTTCCAATGGAGCACTCTTCCAGCACAGCGCTCTAACTTATATACGTTCCCCCTGTATAATTAAATTTCCATATCATCCGCTGTATCCAACTACTTCTCGTTTCTCTCTCTGTTCTTTACTTTCAGAACGACGCATAATGGCATCTCGACAAGCATGCCCACTGGCTCCCACGTTAGAGACCGATAACTGCCTCCAGTGTCGGCTCTGCCATCGCTACCACGCGCTGCGGACCAGCCCGGCCTTTAAGGCGATACGGCCACCGCAGCGTGCTACAGTGGCCAGGGCACAGGGCACAGGGCTACTGTTTCAACTGTCTGGCACTCACTCACACCACGGGGGAATGCGACTCCCGAGGGTCGTGCAAAATTTGCGGCTTGGCACATCACACGCTCCTGCACGAGAGGCCAAAAGGCCGACGTGGGCAGCGCAAAGCCCCTCCACGGAAAACCCCCTAAGCATCCTGAAAGCCGAAACCCAAGCCGAAGAAGGAAAAAGAGAGGACACCGACCTGCACCTGCAGCGCCCAAAAGGCGCATCCTGCAGATAAAACCGCGGTAATCCCCGAACTCGCGAAGACGGCCAAGCGCACGATCGCGCGCACCCCTCAAGGCCTGCAAACGGCGCAATGCCAACCGCGCAATACGAGTCGCGCCTTAGATACTACCATCCGCGCCCTGCAGGAACTGCAGAAGGTGCTTACTAGCACCTCCCTGCAGGGTGGGCAGGATGTTTAAGCCGCCTACATTATCAAATTAAACGGCGGCACGCGCCACCCTCACGCGCAGCCGTACGCGGCGAACTGGAAGGCGCCAACACCGACGAGGGGCCATCACTATCAACCAATGCACGAATCGGACAGTCAAGTACTATTAGCCGGCAATCGTGGACGCGCCTCTTTGCATAGTAATATACGAATACTTTTATATATATTTTTTGCATACGAAGTTTGTGGAAAGTTATTGTTTAAACTCAAAAGTTCAAATAATAAATAAAAGGTGCATTTTATAACGTTTTATGAAAAGACTAAATAAACATCGCGGGTTCGAATCGGGCTCAAGGCCTAACAATAATTTTTTATCATTATTATTGTTATGATAAAATTTTTCTTAATTAAAAAAATTTTTAAATTAGAATAGAAGAAAGAAAAAATTTAGACAACTTCCAAAGCTTGTTGTATAGATCCATTTCGGGAACTGCTAAATTCCTTCATCGGCAACGTTTAGGCGCCGCTGCTATAACCATTCAGCCATCACAGCTGTTTTTTTTGTTTGTCTTCATTAATCCTACTTCTATTCTGGTTCGTGCCAATTGATATTCACAACACTGCGACATCTGTTGCAGAATGGCTGTGAAAATTGGACTTGTTTGTTGGCAATGCTGCCATAGTGTCATATTTTATTGACACTTTTTTCCCCGTGCTCTGGGATGTATTAACAATTTTTGTTGTTATATCGGCCTACTGATTTTAAGATCGCGGGTTCGAATCGAGCTCAAGGCCTAACAATAATTTTTTATCATTATTATTGTTATGATAAAATTTTTCTTAATTGAAAAAATTTTTAAATTAGAATAGAAGAAAGAAAAAATTTAGACAACTGCCAAAGCTCGTTGTATAGATCCATTTCGGGAACTGCTAAATTCCTTCATCGACAACGTTTAGGCGCCGCTGCTATAACCATTCAGCCATCACAGCGGTTTTTTTGTTTGTCTTCATTAATCCTACTTCTATTCTGGTTCGTGCCAATTGATGGCTGAATGGTTATAGCAGCGGCGCCTAAACGGAGCCGATGAAGGAATTTAGCAGTTCCCGAAATGGATCTATACAACGAGCTTTGGCAGTTGTCTAAATTTTTTCTTTCTTCTATTCTAATTTAAAAATTTTTTCAATTAAGAAAAATTTTATCATAACAATAATAATGATAAAAAATTATTGTTAGGCCTTGAGCTCGATTCGAACCCGCGATCTTAAAATCAGTAGGCCGATATAACAACAAAAATTCTAAATCAACATCTTTTATTGGTGCGTTTGAGTGTAGCGAAGAGAGACCACCGTTTGTTCAAAGATCTATAAATAGAAAAATATATGTACTAAACCTACATTTAAACAGTTATATATCTACAAGAACATAATTAAATAACTCAATTTCCAATTTTTTAGTAGATACAGGAGCAGATATCTCAATTATTAAAAAGAATCAAATAGATAATCATGCAAAAATAAATACAACACAAATAATAGAGTTAAAGGGCATAGGTCAAGGTATAACCAACACAATAGGCACAATAAAAGCGGATTAAAAAGGTAATTACCTTCTAATTTATCATAAATTTCACGTTGTAGCAGACGACTTCCCAATACCATGCGATGGAATCATAGGATTAGACTTTATTAAAAAATATAATTGCATTATAGGCTATGGAAAAACAGAGGATAACCTAATCCTAAGACCATACGTTTTTCCCAATCCATCACAATGTATCTAACAAATTACCTGACCGCCAACACAATTACAATCCCTGCTAGATCTGAAGTCATTAGACAGGTAACAGTAAACACTGATAATAAAACCATCTTCATACTCCACCAAGAACTCACGGAAGGCATTTTTGTAGCAAACACAATCACAAATAAAGATAAAACTTTTGTCAGAATAATTAACACCACACATAAAAACACAACTATTCAAAATTACAAAATACACAATGAAAACTTAGATGACTATAATTTAATTAAAACAAAGACACACAATAAATAGAGTAATGACACAGAAATATTAAAAAGATTAACCAAAAATTTCCCAAAATTTGTCAACTCACAATTAACTTCATTATGCGCAGAATTCATAGACATTTTTGCACTAGAAACAGAACCAATTTCCACTAATAATTTTTACAAACAAAAACTACACATGAAAGACGACACACCAGTCTACATAAAAAACTATAGATTGCCCGAGACACAAAAAGGGGAAATAAGTAAACAGGTTAATAAATTGATCGAAGACGATATTATAGAACCTTCAGTATCAAAGTATAACAGTCCTATTTTACTGGTACCCAAAAAATCACTACCAGGTAATACAGAAAAAAGATGGAGACTGGTAGTTGACTACAGAAATGTAAACAAAAAACTAGCAGCGGACAAATTCCCGCTTCCAAGAATCGATGATATTCTAGACCAACTTGGAAGAGCAAAATATTTTTCATGCCTAGATCTTATGTCAGGCTTTCATCAAATAGAATTACACCCAGATTCGAGAGATATAACCTCATTCACAGCGGAAAATGGCACATATAGATTCAAAAGGCTACCATATGGATTAAAAGTAGAACCAAACTCGTTCCAAAGAATGATGACATTGGCATTCGCAGGCCTCAAACCATCTCAAGCATTTCTATATATGGATGATTTAGTCGTACTAGGGTGTTCAGAAAAACACATGCTGAAAAATTTCAGAGATGTTTTTTCCACGTGTAGGAAATACAACTTAAAGTTACATCCAGATAAATGTCTATTCTTCAGCCAAGAGGTAACTTATTTAGGACATAAATGCACAAGCAAGGGAATACTACCCGACCCAAGCAAGTTTGAAACAGTTCAAAACTACCCAGCACCAAAAACAGCAGATGAAGTCAAAAGATTCGTAGCGTTCTGCAATTATTACAGAAGGTTTGTACCGAATTTCGCGGAATACTCAAGAAAATTAACTCGGCTTTGTAAAAGGAATGTCTCCTTCGACTGGACACAAGAATTTCAAAAAGCTTTTGTCTACTTAAAGGAAGCATTAATTAGCCCAAAACTTTTGCAATACCCCGACTTCAATAAAGAATTCTGCATAACAACAGACGCTAGCGGGTATGCTTGCGGAGCAGTCCTTAGCCAAGAATACGATGGCAAACAGTTACCAATTGCCTACGCCTCTAGATCCTTCACAATAGAAAAAGAACTAGCAGCAATCCATTGGGCCATAACCTTCTTCATACCATACGTCTATGGAAGAAAATTCGTAATTAAGACCGACCATCGCCCTTTAACATACCTTTTCTCTATGAAGAGTCCTTCATCTAAGTTAAAACGAGTAAGACTCGATTTAGAGGAATACGATTTTGAAGTGGAGTACATTGCCGGAAAAGAAAATCATGTAGCGGGCGCATTGTTATGTTAATATAACAAATTTAAAAGAAATGTCAGTGGAAGCATGCAAAATAATGAAAGTTTCAACTAGATCAGCAGCTAAAAATATAAAAAATAACATTAAAATTAAAGAAAGTCACACAGAGACCCCAAAATATATGAAGCGCTAAATAAATTTGAAGTAAAAAGACTAGTCGAGCTCGTTTTCAATCCTTCGAAATTCTATTTCAAAAAAGGAAAGACAATTTTTAGCGATTTTGATACAAGCAACTATATTGTTTAGGATAAGATTGACTTAGGACAATTTTTACCAGGCTCGAAAGAGGAGCCGGCAATTTAGGCCTTGTACGAATACAGTTGTCCTTAGGGGACAAATTGTTTAAAAGAAATTATACTGCAGTAGGAAAATTTATTGAAATAGGAAACAAGGTTCTCAAAAAACTAACAATTGCACTAACCCCAGAGGTTATATATGTGACTATACACGGGAAAATTAAAGAAATTCTCATAACGATCCTATTAGTGGTAGCCACCCAGGAATAAATCGCATGACAAATAAAATCAAGCAGAAAAATAGCTGGCTAATCATGAAAAATGACGTAAGAAAATACGTAAAGAACTGCAACCACTGTCAGAAAAACAAAATAAATAAGCATATAAAAGAGCCTATGACAATAACCGAGACACCTCCGAAGGTCTTTGATATAGTACAGATCGATAATGTCTGACCATTACCGAGATCAATAAACGGAAACGAATACGCAGTTACCATCATATCCGATCTCACCAAATATTTGGTAGCAATTCCAGTTCCGAGCAAACACGCGATAACAGTTCCTGAAGCTGTAGTTGAGCACTTCATCCTGATTTATGGTTGCATGAAATCAATCCTAACCGACATGGGAACCGAATACAAAAATTGCTTATTCGAAGAACTATGCAAACTGTTAAAAATTGAGCATACAACCTCAACACCGTACCATCGTCAAACTTTGGGCACCGTAGAACGTAGTCATAGGACGTTTAACGAATATGTACGTTCATACATATCCAGTGATAAAGATGATTGGGACGAATACCTCAGGTATTTCGCGTACTGCTACAACACGACCCCATCGACCGTACACGGGTACTGCCCTTACGAGCTTATATTTGCAAAAAAATCCCCCGACTTACGAATTCTTAAACGAGAATAAAATAAGCCCAGTGTACAATCACGAGGCATATGACAAGGAAATTAAATATAGACTTCAAATAGCACAACAAAGAGCTAGGAAATTAATAAACGAAGTCAACGAAAAACAAGAAGCTAATTACGATAAAAGTAGCACCAGTAAGGAAATAAAATTAGGTGATCTAGTATTAGTTAGAGAAGAATTTAGCCATAAGCAAGACAGTAGAAATAAAGGACCGTATAAGGTAAAGAAAATTTACAAAAATAACAATTTTACTTTAATACCATATAGAGAAGAAACTAGTAATAAAAGCAATAAACATAAGGAATTAGTAGTCCATAAGAATAGGCTTAAACATATCTAAGATATCTATTGGAAATAATCTAAAAATAAATATTCCAATTTACTCAGTTATTTAATAATAATTTGTATCTAAGCAATTGAAAACAAAATTTTTTTCTCAGCTTCATATTTGTATATAAATATTAGAAAATAATTTCTAGAAGACAAATGGATTTTAAGAGGGTGCACACATTTAAAGCCGACTGTGTAATAAGTAAAATAAATAAATAAGTAAAAAACCACTTAATACAACACATTCCTCATAATCACAAGCACATAACCATACAAATGTATATATATATATGATACTTCAAAAAAAAGCACAAACAAAAGAACAATAGAAAAAAGATTTGTCACACATAATCGTAAGCACTCAAACACAAATAAAAAACAAAAATTTTGCACAAAGAAAAAAAATGTAGTAAAAATTACTCATTATAGCAAATATACGAAAACAAAAAAAAAATAGCAAAAGTCAGCTTATTATGAAAAAGAGAAAACCAGCGTAACGGACACTGTATGTAAAGCAAATGCAAGCGAATAAAAACAACAAGAAAGCACATAAGCAAAAAGTTCACTTCTTATAGTATAAAGTTACCATTATGACATAAATTACAACTAAAGTTCAAAATTTTTTATTTGGTAACACAAAGCAAGTTGACTGGGTCATTCAACGAAAAATGAAACAACACGGCACACTTATCACAGTGACATTGGAGTGACCATCTATAATCTCAATAAAAGGCCGATGGTGTAGTATCGCGTGGAATTGACCCCATTTCAAACACGCTTAACATTAAAAACGCTCGTTCATTGACCCAGGTAACTACCATAAGTTCATTCGCTTTCACTAAGTCACCTAATTCATTAATACGTCTTACCAAACTGCTCAAGCGGGAATCATATTGACAATATGTAGGCCAATAATTTGCTGACAAGCATTACTCACTATTGAGTCATGCACCTTTAGTATGTAAATATTAATGTAAGTATGTATATATGCATAGGTTAAGAACATCTGTATAAATAGTAATGAATTTCGTCAATAAAGAACAATTACCATAATTGCGATCCAACGCTACTCATCAGCGTTCTTATCTTAAATCATTTTTGTTCAACTTTATTCTACAATATATTTGGCGAAACTACTTGTGTATTTAATTTTTATTGGGAATGGCTCAACCCGTCGCAATGCAGGTGGTATTGAAAATTACCACCTGAGGCGCGAGATGAGCTAGGGTCCTCCACACATTCACTCACACATCCAGACAGGCACAATTATTCGGCTGCAAAAAAAAGTTATCAAACTTAAAAAAAATTAAAAATCCAATTAGCGGACTTAAATTTATCGAAAGCCAACTAACGGACAACAACCCGGAAAAAACCGCAAATCTAAAAAAACAACTCAGTGCGTTACTGCCTCACCGGGTGAAATGCAAATCCGGAGGACACGACGTTCAGTCTCGTGGAACCCTCAGCTACTGTCCCCGATGACCACTCCGGACAAACTGATCCATCCAAACATCCCATCGCAATGCAGGTGGCTGCTCCTGCTGTTGCCACCTGGGACATATGGGATGGTCAGCTTCACAAGCTGACCCGGAATGACCCTCACGACCAGCGCTTCAGGAACCACGTTGGGCGCAATCTGTTATGGAAACGCATCTTTAGTGGAGCAGCAAGGAAGGCAGTTGGCATAATCTAGTGGTGCACTGTAGCTAGTCTTGTCGGCTGGGCGGGGTTCTTGCCAACTTGCGCTATAAACAGAAATATCCTATAATGCCTTTCAAAAAAGCGCAGAGCCGACTCAAAATGCTTATAATTCATAACAAAACGACATCCGGTCGAACCGGATGGCACGGACATGCCGTAAAATTCAATTCAAATTCAAAATTCAAATCACCGGTTACAAACGCTGAAACAAAAATCATAAATAAACAAGTAAGGAAGGCTAGTTCGGGTGTAACCGAACATTACACGCTCAGCTGAGAGCTATGGAGAAAAAATAAGGGAAAATCACCATGTAGGAAAATAAACCTAGGGTAACCCTGGAATGTGTTTGTATGACATGAGTATCAAATGGAAGGTATTAAAGAGTATTTTAAGAGGGAGTGGGCCATAGTTCTATAGGTGGACCCATTTAGGGATATCGCCATAAAGGTGGCCAGGGCTGACTCTAGAATTTGTTTGTACGATATGGGTATTAAATGAAAGATGTTAATGAGAATTTTAAAAGACGTGGGCTTAGTTCTATAGGTGGACGCCTTTTCGAGATATCGTTTTAAAGGCGGAACAGGGATGACTCTAGAATGCGCTTGTTCCAAATGGGTATCAAACGAGAGGTGATAATGAGTATTTTAAAAGGGAGTGGGCCCTAGTTCTATAGGTGGACGCCTGTTCCAGATATCGCTATAAAGGTGGACCAAGGCTGACTCTATAATGTGTTTGTACGATATGGGATGTCAAATTAAAGGTATTAATAACGATTTTAAAAGGGAGTGGTGGTAGTTGTATATGTGAAGGCGTTTTCGAGATATCGAACAAAATGTGGACCAGGGTGACCCAGAACATCATCTGTCGGGTGCCACTAATTTGTTTATATATGTAATACCACGAACAGTATTCCCGCCATGATTCCAATGGGTTTTGATTTCGCCCTGCAGAACTTTTTCATTTTCTTCTACTTAATATGGTAGGTGTCACACCCATTTTACAAAGTTTTTTTTACATTTATATTTTGCGGCAATAAACCAATCCTTCCCTTTTTTCGTATTTGTTATAGAATTATGACATTTTTTTAATTCTTCGAAATTTTCGAAATCGAAAAAGTCAGCGTGGTCATAGTCGGATTTCGGCCATTTTTTATACCAACACAAAGCGAGTTCAGATAAGCAGTGAACTGAGTTTAGTAAAGATATATCGATGTTTGCTCAAGTTATCGTGTTAACGGCCGAGCGGAAGGACAGACGGTCGACTGTGTATAAAAACTGGGGGTGGCTTCAACCGATTCTGCCCTTTTTCACAGAAAACAGTTATCGTCTTAGAGTCTAAGCCCCTACCAAATTTCACAAGGATTGGTAAATTGTTGTTCGACTTATGGCATTAAAAGTATCCTAGACAAATTAAATGAAAAAGGGCGGAGCCACGCCCATTTTGAAATTTTCTTTTATTTTTTTATTTTGTGGCACCATATCATTACTGGAGTTGAATGTTGACGTAATTTACTTATATACTGTAAAGACATACAATTTTTTGTTAAAATTTTACTTAAAAAAATTTTTTTTTTAAGTGGGCGTGGTCGTTCTCCGATTTTGCTAATTTAATTAAGCATACATATAGTAATAGGAGTAACGTTCTTGCCGAATTTCATCATGATATCTTCAACGACTGCCAAATTACAGCTTGCAAAACTTTTAAAATACCTTCTTTTAAAAGTGGGCGGTGCCACGCCCATTCTACAAAATTTTAAAAATTTTCTATTCTGCATCATATGTTCAACTCACCCACCAAGTTTCGTCGCTTTATCCGTCTTTGGTAATGAATTATCACACTTTTTGTATTTTTCGAAATATTCGACCTCAAAATTTACTCACGTTATCGTCTTAACGGACGGACGGACGGACATGGCTCAATAAAATTTTTTTTCGATGCTGATTATTTTGATATGTGGAAGTCTATATCTATCTCGATTCCTTTATACCTGTACAACCAACCGTTATCCAATCAAAGTTATTATACTCAGTGAGCTCTGCTCAACTGAGTATAAAAAAACCAGGCCGAATATACAAGAGGGCGCCGCGGGTGTTGTTGCGACGCCCGGTGCTTGGCCCACCCTCATCGATGGCCACCGACGCACCTGTATCTCGGTGGCCCTTACCTGGAATACCTACGTGCCTTCTAAGTCAAAAAGAACGCCAAATTCCCATTTTAAATTACAAATTTTATTTACTATTCATTATCAATTTCAGTTTAACTTAGTCCAAAATATATATTTAACTACTACTAAATAAACCTCTGAAGATTAAAACTAACGGTCAATCTTATAAAATCAACATCAAAAAAAAAAAAACCTGTTCATCATTGATAGTTAATTGGATCCTATATCTTCTTCATATCTTCGGTTGATGGAGAAAAACAAAACTTAAGTCTGTTCTGATATTGATTTTTAAGACAATATTCCTTATAAACATTCTGATATAAAACCTTGATTGATTGCAACAAATATGTGCCTACATGACAACAAATGTAATACAACTAGACTTATGTATATTGAGAACTTACTCAATTATATTTATATTATAAAGATACCCTTAAAGCAAAAGAAAATTAATTTTGTATGTATTACACAATGTGACAGAATCTGCCTGAATCGACGACTGCAATACTAATTCCCCTCCTTTTATAAGCTTTTATTTAGTTTCACTTTTGTTGTCTGTAATGGAATCTTGCAAGTTAAATTTGATACACTTCCCGGTGTCCGATTGTGCTGAAATTTTGCGCACATGTATAACTCCGATGACAATGCAATATTACTTTGTTAGAATTCGATAAATTTATCGATAACACAGTTATCGGTAAAGATTTGTATTTACTTTGGCATAACAGCCTAAGTCCCATACAAACCCGCCGGTACCTATCCGTGGATTGTGATATTTGGACGTGGTGGATCACGCGTGTCCCTCGTGGTGAATCTCAACGCTTGCAAAAAGCGGAGACACAACCCTCTGTTGTATTTCTGTGTATAACCAACATAGTTTTAAGGCTGTTTAACTCTGTAATCTTTTCTGTAATTTATTTTGCTTTTGGAAAAATTACCTATTTGAAAAAAGCTACTGAAAAATATTGGCATAACAGATTAAGTTAAATCAAGAATGGAAAAACTTTGAAAATTTGAGCAGATGTGGCAATTTCGCGTGTCCGTTGAACGAAATATTGACAATCTATTGATCATCGCTAGGAAATTAGCGACATTCCATCAACTTAGCAGCACTTTAGCAATACTACTGTTATTATTTGGCCGCTCAAACACACCCATATTAATTGTGCATTAAATTTAAAATATACAACTCAAAAATGACTCCGGTTGTTATGTCCGCAGCATTTATTTGGTGCAAATACAACAAAATAATTTACACGGCCAAAGCCATAATAATTTGCACGGGTCATCAATTCTTTCTCTGATTCAAAAGCTGAACTACCTGCGCTACCGCCATCAGCTCAGTGTCATCATTGCCAGTAGCGCCAATAACACCAAACTCGTGCCTGACACACAAAAGTCGTTTCACTCAATAGCGCAAGTGAAATGTACTACGCACTCACTACTAAGTAGCGTTACATTGCGATAGCAAGAAAAGGAGATCCTAAATGTTCTTAATTATACCATCCAAATTCAACACGTTTTTTATTAGAACAATTAGAACTGTGATATAAACTGTAAGGCTGTAAGGTTTAATAATTTAGGTGTAAAGTTTTAATGTTAAAAATATATAATTATGTACAATATAGAATTCTTTTGTCGCAGACGAAAAAGCCTAATTATCGTTAAAGCTTACAATGAACTTATAAAGTGTTATATTTCTTTAGAGTCAATTTATTGTTTACTTTTTAGTTAATTTTATTAACCAATAATAAAAGCTTATTTTTAAAAAAGTTTTTTCTTTAATTTTATTTTTTACTTTTTAGTTCGTTTTATTAACAAGTAATCGAAGCTTATTCTTAGAAAAGCCTTTTTCTTAAATTTTTTTATGTTTTGTTTTTGTTCTTTTTTCCTGGTTGTACTAATTTAATTGATAAATTCTTTATATTTGTTGTATTTATATATTATGTCCCCGTATTTAATTATTCTGTTCATTTATTGCGGGTTTTTGTTTGTTCATTTATTATTTGGATTTATTCCGTTTAATGTAAATTTATTTTAATTAAATTTTATTTCTTTTTATTTTTATTTAGTTTATTTTAATAAGATTTAGTTTAATTTTAGCATCTATTTTGTCCTTATACCTAATGTGTTTTAAATTGTTTATATTTTCATAATAATTTAACTTATAAGCTTTTTTTTTTCGTACATCTTGTTAGTCGGTAAAACATATTCAATTGTGTAAGTGGTATTATGTTTAGGGTGAAAAATTGTTTACGTGTTAAATAATTGTTGCTTTTGTTCACAGTTCCTGAAGATGATCCCAGAATGAGATCGAAATATCGACGAAATCAAATTGGAAATACAAGCATTTGAACTGTGTTTCAAATTTTTTAAACTGCCTTGAATATAAATATATATATATATATATATATATATATATATATATATATATATATATATATATAGATATATATATATATATATAAAAACGCAAACACAAATTTACAGCGGATGAACAAAAAAAAAACAAGCAAGGAAGGCTAAGTTCGGGTGTAACCGAACATTACATACTCAGTTGAGAGCTATGGAGACAAAATAAGGGAAATAACCATGTAGGAAAATGAACCTAGGATAACCCTGGAATGTGTTGTTTGTACGATATGGGTATCAAATGAAAGGTGTTAATAAATATTTTAAAAGGGCGTGGGCCTTAGTTCTATAGGTGGACGCCTTTTCGAGATATCGCCATAAAGATGGACCAGGGGTGACTCTAGAATTTGTTTGTACGATATGGGTATCAAATGAAAGGTGTTATTGCGTATTTTAAAAGGGAGTGGGCCTTAGTTCTATAGGCGGACGGCTTTTCGAGATATCGCCATAAAGATGGACCAGGGGTGACTCTAGAATTTGTTTGTACGATATGGGTATCAAATGAAAGGTGTTAATGAGTATTTTAAAAGGGAGTGGTCCTTAGTTCTATAGGTGGACGCCTTTTCGAGATATCGCCACAAAGGAGGACCAGGGGTCACACTAGAATTTGTTTGTACGATATGGGTATCAAATGAAAGGTGTTAATGAGTATTTTAAAAGGGAGTGGGCCTTAGTTCTATAGGTGGACGCTTTTTCGAGATATCGCCATAAAGGTGGACCAGGGGTGACTCTAGAATTTGTTTGCACGACATGGGTATAAAATGAAAGGTGTTAATGAGTATTTTAAAAGGGAGTGGGCCTTAGTTCTATAGGTGGACGCTTTTCGAGATATCGCCATAGAGGTGGACCAGGGATGACTCTAAAATGCGTTTATACAATATGGGTACCAAACGAAAGGTGTTAATGAGTATTTTAAAAGGGAGTGGGCCTTAGTTCTATGGGTGGACGCCTTTTCGAAATATCGATATAAAGGTGGACCAGGGGTGACACTAGAATTTGTTTGTACGATATGGGTATCAAATGAAAGGTGTTAATGAGTATTTTAAAAGGGAGTGGTCCTTAGTTCTATAGGTGGACGCCTTTTCGAGATATCGCCACAAAGGAGGACCAGGGGTCACACTAGAATTTGTTTGTACGATATGGGTATCAAATGAAAGGTGTTAATGAGTATTTTAAAAGGGAGTGGGCCTTAGTTCTATAGGTGGACGCTTTTTCGAGATATCGCCATAAAGGTGGACCAGGGGTGACTCTAGAATTTGTTTGTACGACATGGGTATCAAATGAAAGGTGTTAATGAATATTTTAAAAGGAGTGTGCCTTAGTTCTATAGGTGGACGCTTTTCGAGATATCGCCATAGAGGTGGACCAGGGATGACTCTAAAATGCGTTTATACAATATGGGTACCAAACGAAAGGTGTTAATGAGTATTTTAAAAGGGAGTGGGCCTTAGTTCTATGGGTGGACGCCTTTTCGAAATATCGATATAAAGGTGGACCAGGGGTGACACTAGAATTTGTTTGTACGATATGGGTATCAAATGAAAGGTGTTAATGAGTATTTTAAAAGGGAGTCGGCCTTAGTTTTATAGGTACACGCCTTTTCGAGATATCACCATAAAGGTGGACCAGAGATGACTCTAGAATGCGTCTATACAATATGGGTATCAAACGAAAGGTGGTAATGAGTATTTTAAAAGGGAGTGGGCCTTAGTTCTATGGGTGGACGCCTTTTCGAAATATCGATATAAAGGTGGACCATGGGTGACTCTAGAATTTGTTTGTACGATATGGGTACCAAATGAAAGGTGTTAACGAGTATTTGAAAAGGGTGTTGGCCTTAGTTCTATAGCTGGACGCCTTTTCGGGATATCGTTATAAAGGTGGACCAGGTTGACTCTAGAATGCGTTTGTACATTATGAATATCAAACGAAAAGTGATAATGAGTATTTTAAAAGGGAGTGGGCCTTAGTTCTATAGGTGGACGCCTTTTCGATATATCGCCATAAAGGTGGACCAGGGGTGACTCTATAATGTGTTTATACAATATGGGTGTCAAAATAAAGGTATTAATAACGATTTTAAAAGGGAGTGGTGGTAGTTGTATATGTGAAAGCTCTTTCGAGATTTCGACCAAAATGTGGACCAGGGTGACCCAGAACATCATCTGTCGGGTACCGCTAATTTATTTATATATGTAATACCACGAACAGTATTCCTGCCATGATTCCAAGGGCTTTTGATTTCGCCCTGCAGAACTTTTTCATTTTCTTCTACTTAATATGGTAGGTGTCACACCCATTTTACAAAGTTTTTTCTAAAGTTATATTTTGCGTCAATAAACCAATGAAACTACCATGTTTCATCCTTTTTTCGTATTTGGTATAGAATTATGGCATTTTTTCATTTTTCGTAATTTTCGAAATCGAAAAAGTGGGCGTGGTCATAGTCGGATTTCGGCCATTTTTTATACCAATACAAAGTGTGTTCAGATAATTATGTGAACTGAGTTTAGTAAAGATATATCGATTTTTGCTCAAGTTATCGTGTTAACGGCCGAGCGGAAGGACAGACGACCTACTGTGTATAAAAACTGGGCGTGGCTTCTACCGATTTCGCCCTTTTTCACAGAAAACAGTTACCATCTTAGAATCTAAGCGCCTACCAAATTTCACAAGGATTGGTAAATATTTGTTCGCCTTATGGCATTAAATGTATCCTAGACAAATCAAATGAAAAAGGGCGGAGCCACGCCCATTTTGAAATTTTCTTTTGTTTTTGTACTTTGTTGCACCATATCATTACTGGAGTTGAATGTTGACATAATTTACTTATATACTGTAAAGATATTAAATTTTTTGTAAAAATTTCACTTTAAAAAATTTTTTTTAAAGTGGGCGTGGTCGTTCTCCGATTTTGCTAATTTTTATAAAGCATACATATAGTAATACAAGTAAGGTTCCTGCCAAATTTCATCATGATATCTTCAACGACTGCCAAATTACAGCTTGCAAAACTTCTAAATTACCTTATTTTAAAAGTGGGCGGTGCCACGCCCATTGTACAAAATTTTACTTATTTTCTATTCTGCGTCATAAGCTCAATCCACCTACCAAGTTTCATCGCTTTATCCGTATTTGGTAATGAATTATCGCACTCTTTCGATTTTTCGAAATTTTCGAAATCGAAAAAGTGGGCGTGGTTATAGTCCGATATCGTTCATTTTAAATAGCGATCTGAGATGAGTGCCCAGGAACCTTCGTACCAAATTTCGTCAAGATACCTCAAAATTTACTCAAGTTATTGTGTTAACGGGCGGACATTGCTCAATCAAATTTTTTTTCGATACTGATGATTTTGATATATGAAAGTCTATATCTATTCGATTCCTTTATACCTGTACAACCAACCGTTATCCAGTCAAAGTTAATATACTCTGTGAGCTCTGCTCAACTGAGTATAATAAAAAACTAGGCATGCTAAGGAACATAGGACTATAAATATATTAGCTACCTTTAAAACTGAGATAATACGAAAAAAGTTGAATTCAATAGTATGTTTTTAAATTGGGCAAGTGGTTGTGTTTCGCTGCCCATGTGCGTATCAAGTTTAAACTGTTAAACTTTTCTTCATTAAATTTGCAAAATATGCCACTCAAAGTTGAATGAAAATTACTTGTAATGCTAGTATTCCGTTAGTTTGATATCATACACGCATTCTTACTTTTAATACAATTAAAACTATTTGTAAATATATGTGTAGTACAAGTCACACTAATTAAAATTGATTTCATACAAATTTCGATTTTAGCACAAACCCTTCTTTACAATTTAAAATTTCGTTGCTAAACAATGCTTAAAGTGCTTAACGTTTTTGAAGAACGTATAATTTTGAAAAGATGATCCTGTGAACCTTTAGTTGTCTAATTCTTTCCGTTTTAATTAATTAAGTAAAATGAAATAAACCTATTATATTTTCTAACTCCTACATTTGTGTTATATTCCGAAATTCGTGTAATAAATTTTTTCTTTCTCTGCTTAGTTGGAACGAACTCACCCGCTGTTTTTGTTCGTGTTTTTGATAGTGCTGGTATGCCTAGAGGCCGTATGGGTGGGCCTCTACTGGTTTGCTGTCACTGCTGGTATAGCAAGAGGCCGTTGAGATGGGCCTCCGCTGTTTTGTTTTCACTGCTGGTATCGCAAGGTGCAACTGAAATGGGCCTCTGCTGTTTGTTGTCGCTGTTGGTATCGCAAGAGGCCGTTGAGATGGGCCTCTGCTGTTTTGTTGTCAGTGCTGGTATGGCCAGAGGCCGTGGAGGAGGCCTCTGCTTTTGTAGTCGTTGCCGGTATAGCAGGAGGCCGTTGAGATGGGCCTATGTTGTTGTTGCTGGTAAAGCAGGATGCCTTTGCTGTTTTGCTGTTGCCTCTGCTCTTTTGTTTTTGGCTCGGTGGTATATGGGTGATCTTGCTATTTTTCGAAGTCAAAATGTGCGGAATGTGGAGGTACTAAGGTACTATCGACACGTTTTCAATATTTTTTCCAGACTAAAATCTTTCTGGAACGACGAATTTGCAAACCAATTAATTGTTTTTTACAGCAGCCTTTAGGCTCCATATGCCCTTACTAATGCTGGCTCGACGTGTCCATGAGGGAAAGTAGTTGAGTAATGGCCACAGAAATCGTTGACTTCAGCGTATTTCCACTAGGTATAGCTATTGCGCTATAACATTCGCAAGCGCGTCTAGCGCAGTTGAACATTCACTATATATTTTTAATTTGCTCCCGCAATACTCCAAATGAGCACAATATTCAAAATGCTTTTTAAACTGTTTTGTTGTATATACACGTAAACTTTTTGTTAAAAACGACGACGTCAATTATTAAGAATGATTTCTCACTAAGTTTCGATATTTTTTTTTTCACTTATTTCATGTAATTAATTAATTTATTTATAGGACCACAAAAGTTTATTCGCGTACTCAATAAAACTGGACAACCATCACCGACGATCTTAAACGCACTTTTATTTCTCATTTCTAAAATGGCGCTTCACGCTGTCATCGCGTTTCAAGAAAAAATTCAATTCCATCATAGTAATGGTAAAACGCAGTTATATCGCCTGTGGCTTCCGTTATTGCGTGGTTCAATCTTATGGTTAGCTCATATCTACCGCACTATATGTACCTTGTTCACATTGTCAAAATCTTCGTGTTGATATTAGGTAAACGAAATGTAGAGAAAGCGTAAAACTTTGCAACTCTTCTGTGTTGTGGGAAAATTATACGCTAAATTAGATAAAAATTTACCACCACTGCAGTAAACAATTGCCAATGTGTTGGTTACATTTTGCGTTTGCCATCTCCTTTTGACAATCTCTATGCCAGTACAATGAAAAGAATAAAATCAGCTGATGAGATGAGTGACCTATTCAATTGAGTCATGTGTTATTGAAAATTCGTCAGTGTCATTGGAATCCTTGGCGACGCCCCGCAATAAATTAAAAAAAAACTTCATTCTAACTACCCCTGCCAGACATGAATGAGGTGAATACTAACCCTTTCACCTATCACTAACCAACTAGTTTGTTCAAAATGTGAATCTCACAAGTGGACCATAACATTGTCCATTACTTTCCTTAAGTGCTCCTCCAAGGTTCGATTGAATCGTTCCACCGTACCATCGGACTGAGGATGCAATGCAGTTGTCCGAGTTTTTCGAACGCCCAATGTCTTTACACTTTTCTTGCAATACAGCTGATTCAAAATTCGTGGTGCACCACACCTTGCAACCCAATTGTTTATAAACACTTCTGCTACTGTTTTCGCATCTTGATTTGGGATTGGGTACACCTCTGGCCATTTGCTGAAATAATCCATAACCACAAGTACATATTTGCCTGCGACATCCTTAGCGATCCTTTCAAATGGTGCTCCTGGGTTATATTGCTTCATTTGGCCATGACGCTCTGCTGCAAACCTCGCAGTTGGCAATCCACTCAGTGACCGACTGACGGCAACCAACCCAATAGAATCTCTGCTTAATTTTCTCGAGCGTCTTCGTGATTCCATTATGACCTACACTTGGACCATTAGGTAGCTCGCTGAGAACGTCAGGAATCCTTTTCCTGGGAATGACTATCAGTTTTTTCTTGCATTGGCCACTCTCACTCTCCAATATTCGATGCAGGCAACCGGATATCAATTGTGAACTGTTCCACTGTTCGTTCGAGCCCTTGCGCAACATGCGACAGATCTGTATCTTCTAGCTGACACTTCCTTAGTTGCCACATGTCCCATTCATCCGAACATGTTAATATCATAAGCCGCACATCTATGACGTCTTCCTTAGCCTCAGCTTTCGAACAGTGTTTGCATTCCAATTACATTACAGCATTTCCATGGGTACTACCTTTTCGATCAATGGAATAAGTAATAGCTTTGTAGTCGCTCGATCCACCATGCTTATTGACCTTCTGGACAACGGACTGCTGGAGCCATTTCAACGCTGCGTGGTCTATCCTGACGCGGAATCGCTGCCCGTAGAGGTACTTGTGAAAATGTTTAATGCACTCTACCAATGCCAATAGCTCTCTCCGTGTAACGCAATAGTTGCTCTCTGGTTTTCCAATTGATCGGCTGTAATATGCAACTACCTTCTCCTGTCCATCGACCAGTTGTAACAAAACGCCTTCTGTAGCATATCCACTCGCATCTGTATCTAGAATAAACTTTGCTCCTGGAATCGGATATGCCAACATTGGGGCAGTGCACAAACGCCATTTCAATGTTTGGAACGCCACTTCTTGCTACTTCTTCCATTCAAAAGCTTTTCCTTTTTTTGTAAGCTCGTGGAGGCTATGGGCTACGCTGGCAAAGTTTGGTACAAACTGGCGGTAATATGTGCACATCCCAAGGAAACTTCGATCTTTTCATTCGCAGTGCAGATGCCCTCTGCCGTTACCTTGTGACCCAAATAACTTACTTCATTTTTGAAGAGTAAACACTTTTTGGGACTTAGTTTAAGACCAGCGCCAGATATTCTCTGGAAAACTTTCTCCACGTTCTTGAGATGTTCATCAAAGTTCTTTCCCAATACGATGATGTCCAGGTACATCAAGCATGTTTTCCAATGTAGTCCTTTAAATACCTGATCCATGAGTCTCTCAAAAGTAGCTGGTGCATTACAAAGTCCAAAAGGCATCACTTTAAATTGCCAAAGACCATCTCCGCGACTGAAGGCTTTTTTCTCGTGGTCTTCCCCCTTCACCTCTACCATTTCGTACCAGATAGTGAGTCAAGAGTGTCGTCAATTCTAGGCAATGGGTAGCTATCATTTTTCGTGACGTCGTTCAACTTCCGGTAGTCCACGCAAAACCTCATTTTTCCATCCTTCTTTTTCACAAGTAACACCGGTGAGCTCCATGGACTAGATGATGGTTCAATGACGCTGCCGTCGCTCGTCGCTCGTTTCTCGTTTGACTTACAACTTCCCGCTTCGCCAGTGGAACACTACGAGGAGCTTGACGGATCGACATCACATCTCCAGTGTCAATTTGATGTCTCACAGCGTTGGTGCGGCCTGGTTTGGAACTATATTGGTCAAATATGTTTGCGTACTTTAGGAGCAGTTGTTTTGCCTTACTGTGATTGTCTTCCTCTAGCCCTTCCGTCCATGCCGTGATGTCATTTGAAAGATCAGTCTTGCTAGTTGAAACGTGTTCCTGGAGCTGTTCACAGTTGATAACTACTTCAGCCTCTTGGCATCTTCCCAATATGGCTCCTTTGGTAAGTTTGAGTGGTGATTTGTCCTCATTGAGTACTATTACTGGAATACGTCCATCTTGTTCTTTCATAGCCAAGGTTCTTCCTACAAGTTTTTTTTGGTGTTGATCTATTTGCTGCCTCTACAACCCACAATTTGTTTGTCCCATCAATCTTTGCCCAGATGACCGCCTCCGATTTTGGTGGTATTTGTCGTTTACTACTGTAACTATTTTCGTAGCCGAAAATAAATGGCATATCCATGTGCTTATGTTGCATCGTCTTGCTTTACATGTCGATATTGATGCCTTGGTCGGTTAAGAAGGCCATTCCAATTATGATTTCATCAACAATCTCTGCCATTTAAAATTGTGTAGTTCCGTAACGTTCCCAATTGAGGCTTCAAATTCTACTTCTCCTAGAACCTGGGTGTCTTCTCCAGTAGCTGTACGCAATCTTGCTCCATGCAATGGATCTTATCTTCTTGTTGACTAAATCCGATCGAATCATGGAATCATGGAATGAGTCTGTAAACTTTCCTTTCCATCCACATGTCCTCCGATAGTAAGATTGCTTGACCTTCTTCCAATTTGCGAGATACACATTATGGGGCATTCAATTGCGGGAGCCAGCTGTCGCCCCTTGCGACTGATTCGTTTTAGTTTAAAGATTAAGTGGACTTGGAGATTTGCTCATCTCCTTCAGCTCTGTGCTTAGGGCAACCCACATTGTTGGAACTATTAGTAATATTGCTGCAATGTCGTGCATTGTGACCTGGGTTGCCGCACTTGAAACATTTCAATCTCTGTTGTGATCCCTTCAGTGCTTCCAAAAATGTGCTTACTCAATCTGACCTTTCCATTTCCAAGCGATCACCTTTGTATGCTGGTTTACTCAATAGTGAGGCAGTTTTTGCGAATTAAGGTTTTGGGTTTGCGTATGTCGTTCGCTTCGTTTCAACATCCTGTATACCATTGATAAAGCAATGAATTTTTACCCTGTCGGTGTATTCCACGGGTGCGTCCGCGTTTCCCAAATGAGCCAACCTTTCAACATCTGAAGCAAATTCTTGCAAAGTCCCTATCGCCTTTCTAGAAGGCCGATCAATGTTTCGTAGTTATTTCGTTCTTCCTCTAAAATGGTCTGTAAGATCTCAGCAGAAGGTTTTTTGACGACGCGAACAATGTATCAACTTTATCGTCGGCATTCCAGTTGTTCCCTGCTGACGTCTTCCCGAAATGGAGCTTAAATCCCTGGAAAGGAACAGAATTATCAAACGTTTGGATTTTACCTACAGAGAAGATGTTGAAGATACTGGACGGTTCAATGGTAGCTCCTGAATACGATCTTTTAAAGCATCAATCTCGGCCTCCTGAAACTGCGTTAGTTTCTCTTCCAAACGCGCTTCCAGTTGTGCGGAGATCTGCGATGATACCTGTGCTGAAATTTGCTTAGATATGTGTCTCCTGTGCTTCTATCTCAGATGTTAATCGGGTCTCTTGCGATTCCAGTTGGGATATCATTATCGATGTTTATGCAGATATTGCAGTCAATGCATGTTCAAGTCTGTGTTCGTCACTGCTTGCTGTGTTTCATTTTTTCTTCCATTTTTGTTGTTGTCTCGTCCCTATCAGGATGAAAGACATACTCTTCAACATTGATTCCTTCCGACTCCATAACTTCCCATAGCCGTGCTTGAACTTCGGACTTATTTCGGGTGGTATTCATTCCCCGGTTCTCCAATTCCTTTTTTAGTTGCTAGATCTTCAATCACTTAACTTTTTCATGTCCAAGTTGTTTTCGAAATCTTTGTTTATTAACCAGTTCCTCTTCTGACACCAATTGTAACGAATCTTCGGGGATTTAGATTATTTTTCACCTTCTGCTAACGTACGAATCGCTGAACTCTCGGATAAATGACTCCAATCTTCAATATTGCAAAATTGTCTTTATTTAGACTTTGCGAGTAGTACTTCACAATAAAAATTTTAATTTACTAATAGCGTCTTTAAATCAAACTGATTACTGATTCTTCAGCTTGTGCTGCTTTTATACTCTCGGTTACCTAGTTCACCCATTTCTCCTTCGGTCTAGACATTTCACGTACATGCCTTCTAGAACAGTTGTATCTCATGCTTGGTTATATAGCTTTATACATATATATCTGTAGTTCGTGCTTTTTTTCTAGCTATATGCGTGTGTATGTGTGAGTAAAAACTTCTGCTCTTAGCTGCCGGCTACATATGTGTATGTGAAAAAATCTCTCTGCTTAAATTTATTGAATATTCTGCTCTGCCTTGTATATAAGTGTGACTGCTTGCTGCTGTTGTTGTTGTGATTATTTACTAACAGTATAGTGATGCTATTATTCGCCACAATAGGTTATACACTATGGCCAACAGAGGTTGTTGTCTCCTTTGTGCGCCTAGCCTAGAGAGTTGCAAACAAACATACATACAAGCTTATATAAGCGTATCAAAAAGCGTGTTTTTTAGTTTTTGAGACTATATTTATTTGATTTGATATTTAATACCTTAATTATAGTTTATGATTATTTCAAATATTTAAGCAACTGCGCCTTTTAGGTGTACGATTTACGAAATCCATATTTTTTGGTTCTCTTTCAAATACTCGTATTAGGTTTTAAAATATATCTTTTGTTTCGTAAGAAACTTTTTCGCATAAGGGCCTATGTCTCCATTCAAATTATATTTTCTTCCTACATGGAAAATGTTTAGGATTTTCTACTTAATATTTACGTATACGGCCAAAAGGAAGGCAGCAGGCGCGGAAAGGAGAGTTACAAACAAACTTATGTTCATGTCTTAATTATATAGCTGATTTTATTTTTTCCATTTCACTGGTATTGGAGTTGTAAAAAGGAGATGGAAAAGGCAAAATGTAAGCAACACATTGACAAAAATTTACTGCCGTGAAGGTCGATTTTTGATAAAATAAGTAAGGAAGGCTAAGTTCGGGTGTAACCGAACATTTCATACTCAGCTGAGAGCTTTGGGGAAAAAATAAGGGAAAATTAACATAGGTTAACCCTGGAATGTGTTTGTATGACATGGGTATCAAAAGGAAGGTATCAAAGCGTATTTTAAAAGGCAGTGGGATATAGATCTATAGGTGGACGTGTAACGACAGCCGTTTAACAACCTACGCCCCTGTGCGCCTACACGCACGCGCACCGCTGTCTCTGCAAATAACAATGCCAATTGTCTGCAGAGCAACTGCGTATTATATGTGTATGTGTGTGAATATAGAACCAATCGTTGTAGCTAACATGTTGGAAGCCTTCCAGGAACTTTGAGTGACTTTGGGATAAAGTGGGTTGACAGTAAACCGAAAACGGTAGTGGCAACAGGAAAAAGTTGTCTATAAAAGGGCCAACATCCCGTTCTTCTCGATCACAAAGCCTTGAATACGATGCCCACAACGCGAGTGCAGTGAAAGTGAAGAAAAAAAAATAAATTTAATTAAAAGTGTATAAAGTGATAAAATTTCAAAGTGCGAAACCGCAAGCTACCGGTTCGGTGAAAAGTGCCGCATCCAAGAGAGAAATAGTATTCCTGCCAACACCAGATCCAGCACCACCAGCAACGGTAAGTACCACCACCATTCCCGTGTATCTAAATCCCCTACAGTAGTACAGTAGTCCCATGCCTATAACCCTCCATTAACGCCCGCATACTTTATCTCATTCCCCTCTTGTCATCCATAGTTTACATTGAAGGAATCCCCAAAGGAAACCAATCACCACCGTCGGTGCTAGGCACCAAAATCCACCAACGGTAAGTAAACACATCTACCTTAGTGACTAGCCCAAAAGTGATATTGAGTTTAGTGCCATTTTCTCAAGTGAGCTTCATATTTTATCTGCTCCGTAAAGAAAATGATCTTGAAAGAAAATTGATTTATGTTTGGGCAGATAAACATTAAAGTTCGCCGGAAAAATGGTCTCTAAATGCTATACATGACATTGTTATGCCCAGCTTCATATTTTTATTGTTTGGTTTTCCTTTTCTTAGCATCACCACAAGGAGACTCGCTTAAAGCAACGGTGCGAGGCACCCGAACCACCAACTACAAACCACACCGCGTCACAGCCACCAACAGACACCACACCGAGCCACAAACACCAATAGCTACAACAACCCACACCGAACACGTAAGCCACCAGTACAACATAAAACACTCTCACTCGTCCAAACCACAAAAAAAAAAAGGGGGAAGTAAGAAAAATCGCATCCACACCAAAAGATTGCATACATCCATATTCACAACCACACGCAATTGCAACCAACCACCGAAACATAGATAAGCTACTACACTGCAGATCCACATTCAAAACCACAACCTCAGAAATACACGCATAACCTTAACCACGAAACATCCAACCAGCAACCACACCTGCCGATCACAAACACACCGGCGACCACCACACAACCACACCAACAATAACCACGCTACACTCAAAAACACCACACAACCACACCAACAATAACCACGCAACACCCAAAAACACCACGACCACATTTGTACATACTTTCTTATACAAAACATTCAAACACGGAAATAGTAAAACCAACATCAAATAATTCCAACTATCCATCAAAATACACGGTAAGCACAAACACAACCAAAGCTATTAGCAGGTGAAAGGCTATTATCCCAAAACGCAACTTAAACACACGCAAAGAGAGGGCTGCACATCACATCACACCACACCGAACAAGAGCACGCAACATATCACATCACATCAGAGCACATCACTTCACGTTGTATCACATCATATCACAAACTACAATTAGCGGTGAGTTATACATAGCTGGTCGCTGGTGTGGATTGCTACATCAGCGGGGCTGTGGTGAGAAGACATCTCAAAGGTAAAGAGTACACTCAGCACATTATTCGAATTCGCCGCAAATACGACAACACCAAACTACCACGGAGGGGACCGACAATATCGATTTAGTTTTTTTTGCTGTTTAAAAATCATGTTTTAGATTGTAAGATTTATGCCCTGAATTTCCCTGTAACTCCTAAGCCTGAAATATTGTTGAATTGTAGTTTAGTTTTTTTTTAGAGTTTTCTCATTCTTATATACCTACATATTCTTTTTTTTTTTTCTAACATATTTCACTTACCGAAAAACACACATACATACATAGTATTCACTTCACACACACTTTTCATCACATTTATGTATATATGATTTTTTTGCATAATTACTTAACTTAGTATTTTAGTATTCGCTTAATTTTTTTTCTGAATTCCTTTTTTTTGCGAGCTTGATTTTTTTTCTTCCGTATTTTTTTTTTTTCTTACACCCTAATTAATCCGTAGGCACACATGAATCTTTTTTCATTATATATATTGATAATTGCTATATTCTTTTACCTTTTTTTGGAATTTTATTTACTTCGCTTTCTTAATTAAGTATTTCTATAAGAAAAAAAAAAGGATCTGCCTCAAACACGCGTGGCACCTTCCTTGTTCTTTCCTAAGAAATTTGGTCGTTGGTAAACCACTTTTCGTGGTAACCACTTGTTTTCGTACCGACCAATATATTTCCACTGTACACTTCACACTTACCCCGTGATTATTTTTAATTTTTTTTTACTTTTTTTTGTAAATATTTCCTTTTTTTATTTTTCTTTATCAATTAACACGAGCGCACCAGAAAAAAATGTGCATGCGCATTTTAACATTCATAAACCGGAACTGAAAGTTCCATGAGGTAATAATATATAGTAGTACAAGTACATGGAATAGGGTTTTTTTTTTTGCTCTTTATTTCTATTTTTTTCAGCTCCCGCTGCTACAGCCTTGGTACCTAGACTGCAGATGAGCGTGAGGAGATGAGTAAGTGGATGATTATATACATATAATGAATGGTAATATTTATATAACATTGTCGTTATCTCTCCTTTTTTTTTGATTCCTTGCCTAACCTGTTATCGTATGCAAATATTTAGGTGAGCGTTTTAACTATTTCTTAATATAAGCAAGAAATAGAGTTCTTAAGTAAAGGGTGTTCCCGTCGTGGTTATTTTATGTTCTTGTTATCTATTTTATTTTTTTTCTTTGAATATTGTATGCAGTAATTGCAGTATCTTTTCTTTGTTATTTTGATTGAGTGTAGATTAGGATAAAAAAGAATAGAATTTAGAATTACCAATACAAATCACTAGATATAAGTAAACATAGAATTAGTGAAAATAAACTTGTATGAAGAGGAAATGAGTTAGTTCGAATTTTTTGGCTGAAACAGTGTTAGGAAAAATGCAGGCCCTCTAAGTTTTCTTTTGTGTTAGTGTGGGTGTTGCCCTTGTGGCACACTAGGAATGAGTTAGGTGTTGCAACCCACTGACGGACGGTGATTTAGAGTAGACAATTACAGACAGACGAACGTCAGGACAAGGGAACTCCACTCGGTTATCGGAGTCAAAGTGGAGTTCGAGGTTGTTCATGCCTCATGAACAAGAGGGGTGGGATGACTCCACCTGACACGGACGGTCTTCTCCCGCTTGCTCTCTTCTCCTTTTCTTTCTCCTTATCTTCTACAGGTCCCTATGTTTTTCTCCCTAGGCATGATAATTATAATTTTGTTTTTGTGACTGTGGGTTGAGGAAGGTGGCAAGAACCGCGCCTCAACGCCGACGAGCCTCAGCCGGGCTACCACCATGCCTAACCGCCACCCTTCTCGCCCCGGACCAAGCAGTTACATTACAATGGCGCCCAACGAAATATCCCGATCATCTTTTTGTGTTTTTTTCTCATATTTCATTCTATTAAGTTTTCTTTCGGTTCTCTTCTTCAAATTTCCAACGAATAGCCCAACTCTTCCTTTCCCTTCATAACTTAATATTTTTATTTTTTTTTTCTTTTTTTTTTTCATTTCATTAACAAATTTCTCAATATTCTCATGTCAAGTAAAATTTTCTAACTAATTTATTTTCCTTCTCTCGGACAGGTTAGGGTTACGAAGGTAGCATCACTTTCCAAGTCGGTGAAGTGATTTGTGCCTAAGTGACATTTAGATAGACGGGGGGTAGTGTTAGTCCGACTTCGAAGTTCCCTTTCTTCGATTTCAACGTCTTGATAAGGTGGTATTCGAAGTGGAGACTAGCACAGTCCAAGATGTTTTTGTTTGTGGCAAAGTTGCTCAAGCTGCCAGGTGATGTTCCAGCAACACCTACATGTGAGGTTTGCAGCTTTTGACCACTGGGGGTAGATTTGGGTCTTTATTCAAAGATGTTCGGCAACCACGGCTGGAGCAAGTGCTCTGACCGTTGAAGTGTCGAATAGGGTAATCAAAAGGGGAACTAGCTGACATGACTTCGGACTGAGAACTGACGGACGTAAGCAGCACCGACCTAAGTTTCAATCCCTTCGCGAGGTCAACACCGATACACGCTAACCACTTAACGAATATTTTACCGTTGCAAGTTAAAATAACTATAAGACCATAAAATCAGCGTTTACTTAGTTTCCAAATAAATTTGAGTTAAATTTAAATAGAGCTTAAGTTTTTAATATTTTTACCGTTTTCATTTTAGTTTCTCAAATTGTCTTATATATTTTTTATTGAATTTTTTTTAGCAAGTATCTAGGAGATACATAAGCCACCAAATTTTAGGTTTAGATTCGGATTGTCCTTTTTAGTTTAATTTATTGTTTTCTACCTATTACTTTATTTTACGCTTTACTTTTTTATACAAATTTCATCGTTCTAAGCGATCAAGCAAGAATAGTTAATCAACCACAAACTGAATTTTAAAGTGGATTCTGAATTGTTAGTCTTTTTATTTCTTTAATATTTGTTTTTTTTTTATAGCATTGCTTTTCCAGCTTTTTTTTTACATTATTCCAATAAGTTAGTTTCTAGGAAACTATAAGCCACCGAACTGGAGTAAAGGTGGATATTTAGTTTTGATTTCCTCATTAATTCTCTTTACTACTTTTTTTATAAAATTTCTTTATCATAATAATCGAGTCTAATACCAATAGAACTAAGCGAAACAAATATAGAGTTAGAGCCAGTACTGAAATTTAATTGTTATTATTTTTTTTTTCTTGTATAAATCTAGTTTTTTGTTTTATTTTTCCTGCCACGTTCTGAATTCTGTAGAGGATACTGAATTTTCAACCTCGCTAAATTTTAATAGTCCATACGTTTAAGAAATCGACACACACACTTGCGCGTACATATTTATATTCGAATTCTATCAGAACACACATACATATATTATTCCACATATAGTGATTCATTTTATATTTTGATACTGAACTGATTCCTATATGTAAATTTTTGAATTTTTTTATTTACACATATTTCTTTACACACACGTACATTTATATAAATAACAACAGTCAAATATAAATCCTTAGAAGTTTTAATTTGCAGCTTGTTTCTTTGCGTTAATTTTAAAATTTTTGGGATTTTGTACATCGCGAATTTCGTTGTTTGATATAAAGAATTATTTTTTTTTGGGAATTTTCAATCCTATTAATAACCTTTTTTGTTTTTCTCGTTGAAAGCAAAAGTTTGAATAATAGCTTTAGACTATCTTCGGCAAATTTTCTTTAGATTGCTTTTTGTGTACCTCATCTCAGTGGTACATGGATAGGCAACAAGAGGAAGAAGAAATACGAAGGCCTGGATTAGGGATTTTTAATAGCAATAGACGAAGGCCGGTCACTCGAAGCATCTCTAGAGCACTCGAGAACCAGGTAGTTGGGTCTGTATTCACACAGATAGACACGGGTATTGAGATTCCGGTAGACTTCCTGCCAACCGATTTCCTTAACCGTTGTTCCGCCAGAGTTTTTGGAAATTTTGAGCAGATTGACAGGGGAAGGAAAGAGTTCGCTGTGACCAACACGCTAGTAGTAGAAGACACCGAAAGGTCCCTTAGTTTTTCTCGAAAGTTGTCTATGCTGGAGATGTCCGAACAGGGAGAGGATCAGCAGGCGGGAGGAGCATTCGGGGGAGCTAGACCACGGAAACCACCTGGAAATGAAGAGCAGGAGGGACGACGAAATACTGCACCGCCTGCAGATCGCATGGACAATTTGAATGCGATCATGGAAACTATCTCACAGCAAAACCAAATCGTACTAGAAGCAATGGACGAGTTCCGTAAGATGAGAGCCGACGTGTCACGTCTAAGTAATCGAGTAGCAGACGTGGAGTCGTCGATGCAAGCACCAGCAGCAGCACCTCCTCCAGCGTCTACCTCAACACCAGGGCATAACAACGAAAGGGCAAGTAGGGAAACTAGCGGCAACACTCAGCTAGGGGAAGATAGGCTTAGGGACAATTACGGCAGAAAGCGGATCGATCTTCATAAGTGGAACCTTAAGTTCTATGGGTCGCCGAAGGGAATGACGGTCGAAAGTTTTGTTTTTAGGGTAGAGAGGATGAGATTGCAGTACCAGTTGAGTTACGGGCAGATACTTGCAGATTTTCACTGTTTAGTGACTGGCTCGGCGCTCAAATGGTACTGGCAGGTCTTAGAAGATAACGCAGATGATCCACACTTCGACTACTCCCGCCTAAAAACCGAACTTTTGGCCCAATTCAAATCGGCAGACTCCGATTACGAGGTGATCCGCGAGATCATGGAGAGGAAGCAACTCCCGCAAGAGAGTTTCGACGAGTTTTATGCCGATATCCATGATCTCACCTTCCGCCTGAGAACAAGAATTCCAGAGCCAGAGTTGGTGAATATAATAAAAGGAAACCTTAAGCCATTCTTGGCAAATTTAGCTTTTAGCTCCAAGTTGACGACCCTAGCTGAATTGAAACATGAGTGCAAGCGAGCAGAGAAGCTCATGAAAGAAAATAGGGCCAGGTTTAAAGCAGTAAGCGAAGTGGGGGTCGATTATGGGGAAACAGGGGCAGAAGTAGAAGCTTTCAATAGGAACACTAGGGACATGACAGGGTCAAATAAAATGAAGCCCGGTCCCGCCTCTTCGCGTGATCTGTCGAAACCCAACCCTCCTTCCTGCAATCCTTCGTCGTACAACCACAATCTAAATGTGTGTGAATCGTCCAATAATAATAGTAAAAGTGTTAGTAGTGTCCAAAACCAAACTTTTTGTTCGTCACCATTTCACCTTATGTTGTGCTTTGCTTGTGGAATGCCGGTGGACTACTATATTAGAAACCCGGCTGAAGCAGCAAAGGACAGTAAATGTAAGTCCTCTTTCCACCTGATGAAGTGTTTTGCGTGTGGTAAAGATTCGTCCTTCTGTGTGTTTAAACCTGAGGCGGGAAACCGGGGTCTGGCGGAGATGTCCGGGCACTCTGTCCAGAACAAAGAACACCCGAAAAGGCAGCAAACAAACTAAGCCGAGAGGTAGGCATTAAGATTTTGCAACGTGAGAAGATAGTAGGGGTACTGGATAGAGAAGAAAAGGAAAAGAAACCAAGGAAGGAAAAAGATAGTTTGCACAGCAGGAAAATTAGATATGAGGAAGCCCGCAGACGCATATTTTGCGAGGAGCTAGATAAACGAAGAAATAGAAATACAAATAGGAATTACACCAAAATACAGAAGATGAGAGAAAAGAAAAAGAATTTTAAGAGGATTAGGAATAAGATAATAGCAACCATAGTGACAGTTAAAGGAGATAATCGGTTTTTTGCAAGGACTGTTATAGGAGGTCAAGAGGCATTAGCGTTGTTAGACTCAGGTGCAGGAGCTTGTTGTTTAGGCAAAAACGCAGATATAATCTTAAATGGTAAGGAGCATTTGATATTGCCAGTCAAAGGTCAAAACATAAGAACGGCTAATGGGGGCGAAACCCCCGTGCAAGGGGCTATTACATTGCCAGTTGTGTGGGATGGTATGACTCGGGATCTGGAGTTCTTGATTGTCCCTGGTCTACAGCAGGAGGTCTACCTAGGGGTTGATTTTTGGCAGGCTTTTGAACTTAGTGTTGTTAGTAGGGGACGAAGTGACACGTCTAAAAGTGCTGTCATATCAGAACTTGCGCCCGCCGAGGGTGATCTGTGTTTTGATGCGGTGCAACACGTGTTAAGCCCGGAAGAAAACAAAGCGTTAGAGGGCATCAAGGCGCAGTTTCCGTCGTTTGCTGTTCTGGGACTAGGAAAAACCGACATGGAAGAACACATTATTGAAGTCACTGATGAACATCTACCCGTGAAGCAAAGGCATTATCCTATTTCACCCGCAATACAGAAATTAATATACAACGAGCTCGATCGCATGCTAGAGATGGGAGTAATAGAAGAGAGCAACAGCTGCTGGAACTCACCTGTGTCCCTCGTAATCAAAGGAACCAAAAACAGACTGTGCCTCGATGCCCGAAAAGTTAATGAACGCACCATTAAAGATGCCTATCCACTCCCACATATTGATGGTATTTTAAGCCGACTACAAAATACCCGCTATATATCTGCCATCGACTTAAAAGACGCGTTTTGGCAGATACCATTAGAAAAGAAATCAAGAGAAAAGACGGCTTTCACTGTACCTGGGAGACCCTTGTACCATTTCACGGTAATGCCTTTCGGGCTGTGTAACGCTGCACAGCGCATGTGCCGACTAATGGACAAGGTGATACCCGCTTCCCTTCGTGAATCAGTGTTTGTGTATCTAGACGATTTACTTGTTTGTTCAGAAGATTTTTCGTCCCATTTATATTTGTTGTCTGTTGTAGCTAAATGTCTTCGTGATGCGAAATTGACGATCAACGTTGAGAAGAGCAAATTTTGTTACAAGGAGGTGCGCTATCTCGGATACGTGGTCGGGGACGGATGCATCCGTACAGACGATAGTAAAATAGCGGCGATGCGAGACTTTCCGGAGCCACGAACTCCGAAACAGCTTAGAAGGTTCCTGGGGATGACGGGATGGTATAGACGATTTATACAGGACTATGCCACGATTGCTGCACCACTACACGACAGACTGACGAAAGAAAACATAAAAAAGTTTTCAATGACGGAGGATGCAAAGGCGGCGTTTAACAGCCTAAAACAGAGCCTGATATCGGCACCAGTGCTGACTCACCCGGACTTCAACAAACATTTTTACATACAGTGTGACCCATCGACAGACGGGGTGGGTGGGGTACTATTCCAACTGGACGACGAAAACAACGAACGACCGATAGCGTATGTGTCAGCTAAACTAAATAAAGCGCAACGCAACTACAGTATTACGGAACTGGAATGTTACGCTGCTGTAATCAGCATAAAGAGGTTCAGGCCATACGTGGAGGGTCTACCTTTTACGGTGATAACAGATCACGCTAGCTTGAAATGGCTCATGGGTCAAAAGGATCTTTCAGGTCGATTGGCTAGATGGAGCCTAAAACTACAGTCATATGATTTCAAGATAGAACACCGTAAGGGGACCCAAAACGTAGTGCCTGATGCTCTCTCACGAATGGACATGGATGAAATCGACGTCAATGACAGAAGACTGGACATCGACATTAACTCGGAAGCCTTTAAGTCGATTGAATACGTCGAGCTACAGAAGACAATAACGGAGAATAAAGACAGACTACCAGAGCTTTGCGTTTCAGACGGCTACGTGTACAGACGAACACAATTTAACAGAGGAGACGAACTACAGGAAGACCATACCTGGAAACTCTGGGTTCCAACTGAGCTGCGAAGGAGTTTGGTAGAAACAGCGCATGGATCGCCTTCAGCTGGACACGGTGGAATCCATAAGACCCTATCACGTGTCCGAGAAAGATATTATTGGCCCGGTATGGTTGCAGATGTGCATGCACATGTAAAAGCATGTGAAATATGCAAAGGAAACAAAACTCAAAGCGCCTTCCACAAACCAACAATGGGAAATCAGCACCTCACCGAACGCCCTTTTCAACGTCTGTTCGTCGATTTCATGGGTCCATACCCACGTACTTGTGATGGTAACGCTTATATATTTGTATGTTTAGATCATTTTTCAAAATTTGTCTTTCTTAAGCCAATGCGAAAAGCCACCTCTGCCGAAGTCGTGAAATATCTAGAGAGAGACGTGTTCCATATTTTCGGAGTACCTGAGTATGTGCATTCAGACAACGGAAAGCAATTTACGTCAGATATATTTACCTCCTTCTTGAAGAAGTATGGTACGACGCACATAAAAACCGCATTTTACTCGCCACAAGGGAATGCCGCAGAGAGGGTTAACCGCTCCGTGTTGCAAATCATCCGGTCATACATTAAAGGAAACCAAAAGAATTGGGATAGAGCTGTAAGCGACGCAGCATTTGCCCTTCGCAGTGTCGTACATACGGCAATAAGTACGTCGCCATATACAGCTGTGTTTGGAATCCCGATGATGCAACACGGCGCGTCATACGAATTATGCAGGAAATTGAGTGCCCTGAAAGATACTGACGTGGAAGTAGAGACAACAGAATATAAGATGCACATACTCAGGGAAAGGATCATGAAGGAACTTAAATTGGCATACGAGAAAAGTAAGAAGACGTACGACCTCAGAAGCAGAGAAGTAGCTTTTAAAGTAGGGCAGATGGTATACCGCCGCAATTTTAAACAAAATTCAAAAGTAGATAATTTTAACGCAAAACTTGCACCAAAGCAAGTTAAGTGCATTGTACTTAGGGTCGTTGGCAACTCGATGTACGAGTTAGGAGATACTAGCGGCAAATCAATCGGGGTATACCACGGAAAGGATCTTTTCGCGGCTTAAGATATATGTTCGATGAAGTCCTTGTAACCAATGTAAAGTGTAGCTTGTTCTCAAATCATGTTGTATGTTATTTATTATTAACGATGGTAGAAACTCTCTAGACCAACAACACACTCTGACTAAGTATCCGACTTGACCATGTATTTATTAACCATTTTGTTTATTTATTGATCGATTCATTTATTTATTTATTTATTTATTTGTGCGATTATTTTAGTATTTATACATTTAAATATGTTTTTTTTTACACCGACGATGGACACTATCGCCTAACAACATTAACCTGTGATATAGAATGAGATTAATCTATGATATAGATTTAGATTCATCTGTGATATAGATTTAGGCTAACCTTCAATATAGACTTAGATTTTCTTAACCAGTGATACATTAGATAAGTAGTGTTAAGATCCAATGATTTTAATAGTAGAATAGTTGTCCCTATGTCTATATGTATTAATATGAGCGTAAAGTGTACAACTCTGTGAAGCCCGGCATTGGGAGTGGGTCGAGGCCACACGTTGGGCCAGAATAAAGAATAATCGGTGGCTGCGTTATGAATTTTTCTTACGCACACGCTCCATGGCGCAGGCATCATCGGCGGATGCGAGCCTGTAACGACAGCCGTTTAACAACCTACGCCCCTGTGCGCCTACACGCACGCGCACCGCTGTCTCTGCAAATAACAATGCCAATTGTCTGCAGAGCAACTGCGTATTATATGTGTATGTGTGTGAATATAGAACCAATCGTTGTAGCTAACATGCTGGAAGCCTTCCAGGAACTTTGAGTGACTTTGGGATAAAGTGGGTTGACAGTAAACCGAAAACGGTAGTGGCAACAGGAAAAAGTTGTCTATAAAAGGGCCAACATCTCGTTCTTCTCGATCACAAAGCCTTGAATACGGTGCCCACAACGCGAGTGCAGTGAAAGTGAAGAAAAAAAAAAATTTAATTAAAAGTATAAAGTGATAAAATTTCAAAGTGCGAAACCGCAAGCTACCGGTTCGGTGAAAAGTGCCGCATCCAAGAGAGAAATAGTATTCCTGCCAACACCAGATCCAGCACCACCAGCAACGGTAAGTACCACCACCATTCCCGTGTATCTAAATCCCCTACAGTAGTACAGTAGTCCCATGCCTATAACCCTCCATTAACGCCCGCATAATTTATCTCATTCCCCTCTTGTCATCCATAGTTTACATTGAAGGAATCCCCAAAGGAAACCAATCACCACCGTCGGTGCTAGGCACCAAAATCCACCAACGGTAAGTAAACACATCTACCTTAGTGACTAGCCCAAAAGTGATATTGAGTTTAGTGCCATTTTCTCAAGTGAGCTTCATATTTTATCTGCTCCGTAAAGAAAATGATCTTGAAAGAAAATTGATTTATGTTTGGGCAGATAAACATTAAAGTTCGCCGGAAAAATGGTCTCTAAATGCTATACATGACATTGTTATGCCCAGCTTCATATTTTTATTGTTTGGTTTTCCTTTTCTTAGCATCACCACAAGGAGACTCGCTTAAAGCAACGGTGCGAGGCACCCGAACCACCAACTACAAACCACACCGCGTCACAGCCACCAACAGACACCACACCGAGCCACAAACACCAATAGCTACAACAACCCACACCGAACACATAAGCCACCAGTACAACATAAAACACTCTCACTCGTCCAAACCACAAAAAAAAAAAAGGGGGAAGTAAGAAAAATCGCATCCACATCAAAAGATTGCATACATCCATATTCACAACCACACGCAATTGCAACCAACCACCGAAACATAGATAAGCTACTACACCGCAGATCCACATTCAAAACCACAACCTCAGAAATACACGCATAACCTTAACCACGAAACATCCAACCAGCAACCACACCTGCCGATCACAAACACACCGGCGACCACCACACAACCACACCAACAATAACCACGCAACACTCAAAAACACCACACAACCACACCAACAATAACCACGCAACACCCAAAAACACCACGACCACATTTGTACATACTTTCTTATACAAAACATTCAAACACGAAAATAGTAAAACCAACATCAAATAATTCCAACTATCCATCAAAATACACGGTAAGCACAAACACAACCAAAGCTATTAGCAGGTGAAAGGCTATTATCCCAAAACACAACTTAAACACACGCAAAGAGAGGGCTGCACATCACATCACACCACACCGAACAAGAGCACGCAACATATCACATCACATCAGAGCACATCACTTCACGTTATATCACATCATATCACAAACTACAATTAGCGGTGAGTTATACATAGCTGGTCGCTGGTGTGGATTGCTACATCAGCGGGGCTGTGGTGAGAAAACATCTCAAAGGTAAAGAGTACACTCAGCACATTATTCGAATTCGCCGCAAATACGACAACACCAAACTACCACGGAGGGGACCGACAATATCGATTTAGTTTTTTTTGCTGTTTAAAAATCATGTTTTAGATTGTAAGATTTATGCCCTGAATTTCCCTGTAACTCCTAAGCCTGAAATATTGTTGAATTGTAGTTTAGTTTTTTTTTAGAGTTTTCTCATTCTTATATACCTACATATTCTTTTTTTTTTTTCTAACATATTTCACTTACCGAAAAACACACATACATACATAGTATTCACTTCACACACACTTTTCATCACATTTATGTATATATGATTTTTTTGCATAATTACTTAACTTAGTATTTTAGTATTCGCTTAATTTTTTTTCTGAATTCCTTTTTTTTTGCGAGCTTGATTTTTTTTCTTCCGTATTTTTTTTTTTTTTTCTTACACCCTAATTAATCCGTAGGCACACATGAATCTTCTTTCATTATATATATTGATAATTGCTATATTCTTTTACCTTTTTTTGGAATTTTATTTACTTCGCTTTCTTAATTAAGTATTTCTATAAGAAAAAAAAAGGATCTGCCTCAAACACGCGTGGCACCTTCCTTGTTCTTTCCTAAGAAATTTGGTCGTTGGTAAACCACTTTTCGTGGTAACCACTTGTTTTCGTACCGACCAATATATTTCCACTGTACACTTCACACTTACCCCGTGATTATTTTTAATTTTTTTTTACTTTTTTTTGTAAATATTTCCTTTTTTTATTTTTCTTTATCAATTACCACGAGCGCACCAGAAAAAAATGTGCATGCGCATTTTAACATTCATAAACCGGAACTGAAAGTTCCATGAGGTAATAATATATAGTAGTACAAGTACATGGAATAGGGTTTTTTTTTTTGCTCTTTATTTCTATTTTTTTCAGCTCCCGCTGCTACAGCCTTGGTACCTAGACTGCAGATGAGCGTGAGGAGATGAGTAAGTGGATGATTATATACATATAATGAATGGTAATATTTATATAACATTGTCGTTATCTCTCCTTTTTTTTTTTGATTCCTTTCCTAACCTGTTATCGTATGCAAATATTTAGGTGAGCGTTTTAACTATTTCTTAATATAAGCAAGAAATAGAGTTCTTAAGTAAAGGGTGTTCCCGTCGTGGTTATTTTATGTTCTTGTTATCTATTTTATTTTTTTTCTTTGAATATTGTATGCAGTAATTGCAGTATCTTTTCTTTGTTATTTTGATTGAGTGTAGATCAGGATAAAAAAGAATAGAATTTAGAATTACCAATACAAATCACTAGATATAAGTAAACATAGAATTAGTGAAAATAAACTTGTATGAAGAGGAAATGAGTTAGTTCGAATTTATTGGCTGAAACAGTGTTAGGAAAAATGCAGGCCCTCTAAGTTTTCTTTTGTGTTAGTGTGGGTGTTGCCCTTGTGGCACACTAGGAATGAGTTAGGTGTTGCAACCCACTGACGGACGGTGATTTAGACTAGACAATTACAGACAGACGAACGTCAGGACAAGGGAACTCCACTCGGTTATCGGAGTCAAAGTGGAGTTCGAGGTTGTTCATGCCTCATGAACAAGAGGGGTGGGATGACTCCACCTGACACGGACGGTCTTCTCCCGCTTGCTCTCTTCTCCTTTTCTTTCTCCTTATCTTCTACAGGTCCCTATGTTTTTCTCCCTAGGCATGATAATTATAATTTTGTTTTTGTGACTGTGGGTTGAGGAAGGTGGCAAGAACCGCGCCTCAACGCCGACGAGCCTCAGCCGGGCTACCACCATGCCTAACCACCACCCTTCTCGCCCCGGACCAAGCAGTTACATTACAGACGCCATTTCGGGATATCGCCATAAAGGTGGACCAGGGGTGACTCTAGAATGTGTTTGTACGATAATGTATCAAATCAAATGTGTTAATGATTATTTAAAACGGAGTGGGCCTTAGTTCTATAGGTGGACGCCTTTTCGCGATATCGCCATAAAGGTGGACCAGGGGTGACTACATAATGTGTTTGTACGATACGGGTATCAAACTAAAGGTATTAGTGAAGGTTTTGAAAGGGAGTGGTCCTTAGTTGTATATGTGATGGAGTCAATAAACCAATCCAATCACCATGTTTCATCCCTTTTTTGTATTTGGTATAGAATTATGATATTTTTTTCATTTTTCGAAATTTTCGATATCGAAAAAGTGGGCGTGGTCATAGTCGGATTTCGCCCATTTTTAACACCAAGATAAAGTGAGTTAAGATAAGTACGTGAACTAAGTTTAGTAAAGATATATTGATTTTTGCTCAAGTTATCGTGTTAGCTGCCGAGCGGAAGGTCAGACGGTCGACTGTGTATAAAAACTGGGAGTGGCTTCAACTGATTTTGCCCATTTTCACAGAAAACTGTTATCGTCATAAAAACTTTGCCCTTACCAAATTGCATAAGGATTGGTAAATTTTTGTTCGACTTATGGCATTAAAAGTATTCTAGACAAATTAAATGAAAAAGGGCGGAGCCACGCTCATTTTGAAAATTTCTTTTATTTTTGTATTTTGTAACACCATATCATTACTGGAGTTGAATGTTTACATAATTTACTTATATGCTGTAAGGATATTGAATTTTTTTTTTAAATTTGACTTCTAAAATTTTATTTTTTATTGAGAACACATATAGTAATTGGAGTAATGTTCCTGCCAAATTTCAACATGATATCTTCTACGACTGCCAAATTACAGCTTGTATAAAAACTGGGCGTGGCTTCAAACCGATTTCACAAGGATTGGTAAATTTTTGTTCGACTTATGGCATTAAAAGTATCCTAGACAAATTAAATGAAAAAGGGCGGAGCCACGCCCATTTTGAAATTTTCTTTTATTTTTGTATTTTGTTGCACCATATAATTACTGGAGTTGAATGCTGACATAATTTACTTATATACTGTAAAGATATTAACTTTTTTTTTAAATTTGATAAAAAAAATTTTTTTTTTAAAGTGGTTGTTCACCGATTTTGCTAATTTTTATTAGGCATACATACAGTAATAGGAGTAACGTTCCTGCCAAATTTCATCATGATATCTTTAACGACTGCCAAATTACAGCTTGCAAAACTTTGAAATTACCTTCTTTTTAAAGTGGGCGGTGCCACGCCCATTGTCCAAAAATTTTACTAATTTTCGATTCTGCGTCATGAGTTCAACCCACTAACGAAATTTCATCGCTCTATCCTACTTTAGTAATGATTTATCTACCTTTTTCGATTTTTCGAAATATTCGATATCGAAAAAGTGGGCGTGGTTATAGTCCGATATCGTTCATTTTAAATAGCGCTCTGAGATGAGTGCCCAGGAACCTACATACCAAATTTCATCAAGATACCTCAAGATTTACTCAAGTTATCGTGTTAACGGACAGACGGACGGACGGACGGACATGGCTCAATCAAATTTTTTTTCGATCCTGATGATTTTGATATGTGGAAGTCTGTATCTATCTCGATTCCCTTATACCTGTACAACCAACCGTTATCCAATCAAAGTTAATATACTCTGTGAGCTCTGCTCAACTGAACATAAAAACGGTGGAAAGTAAACTCTTAAATCTTATTATACGAATCAAATATGCAATAGGAACGCAAGAGGAAAGAGAGGTAAGCTCCACATTAGATAAAATACACCAAAAACTTGATATGGAAGATTTCAAGGGATTCTTAGATAGTGAGAAACTATTAACCAATAACTTGACAACAACATTAGAGAAAAAACACACCAACAAATTCGACAGACTTAAACATATACAAAAACAGTCTCTTAACAATAAGAACGTACCGAAGCGGTTATACAATGCGACAAAAGTCGAAATACCGACAGACATGCAGTGGCTCCTCTCCTTAGGTCCCAAATACTCTTTACCTATAGGTAGCACTGAGTTCCCGCTGTTCAAACTAAAAGCAGATGGAGAGGATTGCATTCAAACTATCAGAGATAAAGACCAGTAAGAAATTGACAGGAACAATCTAACCACACTAATATGGGATCAGCTGAAAACCCCTAAAAATTGCGTGAGAGACAAAATTATAATACAAATTTACTTGTTCTGAATGCCGATAAAGGCAATGTTACAGCTTTAACGTATAGGGATGAGAATGAAAAGAAGTTAAAAGAGATGGTTAACGACATTTCCACTTTCATATTACTAAAACGAGACCCCACTAATAAGTTTCAAGACAAAAATAATGGAATTGCAGAGAAACTATTTAAACATAAAATGAAGATGTGAAAGAGAAATAACAACTGATAACCAAAACGGCCATTGCGCCAAGACTATATGGTTTACCCAAAATCCATAAAGAAAGATTACCACTGAGGCCCATTTTTTCGTGTGTCAATTCCCCATCATACATACAAGTTAAGTAAATATGTTGTCAATATCCTTAAAAATATAACTCAAACATCTAAATACAATGTAAAAGACGCAATCGCCGTTAAGAACAAAATTAAAAATACCTACATATTTGACGACGAGAGTCTCGTTTCCTTTGATGTTGTTTCATTATTTCCAAGCATCCCGGCAGATCATGCCTTGGAAATTATATCTTCGGAGTGGGATGATATAAAGAACCATACAACTCTCACTAAGGAACTTTTTATGCATGTGGTTCGGTTCTGCATAAGAGATATTAGATATTATAGGTTCAACAATAAAATATATGAGCAACGGTCAGGAATGCCTATGGGGTCACCAGCATCTCCTGTAATAGCGGAAATTGTGATGGAAGCATTGTTACAGAAATTCGAAGAAGACTTACATCACAAGCCAAGTTTACTAACGAAATATGTGAACGATTTGTTAGCCATTGTAAAAACTGATGCCGCGGAAGAGATGCTTAATACTATGAATGGATACAATAGGAACATAAAGTTTACTTTTGAAGTCGAAACTGATGGACAGCTGCCATTTTTAGATCCTTAATAATAAGAAGGAATAACCAATTGTCATTTGGTTGGTACAAGAAACCCACTGCATCGGGTAGGCTAATCAATTATAACTCAAATCATGACAAGGCAACGATAGTCAATAAGGCCAACAATTTTGTAAGAAGAGTTCTCTCCATCAGCGCTGAATTCTACCACGAGGTGAATATAAAAGAAATAAAAAACATATTAGAAAACAATAAGTTTCCAACACATCCAATAAAGAGCCTATATAAGAGATGATTTCTTCAAATTAAACACAAATAAACCAATTAATGATACAAAGAAAATGTATAAATGAGCCGTTTATTTTGAAAGTGGCATAAGTCATTTCATGTCGTTTATGTTCAGTGGTAATTTGTTTGTATCTCTCCTCGCCTCCAGTTTTTTAGAGTCCAATATCCAAAACATGCAATTCTTGTTATTATTTTATAATTATAGAACCATCTATATATGCATTCCTTCAAAAATAACAATGCATTTAAGACCATGAGTTGGAAATGACTTATGCCACTTTCAAAATAAACGGCTCAAATATACCATATTTGTATTTGGTCTGTCTAATAGAATAAATTATTCGAACATATATGACAGAGAGAAATTTAAATTAGCTTTTACATACAACAATACGTTGCAATGGAGGATTTTTAGCAATACGAAAAGCAGAATAGAGAAATGTGATAAATCGGACGTTATATATAAAATTAATTGTAATGGTGATGGGTCCCACGTATGCGACAAAGTATATGTGGGGACAACTAAATCGAAATTGAAGACGGGGATTTCCGGACATAAATCAAATATTAAAAATCTTTACAACCCTAATGACAAAAAAACAGCTTTAACTCAGTACTGCAGAAACACTGGACACTCTCCCGACTTGGAAAATGTAACAATAATGCAGCATGAGCTACATACTTGAAATGTTGCACATAATTAATACACCAAGTGACAAACATAAAAAAAAAAACAAATCACACACAGACCGTTGCGCCTACGCCTATAGAGAGCTTATTAACAACAAAAACAAGTAAGGAAGGCTAAGTTCGGGTGTAACCGAACATTACATACACAGGTGAGAGCTTTGGAGACAAAATAAGGGAAAATCACCATTTAGCAAAATGAACCTAGGGTAACCCTGGCATGTGTTTGTATGACATGTGTATCAAATGAAAAGTGTTAATGATTATTTAAAACATAGTGGGCCTTACTTCTATAGATGGACGCCTTTTCGAGATATCGCAATAAGGGTGGACTCTAAAATGTGTTTGTACGATATGAGTATCAAATTAAAAGTATTAATGAGTGTTTTAAAAGGGCGTAGCCCTTAGTTCTATATGTGAAGGCGTTTTCGAGATATCGACCAAAATGTGGACCAGGGTGACCCAGATCATCATCTATCGGGTACCGCTAATTTTTATATATGTCATACCACGAACAGTATTCCTGCCAAGTTTCCAAGGGCTTTTGATTTCTCCCTGCAGAACTTTTTCATTTTCTTCTACTTAATATGGTAGGTGTCACACCCATTTTACAAAGTTTTTTCTAAAGTTATATTTTGCGATACTATTGGATTTTTTGCGACCTGTGTTCTTGTAAATATTTGGCGATTCTGCTGGCTCAATGTCTCTTTAAATGAAACACATAGGTTTTTTTCTTCCGATATATTTCGGTTACACTACGGTAACCGTCCTCAGGGAACTACAAAAGTACAAAATTTTTTTTTATTAATACATAAAACCAAAAACTTTACAATAAAATTTATTAAAAATATCACATACATTATTTTACACGTCCTTCCGCCGTGACGTGGAGTTTGGTACTGGTCGTTTGTTTGTTAGTAAATATTTATAGTTGTGAGCGGAATGGTCAATGTCAGTTTTATAGTTCAGTCTAATGTGTTCTGGAGTGTTTACGATATGTAGCATTTCCAATGTAAAGCGCTTATTGTAGTGTTGCTCTTGTTGGAGAATGCTCGCGCTCTCGAAGCTCGGTATATGGCCGCTAGCTGCACAGTGAGCTATTAGTGCTGTTTTTTTGATTATTAGACTATTGGCAATATTTTAAGTCACATTTGTGTTGCGACAATCTGGTTTTTAATTTTGATTTTGTTGTTCCTACGTAAACGCTGTTACATGGTTCGTTGTTTTTGCCGCCGCATGGGATTTTATATATGACATTGCTTTTTTCGGTTTCGGGTATCTTTGCTTTTGTTTTGTTAAAGAAACACCTTAATGTGTTGTTAGGTTTATGTGCAATTTTAAATTTTTCTCCGTCATAGCAATCAGACTTTGCGAGTCGTTCTGATAACCGCGGTATATATGTTACGGATCTAAAAACGGTAGGTATGCGAAAATTAAAGCCAACTACAAAAACTGTAAAGCGGTAATAAATAAATTCCAATCCATATCAAAAAAATTGGTTAAAATCAGGTCTTGTATAAAATTCATGCTACAATGCAGGAAATCTAAGCTTATTCCTAATTTTATAAGAAACTCTTCTCAGTGTAAAAAATTCTTTGTATTTGACCGATACACACACTCCGACATAAACAGCATTTTAGACAAACATACACACAACTTCCATACAAAAATCTTAAATACACTTATCAAACACAAACACAACTTTTTGAAGATACAAAATCAGCGGTTAGAAAAAATAACAACAAAATTAAAAAAGCAACTGAGCCCAGATGACTTCAACACATTTATGGAATGTGAGGAGAATGTTAAAAAAAAAAGTATCATCAACATTAAAGGAGAATCAAATATCAAAATATGAGAAACTTCGAAGTGAAGGCAATAATATTCTTACCAACAACAGCCACGAAGATTGGTTTGTTAACAAAACAAAAGTGGACTTCCCACAAAACATTAAAGCGCTGTTGACAAAGGGACCGAAGTACGGGATACCAGTGGAAAACAAACGTTTTCCTCTTTTTCAATATATCGCCGATGGAGAGCATCTAATACAGACTCTCAATGAGAAGGAGAAACAAGAGGGTCGCGTACCAAGTTTGCGCTATTATTAAAAGAGCACTCAAAAACAAACAACCAAAGTGCAGTAGATCGTGCAATAATAGACACAGTGGGGCAAACGCGGAAATTTTTAAATCAAAATAAAAACATTAATTTTAAAACATAATTTTAACGTCTGGCAAAGGAAATAAAACTGTAGCAATGGAAAAAGATGACTATGAAAATAAAATGACTAATATATTAAGCGACCTGACGACCTACAGAGTTCAAAGACAAGATCCCACATCGAAACATCAAAGCAAGAATAATAGTCTGGTGGAAAAACTTTTTAAAATGGGAATAATTTCAAAGAAAGAAAAATTTAAACTGTCCACAACTACTGCATTGCCTCCAAGGATATATGGTCTCCCGAAAATACACAAAGAAGGAACTCCACTGAGACCAATATGCTCAGCCATAGGATCACCTTCATATAGTTTATGCAAATTCATCGCCAACATTTTAAGCAACATAAAAACGAACGAAGAGAGAATTAATAACACATTTATATGCGACGATGAAAAATTGGTTTCTTTCGATGTGGTCTCGCTGTTTCGGAGTGTCCCAACACAGTTAGCACTCGAAATAATACAAAGTAAATGGCTGCTGATAAAAAACTACACGAAGATACCAAAACAAACATTTATGGAAATTTTAACATTCTGTATGGAAGAGAACCGTTATTTCAAGTTCAACGACCAGGTATACACACAACTAAAGGGAATGCCTATGGGATCCCCGTTGTCCCCAGTGATTGCGGACATAATATTGGAAGAAATTTTAACCACCACAATAAAAAAACTAGCACAGCCACCGATATTGCTAACAATGTACGTTGATGATCTGTTCGCGATTGTCCCCGAAAAAGAAGTACATAACACACTCAACGCTCTCAACACTTTTCACAAAAACATAAAATTGACATTAGAAATAGAGGAAGATGGAAAACTACCGTATCTAGACTCCATTGTGATAAAAAGAGGAAATCAACTAAAGTTATCGTGGTATAAGAAGCAAATATCTTCAGGACGAATCATTAACTTCCACTCAAAATACCCGAAGTCAATGATAATGAATACAGCAATGTGCTGTATACAACGGATGCTGCGTATATCGGACGACACGTACCACAACGAGGTAATAAGAGAAGCGGAAAATATATTGAAGAGCAATGATTTCCCGAACAGCATTATTAAAACATTAATTAAAAATGCAAAATCCAACAAAGGAAAACAAAAATCCGAAAAACCTACCGTTTTTAGATTCTTAACATATATACCGCGGTTATCAGAACGACTCGCAAAGTCTGATTGCTATCACGGAGAAAAAGTTAAAATTGCACATAAACCTAACAACACATTAAGGTGTTTCTTTAACAAACCAAAAGCAAAGATACCCGAAACCGAAGAAAGCAATGTCATATATAAAATCCCATGCGGCGGCAAAAACAACGAACCATGTAACAGCGTTTACGTAGGAACAACAAAATCAAAATTAAAAACCAGATTGTCGCAACACAAATCAGATTTAAAATATTGCCAATAGCCTAATAATCAAAAAACAGCACTAATGGCTCACTGTGCAGCTGGCGGCCATATACCGAGCTTCGAGAGCGCGAGCATTCTCCAAAAAGAGCAACACTACAATAAGCGCTTTACATTGGAAATGCTACATATCGTAAACACTCCAGAACACATTAGACTGAACTATAAAACTGACATTGACCATTCCGCTCACAACTATAAATATTTACTAACAAACAAACGACCAGTACCAAACTCCACGTCACGGCGGAAGGACGTGTAAAATAATGTATGTGATATTTTTAATCAATTTTATTGTAAAGTTTTTGGTTTTATTTATTAATAAAAAAATTTTTGTACTTTTGTAGTTCCCTGAGGACGGTTACCGTAGTGTAACCGAAATATATCGGAAGAAAAAAACATATGTGTTTCATTTAAAGAGACCTTGAGACAGCAGAATCGCCAAATATTTACAAGAACACAGGTCGCAAAAAATCCAATAGTATTACAAAGTCGGAAGGCACGCCGTAAGCATAAAACAACAAAAATGGGGTATGCGAAAATTAAAGCCAACTACAAAAACTGTAAAGCGGTAATAAATAAATTCCAATCCATATCAAAAAAATTGGTTAAAATCAGGTCTAGTATAAAATTCTTGCTACAATGCAGGAAATCTAAGCTTATTCCTAACTTTATAAGAAACTCTACTCAGTGTATGTATGTATTTGACCGATACACACACTCCGACATAAACAGCATTTTAGACAAACATACACACAACTTCCATACAAAAGCTTAAATACACTTATCAAACACAAACACAACTTTTTGAAGATACAAAATCAGCGGTTAGAAAAAATAACAACAAAATTAAAAAAGCAACTGAGCCCAGATGACTTCAACACATTTATGGAATGGAATCGCTGCCCGTAGAGGTACTTGTGAAAATGTTTAATGCACTCTACCAATGCCAATAGCTCTCTCCGTGTAACGCAATAGTTGCTCTCTGGTTTTCCAGTTGATCGGCTGTAATATGCAACTACCTTCTCCTGTCCATCGACCAGTTGTAACAAAACGCCTTCTGTAGCATATCCACTCGCATCTGTATCTAGAATAAACTTTGCTCCTGGAATCGGATATGCCAACATTGGGCCAGTGCACAAACGCCTTTTCAATGTTTGGAACGCCACTTCTTGCTACTTCTTCCATTCAAAAGCTTTTCCTTTTTTTTGTAAGCTCGTGGAGGCTATGGGGTACGCTGGCAAAGTTTGGTACAAACTGGCGGTAATATGTGCACATCCCAAGGAAACATCGATCTTTTCATTCGCAGTGCAGATGCCCTCTGCCGTTACCTTGTGACCCAAATAACTTACTTCATTTTTGAAGAGTAAACACTTTTTGGGACTTAGTTTAAGACCAGCGCCAGATATTCTCTGGAAAACTTTCTCCAAGTTCTTGAGATGTTCATCAAAGTTCTTTCCCAATACGATGATGTCCACGTACACCAAGCATGTTTTCCAATGTAGTCCTTTAAATACCTGATCCATGAGTCTCTCAAAAGTAGCTGGTGCATTACAAAGTCCAAAAGGCATCACTGTAAATTGCCACCTCCGCGACTGAAGGCTTTTTTCTCTTGGTCTTCCTCCTTCACCTCTACCATTTCGTACCAGATAGTGAGTCAAGAGTGTCGGAAATTCTAGGCAATGGGTAGCTATCATTTTTCGTGACGTCGTTCAACTTCCGGTAGTCCACGCCAAACCTCATTTTTCCATCCTTCTTCTTCACAAGTACCACCGGTGAGCTCCATGGACTAGATGATGGTTCAATGACGCTGCTGTCGCTCGTTTCTCGTTTGACTTACAACTTCCCGCTTCGCCACTGGAACACTACGAGGAGCTTGACGGATCGGCATCGCATCTCCAGTGTCAATTTGATGTCTCACAACGTTGGTGCGGCCTGGTTTGGAACTATCTTGGTCAAATATGTTTGCGTACTTTAGGAGCAGTTGTTTTGCCTTACTGTGATTGTCTTCCTCTAGCCCTTCCGTCCATGCCGTGATGTCATTTGAAAGATCAGTCTTGCTAGTTGAAACGTGTTCCTGGAGCTGTTCACAGTTGATAACTACTTCAGCCTCTTGGCATCTTCCCAATATGGCTCCTTTGGTAAGTTTGAGTGGTGATTTGTCCTCATTGAGTACTATTACTGGAATACGTCCATCTTGTTCTTTCATAGCCAAGGTCCTTCCTACAAGTTTTTTTTGGTGTTGATTTATTTGCTGCCTCTACAACCCACAATTTGTTTGTCCCATCAATCTTTGCCCAGATGACCGCCTCCGATTTTGGTGGTATTTGTCGTTAACTGCTGTAACTATTTTCGTAGCCGAAAATAAATGGCATATCCATGTGCTTATGTTGCATCGTCTTGCTTTGCATGTCGATATTGATGCCTTGGTCGATTAAGAAGGCCATTCCAATTATGATTTCATCAACAATCTCTGCCACAATATAATTGTGTAGTTCCGTAACGTTCCCAATTGAGGCTTCAAATTCTACTTCTCCTAGAACCTGGGTGTCTTATCCAGTAGCTGTACGAAATCTTGCTCCATGCAATGGATCTTATCTTCTTGTTGACTAAATCCGATCGAATCATGGAATCATGGAATGAGTCAGTAAACTTTCCTTTCCATCCACATGTCCTCCGATAGTAAGATTGCTTGACCTTCTTCCAATTTGCGAGATACACATTATGGGGCATTCAATTGCGGGAGCCAGCTGTCGCCCCTTGCGGCTGATTCGTTTTAGTTTAACGATTAAGTGGACTTGGAGATTTGCTCATCTCCTTCATCTCGTTCATTTTAAATAGCGCTCTGAGATGAGTGCCCAGGAACCTACATACCAAATTTCATCAAGATACCTCAAGATTTACTCAAGTTATCGTGTTAACGGACAGACGGACGGACGGACGGACATGGCTCAATCAAATTTTTTTTCGATCCTGATGATTTTGATATGTGGAAGTCTGTATCTATCTCGATTCCCTTATACCTGTACAACCAACCGTTATCCAATCAAAGTTAATATACTCTGTGAGCTCTGCTCAACTGAACATAAAAACGGTGGAAAGTAAACTCTTAAATCTTATTATACGAATCAAATATGCAATAGGAACGCAAGAGGAAAGAGAGGTAAGCTCCACATTAGATAAAATACACCAAAAACTTGATATGGAAGATTTCAAGGGATTCTTAGATAGTGAGAAACTATTAACCAATAACTTGACAACAACATTAGAGAAAAAACACACCAACAAATTCGACAGACTTAAACATATACAAAAACAGTCTCTTAACAATAAGAACGTAGCGAAATGGTTATACAATGCGACAAAAGTCGAAATACCGACAGACATCCAGTGGCTCCTCTCCTTAGGTCCCAAATACTCTTTACCTATAGGTAGCACTGAGTTCCCGCTGTTCAAACTAATAGCAGATGGAGAGGATTGCATTCAAACTATCAGAGATAAAGACCAGCAAGAAATTGACAGGAACAATCTAACCACACTAATATGGGATCAGCTGAAAAACCCTAAAAATTGCGTGAGAGACAAAATTATAATACAAATTTACTTGTTCTGAATGCCGATAAAGCAATGTTACAGCTTTAACGTATAGGGATGAGAATGAAAAAAGTTAAAAGAGATGGTTAACGACATTTCCACTTACAGATTACTAAAACGAGACCCCACTAATAAGTTTCAAGACAAAAATAATGGAATTGCAGAGAAACTATTTAAACATAAAATGAAGATGTGAAAGAGAAATAACAACTGATAACCAAAACGGCCATTGCGCCAAGACTATATGGTTTACCCAAAATCCATAAAGAAAGATTACCACTGTGGCCCATTTGTTCGTGTGTCAATTCCCCATCATACATACAAGTTAAGTAAATATGTTATCAATATCCTTAAAAATATAACTCAAACATCTAAATACAATGTAAAAGACGCAATCGCCGTTAAGAACAAAATTAAAAATACCTACATATTTGACGACGAGAGTCTCGTTTCCTTTGATGTTGTTTCATTATTTCCAAGCATCCCGGCAGATCATGCCTTGGAAATTATATCTTCGGGGTGGGATGATATAAAGAACCGTACAACTCTCACTAAGGAACTTTTTATGAATGTGGTTCAGTTCTGCATAAGAGATATTAGATATTATAGGTTCAACAATAAAATATATGAGCAACGGTCAGGAATGCCTATGGGGCCACCAGCATCTCCTGTAATAGCGGAAATTGTGATGGAAGCATTGTTACAGAAATTCGAAGAAGACTTACATCACAAGCCAAGTTTACTAACGAAATATGTGAACGATTTGTTAGCCATTGTAAAAACTGATGCCGCGGAAGAGATGCTTAATACTATGAATGGATACAATAGGAACATAAAGTTTACTTTCGAAGTCGAAACTGATGGACAGCTGCCATTTTTAGATCCTTAATATTAACCAATATTGCATATTGATATAATAGTAACAGCGGAAGTATTAAAAACAAATACTGTAAAAATCCGAACAAATGTTACTAAGCTTTCAAAAAGCACGCCTAAAAATCATATCCACACCATTAGGAATAAACTACATACAGACTGTATGTGCCTACATGGTGATCAAAAGGAATATAAACAAAAAAGGCAACTCTTAGAGACCAATTGTACAGCGAACAACGGAACATTCATATGGCGTAGCAGCTAAAAAGGCTTGCACTGATATGAATGTTGGAGACTCGAGTTCAACGCTCAGCTCCCGAAAAGCTAGCTGATGAAGAAGTGAAATTCAGAAACATGTCCTAGTAACCATCGCCGTTTGTAAACTTACAATTTTTCTCTAATATCAATTACGTAAATGGCTGCTGATAAAAAACTACACGAAGATACCAAAAACAAACATTTATGGAAATTTTAACATTCTGTATTGAAGAGAACCGTTATTTCAAGTTCAACGACCAGGTATACACACAACTAAAGGGAATGCCTATGGGATCCCCGTTGTCCCCAGTGATTGCGGACATAATATTGGAAGAAATTTTAACCACCACAATAAAAAAAACTAGCACAGCCACCGATATTGCTAACAAAGTACGTTGATGATCTGTTCGCGATTGTCCCCGAAAAAGAAGTACATAACACACTCAACGCTTTCAACACTTTTCACAAAAACATAAAATTGACATTAGAAATAGAGGAAGATGGAAAACTACCGTATCTAGACTCCATTGTGATAAAAAGAGGAAATCAACTAAAGTTATCGTGGTATAAGAAGCAAATATCTTCAGGACGAATCATTAACTTCCACTCAAAATACCCGAAGTCAATGATAATGAATACAGCAATGTGCTGTATACAACGGATGCTGCGTATATCGGACGACACGTACCACAACGAGGTAATAAGAGAAGCGGAAAATATATTGAAGAGCAATGATTTCCCGAACAGCATTATTAAAACATTAATTAAAAATGCAAAATCCAACAAAGGAAAACAAAAATCCGAAAAACCTACCGTTTTTAGATTCGTAACATATATACCGCGGTTATCAGAACGACTCGCAAAGTCTGATTGCTATCACGGAGAAAAAGTTAAAATTGCACATAAACCTAACAACACATTAAGGTGTTTCTTTAACAAACCAAAAGCAAAGATACCCGAAACCGAAAAAAGCAATGTCATATATAAAATCCCATGCGGCGGTAAAAACAACGAACCATGTAACAGCGTTTACGTAGGAACAACAAAATCAAAATTAACAAGTAAGGAAGGTTAAGTTCGGGTGTAACCGAACATTACATACTCAGTTGAGAGCTATGGTGACAACATAAGGGAAAATAACCATGTAGGAAAATGAACCGAGGGAAACCCTGGAATGTGTTTGTATGACATGTGTATCAAATGAAAGGCATTAAAGAGTATTTTATGAGGAAGTGCGCCATAGTTCTATAGGTGGACGCCATTTAGGGATATAGCCATAAAGGTGGATCAGGGTTGACTCTAGAATGCGTTTGTACGATATGTGTATCAAATGAAAGGTATTAATGAGTATTTTAAAAGGGCGTGGACCTAAGTTCTATAGATGGACGCCTTTTCGAGATAAAGATGGACCAGGGGTGACTCTAGAATGCGTTTGTACGATATGGGTATCAAATGAAAGGTGTTAATGAGCATTTTAAAAGGTAGTAATCCTTAGTTCCATAGGTGGACGCCGTTTCGAGATATCGCCATAAAGGTGGACCAGGGGTGACCCAAGAATTTGTTTGCACAATATGGGCATCAAACGAAAGGTGTTAATTAGTATTTTAAAAGGGAGTGGGCCTTAGTTCTATAGGTGGACGCCGTTTCGAGATATCGCCATAAAGGTGGGCCAGGGGTGACTCTAGAATTCGTTTGTGCAATATGGGTATCAAACGAAAGGAGTTAATGAGTATTTTAAGAGGGAGTGGGCCTCAGTTCTATAGCTGGACGCATTTTCGCGGTATCGCAATAAAGGTGGACCAGGGGTGACTCTAGACTTTGTTTGTATGATATGGGTATCAAATGAAAGGTGTTCATGATTATTTTAAAAGGGCGTGGGGCTTAGTTCTATAGGTGGACCCCTTTTCGAGATATCGCCATAAAGGTGGACCAGGGGTGACTCTAGAATTCGTTTGTGCAATATGGGTATCAAACGAAAGGAGTTAATGAGTATTTTAAGAGGGAGTGGGCCTTAGTTCTATAGGTGGACGCCTTTTCGAAATATCGCCATAAAGATGGACCAGGTGTGACTCTAGAATGCGTTTGTACGATATGGGTATCAAATGAAAGGTGTTAATGAGTATTTTAAAAGGGAGTAATCCTTAGTTCCATAGGTGGACGCCGTTTCGAGATATCGCCATAAAGGTGGGCCAGGGGTGACTCTAGAATTCGTTTGTGCAATATGGGTATCAAACGAAAGGAGTTAATGAGTATTTTAAGAGGGAGTGGGCCTTTCTGGACCAGGGGTGACTCTAGACTTTATTTGTACGATATGGGTATCAAATGAAAGGTGTTAATGAGTATTTTTAAAAGGGAGTGGGCCTTCGTTCTATAGGTGTTAGCCTTTTCGAAATATCGCCAAAAAGGTGGACCAGGGGTGACTCTAGAATGAGTTTGTACGATATGGGTATCAAATAAAAGGTATTAATGAGAGTTTTAAAAGGGAGTGGTGGTAGTTGTATATGTGAAGGCGTTTTCCAGATATCGACCAAAATGTGGACCAGGGTGACCCAGAACATCATCTGTTGGATACCGCTAATTTATTTATATATGTAATACCTGCCAAGATTTTAAGGGTTTTTTATTTCGCCCTGCAGAACTTTTTCATTTTCTTCTACTTAATATGGTAGGTGTCACAACCATTTTGTAAAGTTTTTTCTAAAGTTATATTTCGCGTCAATAAAACAATCCAATTACCTTACCATATTTCATCCCTTTTTTCGTATTTGGTATAGAATTATGGCATTTTTTTCATTTTTCGTCATTTTCGATATCGAAAAAGCGGGCGTGGTCATAGTCGGATTTCGTTCATTTTTCATACCAAGATAAAGTGAGTTCAGATAAGTACGTGAACTGAGTTTAGTAAAGATATATCGATTTTTGCTCAAGTTATCGTGTTAACGGCCATGCGGAAGGACAGACGGACGACTGTGTATAAAAACTGGGCGTGACATCAACCGATTTTGCCCATTTTCACAGAAAACAGTTAACGCCATAAAATCTATGCCCCTACCAAATTTCAAAAGGATTGGTTAATTTTTGTTCGACTAATGGCGTTAAAAGTATCCTAGACAAATTAAATGAAAAAGGGCGGAGCCACGCCCATTTTTAAATTTTCTTTTATTTTTGTATTTTGTTGCACCATATCATTACTGGAGTTGAATCTTGACATAATTTACTTATATACTGTAAGGATATTAAATTTTTTGTTAAAATTTTACTTTAAAAAAATTTTTTTTTTTTAAGTGGGCGTGGTCCTTCTTCGATTTTGCTAATTTTTATTAAGCGTACATATAGTAATAAGAGTTACGTTCCTGCAAAATTTCATCATGATATCTTCAACGACTGCCAAATTACAGCATGCAAAATTTTTAAATTACCTTCTTTTAAAAGTGGGCGGTGCCACGCCCATTGTCCAAAATTTTACTAACTTTTTATTTTGCGTCATAAGTTCAACTTATCTACCAAGTTTCGTCGCTTTATCGGTTTTTTGTAATGAATTATCGCACTTTTTCGGTTTTTCGAAATTTTCGATATCGAAAAAGTGGGCGTGGTTATAGTCCGATATCGTTCATTTTAAATAGCGATCTGAGATGAATGCTCAGGAACCTACATACCAAATTTCATCAAGATACCTCAAAATTTACTCAAGTTATCGTGTTAACGGACGGACGGACGGACGGACGGACATGGCTCAATCAAATTTTTTTCGATCCTGATTATTTTGATATATGGAAGTCTATATCTATCTCGATTCCTTTATATATGTACAACCAACCGTTATCCAATCAAACTTAATATACTCTGTGAGCTCTGCTCAACTGAGCATAAAAACCAGATTGTCGCAACACAAATCAGATTTAAAATATTGCCAATAGTCTAATAATCAAAAAACAGCACTAATGGCTCACTGTGCAGCTAGCGGCCATATACCGAGCTTCGAGAGCGCGAGCATTCTCCAACAAGAGCAACACTACAATAAGCGCTTTACATTGGAAATGCTACATATCGTAAACACTTCAGAACACATTAGACTGAACTATAAAACTGACATTGACCATTCCGCTCACAACTATAAATATTTACTAACAAACAAACGACCAGTACCAAACTCCACGTCACGGCGGAAGGACGTGTAAAATAATGTATGTGATATTTTTAATCAATTTTATTGTAAAGTTTTTGGTTTTATTTATTAATAAAAAAATTTTTGTACTTTTGTAGTTCCCTGAGGACGGTTACCGTAGTGTAACCGAAATATATCGGAAGAAAAAAACCTATGTGTTTCATTTAAAGAGACCTTGAGCCAGCAGAATCGCCAAATATTTACAAGAACACAGGTCGCAAAAAATCCAATAGTATTACAAAGTCGGAAGGCACGCCGTAAGCATAAAACAACAAAAATGGGGTATGCAAAAATTAAAGCCAACTACAAAAACTGTAAAGCGGTAATAAATAAATTCCAATCCATATCAAAAAAATTGGTTAAAATCAGGTCTAGTATAAAATTCTTGCTACAATGCAGGAAATCTAAGCTTATTCCTAATTTTATAAGAAACTCTACTCAGTGTATGTATGTATTTGACCGATACACACACTCCGACATAAACATCATTTTAGACAAACATACACACAACTTCCATACAAAAGCTTAAATACACTTATCAAACACAAACACAACTTTTTGAAGATACAAAATCAGCGGTTAGAAAAAATAACAACAAAATTAAAAAAGCAACTGAGCCCAGATGACTTCAACACATTTATGGAATGGAATCGCTGCCCGTAGAGGTACTTGTGAAAATGTTTAATGCACTCTACCAATGCCAATAGCTCTCTCCGTGTAACGCAATAGCTGCTCTCTGGTTTTCCAATTGATCGGCTGTAATATGCAACTACCTTCTCCTGTCCATCGACCAGTTGTAACAAAACGCCTTCTGTAGCATATCCACTCGCATCTGTATCTAGAATAAACTTTGCTCCTGGAATCGGATATGCCAACATTGGGGCAGTGCACAAACGCCATTTCAATGTTTGGAACGCCACTTCTTGCTACTTCTTCCATTCAAAAGCTTTTCCTTTTTTTGTAAGCTCGTGGAGGCTATGGGGTACGCTGGCAAAGTTTGGTACAAACTGGCGGTAATATGTGCACATCCCAAGGAAACATCGATCTTTTCATTCGCAGTGCAGATGCCCTCTGCCGTTACCTTGTGACCCAAATAACTTACTTCATTTTTGAAGAGTAAACACTTTTTGGGACTTAGTTTAAGACCAGCGCCAGATATTCTCTGGAAAACTTTCTCCAAGTTCTTGAGATGTTCATCAAAGTTCTTTCCCAATACGATGATGCCCAGGTACACCAAGCATGTTTTCCAATGTAGTCCTTTAAATACCTGATCCATGAGTCTCTCAAAAGTAGCTGGTGCATTACAAAGTCCAAAAGGCATCACTGTAAATTGCCACCTCCGCGACTGAAGGCTTTTTTCTCTTGGTCTTCCTCCTTCACCTCTACCATTTCATACCAGATAGTGAGTCAAGAGTGTCGGAAATTCTAGGCAATGGGTAGCTATCATTTTTCGTGACGTCGTTCAACTTCCGGTAGTCCACGCAAAACCTCATTTTTCCATCCTTCTTCTTCACAAGTACCACCAGTGAGCTCCATGGACTAGATGATGGTTCAATGACGCTGCTGTCGCTCGTTTCTCGTTTGACTTACAACTTCCCGCTTCACCACTGGAACACTACGAGGAGCTTGACGGATCGGCATCGCATCTCCAGTGTCAATTTGATGTCTCACAACGTTGGTGCGGCCTGGTTTGGAACTATCTTGGTCAAATATGTTTGCGTACTTTAGGAGCAGTTGTTTTGCCTTACTGTGATTGTCTTCCTCTAGCCCTTCCGTCCATGCCGTGATGTCATTTGAAAGATCAGTCTTGCTAGTTGAAACGTGTTCCTGGAGCTGTTCACAGTTGATAACTACTTCAGCCTCTTGGCATCTTCCCAATATGGCTCCTTTGGTAAGTTTGAGTGGTGATTTGTCCTCATTGAGTACTATTACTGGAATACGTCCATCTTGTTCTTTCATAGCCAAGGTTCTTCCTACAAGTTTTTTTTTGGTGTTGATTCATTTGCTGCCTCTACAACCCACAATTTGTTTGTCCCATCAATCTTTGCCCAGATGACCGCCTCCGATTTTGGTGGTATTTGTCGTTAACTGCTGTAACTATTTTCGTAGCCGAAAATAAATGGCATATCCATGTGCTTATGTTGCATCGTCTTGCTTTGCATGTCGATATTGATGCCTTGGTCGATTAAGAAGGCCATTCCAATTATGATTTCAGCAACAATCTCTGCCACAATATAATTGTGTAGTTCCGTAACGTTCCCAATTGAGGCTTCAAATTCTACTTCTCCTAGAACCTGGGTGTCTTCTCCAGTAGCTGTACGTAATCTTGCTCCATGCAATGGATCTTATTTTCTTGTTGACTAAATCCGATCGAATCATGGAATCATGGAATGAGTAAGTAAACTTTCCTTTCCATCCACATGTCCTCCGATAGTAAGATTGCTTGACCTTCTTCCAATTTGCGAGATACACATTATGGGGCATTCAATTGCGGGAGCCAGCTGTCGCCCCTTGCGGCTGATTCGTTTTAGTTTAACGATTAAGTGGACTTGGAGATTTGCTCATCTCCTTCAGCTCTGCATTTAGGGCAACCCACATTGTTGGAACTATTAGTAATATTGCTACAATGTCGTGCATTGTGACCTGGGTTGCCGCACAGTGCTTCCAAAAATGTGCTTACCCAATCTGGCCTTTCCACTTCCAAGCGATCACCTTTGTATGCTGGTTTACTCAATAGTGAGGCAGTTTTTGCGAATTAAGATTTTGGGTTTGCGTATGTCGCTCGCTTCGTTTCAACATCCCGTATTCCATTGATAAAGCAATGAATTTTTACCCTGTCGGTGTATTCCACGGGTGCGTCCACGTTTCCCAAATGAGCCAACCTTTCAACATCTGAAGCAAATTCTTGCAAAGTCCCTATCGCCTTTCTAGAAGGCCGATCAATGTTTCGTAGTTGTTTCGTTCTTCCTCTAAAATGGTCTGTAAGATCTCAGCAGAAGGTTCTTTTGACGACGCGAACAATGTATCAACTTTATCGTCGGCATTCCAGTTGTTCCCTGCTGACGTCTTCCCGAAATGGAGCTTAAATCCCTGGAAAGGAACAGAATTATCAAACCTTTGGATTTTACCTACAGAGAAGATGTTGAAGATACTGGACGGTTCAATGGTAGCTGCTGAATACGATCTTTTAAAGCATCAATCTCGGCCTCCTGAAACTGCGTTAGTTTCTCTTCCAAACGCGCTTCCAGTTGTGCGGAGATCTGCGATGATACCTGTGCTGAAATTTGTGCCGACATTTTGGATATAAGTGCCTCTTGTGTTTCAATTTTAGATGTTATTGCTGACGACTTCGCTTAGATATATGTCTCCTGTGCTTCTATCTCAGATGTTAATCGTGTCTCTTGCGATTCCAGTTGGGATATCATTATCGATGTTTATGCAGATATTGCAGTCAATGCATGTTCAAGTCTGTGTTCGTCACTGCTTGCTGTGTTTCATTTTTTCTTCCATTTTTGTTGTTGGCTCGTCCCTATCAGGATGAAAGACATACTCTTCAACATTGATTCCTTCCGACTCCATAACTTCTCATATCCGTGCTTGAACTTCGGACTTGTTTCGGGTGGTATTCAATCCCCGGATCTCCAGTTCCTTTTTTAGTTGCTAGATCTTCAATCACTTAACTTTTTCATGTCCAAGTTGTTTTCGAAATCTTTGTTTATTAACCAATTCCTCTTCTGACACCAATTGTAACGAATCTTGGGGGATATAGATTATTTTTCACCTTCTGCTAACGTACGAATCGCTGAACTCTCGGATAAATGACTCCAATATTCAATATTGCAAAATTGTCTTTATTTAGACTTTGCGAGTAGTACTTCACAATAAAAATTTTAATTTACTAATAGCTCGTTTAAATCAAACTGATTACTGATTCTTCAGCTTGTGCTGCTTTTATACTCTCGGTTACCTAGTTCACCCATTTCTCCTTAGGTCTAGACATTTCACGTACATGCCTTCTAGAACAGTTGTATCTCATGCTTGGTTATATAGCTTTAAACATGTATATCTGTAGTTCGTGCTTTTTTTCTAGCTATATGCGGGTGTATGTGTGAGTAAAAACTTCTGCGCTTAGCTGCCGGCTACATATGTGTATGTGAAAAAATTTCTCTGCTGCAAGCTGCTGGTTAAATTTATTGAATATTCTGCTCTGCCTTGTACATAAGTGTGGCTGCTTGCTGCTGTTGTTGTTGTGATTATTTACTAACAGTATAGTGATGCTATTATTCGCCACAATAGGTTATACACTATGGCCAACAGAGGTTGTTGTCTCCTTTGTGCGCCTAGCCTAGAGAGTTGCAAACAAACATACATACAAGCTTATATAAGCGTATCAAAAAGCGTGTTTTTTAGTTTTTGAGACTATATTTATTTGATTTGATATTTAAGACCTTAATTATAGCTTATGATTATTTCAAATATTTAAGCAACTGCGCCTTTTAGGTGTGCGATTTACGAAATCCATATTTTTTGGTTCTCTTTCAAATACTCGTATTAGGTTTTAAAATATATCTTTTGTTTCGTAAGAAACTTTTTCACATAAGGGCCTATGTCTCCATTCTATTTTCTTCCTACATGGAAAATGTTTAGGATTTTCTACTTAATATTCACGTATACGGCCAAAAGGAAGGCAGCAGGCGCGGACAGGAGAGTTACAAACAAACTTATGTTCATGGCTCAATTATATAGCTGATTTTATTTTTTCCATTTCACTGGTATTGGAGTTGTAAAAAGGAGATGGAAAAGGCAAAACGTAAGCAACACATTGACAAAAATTTACTGCCGTGAAGGTCGATTTTTGATAAAATAAGTAAGGAAGGCTAAGTTCGGGTGTAACCGAACATATCATACTCAGCTGAGAGCTTTGGGGAAAAAATAAGGGAAAATTAACATAGGTTAACCCTGGAATGTGTTTGTATAACATGGGTATCAAAAGGAAGGTATTAAAACGTATTTTAAAAGGCAGTGGGATATAGATCTATAGGTGGACGCCATTTCGGAATATCGCCATAAAGGTGGACCAGGGGTGACTCTAGAATGTCTTTGTACGATAATGTATCAAATGAAAGGTGTTAATGATTATTTAAAAGGGAGTGGGCCTTAGGTCTATAGGTGGACGCCATTTCGCGATATCGCCATAAAAGTGGACCAGGGGTGACTACATAATGTGTTTGTACGATATGGCTATCAAACTAAAGGTATTAGTGAAGGTTTTGAAAGGGAGTGGCCCTTAGTTGTATATATGATGGAGTCAATAAACCAATCCAATCACCATGTTTCATCCCTTTTTTCGTATTTGGTATAGAATTATGATATTTTTTTCATTTTTCGAAATTTTCGATATCGAAAAAGTGGGCGTGGTCTTAGTCGAATTTCGCCCATTTTTAACACCAAGATAAAGTGAGTTCAGATAAGTACGTGAACTAAGTTTAGTAACGATATATTGATTTTTGCTCAAGTTATCGTGCTAGCAGCCGAGCGGAAGGTCAGACGGTCGACTGTGTATAAAAACTGGGCGTGGCTTCAACTGATTTTGCCCATTTTCACAGAAAACTGTTATCGTCATAAAAACTTTGCCCTTACTAAATTGCATAAGGATTGGTAAATTTTTGTTCGACTTATGGCATTAAAAGTATTCTAGACAAATTAAATGAAAAAGGGCGGGGCCACGCTCATTTTGAAAATTTCTTTTATTTTTGTATTTTGTAACACCATATCATTACTGGAGTTGAATGTTTACATAATTTACTTATATGCTGTAAGGATATTGAATTTTTTTTTTTAAATTTGACTTCTAAAATTTTATTTTTTATTGAGAACACATATAGTAATTGGAGTAATGTTCCTGCCAAATTTCAACATGATATCTTCTACGACGGCCAAATTACAGCTTGCAAAACTTTGAAATTACCTTCTTTTAAAAGTGGGCGGTGCCACGCCCATTGTCCAAAAATTTTACTAATTTTCGATTGTACGTCATGAGTTCAACCCACCTACTAAATTTCATCGCTCTATCCTACTTTGGTAATGATTTATCGTGCTTTTTCGATTTTTCGAAATTTTCGATATCGAAAAAGTGGGCGCGGTTATAGTCCGATATCGTTCATTTTAAATAGCGCTCTGAGATGAGTGCCCAGGAACCTTCATACCAAATTTCATCAAGATACCTCAAGATTTACTCAAGTTATCGTGTTAACGGACAGACGGACGGACGGACGGACATGGCTCAATCAAATTTTTTTTCGATCCTGATGATTTTGATATGTGGAAGTCTGTATCTATCTCGATTCCCTTATACCTGTACAACCAACCGTTATCCAATCAAAGTTAATATACTCTGTGAGCTCTGCTCAACTGAGCATAAAAACGGTGGAAAGTAAACTCTTAAATCTTATTATACGAATCAAATATGCATTAGGAACGCAAAAGGAAAGAGAGGTAAGCTCCACATTAGATAAAATACACCAAAAACTTGATATGGAAGATTTCAAGGGATTCTTAGATAGCGAGAAACTTATAACTAATAACTTGACAACAATATTAGAGAAAAAACACACCAACAAATTCGACAGACTTAAACATATACAAAAACAGTCTCTTAACAATAAGAACGTACCGAAGTGGTTATACAATGCGACAAAAGTCGAAATACCGACAGACATCCAGTGGCTCCTCTCCTTAGGTCCCAAATACTCTTTACCTATAGGTAGCACTGAGTTCCCGCTGTTCAAACTAATAGCAGATGGAGAGGATTGCATTCAAACTATCAGAGATAAAGACCAGCAAGAAATTGACAGGAACAATCTAACCACACTAATACGGGATCAGCCGAAAAAACCTAAAAATAGCGTGAGAGACAAAGTTATAATACAAATTTACTTGTTCTGAATGCCGATAAAGGCAATGTTACAGCTTTAATGTATAGGGATGAGTATATGAAAAGAAGTTAAAAGAGATGGTTAACGACATTTCCACTTACAGATTACTAAAACGAGCCCCACTAATAAGCTTCAAGACAAAAATAATGAAATTGCAGAGAAACTATTTAAACATAAAATGAAGATGCGAAAGAGAAATAACAACTGATAACCAAAACGGCCATTGCGCCAAGACTATATGGTTTACCCAAAATCCATAAAGAAAGTTACCACTGAGGCCCATTTGTTCGTGTGTCAATTCCCCATCATACATACAAGTTAAGTAAATATGTTGTCAATATCCTTAAAAATACTGGCATAAGTCATTTCATGTCGTTTAGGTTCAGTGGTAATTTGTTTGTATCTCTCCTCGCCTCCAGTTTTTTAGAGTCCAATATCCAAAAGATGCAATTCTTATTATTATTTTATAATTGTAGAACCATCTATATATGCATTCGTTCAAAAATAACAATGCATTTAAGACCATGAGTTGGAAATGACTTATGCCACTTTCCAAATAAACGGTTCAAATATACCATATTTGTATTTGGTCTGTCTAATAGAATAAATTATTCGAACATATATGACAGAGAGAAATTTAAATTAGCTTTTACATACAACAATACGTTGCAATGGAGGATTTTTAGCAATACGAAAAGCAGAATAGAGAAATGTGATAAATCGGACGTTATATATAAAATTAATTGTAATGGTGATGGGTCCCACGTATGCGACAAAGTATATGTGGGGACAACTAAATCGAAATTGAAGACGAGGATTTCCGGACATAAATCAAATATTAACAAGTAAGGAAGGTTAAGTTCGGGTGTAACCGAACATTACATACTCAGTTGAGAGCTATGGTGACAACATAAGGGAAAATAACCATGTAGGAAAATGAACCGAGGGAAACCCTGGAATGTGTTTGTATGACATGTGTATCAAATGAAAGGCATTAAATAGTATTTTATGAGGGAGTGGGCCATAGTTCTATAGGTGGACGCCATTTAGGGATATAGCCATAAAGGTGGATCAGGGTTGACTCTAGAATGCGTTTGTACGATATGGGTATCAAATGAAAGGTGTTAATGAGTATTTTAAAAGGGAGTAATCCTTAGTTCCATAGGTGGACGCCGTTTCGAGATATCGCCACAAAGACGGACCAGGGTTGACTCTAGAATGCGTTTGTACGATATGTGTATCAAATGAAAGGTATTAATGAGTATTTTAAACGGGCGTGGACCTAAGTTCTCTAGATGGACGCCTTTTCGAGATAAAGATGGACCAGGGGTGACTCTAGAATGCGTTTGTACGATATGGGTATCAAATGAAAGGTGTTAATGAGCATTTTAAAAGGGAGTAATCCTTAGTTCCATAGGTGGACGCCGTTTCGAGATATCGCCATTAAGGTGGACCAGGGGTGACCCTAGAATTTGTTTGCACAATATGGGCATCAAACGAAATGTGTTAATGAGTATTTTAAAAGGGAGTGGGCCTTAGTTCTATAGGTGGACGCCGTTTCGAGATATCGCCATAAAGGTGGGCCAGGGGTGACTCTAGAATTCGTTTGTGCAATATGGGTATCAAACGAAAGGAGTTAATGAGTATTTTAAGAGGGAGTGGGCTTCAGTTCTATAGGTGGACGCATTTTCGCGGTATCGCAATAAAGGTGGACCAGGGGTGACTCTAGACTTTGTTTGTACGATATGGGTATCAAATGAAAGGTGTTAATGAGTATTTTTAAAAGGGAGTGGGCCTTCGTTTTATAGTTGTTCGCCTTTTCGAGATATCGCCATAAAGGTGGACCAGGGGTGACTTTAGAATTTGTTTGTATGATATGAGTATCAAACGAAAGGTGTTAATGATTGTTTTAAAAGGACGTGGGGCTTAGTTCTATAGGTGGACCCCTTTTCGAGATATCGCCATAAAGGTGGACCAGGGGTGACTCTAGAATTCGTTTGTGCAATATGGGTATCAAACGAAAGGAGTTAATGAGTATTTTAAGAGGGAGTGGGCCTTAGTTCTATAGGTGGACGCCTTTTCGAAATATCGCCATAAAGATGGACCAGGTGTGACTCTAGAATGCGTTTGTACGATATGGGTATCAAATGAAAGGTGTTAATGAGTATTTTAAAAGGGAGTAATCCTTAGTTCCATAGGTGGACGCCGTTTCGAGATATCGCCATAAAGGTGGGCCAGGGGTGACTCTAGAATTCGTTTGTGCAATATGGGTATCAAACGAAAGGAGTTAATGAGTATTTTAAGAGGGAGTGGGCCTTAGTTCTATAGGTGGACGCCTTTTCGAAATATCGCCATAAAGATGGACCAGGTGTGACTCTAGAATGCGTTTGTACGATATGGGTATCAAATGAAAGGTGTTAATGAGTATTTTAAAAGGGAGTAATCCTTAGTTCCATAGGTGGACGCCGCTTCGAGATATCGCCATAAAGGTGGGCCAGGGGTGACTCTAGAATTCGTTTGTGCAATATGGGTATCAAACGAAAGGAGTTAATGAGTATTTTAAGAGGGAGTGGGCCTTTCTGGACCAGGGGTGACTCTAGACTTTGTTTGTACGATATGGGTATCAAATGAAAGGTGTTAATGAGTATTTTAAAAGGGAGTGGGCCTTCGTTCTATAGGTGTTCGCCTTTTCGAAATATCGCCATAAAGGTGGACCAGGGGTGACTCTAGAATGAGTTTGTACGATATGGGTATCAAATAAAAGGTATTAATGAGAGTTTTAAAAGGGAGTGGTGGTAGTTGTATATGTGAAGGCGTTTTCCAGATATCGACCAAAATGTGGACCAGGGTGACCCAGAACATCATCTGTTGGATACCGCTAATTTATTTATATATGTAATACCTGCCAAGATTTTAAGGGTTTTTTATTTCGCCCTGCAGAACTTTTTCATTTTCTTCTACTTAATATGGTAGGTGTCACAACCATTTTGTAAAGTTTTTTCTAAAGTTATATTTCGCGTCAATAAAACAATCCAATTACCTTACCATATTTCATCCCTTTTTTCGTATTTGGTATAGAATTATGGCATTTGTTTCATTTTTCGTAATTTTCGATATCGAAAAAGCGGGCGTGGTCATAGTCGGATTTCGTTCATTTTTCATACCAAGATAAAGTGAGTTCAGATAAGTACGTGAACTGAGTTTAGTAAAGATATATCGATTTTTGCTCAAGTTATCGTGTTAACGGCCATGCGGAAGGACAGACGGACGACTGTGTATAAAAACTGGGCGTGACATCAACCGATTTCGCCCATTTTCACAGAAAACAGTTAACGCCATAAAATCTATGCCCCTACCAAATTTCAAAAGGATTGGTTAATTTTTGTTCGACTTATGGCGTTAAAAGTATCCTAGACAAATTAAATTAAAAAGGGCGGAGCCACGCTCATTTTTAAATTTTCTTTTATTTTTGTATTTTGTTGCACCATATCATTACTGGAGTTGAATCTTGACTTAATTTACTTATATACTGTAAGGATATTAAATTGTTTGTTAAAATTTTACTTTAAAAAAAATTTTTTTTTAAAGTGGGCGTGGTCCTTCTCCGATTTTGCTAATTTTTATTAAGCGTACATATAGTAATAAGAGTAACGTTCCTGAAAAATTTCATCATGATATCTTCAACGACTGCCAAATTACAGCATGCAAAATTCTTAAATTACCTTCTTTTAAAAGTGGGCGGTGCCACGCCCATTGTCCAAAATTTTACTAACTTTCTATTTTGCGTCTTAAGTTCAACTCATCTACCAAGTTTCGTCGCTTTATCGGTCTTTTGTAATGAATTATCGCACTTTTTCGGTTTTTCGAAATTTTCGATATCGAAAAAGTGGGCGTGGTTATAGTCCGATATCGTTCATTTTAAATAGCGATCTGAGATGAATGCTCAGGAACCTACATACCAAATCAAGATACCTCAAAATTTACTCAAGTTATCGTGTTAACGGACGGACGGACGGACATGGCTCAATCAAATTTTTTTTCGATCCTGATTATTTTGATATATGGAAGTCTATATCTATCTCGATTCCTTTATATATGTACAACCAACCGTTTTCCAATCAAACTTAATATACTCTGTGAGCTCTGCTCAACTGAGCATAAAAATCTTTACAACCCTAATGACAAAAAACAGCTTTAACTCAGTACTGCAGAAACACTGGACACTCTCCCGACTTGGAAAATGTAACAATAATGCAGCATGAGCTACATACTTGAAATGTTGCACATAATTAATACACCAAGTGACAAACATAAAAAAAAAAAAAAAATCAGACACAGACCGTTGCGCCTACGCCTATAGAGAGCTTATTAACAACAAAAACAATTAAGGAAGGCTAAGTTCGGGTGTAACCGAACATTACATACACAGCTGAGAGCTTTGGAGACAAAATAAGGGAAAATCACCATTTAGCAAAATGAACCTAGGGTAACCCCGGAAAGTGTTTGTATGACATGTGTATCAAATGAAAAGTGTTAATGATTATTTAAAACATAGTGGGCCTTACTTCTATAGATGGACGCCTTTTCGAGATATCGCAATAAGGGTGGACTCTAAAATGTGTTTGTACGATATGAGTATCAAATTAAAAGTATTAATGAGGGTTTTAAAAGGGCGTAGCCCTTAGTTGTATATGTGAAGGCGTTTTCGAGATATCGACCAAAATGTGGACCAGGGTGACCCAGAACATCTTCTGTCCGGTACCGCTAATTTATTTATATATGTCATACCACGAACGGTATTCCTGCCAAGTTTCCAAGGGCTTTTGATTTCTCCCTGCAGAACTTTTTCATTTTCTTCTACTTAATATGGTAGGTGTCACACCCATTTTACAAAGTTTTTTCTAAAGTTATATTTTGCGATACTATTGGATTTTTTGCGACCTGTGTTCTTGTAAATATTTGGCGATTCTGCTGGCTCAAGGTCTCTTTAAATGAAACACATAGGTTTTTTTCTTCCGATATATTTCGGTTACACCACGGTAACCGTCCTCAGCGAACTACAAAAGTACAAAAATTTTTTTATTAATAAATAAAATTAAAAACTTTACAATAAAATTGATTAAAAATATCACATACATTATTTTACACGTCCTTCCGCCGTGACGTGGAGTTTGGTACTGGTCGTTTGTTTGTTAGTAAATATTTATAGTTGTGAGCGGAATGGTCAATGTCAGTTTTATAGTTCAGTCTAATGTGTTCTGGAGTGTTTACGATATGTAGCATTTCCAATGTAAAGCGCTTATTGTAGTGTTGCTCTTGTTGGAGAATGCTCGCGCTCTCGAAGCTCGGTATATGGCCGCTAGCTGCACAGTGAGCCATTAGTGCTGTTTTTTGATTATTAGACTGTTGGCAATATTTTAAATCTGATTTGTGTTGCGACAGTCTGGTTTTTAATTTTGATTTTGTTGTTCCTACGTAAACGCTGTTTATATATGACATTGCTTTTTTCGGTTTCGTGTATCTTTGCTTTTGTTTTGTTAAAGAAACACCTTAATGTGTTGTTAGGTTTATGTGCAATTTTAACTTTTTCTCCGTCATAGCAATCAGACTTTACGAGTCGTTCTGATAACCGCGGTATATATGTTACGGATCTAAAAACGGTAGGTATGCGAAAATTAAAGCCAACTACAAAAACTGTAAAGCGGTAATAAATAAATTCCAATCCATATCAAAAAAATTTGTTAAAATCAGGTCTAGTATAAAATTCTTGCTACAATGCAGGAAATCTAAGCTTATTCCTAATTTTATAAGAAACTCTACTCAGTGTAAAAAATTATTTGTATTTGACCGATACACACACTCCGACATAAACAGCATTTTAGACAAACATACACACAACTTCCATACAAAAATCTTAAATACACTTATCAAACACAAACACAACTTTTTGAAGATACAAAATCAGCGGTTAGAAAAAATAACAACAAAATTAAAAAAGCAACTGAGCCCAGATGACTTCAACACATTTATGGAATGTGAGGAGAATGTTACAAAAAAGTATCATCAACATTAAAGGAGAATCAAATATCAAAATATAAGAAATTTCGAAGTGAAGGCAATAAGCACAAAAGTGGACTTCCCACAAAACATTAAAGCGCTGTTGAAAAAGGGACCGAAGTACGGGATACCAGTGGAAAACAAACGTTTTCCTCTTTTTCAATATATCGCCGATAGAGAGCATCTAATACAGACTCTCAATGAGACTGAGAAACAAGAGGAGGCGCGTACCAAGTTTGCGCTATTATTAAAAGAGCACACAAAAACAAACAACCAAAGTGCAGTAGATCGTGCAATAATAGACACAGTGGGGCAAACGCGGAAATTTTTAAATCAAAATAAAAACATTAAAATTTTAACTTCTGACAAAGGAAATAAAACTGTAGCAATGGAAAACGATGACTATGAAAATAAAATGACTAATATATTAAGCGACCTGACGACCTACAGAGTTCAAAGACAAGATCCCACATCGAAACTTCAAAGCAAGAATAATAGTCTGGTGGAAAAACTTTTTAAAATGGGAATAATTTCAAAGAAAGAAAAATTTAAACTGTCCACAACTACTGCATTGCCTCCAAGGATATATGGTCTCCCGAAAATACACAAAGAAGGAACCCGACTGAGACCAATATGCTCAGCCGTAGGATCACCTTCATATAGTTTATGCAAATTCATCACCAACATTTTAAGCAACATAACAGCGAACTCTGCATTTAATATCAAAAATACAATTGATTTTAAAGAGAGAATTAATAACACATTTATATGAGACGATGAAAAATTGGTTTCTTTCGATGTGGTCTCGCTGTTTCCGAGTATCCCAACACAGTTAGCACTCGGAATAATACAAAGTAAATGGCTGCTGATAAAAAACTACACGAAGATACCAAAACAAACATTTATGGAAATTTTAACATTCTGTATTGAAGAGAACTGTTATTTCAAGTTCAACGACCAGGTATACACACAACTAAAGGGAATGCCTATGGGATCCCCGTTGTCCCCAGTGATTGCGGACATAATATTGGAAGAACTTTTAACCACCACAATAAAAAACTAGCACAGCCACCGAGATTGCTAACAAAGTACGTTGATGATCTGTTCGCGATTGTCCCCGAAAAAGAAGTGCATTACACACTCAACGCTCTCAACACTTTTCATAAAAACATAAAATTTATATCAGAAATAGGGGGAGATGGAGAACTACCGTATCTAGACTCCATTGTGATAAAAAGAGGAAATCAACTAAAGTTATCGTGGTATAAGAAGCAAATATCTTCAGGACGAATCATTAACTTCCACTCAAAATACCCGAAGTCAATGATAATGAATACAGCAATGTGCTGTATACAACGGATGCTGCGTATATCGGACGACACGTACCACAACGAGGTAATAAGAGAAGCGGAAAATATATTGAAGAGCAATGTTTTCCCGAACAACATTATTAAAACATTAATTAAAAATGCAAAATCTAACAAAGGAAAACAAAAATCCGAAAAACCTACCGTTTTTAGATCCGTAACATATATACCGCGGTTATCAGAACGACTTTCAAAGTCTGATTGCTATGAGGGAGAAAAAGTTAAAATTGCACATAAACCTAACAACACGTTAAGGTGTTTCTTTAACAAAACAAAAGCAAAGATACCCGAAACCGAAAAAAGCAATGTCATATATAAAATCCCATGCGGCGGCAAAAACAGCGAACCATGTAAGAGCGTTTACGTAGGAACAACAAAATCAAAATTAAAAACCAGATTGTCGCAACACAAATCAGATTTAAAATATTGCCAACAGTCTAATAATCAAAAAACAGCACTAATGGCTCACTGTGCAGCTAGCGGCCATATACCGAGCTTCGAGAGCGCGAGCATTCTCCAACAAGAGCAACACTACAATAAGCGCTTTACATTGGAAATGCTACATATCGTAAACACTCCAGAACACATTAGACTGAACTATAAAACTGACATTGACCATTCCGCTCAGAACTATAAATATTTACTAACAAACAAACGACCAGTACCAAACTCCACGTCACGGCGGAAGGACGTGTAAAATAATGTATGTGATATTTTTAATCAATTTTATTGTAAAGTTTTTGGTTTTATTTATTAATAAAAAAATTGTTGTACTTTTGTAGTTCCCTGAGGACGGTTACCGTAGTGTAACTGAAATATATCAGAAGAAAAAAACCTATGGGTTTCATTTAAAGAGACCTTGAGCCAGCAAAATCGCCAAATAGTTATATTTTGCGTCAATAAGCCAATCCAATTACCATGTTCCATCTCTTTTTTCATATTTGGTACAGAATTATGGCATCTTTTTCATTTTTCGTAATTTTCGATATCGGAAAAGTGGGCGTGGTCATAGTCGGATTTCGGCCATATTTTATACCAAGATAAAGTGACTTCAGATAAGTACGTGAACTAAGTTTAGGTAAGATATATCGTTTTTTGCGCAAGTTATCGTGTTAACGGCCGAGCGGAAGGACAGACGGTCGACTGTTTATAAAAACTGGGCGTGGCTTCCGATTTCGCCCATTTTCACAGAAAACAGTTATCGTGATAGAGTCTATGTCCCTACCAAATATCACAAGGATTGGTTAATTTTTGTTCGACTTATGGCATTAAAAGTATTTATAGACGAATTAAATGAAAAAGGGCGGAGTTACGCCCATTTTGAAATTTTCTTTTATCTTTGTTTTTTTTTTGTTGCACCATATCATTATTGGAGTCGAATGTTGACATAATTTACTTTTATACTGTAAAGATATTAAATTTTTTGTTAAAATTTGACTTAAAAAAAATTTTTTTTTAAAGTGGGCGTGTTCGTCATCCGATTTCGCTAATTTTTCTTTAGCACATATATAGTAATAGGAGTAACGTGCCTACCAAATTTCATCATGATATCTTCAACGACTGCCAAATTACAGCTTGCAAAACTTTAAAATTACCTTCTTTTAAAAGTGGGCGGTGCCACGCCCATTGTCCAAAATTTTTCTAATTTTCTATTTTGCGTCATAAGGACAACGCACCTACCAAGTTTTATCGCTTTATCCGTCTTTGGTAATGAATTATCGCACTTTTTCGGTTTTTCGAAATTTTCGATATCGAGCGTGGTTGTAGTCCGATTTCGTTTATTATACCTTTCATGAACATGAAATGGTATATTAACTTTGGTCCGATGTTTGTAACGTTGAGAAATATAGAAGATAGACTCACCATTAGGTATACCGAATTGATCAGGGCGACGAACTGAGTTGATATAGCCATGTCCGTCTGTCCGTCCGTCTGTCTGTTTGAACGCAAACTAGTCCCTCAAATGTTGAGATATTTCAATGAAATTTGGCACAGGGATGTATTTTTGTATTATATTAGACATCTGTAGGATGCGGTAGAATCGGAACACTATAACATATATCTCCCATACAACCGATCGTTCAGATAAGACGATTTTGGTCATATCTGCCGCAATTTAGAAAGTGTGAACGTGAAACTCGGTGATATATATTCTAATATATCATATATAGCATATATCCCATACAACCGATCGTTCAGATAGAACGATTTTTGGCCATTTTTCCTTTAGTTTCCAATATTAAACGTGAAACTTGGTGATATATATTCGAATATATCATAGAAGATTTCCTGTAAAAATCATTTCGATCGGAGCTATATATAATATATATCCCATACAACCGATCTTTCAGATAAGGGGGTTTTTTGCCATTTTTTATTTTATATTTATCTTAAAAGACGTTTAGGTATGTACATCTGTTCACTATATATTTCTTATCTTATACATCCGATTATTTGGAGGTTACGAACGGGATAAGATTATTATTCAGCCCCATTCACGAAAGGTATGAAGTCTTCGGCACAGCTGAAGACAGTCCCGTCCTTACTTGTTTTAAATAGCGATCTGAGATGAGCGCCCAGGAACCTACATACAAAATTTCATCAAGATACCTCAAAATTTACTCAAGTTATCGTGTTTAAAGACGGACGGTCAGACGGACGGACGGACTTGGCTAAATGAATTTCTTTTTTCACCCAGATCATTTTGATATATAGAAGTCTATATCTATCTCGATTAGTTTATGCCGTTACGGATTACCGTTATGCGAACAAAGTTAATATACTCTGTGAGCTCTGCTCAGCTGTCAGCATCAGTCAGTATTCTGGGACAATGGTGTGGGGCATTCGTTGACAAAACAGGTGTGCCGATAGAAAGATATGTGTCCTCCGTGGAAACAGCTGGCGGCGGAGGCACAATGTTTTAGGAAAAATTACAACTCTTGTAAAATTTAACCAACTAAAACAAAAAGTGACATTCTTTTTATGCCCATACCTGGAGCAATATATCTACCTAGGAATAGATTTTTGGCGTACTTTTCAGTTAGCGCCGGAAGTGGTGGCCGTCGATGAAATTGATTTAAATATGTTAGAGCAGGAAATGGTTTCAGAGGAGAGTAAGAATGAGCGGCGCGTGTTACATAGTCTCACACCGGAACAGAAACAGCGTTTAGAAGAAGTAGTTAGCGATTTCAGAACTTTTGAAAAACACGGGTTAGGACGTACCAATCTAGAGAAACATAAAATTAAGCTTTTCGATGAAGCGGTACCCGTCAAAGAGCGGTATTATCCTTTGTCACCGGCAATGCGGGCAGTAGTTTATGAGGAGGTGGATAAAATGTTGGACTTGAGGGTGATAGAAGAAAGTGAGAGCCCTTGGAGTAACAGATGACAGTTGTGCGCAAACCGGGCAAGAACCGATTTTGCTTGGATGCGCGCAAACTAAACGCCATAACAGTGAAAGATGCGTATGCCTTACAAAATATCGAGGGCATCATTAGTCGTATCGACGACACCCACTTTATAAGCAGTGTCGACTTAAAATTTGCATTCTGGCAAATTGAGTTAGACGACAGTAGCAAGCCATATACCGCCTTTACATTACCCGGTCGTCCTCTCTACCAATTTGTCACCATGCCATTCGGGTTATGTAACGCTGTCCAAGGTTATGCCGGCTCATGGATTGTGTTATACCAGAAAAGCTAAAATCAAACGTTTTCATCTATTTGGACGATTTACTAATCATCGCCTCAGATTTCGACTCGCATTTGCGAATCTTAAAAGAAGTCGTCTCTTGCTTAAAATACGCAAATTTAACAATGGGATTGAGTAAGTCTAAATTTTGCTTTAAGGAGTTGCCTTAACTTGGCTTCATAGTAGGAGGAGGGATATTAAAAACAGACCCGGAAAAGATTAAGGCGATACAAAATATCCCTGTTCCCAAAACAGTAAAACAAGTTCGTAGTTTGCTTGGTACTGCCGGATGGTATAGGCGTTTCATAAAGGATTTCGCCACCATGGCGGCACCACTAACCGACTCTCTGAAAAAGGGAAGAAAATTTAAGATTTCAGACGAAGCAATAGAAGCATTTAACGCCTTAAAGAGAGCCCCCACAAGCGCTCCAGTCCTGAAACATTCAGATTATTCACAAAGGTTTTGGGTAGAGTGCGATGCATCTGATTATGTTCTGGGTGCGGTCCTATACCAGAAAGAATCTGATGGTGCTGAAAAACCAATCACGTATTTTTCGCAAAAATTCAATGAATGCCAGCACAAGTACAACACCACAGAGGAAGAATGTCTTGCAGCAGTAATGGCAGTCAAGAAATTTCGGTCTTATATCGATCTGATGCCATTTACAGTGGTGACGGATCATGCCAATTTAAAACGGCTGATGTCTTTAAAAGGCCTAAGTGGCAGATTAGCTAGGTGGTCTCTACAATTACAAGCGTTTGATTTTGAAACCGAGCACCGTAAAGGCTCAGAGAATATTGTCGCCGATACTTTGTCATGCTGTATAGAGGAAATCACCAATTCGCCAATAACTAATATTGACACCACTGTGTTTGAATCGGAAGGATATTTAGAACTAACAAAGACAAATGAAAGCAATAAGGAACGGTCTCCCGACTTGAAGGTAGAGGATGGGATGTTTTTTAAGAAATTTTTACTAAAGGACATTGAACTTGAGGAAAACGAATGGAAGCTACGGGTCCTGGAAGCACTGACATCAACCCTCATAGAGAACGCCCACTGTCCAGAGGTAGCTGCCTATGGGGGTATGGCAAAAATACTACATCGCCTACGGAGGGTGCATTACTGGCACAATATGGTGGTGCAGGTTCGGAACTTCGTGAAGGAATATCAAACATGTAAGGAATCGAAACCATCTAACGCGATTTTAAAACCAGGGATGGGGAAAGAAGTGGTTACTCTCTGCCCTTTTCAGAAGATATATGTAGATTTTTTGGGGAAGTATTTCGGAACTGTAAGAATCATATGGTGCCATACATCTAAAGACGGTCTATTATGCTCCGCAGTCGAATGCTGCTGAACGCGCGAATCAATCGGTACTAGCCACCATTAGATCTTATATCGAAATTGATCATAGGGATTTGTACCTAACCGAAATAGAGTGCTCTCTGCGCAGCGCTATACATTCAGCCACGAGAGTTTCACCATACTTTGCCTTGTTCGGACAGAATATGTTTCTTAATGGTGCAGGCTATGCATTGGCAAGGAAGTTAGGTAGTCTATCGGATAACGAAGTGTTCATTTTAGATCCGAGCGATAAAATGAGACTAATGCGCGAGAAAATAAAAGAAAACCTACACCAGTCGTATGAAACAAACGCGGCACGATACAATACAAATGTTCGCGAAACACGATTTACCCCTGGGCAAGAAGTCTACAAACGCAACTTTATCCTAAGCGATTTCAAAGAGAATATAAACGCGAAATTCTGCTTGAAATTTACGAAATGTCGCGTTACCAAAGCTTTGGGGAATAACATGCACCTCCTCGAAACCTTGGCTGGAAAGAATCTAGGGGCGTGGCACGCGAAAGATATTAAACAATAACTTAATATTACCTAACTTAATACTATACGTTGTACTAAATAACTTAAACTACATACCCTATATTAAATAACTTAAAACTAAAACATGAATGCAGCTTTCGGGCGTAATATCAAAATAGAACAAAATTTAATAAAGCTCATATAAATAAATATACTTGCTGTGAATACCACCTTCGATGCGGGTCAAGTGGGGGATAAATCATTTCTGCAGAAGTGGTGAAGCCCAAATTTTCCTATAAGCAAGAAGGAAAAGATTACAAAATGTAATAATTCTTAGATACCTATTACATTTTTTTACGTGCCGTAATAGCACGGCATCTAAATCGAAATATGCCCGGCTGAGCTCTCGAGGCAAGAGACGTTGTCAGGGTGTGGGTGTTCCCTGCGTTGGGCGTACCTTGTCCCGCTCGAGGGATGCTGGAGGGTAGAGAAGGGCATAAAGCCGAGGCAGCCTCCAATGGTGTAGCCGAAGTTCATCTGAAAAGACAAAATAAAAGCACCCTAAAGTAAAACAATTCTTATATTCATGTTTGTAAGTTATACTTCGCGTGAACTCCGGAGCCGAAGCCAGCGAGTTTCTGCGCTGGAAAAGAAGAAAGTAAAATTTAATTATTGGGGGCATAAGAGCGTAATCACTTATATAAGTGCACAATTTTTTTGGTGGGTTCACCAAACCATAAAAGTACAACAACCACATTAAAATTTTCCACTTCCACTTCTTAATTAAAATTTTCATATATATTACCTCTTATCACCATTCCTGAGGCTTTTAGTCGTCGATGGATGCTATTAGCAGTCAACCATCCATACCTCCATTTTCTTTGGTATTTTCGGGTCCCCGCGCTATGGGACCATATGGGTGAAGTGGCTTCTTTCAAGCCGCCCAAATGCACAACGTAGTGCCTATAAACCGCACTGAAGAGCCGCGCTGCCCTTTTTTCATAAATCTAACACCCGCGCATTGAAATTATTTAATTTAAACGCGAAATTAAATTTTTTGGTCATGGACTTTAGCTTGCACTGACGATAAAAATGTAAACAAAATCCGAAATGTCAAACTAAAGAAAATGCCCAATATGGGAAAATTTGTAAAACATTTTCGGTGAGGGTTGCCGGACCGCAGCGAAAAGTATGATAAAGGAAAATAGGATCAGTCGAGGAAAAGGATGGATATAGGGTAAAGAAAGGCGATAAGGTTGGAAATCAGGACAATAGGGAACGGTAAGGTGAACGGTGTTGCTGGATGATTCGGCAGATATATAAGGAGCATAACTGTGGGCATAGAAAGAAGAATAGTGGTGTCAGTGCATGTAAGCACATCGTTACTGTGCAAAGGTTTTTTTTCTGTTAAGTTCCCTGTGCGCGTGAGGTTCAGTAAGGACCAAGTCGAAAGTGTTAAAAAAATTTAAAAAAATAAAGAAGTCATAATTTTTGTTGTGTACTGCACCGAACGGATGAAAGTACTATAAATACATCCATGAATCATACTCGCGGAAGGCGAGGTAAAGAGCTGGGGAAACCTTCATCGGTGCCAGGGTCAGCCGTAGCCTGAGAGGAGGCGTTAGTGGGCGAGGAATATGACTCTGTAAGTCGCAAAGAACCCAGGCCTTTTTATACTCAGTTGAGCTCACAGAGTATATTAACTTTGATTGGATAACGGTTGGTTGTACAGGTATAAAGCAATTGAGATAGATATAGACTTCCATATATCAAAATCGTCAGTATCGAAAAAAAATGTGATTGAGCCATGTCCGTCCGTCCGTCCGTCCGTTAACACGATAACTTGAGTAAATTTTGAGGTATCTTGATGAAATTTGGTGTGTATCTTCCCGGGCACTCATCTCAGATCGCTATTTAAAATGAACGATATCGGACTATAACCACGCCCACTTTTTCGATATCGAAAATTGCGAAAAACCGAAAAAGTGCGATAATTCATTACCAAAGACGGATAAAGCGATGAAACTTGGTAGGTGAGTTTAGCTTATGACGCAGAATAGAAAATTCGTAAAATTTTGGACAATGGGCGTGGCACCTCCAACTTTTAAAAGAAGGTTGTTTAAAAGTTTTGCAAGCTGTAATTTGGCAGTCGTTGAAGATATCATGATGAAATTTGGCAGGAACATTACCCCTATTACTATATGTATGCCTAATAAAAATTAGCAAAATCGGAGAACAAACACGCCCACTTAAAAAACAAAATTTTTTTTAAAGTAAAATTTTAACAAAAAATTTTATATCTTTGCAGTATATAAGTAAATTATGTCAACATTCAACTCCAGTAATGATATGCTGGAAAAAAAATACAAAAATATAAGAAAATTTCAAAATGGGCGTTGCTCCGCCCTTTTTCATTAAATTTGTCTAGGATACTTTTAATGCCATAAGCCGAACAAAAATTTACCTATCCTTGTGAAATTTGGTAGGGGCTTAGATTCTAATATGATAACTGTTTTCTGTGAAAAAGGGCGAAATCGGTTGAAGCCACGCCCAGTCGACCTTCTGTCCTTCCGCTCGGCCGTTAACACGATAACTTGAGCAAAAATCGATACATCTTTACTAAACTCCGTTCACGTACTTATCTGAACTCACTTTGTATTGGTATAAAAAACGGCCGAAATCCGACTATGACCATGCCCACTTTTTCGATATCGAAAATTACGAAAAATGAAAAAAATGCCATAATTCTATACCAAATAAGAAAAAAGGAATGAAACATGGTAATTGGATTGGTTTGTTGACGCAAAATATAACTTTAGAAAAAAACTTTGTAAAATGGCTGTGACACCTACCATATTAAGTAGAAGAAAATGAAAAGTTCTGCAGGGCGAAATCAAAAGCCCTTGGAATCTTGGCAGGAATACTGTTCGTGGTATTACATATATAAAAATTAGCGGTACCCGATAGATGATGATCTGGGTCACCCTGGTCCACATTTTGGTCGATATCTCGAAAAGGCTTCCACCTATAGAACTAAGGCCCACTCCCTTTTAAAATACTCATTATCACCTTTCGTTTGATACCCATATTGTACAAACGCATTCTAAAGTCAACCCTGGTCCACCTATATAACGATATCTCGAAAAGGCGTCCACCTATAGAACTAAGGCCCACTCCCTTTTAAAATACTCATTACCACCTTTCATTTATACCCATATCTTACAAACAAATTCTAGAGTCACCCCTGGTCCACCTTTATGGCGATATCTCGAAAAGGCATCCACCTATAGAACTAAGGCCTCCCTTTTAAAATACTCATTAACACCTTTCATTTGATACCCATATCGTAGACACACATTCTGGAATCACCCCTGGTCCACCTTTACGGCGATATCTCGAAAGGGCGTCCACCTATACAACTAAGGCCTAGTCCTTTTAAAAATACTCATTAACACCTTTAATTTGATACCCATATCGTACAAACAAATTCTAGAGCCACCCCTGGTCCACCTTCATTGCGGTATCTCGAAAAGGCGTCCACCTATAGAACTAAGACCCACGCCCTTTTAAAATACTCATTTACACCTTTAATTTGATACCCATATCATACAAACACATTCTAGAGTCACCCCTGGTCCACCTTTATGGCGATATCTCGAAAATGCGTCCACCTATATAACTAAGGCCCACTCCCTTTTAAAATACTCATTAACACCTTTCGTTTGATACCCATATCATACAAACAAATTCTAGAGTCACCCCTGGTACACCTTTATGGCGATATCTCGAAAAGGCGCCCACCTATGGAACTAAGGCCCACTCCCTTTTAAAATACTCATCAATACCTTCCATTTGCGTGCTAAATAAAAATTAGCAAAATCGGAATACGAACACGCCCACTTTAAAAAAAAAACTTTTAAGTCAAATTTTAACAAAAAATTGAATATCTTTACAGTATATAAGTAAATTATGTCAACATTCAACTCCAGTAATGATATAAAAAAAAATAAATGTAAGGCGCGATAACCTCCGAAGAGATCTAAGGCCGAGCTTCTCTCCCAATTTGCGTCGTGCTCCTCTTGATTTTCCCTACAAATTGGCCGGACGGGACTTACATGTTTTATGCCGACACCGAACGGCATCTGCAAGGCAGATGAGTTTTCACTGAGAGCTCTTCATGGCAGAAATATATTCGCAGCGCTGGCCAAACACTGCCGAGGAGCGACCCCGCTTAGAAAAATTTTCTTCTAATTGAAAATCCTTATTTCTAAAATTTTGATGTTGCTTACCCCGGGGTGCGAAACCAGGGCATACGGTGTGATAGGCGGAGCTCGCGAGCATTACACCATGGTGGCCGCAAAATACAAAAATAAAAGAATATTTCAAAATGGGCGTGGTTCCGCCCTTTTTCATTTAATTTGTCTAAGATACTTTTAATGCCATAAGTCGAACAACAATTTACCAATCCTTGTGAAATTTGGTAAGGGCATAGATTCTATGACAATAACTGCTTTCTGTGAAAATGGGCGCAATCGGTTAAAGCCACGCCCAGTTTTTATACACAGTCGACCGTCTGTCCTTCTGCTCGGCCGTTAACACGATAACTGGAGCAAAAATCGACATATCTTTACTAAACCTAGTTCACGTACTTATGTGAACTCACTTTGTATTGGTATAAAAAATGGCCGAAATCCGACTATGAGCACGCCCACTTTTTTGGTATCGAAAATTACGAAAAATTTAAAAAATGACATAATTCTATACCAAATATGAAAAAAGGGATGAAACATGGTAATTGGATTGATTTATTGACGCAAAATATAACTTTGGAAAAAACTTTGTAAAATGGGTATCACACCTACCATATTAAGTAGAAGAAAATGATACAGTTCTGCAGGGCGAAATCAAAAGCCCTTGGAATCTTGGCAGGAACAGTATCGTGGTATTAAATATATAAATAAATGAGCGGTACCCGACAGATGATGTTCTTGGTCACCCTGGTCCACATTTTGGTCGATATTTCGAAAACGCCTTCACATATACAACTAATGGCCACTTCCTTTTAAATCCCTCATTAGTACCTTTAATTTGATACCCATATCGTACAAACAGCTAATAGAGTCACCCTTGGTCCACCCTTAAGGCGATATCTCGAAAAGCCGTCCACCTATAGAACTAAAGCCCACTCCCTTTTAAATAATCATTAACACCTTTCATTTGATTCCCATATCGTACAAACACATTCTAGAGTCACCCTGGTCCACTTTTATGGCGATATTTCGAAAAGGTGTCCACCTATAGAACTAAGGCATACTCCTTTTAAAATACTCACTAACACCTTTCATTTGATACCCATATGGTACAAACACGTTATAGAGTCACTCCTGGTCCACCTTTATGGCGATATCTCGAAAAGGCGTGCACCAATAGAACTAAGGTCCACTCCCTTTTAAATAATCATTAATATCATTTGATTCCCATATCGTACAAACACATTGTAGAGTCACCGTTGGTCCACTTTTATGGCGATATCTCGAAAAGGTGTCCACCAATAGAACTAAGGCCCACTCCCTTTTAAAATATTAATTAACACCTTTCGTTTGATGCCCGTATCGTACAAACACATTCTAGAGTCAATCCTGGTCCACCGTTATGGCGATATCTCGAAAAGGCGCCAACCTATAGAACTAAGGCCCACTCCCTTTTAAAATACTCATTAACACCTTTCATTTGATACCCATATCGTACAAACACATTATAGAGTCACCCCTGGTCGTCCTTTATCGATATCTCGAAAAGGCGTCCACCAATAGTACTAAGGCCCACTCCCTTTTAAAATATTAATTAACACCTTTCGTTTGATGCCCGTATCGTACAAACACATTCTAGAGTCAATCCTGGTCCACCTTTATGGCGATATCTCGAAAAGGCGCCAACCTATAGAACTAAGGCCCACTCAATTTTAAAATACTCATTAGCGCCTTTCATTTGGCACCCATATCGTACAAAAAAATTCTAGAGACACCCCTGGTCCACCTTTATGGCGATATCTCGAAAAGGCGTCCACCTATAGAACTAAGGCCCACTCTCTTTTAAAATACTCATTAATACCTTTCATTTGATACCCATACCCTACAAACGCATTCTAGAGTCACGCCTGATCCACCTTTAAGGAAATATCTCCAAAAGGCGTCCACCTATAGAACTAAGGATCACTATCTTTTAAAATACTTATTAACACCTTTCATTTGATACCCTTATCGTACAAACACGTTATAGAGTCACCCCTGGTCCTCCTTTATGGCGATATCTCCAAAAGGCGTCCACCTATAGAACTAAAGCCCACTCTCTTTTAAATAATCATTAACACCTTTCATTTGATACCCATATCATACAAACGCATTCAAGAGTCACCCCTGGTCTACTTTTTTGTCGATATCTCGAAAAGGCGACCACCTATAGAACTAAGGCCCACTCCCTTTTAAAGTATTCATTAACACCTTTCATTTGATACCCACATCGTACAAACACCTTCTAGAGTCACCCTTGGTCCACCTTTATGGCGATATCTCGAAAAGGTGGCCACCTTTAGAACTAAGGCCCACTCCCTTTTAAAATACTCATTAACACCTTTCATTTGATTCCCATATCGTAAAAACACATTCTAGAATCACCCTTGGTCCACCTTTATGGCGATATCTCGAAAAGGCGTCCAACTATAGAACTAAGGCCCACTCACTTTTAAAATACTCATTAGCGCCTTTCATGTTTTACCCATACGTACAAACGAATTCTAGAGTCACCCCTGAACCACCTTTATGGCGATATCTCGAAAAGGCGTCCAACTATAGAACTAAGACCCACTCACTTTTAAAGAGTCACTTTTAGAGTCACGCCTGGACCACCTTTATGGCGATATCTCGAAAAGGTTTCCACCTATAGAACTAAGGCCAATTCCCTTTTAAAATACTTATTAACACCTTTCATTTGATACCCATATCGTGCAAACACATTCTAGAGTGCCTCCTGGTCCACCCTTATGGCGATATCTCGAAAAGGCGTCCACCTATAGAACTAAGGCCCAATCCCTTTTAAAATAATCATTAACACCTTTCATTTGATACCCATATCGTACAAACACATTCTAGAGTCACCCCTGGTCCACCCTTATGGCGACATCCCGAAATGGCGTCCACCTATAGAAGTATGGCCCAGTCCCTTTTAAATACTCTTTAATACCTCCCATTTGATACCCATGTCATACAAACACATTCCAGGGTTTTCCTACATGGTAATTTGTCTCCAAATCTCTCAGCTGAGTATGTAATGTTCGGTTACACCCGAACTTAGCCTTCCTTACTTATGTTTTTTTTTTGTTCTTTTCTTTCTGTTTTGTCAAAAGCATAAAATTAAACCTTAATCCTGCTAGTTGGAATACCCCCCACTCACAAATAAAAGCTTTTGGCGAGCACAGGGAAATTTTTGCCATAATTACCTTTTCACCAACAATATCGGAGTTTTCATCCGGTGTCATTCCGGCGACAGTGCCTGCGCAACTGTTTGGTCAAATACCGGAAACACAGCGAACAAATAATTTGTTTACCTAATATATGTATAATTAAATGTTCTCTATTCATTGTAATTTTTATCTATGGAGTTTTCGTTAGTAATCTTAAATGTAAATAGGCATTTGTGGCTGACGGTCACACGGATGTGCCAAACAACGCCCCTTAAACATTAAAAACTACTTTTTTTATATAGTGGCTGGAAAGTCCGGCTGCCAGGAGCCCCTTTTGCCACCGAAGAGAGCTCCTTTAGGTATGATTTAGGGTTTGGGATAATTCCTTTGGGTTGGGCTCATGTTGAGCAACACGACGGTTTAGATTTCAAATTTGATTGTGAACTAAATTAAATCTAATGTGAAATTTGTTTGTGTGATTATTGATAAGCATTATATTTTATTATATGTATATAAGTCAAGTAAATCCTTTGGTTTTCTTTTGTAACATTTTAAATGATAAACGCATACGTATTTGCATACATATACACCGATTAAAAGTTTATTATTGGAAATTTTAAAATTTGAATTATGGCGTATTGAAATTGGGGGGAGTGGTAAGATGACTGAAGGGTAGGTAGTTCGGAATTCTTTGGGAGCAAAGGTAAGATAAGGGGACCAGCACGGTGAAGCGAGCGGTCCAAGGAAGGGTGGGCTTCTTGTGAGGTGAGGTGAGAGAGGAAATCGTCAATATGATTGTGACATCCGCCCTGTATCAAGGTGGAAAAAGAGTTCAGAACCGCGACTCCATATACTGAGCTAGCTGGGGCGATCCAACTTGATTGCGCAAAGGGGCGGATCCACAAATGTATGTGTAAGTCACAATCCTTTATTAATATGGCGCCCAATCAAAAGTTTTCAAGAGATAACATCAGCGCCTGGGGTCTAAATTGCGCCCACACATGAGTTAAAATTTAAATCTGATTACCGAGATCTAGTCAGCGAAATTGTGTGGAAACCTCATTTTTTTTTACAAATTATATTTCAATCCCAAGTAAATGTACGATAGTTGCAGTCATTAAGCCTAACGGTTCTGTCCTTCGGTGACCATCCTCCCTATTTCGTGACTTGTCTGTGGTGTTAGATCCAAAACGCAATTGCACCGATAAGGGAGGATGGAATCATAAGGACAGACCCCATAAATAACCCATTGATGACATAGGAAGACAAATGATGTCAGCCTATCAGCATCTTATACAATTTTCAATTCATTTTCTTAACCATTATAACATTTTTTTTAACTTTTTATATAATACTATATACGGATCTATCTTTATGTGGCCATCTCCCCTAGTCGGTGACTTATCTATGGTGTTAGATCCAAAAAGTCAATTGCACCGGTAGTGGAGATTGGAATCATAAGGACAGTCCCTATCAATAATCCCAGGATGGCATAGCCAAACAAATGAGGTGAGGCTATAAACATCGTAGACAAAATTTAATTTTTTTTAAATACGTGTTTCGTTTTTTTTTTTTCAACACAAAATACAATTTTTTTTACTCGATTCAGAAGGTATAGAAGTTCTTATAGATACGTTTGTATAGGACGCTTCTAGTTCAAAAATTTAGCACTTATGGCCGCAAGAACGCTTCTAGGCAATGCTTGTGTAGCTAAGCTAAGTGTTAAACACAATTATTTAGATTTTTTTTATTTACATAGTTAACCTCTCACATCACCACAGGAACGTCGACAGTTGTCCCAACAATTCCTAACCAGTACACATTTTTTTTTTTGCATGCCCGAAAAGTCGTCGAGCTAAAGACAATCAATATGATCTGTGCAACGATATAGTTCCCATGGTAAGGGAAATGATGGCCAAAGCCAAAAATGCCATTTTGAAAGAAATCCGCGATACTTTACAGGAATTAGCGCAACGGGTGGAGGTGCACGCACAGGGTTAGAGTCGTCGGGGGGTAACAATAATAATAACAGGTCGAGTAACCGCAATAAAAGAAGGAAGCACAACTTCAGTATTGAATCCCTCGATTCTAGGCGCTCTAAAAACGAAGTGACCATACTAGAAAACTCAAATTACGTTGCCATGAGTAGACAAAATAACTTTACCATACCTCATACAGCAACATATGCATTTCCGCCGCGTAACGATCAGCCACCAATTCGTCAACCCCCAAGTGCAGATTTAGGTATACCCGCAGCTATCTCGGGAGAACATCGTGGACAATCGGAGCGAGAGAGCAGGGAACATGGCAGATCAGACCCTAACGTCGAAAAGTGGGGGAAAAGCTACCAAGGACACCGGGATGCAATGTTGGTTGAACCCTTCTTGTTTCGTCTGGAGTATTTGGGGGAAAAGTACGGGTGCTCATGGGCAGACATAATACGCGATTTCCATAAGCTGTTAAGTGGGGAGGCCCGCGAATGGTACTGGTTATATATCCGATCCCACGGTGGAGTCAACTGGCCTAGTTTGCAGATGACGCTTCGTCGTCAGTTCGCCTTACAATGTACAGGCTTTGAAATTTAAGGGAGTTAACTGAGAGAAAGCAAAGGATGGGTGAAAGCATAGATGCCTACTTCCATGTTGTTTAGGCCACCAGCCTAAATATTCGCTACCACCCTAATGCACATTTTTGGCAATATTATTATTTACCGGTAACGGCCCACCCCTGCCGAGCGCTAACTTCAAAGGGGAAAAACTCGACGAAAGTTAGCTATCGGCAGGTGGTACGGACCTTTTTTCGTTTTAAACTCTTTCTTCTATTTTGGAACGTTCGAGCGCCAGCAGCTATCTCACAGGTGAGTTTCCTAATATCTTTCCCATTTTCGACTTATAATTAATTTTGCCGATTACTCAAGTGTAATTTTTAAACTTTAAACTGCCAAGTGTGAATTTTTTATATTTTAACCATTTGCGCTTGCATTAAGATTGCAAGTAATTAATTTGATAAATTTTAGTTGCCAAGTGCATAGTAAAGTGTGCATTTTAATTAGTTCTTTCCTTTTACCAGTGTATCTTTCTGGTTGAATTATAATTTGAGCCGTTTATTTTGAAAGTGGCATAAGTCATTTCAAATTCATGGTCTTAAATGCATTGTAATTTTTGAACGAATGCATATATAGATGGTTCTACAATTATAAAATAATAATAATAATTGCATCTTTTGAATATTGGACTCTAAAAAACTGGAGGCGAGGAGAGATACAAACAAATTACCACTGAACCTAAACAACATGAAATGACTTATGCCACTTTCAAAATAAACGGCTCGTTTATGCCGTGCACGAATGTGTAATTAAACATTTTAAGAACATTGAATTTCGAATTGGTTTGCGAAGTAATTCCTCTTTTTATAATAAATACAGCAAGAATTTATATTGTTTATAAAGTGAATAAATTTATCATTACTCGTTGGTAATTTTTTCTTTATTTTCTTTTTATTTGCGACGCACACGCCCGACTTCCCCGGGTCCACACTGCCCCCGCAACATTTGGTCCTAACGCGCCGAGAAAGGTAAAGTCTCCATCTCACGGCTTTAAAAAAAAAACCAAAAACCAGGAATATTGGAACATCAAACATCAAATACAATATAAAATTATAAAAATCAACCCGCATTGGAAAAAGTAAGAAGCAACAAAACGAACGAGCAGCGCACACCAACTCGTCATCGTCATATCACATACAGTTCACTAAAATCAGCAACGCACACATACAGTCCATTTATCATATCATCTCAACATTGCCATCACATACAATCCATTAATCATCACAGGTCATAACATCACATACAGTCTATCAACATCACAACATAATACAGTCCATTACAGTCAACAGCATATCATACATTTTCAACATCGCAGTACACTCTTCAAGTTCACATACAACATCCCATCAGACTAATCATCACATCAACACAGCGCCGATCAACGACTCGCTTAAAGAACTAAAGGTAAAGTTTGCTTGGTTGCACAAACTTTTTTTTTCTATTTACTTGATTCACGTAAAAAAAAGTGCACTCAATGATTGATACAGTGGTAAGGGTTACACGACACCGCTCAAGGCAGACAGTCAGTGAATTTTTTTTTAGTTTTTTTTCACACCCTCATCACTGCACTGTGTTGTACCCCCTCGTCGTCACATACGTTGACAAAAACTTGCGCAGGAACCATATTTTCACTTGGTTGATAGCCTTAGCTTATCTACCACGGAATTCACTTTGTTAATCAGTTGCGAACTGAAATAATACCAGAAAGCCAAAAAATTAGCACTGCGTTGGGTGGCTAGTGGCTTATCACAATTGCTCACAAACACAATTTATACTGATCGCTTTATATTATATAGCTGTATTTTTTCAGCGTATTTATAATAAATAATTAAAAGTGTAACTTTCCACATTAAGTTGGATAAACAAATTTATATTCTTATTTATATTGGGAAAGATACCTGTTACGTTTCAATGTCTTCTTTATTACTGTCCTTCAATATTAAATTAACAATAGCATTAAGTATTTAGTATAGCTTAACATAGGTATATAAAATATACAGTTAATGAGTTGATAACATAAGAGAGAGGATTCATTGTATAAGAGTAGAACAGGTTATGTGCACAGTGGTATAGTATACGTAAATAGGTAGATATATATAAATTTTTATGTATGTGCATTAATACAACATCTTCCTTTTTTTATACCCAGTTGAGCAGAGCTCACAGAGTATATTAAGTTTGATTGGATAACGGTTGGTTGTACATATATAAAGGAATCGAGATAGATATAGACTTCCATATATCAAAATAATCAGGATCGAAAAAAAATTTGATTGAGCCATGTCCGTCCGTCCGTCCGTCCGTCCGTTAACACGATAACTTGAGTAAATTTTGAGGTATCTTGATGAAATTTGCTATTAAGGTTCCTGAGCACTCATCTCAGATCGCTATTTAAAATGAACGATATCGGACTATAACCACGCCCACTTTTTCGATATCGAAAATTTCGAAAAACCGAAAAAGTGCGATAATTCATTACCAAATACAGATAAAGCGACGAAACTTGGTAAATGAGTTGAATTTATGACGCAGAATTGAAAATTAGTAAAATTTTGGACAATAGGCGTGGCACCGCCCACTTTAAAATAAGGTAATTTAGAAGTTTTGCAAGCTGTAATTTGGCAATCGTTGAAGATATCATGATGAAATTTGGCAGGTACGTTACTTGTATTACTATATGTATGCTTTATAAAAATTAGCAAAATCGGAGAACGACCACGCCCACTTTAAAAAAAAAAATTTTTTTAAAGTAAAATTTTAACAAAAAATTTAATATCTTTACAGTATATAAGTAAATTATGTCAACATTCAACTCCAGTAATGATATAGTGCAACAAAATCAAAAAATAAAAGAAAATTTCAAAATGGGCGTGGCTCCGCCCTTTTTCATTTAATTTGTCTAGGATACTTTTAACGCCATAAGTCGAACAAAAATTAACCAATCCCTTTGAAATTTGGTAGGGGCATAGATTTTATGATGTTTACTGTTTTCTGTGAAAACGGGCGAAATCGGTTGATGCCACGCCCAGTTTTTATACACAGTCGTTCGTCTGTCCTTCCGCATGGCCGTTAACACGATAACTTGAGCAAAAATCGACATATCTTTAATGAACTTAGTTCACGTACTTACTTGAACTCACTTTATCTTGGTATGAAAAATGAACGAAATCCGACAATGACCACGCCCACTTTTTCGATATCGAAAATTACGAAAAATGAAAAAAATGCCATAATTATATACCAAATACGAAAAAAGGGATGAAACGTGGTGAGGTAATTGGATTGGTTTATTGACGCGAAATATAACTTTAGAAAAAACTTTATAAAATGGTTGTGACACCTACCATATTAAGTAGAAGAAAATGAAAAAGTTCTGCAGGGCGAAATAAAAAATCCTTAAAATCTTGACAGGTATTACATATATAAATAAATTAGCGGTATCCAACAGATGATGTTCTGGGTCACCCTGGTCCACATTTTGGTCGATATCTGGAAAACGCCTTCACATATACAACTACCACCACTCCCTTTTAAAACTCTCATTAATACCTTTAATTTAATACCCATATCGTACAAACACATTCTAGAGTCACCCCTGGTCCACCTTTATGGCGATATCTCGAAAAGGCGTCCACCTATAGAACCAAGCCCCACGCCCTTTTAAAATACTCATTAACACCTTTCATTTGATACCCATATCGAACAAACATATTCTAAAGTCACCCCTGGTCCACCTTTATGGCGATATCTCGAAAAGGCGAACACATATAGAACGAAGGCCCACTCCCTTTTAAAAATACTCATTAACACCTTTAATTTGATACCCATATCGTACAAACGCATTCTAGAGTCACCCCTGGTCCATCTTTATGGCGATATCTCGAAAAGGCGACCACCTATACAACAACCACCACTCCCTTTTAAAACCCTCATTAATACCTTTAATTTGATACCCATATCGTACAAACACATTCTAGAGTCACCCCTGGTCCACCTTTATGGCGATATTTCGAAACGGCGTAAACCTATATAACTAAGGCCCACTCCCTTTTAAAATACTCATTAACACCATTCGTTTGATGCCCATATTGTACAGACAAATTCTAGGGTCACCCCTGGTCCACCTTTGTGGCGATATCTCGAAACGGCGTCCACCTATGGAAATAAGGATTACTCCCTTTTAAAATACTCATTAAAACCTTTCTTTTGATACCCATATTGTACGCCTGGTCCACCTTTATGGCGATATCTCGAAACGGCGTCCACCTATGGAACTAAGGATTACTCCCTTTTAAAATACTCATTAACACCTTTCATTTGATACCCATATCGTACAAACGCATTCTAGAGTCAACCCTGATCCACCTTTATGGCTATATCCCTAAATGGCGACCACCTATAGAACTATGGCCCACTCCCTCATAAAATACTCTTTAATGACTTTCATTTGATACACATGTCATACAAACACATTCCAGGGTTTCCCTCGGTTCATTTTCCTACATGGTTATTTTCCCTTATGTTGTCACCATAGCTCTCAACTGAGTATGTAATGTTCGGTTACACCCAAACTTAACCTTCCTTACTTGTTTTAGTTCAAGGTTTCAAAAGGTTTTATTTTAATTACATAGCATTTTCCATTAACATAGGTATGTAGCAATTTTTTGTTTTAACTTATTTAGGTACTAGGGCTATCATAAATGAGCCTGGTTGGCGGAATGACTTTTCTTCCTTTTTTAGTAATATAAAATTCTTCATTGTTAGGTTTTTCTCCTAAATCCGTTTCTTCTGTGTCTTCTATTTCTATATTCGTTGTTTTTTCTTTATTTGACTCAGTTATGTCGGTTTCGCATTCAACATTTGCTGTTTTTTCGTTATTTTTTCTACACGTTTCTTTAAAATATGCTCACGGTTTCTCCTGTATAATGTACCCTTTTCATCTTGAATAATGTGAGACCTTGGCTCTTTGCAATTCTGGACGACAGTTCCAGGAAACCAAACTGGTATAGGATTCCTCTTAAACAAAACATTTTCGCCAGCATCAATTTGCGGAAGCTTCTAGTCGATTTTTTGTAAGGGCTTGATTTCTCTATATATTTTTTATATTCCTGTTCATTAATGATTTTGGGTTCTAACATTTTGTTGAGAGATGATATTTTAGTTCTAAGCTTTCTGGACATGAGAAGTTCAGCTGTACTAGGGAATAATCCCTTTGGAGTGGATCTGTAATGAGGAAGTGCTACGTATGGATCAGACTGACTCTCTTTAGACTTCTGTAATAGTTTTTCAATAGTTTTTATTGAACGCTCGGCTAAGCCGTTCGAGCGGGGAAGATATGGACTAGAAATCGTATATTCTATGTGCCAATCTTTACAAAATGACTCAAGCTCTTTCGAATTAAAAAGAGGTCCATTATCGGAAATAAAAACGTTTGGAATTCCATGTCTAGCAAATAGTGATTTCAACTCCGTTATCACTTGCAACCCAGAATATCCGCAATTTAGTAATTCTACCTCTATAAATTTGAAATAGTAATCAACTACTAGTAAATATGATTTCTTGTTAAATTCGAATATATCGCAGCCTACTCTAAACCAAGGAATTTTTATAATTTCATGTCGCAACATTTCTTGTTTCGGATTTGAGTTCCTATATTTCATGCAGATTTCGCAACTAGAGACAATATTAAATATATCATTATTTATGTTTGGCCAGTACACCGATTGTCGAGCTAATGCTTGACAACGTTGAATGCCCATGTGACCTTCAGGCAGTAGACTTAAAATTTTTCGTCTAAGACTGGATGGGATAACGATTTGGTCGTTTTTTAAAAGCCTATTGTCTATTATCGAATTATCATCTTTTATGTTATAGTAAGGCATAACTTTTTTATCGACAGTTTTTTTCGAAATTGGCCAACCATTTTTAACGTAGTGTATGATTTTTTGAAGGACGTCGTCTGGTTGAGTACAACTCTGAATTTCCTTTATACAGCATTCAGGTAATGAAATATTAAATTGCAATATAGGGATAGTTCTTCGTCAATGTCTAACAACGCCTTATCTTCTAGAGGTGCTCTAGACAAGGTATCTGCAATGTAAAGGTATTCCCCAGGTTTGTATTGCACCGTTAAACTATATCCTTGCAAACGAAGCATAAAGCGTTGTAATCTCGCAGGTATTTTATATAAAGGTTTGTTGAAAAGTGTAACCAAAGGTTTGTGGTCAGTTTCCACCACTACGTTCGCTCCATAAATATACTGATGAAATTTCGTACAGCCAAATAAAATGGCAAATCATTATTTTTGAATTTGGGCATAATTCATTTGACATTCGGTTAATGAGGCAGATGCGTATGCAATTGGGTTTTTTTCATGCAGTATGGTAGCTCCAACTGCAAATTTTGATGCATCTACCGAAAGTGTCAACGTTTTATTTGTGTCGAAGTATGTTAACACATGCGATTGTGTTAATAACTTTTTCAATTTTTCAAATTCTTCGTCATGGATTGGATCCCATTGCCATTGCATTACGTTTGACTTTAGAAGGATTCTTAAGTTTTTATTAAACCTTTGCAAATCTGCGACTGAATTTGGTCTAGGCATATCTGTAATAGCCTTAATTTTTTCCGGATCTGGTATAACTCCATATTTGTTGAATACATGCCCTATGAATTTAATTTCGCTTTTAAATAAATTTGACTTACTTTTGTTAAATTTTAAACCAGCCGATTTAGCTCTTTGAAGCACTTGAGCTAAAATAGCCCTGTGCTCTTCTATTGAAGATGAGTATATTAAAAAATCATCTATATATAATAAAAAACGTGACATCAGGACGGACAAGGCGATAGCTGTTTCGATTAGAAAAGGCTTTGAAGAGATTTACAAGGTATAATCGAAACAGCTGTCGCCTTGTCCGTCCTGATGTCACGTTGTTTAAATTTTTCCCAAATTATTAAATAAAAATTATCTATAAATATTATTAAGCCTTATATGTCTGAAAAAACTTTAACCATTGTTGCATAAAAAATTTCAGGTGCCGCGTTGATGCCAAATGGCAAACGCAAGAAACGGTAACGCCCAAAAGGCGTATTAAACGTACAGAGCTTTGAAGAGTAGTCGTCAAGTGGAATCATCCAGAATCCACAATTAGCGTCTAATGTACTGAAGATTTTAGATCCACTTAATTTCGATATGCAATCTTCAATATTTGGGAATGGATAATGAGGTCTTAGGATTGCCTTTTAAACAAAGACGTAATTTTCCATTGGACTTTTTGAATAAAACAATTGAGTTTACCCACTCAGTGGGATCTGAGACTGGAGTAATAACTTGCATGCTAACTAGTTTATTCAATTCTTCCTTTAACTCATTATTTAAAGCAAAAGGTGTTCTGCGTGTTAGCTCTACTACAGGAACAGCATCGGGCCTCAACTTTAAGCTACATCTTTCTTTTAACTGACCTAAGCAATCAAAAAGATCAGCATGCTCCTCAAAAATATTTTCGTAATTTAATAACTTTACAATTTTAATTAAGTTCAATTTTTCTGCTGTTTCAAGCCCAGTTATGTTTTTGCATTGCAGATCAAGTAATTAAAAAATTGGATTTACGCTTAAGTCATTAAAATGAACATATGTAATTATTATGCCTGACAGAGGTAACTTTTCGCCACTAAAAGTCAATATGTTTATAACATTATTTGGCTTCTCTATGGAGTTGTGTAATTTAAGAAATTTAACAGTGTCGGGCGAAATTATATTTGCCTGAGCACCCGTATCGACTTGAAATACAACTTTGGTATTGCACATTTTTACCTCTATATTCCATTCACGTGACGACACTGCTGGATCCTTACGCGAATTGTATGACGGCTGCCCTGAATTGTATGTCGGCTGCTCCCTCGATCTGTAGCCGTTGTTGGTTTTGTTGTCACTACGATTTTTGGTGTTCAAATGAGCCTCCGAAATTCCCACAAATAAATCTTCTTCTGCTGTGCATATATTTTTCACATATTTTTGTGTTGGATTCTGCTTAAGAAAGCACATTTTTGAGAAATGATTTTTTCTGTTGCATTTATGACAAGTTACTCCAATGCAGGGCATTTCTTCCTATGTATTTGCCCACATCGATTGCATGACGACGACTTTGTTTTTGTAGGATTTTACCGCGTTGGTTGTGATGGTTTGATGGTACCAGTGGTATTTGGTCTGTTGTTGTTTGTAAAGATTTTGTAACCTTGCGTTGGTTTCCGGGCCTGCTTGTTTAATGCTGCAATTTTTGCATCTCCATCAGTTGATTTTTGTAGTTGGTGAGCGTTTTCTTTAGCTGCTTCAATATTTTTTGCCATATCAAGTGCTTTTTGAAGAGTTATATTGCCTTCGCTAAGTAACCTTTTTTGATGTGTCCACATTGCACTGATAAACCGGAAACAAAAATGTCTCGAACCAATTCATCTTCCAAATTATTAAATTCACATGATAAAATTAAATTTTTTATACTTGTGAAATACGCATCGATCGGTTCTCCAGCCAGTTGACGACGAGTGAAAAATTTATGGCGCTCCATATCAATGTTCTTCTTTGGCACGAAATAAAGTTGTAATTTGTTAACTAACTCATCGTATTTAATTGAATCAATGTCTACGTTGAAAGAATTCACTATGTGCATAGTTCCTGCTCCAATATGATGCAATAGTAGGGCTACCTTTCTTGTGTCTTGCTCCTTCTCTAAATTAGATGCACGGAGAAAAATTTTAAATTGGGTATACCAATTCTCCCAATCTAACGACAAATTAAATGTTTTTGTATTGATTGGTGGAATCGACGTGGCCACCGACAAAACTTGTTGATTCGACATAATTTGATTACTGGTACTTGGCTTTACTTCATCAGTTCCAGTCATTATTTTTTTTTTTTTAATTCAACACGCGGTATTAAAAAGTACTTATTTTTACATTTGACTGACTAGATGATGTGCACACCTGACACCATGTTACGTTTCAATGTCTTCTTTATTACTGTCCTTCAATATTAAATTAACAATAGCATTAAGTATTTAGTATAGCTTAACATAGGTATATAAAATATACAGTTAATGAGTTGATAACATAAGAGAGAGGGTTCATTGTATAAGAGTAGAACAGGTTATGTGCACAGTGGTATAGTATACGTAAATAGGTAGATATATATAAATATTTACGTATGTACATTAATACAACAATACCCTGGTTGGTTACTCGGGAATACTCATCAGCATTCACATCACACTTTTTGTATACACATTAAATCCTCGTCGGGATTTCTATCTGTGGTTCAAATTTCTAGGTTATACACATTAAATTCACATAAGGATTTCGATTGGTGTTTCAAATCTCCATCGGGATCACTATCTGCGTTTTAAAACTTTTTTATGCACGGGGATGGCGTGGAGACACGTCCTTTCCGCCCATCGCACCGCAATGCCAGTGGTCGACGGGTCGGTGCGGAGCCGCGTCCGTTCCGCTCGACCCGACGCTCCACTGACAGAGCGGCCCCGTATCCACCACGCCAGGAAGGTACTACCACGACTCGGGTCCCACGAGAGGCGATCCCAACCGGCTTCCGAACAGGGAGACTGCGTGCAACCAACGACTCGGCGACGATTATCCGATCATTTATAGCCAGTGCTCCTACCGCGATCTTTCGAATAGAAGCAGGGGGTCGCCTCCATTTTGTGCGCCCTCCTTGATCCCTGCGCGCCGACGTCCATGTTAGACGCGCACTTAGACAACGACCTCCAGCTCGAGCGGCTTAACACGGCCAGACTTACGAAGGGTATCTTAGTGTTAAGCGGGAAGTATGGAATTACGGATAGGATCAGGATCCAGGCTAGAGTGGTAGCGCGACATATGCGTCTGAGCCCAACCGCAACGATTAACTCCTCGATCGCCTCATCATTTCAGTTCATGAAACTCGCTGACCCGACATTTTATCGATCCGCGCCGGTGCTGCTAACACTTGGTGCCGACGTCTACGCCACCATCATGGTCGGTGGCACAACCCCGGCTACGGTCAATGGACTTCTCATGCAGCCCACTGTCTTCGGACTGGTAATATCCGGAGCTTTCCAGAAATAATGTTCTGGCATTGCTCATTTACAGTTATTCTAATTTCCTACCAATTTCAAAAGTACATCTAATTAACCAGGTGCATCAAAACCAAGCAACCCCGCGTACATGAACACTAACTTTTCCTTTTTTATTCACAGCTCTGCCCAGAGAGGCTGCATTAGTGGAGTTCACAGGTAATCATATTGGAATTTTAGTTTATTTAAGTTATCCCACCTTGGGACGGTTGCTGGCATACTCATCAGTTTTTTTGTTCTTTCGAGTTGCTCGCCGCAAGGGGGCCGGCATGTTTGGGCCACCAGCCTAAATATTCGCTACCACCCTAATGCACATTTTTGGCAATATTATTATTTACCGGTAACGGCCCACCCCTGCCGAGCGCTAACTTCAAAGGAGAAAAACTCGACGAAAGTTAGCTATCGGCAGATGGTACGGACATTTTTTCGTTTTAAACTCTTTCTTCTATTTTGGAACGTTCGAGCGCCGGCAGCTATCTCACAGGTGAGTTTCCTAATATCTTTCCCATTTTCGACTTATAATTAATTTTGCCGATTACTCAAGTGTAATTTTTAAACTTTGAATTGCCAAGTGTGAATTTTTTATATTTTAACCATTTCCGCTTGCATTAAGATTGCAAGAAATTAATTTGATAAATTGTGTTGCCAAGTGCATAGTAAAGTGTGCATTTTAATTAGTTCTTTCCTTTTACCAGTATATCATTCTGGTTGAGTTGTAATTTATGCCGTGCACGAATGTGTAATTAAACATTTTAAGATCATTGAATTTCGAATTGGTTTGTGAAGTAATTCCTTTTTTTATAATAAATACAGCAAGAATTTATATTGTTTATAAAGTGAATAAATTTGTCATTACTCGTTGGTAATTCTTTTCTTTATTTTCTTTTTATTTGCGACGCACACGCCCGACTTCCCAGGTCCACACTGCCCCCGCAACACATGTTGTTGGCACGCGTGCTCTTAGTGAAAGGTAACTTGCGCGAATCTCTGGCCAAGTTGCTAACTCGATGTCAACATATTCATTGGACCAGTTGAGAATGGATTGTAAAGAAGCCGAAAGATGTTTTCCGCGAATGGCCGCATTCCGATAACTTTATGCGAATCTTTTGCTACAAATACGGGAAGTTGGACGTGATAATCCAGAAATGTCCTTATGTAACAAAGCGGGAAACGGATCCCGGAGCGCGATTGCGACGGGGGAATCGCGTGCCACACAAACCTCGTCAAAGTAGACGCGTCGACCAACGCATCAACAGACGGAGAAACACATATAGCAAGGAAATTTGCATTTTTAAAAATAACGCAAAAACTAGAAGTCAACCAAAACGGCAAGGGAGAATACGCCATCGTATGAGGAGAGATATAGAAAATACCTCGAAAAGCGAGAAAGGATTTTCGCAGAAAGTATAGCGATGGGTCGCAGAGGAGTTTCGTGGAGAATACAAAAAACTAGGCAACGATTTCGTCAACGAAAACTTCTACGACACTTTCACGCTCGTCTACGCGGATATATAAATCATGGGCGATCAACCACGGAAATTCGGAGGCTCCGGCTTTGAGGCGTAGCGGGCGAGGTGTTGGAACCCTGGAATGTCGAGTTTTCGAGAAGTATACATACTTAAAAACATGAATATAAGAATTGTTTTACTTTAGGGTGCTTTTATTTTGTCTTTTCAAATGAACTTCGGCGACACCATTTGAGGCTGCCTCCGGCTTTATGCCCTTTTATACCCTCCAGTATCCCTTGAGCGGGATAAGGTACACCCAACGCGGGGAACACCCACACCCTGACAAATACGAAGAGAGCATTTTCGCTCTATTAGAAATGCTTACAGCTAACGATTAAAATAAGCTATACATATTTTAACATAGTGAGAGCAATAGTTTTTTCATGTACACTCAACAGCTTATCGTTAACCTGATTTGAAGTTAGAATTTGAGTGTAAAAGAAGTGAAAACAACTAGTCGAAACAATTTCAATAAGAACTGTGAATGATGATCATAAGTAATGTAAGTAATCGTGTGACATACTCATGATGTTAAGAGGGTATGTTACTCGCATGTTAAAAAGCGTCGGGCCGTCGATATATGAAAAATATGGCACCGTCCATGTTTATTTCACAATAATACTAGTATTTTTCATTTATTATTATTTTAAACTTATTTTGAAAATAATTTTTAACTTTTCATCATTTTCTTAATGTCGCCCAATATAATTGGGACGTCTACGGAGAAAGCTTCAAGGGATGCGCCCTTTTTAGCTAGTTCATCTGTTTTTTCATTCCCATCCATTCCCATATGCCCTGGGACCCAATATAGATGTATGCTTCTCCCTGTCCCGATTCTTTCCAGAGGCTGCTTATACTGCAGCACACTTTTCCATGCTGTGCTATGCGAGATTAGTGCCTTCATTGCTGCTTGGCTGTCAATATAAAAGTTAAAACTGTTGCAGTTTAAGCTATTCTCTTCCAGTGTTTCTACTGCTTTGGTTACGGCTAATACTTCCCCTTGGAAAATGCTACAATGATACAGAACATACTCCTTCCACTAATTTGGAACCATCTGTGTACACATGTATCGCCTCGTCCACCATTTGAGCACCCTTGCGCCGACCATCGATCTCTATTGTGGCTTTAAGATCTCCCTCGAAGCGCAGACAGGGAATCAAGTAGTCTGTTCGTCCTGTAATTGATGACGCTATACTACTATGGCCGTATGGTTGGCGCTCCAGCTGCCCCGAGGCACTGAGCCTGATTGCAGTTGTTAAAGCTATGTTCTTTGCTACCAGGTCTACAGGTGGAATCTGCAGAATAGCATACAGTGCAGCCGTCGGGGTGCTTTTTTGTGTGGCTTTCCACCAAACAAGAACTCCATAATATAGAATAGGGTTTACAATTGTTGTAAAAACCCAATGAGAGAGAGAAAGGGCGATAAACCCCACGAAGCCCCATCATTCTTTTACATGCATAAAGTGCCGTTGAGGCCTTCTTCACCCTCTCCTCCACGACGAGGTTCCATGACAGCGTACTGTCTAGGATGATTCCTAGATATTTATTTTATTTCTTTATTTATTTCTTACAGCATATACTAAGCCTAGCTTATACCTATAAATATTAATTAAAATATAATATAATTTAAGTAATTTATATGATTCTATTAACTGCCCAAACGGAGTGAGAGATAGGTAGCAGACGAATGACACCAACGCAAGGATTTTACCAGTTGTATCTATTAGCATTTATTAGGTTGAGTGATGCGTTACAGTATGAGCTGCGGCTACTTTTTGCATACGTAAGAAAGCTTCGTAGTGTCAGCATAGAGTACTCGGGATGTATGCAATGCTATTGGTGATTCGGAAGTTTGCCCGCCCTGCACTAGAATGGCAATGTTCCATGGTAATTGTACAATTTGTGTTTAAATACCTTATGTTACTAAATTTAGCATCATTTGGTAGTTCATCGTAGAAATTTAGTTCTTTATATACAAATTACATTTGCCTGCTTCTGTTCTATAAGCTGGTAAAGTAAAATCATTTCTTCTTCTTGTATTTACGGTGTAAAGGAACCATGCAAATATATTTAAAACCTACATAGCATAATAGGGTCCTTAGGATATAAATAGTAATAGAACTAGCTTTAATGGCATTCGCCGCAGCGCAACCACAACCAAGTTAACGTGTTTTAAAAAGCTCTACGAGAGGTAGAGACAAAAAATGAAAATGAAGTCAGTGAAGTCAATTTGAGTACTTCACGCGCGTCGGATGCTAAAAAAGTCGTGTTAAAAGTATTTCTATGAAATTATATATATATTCTAAAATATAAAAAAGAGGCTAATCACCAACGCTTCTGTAAGCAAAAAAATTGGGTTTTTTAATTAGTGCCTTCGCAAGTAAAACATGAAGTTTACGATGGCGCGTGGCCATTTCAAAGCTACAGTGAGTGCAACCTCAACAGGCTCCAATGTGGAGTCGTTTCATGGCGACCGTGACCGTGTGCATGCCTGCAAATTTGGCGGACACGAGATGTACGTAGCGGCAGCTACGATAAAATTTCCAAAATATAATAAAGTTTAAAACGAAAAAAATTTTTTTTGATGAAATGAATCCTTAAGTTCGGCTAGTGGCCAGCAAAGTGTAACAAAAATTTACAAAAAAAAACTACAGAGAAATTTACAAAAAAAATCTAAAAACTCAAAAACAACAAAAAAATTAAAAGCTGGAAAATTATAAAAAAAAGAAAAAGTTTAAAACTCAATAACTACAAAAAAAGCCAAAAACTACACAAAAATTTTTTTATTACAACATAAAATTCTACATATGTAACTATAAACTATCAAAAAATTGCAAGAGGAATATATATTAAAATGCAAACAACGATTTCTAAAATACAATTTTTTTTATTAATCAAAATAAATTACAAATTGGTGAACATTTTTGTGGCGATACCGAAAATAAAACTTTACCATTAAAAAAAAAAAAAATTCGTGAAATCATCATCAATATGTTAAAATAAGAAAAACATGTAAATCTGAATTTTGGGCGAAAATTGGCAAAACCAATTAACTACAAAAAAAAAAACGCAACACGATTTACTTTTTACTAAACATTTGTATAACTTGAAAATCTAAAAACTCGAAATTTAACCAAATTTGAAAAAGCAACATAGCTGGTTTTTAACAAAAAGGTTGCGAAGTCCCGTTTGAAAAATGTGTATTTTTGATGTGACTGTACAAAAAATGCAAGTGTGGTGTTACGGTATTAATAAAGTGCTGGTGGCGTGAGTTAGTAAAAACAAAGGCTTTTAAATAACGGTTGAGAGAGACATTTGTGAATATATAAATTGTATGTACATAGACAATACAGTCTTTGCCAAGCAACAAAACAGTGCATCAATAATTTGGTTCATAGCGGTACGCAAACCCCTACCGAAAAAAAACAAGTAGAAACAAAGAAACTAATAGCGGTGAACGAAAACCACGCCACCACAGCACAGTAACACACATACATATATACCAAAAAGAAGTAGCGAAAAAATAACGCTAAAATCATCTTTAACTAGCAGCAGCGAAATCACAGCACGAGCATGGAAAGACGAGGAGTAGCCAAAGCCATCAGCAGCAACAACAGAAACAACATAAGTATATACTAACATCTACGTATATATTCTTTCATATACATACATTCTATTATTTTTATTCTTTTAAATTTTGATACATACATATATTTAACTTGCATGTAAAATCAATTAACACTAATGTTTTTCAATTTTCCTATATGGCCAGTAGCACACTAATTTTATTCACAATTATTTCTCTTTAAATTTAAATTTCAAAATTTTTTTTAAACTAATTTATTCTTTTTCCAAATGGATTTTTCACACAAACCTAAATACATATGTATTGTAATACTTAAATACATACATATATGTATACATATGAAATATCATTTTAATAATAACCATTTAAAACATATTTATTTGTACTGGTCTTTCTTATTTGGAATACTGGTTTAAACATACAGTTTTGCGGAAAAAATAAAAGCGTTTACTTGAATTCCTTTTGACACTTGCACTTATAAACCCCCTTTTGCTATTTAAATGCGTTTCCCGACGGAAAATATTTTTTTTATTAAAAGCCTGCTATGAAAAGGATAGCAATAATTTGGAAATACAGCGCCTACCAAAAAATTCGAAAACCCTTGTACAATTATTTTGCAAAAAAACCATTATTTTCTTATAAATGCAAGATAAATTCGTGCCTAAATTCTTTTGCTTGTATTTAAAGCTACAGTGCCAATCAAAATTTTTCATAATAACTTTTATATAATTTCAACTTTGAATTTTTTTTAACGTTGTCGATTTTTAGATATTTTTCTCTGAAACTACAAACATTTTTCGATTTTTTTTTGCATTTGTGTCTAAAAAATATTTTTTTTCATAAAATAAACCTACAGTGCCTATAATCCTCTAATGTGCATACCTCGCTACCAAGTGCCTATAACAACAATGTTACATTTACTCTACTTACAAAATTTTCAAAGTCTATATTTTGCGTGTCACCATAAAGCCATTGCCGCCTCTTCCCTTGAGCCAAACCAGATTTTTTTGATAAACCTACAAATTTTTTTTTCAACTTTGCTATAAACTCTCAACACAAGCTATCGAATGTTACTGTAGATGTCAGATTCTGAAAAAGATTTCCAAGACGCGAGCTCAGAGGAAGTATCATTTACGTATAGACCTCCACCAAGAATATTCTTAGGTGAAGATTTTCGGGGGTTTAATAACGAATTCAGCACAACAGACACCTCAGATATAGTACAATCATTAGCGTAAATAGCAGCAATCCAATTTCTAACAAAAGCAGCAGCGATATAATATCCACTAATCGCGAGAACACAACTGCTGATAGAGATATAAATAAGGCTACACCGAAACAGAAAAGAGCAGCTATTAGCCTATGGGCTTCTATGATGCGCGAAAATTATAGCGGAGACCCGTTATCGCTTCCGTCTTTCATTGACAAGATAAACATAATAGAAGATCTTTCAGATGATTCACTAACTCCAACACTAATAGCTTTTCTCAAATCAAATTTTTTTTTTATTTATTTATTTTATTTATTAAGACTCTTAGAGCCTAGATCAACACTTAAAAATAATATTGCATTAATTAACAATAATTAACAATGTGTACTATGTATGAGATTTACCTTGAATTTGTATTTGAATTTGAAACATGAATTTGAAATTGTATTTGAAACATGTAACACAAATCCATTCGAATCCTAATATTTATTTTATATTCATTGACTTCGCGTGAGCATATAATCTTTTCTTAAATAAGTTATTATCACAATTCTTAATATTTGCAGGTAATTCGTTGAAACATTTTAACCCCCTGTAAAAAAGACTATTTTTTCAGACTCCGTTTTGTAATTAGGTAATTTAAAATCATTTCTCTGCCTCGTATTTCTGTCATGAACCTCGTAGTTAAATTTAATATTTGTTTTTAGATAATCAGGCAAATTTCCGGTTTTTATGTTGTATATGAACTTCATACTGTGGAAAAATATTTGCTGTTTTGTTTCGCTTCCCAAGGCAGTCGGTTCTATGTACCGGAGCGACTCGGGATTTTTCCCGACCAAGGACTGTCATTTCAGTGTGACTCCATTTAATTTGTTTCGTCCCTCCCACAAATTGTCATCCTCCCAGCAGCTCCTTGCAGCAGGACTGCTACATATTCTCTTACTCCCGGAAGGTATCGAAGCCAATCCGGGTCCGTCTCCTCACCCCTGTCCTGAGAAATGGTTTTGCTGCATTTGCCAGAAAAGAATCTTTTTAGGACGGTCATACTCTGTTCAGTGTGTCTCGTGCAAGGGATGGTTGCATCGGACAGGTTGTTCTGGGCTTGATCCCAAAACCCGACGTCCACGTAACTTTTATAAATCTTTTGTGGCTCCTTGCTGCTCACGCCCAAGGGCGTCCCGTAGTCTACGCCTAAGCGTATCCCCACTACCTTCCAGCAGCTTCGCTGCTCAGCAAGCCACAACAAGTACCCGCTGCTGCTCGCGCCCCACGGCGCCAACAACTCAAACAGCTGATACCACTCATAACTACTACCTTCGTAGTAGAGCTGGTAGCAATGCTGAGCATCAGCCCCTGCCCCCGTCTTCTTCTCCTCCCCTCTTTTCTGGCAGCAATCGTGCAGGTCAGGGAAACAGACTCTTAGTCCCTGCCTCCGTTTGCACCGTCTGCCAGCACAGAATATATAGGTTTGCGACATCCGCTCAATGCAGCTCCTGCCTTGGGTGGTGCCACTTTCCTAGATGTTCTGGTCTCCGCGACGGCAACCCCTCGACGGGTTTCATCGCGCCATGTTGCCAGGTCGCAAACCCAAATCATCCGGGTACCCCAATGCTTGCCCAAGGGCGCCCAGTCCCAAGGCCACAACAGCAATTGCGTCCTGGCCTTCCACAACCTAGGCGTAGTCACCCCTCACTTACCCCTAGAGTGGCGGCGTCACCCCTCATGCACTTCAGAATTCTGCAGTTCAACTGTAATCGACTAACTGGGAAGATTACGGAGATAGTCGATTTCATGAAGCGGCACAACATCCGCATTGCTGCGATTCAAGAGACTAAACTCACAGCAAGATCTGCATTGCAGACCTGCTCTGGTTATAATGTCCACAGGAAAGACCGCGAGAGCGGAAATGGAGGCGGTTTCGCGTTTATTATACACCACTCTGGGCAAAATCATATATTTGATCCTGGCATCGACCGCAGTGACAATGTCTTAGAACGTCAAGGCCTATCTGTCCGGTCAGGCGATGCAAATCTAGAAATCATCAACATCTACATCCCTCCTGTCACCTGTTGCCCCAGTGGATACCGCCCTAATATCGAGGCCTTACTCACTGGCAACAATCGCATTATCTTAGGCGAATTCAATGCCCATCACGACCTATGGCATTCAAACTTGCGGGCGGACAGTAGGGGTGAGATGTTGGCGGATCAAATAGACGAAACGACGTTCTGCACAATTAACGGAGACGCCCCCACACGTATGGTAGGAAGCTGTCATAGCTCGCCAGATATCTCAATCGTGAGCGCAGAACTCGTAAACTGCGTCAACTGGCAGCCGATGGTAACATTGGCATCCGACCACCTGCCCATACTTATTTCGTTCGAGCGTACCGCCGACTTCATCGTCACCGAAAAACGCACTTTCATAAACTTCAAAAAAGGAAAGTGGGAAGAATATAAATCTGCAACAGACAGCAGCTTTGCTGCCCTCCCTATCCCGACTGATGCCCGCCAAGGGGAGCGTGCCTTCCGTAAGGTCATTGAATCCGCCTCGGCACATTTCATTCCCGCCGGGAGAATTACCGAAATCCGGCCCCACTTCCCGGCGGAGGCCGCGAGCTTAGCGAGGGAACGCGACTTTATAAGACAGCTTGATCCAGGCGACCCCCAAATAAGGGATATAAACCAACGCATCAGATTGCTTGTGGACGAACACAAGCGGGCGAAATGGGAAGAGCACCTAAGAGGTTGTAACCTCTCTACCGGTGTAGGTAAACTTTGGTCCACCGTAAAGTCCCTATCGAATCCGACTAAGCACAAAGACAAAGTTTCCATCGCCTTTGGCGATAAGGTGCTGTCGGATGCGAAAAAATGCGCGAGCGCTTTCTGCCGACAATATATAATGCATCCTACGGTCGACAAAGATAGACGGAGAGCCAATAGACGTGCACATAAACACAAACTCAGCGCGTCACCAATTACCATCACCGCTAGAGAGGTTGAGGACGCCATTGGTCGCGCTAAACCATCCAAAGCAGTGGGCCCAGACGGCATAGCCATGCCGATGCTTAAAAACCTAGGGAAAGAGGGTTTCAAATATTTAGCGCATGTCTTCAACCTGTCTCTTTCCACCTTTGTCATACCCGAGAAATGGAAAATGGCGAAGGTGGTCCCGCTACTAAAGCCTGGGAAACCAGCTAACGTAGGTGAATCATATCGTCCGATATCTCTCCTATCGCCAGTGGCAAAGACGCTTGAAGCCATTTTGCTCCCTCATTTCCAAGCACATTTGCAGCTAGCCCCTCATCAGCATGGCTTCAGAAAACTCCATAGCACTACCTCCGCGCTAAATGTCATTAGCACCCAGATAAATTGCGGTTTGAATCAATATCCCCACCATAGAACAGTACTCGTAGCGTTAGACCTATCAAAAGCTTTTGATACGGTCAACCATGGCTCGTTACTGGAAGACCTGGAAGGGTCTACCCTTCCCCCATGTCTTAAAAGGTGGACCGCAAATTATCTGGGTGGTCGGCAGGCATCGGTGCAATTCAGAAACGAAACATCAAAACAAAGGAGAATTAAACAAGGGGTGCCACAGGGTGGTGTCCTATCCCCGCTTTTGTTTAATTTCTACATATCTAAGCTACCTTCACCACCGGAAGGAGTCACAATCGTTTCCTACGCCGATGACTGCACAATAATGGCCACAGGCCCGGGCCCAAAGATCGATGAGCTATGCAATAAAATAAACGGCTATCTCCCTGATCTCTCCAGTTTTTTCGCCTCGCGAAACCTGTCATTGTCACCGACTAAATCTTCCGCGACCTTATTTACAACATGGACGCCCCAAATGTCGACCATATTGAACATCCACGTCGATGGCACTACGCTACCGACTGTCCTACACCCCAAAATCTTGGGTGTGACGTTTGATCAGGATCTACATTTTGGTGCGCACGCAACCGCAATTGTTCCAAGAATTCAGAGCCGTAATAAAATCCTCAAATCCCTTGCTGGCAGTACCTGGGGAAAAGATAAAGAAACGCTCTTGACCACATACAAAGCAATTAGCCAGCCGATTACGTGCTACGCGTCACCCATATGGTCGCCAAGACTAAAAACCACCCACTGGAAGAAACTACAGGCCTGCCAAAATACTGCTCTCAGAATCGCCACGGGCTGTCTTCTTATGTCCCCAGAACACCATCTGCATAATGAGGCGAGAATACTCCCCATCAGGGAGAGAAATGAGATGCTGACCAAACAGTTTCTGTTGAATACCCAGAAACCTGGGCATCGCAACAGACATCTGATTGACGAACGAGCACCGCCTAGGGGCCTAAGGAGTCATCTCCGTAAGCATTTTGAGGAAATACGGCACCTGAGAACCCAGCCGTATGAAGCGGAAAAACACAAGCAGGTCCTTGGTGAACTCCATAGACAGGCGTCGGACCTTTATGTCGGGAATTGCCCGGTGAATCCAGTACTTGAAGAAAAATATCCAGAACTCGCAGAAGAGGAACGCATACTCCTCAGGGAAACGCGTGTCACTCTTGCTCAACTTCGTTCTGGATACTGTAACAGGTTAAACTCTTACCTATCCGGAATCAACCCCGACATACAAAATGTATGCCCTGCTTGCAATGTGTCCCCACATGACACCAACCATCTCTTTAATTGTAATGTGGAACCAACGCCTCTAACACCCCTTTCCTTATGGTCCACCCCTGTTGAAACGGCAAGTTTCCTTGGACTCCCGTTAGAGGATATTGATGACAATTTGTGATCGGTCGCGGCTATTAGGTGGGGCGAGCATTGCTACAACAACAACAACAACATTTGCTGTTTTACACTCATCCAATTCAAACTTTGTAGCATATCTTTAATGGGGGTATCAAAAAGTTTCCCTAATATAAAGCGCATTGCCTTATTCTGCATTTTTTGTAGTCTATCGATTTGCGAATCTTTCAAGATAAAGAAAATAGTAGAACAATATATGAAGTATGGCTCAATTATGGATCTATATACTTTTGCTTTGTAATAACTATTCAAGTTTCTACAGGTTTTTTGAATGAAATAAATTTTTTTACCCATTTTACCTGTTATATAATCAACATGGCCATCAAATTTTAATTTAAAATCTATTTGAATGCCGAGATATTTAATCGTCTGCACCTTCTCAATTTTAGTATTATTTATATTAACAGTTTCAAAATGAGCAATATTCTTCCTTGTTATTACCATATGTTTAGTTTTTTCAATATTAATTTTTAGTCTGTTACCACACAGCCAAATATAGAGAGCATTTAAATCACTTTGTAGTTTTTCTTTTATTTCATGTTCATTCCTACCATTTATGGAAAGTTGGAAGGCAAAGCACGCGAGTCATTACCAACAGAAGTTAGTACAGTTAGTCAGATAAAAGAAGCGTTAAGTAGCAAAATAAAATCCGACAACTCAAAAGTTGTCGCTGGCAAAATCGCAGGATTAAAAATCACCAATAACAACTATGCCGAATTTGCAAAACAGGTAGAAGAATTGTCTGATTCGTTAGAACGCTCTCTTATAAAAGAAGGTATGACCCAAGCAAAAGCCCACGAGATGGCCGTGGAACAAACAATTAAGGTTTGTAGACTCAACAGCAGATCAGACATGGTCAAATCCATTTTAGCTTCGTCCACCTTCACCGATTCGAAAGACGTGTTCGCGAAGATGGTAATAGAAAAGGATAACGAGGTAAAAGAGAGACAAGTATTGGCATTTCGCTCTAGACCAATACGGTCAAACAATTTTTGAGGTAACTTCCGCGGTAAAAATTTTAGATACAATAACAACAATTACAGGTACAGTAATACAAATAGGCAAAGTACTAGTTCAAATTATAGAGGAAATAACAATTATAATAGAGGAGGTAACAATTACAACGGAAGAGGCAACAATTGGTCCAATAGGCCGAATAACTACCATAGATGAAATACGACAAACAGAAACAACAATTTGAGTTCATTAAATAGAGGCACTGCTAATGTACGGAATTTAAACTCCGAAGGCCCTCAGACGCGAACACTGAGGGAGGAGGAGTAAAAACTTCTACTACACAATCCATTTACTATCTAAATTTAAACTACTCTGATTTCATTGAGGTTAATTGTTCTGATTCCGACAAAACATGTATATTTTTAGTAGATTCGCAAGCAGATATATCCGTCATTAAAATTTCCAGTTTATCAAGAAAAGCAGAAATAAATAATAATAACATTATCGATATCACTGGTGTAACTTCAGACAAGATTACAACTTTAGGCACAATAGATAAGAACCTAATAGTACCGGACATTTTAATTCCACACACTCTTCATGTTGTGCACGACTGTTTCAATATACCATCTGATGGCATACTCGGGCAAGATTTCTTAAAAATAAACAAATGCATAATCAATTACGCGAACGACACAATACAAATTTATCACGGGGCAAATAGGGTTAATGTTTCAACTCTACATAGTACATCCAGCAATAGTTTAGCAATTCCACCAACGTGCGAAGTTTTCCGTACTTTTATTTTGGGTAATTAAAAAAATCTAGTTTTCGTAGATTCACACGAAGTTTCAGATGGCGTTTTTACAGCCAAATGCATAGTCGACACGGAAAACCCAATTTTAAAAGTAATTAATACTACAGATGAAGTAAAATACGTAAAAGATTTCAACATTAAGACTTTAACATACACAAAATTAATAAAGCTAAAGTGAATTTTAATAAACCAGATGCCCACGTACACAAACGATGAGCTAATTGAATTATGTTTAAATATCCCGAAGTATTCGCCCTTGAAACAGACGTAATGACTTTAACTAATTTTTACCAACAAAAACTTAGACTTTTGGACAAAACACCAGTTTACATTAAAAATTACAGATTACCGTATTCACAGCGCAGAGAAATTAATAGACAAGTTGACAATTTACTGCAAAATGATTTGATTGAGCATAGTCATTCGAATTATAACAGCCAGCTAATATTGGTACACAAAAAAGACCCAAGTGGACAGAAAAAATACAGCATGTGTGTCGATTTTAGGGCAGTTAATAAACAACTAATAGCCGAAAAATTCCCACTAGCACGCGTGGATGACATTTTAGATAACCTTGGTCGACCATATTTGTCGAAAATGTTTTTCTACTTTGGACTTATACTCAGGTTTCCACCAAATCCCGTTACATAAAGATAAATAATACAGAAAGATTAGAAGAACTAAAGTCAATTTTAATAAACCAGATGCCCACGTACGCACACGATGAGCTAATTGAATTATGTTTAAAATATCCCGAAGTATTCGCCCTTGAAACAGACGTAATGACTTTAAATAATTTTTACCAACAAAAACTTAGACTTTTGGACAAAACACCAGTTTACATTAAAAATTACAGATTACCGTATTCACAGCGCAGAGAAATTAATAGACAAGTTGACAATTTACTGCAAAATGATTTGATTGAGCATAGTCATTCGAATTATAACAGCCAGCTAATATTGGTACCCAAAAAAGACCCTAGTGGACAGAAAAAATACCGCATGTGTGTCGATTTTAGAGCAGTTAATAAAAGACTAATAGCCGAAAAATTCCCACTAGTACGCGTGGATGACATTTTATATAACCTCGGTCGACCATATTTGTCGAAAATATTTTTCTACTTTGGACTTATACTCAGGTTTCCACCAAATCCCGTTACATAAAAATTCGGGAGACATCACCTCTTTCAGCACTGATCGTGGTGCTTTCCGTTGGAAGGTTTTACCCTTCGGTTTAAATGTCGCGCCTAACTCGTTTTCACGAATGATGTCCATTGCTTTTTCCAGTATTTCCCCAAGCCAAGCCCTTTTATACGTAGACGATGTAATGGTCATTGGGTGTATCAAGTCTCACCACCTCAACAATTTGGAGAAGGTCTTTCAAACATGTAAAAAGTTTAACTTGCGTTTAAATCCCAAAAAAATGCAATTTCATGCGCTCAGAAGTCACATTTCTAGGGCATAAATGCTCGTCCGAAGGACTGCTACCGGATGATTCGAAAATAGTTGCAATTAAGAAATATCCCAAACCGTGTGATAAAGACGCGGTACGAAGATTCGTTGCATTCGCTAACTACTACAGAAGATTCATACCCAATTTCGCATCAATATCAGCAAATTTGAACAGACTGGGCAGAAAGAAAGTAGAATTTAAATGGGATGACCAATGTGAAAGTGCGTTTGAAAAACTCCGCAAATTTCTCATTTCCCCTCAAATACTGCAATATCCGGACTTCACAAAGGAATTTACTATTACAGTTGATGCGTCGAAGATTGGTTGCGGTGCCATTTTGAGCCAAAATCACAATGGCAACGACTTACCAATCTGTTTTGCTTCAAAATCATTTAATAATGCAGAACAAAAAAAGGCAATAATCGAACTGGAACTTTTAACTATATATTTTGTTATCAAAAAATGTCGACCCTATGTCTATAGTACGCATTTTAATGTAAAATCAGATCATCGTCCTTTAGTTTATTTGTTTAACATGAAAGACCCCTGTTCAAAACTTTCACGCATAAGACTAGAACTATCAGAATAAATTTTAACTATAGAATATATAAAAGGAAAATCTAATGTCGGTGCAGATGCATTATCTCGAATTTCAATTGATGAACTTAAAAACTCAACAAATCAAATTATAGCGGTACAAACAAGGGCAATGTCGAAACAAAACAAACAACAGCAACAAAAAGATGAACACATAGACGAAAATATTAAAATACAAGTATACGACAAATTTTCATACAAGAAAGAAAATCCCAAGGATAAAAAGCTAGATAAGCCATGACAAAAACAATAAAATTTCGAATCTATAAATCTTATAAAATAAAGTCGCTAAATGCGATGTATGCACATAACTTCACACAGAATACTCCGCTTTTAAAACGGTTTTTTGCATTTGAAAGCTTAGCTACGTGAGATGGTACAGTTAATATCATTTGAAGACATATGTTATAGGGGCGTGGCAAATCGCCAAAATGTAGTAAAAAATCATAAAATTTTTGTTTACACAGCTATAACTCATAAACGGATGGATGGATTTAAAAAATTCTACTTTTCAGTAAAACCTTGAAGTATTTACCTTCGATCTGCTTCAAAAAAAATACTTGATTCCTTTCTTATATCAGCCAAATTGTTTAAACAAAAGTAACATTTTTACCAAAAAATTCGTGTGTGTGATTGTTCGGTGTCACTGTTCGCGCTAAAGGTTTATAGGCATGTATGAATGTACATATGTATGTATTTTCATATCATATCAGCTTGACATAGGTATGTACATACATATTTATGTAAAACGGTTAATTGTTAATGCAACATAAATGGTTAAGAATGCATACATCTATTGAAAATTAATCTTTCGTTAAAAATATTTAACATTTCCTTAAAATTCTTCAAAAAAGCTTTATTTTTTGTATTTTTGCATGTATCACTATCACTACATATTATAAAACAAAGTCGCTTTTTCTGTCCCATGTCCCTTTGAATGCTTAAACCTTTCAAAATATTTAAAACTTATTTTGAGTTGGAAAACGGTGTTTTTTTCAAAATGCTATAACTTTTTCAAAAATTGACCGTTTGGGATTATTTTTTTTTAAATATCTTTTTAAATGTACTTTTCGGAAAAAATACAAAAAAAATTTTAAAGTTTTTTTTCAATTAAATAAAAAAAAAAATCTCGGCCCACTCCGGGATTAGTGGGGATGATTGCAGAATTGATTGACGTTTTTTATGAGAAAAAAGGGCGAAATTCGAAAAATCTCGAAAAACTGAAGAATTACAAAAAAAAAACTTTAAACATTTTTTTGAATTTTTTCCGAAAAGTACATTTAAAAACAAATTTAAAAAAAATGATCCCAAACGGTCAATTTTGGAAATACGATTTGGATATATTTGCTAAGGGATGGAGAATGTGATATTCGGAAATCTTAGTACACGGCTTGACATCGCATCGAAACGACTTTCCGGCTAATGTGGCTACTTGATTTTCCCTTGTCGAATGCATACTCGGTCTCTTTCCTTGGTGTGACGAGCTTCCGTCCTTAGTCGTTTGATTGAAATTATTTTCTTCTTTAAGTCCTTCACCTCCATAGCGGATTCTATGCGCAATGCTTTGATTATGGAGGCTAATTAATTTGAGCGTGTATGTTAGTATGCCTTTTAAAAAAACTCAAATAGATCATCAATTGATCTCCCTAACTTGATCATCTTATTTTCGATCCCTCCTGAGGCCTGAGGATTTTGAAGATCTTCTGCGGCCTTCTTAATGAGGTCACTTAATGAAGGAATGCCTGTTTTAGCCTTCTCCTCTCTTGGCCTTGGAGTAACAGCTGGAGAAGCTTCTTGCATGCCGTTGACTTCCGCTCCGTTTGGTTTTGTCCCCGCGTGCGAAGAAAATGTTTGACCTACGGTCGATAGACCAGTTCCTTCTGGGGAACGAAGTAGCTTTCGTCCCATAATTTTTATTTTTATTTAGGTTACCACTTGGGGCCGCCATTTTAGTCCAAATGTACAGTCACCTTGAGTGATCCCGTGGTTATCTATGCGAAGACAAGGAGGCCACGTGAAGGTTGACGCAGTCCCTTATGAAAACTGGGTTCAGAGCCAGATCAGCGTTAATCGGGGAATCTCAGCCGAACCTGCACCGCCATCTTAATGATGACGGATTTCGCACGTACCCCAAGGCCAACCAAGATTTTGACGGGACTCGGCCAAGGACATTACGCCAACACATGATGTAGCATTATGCGTTATGCCCACCTATGCAATACATTTGCGGCATTATGCATTATGAACTTCTATGCCTATGCATTTTTTATGAACCTGCCACACGCAGTTATAGTGCAGTAATATTACAATATTGTTCCACATAAATTATATTGACCCGACACAGCGGGAAGTTAACAATAATTGAATGCCGAATACGAAACCCATGTCATTTCACCTTCATATTTTTGCTCAATTAGTCCCGCCGATCAATGCACGTGCCGATCGGAATGTCTAATTGTCAGTGTTAGTTTGTCGATGTGAATCACCAAAATATTCACACACAACTATTTTACATTGTTTCCATTAATAGATCAATGAAGTAATCTGCTGACTTTGCATACCAGTATTACAAATGTACATATTTTTAGTTTGTTAGTGTTAGCATAATTGCGTATGTGTAGGTTAAGAAATTATGTATAAAAAGAGAAAGAATTTCTTCAATAAAACCAATTATTGTCAGACTTCCAAAGTCAAACATTCTTTTTATTTAATTCGAGTATTTCATGGCGATCCTGCCAGTCCAGATCAAAATTGGCACAACTTCTAAAAAAGATCTGACTGCCCAGGGATCCTGACCATTTTAAACAGTTAAAAAGTTTTTGTTAAAAATGAGGATAAAGGACAATACAAGGAACACAAACGGTACCACTATCTGGTACGAGTAAAGATTGGAATTTTAACAAGTGAAGCCTTTTCGTTCGGATTTTTTTGGCAAATCTCAAAATGAGGAAGAATCACCAAAGGACATATTAATTACTACCATAAAAATATCAGTATTATGCAGACGGAGGCAAGGATTCGGTAAAGCAATAAAAGCAGAAAATTAAGTATTTGTGACCAACTGGCAGCAAGCGAGCATAGAAGAAGTGGCATAAATTTAGCAGCAAAACGGGACCGGAAGATACCATTACAATTGGCGGCGTACCGCTTGAGGCAACAATATAAGTATAAAATTTAGAAATAAATTGGGTGGCCTTTATGGGCGCTAAACTATTAGCAAAAACGAAGTTTTTGCTTAGGAATTTTTTTATTTAAAGTAGGAATTGAAAAATAAATAATATGAAAAACACTCCTTTTTAAAGAAAATTTCATGAAAAAAAGAGAAGTAGCAAGAAAATCAAAATGTGTTAAATTTTAAAGAAATTTTCAACTTGAGAAAAAAAAATATAATAAAGAAGTTTCAGTTATTTCTTTGCTATGCAAGAAATAAAAACGGAAGAAGAATTTCATAGAATTTTTAAAAAGTGTGAAGACACTATAAGAGAATTTACAAAAATCTCTGAAGAAATTCTTAAAAACCGTAACACTATTAAACAAGGTCCGACACCAATTACTATAGAAGAGTATTGGAGGCGGAACCAGTATAATAAAAGGGAAGAAATTCCCAAGATACCTACACAAAAAAAGGAAAACGGGGAGGTAAAGTATTTAAAATAAAGAAAGAAATAGCTGAAACCTTTAAGCAATTAAATTTACCTACAAACACTACAGATAGGTTAAAATTAAACGAAAAAATTTAAGAATCGAGAAACAGGAAATAAAAAATGTAGTTAAGAAAAAAAAAATTTTTTTGAAACATTGATAGCAACTAAAGAACTTTTTTGAGTAAACTGGAATGCCAGGTAAATACTGGGAACAACTCCATTAAATGGGAGGATAAGGTAATTGCAGATGAAGGAAAAGTAGATTATGAAAAAGAGCTGCAATGGTTAAAACTATTCTGGAAGAAAATAGGAATGCAGAGGCAACCTACAATAGAAGATGTAAAAAATCCTACAACAAGGGAAAAAGAGACAATTAGAATGATACAAATGGTTTTTCCAAATGAAAAATAATTTTTTTTTTAATTCAAAACAAAATAAAACAAAATTACAAATTTTAGAATTAAATCATAATACTAAGTCATATATTGGTTGATAAATAAATAAATAAATAAATAAAAATTTAATACAAATTTCCTTTATTAATTTTTATACTCAGTTGAGCAGAGCTCACAGAGTATATTAACTTTGATTGGATAACGGTGGGTTGCACAGGTATAAAGGAATCGAAATAGATATAGACTTCCATATATAAAAATCATCAGTATCGAAATTTGATTGAGCCATGTCCGTCCGTCCGTCCGTTAACACGATAACTTGAGTTTTGAGGTATCTTCATGAAATTTGGTATGTAGATTCCTGGGCACTCATCTCAGATCGCTATTTAAAATGAACGATATCGGACAATAACCACGCCCACTTTTTCGATATCGAAAATTTCGAAAAATCGAAAAAGTGCGATAATTCATTACCAAAGACGGATAAAGCGATGAAACTGGGTAGGTGAGTTGAACTTATGACGCAGAATAGAAAATTAGTAAAATTTTGGACAATGGGCGTGGCACCGCCCACTTTTAAAAGAAAGTAATTTAGAAGATTTGCAAGCTGTAATTTGGCAGTCGTTGAAGATATCATGATGAAATTTGGCAGGAGCGTTACTCCTATTACTATATGTATGCCTAATAAAAATTAGCAAAATCGGTGAACAACCACTTTAAAAAAATTTTTTTTTTATCAAATTTAAAAAAAAAGTTAATATCTTTACAGTATATAAGTAAATTATGTCAGCATTCAACTCCAGTAATTATTTGGTGCAACAAAATACAAAAATAAAAGAAAATTTCAAAATGGGCGTGGCTCCGCCCTTTTTCATTTAATTTGTCTAGGATACTTTTAATGCCATAAGTCGAACAAAAATTTACCAATCCTTGTGAAATCGGTTTGAAGCCACGCCCAGTTTTTATACACAGTCGACCGTCTGTCCTTCCGATCGGCCGTTAACAGGATAACTTGAGCAAAAATTCGATATATCTTTACTAAACTCAGTTCACGTACTTATCTGAACTCACTTTGTATTGGTATAAAAAATGGCTGAAATCCGACTATGACCAAAGGGGGCGTGATATCGAAATCGATATCGAAATTTACGAAAAATGAAAAAATGCCATAATTCTATACCAAATACGAAAAAAGGATGAAACATGGTGATTGGATTGGTGTATTGAAGCAAAATTATAAATTTACAAAAAAACTTTGTAAAATGGGTGTGACACCTACCATATTAAGTAGAAGAAAATGAAAAAGTTCTGCAGGGCGAAATTAAAAGCCCCTGGAATCTTGGCAGTTCGTGGTATTACATATATAAATAAATTATCGGTACCCGACCGATGATTTTCTGGGTCACCCTGGTCCCCATTTTGGTCGATATCTCGAAACCGCCTTCACATATACAACTACCACCACTCCCTTTTAAAACCCTCATTAACACCTTTCATTTGATACCCATATCGTACAAACACATTGTAGGGTCACCCCTGGTCCACCTTTATGGCGATAAAATACTCATTATCACCTTTCGTTTCATACCCATATTGTACAAACAAATTCTAGAGTCAACCCTGGTCCACCTTTATAACGATATCCCGAAAAGGCGTCCACTTATAGAACTAAGACCCACTCCCTTTTAAAATACTCATTAACACCTTTCATCTGATACCCATATCTTACAAACAAATTCTAGAGTCACCTCTGGTCCACCTTTAAGGCGCTATCTCGAAAATGCGTCCACCCATAGAACTAAGGCCCACTCCCTTTTAAAATACTCATTAACACCTTTCGTTTCATACCCATATTGTACAAACACATACTAGATTCACCCCTTGTCCACCTTTATAGCGATATCTCGAAAAGGCGTCCACCTGTAGAACTAAGGCCCACTAACTTTTAAAATACTCATTAACACCTTTCGTTAGATAGCCACATCGTACAAACAAATTCAAGAGTCACCCCTGGTCCACCTTTATGGCGATATCTCGAAAAGGCGTCCACCTATAGATCTATGGCTCACTCCCTTTTAAAATACTCATTAACACCTTTCATTTGATACCCATATCGTACAAACAAATTCTAGAGTCACCCCTGGTCAACCTTTATGCCGATATCTCGAAAAGGCGTCCACCTATAGATCTAAGGCTCACTCCCTTTTAAAATACTCATTAACACCTTTCATTTGATACCCATATCGTACAAACAAATTCTAGAGTCACTCGTGGTCCACCTTTATGCCGATATCTCGAAAAGGCGTCCACCTATAGATCTAAGGCTCACTCCCTTTTAAAATACTCATTAACACCTTTCATTTGATACCCATATCGTACAAACAAATTCTAGAGTCACCCCTGGTCAACCTTTATGGCGATATCTCGAAAAGGCTTCCACCTATAGAACTATGGCTCACTCTATCTCCCTTCCATTTGATACACATGTCATACAAACACATTCCAGGGTTACCCTAGGTTCATTTTCCTTCATGGTGATTTTCCCTTATTTTGTCCTCATATCTCTCAACTGAGTATGTAATGTTCGGTTACACCCGAACTTAGCCTTCCTTACTTCTTAAAACATGGCATGGTGGAAAACCATATTAAGTGGTATTCTAATAGGTATTGCAGGATATGAAGTTGGTAAGGAAAATACCGAAAACAATCTTGAAAATAAGTTGGTCAGGTATGAACCAAAAACAAGTATAGAAAATAAAGAAGAAATTTCTGATAAATGGTGAACTATTTTTATTTGTGTAACTACATTCTTAATTGTCGAAATTGCAATTCTAATAAAAAATTATATAAAAAACAAATTGAGACAATTGAATAGAGAGAGATGAATACATGGCAAGAAATCTATGATAAATTAACAGAAGAAAAATTAAAAGCCGATAAATCATATAAGTGCATAAACAAGAATATTACCATAAAAACAGAAACGATAGCAAAGCATTTAAATATAATATTAGAAGATTTAAATGTTATAAAAGAGTTGATCAGTAAAGTAAATCACATACTTACTAACGATCACCAAAAAGAAGCTCAACAAATTTTTTCAACAGTACGGGATAAATTAGTATCTTCATTAACAAGATATAACATTGAATTCCCCATACCAACTACGATAGAGGAAAATCTCCAAATTGATTTTAACTCCGTTCTAACCGAACATTCAAGTAACCGCACCCCTTCACCAGCATTGAGCCAAACTTCATCAGTGGAAGAACATAAACCACTGCATATCCCACTCATAAATGTCACAATGGCACAAACAGTAGTAGAATTTATCAAAACTGCCTCATCAGTGCTGCCAGAGTTTGATGGCAAGCCTGAAAATTTGCACAGTTTCTTAGATGCCCTTGATATTCTAGACCAAATCAAGGATAATCTTGAAACCTTAGCGATAACCATGATAAAGACCAAGCTAAAAGGCACTGCAAGAAATTTTATTAGCACCGAAACCACAATTGAACAAATAAAATTAAAATTGAGAACGGCAATAAAAGGCGAATCGGTGGAGGTTTTGACAGCAAAACTACTTAATATCCAACAGACCAGCAAAACTGCAAACCAGTATACTGCAGAAATAGAGAAAATTACTAGATCATTAGAAGGAGCTTATATCTCGGACGGACTTAACCCAGACTTAGCAACGAGATATTCGACACAAGCAGCAGTAAAGGCTATGTATAAAAACTGCTCAAATGATAAATTAAAAATGATAATGCTAACAGGAACGTTCACAACAATGAACGATGTAATCTCCAAATTTACAAATAGCTGTACAGAAATTACAGGCAGCTCAAATACCATTTTAAACATTCGTCAACATAACCAATACCGGAGTAAATTCCGTAGAGGTTACCAAAGTAACAACTATGGAGGTTACCGAGGTAGGAGATTTAGACCCCAGCCAAGATATAACAACAACTTTAGATTAAATAACAATAATAAGAATTCCCAAGGAAGATCGCAAAACCAAGATATACCCTACAATCAGACACGCAACCAGACACGCAATGTACATAGCTGTAATCAGCAGGAAAACCAGGAAATTCCACTCCAAAATCAGTAGATAGAAAAATATGTGTACTAAATTTACACTTAAATAGCTATATATCTACAAAAATATCATTGAATAATTCAATTTCAAATTTCTTAGTAGACACAGGAGCTGATATCTCCATCATTAAAAAGAATCAAATAATTAATCTGTCACCCTTAAATAAATCATATACTTACTTTTCATATTCTTACTCTATTTAATTTCTCTCATTTCTCATTTATATACACATACACACACATACTCTCTCATATTGTATTACACACCAGAATTGTACTCTTTTGTATTTGAAGTTAGTTCTTGTTTGATATTCAATAAAATCAGATACGCAACTAGACACGCAATGTACGTAGCTGTAATCAGCAGGAAAACCAGGAAATTCCACTTCAAAATCAGTAGATAGAAAAATATGTGTACTAAATTTACACTTAAATAGCTATATATCTACAAAAATATCATTGAATAATTCAATTTCAAATTTCTTAGTAGACACAGGAGCTGATATCTCCGTCACTAAAAAGAATCAAATAATTAATCTGTCACCCTTAAATAAATCATATACTTACTTTTCATATTTTTACTCTATTTAGTTTCTCTAATTTTTCATTTATATACACATACACACACATACTCTCTCATATTGTATTACACACCAGAATTGTACTCTTTTGTATTTGAAGTTAGTTCTTGTTTGATATTCAATAAAATCTGTCATCGTGACAGAATCAGAAGTGAGCTGAACCGTACAAAGAAAAAAATATAATAAGAAAGTTAAATAATTAAATATGGACTTTTCAAAACTAAGTGTGCTACAACTACGGGAAACACTACGCCGTCTAGACCTAAAATTGGCCGGGAACAAGACTGAATTAATACGGCGATTGCAGGAGGCCAACGAGGATACGGTGCGACCAGTGGTGGAGAAAATTCTAGAAGAAGCGGAAAATGTGGATGCAGGGGGGCATCGAACGATGCTGGGAGTGAAGGACAGCTGGAAGCGCAGGTAAGGGAGCTGCAGGGGGTAGTGGAGGCCCTTACAGCGCAGCTGAAAGCTCTAAGTAATCCACGTGCATCAAATAATCCGCAAAACCATATATTTGTGCATGCTTCATATGCGCACAGGAACGCAAATTTGAATAGCAACGTTCATCTGTATAGCAACGCACAATCGTATTCCGCTACATCGCAAGCAGCGCTTCCAGCAGTCCACGTAGCAGCAACGTCAACTTCACAAAGTATGCAGAGCAACACATCAGTCGCAGTCGAGGTAATGTCACCGGCGCAAGCAATTTATATGCCGGCGGAATCAATTTAAATGCCGTCGCACTATGCCAGCTTACCAACATTCATGTCAACAGCTGAGCAAAGGGCACATACATATTCAAGTATTTATATACCGAATCAGTTTTCGACACCACAGCTAAGAGAGGTGAAGCCACACACACTACAAGAAATCGCATCAATTCTACCCATGTTTGACCCGTGTGATGATGAATACAGATCAATACAATTTATACAACGAATTGAGCAGTTGAGAGAAGTATATAATTGGGACGACGGGCTGCTTATCTTTGCTTTGGGCAAGGTGTTGCCAAGCGTTGGGCAGATGCGCAACCAGTTTTTCGGAAATGGGGTGAGTTTTCGAGTATGTTCTTAAGTAATGCCGCTGATGCACACATTCGTATGATGAATTCGAGAATTGGTAAGAGCGAATCAATGGTAGAATTATATTATAGAATGCTGGCAATAGGTCGTCGTGAACAAATCGACGACGCGACAATTAATAAATACATAGTTAATGGTCTCTTTGATGAGAATTTGAAACGAACGTTAAGCGTTTTACACGATGCGCAGACCTATTGCAATCATTAAAGAGCGTGATGGAAAATCAAATGTATAATAAAAAGATAACAAGTGGTGCAGAACAAAAAGTTGTGCCACAGCGCTTCACACGAACAAACGAATCGTCAGCTGCTAGTAGTAATGGTGAAGTAGGCGTCACTTGCTTTAAGTGTAGATCAAAGGGACACATAGCAAAGAATTGTGTAAAAAAGCAGAAAAGTGGTGAAAAAGCAGAAACTAAGCGTGTGAACAATCTAGAATTTGAAGAGAGCGAAGATAGTGATGCAAGTGTAGAAGAAGAAGCGACAGTAAATAAAATTCAAATTGCAGAGCCGATAAAAGTGTTGCGAAAGAGAGTTAATATTTTGGGTAAAGAAGAAGTCTGTTGCAATGTGATAATCGATTCAGGGAGTGCAAAATCACTTGTTAAGAGATCGATTGCAATGAAGTGCAGCGAGTGCTTTATACCGTGCGAAGAAAAATTAATCGGTTTCGCCGGAGGTGTATTAATCTGCAAAGAGAAGATGTTCGATGAAGTGGTTTATGAAGTCGAATTGCTGATAATCGACGACACAAGTATGAAGTACGATGCACTCATAGGAATCGATGTTTTATCAAAAGGGAAGTTATTATGGAATGTGCAGCATAATGGCAATTGATAGGAGTGCAGTCGATGTAGGTAATGGGGTGAAAGCTGGAATTGAGCAGCAGTTAATGAAGTTAGTTAATAATTTTGGTTATTGTTTTGGCGAAAGATTGTGTGAGTTAGGGAGGTGTCGAAGTTTTAAGATGGGCATTAGGCTAACAAATTCTAAGCCAATTTCAAAGAAGCCATATAGTATTCCCATTCCCAAACAGAAAGTGGTAGAAAAGATAGTGCAGCAATTATTAAGTCTAGGGATAATTCGTGAGTCGAAATCGCTGTATGCATCCCCGATTTTCTTGGTGCGAAAGTCAAACGGTGAAGATAGGCTGTGCGTCGATTTTCGCGAATTGAATGCTGTTACAGAAAAACAGCCGTGGTTGATGCCAACTATAGATGGGGTACTGGCGACACTAGCTGATAAATAGTTTTTCACCACGCTTGACCTAATGTCGGGTTATTACCAGATAGAGCCGAAAGAAACGTCAAGACACTATACAGCATTCGTAACGCACAACGGTCACTATGAGTTTACACGGATGCCATTTGGGTTGCGCAACGCACCCTGTTCATTCCAACGTATGATGTCGAATTTAGTAGCCCCTCTTGACGAAAAGGTTATCAGCTACGTCGACGAAGTGATTATCGCCAGTAGAACCGAAGAAGAGAATTTGTTATATTTAAAAGAATTTCTAGAGATTGTCGAACGAGAAGGGTTGCCCTTCGATTATGAAAGTGCTCATTCATGAGAAGTGCTGTGTCGTTTCTGAGCCATGAAATAGATGAAAATGGCGTTAAACCAGGTGCAAAGAAAACAGAGCCCATCGTGAATTTTCCCATACCTCGCAACCAGTTGGAGGTCCGAAGATTCCTGGGACTAACAGGTTTCTTCCGCAAGTTTGTCAGCGGGTATGCAATCATTGCGAAGCCGCTTACGGAATTAACAAAGAAAAATATCGATTTTAAATGGAGTCCCCTATGCGATTATGCATTTCGAAAATTGAATAGACTTATTGCTAGTTCGCCGATACTTACTATTTATGATGTTGGCAAAGAGCATGAATTGCATACAGATGCTTCAAGTGTAGGCCTCGCTGCGATTCTAATTCAGCGTGATGATAATGTAAGCATGAGACCAGTAGATTATTATAGCAGGGCCTGCGAAAGGGCCGAACGAAATTAACATGCATACGAGCTGGAAGTCTTGGCAGTTGTTGAGGCCTGCCAACGATTTCGAATGTTTTTGTTAGGTAAGCATTTTACGATCGTAAACGACTGTCAGGCGATATCGAGCGCTAAATCAACAAAACCTATGTTACCGCGAGTTGCACGCTGGCTAATCAAGCTCCTCGAATACGATTGTGACATTGTGCAAAGTGCTGGGACATCAATGGCGCATGTCGACGCTATGAGTCGTGTCGCACCAGAGGCAGCACGAGAAGCTGGGGGTGATATACAAACGTTGTCAGTTGAGAATTGGGTGTCAGTCATGCAGCAACAAGATGAAAAGCTTAAAACGATTATAGACATTTTGAGGGGAGCAGAGCAATCCGAACATAAGGTTAAAATGAAATCAGAGTATAAGTTAACAAATCATCGGCTGTACAAGTTAAATGGCACTAATTAAACTCAACTGGTAGTGCCAAAAGGTATGAGGTGGCGCATGATGAAACTATGCCACGACGATTGTGGTCATCCAGGGGTAGATGGAACAATAAATAAGTTGTTAAAAACTTCTGGTTTCCCCGTTTGCGAAATTTTGTGAAAGGATACATTAAATCATGCATCGAGTGTTGCTACCACCGTCACCCGACTCGAAAACAATGCGAGCTGTATGGAATGGATATTCCGAAATTACTATGTTTGTGTTCCCTATACATTTCTGGACAGGAAGCAATACAACAACATTCTGTGCAAATTTCATATAACAGTCGCTGTAAATTATATATATTGTAACGAATTTGCTTGCAAATCCTCTTATTTGCCTTTTTACTAAGTTCGTATCACTAAACTGTTGAATAAATAACTCCAATATTGAATAATGGAAAAATGGCCTTTATTAAAGTACTTCACAATAACACTTATACTTTGCAATTAGCTGGCTTAATAACCAAACTGATAGCTTAAATGAAACTGACTTTCAAAATAATACTGCTATTGCTCGCTAGATATCGTCTTAATCGAAACTGATTATAGCGCCTCTACCGCTGGTGCTTTTATACTCTTTGATTTCCTCGTGGCATCTTCTAGGCGCTTCCAGAATTTACTTAGTTGCCGCCATATAATTATAACTACAGATGCACGTATATAGCTTCTCATATGCGTGTATTTGTGAGCGACACTTCAACAATTACAATTGCATACTTTTGGGAGCATCTCTTCTCTGCTGCGTGTACGTACATATGTGTCGACATAATGTTTTATTCGTTTATGTAGATACAAGTGACTGTCTGCTTTATTGTTGTTGTGACTTCATTTACTTAGCATGAGACTAGGGATGTGAGTATCACCTGGTGTCGCTCATATTCGTCACACTGCCCTCCACCTAAGTCTGATCGTCCCAATCAGACAAATCTCTCGATCTAAACGCTCCCAGCCTTTCCAAATGAACCACTTTCATTTTGGTTGGTGGTTTGCCAATCGTTTGTATGCGGTACACTACATCGTTGATCAGTTTTACAACTTTGTATGGGGCTTCCCAATTACACTGCAATTTCGGGGACAAATCTTTGTTTCGTTGTGGGTTGTATAACAGCACCAAATCTCCTTCCTGAAACCCTTCCGAATTAATTGCTTTATCGTACCTCGCTTTCGTCTTGTCACTCATAATTTTTGATCGTTGCCTTACAAGATCGTGTATCTCTCTCTGCTCTTCTTCCAAATCACTAGTGGATTTCTTAACATTTCTCTCCGCATTAGCATCTATCCCAAACTTCAAATCAGCTGGCAGTCTAAGGTCATTGCCAAAAATTACTTTTGCAGGGGTTTGGCCCGTTGTCTCATGCACGGCTGATCGATAAGCCATCAAGAATAATGGTATGCGGGTATCCCACTCTTTATGGTACTGGTCTACTACTTTCCTTAAGTGCTCCTCCAATGTTCTATTGAATCGTTCTACCATACCATCGGATTGAGGATGCAATGCAGTTGTCCGTGTTTTTCGAATGCCCAATGATTTACACATTTCCTGGAATACAGCTGCCTTGATCAGAATGTAACTCCATTGGTACACCATACCTTGCAACCCAATTGTTTATAAACACTTCTTCTACCGTTTCCGCTTTTTGATTTGGGATTGGGTATACCTCTGGCCATTTGCTGAAATAATCCATAACTACCAGTACATATTTTTTTCCGCCGTTGCTAGTAGGAAATGGACCGGCGACATCCATAGCGATCCTTTCAAATGGCGCACCTGAGTTATATTGCTTCATCTGGCCATGACTTCGGGTTTTGGGCCCTTTCGCTCTGCTGCAAACCTCGAAGTTCGCAATCCAATCAGTGAACGACTGACAGCAAACAACCCAATAGAATCTCTGTTTAATCTTCTCGAGCGTCTTCGTGATTCCAAGATGACCTCCGCTTGGACCATTATGCAGCTCGCTGAGCACGTCAGGAATCCTCTTCCTGGGAACAACTATCAGTTTCTTCTCGCATTGACTATCCTCACTCTCCCATACTCTATGCAAGCAACCGGATATCAATTCTAAACTGTTCCACTTTGCCCAATATGACTTCGCAATGGGACTCTCTGCTGACATCTCTTCTCTGTTTGGTCTTTCGTTTCGTTCGAGCCCTTGCATAACACGTGACAGATCTGTATCTTCTAGCTGACACTTTCTTAGCTGTTCCTTGTCCCATTCATCTGCGCATGTTATAGTCATTAGCCGGACATCTATAATGTCTTCTTTAGCCTCGGCTTTTGCACAGTGCTTGCATTCCAACATACATGGTCTTCGTGACATTGCATTGGCATTTCCATGGGTACTATTTTTCGATGCTCAATGGAAAAGTCATAGCTTTGTAGTCGCTCGATCCACCGTGCCAATTGTCCTTCCGGATTACGGAACTGCAGAAGCCATTTTAAAGCTGCGTGATCTGTCCTGACACGGAATCGCTGGCCGTAGAGTTATTTGTGAAAATGTTTAATGCACTCTGCCAATGCCAACAGCTCTCTCCGCGTAACGCATTAGTTCCTCTCTGGTTTTCCAATCGAACGGCTGTAATATGCAACTACCTTCTCCTGTCCATCGACCAGTTGTGATAAAACGCCTCCTATAGCATATCCGCTCACATCTGTATCTAAAATAAACGTTGCTCCTGGAATTGGATATGCTAACATTGGGGCAGTGCACAAACGCTCTTTCAATGTTTGGAAAGCTACTTCTTGCTCCTTCTTCCATTCGAAAGCTTTATTTTTTCTTGTTAGCTCGTGGAGACTATCGGCTACGCTGGCAAAATTTGGTACAAATCGGCGGTAATATGTGCGCAGCCCAAGGAAACTTCTCAACTCATGCAGATTCTGTGGTCTTGGTCAATCCTTTACTGCCTCTATCTTTTTATTCGCTGTACGGATACCGTCTTTCGTTACCTTGTGAACCAAATAATTTACTTCCTTTTTAAACAGCGCACACTTTTTGGGACTTAGCTTCAGACCAGCGCCAGCTATTCTCTGGAAAACTTCATCTAAGTTTTTAAGATGTTCATCAAAGTTCTTGCCCAATACGATGATGTTGTCCAGGTACACCAAGCATGTTTTCCAATGTATTCCTTTCAATACCTGATCCATGAGTCTCTCGAAAGTAGCTGGTGCATTACATAGTCCAAAGGGCATTACTGTAAATTGCCAAAGACCATCTCCGACGCTGAAGGCTGTTTTCTCTTTGTCTTCCTCCTTCACCTCCACTTGCCAGTAGCCGCTTTTCAAGTACAGTGTGGAAAACCATTTCTTACCAGAGAGCGAGTCCAGAGTGTCGTCAATTCTTGGCAATGGGTAGCTATCCTTTTTCGTAACGTCATTCAACTTCCGGTAGTCCACGCAAAACCTCATTTTTCCATCCTTCTTCTTTACACGTACTACCGGTGAGCTCCAGGGACTAGCTGATTGTTCGATGACGCCGCTGTCGCTCATTTCTTGTATAATTTGACTCACCACTTCCCGCTTCGCCAGTGGAACACTACGTGGAGCTTGACGGATCGGCCTCGCGTCTCCAGTGTCAATTTAATGTTTCACAACATTGGTGCGGCCTGGTTTGGAACCATCCTGGTCAAATATATTTGCGTACTTTAGGAGCAGTTGCTTTGCCTTACTCTGATAATCTTCCTCTAGCCCCTCCGTCCATTCCGTGATCCCATTTCAAAGATCAGTGTTACTAGATGAAACGTGTTCCTGGAGCTGTTCACAGTTAATAATTACTTCAGCCTCTTGGCATCTTCCCAAAATAGCTCCTTTGGTCCGTTTGAGTGGTGACTTGAACTCATTGAGTACTCTTACCGGAATAGGTCCATCTTGTTTTGTCATAGCCAGGGTTTTTCTTACAAGTATGTTCGGTGCTGATTTGTTTGCTGCTTCGACAACCCACAATTTGTTTGTCCCACAATCTCCATCAACCTTTGCCCAGATGACTGCTTCGGATTTTGGTGGTATTTGCTGACTCTCTTCCACCAGTACTCGTTTACTGCTGTAGCCTCTCTTGTAGCCGAAATTAAGTGGTACATCCATGTTCTTATATCGCATCGCCTTGCTTTGCATGTCGATCTTGATGCCTTGGTTGATTAAGAAGTCCACTCCAATTATGATTTCATCAACAATATCTGCCACTATAAAATTGTGTAGTACCGTGACGTCCCAATTGCTACTTTACATTCTACTTCTCCAATTACCTGGGTGTCCTCTCCCGTGGCTGTACGTAATGTTCCTCCAAGCAATGGTCTTATCTTTTTGTTGACTAAATCTGATCGAATGATGGAATGGGATGCACCCGTATCTACAGTCAGTAACCGATCATTTCCATTCACATGCCCTCCGACAGTAAGATTGCTTGACCTTCTTCCAATTTATGAGATAGAGATTATGGGGCATTCAATTGAGGGAGCCAGCTGTCGCCCCTTGCGGCTGACTCTCTTTAGTTTAACGATTGAGTGGACTTGGAGATTTGCTCATCTCCTTCAGCTCTACGTTTACGACCACCCACATTGTTGGAACTGTTAGGGTTGGTGTTGCAATGTCGTGCAATATGACCTGGGTTGCCGCACTTGAAACATTTAATAACTCCGGCATTTTTCTGTTGTGATTCCTTCAGTGCTTCCAAAATTGTGTCTATCCAATCTGGTCTTCCCACTTCAACACGATGATCCCTGTATGCTGGTTTACCCAATAGTGAGGCGGTTTCCTGAGTCAATGCATGTGATACCGTCTCTTCAAATGTTGGCTTTGGGTTTGCGCATGTGGCTCGCTTCGTTTCAACGTCCCGTATGTCATTTATAAAGCTCTGAATTTTTACTCTTTCGGTGTATTCCACGGGTGCGTCGGCATTCGCCAAATGTGCAAGCCTTTCGACATCTGACGCAAACTCCTGCAAAGTCTCATTGGCTTTTTGGTAGCGGTTTTGCAACTCTATTTGGTGTATCTGCTTCCTGTGTTCGCTTCCGTATCGCCTCTCTTGAGCGCTCATAAATGTTCCGTAGTTGTTCCGCTCTCCCTCGGGAATAGTCTGTAGGATTCCAGCAGCAGATCCTTTCAATGCCACGAATAGTGCAGCAACTTTATCTTCCGCACTCCAGTTGTTCACTGCTACGGTCTCCTCAAACTGAATCTTAAACACCTGGAAAGGAACAGAGCCGTCAAAAGATGGAGTTTTTACCTACGTATTGTTTTCTGAAACAACTGGGCGAATTAGTTGCAATTCCTGTATACGACCTCTCAAAGCATCCACCTCTGCCTCGAATTTTTCTTCAAACTGCGTTATTTTCTCGTCCATACGCGCTTCGAGTTTTGATGATATACGTGCCTCTTGCTCTTTCAGTTGTGTTTCCATCTTTGATGTAATCTGTGGCGACATTTCTGAAATACGTGTCTCATGTGATTCCAGCTGGGATGCCATATATGCCTTCTGCTCTTCCAGTTGAGATGGCATTTGCGATGACATTTCTGAAATACGTGCCTCCTGTGCTTCCACCTTGGATGTTAAACGTGTCTCCTGCGATTCCAGCTGAGATGACATTTGCGACGACATTTCGGATAATTGTGTCTCCTGTGCTTCCATCTTGGATGTTATACGTGTCTCCTGCGATTCCAATTGTGACGACATATACGTTTTCTGTTCTTTTAGTTGAGATGACATTGTCGATGTTTGAGCAGATATTGCAGCCAAAATCATGTTCAAGTCTGTGCTCGTAACTGTCTGCGATGTTTCGTTTTTCTCTTCAATTTTTGTTGTTGTCTCGTCCCCATCAGGATAAAAGACATACTCGTCCACATCAATTCCTTCTGCTTCCATTGCCTCTCGTAGCCGTGCCTGAAGTTCGAGTTTAACGCCGCTTGTATTCAATCCACGGCTCTCCAACTCCTTCTTCAGTTGCTGGATCTTCAGTTCACTTAACTTTGCCATGTCCTTGTTGTCTTCTGGAATTTATTCAACAATTCCTTTTCTGACACCAATTGTAACGAATTTGCTTGCAAATCCTCTTATTTGCCTTTTTGCTAAGTTCGTATCACTAAACTGTTGAATAAATATCTCCAATATTGAATAATGGAAAAATGGCCTTTATTAAAGTACTACACAATAACACTTATACTTTGCAATTAGCTGGCTTAATAACCAAACTGATAGCTTAAATGAAACTGACTTTCAAAATAATACTGCTATTGCTCGCTAGATATCGTCTTAATCGAAACTGATTATAGCGCCTCTACCGCTGGTGCTTTTATACTCTTTGATTTCCTCGTGGCATCTTCTAGGCGCTTCCAGAATTTACTTAGTTGCCGCCATATAATTATAACTACATATGCACGTATATAGCTTCTCATATGCGTGTATTTGAGAGCGACGCTTCAACAAATACAATTGCATACTTTTGGGAGCATCCCTTCTCTGCTGCGTGTACGTACATATGTGTAGACATAATGTTTTATTCGTTTATGTTGATACAAGTGACTGTCTGCTTTATTGTTGATGTGACTTCATTTACTTAGCATCAGACTAGGGATGTGAGTATCACCTTGTGTCGCTCATATTCGTCACAATATTAAACATTAAAACAAAAAATAAGTGTTGAAAATCAAATTTAAAACATAAAAGTACGTATAACAGAAATTTACTAGTACACATTCTTTAATTTTATGCAACATAAACAAAAATACAAAATAAAATTTGCCTACGATTTGTTAATTAATAAAGAACTCTAAAAATGTGTGTGTAAATAAAATAAAAATTTACAACATAATACTTTTAAAAGCAACGATTGGGTTATCCAAGCCACAACAACAAAAGCTACCACAACAATTTTGCACACAATACACACAAGAACAGATTTAAAATGAAGACATCACGATGAAAATGAAGAGATTTATAAAGAAAACAACAAAGCCATTGCATATTTTTTAAAACCATTGCGACATCAAACAATACAGATATTAATTTCAAGAAATTTTTCAACAATCATCAATCAACTACTTATTAATTTTAATATTTTTTTATTAAATTTAATTTTATGTAAGTATAATTTTTATTTTAAATTAAATTAAAATTTTTTAATTACAATTTAAATTAAAATTTTAAACCTTTTAAATTTTCAAATTTTTTTTAAGATTATTTTTATATTTTAACAATTGTAATATAAATTATTTAAATTTATTATTATTTTTTATATAAAAATAAATATTTTATTTTAATTGTTAACTCCCTTTCCAAAAAAAAATTCTTTAATATTTTCTAATTTTCAAATTTTTTATTTAAATTTGTTTTTATATGGTTCTACGTTCACCAATACGAACCCGTAATTTTACAAATTCAGAAAATCAAAATAACAACTATACAAATAACACAATGGCTCACAATACAACTCAAAATTCTAACATTAATACAACAAAACAACATCTCTAATATAACACAAGATACTTCAACACAAGTAACTTTACAGATTTTTCTTCTACTAAATCTATTAAATTACCACAATTTTGACAAGATTGTCCTGATGCCTGGTTTTTACTTGTTGAAGGGCAATTTGAAATTAATAATATCACTGATGATAATTTAAAATTTCAAAATGTTCTAGTTACCCTTCAACGAGATACTATTTCTAAAATTTTTGACATTATTAACCCTCCTCCCCTTTTCAATAAATATAATACAATTAAAAAATTGTATGCGAAAGATTTTCACTTAGCGAAGAAAAACGATTAGAACAATTATTTTCAAAAACTGAACTTGGTGATCGTTCACCATCTGAATTATTCAGATTTATGAAATCACTTGTAGGTTCTGGCTCCATAGTTAGCCAAGAATTACTCTTTAAATTGTGGATTCGTAAATTACCACAAGAAATACAAATTCATTTGACTTCCAATAATAATCAAAACTGAGATGAAATTATTATTTTAGCTGACAAACTTTTTGATTTAATCAATAAACATCATTCTTCCAAATCTCCTGTAGTCTCAAGTATAAATAATAATATTTTAGAACAATGCGTTAAAAATTTAACTGAATTAACTACGGCTATTTATCAAAATTTAAATAAAATTTCTAATGATATTAATCAATTACAAATCCGTTCAAGATCTAAAGACAGAAATAGATCTAGATCTCGAAATTTTTCAAGATCCAGAAATTTTTCAAACAATCGTAATTTTAATTCACAAACAAATATTTGTTGGTATCACAAAAAATTTAAGAATAACGCTCTTAAATGTATACCCCCATGCAACTTTAATCAAAATCATAATTCAAATTCCGGACAAAATTTAAACTGAAACGATCCATTATGACGGTGACGGATAATGGAACTATTATTAAACCTACTCGTCACCTATTCATATTTGATAAATTCAATAAACTTAATTTTCTTATCGATACCGGCGCAGTCGTATCAGTTATTCCTTTTTCTAAATTTAAAATTATAAAAGAAATCCGGATCTTAGTTTGACTGCAGCAAACGGTTCTTCAATTGAAACTTTCGGTACAAAACTACTTAAAATTGATTTAGGTTTAAGAAGAGATTTTGAATTTCCATTCATTATTGCGAACATTGATACACCAATTTTAGGAGCAAACTTTTTAGAAAAATTTGGAATTATTGTCAATATTAAAAGTAAAGATATAATGAATTCTACTACAAAAATTAAAGTTGCTGGATCTTCTGGATTTTCTGATATTTTCTCACTCAAAATTCCTATTGTCGAAAATAAGTTTTCAAAATTACTTAATGAATTTCCGTCTATTACCTGTGAACCAGATTATACTAAAAAAGTTAAACACCATACGGTTCACAGGATAGAAACAAAAGGTATTTTACCATTTTCGAAACCCAGACGTCTTGATCCAATCAAACTTAAAATTGCTAAAGCTGAATTTGAATTTTTAGTTAAAACTGGTATATGCAGACCCTCAAATTCTCCTATTGCATCTCCACTTCATCTCGTTCCTAAGAAAGAACCAAATGATTGGAGACCTTGCGGAGACTATCGAAGACTTAATTTTATTACTACACCAGATCGGTATACTTTACCACATATTCACGATTTAACAATTGATTTAAAAAACAAAAAATTGTTTTCCAAAATTGATCTTGTGCGTGCTTACCACCAAATTCCAATAGCAGAAGAAGACATTCATAAAACTGCAATAACTACCCCTTTTGGAATGTTTGAATTCGGTTCACGAAACAGTGCTCAAACTTTCCAACGCTTTATTAATGAAGTATTTTCTGATTTCGATTTTGTATTTACATACATTGATGACATTCTCATTGCCAGTGATAATGAAGATCAACATATAAATCATTTAAAATCAGTTTTCAAAAGACTTGAAGAATATAATTTAAATATTAAACCTTCGAAATGTACTCTCGGTGTAAATAAATTATATTTTTTAAGTTACGAAATTCCGGGCGAAGGTATTAAACCATCTTTAGATAGAATTGAAATCATAACAAATTTTGAAAAACCAATTTCTATAAATAAATTACAAAAATTTTTAGGTATGATAAATTACTATCACAGATATATTAAAATGTTAGCAACAGAACTTAGTCCTCTGCATGAAATGTTGACACATGCAATTAAAAACAAACTCAAACAATTAAATTGGACAAATGAAACCAAAACAGCTTTTGAAAATATTAAAAAACTTTTTGCTAAAAATACTTTACTTACACATTTCGACAAAAATGGTACTTTATCATTAGCAGTAGATGCATCAAATGTTGCTATTGGAGCAGTTCTTCAACAAACTAGCAATAATATACTAGAACCCTTTGCTTATTTTTCAAGAAAATTAACTACAACAGAAACTAAATATTCAACATTTGATAGTGAACTTTTGGCAATTTATAATTCAATTAAACATTTTACACATTTTCTTGAAGGTAGAACTTTTACAATTTATACTGATCGTAAACCTTTAATTCATGTTCTAAATTCTAAAGTAGATAGGTCTCCTCGTCAACTACGTCATCTTGAATATATTGCTCAATTTACAAATGATATTCGATATATGCGTGGAAAAGACAACATAGCTGCCAACACACTTTCCCGTATTCCAGAAATAAATGCAATTTCAACTCAAGATATAAATTTAGAAACTTTATATAAAGAACAACAAACTGATACATTTTTACAAAAAACCATTTCTGATCAAAATTCTAAAAATAATTTAAAAGATATTCATATTCCAGTTATTAATTTAAATATATGGTGTGATTCAAGGTCATCATTTGAATCATTTATCAATAGGCCGATAAAAACAAAAACAATATGGTGTGATGTTTCTCTACAACCTTTTCGACCTAACGTTCCACATTCTATGAGAAGAATTATATTTGACAAAATTCACTCATTATCTCATCCAAGTATAAGAACAACTAGAAAGTTAGTTCAAAATAAATATTATTGGCCTAACATGCGTAAAGAAATTAACGATTGGACTTCATCTTGCATAAATTATCAAAAGTCTAAAATTTCAAGACATACTAAATCTCCTATTCAAAAAATTCAAATACCATCAGGTCGTTTTGAACATATTCATATGGATATACCTCTTCCAGTTTCAAATGAAAATTCTTATATTTTAACAATTATTGATAGATTTTCACGTTGGCCTGAAGCTTATCCACTTAAAGTATTTCACCAAATACTATAGTAAAAACTTTTATTCAAAATTATATACCACGATTTGGTATACCATTGAATATTACAGTAGATCAAGGTTCACAATTCACCTCAAAATTTTTTACGGAATTAACTAAACTTTTAGGTTCTCATAAAATTCATACATCTCCTTACCATCCGCAAGCAAATGGCATGATAGAGAGATTTGATCGAACTTTAAAAGCAGCAATTATAGCATCAAAAGACTCGGTTCATTGGTCTGATATTTTACCATTCATTCTACTTGGTTCACGAACTTCTATTAAAAAAGATTTAAAATATTCATCTGCTGAACTTGTTTATGGCCAAACACTTAGAATACCTGGTGAATTAATTATTTCAAATAGTAATAAAGAACATGATTTTTCTAATGACGCTCTTCACAAAATAAGAGAATATTTTTCGCTTGTTCGTTCTAAAGTTTTTCAGCATAACAAAGAAAACTTTTTTGTTCCTAAAAAATTAGAAAATTGTGAGTATGTTTTTGTTAAAGTTCTTCGTAAAACTAATTTAGAATCACCTTGTGAAGGACCTTTTAAAGTTATCTCTAAGAAACATAAAACATTTACAATTCAATACAAAAATACCATTAAAATATTTCAAGTGATTTACTTAAACCAGCAAACATACTTATTAACACTAATTTAAATACAAATACATTAAACAACAAAAAACAAAAAAAGGTTACATTTAATATTAATTAATAATTTGTTTGTTTTAAATTTTCTTGGAGGGGGAGTAAATATAGTGTTAACTACTTTGTATTCTTTACTTAAATTTTTAAAATAATTATACCTTTCATGAAAATGAAATGGTATATTAATTTCGTCACGAAACCGAAAATTGTAAGTCCTTAAAGGAAAATAGATAGACCCACCATTAAGTATACCGAAATAATCAGGTTGAAGAGCTGAGTTGATTTAGCCATGTCCGTCTGTCCGTCTGTCCGTCTGTCTGTTTGTATGCAAACTAGTCCCTCAATTTTTGAGATATCTTGATAAAATTTGGTGAGCGGGTGTATTTGGGTGTCCGATTAGACATTTGTCGGAACCGACCGGATCGGACCACTATAGCATATATCCTCCATACAACCGATTTTTCAGAAAAAGGGGTTTTTTGTAATATCTTACCCAATTTAACAGATTGAAGCTTCAAACTTCACCATATACTTTCGTATATTGCACATATTGTTGCCTGAAAAAATTGATGAGATCGGTCGTATATATAGTATATATCCCCCACAACCGATTGTTCAGATAAGGAACTTTTCGTAATTTCTACCCTATTTTAACAGCTATAAGCTTCAAATTTCACCGATTGCTTACGTATATCGCATATATTGTTGTCTGAAAAAATCATAGAGATCGGTTGTATATATAGTATATATCTCATACAACCGATTGTTCAGATAAGAAACTTTTCGCAATTTCTACCCCATTTTAACAGCTATAAGCTTAAAATTTCACCGATTGCCTACGTATATAGCATATTATGTTGTCTGAAAAAATCATAGAGATCGGTTGTATATATAGTATATATCTAACACAACCGATTGTTCAGATAAGAAACTTTTCGCAATTTCTACCCCATTTTAACAGCTAGAAGCTTCAAATTTCAGCAAATGCTTAAGTATATAGCATATATTGTTGTCTGAAAAAATCATAGAGATCGGTTGTATATATAGTATATATATCATACAACCGATTGTTCAGATAAGAAACTTTGCGCAATTTCTGCCCCGTTTTAACAGCTAGAAGCTTCAAATTTCACAAAATGCTTTCGTATATAGCATATATTGTTGTCTGAAAAAATCATAGAGATCGGTGGTATATATATTATATACTTCATATAAATTCTCATTTTTGCCCCTTTTTTACGGCTAGAAGCTTCAAAATTCATCAAATTTCATCAAATAGTTACGTTTACGTCATATATTTTTGAAATACGTGATTCGTAGTCATACTTTTTACACGCAGACCACAAAAAACGTGAAGCTTTGCATCCTCACACAGATTACCTACCTATTTTTATACCTTTCATGAAAATGAAATGGTATATTAAACCGAAACCGAAAATTGTAAGTCCTTAAAGGAAAATAGATAGACCCACCATTAAGTATACCGAAATAATAAGGTTGAAGAGCTGAGTTGATTTAGCCATGTCCGTCTGTCCGTCTGTCCGTCTGTCTGTTTGTATGCAAACTAGTCCCTCAATTTTTGAGATATCTTGATAAAATTTGGTGAGCGGGTGTAGTTGGGTGTCCGATTAGACATTTGTCGGAACCGACCGGATCGGACCACTATAGCATATATCCTCCATACAACCGATTTTTCAGAAAAAGGGGTTTTTTGTAATATCTTACCCAATTTAACAGATTGAAGCTTCAAACTTCACCATATACTTTCGTATATTGCACATATTGTTGCCTGAAAAAATTGATGAGATCGGTCGTATATATAGTATATATCCCCCACAACCGATTGTTCAGATAAGGAACTTTTCGTAATTTCTACCCTATTTTAACAGCTATAAGCTTCAAATTTCACCGATTGCTTACGTATATCGCATATATTGTTGTCTGAAAAAATCATAGAGATCGGTTGTATATATAGTATATATCTCATACAACCGATTGTTCAGATAAGAAACTTTTCGCAATTTCTACCCCATTTTAACAGCTATAAGCTTAAAATTTCACCGATTGCCTACGTATATAGCATATTATGTTGTCTGAAAAAATCATAGAGATCGGTTGTATATATAGTATATATCTAACACAACCGATTGTTCAGATAAGAAACTTTTCGCAATTTCTACCCCATTTTAACAGCTAGAAGCTTCAAATTTCAGCAAATGCTTAAGTATATAGCATATATTGTTGTCTGAAAAAATCATAGAGATCGGTTGTATATATAGTATATATATCATACAACCGATTGTTCAGATAAGAAACTTTGCGCAATTTCTGCCCCGTTTTAACAGCTAGAAGCTTCAAATTTCACAAAATGCTTTCGTATATAGCATATATTGTTGTCTGAAAAAATCATAGAGATCGGTGGTATATATATTATATACTTCATATAAATTCTCATTTTTGCCCCTTTTTTACGGCTAGAAGCTTCAAAATTCATCAAATTTCATCAAATAGTTACGTTTACGTCATATATTTTTGAAATACGTGATTCGTAGTCATACTTTTTACACGCAGACCACAAAAAACGTGAAGCTTTGCATCCTCACACAGATTACCTACCTATTTTTATACCTTTCATGAAAATGAAATGGTATATTAAACCGAAACCGAAAATTGTAAGTCCTTAAAGGAAAATAGATAGACCCACCATTAAGTATACCGAAATAATAAGGTTGAAGAGCTGAGTTGATTTAGCCATGTCCGTCTGTCCGTCTGTCCGTCTGTCGGTTTGTATGCAAACTAGTCCCTCAATTTTTGAGATATCTTGATAAAATTTGGTGAGCGGGTGTAGTTGGGTGTCCGATTAGACATTTGTCGGAACCGACCGGATCGGACCACTATAGCATATATCCTCCATACAACCGATTTTTCAGAAAAAGGGGTTTTTTGTAATATCTTACCCAATTTAACAGATTGAAGCTTCAAACTTCACCATATACTTTCGTATATTGCACATATTGTTGCCTGAAAAAATTGATGAGATCGGTCGTATATATAGTATATATCCCCCACAACCGATTGTTCAGATAAGGAACTTTTCGTAATTTCTACCCTATTTTAACATCTATAAGCTTCAAATTTCACCGATTGCTTACGTATATAGCATATATTGTTGTCTGAAAAAATCATAGAGATCGGTTGTATATATAGTATATATCTCATACAACCGATTGTTCAGATAAGAAACTTTTCGCAATTTCTACCCCATTTTAACAGCTATAAGCTTAAAATTTCACCGATTGCCTACGTATATAGCATATTATGTTGTCTGAAAAAATCATAGAGATCGGTTGTATATATAGTATATATCTCACACAACCGATTGTTCAGATAAGAAACTTTTCGCAATTTCTACCCCATTTAAACAGCTAGAAGCTTCAAATTTCAGCAAATGCTTAAGTATATAGCATATATTGTTGTCTGAAAAAATCATAGAGATCGGTTGTATATATAGTATATATCTCATACAACCGATTGTTCAGATAAGAAACTTTGCGCAATTTCTGCCCCGTTTTAACAGCTAGAAAAAAATTTCACAAAATGCTTACGTATATAGCATATATTGTTGTCTGAAAAAATCATAGAGATCGGTGGTATATATATTATATACTTCATATAAACTCTCATTTTTGCCCCTTTTTTACGGCTAGAAGCTTCAAAATTCATCAAATTTCATCAAATAGTTACGTTTACGTCATATATTTTTGAAATACGTGATTCGTAGTCATACTTTTTACATGCAGACCACAAAAAACGTGAAGCTTTGCATCCTCACACAGATTACCTACCTATTTTTATACCTTTCATGAAAATGAAATGGTATATTAATTTCGTCACGAAACCGAAAATTGTAAGTCCTTAAAGGAAAATAGATAGACCCACCATTAAGTATACCGAAATAATCAGGTTGAAGAGCTGAGTTGTTTTAGCCACATCCGTCTGTCCGTCTGTCCGTCTGTCCGTCTGTCTGTTTGTATGCAAACTAGTCCCTCAATTTTTGAGATATCTTGATAAAATTTGGTGAGCAGGTGTATTTGGGTGTCCGATTAGACATTTGTCGGAACCGACCGGATCGGACTACTATAGCATATATCCTCCATACAACCGATTTTTCAGAAAAAGAGGATTTTTGTAATATTTTACCCAATTTAACAGATTGAAGCTTCAAACTTCACGATATACTTTCGTATATTGAACATATTGTTGCCTGAAAAAATTTATGAGATCGGTCGTATATATAGTATATATCCCCCACAACCGATTGTTCAGATAAGGAACTTTTCGTAATTACTGCCCTATTTTAAGAGCTAGAGGCTTCAAATTTCAGCGAATGCTTACGTATATAGCATATATTGTTGTCTGAAAAAATCATAAAGATCGGTGGTATATATAGTATATATATGGTGGTATATATAGTATATATATATAGTATATATATATATTTTCGCAAATTTTAGCCCCATTTTAACAGCTAGAAGCTTCAAATTTCACCGAATATTTACTTATATAGCATATATTGTTGTCTGAAAAAATCATAGAGATCGGTAGTATATATATTATATACTTCATATAAACTGTCATTTTGACCCCTTTTTTACGGCTAGAATCTTCAAAATTCATCAAATTTCATCAAATAGTTACGTTTTCGTCATATATTTTTGAAATACGTGATTCGTAGTCATAGTTTTTACACGCAGACCACAAAAAACCTGAAACTTTGCATCCTCACACAAAGTACCTACCCGTTTTTTATTTTATATTTATCTTAAAAATCGTTAAGGTATGTAGATCTGTTCACTATATATTTCTTATCTTATACATCCGATTATTCGGAGATTACGAACGGGATAAGATTATTTTTCAGCCCCATTCATGAAAGGTATGAAGTCTTCGGCACAGCCGAAGGCAGTCCCGTTCTTACTTGTTTATTTTATATTTATCTTAAAAATCGTTAAGGTATGTAGATCTGTTCACTATATATTTCTTATCTTATACATCCGATTATTCGGAGATTACGAACGGGATAAGATTATTGTTCAGCCCCATTCATGAAAGGTATGAAGTCTTCGGCACAGCCGAAGACAGTCCCGTTCTTACTTGTTTTTAATTGAGCTTTCGTGTTAACTTAAAATTTTTGAATAACTTCAAAAAAAGAAAATTCTAATTAGTTTGGAAAATATTTAAACTAAAAAATAAACAAAAATAAATTTTGTACTTATAAACGAAAATAAATAATTTTTTTAAATATCAACCTGAATTTTGATATAGGGAGAAATTTTTTAAAAGAAATTATACTGCAGTAGGAATATTTATTGAAATAGGAATTAAAGTTCTCAAAAAAACTAACAATTGCACTAACCCCAGAGGTTATATATGTGGCTAATCCCGGGAAAATTAAAGAAATTCTGCAGAAATATCATGACGATCCTATTAATGGTGGCCACCTAGGAATAAATCGCATGACAAATAAGACCAAGCAGAAATATAGCTGGCTAAACATGAAAAATGACGTAAGAAAATACGTAAAGAGCTGCATCCACTGTCAGAAAAATAAAATAAGTAAGAATATAAAAGAGCCAATGACAATAACGGAGACACCTCCGAAGGCTTTTGATATAGTACAGATCGATACGATCGATTCCGAGCAAACACGCGATAACATTTGCTAAAGCTGTATTCGAGCATTTCATTTTGATTTATGGTCCCATGAAAACAATCCTAACAGACATGGGAACCGAATACAAAAATAGCTTATTCGAAGAACTATGCAAACTGCTAAAAATTGAGCATAAAACCTCAACACCTTACCATCATCAAACTTTGGGCACTGTAGGACGTAGTCATAGAACGTTTAACGAATATGTACGTTCATACATATTCAGTGACAAATATGATTGTGATGAATACCTCAGGTACTTCGCGTACTGTTACAATGCGACACCATCCACCGTACACGGATATTGCCCTTTTCAGCTGCTATTTGCCCAAAACCCCCCGACCTACGAATTTCTAGCGGAAAACAAAATAAGCTCAGTGTATAATCACGAGGCATATGATAAGGAAATTAAATACAGACTACAAATAGCCCAACAACGAGCTAAGAAATTAGTCCAAGAGACTAAAGAAAAACAAAAAATCAACTATGATAGAAGTAACTACAGTAGGGAAATAGGTATAGGTGATCTAGTATTAGTTAGAGAAGAAGCTAGCCATAAGCTAGATAGTAGATATAAAGGACGGTATAAGGTAAAAAATTTACACAAAAAACAAATTTACATTAATACCACATACAGTAGAAACTAGTGATAGGAACAATGAAGATAAGGAAAATTTACATTAATACCACATACAGTAGAAACTAGTGATAGGAACAATGAAGATAAGGAAATAATAGTCCATAAGAATAGGCTTAAACACATTTAAAACATCTTTTGATAACTTAAAGCAAATAATCTTAAAATTAGCATTCGACTTTACTAATCACACATTAGATATTTAAGCAATTGAAAACGAAATTTTTTTTCTCAGCTTCATATTTGTATAAATTATTACAAATACATAAATATTGGAGAATAATTTCTAAAGGCAAGAGGATTTTAGCTGGGTCGACACATTTAAAATCCGGCTGTGTAAAATAAGCAAAATAATTGTTAAATAAGAACTTGTACAAAATATTATTCAAAGACAAAATGTAAAAAAAAAAACAAAAGTATCAAGGTCAGCATATTAGAAACAAAGTACACAAACTCTTTCACTTTCATATCAAGTTACCGTAAAATACCAAAAGCATTTAAAATTCAAACAAAGAGTCTTATAATATTGTCCACAATTATACAAGCCTCTTTTTCTAAGTCGGATGGTGTAGCATTATGCGTTATGCCCACCTATGCAATACATTTGCGGCATTATGCATTATGAACTTCTATGCCAATGCATTTTTTATGAACCTGCCACACGCAGTTATAGTGCAGTCATATTACAATATTGTTCCACATAAATTATATTGACCCGACACAGCGGGAAGTCAACATCAATTGAATGCCGAATACGAAACCCATGTCATTTCACACCTTCATAATTTTGCTCAATTAGTTATGCCGATCAATGCACATGCAGATCGGAATGTCTAATTGTCAGTGTTAGTTTGTCAATGTGAATCACCAAAATATTCACACACAACTATTTTACATTGTTTCCATAAATAGATCGATGAAGTAATCTGCTGACTTTGCATACCAGTATTACAAATGTACATATTTTTAGTTTGTTAGTGTTAGCATAATTATGTATGTGTAGGTTAAGAAATTATCTATAAAAAGAGAAAGAATTTCTTCAATAAAATCAATTATTTTCAGACTTCCAAAGTCAAATATTCTTTTTATTTAATTCGAATATTTCAATGAGGAGAGTCACAAACGAGCAAAATCGCAAGCGCCATTGAACCAGAAAAAGGGTTGAAAGGAAAGCAGACGCCACAGCTTAAAAGTAGGGAGAGTGGCAGGTAGCCAAACCCAAAAAGGCGAATAGGAGGAAAATAATTAAAGCCAGGCTGGATGCAATCTTAATTTCGAAGGCTGTAGATGCTACGTATGCTGACGTACTGAGAAAAGTTAGGAGTTCTGATGATGCTGTTGCTGCAGCTAAAAATATCTCAAAAGGGAAAAATAACCACGAGCCAAGCAGAGATTGAAGCATCCTAAAGGAGTTAGCGAAGGTCACAGCAAAGTCTCAAATGATCACACTACAGCTCAGAGACCCCTATGAGATTACTACGCCCGAAGAGATTTGTGATGCGATCCATCAGCAATGCAGGATAGAACGGCCTGATCCAACTGCCATAAAAAGTATAAGCACAGGGTACAGCGGTGCAAAATCGGCACTTGTAAGCCTTACAGCGGATGGTGCTAAAGGTGCTCTAAAGGTGCTTGGCCTATGGAAATATAGCCGAGAATTGCAAAGAGACTATAGATAGGTAAAAACTTTGCAGGAAATGCTGTCAGGAGGGATATAAGGCCGCGAACTGCTCCAACATACCGAAATGTGTGTTATGTGGGGGACAACATTGGACAGGCGGTTTTAGATGCCAAAAACGGGAAGGAAGAAACCAGATTGCCCTATGAGATTGGCGCAACTCAATTTAAACCACTGTGAAGCGGCCCACGACCTCTTATCCCAAACAATGTTTGAACTAGTATTTTACATAGCGGTACCCTCTAAGCCGTACAAAAATATACAGGAGCTAGACTGGTTCACGGAATCGGCTGGGAAAGCCTAAACTTGTATACCATGAAAACTTCTTACACAGGAAAAGATGGCACCGACAGTGGCTGGATTCACGTGGAAAAAAATCAAAACAATATAAATTTTTAGTTGCTATGGCTATGGCTAGCACAGGGTTTGAGATAGATCTCACGTTTGCTAGTAGCGATGGTCCATCTGTAACGTCTATACACACAGCAACCACAAAGCTATTAGCCTAGAGCTAGTGCAAACTTCACCAAGGACAGCTTCTAACCAACTGCAAAGAAGAAGATGAAAACAACAACTTTTTGAACCACAAGCATTTGATGTTTTATGGAATGATGCCATAATATGAAGGATACATGCCTTGCCCAGAAGTCGCTCAAAAGTCAATCGGGCTCCGGTATATTGATGGATCAAGGAAATAGCGGAGGAGCGTACAAAATGCCACAAGGCACGGCGAAGGGCAAAGAGGGCGCGATATTATGAGCTACACAATACCTACATATCCCAAAGAAGGCGCTTAAAAATGCTATAAAAAAGAGCAAGAGAGCGTACTTCAAGGAACTGATGGATAGTGCCGATCTTGATCCTTGGGGATTGGCTTACAGAACGGTGGTGGCGAAAATTAAAGGGCGGAGATCAGAGTAGCATACCCGATACTAATGAGAAGAATCGCAAACATTCTTTTTCCGACACAAGATTACTGGACCCATCATGGCCAAGATTACAAGTCCTCGAAGGTATGGAAATCCCAGAAATAACAGAGCAGGAGGTACTGTATGCAACACAAAGAGTTGCGGATAGTAAGTCTCCAGGACCGGATGGAGCGCTAGATATAGCTCTCAAATCAGCGATAAGGTCTAGGACATCGGTATTTACGGATCTCATCAACGCCTGTATCCAAGAAGGCGCCCTTCCCCGCTCATGGAAACGTCAAAGATTTTTTCTTTTGCGGAAACCTGGTAAGATGCCCGACCAGCCATCAAGCCGCGAACTGGATGCAGATAATGACAGCGCTACGAAACTTTGGCACACCTGCTCAGAATAATTGGTAGATATTTAAGCGACAGAGTACTCCTTTTTGAAGTGAGGGAAAGCACAACATCTCGGGCGGTGTCCCTCAGGGATCTATTCTAGATCCAACGCTATGAAATGTGATATATGACGGTGTGCTACAAATCGACCTTCCCGGAGGCACGGAAATTGACGGCTAAGCAGATGATATTATTGTAGTAGCAGTGGCCAAGAAACTTTATCTGCTCCAAGCATTATGTAATGACGCCGTGGGAGGAATAAAGGAATGCAGGACGAACATGGGGTTGGAGATGGCTAGCAATAAGACAGATGTGGTTTCGGCGAGCTCAAAGCGGACTGTGGATGAGTTAGTCCTAACTATAGGAGACTAGCTTTACCCGGCGTACGTTGTAACGCCCGAGATCGAATGAATGTTGCGTTATTTTTTCTGTTTTGTTTGTTGATAATTTAATTCATTGTTCTGTAAATTGAATTGAATTTTGTACGCATATTTGGTGAAATTTTCGTTTGAAATATTTTATTATTGTATCTTATTGTAAGACATGGGGGTACACAATATTTTTGGTTTTCTCGATCGGTGCAAAGATAAACAAATTTTTTGGCGTTCCAACTCTAGAGCAAGCAACATATAGCTGGCCATGCGAAAAGCATGGATGTAATCCTGCAACAGGAAGCGATTGTCCTTGTGATTTGTTGATTGTAATTGCAAAAGCAAGGCGTACAGGAAACTGTAAGCGCTTAAAATAGAATAGCAAACCTGTAGGAATCATTGGGATCCGTGGTATGAGCATACCTTCACCTTAAGTTTTACAGCTGATGATTGTTGCTTCGATTACATTCGGCATTAATTTTTTAACGCAAAGTCTGGTTCCATTGCACAATTTTGGTGGGTCTAAGTTCCGAAGAAGCATGATTGGTGAGCCAATTTTCAAAGTTAAGTTAACATATGCGCAGGCATTCCAGGTGGTTCTAAAGAGTTTAGAAATTCAATTGGATAATTCACAATTTGATCTTCATCTGTAATTGTGCCGATCGATTTATATTTCGTCACTTCACCAGGAATTTGGTTTTGAATGCGATCATTGATTTTGTTAACATGATTATTTTTGGGAGCTAAGATTGCTCATTCGCAAGGTCAAAAAAAAAAAAAATTTATTTAAAATTCTTAATTGTGAAATATGAAAAACCTTCGTCTTGATCGAAGGAACCTATAGCCAAAATGTGGTGATGATTGAAGTGTGGGAAATACGTTTCCATAGAAAACACACACACAGAATGTGATTTTTATAGAAGATGTAGATAGATTGAAGCTAACAAATTTTTTTAACGGCGGCAGATTACTAAATGTGCAAAAGGAATAACAGCCAAACTCAACAATGCAGTCAGTCTTTAGATGTTAAAATAACCTAAGTTTGTACGGCAGCAATAGTTCTGAAAAATCCGATTTGTAGGGAAGGTGCCATGCCCCTTTTTTCCCAACTCCACATTTTACTGGAGGTGTTAGGACTTAACGTCATTGTCGCGACTGCGACTAAGGCTAAGCAAAAGGGTTTGCGTTAAACATTCAACATTTTTTGTCCTAGCTGTGTGATTTTTTTATTCGGAAAGAATTCATAAAAAAAGACTATAATTGTCTTACCGCGGAAAGGGTGCAATTTCTTTGGCGATCAAAGTTCAATAAGAAAATGGATGTTTCAAACTTTGACAAATGTCAACGTGAATAGAGAGAACGAATAAATAGCGATGAAAAAATGAGTGCAAAATATTGGCTTATAACCCAAGGTTGTACCAAAGGGTACTTAGATTAAATAAAACAAAACTTTAGGTGACATTTTCCGACACCTCCACCCCCGTGAAGCGATCAGCTTCACTACTCTCCACATCCAAAACCGCCAGTTTAGATACCGCGCGCTGCAAAGGTCCGCCTACTGTTCGCACGTCAGCACGCCGAGCCACACCATCCTTGCCAGTGTACAAAAGGTCAACAATTCCGCGTCGCCACTGATTTCTTGGCATGTTTGGGTCACAAATAAATACTGCTTCCCCTTCCCTAAGGGGAGTCGTTCGTTCTCACCATTTGACTCTTCGCGTTAAAGTTGGCAGATGCTCCGGTATCCATCGTTTCTAGAAAGCGTCCCTTACACAGCGTGCAACTCGCCACTGGTTGCGAAGGCTATGTACATTACTGTCAGGTGCATTCAGCGCTGGAGTGTTAGGAGCATTTCCATAGCCAATCAGTAAATGGTTAGGTGTGAGTGGCTCTTTTCGTTGGCTGAGACGGCCAAGTGCGTCAAAGGGCGCGAATTTTTTATACTCTCTGCTTCTATCAAAAGGCTTTGTAAATCGTGTTCCCTTGTCGCTACTTCTTTCAACGTATATCGAAGGACCCTTTTTATGCTTTGCACCATCCTCCCCAGGCTCCACCCTCGGATGGATTGGCGGGGCAGTTGAAGAACCACTCAACACCTTTAGTTGACAATTCGTTTTGAACGCGCTCCGTGTCGAACACTTCAGAGAAACCTTTAGCCTCTTCGTTGGCGCCAATAAAGTTTTTACCATTGTCGGATCGAAGGCGCGCTGGAACCCCTCTCCTGTTAATGAAGTTCCGCATTGCAATTGTGCACGAGTCCGTCGACAAATCGTGGGCTATTTCTAAGTGGATCGTTCGGACGGTGAGACACGTAAATATAGCAACCCAACGTTTTTCAGTTCGCTTCGATCGTGACACAAATTGTTCCGAAATAATCGAGCCCTGTACATGTGAAGGGCCCTACATGAGGCTGGAGACTGTCTTCAGGTAGGAAGCCCATTTTTGGCATTCGAGGTTGCACTCTTTCTATAAAACATCTTTTATATTCGTATACTATACTCCGTAGTAACTGCCTTATTCTGGGAAACCAGTATTTCTGACGAATATTGGCTATAGTTATCTCATGGTTTTTGTGTTTCATCTGGCAGTGATGATAACGGACGACCAATTCGGTAGTATAATCGGTCTTCTGGTATTATACGGCAAGTAGCTAGCTACATCTATACGCCCTTGCACCCTTAGCAGTACGTCCTCGACAATGTATGGCGAAAGCTGTCTTATTGGAAAAATTTCAAATTAAACTTAAAGTTATCGCTTCCGTTATAGTCCAAGCTCCCAAGATAGTCCAAGAACATTCTCTGTACTCTCATCTGCTGCGATTTGTTTCGAGTTCGTAGTGCAATCTAATTCTCTAACCACTTCCTCAGAATTGGAAACGAACCGGCGTAATTCGAATCCGCCATCGCTGTGAATGCTCCTTACCATTTTGGTTACATCTACCGCTTCTTGGAACATCTCAAAACTGTCAACGAAATCGTCAACGTAATGGTGCTCAACAATAGCCTCAACCGCTCGAGCATGATTTTCATAATGCTCTCTGGCATTCTGTCTCATGACATATTGTGCCGAGCAAGGCGAGCAAGCGGCACCAAAAATCAAGACTCGCATTTCATATTCCTTGGACTGCGTATTACTCCTCCCATTACGCCAAAGAAAACGTTGTGCATACCTGTCAGATTGTTGAATAACCATTTGGTGAAACATTTCTTTTATGTCTCCACAGACAGCAACTGCACGTGATCGAAAATTAAATAAAAGGGAAGGAAGCGACGTGTAGAGCTGTGGCCCTTTTAATAAATTAGAGTTTAAAGAAGAACCTTCAAATTGGGAGGCAGCATCAAAAACAAGACGTAATTTTTGCGGTTTATTCGGGTTCAAGACACCAAAGTGTGGTAAGTACCACTTCCTAGGTGAAACGATACAAGCTTCCTCCCTTTTCTAGGTACCCTGCGATGACATCTTTGTACGCGGTTGCAAACGTTGAATCACGTTGCATTTTTCTTTTTATGCCCTCTAAGCTGTGCAAAGCGGAAATGTAATTATTGGGTAGTTGTATATTGTTGGCTTTCCATAACAGACCCGTTTCATAACGGCCTTCAACTCGCTTAGTTGTACTTTCAAGTAGCTGCTTGGCTCTGACGTCATCGTTGCTTTCAATAGGCGTCGAAGTTCGGACACCAAGATTCTCGATGTTGAAATAGTCGGTCACTAGACGATGTATATCTTCCTCCTCGTTTTGGGCGCGTACAAATAAGCGGGATTGGGTTGTAAGGGATGATCGGCTGCTTAGCCCGAAAACTACCCATCCCAGTTCAGTATTGCAAGCGTACGGACCTTTATCACTGATCCTTTTAATGTCAGTCGGCAAGCCTAGGTGCGCATTATCGATTCCAATTAGCAGTTGGTGTACAGCATCGCAATATGGATGCAGGGGGAGGCATGAAGTAAATTGGTTGGCACCCTTTAAGTCATCGCGGCATAGGCTCTGCATCGGTAAATCAAGATTGGCTACTGCATACACGTTGCGCAGAAGATGACGTTTATTTTTACCAGCCGCGCTTATTATAATATTAATATTAATTACCTCTGCAGACTCCTGCACTGCTCTTCCCCCGTTTTCATTGTATATCTAGGTAAGGTTGCCAACCGCGTATTCTAGTTGTTTGGGAAGTTTGCTATCAAGCATCGTAATTGAGGAACCCTCGTCAAGTAAAGCATATGTGTCGATGCGTTTGTTTTCAACACGAAATAGCAGGTTCGGCTTAGAAGCATCACTGGTCGCGCAGCTCAATACGCTTCCTCGCACCTCTCCTCTTTCCTCCCTTTAGACACTGGAGTTCGGAGCTTTCACGATGGCTTCGTGCAGTAGACTATGGTGTCTGCGTTGGCAACCTTCTGCAGAACAAAATTTATTACGGCGACAGTTGCGTGTATTATGGCCTACGTTTAGGCAGGAAAAACAGACACGATATTTCTTCACTATACCCCACCTATCAGGGACCATGGCATTAAGAAAACGACGACAATCTTGGAGTTTATATTGCCTTTGGCAAAGGGGGCACTTAAAACTCATAGCCGAGGGGTTTGGGGACAGTTTTTCATATGTGTGTAGCACCACACGTCGCTTACCCTCTTTATTGTCAACATCTTGTATGGTACATATTAAATTAGCAAGTTCGCTTACCCAGTCGATAAAGTGTAGGATCGTAGGATATGACAGTATCTACGCGGCGGTGTTAGCCCATTCAAGTCGCTTACTTATTGGGAGATTTGATAACAATTCCTCCAACAGCGTAGGATTTGCTAAGTGTTGTTGGCCATTCACTGATTGCAGAAACGTTGCTAAATTTTTCACTTTGGTAGCAAATGGCACTAACTTGGACAAGGCATTCTCCGCAATATTTGGCAAATCCCTCGCTTGCCGTAGCTGGCTCTTAAATAATTTTTTATGGCGGCCGAAACGAAAGCGTAGCTGCTCGATTGCAGCGGCAGGGTTATCATGGTGAAATAAAAGTGATTTAATTACCTTGCGAGCTTCTCTGCAACCGATGGTTGTTTTCTAAATTGGTGTAGTTATACACCGGCGTGGACTGGACATAATTTGCATAAAAAATTGGCCAGTATTCTGGCTCACCACTAAAATCGGGCAAATCTTGTAATTTTCGAAGAAATCTTGCGGAATTTGTCAAAGGAGAGAGGTTGTTCAAGTCATTGAGTGGCATAGACGCTTGCATATACTGGTTAATATTATTAAATAGCGTGGGTGTATTTATCGACGAAGATGTACATGGCATGTTAAAGTGACTCTGTGTAGAGTGCAACTGACTTGTGGTTAAATATGTTGGCGCAGCGGCAGCAGTCATAGTGTACGTCGGCAGCGATGAAATTGGTAGACGTAGCGGAGTGCACATAACTGTTTGCATTAAATGGTCTGATATTATTTGAGGTCGCGGCAGCTGAAAAATACTGCACTTGGGATGTAGTTTGCAAATTTGTGAGCTTAAGTTCTGCAGCACCGGCTGATGGTGCGAAATTCGTAGCAACGACAGGCACTGTAGTTGGGGCGGCCGTAAAGGGTGCAGCATTCGCCCTATCTAATGTATTTCGCAGCGCTCTTTCCAGCCTTTCGCAAATACGAATTTGTTCATTAAACCTTACCTTTGATTCCTCTAATTGTTTTCGAAGAGTGGCGATTTGCTTTTGCATTTCCAAAGTTGAGGTGACTGTTAAACTGGCTGTAGTTGCGACATTTGTACTGGCAGTGGCGGTGGCGGTGAGGGCGGTCGTATCGTCGTTCCCTTTGGTGGTGGGCGGTGCAGGCTGCATTTCTTCTGAATCCACCTGAATCCGAGGACTGCGTCGTTTCTCAAGATTTTCTTCAGGTTCTTTCATAAGTAAATTCACACTTCACGGCCGTGGAAGTAGATCATTAAATCCAATGAAAACTGCGAATAAAAATGTCGCGACTGCGACTAAGGCTAAGCGAAAGGAATTGCGTTAAACATTCAACATTTTTTTCGTAGCTGTGTGATTTTTTTATTCTCGACAATCAAATATATCATATTTATTATACTTATATCACACACGTACATATATAATTATTTTTCATAAATTCTGGTACTCAGTGGCGAAGAGCTGAAAATTAAATTTATAGTCATATATTTGGTTATAATAAATTTATGAGAAGAACATAAAGTGGTGAATCCAAAATTTTTCTTTTGCGATAAACTTTTGAGTGGTGGTGTTAGGTTATTGAAACCCTTCCCTTTTCGTCTGAGTATCAAACTCTAATTTTCTAACTAGGTCCTGCATAATAGTTATTTTCTTTTAAATATCAAACGATATGGAGAAATTCATCAAAACAGCTGATGAGGTGGCACAGTTTGAGGCTGAGTTCAACGACACACCTCAAAATGAGCACACAAAATATACTCTAGCCATTCACCAAGCAGAGTTAAAGAATAATTGGAGAAACGCAAAGATAGCTTATGAGGATCTCTTGTACTCTGAAGCGGTAGAGAAAAGGTATTAACGCAGGCCAAAGCGAAATACCAATCGACATATTGCTCATATTTACGCGACAGTTCGACCATGGCTGAATTGATGGCAAAGTTAACTAAACGCGATAAGGAGGCAGAAGGTACACCTGATCAAGAATACAGCATGCGACTTCCTCCATACGATACGCATGTATCGCTCCTGGCCAACGCTCCGTATTCGAAACCAATAGACCCGAATGTACGCATACACACCACAGCATTGGTTTTAGCCCAGCTCACTGGCAATCTGCCTACCTGTCAAATTGACCCCATGACACACCAACTTTTCGAGACTTGGTGCTAGCGGATCAGAGATTCTTTGTGAATGAACAAGTAGATCTTATTCTGGGTGGGGACATCTACGCACAAATAATTCTAGGCGGCATACGGAAAATGTTTTAGGCACCCTCCTTGCACAGGAAATAGTATTTGGCTGGATATTAACAGGCCAAACGGAAACGGCCAGTCCAGCCAGCAGGTGCGTGTCCTTTTTCAATGAGGTATCGCTCGACAATCAAATAGCGTCATTCTGGGAGTTGGAAGACATTCCCAAAAACCATATTTATACCAAAGACGAAAATAACTGGGAGGAGTTGTATAAAAGAACCACTAATAGAAATAAAGATGGCAAATATGTCGTGTCTTTGCCTTTTAAGAAGGATTTTCAAAAGGGTATCTCATTAGGACCGTCGCTTAAAAGCGCGTGCTCACAATTTTTCAGAAATGACCCCGGTTAGCGAAAAATCCCAAATTGAAGACGGAATATAACCGAGTGAAGAATTCATTAATTATGTACAAATGTATTTCATAAAAAAAGACTATAATTATCTTACCGCAGTTTTGCTCCCTTTCTTTGGCGATCAAAGTTCAATAATAAAATGGATGTTTCGAGCTTTGACAAATTTCAACGTGAATAGAGAAAACGAATAAATAGCTATGAAAGAATGAGTACAAAATGTTGGCTTATAACTGAAGGTTGTACCAAAGGGTACTTAGATTAAATAAAACAAGACTTTAGATGACATTTTCCAACAGTCATATAGCTCCTTACCAATTTTCATTATCCTACCATGACCACATCCCGAGATATGCAGTATTCCATTTGTATGGGAGGTGCCACGCCCTCTTTTTCGCAATTCCACAATTTCTAGGTGGTGTTAGTGATTGATCTCATGCAAAAGGGCAAGACGTAGACGTCGCGACGAAGGTGTTGGAGAGCGATAATGGCACACAATGGCGCTGCGGATCCTACAGATAAACTTCCAACACATTAAAGTGGTGACGAGCAAATTTCTTCTAACCTGGAAGGAAGGGTGAAAGCTGCTGTCTTGGTTAAGAAACAGCTGCATTCATATATGCTGCCTAATTACACTACTGAGGTACTCACAGTGGTGTCCGTTAAGCTAAAGAATAAGCGGGTATTTATCCTAGCATCCTGTTTTATAATAATAGCTAACAGAACCGGCAGAATTTGTTCTGCCCTAAATTTGGTGTATCTGCATACATTTTTATAAGCTTTTTCCGTCTAAATCTGCCCTCCCCCTCTTCACTTTTTCTTAATCCTTTCATTCACTCCTCCCTCCGTCTTTTTCGCTTCATCTATCTTTATCTTCGTCTCACTCTATCTCTCGCTCAGTCTTCTTCTACTTTCCTCTTTTCTCTTCTCTCAAGTTTTTCTCATTCTTCTTCATCCCTTATTGCCTATCACAGGGGGTGGTATGTATTTTGTTCCAGTCCCATTCCCACTCCAAGTCTCAGTCACATTCCTAGTCCTAATCCCATTCCCAGTCCTTCTCTGGTCTACTTCCCGGAAAAAATGATCGTAAATATTAATATAGGCAATTTTATATACCAAATTTCAGGCAAATCGAATAGGACGGATGTAAATAAGTATGTGGGTATTATTAATTCATGTCTTTATTTCGGCATATTGTGACGAATATTAACAACGCTAAAGGTACTATCATCTCTAAGCCAATACTAAGAAGTGACTTGTATGCACATCAACAAGTCAATCATTATGTCTATACATATATCCATACAAGCAGAGGAGAGCATCGCACAAACACATGCATATATCTGAGGTACTACCAGAAGTAGGCAATTATTTGTGCAAGTATCACTCACATATACACGGGCATATGAGAAGCTATAAACGTAGTTATAACTGGTAATTTTATAGCTAGTAATTTTATAGCTGGTAACTAACTAGTAAATTCTAGAAATAGAAACGCCAAGAAATATGTCAACGATGAAACCAAACAGTATTAAAGCAGCAACAGTTGAGGCAGGACCAATAAGTTTGATTTAAGTAAGCTATCAGTTGCGAAGTATAAGTGTTATTGTGAACTACTATAATAAAGGCCATTTTTATTGAATAGTGGAGTTATTTATTTAACAGTTTAGTGATTCGAACGTTAGTAGAATGTTGCAAATAAGCGGAATTGCTCTAAATTCGTTACAATTGGTGTCAGAAGTGGGATTGTTGAATAAATTCCGAAGACTTCAAATACAACTTGGACATGGCAAAGTGGAGTGAATTGAAGATGCAGCAATTGAAGAAGGAGTTGGAGAGCCGTGGATTGAATACAACCGACAATAAACTCGAACTTCAGGCACGACTACGGGAGGCAATGGAGTTGGAAGGAATTAATGTGTACGAGTATGTCTTTTATCCTGAAGTAAAAGAATCAACAACAAAAATTGAAGAGAAAAAGGAAACATCACAGACAGTTACCAGCACAGACTTGAGCATGATATTGGCTGCATATCTACACAAACATCGACAGTAACATCAATGTCGTCGCAAATGTCATCTCAACTGGAAGAACAGAAGACATACATATATGGCATCACAATTGGAAATAAAGGAGGCACGCATTTCAGAAATGGCGCCACAGATTACATCCAAGATGGAAACTCAACTGAAAGAACAGAAGACATATATGGCATCCAAGATGGAAACTCAACTCGAACAACAGAAGACATATATAGCATCCTAACTGGAATACCAGGAGGCACGTATTTCAAAAATGACGTCGCAAATGTCATCTCAACTGGAATACCAAAAGACATATATGGTATCTCAATCGGAAGCGCAAGAGGCACGTGTATCTGAAATGTCGGCAGAAATTTTGGAACAGGTATCATCAAAACTGGAAGAGCAGGATTTAAAAGGTTGACGGCTCTGTTCATTTCCAGATCTTTAAGCTACAGTTTGAGAAGACCGCAGCAGTGAACAACTGGAATGCGGATGATAAAGTGGCTGCACTGTTCGTGGCATTGAAAGGGCCTGTAGCTGAGATCTTTTTTTTTTCTCGGACGTGTTGGCAGCGCACTGCCCTCAAGTGGCCCGATGAAACCAGGCTAATCCCGTTTTTTTTTTTTGTTTTTTTTTTAATTCATACATACTTTTTGTTTTTTGTTTGTATCCTAATTCTTATTTATGTGTTATTTATAATTTTTGTGTTAACGAGTCTTTGAGAGGCAGTGGCTTCTTAAGCGCCGAGATCTAAAACCGCTCAGCTACAGAGAAACTCATCAGCTGAGAAATATAGATTCACAAAATACAATAGACTAAAAGTATAAATATAATTGTTTAATTATTAAGAGAAGATAGAACCGTATTTTTTATGGCAAAGAGCGACTCCGAAACATCAATTATTCTCGAGTGAGAGTTATAATCTTCACACAAACATAGAAAAGGTTCGTATAGTTGGAAATTGCTTCTGCATTGTTTAAGAATTATAGGTTTATAATGCCTTGAAACTCGGCATGGAACATTCAAGTTTACTTCGTTCAAAAGAAATGGATCCATTTAAAAGTACACCTAGCATTTCTCTACGACTTGCAAGGGTAGGAAGATTTATTGGTTTTAATTGATTAGTGTAAGGAGGAAGATTATACGGCGAGTCCCATTGAAGATTTCTCAAGGCGAAAAGTAAAAACTGTTTTTGAATTGATTCTAGTCTATCCACATGAACTTGATAACGCGGATTCCAAATTATCGATCCATATTCTAATATCGGCCTCACAAATGATGTAAAAAGGGTTTTTGTAACGTAAGGATCACTAAACTCCTTTGCCCATCTTTTCACAAATGCTAAAACTCCTCTCGCTTTATTGACTTTGGCATTATTATGAGGGTTGAAACTAAGTTTGCAATTCATTGTAACTCCCAAGCCGACAAAAACATCAACGCTTTCCAGAGTTTGGCCATTAATTGTGTAGGAAGCTGGCTGTATGTTCCCACGTGAAAAACACATGGATTTACATTTTTCTATGTTGAGAGCCATAAAATTCGCATTACACCAAGTAACTAAAGGATTTAAGTCCGCCTGGAGTGCAGAACGTTCTTCAACCGACGCGTATGACTTAAAAAGTTTTATGTCGTCGGCACACATTAAAATTTTAGAATATTTTATAGTTGTGGAAACATCGTTTATAAAGATCAAAAACAGAATAGGACCGAGATGGCTTCCCTGAGGCACACCGGAGGGAACATCGATGACATTCGAACAAATGTTTTTAAAAATTACTCTTTGAGTTCTACCACAAAGATAGGAGGAGATCCAGCGAGTTAGGCCAGGTTGAAAGCCAAGCAATTCGAGTTTATAAACAAGTAATGAGTGGCGTACTTTGTCGAATGCTTTGCTGAAATCGGTGTATATAACGTCGGTATGATGATTGTTTCTAAACCCATTAAAGACGTGAGTTGTAAATTTAAGCAAATTGGTTGTGGTTGATTTGGCTCTACAAAAGCCATGCTGAGAACTCTCTATCAATGTAGAAATCGAAAATGTAAGGTGATTAGTAACGATTGCTTCGAAAAGCTTAGGGATAGCGGAGAGCTTTGCTATTCCACGATAGTTTTCAATAGACGACTTGCTTCCTTTTTTATGGAGTGGGATAAGAAAAGATTCCTTCCAAGCCGTCGGGAAAATTCCATTTTTTAAAGAGAGGTTAAACAGATCAGTAAGGCGCTGGTAAATGTATTCCGCACATTTTTTAAGAAAACATGTTGGGATCAAATCGGGACCGTATTTTAAGGATTCTTTTAGGGTCTTTAGATGTAGTAAAACATCTTCGGGCAGCAAATGTGGGGCATATATTGAGTTACTAGAATGGAGCTCATACGGATAATTTGTATTTGATGAATCAACCACAGCAGAGTAATTAGAGTGAAAGAATTGAGCGAAGAAGTTTGCAATCTCTTGATCGTCGCTGAAAATGCTATTTCTAAACTTCATGGCAGAAGGAAACCCGTTAGTTCTGCGTTTAGAATTTACGAAATCATAAAAAACTCCGGGTGGCAAATAATGTTTCTTTTAATTTTACATATGTAAGCTTTATAACACTTTTTATTAAGTTCAAAATATTTATGACGGAAAATAGCGTACTGTGCATAATGAGAATGTAAACCGGTTCTCTTATATAACTTGAATAAACGTGATTTCTTATTTTTTAAAGCTTTTAAATCTTTAGTAAACCAGGCTTGCACTGGTTCAATGTACGAGCATGTGCTGTGTTTCAAATAAAGTATAAATGGTTTTATTAAAATGTAAAACGTTTTCCTCTACATCCTGTCTATATCGAGGCCATGTTATCAAAGAAAGCTATTTATTTAAATTGTTGAACTTAGTTTTGGAAAAATCAAAGCATCTGGTAGAGACACGTGTTTTGTTAGTGCAGCCGACTTCGTTGCTTATGATTTCGTAAGTTATCTCAAGAGAAGGATGGTAAACTTCTTCTGGCAAAACAAAAGGTTCACACCGATTTATAGAGAATTTAGATATGTCGTCATTTGTTGCTAAGTCTAAGAATTTTCCATACTTATAGGGAAAGAAGTTGATCTGATTAAGGCAAAGATCAGTAATTCCATCCAAAAAGTCATTGTTATGCATCTTGGATGATACGGGGACAATATTGTGATCAACGGTATTCCAAGATATATGTGGCAGGTTAAAGTCGCCTAAAACAATCATTGAGTCCGTGGGCTTTATCATCGAATTGACTGATTCTAACAGTGAAATATGTTGCATATATACTGATAGATCAGAAGACGGTGGAATATAGCAAACGGCTAAGTAAACCTTACAAACCATTCCAGAGGGCGAACAGAACTGTTATGAAGCATTGATCGGCGCTCTAGAGAGATGATACGGAACCGAGCATAGGAGACAGATACACCAAATGGAGTTACTGAACCGCTTCCAGAGGCCTGGTGAAACATTGCAAGAGTTTGCGTCGGATGTTGAAAGGCTGGCACATTTAGCGAATGCGGACGCACCTGTGCAATACACCGAAAGGGTAAAAATCCAGAGCTTTATTAATGGAATATGGGATGTCGAAACGAAGCGAGCGACATAAGCCAATCCGAAACCTATATTCGCAGAAACGGTATCGCATGCTCTGATTCAGGAAACAGCGTCGCTTCTGTGTAAGCCAGTTTTCAAACCACGCCAGGTGGAAGTATAAAGGCCAGAGTGGGTAAACGCATTTTTGGAAACTTTAAAAGGAACGCAACACAAGAATAATGGTGCCATCAAATGTTTAAGTGTGGAAAGCCAGGGCACATTGCGCGTCATTGCAGCACCGGTCGTAAACGTAAAGCTGGAGGAGATAAGCAAGAACCAGTCAGATGTAAAAATCGAAAACTTGCCCCAGCTATTGAATGTCCTGTGATATCTGTGTCACAAATTGGAAGGAATTCAAGCAGTCTTACCGTCAGAGGGAATGTGGATGGCAAAGAACGTGTACCTCATTCCTTGATTCGATCTGATTTGGTCAACTGGAGAGTAAAACCATTACCTGGAGCAAGGTTGCTACGGTAACTGGGGAGTATAACCAAGTCCTGGCAGAACTGATCTGTGAAGGTATGAAATAGTGGAATGGGTGGATCAATAGCGTCCAGCCAAACCCCGATACAGTCCCCCCTCCACAAGTTTCTCAAGGGCACCTCCCAATCAAAATAAGCCCCCGTTCAGACCAGGCCAGGCCCAGAGCAATAACAGCAACTCCCTCACGCACACAAATTCTCATGCGGCAGATCATCAAAGGATTTATGCTTCAAACTGTGCAAACATTCTTCGCTCACGTTTCAGAGCTTTTTGCACTACAAAAAATTGTCGACCACAGAGTGCAGAAAATTTGTAGAAGACAACAATCTGTGCGAGAATTGTTTATCCCAGATGCATCGTCTCCAGGATAGTTCAAGCACAAGAGCGTGCCTCCTTTACCAAGGGCGACACAACTCCACCGTTCATTACACCGCAGCCCCTCATCATACTACTGGACCGCGAAGATCGACATCCCAGTTAACAACCATAGGATCTAGCAGTACCAGCCAACATGGCGTCAACGATGCAGCATCTACGGAGGAACTTCCCTCTACATCAAACGCAGCCCATATCCAGTCATTCCACTCCGAGCAGGACAACAAGATAATACTCCCCACCGCGATTGTGTCCGTAGAACACAGAGGGGATCTCTTCAAATTTAGGGCATTAATCGACCAAGGCTCGGAACGAAGTTTCGTCTCATCCAAGGCTCAGGCACAGCTGAGGCTCCCCTGCAAGCATTCCCTCTTTGAAATTTCGGGCATGGGAAGCGGAGTCATGCAAACCTCCAATAAACTCTGCTCCCTAACTTTGGTCTCAAGTAATAACAAAGTCCAATTCAAAGCCCAAGCCATGGTGTTACCAAAGCTAACAAGGTTGCTCCCCAACCCAAAATTTAATTCCGAAAAGAGTTGCAAATGGTCGCATCTAAAATTAGCAGACCAAGATTGCCAAAACCCTTCTCAAATTTATCTCGTATTAGGCAGCGACATCATCCCCCAAATAATGCTAGATGGCATCGAGAAAATCTCTCTCACGTTGCTGGCACAAAACACTATATTTGGCTGGATTCTAAGCGGTCAAATCCCCGAAAAGGTGGCATCACACTTTACCAAAGCCTGGGAGGTGACTGATGCGCTATACCAACAGCTCAGACAGTTTTGAGAAATAGAAGAAATTCCCAGGTCACAAATGGTAAACCCCGAAGATCAGATGTGTGAAAATTATTACCAGGCCACAACTCTTAGGAGAAAGGAGGTCGATATATGGTTCGGCCCCCGTTCAAGCGAGCATTCCCGAACAATATCTATCTAGGCCTGTCCCGAACAACAGCCTTGAGCCAATTCCTAGGCATGGAACGCACCCTCATTAAAAAAGGCGATCTCAAGTCCCAATATGATAATGTGTTGGAAGAGTACATCTCCCTCGGCCACATGGAAAAATCTAGCTCATGTGAAGTAGAATGCAAAGGCAAATACTACTCCTTCTATCTCCCCCACCATGTGGTTGTGAAACCCGAAAAGAAAAAAACAAAGGTCCGTGTAGTATTCATTGCGTCCAAAAAATCGGGGCCCGGTCACTCCCTCAACGACGTCTTATGCACGGAACCAACTCTCTAACCGGACCTGCGTCTCATGTTATTAAAATGGTGCCTGTACAAATACGTATTCAACGGCGACGTTGAAAAAATATATCGCCAAATTCTCCTACACTACGAGGATCAAGACTACCAACGGATAATATTCCGCACCCCTAGTAATGGTCCACTCAAGGACTTCAAATTAAAAACGGTCACCTTCGGTGTCAACTGCGCGTCCTTCTTGGCCATCAGAACTCTACACGAGCTCGCTAAAGATGTTGCCAACTCCCACCCAAGCGCAGCCGCCATACTGAAAACCGAAACCTATGTTGACGATATCCTCTCAGATAGTCATGACCTTCAATCAGCCGAGCAGTCCCTTTCTGAAGTAATAGATGCGCTCAACTCTGCCAGCGTCTCCTTGAAAAAGATAACCGCAAACCATCCCGACATCCTCCAAAAAATACCGAAAACTGATTTGCTTGGAACCAACCTTCTCGAGTTCGAAAAGACTAGTACCGCCAAGACCCTGGGCATCCAGTGGACCGCCCTAACGGATATATTATCTTTTCGACCCCGCAGGGTGGCTGACGCCCATTATGATCCAAGCAAAAATCTTGACGCAAGAGCTATGGCTAGACGTGACCGACTGGGATTAGCCAATGAAATCCCTCCCTCTCATCAAGTGGGCGCAGTTCGCCGAAAATCTGCCAACGATCTCAGAGATTCTAATACCACGTTGGATAAATTACCATCCCGATCAACCAGTTGAGCTCCACGGCTCCTGCGATGCCTCGAAAAGGGCTTATTGCGCGACTGTTTATGTAAGAACCACCGTAGGAACTCAAGCCTCCTAAAAACCATAAGTTTGCCACGACTGGAGTTATGCGGCGCGGTCTTATTAGTCAAGCTAGTCGCAGTTGTCCAATCCCACCTCGGCCTCAATAAGCGAGAGCTAACCATGTGGTCTGACTCCGAAATTGTTCTAGCATGGCTAGAGAAGCCACCCCATTCCTGGAAGACCTACGTCTCAAACCGAACTGCGCAGATCATCGACCTGATAGTTAGGTAATGCCACTTGGCGACATGTGCGCAGCAAGGATCACCCCGCAGAGGATGCACCCCCTTGACCTTGCTAGCTCATCCCTATGGTGGAACGGCCCTGAGAGGCTTTCTGGGCCCCCCGAGGACTGGCAACCCCAACGGCCAGAAATATTGCAACCCCCGAACTCGGCCGGGTCGAGGAATTGCACGCAGCGGAAGAGTCAGAAGACGTCTTAGAATGGTTTTCCTCCTATCCCCGCGCCTAACGCGTAACAGCGTACATATTGAAATTTATAACTCGGTTTAGGAACGCTGTAGGAGGTAGTCGTACACCTAATGATCCCGTGCTATCTCACGCCAACCTCACGCACGCAAAAACCCGTCTGCTGATTTTGAATCAGTCGAGATTTTTCGCTTCCAAAAGAGCTTCCCTCGAAAATTCAAAGTCAATCGGAAAACGAAGTCCCCTACTGGTTCTTGACCCTTTCTGGATCCCAAACGGGATTTTTCGTGTTAATGGGCGACTTTCATACGCCAATATCCCCTATAAGGAACATCACCTCATCATTCTCCCCGAGAAATCTCGACTCTCCCTCCTGTATCTACGTTTTCTTCATGAGTTGTTCCTTCATGCGGACGTCCGCCTCATGCAACAAGTTATAAGGCAAGAATTCTACATTGCCCGTCTGAAACCCCTGCTCAAGAAGTGCATCTCTCAATGTAAAACCTGCACAATTCACAAGCAGAACACCCGTTCCCAAAAAATGGCAGCCTTACCCCCCGAACGCTGTACCCTCTCACCCACCTTTACTAACACTGGCGTGGACTTCGCTGGCCCGTTCCAACTAAAAGCCTCCATGCTCCGATTCCCCATGCTGGTGAAAAGCTACGTGGCCGTCTTTGTCTGTTTCGCCATTAAAGCCGTCCATCTATAGCTATACTCCGATCTCACCAGCAAAGCATTTCTCGCTGCCTTTGCCGGCTTCGTGGGCCTTCGAGAATACCCCAGCCAAACGATGACAGCGGCACAAACGTGCTACTGGGAATTAGTTCATGACATTCCTGAAGGAAATCTCATCGAACGTCGTCCGGAAATATGCACCGCAAAGCATCAATTGGAAATTGATACACCCCGGCGCTCCGAACATGGGCGGCTTGTGGGAGTCTGCGGTGAAAAGTTTTAAAACCCACTTCAAAAGGTGGCTGGGACCCATATATTTACCTTCGAAGAATTCTCGACTCTCCTAATCACAATAGAACCCGTCTTAAATTCTCGCCCCATCTTCCAGCTGTCTCAAGACCCCAACGACCTCACCGCCCTCACTCCTGGTCATTTCCTTAATGGGGGCCCGTTGCTTTCTCTCCCTGAACCGAGTTACGAAAACTTCTCAATGATCAACCGGTGGGAAAGTTCAGCAAACGCTGGAAGGACGACTATCTCATGGATCTCCAAAAGCGATATCGATGGAAGATGAGCCAAACTCCGCCTCGAAAAAGCGACCTCCTAGTCATCAAGGAAGACAACCTACCCCCTACCGAATGGCGCCTAGGACGAGTGGAAGGCACATTTTTCGGAAGAGGCGGACACATTCGCGTGGTCAACGTACGCTCCCAGAATGGCCTACTCACCAGGCCGACGATAAAACTGAGTTTTCTGAGGATTTCTGAGCCTGGTTCAGTTCCTCACTGCTAGGTAGCACCCCCAGAACGCAGCATAGTCCAAAACCCCTGTACTGTCCCAACATCTATATAAATGCTCTACACGCATTACTAATACTCTCCCACCAAGGAAATTATTGATTAAAATATACTTTTACCTTAATTGCCACAGATGGATCACCAGCGGTCTCCAGTTTCTGGACCGCGCCGCACTTTGGCATCATAGGGGGCAACGCCAGCAGCACGTCCGACTATATGCCGCTTGTGCATGCGACACCATGCGCTATCGACGTGCCCTGTATTTACGGCCATGCAACCGCCACAACGCGCTATTATCGCCCGGGCCCACCACTATTGCACTACCTGCTTGGCCCTATCTCATGCCACTTACGGATGCACGTCTAAAGAGCGCTGCCACATTTGTGTGCTGCTCCGTCATACGCTACTACATCAGACAAAGTGCCACCAACATGCCGCAGCGCCACCGCCGATACGCCACCGCAGAACGAATGTGCCCCAGCACGCGCCTTTGGCCGCAGCAGAGTCCGGCAGCGCATCCGCATCGCAACGTAACCAGCGCAGCACCATTAAATCCACCGAAACAGGTTTGCGCACTGCTTCCTATAAAGGAAAAATCGGCAAACTCCTCCTCGAGGAGGCTCAACGTGCCTTACGGGAACTAGGACAAATACTAGGCGCTTTGTACGCCTAGGGGAGACAGAGTGTTAAATCGACCAACGTCATATTTAAAATCATTACCTTCATTTTTATACGTACATACGCTAGACGTGGTTATGCCAACCCTTCAACCACATCTATTTCAAATTCACCACATCAATTTAATCTGGCATGGTCAAAGCAGCCAACTTCAATGGGCACTTGTTATTATTGGAAAAAAACCGGCAACTCATCGAGATTTTTAGTTGACTAATTTTTCTTTTGAGTAAAAACTTGTGATAATCATCATTTTTTTCTTCTTTTATCTTCAAAAGGGACTTTTATATCCATTTGTACACAATTTACTTTATAAAAATTGTAATTAACGAAAGCGCGAAACAATTAAAGTTATATTCGATTGTGTAGTGAAATCTCGTTCGCGTTCCATTATTGAAGGGACTTTCAGATATCATTCAGATAGCTTGCTAAATTTGTGGAGCTTCTTGCTACGATTCGCCGTTCCAGGTAAAATTATTCGGTGGTATTTCTGCGCAGGTCATTCGACTTCACCAATCATCAACCCTCCGAGCTTTGCCCTCTTTACAGCAATCACGAAACTGAAAACCTGGACGAGTTTCAATTCCTTTGGCTAACTCCTTGTCGGTGGCGACAGCATTTGTTCGTTCCGGTCGCGTGCCTGATTCATTTGGTTGTGCACAAAGCAAATTTTTTATGATTGGCTGAAGCTTGGAGCAATTATTGACCATCTTTTGACTGGGGACATCTCTGACATATTTCCATCGCAAATTACGGATATAATCGCTTATCAGGGACGCATCCAACGCAACGCCAACGGAATAATTCCTTGGGGGCAGCAGAGGTAACTGGTTTTGTGCAGGTTTTACATTGATCATGAGCCGATTTTGTAATTCTTGCACAGGGCAATTCTTTTTGAAAATTTAATTTATTGGACATATTTCATCACCATATCTTCAGCGTCCTCCAAGTCATGCGAAGCTGTTTTAAAAGATACGAAAACGTTGCACACGCCCCTTTTTCTGTTGTTCCTTTAAAATTTTAGCTTTGTATCTTTATAACTTAAGGAAATATCTCTTAATCTTCATGTGCCCGGATGATAAAACTTACGAAGACTGCGGGAAGACTACATTTTTGTAAGACTAAGATCATGTTTAAGAAAAATATTTGTATGTTAATTGTTTTACTTGTATGTATATACAACTTAAGCCTTTCTTTGAAACTTACTTACTTAGTTAATGGGCGCTTAAGCGTTTAAACGGTTATGGCCGTCCAACAAGGCGCGCCAGTCGCTCTTTCTCTCTGCCAACCGGCGCCACAATAGAGAGTGTTCTTTTTATCCGAGGCTTGTTTTTGCTTTTCATTGGAGTATGGTTTAACGTGGCGGGTCAAAAGCCCAGCGCACAACCCGCTCAGCGGGGGTGAAAATATTACTTACACGTTTATATATCAAGCCGCTTGCTCCAAGACAGACGACCGCTCGCAGCTGCACCTAGTGGTGAACAGATACTGGCGATGGGAGATCCCACCGGCTAGTCCTTAAACCGATTATGTCAGAGTGGCCTAGCCAGGTTGTCGCCTTCTCACTTTAGCTAACCCAGAGGATACTTGGCCGCAAGCGTCCGGAAGTAATGAGCTGCTTGCACCGCATGCTAAAGAATCGCTCTGGCCATTCCCACGTGAATGGCGGTCAGAAGCTTTCCCCACCTACGTGGACTTCTACACATTTGAAAATGTAATTTAATTTGAATGCCAGTTTTTTAAGTTCGAGTTTAAACTACAGGTTAAATTGAGGTCAGTTTCATGGTACCAATTTGTCTATTTAGCTTTAATTTTATTTCTAATCGTCGTAAAAGCGCCCAAAGAGCGGAATAACCTAGAGTGATCTCAAAAAGTTCACAGTGTGAGCAACGTGTCGTTCAGAATTCTTCTCAGATAGGATTCGCCTGCCGTTCCCTAACGGACCTCATTGATTTTCTACTAATTTTTCTCCCTGAGTTATACACATCACTCTGTATTCCTTGCTATCAAAACAAGGTATCGGAAAGTTTGCGTTGAAATGACGCCCGATATACCGAATCTCCAGTAGCCTTATATGGGATGACCGTAAGCTCTCAGACACATAGCCGTGCATTATGGAGTTCGGGTAAGTAAGCACAACATCGACAAGGTGCCTACTCTAGTGAACACCTTGAGTAAGCCACTACTAACAACAAATGATAAAATCATGTTTCGACAGATTGAAGACAACATTATGATACAATTTCCCATATAATGTCTACAAATGAACACTACCGGCTTAAAATTGCTACCTTGCTGGACATCTGATGAGAGGAGGCATCATCAATCATAACCACGCATGGTATATGACATAAGTACGACTTAAGCCAAATTAAAAATTCAGAATGACAGCCAAGACACTCAAGCTTCGCAATCACAATCCTACGAGACATTTTTTCAAATGTGTGGCAACTCTACCATGCAAGCAAATGCGAATGTCAACAATGTGACAAGAGAGTGAGAAGTGAATCAGCTGATGAAGCGAAGTAACTTGTGGTTTTGGTTGTGAAATAGTTCTGTATCAGAGTTTATATTATTAAAGTAAATTGTATTTAAAAAAAAATAAATGTAAGGCGCGATAACCTCCGAAGAGATTTAAGGCCGAGCTTCTCTTCCAATTTGCGTCGTACTCCTCTTGATTTTTCCCTACAAATTGGCCGGACGGGACCTACATGTTTTATGCCGACTCCGAACGGCATCTGCAAGGCAGATGAGTTTTCACTGAGAGCTTTTCATGGCAGAAATACAATCGGAGCGCTTGCCAGACACTGCCGAGGGGCGACCCCGCTTAGAAAAATTTTCTCCTAATTGAAAAATCTTATTTCTAAAGTTTTGATGTTGCTTTGCCCGGGAGTTGAACCCAGGGCATACGGTGTGATAGGCGGAGCACGCTACCATCACACCACGGTGGCCGCAATTGTATTTAACGAACTAAATAATAACCTGAGTTAATATATATGTATATTAGGGCGGGTCGATTTAAAAATCGCTCATTGCTCTATGAAATCGTATTCTAGGGATCAAAATAAGAAACTTTGCCGAAGGAACCATATCTCTAAAACGAATTCTGATATATAATAATATTTATTATTTATTTATAATAATATCTAGTTTTTCTCTTAAGAAATTTATTTAGTCAGAACATATGTAAATGAAAAAATTAATTTAAGTGAGTTATAGAAAAGAAACTAAAAAAAATTATTGTTTGAAGTCTTTTTTACTTTCAAGTCTGGGCAATTTCGCACGGCTCTCTAATGTCGTCGCCATAACAGCCTCTACATTTTCCTGTATAACCCGTTTGTAAACGCTAGCTAGCAATTGAACATGTTGTTCCGTTCCTTGTATGTGTGATGGAATTTTTGGATTATTAAACGGTGGATCATCTTGATTTAAATATTCTTTCAATGTATCGTACGGAATGCTTCGCGTGAATGGTGGTTCAAATACGATATTTATATCATTCAAATTGATCATTTCCGTATAACTTGTGCAATTAAAGTTTATATCTGGTTTTATATAAACTCTAAGTTCCATTGGCTCGTCAAGATCGGCTCGATAGCGTAGAATTTTCTTGATGGCACAGTCGCGCTTTTCTTTGCTATCATCAAACAACATTGATAACAAGATATTTTCCGAATGCGCATAATATGAATTATCTTTAATTACTTGATTGACAATTTTGCGTAAACGAGATTCTAGAAATCGTGACCAACCAATGGGTGTTGTTTCTTCTCTTGATTTGCTCTTGATACTTGTCAAGCAATTTATTCAATTTATTAAATACACTTTTTTTCAGCATTATTTCCATACCAAGTTTTTCCCAAATTCCAATCAACTTATCTTGTACTTGAATAGTGAATGATTTATGGGAAAACTTTTTTTGTTCTGTTTTAGCACGTTCGCTTAAGTAAAAATAATATCTCATGATATCCAGATGGGTTGGTAAATTAAGATCAGTTAAATCAGTAGACACACCAAAAACAGTAACATCATGCTTGGGTATATGACTCATTGGGTTTTCGATAGTTGTTGATGTAGTTGCTTCATCTTGCGGTGTAGAGGATGGTGGATTCATTGTAAACTTTTTGATTTGGGATGGTCACTTCACTTATTATTTTTTTTGAAATATTTTTTTATCTGAAATTAGCACTTCACACTTTGAGTTCTTCACAACGACTTAGTGCATTCACAAAAACTGTTGCGTTATATATGGTCTACGAGACGAGGTAATAAGAATGAAATGGTAATTTCAATTCTACCTGCTGTGTCTTGTGGTGGCTTAAAAAAAAACAACACAAGCAATTTTACGATCTGCAATTGTTCACAGGATACCTTCATTTTTTACAACGGTTGAATAAAAAACCCACACAACTATGTTTACGACATGCAAATGCATCACAGTGATGCCTTGGTTTTAAAAGGGTTGTAACAACGCTAATTTCTAATAATTTTTTTTAATTTCTTTTCTATTACTAAGATAAATTCATTTTTTCATTTACATATGTCCTGACTGAATAAATTTCTAAAGAGAAAAATAAACTCCAAAAAGAAAAAACATAGGCATTTCGCTGATTTTTTCATGTAAAGTGCAAAACCGGCGATTTTTTGAAATGTTTGTATAGTGAAACCCCAGGGGGTTCCAGGGGGTGTGCCACTGGCAGCGTTGGGTCGGGCATCCAAAGTTAGTGGGTGTCGGTCATACATTTGGACTCGATTGGAGCACTCTAAATGGGTCAAAGTGGGATTTTTCAAAATTTACCCCTACCTGTGGGGGGGGGGGGGGGGGGGACATTAGAATTCGTTTTAGAGGTATGGTTCCTTCGGCAAAGTTTCTTATTTTGATCCTTAGAATATGATTTTCATAGAGCAATGGGCGATTTTTTTGCCTCCCCACAAATCGACCCGCCCTAATATATATATACTAGCAGACCCGGCAGACGATGTTCTGCCCTAAATTTGGCCTATCTGCATACATTTTAATAAGCTTTTTCCGTCTAACTCTGCCCTCGCCCCTCTACACTTTTTCCTAATCTTTGTATTCACTCCTCCCTCCGTATTTTTCGCTTCATCTCCATCTTCGTCTCATTCTATCTCTTTCTCAGTCTCCTTCTCTCTATTCTCTTCGCTCAAGTTTTTCTCATTCTTCTTCATACCTTATAGCCAGTCTCAGAGGGTGGTATGTATTTTGTTCTAGTCCCATTCCGAGTCTCAGTCCCAGTCCCACTCCGAGTCTCAGTCTCAGGCCCAGTCATAGTCCTAATCCCAGTCCCAGTCCGTCTCTGGTATACTTCCCGGAAAAAAGCATCGTAAATACTAATATGGGCAAATTTGTATACGAAATTTCAGGCAAATCGAATAGGATGTATGTAAATAGGTATGTGGTTATTATTAATTCTTGTCTTTATTTCGGCTTCGCATGCATATTTATCAGATGTGCCAGGTTGATGCGACTAAATCGAATATCACAAAGAACTTTAGAGCTCTCAGCAACAGCTTTCATTTGATATCCATAATACACACACATTCTAGGGGTATCCGGGTCCATATTTTGGCCTATATCTCGAGACCCTAGTCACTCAGCGGTGTAAAACTTACTCTGTATTATAGCACACATCAACAGCTTCAATTTGATACCCATAATGTAGAAACACTTTCTAGGTGTATCCGGGTCCACGTTTTGGGCTATATCTCGAGACCCTAGCCTCCCAGTTGTATGAAAATTAACCTGTACTATAGCACTCATCAACAGCTTTCATTTGATATCCATACTGTATAAACACATTCTAGGGGTACCCGGGTCCACGTTTTGGCCTATATCTCGAGACCCTAGCCTCCCAGTTGTATGAAAATTATCCTGTACTATAGCACTCATCAACAGCTTTGATTTTATATCCATATTGTATAAACACATTCTAGGGGTACACGGGTCCACGTTTTGATCTCAAGGGCACGTAGCGAAAAAAAGGGTAGACGTTGGCCGATTCTCAGACATACCCAATATGCTCACAAAATTTCATGAGAATCGGTTCAGCCGTTTCGGAGGAGTTAAGCCTCTAAAACCGTGACAGAAGAATTTTATATATTAGATATATATATATATAAAACGCGTCGTGACATTGGTGCCGACTGGGAACACAAAACGAACTGTGAAAAAGCAAATTGCAAAGTGGAAATTCGGCAACAACAAAGTAAGGCAATTACAGTAACATGAATGTAACGGTGGGCAAAGAAATTAAGCATGGATACCAACGTATCAAAACAAATCAAAAAGCGAAATGCGTGTCGTCGGGAACAGCATAGTTTTTCAAGGATACTAATGTATCATCATTGTTATACGAAATTGACCTTAGTATACAAATGTATCACTATTGGCATATAAAATGACTTGGGATGCAAATGTATCAGATTAGGGTGCAATTAAGTAGTTGATTCTAATTATTAACAACTTCATTTTATTTTATAGGTACTGATAAAGTACTGTGCACATATCAGAAATAAAACTATTTCTGTGTGATTCGGTTGACAAATCCATGCTCAGACACGAATGGTAGAAGTGGTTAAGATCTGTTTAGTTGTACCTAGACGCGGAGGAAATAACACCTATGGTTAAGAAGAAAAATAAGCTCCATCATTTGGGTGGCTCACAGCTGCAAGAAATCATTTACAACATTCCGGGGGCGTTAATTGAATATGATGCAACAGCGAAAAACGACGTGTACGAGATTTTAGTTGGCAAGCTTGATGAATATTTTGCTCCAGAAAGAAACTCAGTATGTAAAAGACCATGTCTTATATGTGCATTAAATAAATAAATGAATGAATGAATGAATGAGTTTGAAAGACATATTTATCGTAGCTTGTCACCAACAGAGATATTTAATTCGGCATAGACAACAACTTGCGAAATGTATTGAAATACAAAAAAAGGAAATGAGGAAATCGGCATTGTTGACAAAATAATTGATTCTTGGGCTACGTCAGATCTAAAAAGAGGTTCCTCGGGAAAGAGCAATTGTTGAACGAAATAGTTAATGCTTGCAAGATTAAACATTCGCAGGGCATGTTGGTTACCGAGAGTTCTGTGGCTGTTAACAAGATTTTCGTTAGACAGCGTTCAGAACACGACTCAACTTAAGTGTGCATTAGATGTGGTATGATGATCATAGTTCTGATAGCAATAAATGTCTAGCTCGTAATAAATATTGCGAACGTTACAGTCTACCGGGGTACTTTGCTAAAGAATGCAAAACTAGTAATCCAAAAAGACCACTAGACTCAACCAATTCAACAAAAAAAAACCTAAATTGCCTATTAAGCCCGAATCAGAAAGCAACGATGACTGATCTAGAGTACTTTAGAATTAATTGCAAATCCGAAAAGGATGATGATTTAATCTGTAATCCCGTAGGCATACACCTTGAAATGATGATTGACTCGGGTTCGCCAGCAAATTTTTTATGCGAAAATCACTGGAATTTACTTAACTACAACCTTGGGGTTATGTAGAACATAAGGTCTTAATCGACGGATAGGTTTATGGCATACGCGGCGGAAAAGCCGCTGAAAGTTTTGAAAATTTTTGAGGCCCCTATTTGTGTGGGTAAAAATCGAGAAGTAATGTCTACATTTTATTTTGTCGAAAAATGTAGTCAATCACTTGTGGGTAAGAAAACAGCAATTCAATTCAACGTTCTAAAACTAGGATTACAAGCGTGTAGAGTTGAGACAGTACACCCTTTTCCAAAAAACTACAAACAGATAAATTATACGATTCATCGATTTAAACGTAAAACCGTTCCTTGGACAAACGTCTGAAAATTGCTAACTTGAATAAAACCAACCCCAAGTAAGAAATACAGAAGTTCATATTGACGTACAATGTAACGCTTCACGGGCTCACGCCATCAGAGCTGATGTTCAATAGGACGATCCGGGACAAACTTCCGGACATACGAGATCTGGCGGAAGAATTTATTGATTCACCAGCGAGGGATAATGATCTTGTGAATAAGCAGAAGGGGAAAATATCAGCCGATAGGAGAAGGGGCGCTAAGGAGTGGGAAATAAAGTACTCGTGAAAAATGTCGTATTTCCATCTAAGCTGACACCAAATTTTGCCTTAACTGAGCTCAACCACCAACGGATGCCACCAGCAACTGCCACTCAACAATCCTGGACTAATCTCAAGTGGAACAGGCCGTTCCAACGTCAACGAACCATGGACAATGTAGCCAGCCGAAGAAGAATGTCGGCCAAGGGAATACATCTGCCAAGTTGAAGCTGAAACTGAAAAAGAAGGGAGAGATGTGGAAACTCTGCCATGCAAGCATATGATAATGTCAACAATGTGACAAGAGAGCGAGAAGTGAATCAGCTGATGTCACTTGTGGTTTTGGTTGTGAAATAATTCTGTATCAAAGTTTATATTATTAAATTAAATTGTATTTAACGAACTAAATAATAACCTTAGTTAATATATGTATATAAATAACACGCGTTGTTACAAAAGGCTTTAGAAAATTCCATGTAGACACAGTCTACCTGGAATCTGCTAGAAAACGACGATAGACAATACACGCTAAACACTGACATTTGAAAAAGTAGAGCGCCCTGGAATAAAACCATACTGGTTTGCTGGAATAAAAATCACAATATATTTCTTTGAATGAAAGTAGTTGCAAAACAATATTTGAGGATGACTGCTCGCGCGGATAGGTTAACGGATGAACTGTAGAATGGAAAAGCAATGCCACTTTTTGTTCGGTTGACTGTAATCAGCTATAGCAAGAAATCACTGACGCTACCATCGATCAAGTTGAAAGAGGCTGAAATCAGATTTTTTCTTGAGGTTTCTCTCCAAAAGGTTTCTTTGGATTCATCCTTGGTATGCCGCACAATTCAGTTTTTCCCGTTGTTTTTCCATCATAAATTATTGCGCAATACGTCCAAAACTCATTAAATTCAACGAATAAGCCTGACTTAGTTATTCAAAGTTACATGAAAACAACATTTAAAAATGTTTGTAAAAAGCTTCTACAATAATCATTAAATGGAGCGCCAATACTTTCCGCATGCGGTCGAATAAAAAACGTGACCAGTGAGAAAACCTACAACTAAGGAAAGATGCCTCTTACGGAGGGTGAGAAACTCTCGCGATCTCTTCTCATTCCATTCCGGCCATGTGAGTTTTGTCGTGTGGCATCTATCATGATGCTTCCACCTGGCTCCCGCTTCTATCAGTAGAGCCTCCTTTATCTTGAACGTGCAGGCGGAGAGCGGCATGCCCAACCTCTTCCAGGATGGCGAAGTGGAAGGAAGGTACCCGTTCTTGCAAGCTCATCCGCCATCTCGTTACCTGGTATGCCCTTATGTCCCTGAACCCATACCAGATACAGAGTAAACTGTTCAGTCATCACGTTCAGTGATCTGCAACAGCCTACAACAGTTTCAGAATTAGTTGTGACATAGTCAAGGGCTTTCAGCGCTGCTTGAATGTCTGAGAAAATATAAATGTGCTTCTGCCTAGGGCAGTCCACAGCGTCTTGTATGGTCGCAAGCTCGGCCTGAGATACGCTACAGTGATCCGGAAGGCGAAACAATATTTGTATGTGCAATCGTTCCAAACAGACACCCCCTCCGACTCTGTTATCAAGTTTAGATCCATCTGTGTAGATCTGAATGCTGTTAGTGAGCCAATCAGGGTCATTCACCCATTGTTTTCTTTCAGGGATTAATATCCCGTATCCCTTGTTAAAGTTGGTATGTGGTTTGCAGAAATCTGCAGAGAGACTATGTGGTCAGTTTCCTCAGACTAATAGCTGCACATGCTGCATATTTTATGCCTACTATACCTATGGGTAGTAGGTTCAGTATTACACTCATAGCTCCGTTGGCGTTGTGCGGATGGCTCCGCTTATGCATTGTAGTGCAGATTTTTGCACCTTTTGAAGAGCAACTACCGTCGAGGATTTACTCAGGGCGGGCCACCATACCGCCACCCCGTATAGCAATATTGGCCTAACTATGGCCGTGTATAGCCAATGCACTATCATAAGGGATATACCCTTCCTATTGCCCCTTTATACATGTAAAGGGCAACCGTTCTTACTGACATGTTCCGTGGTGTTTTGTGTTATGTTCAATTGTTTATCAAGTGTGAGCCCTAGATAGTTGACGGACTCACTTAACTTGAGCACTGTGTTTGTCAGCACCGGAGGTGAGAGTGGTGGTATTTATGCTTTCTCGTAAAGAGCACCAGCTCCGTTTTATTTGGGTTCACACCCAGACCATTACAGTGGCCCGTGCTTCCACCCTTCTTAATTCCACCTGCATCATATCGCAGATTTTGTGGAAAATTCCCACTTCTCACCAATGGAAGGGCGTCAACATTTGCTAAAACTATACAGCCCCTCTCCTCCTCCATGTCCCTTAGTATCTGATTCACCGCCAAGACCCACAGCAGAGGGGATAGGACTCCACCTTGGGGAGTTCCCCTACTGACGAACCTGCTCAGCGACACCCCTGCTAGGACTGCATGTACTACCCTGCATAGCAGCAATTGGTGCACAAGCTCCACCAGCTGAGATTCGATGCCCAGATCAGTCAGTACCTTAATGATTGAGTCGGGTTTGATGTTGTTGAATGCTCCTTCTCTCAAGAGTCCTTTTGGTTAGTTTTAGATTTTGTAAAAATAGTGAAGTTTATTAATATAAAGTTTACAAAGTTAAAAATTATTTAATTTCACCAGCTGCCTCTGCACACGACGAACGCTGTTACTCGACTCTCTTGTTCTGTTCGATAGTGTCTATGATGTGCTTGGGTGTAGGGTTGCCAGGTTGCTGACAGTCGGCCGTTCCTGATAGGGAATCGACCTCGATTTCATTGTTGTATGCTTCATCTGCTGAAGTATCTTCGTCAAGTTCTGGACAATTATGAGTTTTAGTTTACTCGATACGAAGACGGATGTGAATTTAGGCGATTTAATAAGCAAACCGGGTATATCTTCGATTAGGTAACGGTCTTTATTTAGTACTTTCGCGACTCGATATGGACCACGATATTTAGGTTCCAATTTTCGCGATTCACCGGTTGCGACGGATTCGTTTTCGATTGGTAAATACGCGAAGATGAATGTTTTCGGTCGAAACGTCTTTCCCAATTTTCGCGTTTGATATTTTCGCATGCTAATGGCGTCGGCGGAGGGACCTGCGAGGAATGAAGTGCCAACAGCAAATTCATTCTCTTTTATACTGCTTCTGCTATGATGCGAATGAGAAATGAACCGCTAACTGGGCACTTAAGTTAATTGCCATTGACTGTGAGCTGGCGTGCTATGTGCATATTATTGTTGTCGCCAAATGTTATTCGCATGCATTGGTATGTAATTGCTGCTGTTGGCTACCTGTTAATGTGCAATATATGTATACTCTCAGTCGTAGGTGAAAAAGGGTTACAGTGGGGGTCTCGGGCGTAGGAGGAAAGGGGTTACGGTGGGGATCGTACTATTGTAACGCTATGTTACAGTCCCCCTCCCACTTCGGTTGACGGAAAGCTGCTGTGAGGAAAATTAGTATAACGCCAGGCCTGGCCTAGCGGTTGTATGTGTGGCGTTATGCCGGCTTTGCCGGTGTGTCTGCGTCCATCGTTTTATTGAAGTTTTTTCAAAAAATATACAGAGTCATTCCATTTATATCTAATAAAATTAATGCTAACATTGCAGGTTTAATAAACTTAATTTTTCTTAAAACTAACGGTGTATGTATAAAAAGAAAGATTCCTGATGTAATTTTTTGTTGGGGTTGCGGAGAGTACTAGACTATTACCATTTTCGTACCGTACCGTGTCCCCTTTAATGTGTGCCTATGGCAAAACAAAAACAAAATTTCCTCTTCATTTATTTAATATAATTTTTTTTTTTGTATATAGTAATTCAAATTTGTTACTAGTATAACAACAATGCAATTACTGAAAGTAAATAAATTCAGTGCTTAATCCCAATTTTAGTATCGTCTTCTTTCCCCCTTGGCTGCTGCTTCTCATCTTAATCGGTGTATCTTATAAGGCGTTTCATCCCCCTTATGGTCACCAGCGCGTGTTTTTCTGTTTTCGCTTTCACTCTGACTTGTTTGCCCTTTCAGGAGAACGTCCAATTTTTACTGCGTTCGTTGTGGCGACGGCTTAATTTTAGTTCCCTAAAGCAGGTTTCCGGGTCTATCTTCTTTTTTTCTTTCGCTGGTGTGAGAGCCTCAGCATTTTCGTTCGGAGTGCGTTCGCTTCAAGTTTCCGTCGGCGTTTCTTCGTTGCTCTCTGGCTCTTTTATGGCCATCAATGTGTCGACCAACGGCGGCCCGTAAAAGATTTGCACCCGTTGTATTTTAGCCTTGTTAGGTGGCCATGGAGTTGCTTCAAATGATGGGCGCCATGGGTGGATTGGCTCTGGCGGGTCTGGTGGGGCTGGTTGGCGGTTTTTTCTGCCCATGCTGTCGGCGGTTTTGCCTTTCCTGGAAGGAATAAGAACACGTGAGTACTGTATTTAAAATTTGCACGGCTTCAAAACTTGTGTGCGTGCACCGGTTTTTTGTGTTGTTCGACGTTGGCCAGTTTCACCGTATTTGTTTAGATGTACTCCACCACCAGGTATGGGCCAGAAAATTTTTGCGTGCGAGTTTTTGGGCAAAGTTGTTTGCTGTGGAGGAGAGTGGGTGATCTTGTTTCATCACTCTGTCTCCTATCTTTGACTTCCACGGCTTTCTGCGCAAGTCGTAATAATTCTTCTGTTGATTTGAAGCTTTTTGCAGGTGGGTCTTTATTTCTTCCCATAGCTTGGTGATGGATATCGGTACTGTAGGTGGCTCCACTGGTACTGCTCCCTCCGGTCGTATTTGTTGGGGTGTTGCTAGGTTCCGCCCGAAGTTTATTTCCATCGCGGAAGCTTGCGTGGCCTCGCGGTTTGCTGTATTCATGGCGAACGCGATTTGGGGAATCTCTTGATCACATGTGCGATGGTTTTCCTTGCAGCGCTGCGCCATTATAGTTTGATGACCCGGTTGGTTCGCTCCGTCGGGTTTCCGTGGGGTGCGTATGCTGCGGTGAATTTATGTTCGATGCGGTGGTCGCTCAGGAGTGATTTCAACGCTTTTCCCACGAACTGCTTCCCATTGTCGGTGAGCAAGGTCTTCGGGCATCCAAATCGATATATTATCCTTTCCTTCAGCGCTTTGATAACACTGGCACTTGTTGCTTGGCGTACTCGGACCATCTCCACCCACTTGGAAAACTTGTCCACCATGACGAGGAGGCACGTGTTACACAGTTTGAAACGCGGTAGTGGTCCGATGAAGTCGGCGGTTACGACTTCCCAAGGCCGTGAACATTGCATCGTTGCCACCAATCCTGCCGGGCGTCTCTGTTCTACCTTGTATTCGGCCCACTTGATGCATTTACGTACATGCTTAAGAACGTCGTGGAACATTCCAGGCCAGTAGTAATTTTCTTGCACTCTTTTGAGTGTTTTCTTCGCGCCAAGATGACCGGCGGCAGCGGCGTCGTGGACATCTCGTAGGACGTCCTCTCGTTTATCGGTTGGGACACATAGCTTCCATTGTGGCGCTCGTGCTATTTGATTTTTCGGTGAGATGTGGCGGAAAAGGCGATTCTCTATCATCTGGTAGTCTGGATTGGCCTGCGGTTGCTGATTTACTTGTTGGGATTTCTTTCCGTACCTGTCGCTCGCGTCGGTGTCTATTGTGTATAGTATATCCTGGTATATAGATGGAAGCGGGCACCGGGAAAGCGCGTCGGCTACAACATTTTGTGCTCCCTTACGGTATTCTATATCAAAATTGTATTGTTGCAGGGCCCATCGTGCCAGTCGTCCTGAGGGATTTTGCAATGAATGTAGCCATTTTAGTGAATGGTGATCAGTGATAACAGTGAAACGGTATCCCTCCAGATATGGTCTTATTTTGCGTATTCCCCACAGCACGGCCAGGCATTCCTGTTCGGTGGCCGAGTATCGTTTTTCAAGCTCTGTTAAGCTACGGCTGGCATAAGCTATTACATTCTCTTGGTCGGAATGGCGTTGGTAGAGCACGACTCCGAGTCCTTCCCGCTCGCGTCGGTTTGTAAAAAAAATGGTTTGCCGAAGTCGGGGCAGCAGAGTACGGGTGCATTGGTGAGCCTTTCCTTGATCACCTGAAAGGCGTTTACTTGCGGCGTTTCCCATGTCCAGGCTTGTCCTTTCTTCAGTAATTGGTTGAGCGGTGTGGCGATGGTAGAAAAGTCTGCGACGAAACGACGGTACCATGAAGCGAGTCCAAGGAAACGGCGGAGTTGTTTGATGGTTCGCGGAGCTGGCATCTCCTGTACTGCGGACGTTTTCCCGGAATCGGTGTGGATTCCTTCGGCGCTACTGATGTGTCCGAGTTAATGGAGTTGTTGCTGGACGAAGCTGCATTTGTCGAAATTCACCTGCATTTTATGTTTCTGGAGTCGCTCGAAAACAGACTTCAACTTAGTCATATGCTCTTCGAAGGTGTCTCCCAAGACTATGATATCATCCAGGTAGGCGAGTACTTTAGTTTGGAGTTCCAGTCCCAGTATTGAATCCAGAGCGCGTTGGATCGTAGCCGGAGCAGAGTGTAGGCCGAATGGCATAACTTTCCATTGGAAAAATCCCCTGGTCGCTGGTGGCATTCAGTTGACGGTAATCTATGTACATTCTCCAAGTTCCCTGTTTTTTGCGGACTAGCACGATTGGCGAGCTGTATGCGCTTCGCCATGGCTCTATTCTTCCTCCCGTTAGTAACTCGTCCACCTCCTTGTTAATGACTTGTTGCATAGCCGGGTTGTGGGGGTAGTATCGTTGTTTCAGTGGCCGGTTGTGCTTGAGGATAATCGTATGCTCGGCTGCAGTGCTTGGTTCAGTAATTTCGCCAAACCGCTCCCGGTGGTGTGTCAAGAAGCTCCGCAGTCCGTGTTTTGGTCGTCGCTCAAGTGTTCTCGGCCCGTCAAGGCTCATAGCGTGTCCAGTTCGGGTACTCTCTTGGTCACGGTGGCTTCCAACGGCTGGCCATCCAGCGTGAGGATGATTCCCCTCTTTCGTAGGAAGTCCATTCCCAGGATTACTTGCTCAGCCAAGTTCGGGATGACCGAGAGCATTGCGTCCGTTGTTCGTCCTTGATACGCAATTCTTGCCGGGTAGGAGTTCGAGGTAAAGACGCGCGTCTGGTCTGCCAGCTGGATGCTTCGCTTGTAGGGGCGCACCTTAATGTGGTTCTTTTCCAGGTGTTTCCGTTCGTTGCCATCTACGTAGGATAGTGTGGCGCCGGAGTCTCATAATGCGCCTACGCTTATGCCCTCGACGACCACCGGTATATCGAATCGGCCATCTACTGTGCTTTTGCGGTTGGTTTGCTGGCGGGTGGTTCCCTTGGTTTCTCTGGTCGGACGTATGGTTCTTGGCGGTTTCCTTTAATAGCGTTGGGAGGTGTCCTGGATGCGCTCACGGTAATGAGGTTCATCGGAGGGCAAAGGCAGTCCCTGGAGAGGATGTTTTCTTGGCCACACTTAGAGCAGAACATCCTCCAACGGCCCTTGCATTGGAAGCTATGGTGTCCGCGTTCCTTGCAGTGCCAACAGCACTCCTTGCTGTCGTACTCCATGTGCAGGTGGTATAGGCTTTGAACCATCACTTTCCCCTATTTTGCTTCCTCTCCTTTTAGTAACTCATACTCCTCCTTTAATTCCAGGAGCTCTTCGATCGTCCTGAACTCGCTGCGCTTGATGAAGAGGCGGTATTCCACGCGTAGGCCATCGTAGATCCGTTCGAGGTGATTCTCCTCACACATCGTCGGGTGCTGGCGGATCAGTGTTTCCAGCGCGAGGATGTAGTTCTTGGCCTTTTCGCGGCCTTGCTGCTTCCGTTGTCGGATGGCGTCTTCCAAATGTCGTAGGTGACGCTTAGGTAGAAAAAAAGTTTGCACTTCCCTCCGAAGATCATTCCAGCGGTGGATGTGTTGCTTATGGACGCGGTACCATTGGAGTGCTTTGCCAAGTAGAAGTTCCAGCAGCATTGGGAGGAGCCGGTCGACGGGTATGCGGTAACATTCGGCAAGCTCCTCTATCCTCTCCAGAAATTCGTGCAGCGCTGCTTCTCCCGAAAAATGCAAATCCCAGCGGCGAATGGTATTCATTAGCTCACCGTCGCTCATCTCGTCTCGCTTCGGTGGTGCGCGTTCTCTCCCATGGGCATGCGGGACTATGAATCTGGATCGAAGGGATCGGCTTTGTTGTGTGCTGGGGTAGCATAACGGATTTCCCCTCTTCTTTATTCACTTCCCTTTCTAGCTCTTTCAGCAGGTCTTCACTTGATTTTCTCGCGCGTTTCGCTCGTACGTAAGTGCTCAGTGCGCGGTGCAGCTCGGTTATGGTTTGGCCTTCCACAGGTATTCGGTGTTTCTTACACTCTTCCATCATCTTCTCCCTTTTCAGCAAGTAAATTCAATTGAGCGAGTCGGTATTCAGCGTCGGACTCTCAGGAACAGTTGTATGTGTTGTTTCTAGCGGTGTGTTCGTCGAACCCGCCCCAGCGGTGTTTGTGATTGATGTGTTGGTTTTTCCACGGCCATCTGCGGAGGAGGGTCTCTGCTCGGGCGCCATTTATGAAGAGGGTTTTGTCGAAGGCTGAGGTAGCACTCAGTCAATCCAGGGTCAAGCAGAGGTCCCACAAACCCCCACTGAATAAGAACACAGTAGTTATGTGTTAATGACGAACACACACACGGCATGAAGGGTAGTGAGGGCAGCAGCTTTCCATACAAAGATAGCGAGGGAGGCGAGCGGCGGCTAACGGTCCTTGTAGTAGTGGTGGTTGAACGGCGGTGCAGGAGCGGGAGGGTTGGTATGGTGGTCCGGGGGCAGTGGCGGGATCAGCGCGGTGGCCGGACGGCGGACAGTATTAGCGGAGGGATGGGGGGGGGGTTACCAGTAGCGGCTATTGTGGGTGGAGGCTTCCTATAACGACGCTCTCTCAGTGGTGGCGGCGGAGGGACCTGCGAGGAATGAAGTGCCAACAGCAAATTCAATCTCTTTTATACTGCTTCTGCTATGATGCGAGTGAGAAATGAACCGCTAATTGGGCACTTTAGTGAATTGCCATTGACTGTGAGCTGGAGTGCTATGTGCATATTATTGTTGTCGCCAAATGCTATTCGCATGCATTGGTATGTAATTGCTGCTGTTGGTTACCTGTTAATGTGCAATGTATGTATACTCTCAGGCGTAGGTGAAAAAGGGTTACATCGGAGGTCTCGGGCGTAGGAGAAAAGGGGTTACGGTGGGGGTTGTACTATTGTAACGCTACGTTACAACATCTTACCTTCTATTTTACCGGACTGTGCTTTGCGGTAGTAACAATTAACGCACGCCGCGATATAAGGCTTTATATACTTGCGCATTTGTGGGAACCAAAAGGTTTTATGAATTCTGTCGACGGTTTTATCGAGCGCATGGTGACCCATCTTGCCGTGACATAGGCTCGCAATACGCCAACGTACTGCTGTGAGTACTACAAACTTTAGTGCGTCATCTTCCCTACGATAGAGTTGATGATTATGGAGGCGAAAATATTTCTTTATTTCGGGTTCGCGTGAGGATTTTATTTTCCCTTGAAGAATGTGGATTATTCCACGAAGTTTATCGTCTTGTATTTGCATAAGCCAATCGTTGACGTCGGACGTGATTTCGAGAATAGAACCTACTGGTTCTGCGGGTACGGTGGGTTCATCAGGTGCTCTGCTTACTGCGGATGCTTACGGAGATTCGGATGGTTTTATTAATTCATTTTCGAGAAGATCGTTAACAATCTCAGTAATGATTGTTCGTTTGGCGAAAGGTATTCGATACGGTTTCATATTGACAGGCATTTCTGAGTTAAGTTCGATTTTCATTTTCGTTACGTTACAACGACCGAGATCTGCTGCTTTTTCAGCAAACATGTCGTGATATGATTTTAGAAGTTTTTCGAGCTTTAAAATTTCGTTTCCGTCGATAGTTGTACCCGCGCGAATATTAAAAATGTTTTCCACGCGACAACAACCATTTTCGATTACGAGACGGTTTCCGTTTCGACATAAGCTATCAGTTCCAAGCAATATGTTTTCATTTAATAAATCGTCGTTTACTATCAAAGCTTCTACGTTAACTTTTTGTTTGTCAATATTGATTACAACGTTAATATTTTCGTCACATTTAAACTGTCCACCACCAAACCCATTTAACGTTAGAGCGCATGGTGTGGGGTTATCAATTTTGTAAGCGAATGTTAGTTTAATTAAAGTACGATTGCTTCCCTGATCAATAAATGGGTTCGTGGGTAACCCGTTTTCTCTAATCTCTTTTAAGTACCGTCTATAGGCGTGGTAGGCTCGTGATTTTGACTAATCGTTTTAACGGAATTTTGTATATTTTTCGGACACTTTTCTGTTTCGTGATTTGTACGGTTACAACTTTGACAACGTGGTTTCTTTTGCGGCTCTGGGCACTTAATCGAATAGTGACCCATTTTTGAGCAATTAAAGCACTTAATGTTTTCGGTTATTATACTCAGTTGAGCAGAGCTCACAGAGTATATTAACTTTGATTGGATAACGGTTGGTTGTACAGGTATAAAGGAATCGAGATAGATATAGACTTCCATATATCAAAATCATCAGTATCGAAAAAAAATTTGATTAAGCCATGTCCGTCCGTCCGTCCGTTCGTCTGTCCGTTAACACGATAACTTGAGTAAATTTTGAGATATTTTGAAGAAATTTGGTATGTAGATTCCTGGGCGCTCATCTCACATCGCTATTTAAAATGAACTATATCGGACTATAACCACGCCCTCTTTCTCGATATCGAAAATTTCGAAAAATCGAAAAATTGCGATAATTCATTACCAAAGAGGGATAGAGCGATGAAACTTGGTAGGTGCGTTGAACTTATGACGCGGAATAGAAAATAAGTAAAATTTTGGACAATGGGCGTGGCACCGCCCACTTTTAAAAGAAGGTAATTTAGAAGTTTTGCAAGCTGTAATTTGGCAGTCGTTGAAGATATCATGATGAAATTTGGCAGGAGCGTTACTCCTATTACTATATGTATGCTTAAAAAAAATTTGCAAAATCGGAGAACAACCACACCCACTTTTAAAAAAAATTTTTTTTTTAAGTGAAAGTTTTACAAAAAATGTAATATCTTTACAGTATATGAGTAATTTATGTCAACATTCAACTCCAGTAATGATCTGGTGCAACAAAATACATAAATAAAAGAAAATTTCTAAATGGGCGTGGCTCCGCCCTTTTTCATTTGATTTGTCTAGGATACATTTAATGCCATAAGTCGAACAAACATTTACCAATCCTTGTGAAATTTGGTAGCGGCTTAGATTCTAGGACCATAACTGTTTTCTGTGAAAAAGGGCGAAATCGGTTGAAGCCACGCCCAGTTTTTATACACAGTCGACCGTCTGTCTTCCGCTCGGCCATTAACACGATAAGTTGAGCAAAAATCGATATATATTTACTAAACTCAGTTCACATAATTACCTGAACTCACTTTCTATTGGTATAAAAAATGGCCGAAATCTGACTATGACCACGCCCACTTTTTCGATATCGAAAGTTACGAAAAATGAAAAAAGTGCCATAATTCTATACCAAATACGAAAAAAGGGTTGAAACATGGTAATTGTATTGGTTTATTGACGCAAAATATAACTTTAGAAAAAAACTTTGTAAAATAGGTGTGACACCTACCATATTAAGTAAAATAAAATGAAAAAGTTCTGCAGGGCGAAATCAAAATCCCTTGGAATCATGGCTGTTCGTAGTATTACATATATAAATAAATTAGCGGTACCCGACAGATGATGTTCTGGGTCACCCTGGTCCACATGTTGGTCGATATCTCTAAAACGCCTTCACATATACAACTACCACCACTCCCTTTAAAAATTCTTATTAATACCTTTAATTTGACACCCATATTGTACAAACACATTATAGAGTCACCCCTGGTCCACCTTTATGGCGATATATCGAAAAAGCATCCACCTATAGAACTAAGGCCCACTCCCTTTTAAAATACTCATTATCACCTTTCGTTTGATACTCATAATGTATAAACGCATTCTAGAGTCAACCCTGGTCCACCTTTATAACGATATCCCGAAAAGGCGTCCACCTATAGAATTAAGGCCCACTCCCTTTTAAAATACTCGTTAACACCTTTCATTTGATACCCATATCGTAAAAAAATTCTAAAGTCACCCCTGGTCCAGGTTTATGGCGATATCTCGAAAAGGCGTCCACCTATAGAACTAAGGCCCACTCCCTTTTAAAATACTCATTAACACCTTTCATTTGATACCCATATCGTACAAACAAATTCTAGAGTCATCCCTGGTCCACCTTTATGGCGATATCTCGAAAAGGCGTCCACCCATAGAACTAAGGCCCACCCAGTTTTAAAATACTCATTAATACCTTTCATTTGGTAACCATATCGTACAAATTAATTCTAAAGTCACCCCTGATCCACCTTTATGGCGATATCTCGAAAAGGCGTCTACCTATAGAACTAAGGCCCACTCCCTTTTAAAATACTCAGTAACACCTTACGTTTGATACCCATATTGTACAAACGCATTCTAGAGTCATCCCTCGTCCACCTTTATGGCGATATCTCGAAAAGGCGTCCACCCAAAGAACTAAGGCCCATCCACTTTTAAAATACTCATTAACACCTTTCACCCCTGGTCCACCTTTATAACGATATCCCGAAAAGGCGTCCACCTATAGAACTAAGGCCTACTCCCTTTTAAAATACTCATTAACACCTTTCATTTGATACCCATATCGTACAAACAAATTCTAGACTCACCCCTGGTCCACCTTTATGGCAATATCTCGAAAAGGCGTCAACCCATAGAACTAGGGCCCACTACCTTTTAAAACACTCATTAACACCTTTCGTTTGATACCCTTATTGTACAAACGCATTCTAGAGTCACCCCTGGTCCACCTTTATAACGATATACCGAAAAGGCGTCCACCTATAGAACTAAGGCCCACTCCGTTTTAAAATACTCATTAACACCTTTCATTTGATACCCATATCGTACAAACAAATTCTAGAGTCAGCCCTGGTCCACCCTTATGGCGATATCTCGAAAAGGTGTCCACCTATAGAACTATGGCCCACTCCCTCTTAAAATACTCTTTAATACCTGCCATTTGATACGCATGTCATACAAACACATTCCAGGGTTACCCGAGGTTCATTTTCCTACATGGTGATTTTCCCTTATTTTGTCTCCATAGCTCTCAACTGAGTATGTAATGTTCCATTACACCCGAACTTAGCCTTCCTTACTTGTTTTTATATTCGTATTGTTCGTATTACGCGGAACGAGTGTATGGTTCAATGCAGGTTTCGGTTTGTACTGAACGGATAATTTCACCTCATTGAATATGTAATAATTATTAATGTCATTTAATAAGTCGATACAACGAGCGTAGTTGTTTGATATTTTTTTTTCATATCACTATCATTGATTCCGTTTATGATATGAATCGCAATATCATTTTCCGAAATACCTCGCTTTGTACCGAAAGCGAGCATGCGATAATAAAACTCTTGAGGCGATTCGGTTACACCTCTTTTGTGACATTTTTATATGCACATCGGCGATACTATGAATATACGGAAAGTCAATTATCTTCTGATTTGCGAACTCAGAACACGTAGTGTAAACGTATGGCAAAGAGTCTACCCACTGTAGGCAGGCCCTTTCAATTTTTGTTGCACGGCGCATAATAAAATACAATCGTCAATACTGTATGCGCTTCTCAACATCTCGATTCGCTGAACGTATTGAGTAGCATTTAATGATGTATTCGAAAGCGGATTAAAAGGTGGCAATAGTTCAACTATATCGCGCACGTTATATAGCGGACGCGGTTGCCAACTTAGTCGTTGGTCTGGAATATACGACGGGTTCGTGTACACGGGACGCGTTGTGTAGCTCGGATTGTTCGTATAGCTAACGTTTGGTTGCATTATCAGATGCATACTGTATTTACGGGAATTGAATATGTCAATGAAGGGTTCGGAACATTTTGAAATTGGTTATAAACGGAACCAACTCCAAATGTATTCGTTGACATTTGTGGTTGCGGGAACGATGACAGAATTGGTAGCACTATCGATTGCACTGTATGCACGTTTGTGTTTATGGGTATATCTACCGGTGATAATATAAAATGCGGTACAAAATTATTTTCTATTGCAACGTCATTTTGCTTTTGAGGCATTTCACGAATCGTATGCTCAAGTTCTTTCACTCGCTGTAACAACATTGAGTTTGCACTTTCAATATTCTTCTAAACGTCTAATTAATGTATTTTTATTGCCACTACTTGCAAGTCCTGCATTTTTGCATAGCTGTCGAAGCTCAGCAACGTTTGCAGTTCAAAAATTTTCCATTGCTTACATTTATATTAGTTTACAAATGAATACCAATTACTAACGAATTGCGAATATACACAAAATAAAATGTGTGACGATTTAATACGTATACGTGTGACGAGCACAACACTATTTGCTATTTTAAAACCGAAGAATCGTAGCAAAACAAAACTATATCGGCGAGTTCTATTTCGTTGCTTTGTGACTTCGGCACAACCGTAGCATAACAAAATATAAAAATATGACGAATATATGTACATATGTATGATTATTGCATTCGTATATTTTGGCTGCGGCACAAATTGCAAAAACAAGCAAACACAAATTTTGGGTTCACTTTTCGTGTTGCGACTACGGAACAACTTTTGCTTTTCCAAAACTAATCGTATTTCGTATTATTTATTTTATATATTTCGTGGCTATGACTATGGCACAGCTTTCATTTACACAAAACAAACGTATTTATTACGATTTCAGAATTTCGTACTATGACTGCGGCACAGCTTTATTTTCCAAAGACAAACGAATCCATGAATTCTGATCGATGTTCAGGTTGTTATATATGTAGGTATACTGTATATTAATTTTTGTATTTGCATCGAACGTTGATGCTCATGCGTGGAATTCTTTGCTTTCTTGGATTTCAAGCGTATCCAAAAGAGAATCAATTCGTATGTAGACATTCGATGTAACGATGGTCAGAGAATGAGTGGTCCTTAAGGACCCTCCAGTTTCTGATAAACTCCTCCGCACCTTCTGAGAGTAGGGTGCCATCGAGAACTTTCCTTCTTGTTTTTGTAATAAAGGTTGGTTCAGTTCCCCTATTGCTTCTGATTAGTCTAGAGTTTAGGAAAAAATCAGGTGGTGACTCACCTTTCCTTTTCGTCATTACTTCCCCAGGTGGAGTGGTGCGCGTTTACGTCTCCTCCCATTATCAATGCACCTAATGTAACTTCCACCAGCTTCCTGACGGTCGATGTCGGCACCGTCTTTCTAGATAAATTGATGATAGCCTGATTTGAATGAGTTGCCGCAAACGTTTTGACCTACCATCGGCTCTTGGATGAGGACAATATCAGCTACCCCTTTAGATGCCAGTCGGAGCAGCAGTGCAGCGGAGGCTGCTTTACTGTCGTCCAGGTTTATATGGAGGGCCTGCACCATCATCGCACAATATCGCCTCCTCTTTTAGCGTGGAGTTAACCGCATCTTCCAACATCAGCCCCTCCTCCATGTATTTCAGGCGTAACCCGCCTATACCTATGGTTGAGGTAGACGAGGTGTAGCCGTCCAACGTATACGACTCACCCCCATCTGCCTTCATATCTACGTCCTCTTCGCTCTCTTCTTCTGGCTCCACCTCGGCTGCCAAATTTCTGGCGGCGTTGACGTCGTTACTATAGACCTTTATGGTGACGGTGTCTAGACCATAGTTAATCTCGCCTCCAGGTTTCTTCAAAACTGTTAGCAATTCCTCATTCAGTAGGAGGACAGCCTGACATGTGGATCTGCCCCCTTTCTGCACGTTGACAATCCCACGGATTCTATCGCCTTTTTGTAGATAGATGTGGACCTCTCGTCTCCGCATACCACTTCTGCAAAGAGAGCCCATGCACTTTCGGCCTCTTTGATTTGGTGGGCACTACTTCCGCCGACCTTGCCATTTTGGTTGCCGCTTGTGGCTTCCTCCATTCTGCCAGACGAAAGTCTGGTATCACCTCTTTCGCCAGGATTTCTCCCACGGTGTCACTTTCCGCTCTACTCACGAGGTCTGGCATTCGTGCGGATCTGGTTACAATCCTTGCGGCCTTTCTCCTGTGCTTTTATCCAACTTAACTGTGGTTTGGCCGGTCATATGGCTTCGTGAAGGCCGTGGGTGTCGAGGGTGGACCACGTGGAGCCTGCGCACCAGATTTAACTGAGGTAGCATTCTGCACACCCACTGGGTCTTTGATCGTGCCAGGAATATCCAGGAGAACACCCCTTTGCCCTGCCTCACTGCCACAAGTTCTGTTGGAGAGGGGGTGCTGACCCGTCATCGCCACTGGTCCTGAACCATCCCCTTTTTAGCCATCGTTTGACGGTTAAAATGACCCTGCATCGCACTGGTCGCCGTTGTGGTGGGCAGAATCCCTCCCGGCTTTTGAAGAGCGCCGGGCTCTATTTGTTTTTTTAGCGTTTTTTGGTTTTCTTTGATTTTTATTCATGTTCCCACAAGTAGCGGAGAAAAAGTAACGGCCACCCGGGTAATACCCGGGTAAGGTCTTCATACAAACTGGTGCGACCTGGTACCAGGAGGGCTCCGTTCGCGACTGTGTTATTTAGGGGCCCCCAGCCTGGCTGATCTTCGGCACGGACACCCATAACGCCTTTATCCAGCCCCCGAGAAGAAAAGGAAATAGGAAAGAAAGAAAAGAGAGAGAAAAAGTAATAGAAAGAGAGAAATATAACTCAGAAACCATGATCAATAATCATTTCCGTATAACTAGACCATTAATGAGTCAGGCACACAGCCCTGATTCCCTGATTTTAGCTGGACACCGTCCTGACTTCCACAGGCTCAATACTGTAGTGTCCATTACCAGCCGGCACCCTCTTGGAGGGTTCAGTTGGGGATTTGTGCCAACCGCCTATTTTAACTCGTAACAAAAACAAATAAAAAAAAATTATAAAAAATTTCACGTACAAAAAATATTCACTTACTTAACAATGTACTATATGTATAATTTCTAACTTGTGATTTTTATTCTGTAGCTGAGCAGTTTTAGCTCTCGACGCTTAACAAACCTCCGCCAATCAACAACTCGGCAAAACAAATCCCTACGTCATGCGGATGCGCCCCTCGCGTCGGTTGGGCGGGCTTTGGAGGGTATTAATCCGTTGGGTATCTATATATATTAAAGAAAGTGGTGTTAGTTTCACTATTTATAACTCAAGAACGGTTCAACCTAAATATTGGTGGAGAGGTAGCTTAGGATCAGGAGACGGACATATGATTCTTTTTATCCCGTTCTGGCTACGGTCTTGAGATCAAAACGTGGAACTGGGTAATCCTTGGATATGTTTGTACAATATGGGTATCAAATGGAAGCTGTTTATGAGTACTTTGATACGGAGTATTTTTCGTATCCCTGGGTGACCAGGGTTTCAAGATATAGGCCAAATTATGGACCGGGTACCCCTAGACAGTGTTTATACTTTGAGTACTTTCATACGGGGAATTTTTTGTACCACTGGGTGACTAGGGTCTCGAGATATAGGCGAAAAAGTGGACCCGGATACCCCTAGAATGTCTTTATACAATATGTATAACAAATGAAAGCTGTTGATGAGGGCTTTAGTACAGGGTAATTTTCATTCATTATCAAGATATAGGCCAAAACGTGGATCAGGGTAGCACTAGGATGTGTTTTAACATTATGCGTATCAAATTGAAGCTGTTGATGTGTGCTTTAATATAGAGTAATTTTTATACCGCTGGGTGACCAGGGTCTCGAGATATATGCCAAAACGTGGACCCGGATACCCCTAGAATGTGTGTGTAATATGGATATCAGACGAAAGGTGTTGCTGAGAGATTTAAAGTAATTTTCATTGTGATATTCGATTTAGTCGCATCAATCTGGCAAAACTGATAAATATTGTAACGAAGTTAGAGCAATTCCGCTTATTTGCAACCTTCTATTAATGTTCGAATCACTAAACTGTTGAATAAATAACTCCACTATTCAATAATGCAAAATGGCCTTTATTAAAGTACTTCACAATAACACTTATACTTCGCAACTGATAGCTTGCGTATATCAAACTGATTGGTCATGCCCCAACTGTTGCTGCTTTTATACTGTTTGGTTTCCTTGTTGACATATTTCTAGGCGTTTCTATTATTATTATTATTATTATTATTTATTTGTTATCCATAATTGAAATTATAAAATAACTCATAAGCACAAGCTACCAAAGCTATCGGCGTTTCTATTTCTAGAATTACTAGTTAGTTACCAGCTATAAAATTACCAGCTATAACTACGTTTATAGTTTCTCATATGCGCGTGTATATGTGAGTGATTCTTGCACAAATATTTTCCCACTTTTGGGAGTATCTCAGATATATGCATATTAGGGCAGGTCGATTTAAAAATCGCTCATTGCTCTGTGAAAATCGTATTCTAGGGATCAAAATAAGAAACTTTGCCGAAGGAACCATACCTCTAAAACGAATTCTGATGTCCCCCCCTTTGGGTCGAACTTTTGGGTAGGGGCAATTTCAATTCTACCTGCTGTGTCTTGTGGTGGCTTAAAAAAACAACACAAGCAATTTTACGATCTGCAATTGTGTCACAGTGATACCTTCATTTTTTAAAACGGTTGAATAAAAAACCCACACAACTATGTTTACGACATGCAAATGCATCGCAGTGATGCCTTGGTTTTAAAAGGGGGTTGTAAAAACGCTAATTTCTAATAATTTTTTTTAATTTCTTTTCTATTACTAAGTTAAATTCATTTTTTCCTTTACATATGTTCTGACTAAATAAATTTCTAAAGAAAAAAATAAACTCCAAAAAGAAAAAAATATAGGCATTTCAAAGTGGGATTTTTCAAAATTTGCTCCTACGACCCAAAGGGGGGACATCAGAATTCGTTCTAGAGGTATGGTTCCTTCGGCAAAATTTCTTATTTTGATCCCTAGAATATGATTTTCACAGAGCAATGGGCGATTTTTTTTCCTCCCCACAAATCGACCTGACCTAATGCATATGTTTGTGCGTTGCTCTCCGCTGCTTGTATGGACATATGTATAGACATAATGATTGACTTGTTGATGTGCATACAAGTCGCTGCTTAGTATTGGCTTAGAGATGATAGTATCCCTTAGCGTTGCTAATATTCGTCACACTGCCCTCCACCTAAATCTGATCGTCCCGATCAGACAAATTTCCTGATCTAAACGCCGCTAGCCTCTCCAAATGAACCACCCTTCTATTTCGTGGTTTCCTAATTGTTTGTATGCTGTAGATGACATCACTGATCCTCTTCACAACTCTGCACGGGCCTTCCCAACTGCACCAAAATTTGGATGGAACACCTTTCCGCCGGTGAGGGTTATATAGCAGTACAAAATCTCCCTCCCAGAAACCTTCCGAATTATTGTTGTTTTCGTACCTGTGTTTTATCTTACTACTCATTACCCTGGGCCGTTCGCTCACACTCTGTTCGTTGGCGAATGAGGAATTACTTCCCAGAGCTTGATCTTGACGGATTGACTTTGCGTCATCAGTATCTTCGTAATATTTCACGACACTAGTGCGCGCTGGCTTGAAACCACCCTTGCATTCTTTCTGGGAAATTCTTTCGTTCGTTTTACTTTATCCCTTAGGGTGTGTCAATGCCAGTGTTTTTCTCGCGGGTACCTTGGGTTTTGATTTGTTTGGCCCATTCATTCCATCAACCTTTGGCCGCTTTACTTTTGACTTTTGTGGTCTCTGTTGAATCTCCTACACAAGCAGTCGCGTACTGCTGAACCCTTTTTCCAAACTGAAGTTAAGTGGTATATCCTGGTTCTTATAACGCATAATCCTTCTCTGCATGTCGATCCTGATGTCATGTTCAACTAAGAACTCCACTCTCAATATGACTTCATCAATAATCTCCGCTACAACGAATTTGTGTAGAACCAGGACCTTCCCAATTAAGATTTCACAGATCACTTCTCATCGGACATGGTTATACTCCCCAGTGACCGTACGCAACCTTGCTCCAGGTAATGGTTTTACTCTCCAGTTGACCAAATCAGATCAGATCAAGGAATGAGATGCGCCCGTATATACAGTCAGTACACGTTCTTTGCCATCCACATTCCCTCTGACGGTTCGACTGCTTGATTTCCTTCCAATTTGCGACACAGATATCACAGGACATTCAATAGCTGGGGCAAGTTTTCGATCTTTATATCTGACTCGCTCTAGCTTATCTCCTCCAGCTTTACGTTTACGACCAGCCAACTTGGAACTACCAGGACCGGTGCTGCAATTACCTGCAATGTGCTCTGGCTTTACACACTTAAAACATTTGATGGCACAATTATTCTTCTGTTGCGTTCCTTTTAAAGCTTCCAAAATTGCGTCTATCCACTCTGGCCTTTCTATTTCCACCCGGCGTGATTTGAAAACTGGCTTACACAGAAGCGACGCTGTTTCCTGAATCAGAGGATGCGATACCGTTTCTGCGAATGTAGGTTTCGGGTTGGCGTATGTCGCTAGCTTCGTTTCGAAATCCCGTATTCCATTAATAAAGCTCTGGATTTTTACCCTTTCAACATCCGACGCAAACTCTTGCAATGTTTCACCAGGCCTCTGGAAGCGGTTCAGTAACTCCATTTGGTATATCTGTCTCCTATGCACGGTTCCGTATCATCTCTCTAGAGCGCCGATCAATGCTTCATAACAGTTCCGTTCGCCCTCTGTAATGGTTTGTAAGATCTCAGCTGCAGGCCCTTTCAATGCCATGAACAGTGCAGCCACTTTATCATCCGCATTCCAGTTGTTCACTGCTGCGGTCTTCTCGAACTGTAGCTTAAAGACCTGGAAAGGAACAGAGCTGTCAAAAGACGGAATTTTTACCTTCGTATTACTTGCTGAAACAGCTGGGCGAATTAGTTGTAAATGCTCCAAAAAAAATCCTGCTGTTCCAGTTTTGATGGTACCTGTTCCAAAATTTCTGCCGACATTTCAGATATACGTGCCTCTTGCTCTTCCAATTTAGATACCATATATGTCTTTTGGTCTTCCAGTTGAGATGACACTTGTGACGTCATTTCTGAAATACGTGCCTCCTTTGATTCTAGTTGGGATGCTATCTTCCAGTTGAGTTTCCATCTTGGATGCCGTATATGTCTTCTGTTCTTCCAGTTGAGTTTCCATCTTGGATGCAACCTGTGTCGACATTTCTGAAATGTGTGCCTTCTGTATTTCCAATTGTAATGCCATATATGTGTTCTGTTCTTCCAGTTGAGATGACATTTGCGACGACATTGATGTTACTGTCGATGTTTGTGCAGATATTGCAGCCAATATCATGCTCAAGTCTGTGATGTTAACTGTCTGTGATGTTTCGTTTTTCTCTTCAATTCTGGTTGTTGATTCTTCCACATCAGGATAAAAGACATACTCGTCCACATTAATTCCTTCCTACTCCATTGCTTCTCGTAGTCGTGCCTGAAGTTCGAGTTTATTGCCGGTTGTATTCAATCCACGGCTCTCCAACTCCTTCTTCAGTTGCTGGATCTTCAATTCACTCCACTTTGCCATGTCCAAGTTGTATTCGAAGTCTTCGGAATTTATTGAACAATCCCACTTCTGACACCAATTGTAACGAATTGAGAGCAATTCCGCTTATTTGCGTAGCGTGCCTTGGCGGGGCGCCGTATAAAAAACTTATTTGGGGGCTCTCAGGAAGGGTACAGATTTCCAAAAAAAAATCATAAAATGACAAGAAATATTTATTCATCATACATAATAGGCGTGTCTCCTTACCTTCAATTTAATAAATTACTGACTTAGTAAATGTGAAAATATCTTTCATAATTTGTCAAAATCATTTATTTTTATTAAAATCGGGTGTAAAATAACAAAGTTAGTTATAGCCTTACAAAGTTTACTTTTATGGGTTTTCTATCCCTTTCTGGAAAAACGGATGTGACGTCGCGATCACGTATCCTCATACAAAACACTTGAAAAGTGTACAAGATTTATAAAGATTTATATGATAGTCACGTCATCACTCTAATAATAGCAGTCTCTTTCTAACAGTGATTTAAAACTTCCATATCTTCGTTATATTTAATGATATTAAAAAAAAAAATTAAGAAAAAAAAACTTTTTAAAAATAAGCTTTTATTATTGGTTAATAAAATTAATTAAAAATTAAAAAATAAATTGACTGTAAAGAAATATAACACTTTAGGAGTTCATTGTAACCTTTAGCGATAATTAGGCTTCTTCGTCTGCGACAAAAAATTCCACATTGTACATAATTTTCACGGATTTATTAAATCGTTTATATTTGATGATGACTTACCTTTGCAATCACTTACAGAAGGTGTCTGAAAAAATGAAAAAATTTCGGGCACTTTTTTTATGATCTCACTTTTCTCTTTATTTTTTCTTTTCGTAGCACTGCTGGCATAATCTCTTTTCCTTTCACTCATTGTTTTTTACAAATCTCTACTAACACTATTTTAAGCAGAACGAATTATTTGTATTGTATTACAATGTAATTCACAATTAAATTAATAATAAATCTTGTCATTTCAGAAGTAAAATAAAATTGGGAAGTTTTTGTTAATTTTTGCACGCACTTTGGGGGCCCTCGTGGTTTGGGGGCCCCGTACAATTGATACGGCTGATACGGCGGTAGCTACGCCCCTGATTTGCAACCTTCTACCAACGTTCGAATCACTAAACTGTTGAATTAATAACCTCACTATTCAAAAAAATGGCCTTTATTAACGTACTTCACAATAACGCTTATAATTCGCAACTGATAGCTTGCTTAAATCAGACTGATTGGTCGTGCCTTAACTGTTGCTGCTTTTATACTGTTTGGTTTCCTCGTTGACATATTTCTAGGCGTTTCTATTTCTAGAATTTACTAGTTAGTTACCAGCTATAAAGTTACCAGCTATAAAATTACCAGCTATAACTACGTTTATAGCTTCTCATGTGCTCGTGTATATGTGAGTGATACTTGCACAAATAATTGCTTACTTTTGGGAGTATCTCAGATATATGCATGTGTTTGTGCGTTGCTCTCCACTGCTTGTATGGACATGTGTATAGACATAATGATTGAATTGTTGATATGCATAAAAGGCACTGCTTAGTATTGGCTTAGAGATGATAGTATCCCTTAGCGTTGCTAATATTCGTCACAATATGCATGCGAAGCCGAAATAAAGACATGAATTAATAATAACCACATACCTACTTACATCCGCCCTATTCGATTTGCCTGACATTTGGTATATAAATTTGCCTATATTAGTATTTACGATCCTTTTTTCCGGGAAGTAGACCAGAGAAGGACTGGGACTGGGATAAGGACTAGGACTGTGACTGAGACTTGGAGTGGGAATGGGATTCGAACAAAATACATACCACGCCCTGGGATACCCAATATGGGATGAAGAAGAATGAGAAAAACTTCAGAGAAGAGAAAAGAGGGAAGGAGAAGAAGACTGAGCAAGAGACAGAGTGAGATGAAGATAAAGATAGATGAAGCGAAAAAGACGGAGGGAGGAGTGAATGAAAGGATTAGAAAAAGTGAAGAAGGGGAGGGCAGATTTAGACGGAAAAAGCTTATAAAAATGTATGCAGATACACCAAATTTAGGGCAGAACAAATTCTGCCGGTTCTGCTAGCTATTATTATAAAACAGGATGCTAGGGTAAATACCCGCTGATTCTTTTGCTTAACGGCCACCACTGTGAGTACCTTAGTAATGTAAATAGGCAGCACTCCTCCCAAGCCTTTTTGAGGATATCAGTGAGGACCTGTTTGTGGTTTTTTCTTCATACGGCTGTATTCTCAGGTGCCGTATTTCCTCATAATGCTGGCGGAGATGAATTCTTAAGCCCCTGGGGGGAGTCGCCTTTACAATAAGGTGTCTGTTGGGATGCCCTAGTTTCTGTCTAATCAACAGATACTGTTTGTTCAGCATTTCATTTCTCTCCCTAAATGTGGAGTACTCTCGCCTCATTGTGTAGGTGGAGTCCTGGGGACATAAGAAAACAGCCCGTACGGGTTCTGAGGGCAGTGTTTGGAAGTTCTTCCGGCAAGAGATTTGATAATTTTATTATTACTCTGGATTTTGTTTGCGGTTGCATACTTGCCAAAATATAGGTCCTGATCGAAAATCACACCTAGTATTTTTAGGTGAAAGACAGTCGGTAGCGTAATGCCATCGACGTGGATGTCCAATATCGTCGACATTTGCCGTATCCATGTTGTAAATTAGGTCGCTGATAATTTGGTCGGTGACAATGTCAGGTTCCGTGAGGCAAAAAAACTGGAGAGATCAGGGAGAAAACTTTTTATTTTGTTACAATGCTCATCAATGGGTGGGCCGGGATCTGTGGCCATAATCGTGCAGTCATCGGCGTAGGATACAATGGTGACTTCTTCTGGTGGCGAAGGTGGTCATCGGACACCACCCTATGGTACCCCTTATTTAATTTCATTTCATTTATTTGAGTTTTTTTGTACAAGTAAGACATAGTCTTTTAGATAGTACATCAATCGTATCACATTATCAAAGATAAAAGTAGAGTAATATAATATAATATAATCTAATATAATATAACGTAAATACAAGAGCTAAAAAATTAATAAAATAAACTTATTCTTTAACAATTAAACATCCTCAGTTCAAAATTTTTGTGACAAGGATAAAGATATATAATTAAAAAGTAAGTTAAGAGTTGAGAAAAGATAATACTGCCTGCTTAAAACATTCTGCTTTCCTAATAGCTTTAGTGGATGACGTTGTGTACTTAAAATTCGGGACTAATAGATTCAAAGTCCGTGTAGATTGGCAGAAACTTAGTTTGTTAAATAAGTACGGCGGCTTTTGTGAGTGTATTAGCTTATGCAAAAAACAGAGACTTCGCATTTTTAGGAAATTACAAATATCGCATCCGAGAATCTGCATTGCATATGAAGATATGTGATCAAATTTCTTTTTGGAAAAAACAAACCGGGCAACATTGTTAAAGGCCAGCTGCAATTCCTTGAGTGACATTAAGTCCATGTTACCGTATATTAGTTCACCATAAGAGACTTGAGGTATTATTAGAGCTTTGACCAGTTTCATCTTAGCGTCTCGTGGTAACAAATAGGCAGTTCTGTATAAATTACGCAAGGTATTATATATCTTCCTCACCACAAGGTTGATATGGTCAACACAAGTCAGTTTAGAGTTGATTTTATAACCTAAATTAGTTACCACATTATGAAAAATGATTTTATCTCCACTGAGAATAATATCAGGAAAGTTGTTTACGTCATTTGATGTATTTGCTAACGCAATCGCCTTAGATTTATCTGCATTGAGAGATAGTTTGTTTAGGTTAGCTCAGTTTGCTATACGTCTTAAGTCTTCATTCAGTCTAGCAAATAAGTCTTCAGAAAGACCGATAGGGCGAGACATGTATAATTGGGTATCGTCTGCATATAAATGTATGGAGGCATTGTGGCAACAAGTAACTATATCATTGATGAAGAGAGTAAACAATAATGGTCCTAGGATCGATTCCTGTGGAATACCAGAAGTGATTGGTTTTAGACTTGAGACTTGGTTATCGCATTGAACCTGTTGATTTCGCTCGAGGAGATAACTTCGCATTAACTTGATTGCAAAAGGGCTGAAATTATAGCTGGCTTCGAGCTTGAAAAGAAGTATTTTGAAATCAACCGTATCAAAAGCTTTGGAGAAATCCAGTAGTACTAACACAGTGAGTTCATTATTGTCATAGGCTGGACGTATATCTTCAAGAATCTTTAACACGGATGACGCACAGCTGTGCCCTCTTCTGAATCCCGACTCGACGTCCGATAGAAAATTATTCGTAGTTATATGTTCAGTTATTTGCGTTGCCAATAACTTCTCATATACCTTCGATAAAGAAGGCAACAGACTTATCGGTCTAAACTCATTGCAGGAACTCGGAGACTTAGTTTTGGGGACCGGGACAACATTGGAAATTTTCCATTGACTAGGAAAACTACTGCTAGTTACAGAGAAATTGAAAATGTGAGTAAGCGGAGAGATAACAACAGGAAGGATTAGTTTGATAAATCGTATGCTAATTCCATCGATTTCTGCAGCATTCGACTTAATAGCGAATATAGCGTTTAACACTTCAGCCTCTGTAACCACTGAGAAATCGAAGCCATTGATATTTGGTCTACTGCCTACACTGAAAAACATATTATGGATACTATCATTAGTATTACCATCAGAACTACTGCCCAAAAAATGTTGCTTCATTTCATTTCGATCAAAATTACATTGAATTTTACTGTTATTAGATATTCCCAACGAGCAAAGATTTTTCCAAAGCGTTTTAGGGGGCAAATTATTATTAAACTTTGTGTTTAGGTATGCTATCTTGGCATTCCGAATGCACAGGGTAGCTTGGTTACGCAAAAGGCGGTAAGCTTCCCAGTGGTTTTTACTCTGAGATGTCTTCCATTCCCTGTATGCTCTACCCCGGTTTTATACACAGTTGAGCAGAGCTCACAGAGTATATTAAGTTTGATTGGATAACGGTTGGTTGTACATATATAAAGGAATCGAGATAGATATAGACTTCCATATATCAAAATAATCAGGATCGAAAAAAAATTTGATTGAGCCATGTCCGTCCGTCCGTCCGTCCGTCCGTTAACACGATAACTTGAGTAAATTTTGAGGTATCTAGATGAAATTTGGTATGTAGGTTCCTGAGCACTCATCTCAGATCGCTATTTAAAATGAACGATATCGGACTATAACCACGCCCACTTTTTCGATATCGAAAATTTCGAAAAACCGAAAAAGTTCGATAATTCATTACAAAAGACGGATACAGCGACGAAACTTGGTAGATGAGTTGAACTTATGATGCAGAATAGAAAATTACTAAAATTTTGGACAATGGGCGTGGCACCGCCCACTTTTAAAAGAAGGTAATTTAAAAGTTTTGCAAGCTGTAATTTGGTAGTCGTTGAAGATATCATTATGAAATTTGGCAGGAACGTTACTCCTATTACTATATGTAAGCTTAATAAAAATTAGCAAAATCGGAGAAGGACCCCGCCCACTTTTAAAAAAAAATTTTTTTTAAGTAAAATTTTAACAAAAAATTTAATATCTTTACAGTATATAAGTAAATTATGTCAACATTCAACTCCAGTAATGATATGGTGCAACAAAATACAAAAATAAAAGAAAATTTCAAAATGGGCGTGGCTCCGCCCTTTTTCATTTAATTTGTCTAGGATACTTTTAAAGCCATAAGTCGAACAAAAATGAACCAATCCTTTTGAAATTTGGTAGGGGCATAGATTTTATGACGTTAACTGTTTTCTGTGAAAATGGGCGAAATCGGTTGATGCCACGCCCAGTTTTTATACACAGTCGTCCGTCTGTCCTTCCGCATGGCCGTTAACCCGATAACTTGAGCAAAAATCGACATATCTTTAATGAACTTAGTTCACGTGCTTACTTGAACACACTTTATCTTGGTATGAAAAATGAACGAAATCCGACTATGACCACGCCCACTTTTTCGATATCGAAAATTACGAAAAATGAAAAAAATGCCATAATTCTATACCAAATACGAAAAAAGGGATGAAACATGGTAAGGTAATTGGATTGTTTTATTGACGCGAAATATAACTTTAGAAAAAACTTTATAAAATGGTTGTGACACCTACCATATTAAGTAGAAGAAAATGAAAAAATTCATTAACACCTTTCATTTGATACCCATATCGTACAAACGCATTCTAGAGTCACCCCTGGTCCACCTTTATGGCGATATCTCGAAAAGGCGACCACCTATACAACAACCACCACTCCCTTTTAAAACCCTCATTAATACCTTTAATTTGATACCCATATCGTACAAACACATTCTAGAGTCACCCCTGTTCCACCTTTATGGCGATATTTCGAAACGGCATCCACCTATAGAACTAAGGCCCACTATCTTTTAAAATACTCTTTAACACCATTCGTTTGATGCCCATATTTACAAACAAATTCTAGGGTCGCCCCTGGTCCACCTTTGTGGCGATATCTCGAAACGGCGTCCACCTATGGAACAAAGGATTACTCCCTTTTAAGATACTCATTAACACCTTTCATTTGATACCCATATCGTACAAATGCATTATAGTCACCCCTGGTCCACCTTTATGGCGATATCTCGAAAAGGCGACCACCTATACAACAACCAAACTCCCTTTTAAAACCCTCATTAATACCTTTAATTTGATACCCATATCGTACAAACGCATTCTAGAGTCAACCCTGATCCACCTTTATGGCTATATCCCTAAATGGCGTCCGCCTATAGAACTATGGCCCACTCCCTCATAAAATACTCTTTAATGCCTTTCATTTGATACACATGTCATACAAGCACATTCCAGGGTTTCCCTCGGTTCATTTTCCTACATGGTTATTTTCCCTTATGCTGTCACCATACCTCTCAACTGAGTATGTAATGTTCGGTTACACCCGAACTTAACCTTCCTTACTTGTTTTTATTATATTTAAAATTTCTCTTGTAAACCATGATTTCTTATTACTTCGAACTCTAATGGTTTTAAGAGATACAAACCTACTGAAGAGGTAGTGGACAAGATTATTAAAATATTTCAACTTTTCATCTAACTGAGAAAATGAAAAACATCCGCTCCAGTCCAGACGAGAGGCCTCTTCATTTAATGCTTCTATCACTATGCCATTGAAATCTCTGTACGTCAATTCTATGTCGTGCTCTATTGCATTAAATTTTAAACCATAGGATAGGAAAATCATTTCATGTTCAGAGATACCCTCCATAGGAATTTGATCAACATGGTTTACAAACTTAGTATTGTTAACGCATATAAGATCTAGCATGCTAGGTTTACTATTTGGCGCAAAGCGTGTCGCGAACTGGTTAAAAATGTTCAAGTCATAAGCCTGAAAATTACCAAGAATGCTTCTACTACGGGAATCGTTAATAAGAAGATCAACATTAAGATCTCCGCAGATGACAACATGTTGGTATTTAACTGTAAATTCAGAAATTTTCTTAAATAAATCTTCCAAATCGTTATATCGTCGTTAAATCGTCGGGTTATAAACACACGCTACGAAGCAGTTTGTTCGTGAGTCACCTATTTCAATGAAAATATATTCAACCACACTTGCGTCATCTGAACAATAAACTATCTTTGGGTTTAAAACCTCTCTGCAATAAATTGCAACTCCACCACCACGAATATTGCCTTTTCTGTCATTTCGCAGTAATACATAGTCATTAATTGCTTATGACCGATCATCAACGCTGCATCTAAACCAAGTCTCAGTGATGCAAATTAAATCAATATTTTGCTCAGCAAATACATAAGAAAGATAATCTAATTTTTCAACCGTAAGACTACGAGTATTTAGGTGACATAAATTAAATGCATGTTCTTTTGAAATTTGACTCAGTATGAACCGTACATGCCCATTGTCAGCACAATCATTGGTCAATTTATCCATAATCAAAATAAACAAGCTGGATGATTTTAAGTAAGCTGTAAAAATCAATTAGAAATATTGAAAACATAAAGAGTAAAGTTAAGGAAATAAACACTATAAAAAAATTGAGAATAAACAAAAAATCAATAATGAGTAAATCATGTTTATCATATGTTTATAGTTGAGTACTTTTCTTCATGTGCTGACTGCTGCAATTTTATCAGCGCTCTCTCTGTCATTAAGTTTCTGCGCTTCGCTTTGTTGACTAGCGCGGACGTACACACATCCACGAATTGAGAAAACAGCAGTGAGTCGCTTCTGTTTTTTCAGTTGCAGTGGATACTGTAATATCTCGCGGTTATTCTTCGTTAGGCACTCATGTACAAATATTTTGCCATTTCCACTATGCCCAATATCACTGAGTGTCAATGGTCTTTTGCTTGTTTTACAAAAATTCGCAATTGCTCTTAAAAGCAAAGAGCGTTCGGCAGGCGAATTGAGCTTTATTATTATGGGTGAGTTGCCATTTTTGCTCTTTTGAATTCGAAAAACATCACGTATTTTTGGCGCGCTTATTTGAAACGTGCGACATATGCTCTGAAATGCTCCAGACAAATCCTCATTTGGCGTTTGGGGAACCCCACTTAACAATAAATCAGACAGCACCGCATTATTTTGGCATTCACTGAGCTGGCTTTTTAAAGAAATTACATCTGATCTACGCTGTCTAAATTCACTTTCAGCCAACTCAACCCTTTTTTCCATTTTGCCATAATTGCATTTTAAATTTGCTATCTCCGCTACCAACTCACCAACTCTCTGCAAAACTCTCTCCTCTGACTCTTTTAGATGTTCCACGATGCTCTCTTTCCACAGAATCATTTTTGCTCTAGGCGCGAAATCTCACTCGAAATTGGCGGTGGACTCTCAATTGTTGAAAATTTAGCAAACGTTGGAGTGAGAAGTGGGGAAGATGCTGCCGCTGTTTGCCGAGTAGTTTTAGTATTTGGTCTTTGCGCCATATTATGAATTTATATTAAATTTATTTACGTATTTCAAAAGCAAGCAAAATATGAAAAAAACGGATTCCGCAAACTGGTTGCAAATGGTTTAACTAAGAACTTCCGCGTAATTTAAATAATTAAAATGACGTATATCTGTTTCTAAATGTATTTTATTGCAGCAAAGTAAGAACACGTCTACTCTCTTAGCATTTCCTTTAATTCTTCTGGGTTCAGATGTTACGCTCCTACTCCGATGCTTGCCGACAAGACGGATAATTTGCGGTCCACCATTGGATACTTGGAGGAAGGGAGGACTTTTTCAAGTATTGCATTAACGTGCCGTGGTTGACTGCATCAACAGCTTTTAATAAGCCTAGCACTATGATTACTGTTCTGTGGTAGGGTTTTGGATTCAATACGCAATTTATCTGCGTGAGACATACGCTAGATAATTAAACACCTCTTTGCTAAGCATAAGCATGACTATGCCGTCTGGACCTACTGCTTTAGATGGTTTGGCATGAACGATGGCATCTTCAACCTCTTGAGCGGTGACGATAATTGGGGACGCACTGGGCTTTATGTCCGTCTCGTAGATGTTGTCGGCGCTCCTCGTCATTTTGTGAAGCGACGAGTATGTCGTCGATGTAAGCGAAAACAAAGGTCAGACCTCGAAGAGCTTCATGAATCCACCTTTGAAATGATTGAGCCGCGTTTCGCAAACCGAACGGCATATATAAATACCCGTAGAGACCAAATGGTGTCGTAATAACTGTCTTGCGGACATCATCGGGATGTAAGGCGCGATAACCTCCGAAGAGATCTAAGTCCGAGCTCCTATTTTTTCCTACAAATTAGCGGGATGGGACCTACTTGTTTTATGCCGACTCTAAACGGCATCTGCAAGGCAGATGAGTTTTCACTGAGAGCTTTTCATGGCAGAAATACACTCGGAGCGCTTGCCAAACTCTGCCGCTTAGAAAAATTTTCTTCCAATTGAAAAATTTTGTTTCTAAAGTTTTTGGTGTTGCTTTATCCCGGGCAAGAACCCAGGATCTTCGGTGTGGTAGGCGGAGCACGATACCATCACACTACGGCGGCTGCATTGGCAACTGGTGGTAGGCTTTTTTCAGGTATATTTTGCTGAAGAATTTTCTTCTTCTAACATCGCTGTACAATCCTGCAAATACGGTATTGGGTACCTGTCTGATGTTGTCTGTGCATTCAACCTCCTGTAATCGCAGCACGGCCATCATGGCCCGTCTGATTTTTTTACCATATGCAACGGACTGGCATAGTTGCTGCTGGATGGACGTATAATACCCTGGCGCGTGAGAAGTTCGAATTCGGATTTTGCTATCTTAATTTTGTTGGGCTCAAGGCGTCGGGCACGTGCAAACACTGGTTGTCCTGTTGTCTCTATTCGATGTTGTGTCGTAAGGCCTCGGGATGAGCGAACTGATGATAACGTAGTAATGTCTTCGAATTCCTGCAATATTTCTGGGCAGTTTCCGGTGCTGTCGAAGGTGCGGATTATCAACGAGTATACCTGTTTAAGAAATCACTTTGTTTTAACTTTCGTCAAGTTGTCGATTAAGTGGTTGTTTTTTAAGTCGATTAGAAGACCGTGATGGCGTATGCAGTCTGCGCCAATTATTGGAGTTTGGACATCTGCGATAGTAAAAGCCCAAACAAAGGTACGTCGAAGGCCGAGATCGAGGCTGAGATTGCGTTGGCCGAACGTGGCGATTGGACTGCCGTTCGCTGCATACTAATTTATGGTTGATTTGATACTAGAGGTTGCATATTTCCCAGGCAGTGCGGATATGTCGGCTCCGGTGTCGATTAAGAATGGGATGGCGGAGTTTTGGGTCGCTAATTGTTAGGCGGTTAACACTGGCGACCGCCGTGTGTTTTGGCCCAGTTGCCGCGAATAATCATTTTTAATCGTTGTCGTTGTTATTCGACTTGTTGTACTTACATGTTTGTCGGCAGTTTCTGCTATCGGCAGTTTCTGCTGTGGTACCAAATCTCGTCGGGGTAGGCGGGTGTACTGCTCCGAGCTCGTTCGGTAGATCGTTGTCGTGACCGTTGACGGGAGCGGTCGAATTGTCTATCACGCGCGCTATACATACGATCGAATATCTTTGATAATTGGTTCATAGCACTGCGCAAATCGTCGTATTCCCCTTTGGGGTCGGTTGCTGGAGCTGGAGTCATTGGTTGTTTACCTAACGTGCCTTGCAGAGCAGAATCGCTATTGATTTGGAGGCTTATTGTGTCAACAACAGCGTCTTTATTTTGAGGTACTCCTCTGGTGGGCCTGTGCACGCCGCCACGGCTGCTTGAGCATAAATTGGTAAATGCTTTGTCCAAATGTTCTTGACGGCAGACTCATGCATAGCGTCGCCTGCTAACCTCATCATTTCGGAAAATAGTTGGCTCGGCTTTTGGTCCCCTAGCTGGGTTTCATTTAGCATTTGGTTCAAACGCTTTTGTTGGCTATCTGCACAGAAAGTAATAAGCCTTGTTTTTATGTACTCATATTTACCTTGTTCGGGTATTTGGCCTGCCGTTGCTAAAAAATCTTGTAGCATACGAGGTCCTAACGCTGCCATGACTGTGTTGAACTTTTGAATATCGCTTTTGATGCCCATTGCAGGGAACCAATAATCCAAGCTATGAAACCAGCCTTCAATATTTCGTCGGCATGTCATGTTGACAGATACGGCGTTCACATCTTGAGGGAATATTTTGAATAAAATGCCACAATTTTCCAACGGTTTTTTTTTTTTTTGAAGTGTAGAGCTGGTCCTGAAAAACACAAAAATATCATCCGCAACTCTAGGAAACTCTTAGTTTATGAGAAAAAAGCTTTTAAATTCCGAAATTTGGTAATATTACAAGTTAAATTTTGCACTTGAAATTCACGTACGACTTATCGAAAGTGGTACACAAAGACGCGTATTTCCGTCAATATTCAGAATCCATAAGCAGAATTTATATTTTTTCACTCGCTTAAAAGTTATTCGCGAAAAACCAGACGGTACTATTGTCGCTTTTTTTGTTGTTGCAATTAAACAAACGAAAACACACTATGAACGTGGTGAGTAGTGTAGCCAGCTCCGCAACAATAAAAGTTACTTGTGTTTATCTGAGGGAACATCATAAGGTGGTGGCAGTTCGACAAAAATGCAAGCAAACATGATACGAAATGTAATCAAAGAATATAAATCGTGTTGTATAAAAGCAAGTTAAAAAACCAAAAGAATTTTTGTATTTGTTGAACAAAAGCGAAGCAGTCGAAAATTTTTAATAAAAAATCGTGTGATTTTTCAAGGTGCGATTCGAGCTCAAGGCCAGAACAATAATTTTTTCTAATGATAATTATTGTTATTTTTTAATTTTTCTAAATTTGAAAAATTGTATTTTGTTTTTTTTGGAATAGTAAGTAGAAAATTTTTCAGACAACCTGTCATAGCTGCGCAGATAGATCCATTTCGAAGGGTGCTAAGCCTTCATCATCAGTACGCTTTAGGCACGCTGCGCTAACCATTTAGCTATACAGCGGTGGTTTGTTTGACTGGAACTTCTATTCCTTTTACCAACTATATTTATTCAGTGTTGCGCCATCTGGTGCAAATCACTGAAAATGCTGGATTTTTGTTTATTGTCAATTACTTTGATTGACATTCCCCAGTGCTCATGGTTTATTAACAATTGTTTTTGTTTTTATCGGCCTATTGATAAATGATTCAAGGTTCGATTCGAGCTCAAGGCCAGAACAATAATTTTTTTCTAATGATAATTATTGTTATTTTTTAATATTTCTAAATTTGAAAAATTGTATTTTGTTTTTTGGAATAATATGTAGAAATTTGTTCAGACAACCTGCCATAGCTGCGCAGATAGATCAATTTCGAAGGGTGCTAAGCCTTCATCATCAGTATGCTTTAGGCATGCTGCGCTAACAATTTAGCTATACAGCGGTGGTTTGTTTGACTGGCAAATTTGCTACTTCTATTCCTTTTAAACAAAAATAATTGAAAATTAAATAAATATAATCAAAGAATATAAATAAAGTTTTATGATAGGTAACTTAAAACAAAAAATAATAATTTTTTTATTTTATTAACAAAAGGGGTGCAGGCGAAAATTTTTAACTAAAATCGCGCGATATTTTATTAAAAATTGTTATGTTTCATGATACGAAAATTAAAGAAATTGTCACCGCACGCCCTTACTTCCAATTAGCCAGCGTTCATGGGTTAATCTTCAATACCGAAATATGCCTGCACATCTCTATTTCACCTAATTTGTACATACATATAGTCGAAAGCAGTTATGTATATGCACCTTTTATGTTATTCTTTGTATACTTTGTTGTTTGTTGTTGTCTAATTTTGTATTGCATTTTTTAAACCGCAATGCGACATTCTCCTTTGTTGCAGATGTGCATAATCAGGTGAACTTTTTCGGCAAACCGCTGCGCATTAGAATGAGAGATTTCTATCATTTTTGCAGCATACAATTTATTTGTTAGCTGTCGTCAACCAAGGGAGAAGGATCACACTGCGGTAAGTACTTGCTTTGCGTCTTATTGTTCATTTTATAATTTATGTCGTTTTATAGAAATAAACCATCCATTCCATTCAATCTATTCAATGCACTTTGCCACATTAGTCTGTCTTTATTATTGGTTAAATTGGCAAGCGAGGACGACGGCTAACATCTTTATTTCATAGTGCTGCATATACAGCAGCATAATTTCATTTACATATCGCAGCCTGCATATTTTAAATAAATTTTAGCGACTTTTCCATACGTCGTATTTGTCTAACAAAGTGCCTATAAATTTGCCATTGCAAATTCGGCTGAAATGACACGCGATCTTCCACGTCAAGGCACTCGATCGAATACAGAAAGAGACTCCAGCGCAGCCGCTAATTCAACATCTGGTGAAAGAAATGCAACTGCATCAACCGCTATTTCTGCCGCCGAATCCATCATCACTGCCACTAGTAGCGCAGCTCCAGCCAAGGTGCTACCAGTAACCGCCGCAAACGTTAACATACCTGCCAACATAACACCTGTTACTGTACTCCCAGCCAGGGATTACAGCGGATGTGGTACTGCCGCCAAAGGAACTACCAATGTCACTCCCACTGCCACTGGAACCATTAAAAAGTTATCTGCTACCACGGCCATTGAAGCACCAACATACTCAGCGGCGATAACCACATCCCATCATGAAAGTGCACTTCTGGCCATGGAAAGACGAATCGCTTTGCTCGAAAGAGCCTTAAAAGAATGGGACCTGCAAAACGAGGTACTGACTGGAGCACTCCAAGGTAACGGACCTATCTGTAGAAGCTCTGTCACTGCCTTCGCTGTCGCCGCAGCGCAGCCAACGCTTGCGTCGCCATCAACGCTACCGTTACCTGCGCAACCGGTAACCGTACATATAAATACAATCGTCGACCCCCATAATTTTGTGCCAGCTAGTACAGCTGTCTTGAAGCGGGCGTCTGTCTTGGAGCAAGCGGCTCGCTATATAAACGTGCAAGTAATATTTTCACCCCCGCTGAGCGGGTTGTGCGCTGGGCTTGGGACCCGCCACGTACAACCATACTCCAATGAAATATAACAACAAGCCTCGGATAAATACACTCTCTATTGATGACGACCATGGCAACCGTTTGAAGGACAACGAATTGAGGGCATTCACCTGGAACGTCCTCTCCCTGAACGAGATTGGTGCAGATGCCCGGCTGGTTGATGTCCTCGTCAAAGAAAAATCTGACATCACCGCCATCCAAGAAATGCGTTGGACGAAGCAAGGAAGAAAGAGATCAAAAATTGTGACATTTATTGGAGTGGCCATACGAATAAGCGCAGTTCCGCCGTCGGACTCGTGATGGGAGAGAGACTTTGTCGCCAAGTTCTGGTGTTTAGACCTGTGGACGAGCGTCTCGCCGCTATTCGAATAAAAGCAAAATTTTTCAATATATCAATCATCAGCGCCCATGCGCCGACAGAGGAGAAAGACGATGAGGTGAAAGACACTTTTTATGAACAATTAGAACGCACATACGACCGCTGCCCCCGTCATGATATAAAAGTTGTGCTTGGCGACTTCAACGCCAGGGTGGGCAAAGAAGGTGTTTTTGGACCTGCAGTCGGAAAGTTCAGCCTACACAATGAAACTTCTCCTAACGTACTGAGTCTGATTGACTTTGCCGGTGCTCGAAACATGGTCATATCCAGCACGAGGTTCATGCATAAAAAGATACAACAAGCTCATGGCTGTCTCCTGATCGAAGTACTCGCAATCAAATCGATCACGTTGTGATAGACGGATTGCGTGCCTCCAGTGTTTTAGATGTGCGCACGATCCGCGGACCTAACATCGACTCGGACCATTATCTCGTTGCAGCAAAAATACGCACCCGGCTCAGCGCGGCTAAAACCAAGGAACAAAAAACCCATGGAAAGCTAGACGTCGAAAAGCTTCAATCACAACAGACTGCCAATGATTTCGCAACTCGACTCTCACGCCTGCTCTCTGAGAGCACAACTCATCCTGAAGGGATTCAAGAGCAGTGGGAGCATATCTCCAAACAGCCGCCGTGGGAAAAATTGGTTACCGGCGGCCACGAAAAAACAACTGGTACAATGAAGAATGCCGCGTTGAACCCGGAAGGAAAAACGCTGCCTACAGGCCTACGTTAAAAGCGAGCGCGATAAGAGGAGTGTATGAACGCAATCGTGAGTTGAAAAGGGAAGCGATACGCCTTTTCAGGTAGAAAAAAGCAGAAACAGAAAGCCGTGAGTGCGAGGAGCTTGAGCTGCTAGCCACTAGGAATAACGCCCGAAAATTTTACCAAAAAATAAGGCGACAGACGAAAGGTTGTAAGACCGGGACAAACTCCTGTAGGAACGAAAACGGCGAACTTGTAACTGATGTCCACAGAGTGCTTAGATTATGGAGGGAACACTTCTCTGCTCCCCTAAATAGAGGCAGCAGTTCACCGCGCAGAGATGAAGAACCCGACTCCGCAATCGATGATGATGGAATATATGTTCCCCCGCCCGATTATGACGAAGTTAGAATAGCAATAACCAGATTGAAAAACAACAAGGCCGTGTGCGCTGATGGATTGCTTGCGGAGCTATTCAAGTACGGCGGCGAGGAGTTGGTAAGGCGGATGCAGCAGCTTCTTAGCAAAATATGGACGGACGAGTGCGTGCCCGACGATTGGAATCTAACTGTTCTTTGCCCAGTTCACAAGAAGGGGGATACTGCAAAATGCACCAACTATCGTGGAATCAGCCTTCTTAATATGGCGTATAAGGTCCTTTCAAGTGTATTGTGCGAAAGATTGAAGCCCACCGTGAACCGGCTGATTGGACCTTATCATTGCGGCTTCAGACCTGGTAAATCTACCATCGACTAGATTTTCACAATGCGCCAAATCTTGGAAAAAACCCGTGAAAAGAGAATCGACACACTTCGTCGACTTTAACCCTAGGACTTATACCCAACTTTTACTACGACTTCTTATACCCGGGTACAGGTGTGGCCAGTAGCCTGCTTTACCCGTTTTTTCTCATTTTTTCTGAGATACAAGTTATTTTTTTTTTAATGCAATGTTGTAGCTGACTGTCTTACGAACATTTTAAGTAGTTATAAACATATATTTGTAGCCAGCTTCTAGGAATTGCGCGCATTCTAAGTCATTTCTAAGAAGTCAATAATTTCTATTGTTGTTAGAATTTTTAGGATACAACCTTTTTCGCGCACTCTTAATTATTTAGAAGAAGACATTATATTGTACCCTTGCTAGAATTTGCTGACAAACAACATTTGATATAATCCAACTACCTGACAGGTAAGAAATGCTTCCAGAAACTTAAGGGTTGCAGCTATATAAACGGCAGTTTTGCGAGTTTATATTCATTGTAAAGCGTTCTTTTGAAGTGTGAAGTTGATTTGTATTTGTGAAAATAAAAAGTCAGACAAAATTTAAAATATTACAACATGGATAGCAGAAGGAACATGGAATATTTGTCTTCGAATCAATATATGAGGTAAATACAAATAACTCAAATATAATTTCATAAATGGAATAAAAATTAATTATTTTTATATAGATTATCTGACGCTGAAAAAGAGCAGTATATACAAAACCTGTTTGACGAAATCTCAGATGATGAATTATTTTCCGACCCTGAAGGGGATGAAAGCGAACAAGTAGCAGTAGCAGATGGCGTGGTTGAATCGGATGTAGAAGATCCTGATTACACAATTGACAATGCCCAGTTAGATGAGGCTGATTACGAAGAATCTGGCAATGAATCCGATGCTGCAGATGATTCTGAGGAGATTAATTTGCGTGCAGCTGAATTCGTAGCACGTGATAGTACCATATGGAGCTCACAGCCACGACTTGCACGCCAAACTAGGCAACAAAATATTTTGCGACAGCGAAGTGGGCCCGCAAGATCAACTACCATGATGTCAATAGTCAATACATATAAATGTTTTATGACTCCGGAAATGGTGGATATTTTAGTACGCTACACCAACAAAAAAGCAGAAGCTACATATGCGGAATTAAACGCAAAACATCCAGAGGCGGAACCAAAAACATGGAAGAAGGTTACTTTGAGCGAAATGTATGCGTTCCATGGAGTGCTTATTATGACTGGCGCTAACCGCAGCAATGCCGAATGTGCGCCGGATTTGTGGTCGGTGGAAAAATGTCCATTATATCGTGCGTCAATGGGCATTAACCGCTTTCAGGCCATACTGCGGTTTATAAGGTTTGACGATGGCAACACACGGGCACAACGTTTGGTAACTGACAAAGCTGCACCAATATCCGAGCTGTGGACCATGATGAACTACAACTTTGAGCAGTCATATAAGCCAAGTGAATATCTAACGGTAGACGAGCAGCTCTTTCCATATCGTGGCCGCACCCGTTTCACGCAATACATCCCATCGAAACCGGCAAAATATGGCATCAAAGTGTGGTGGGTATGTGAGGCATATCCACTGCATGGACAAATATATACTGGCCAAGCACCTACGGGACGGGAAACTAACCAGGGTGAACGCGTGGTCAAGGATTTAGTAAGCCGCTTTCATGGAACCGGCCGATATATATATGGACAATTTTTTTACATCCCTAAATCTACTGGAAAGCTTGTCATCCATGAATTTGACGGCAGTTGGAACTCTGCGGAAAATAAGCCCTACATACCAAAGGAGATGTTGGCACACAAAGATCGTGCAGAGAGGTCAAGTACATTCGGTTTTAAGCCCAACATATCCATTTGCTCCTACGTGCCGAAAAAACAAGGCAGTTATATTACTATCATCAATGCATGACGATGATCACATTGGCGAAAGCGGCAAACCAGAAATGATCGAGTTTTATAACAAGACAAAAGGAGGAGTGGACGTGATGGACCAATTGCTTTGAGAATATACTTGCCAAAGGATGACAAGGCGTTCGCCGTTGTCCCTATTCTTCAATATGAAGAAAAAAAATTTTTTTTAAAAATAAGCGTTTATTACTGGTTAATAAAATTAAAAAATAAATTGACTGTAAAGAAATATAACACTTTAGGAGTTCATTGTAACCTTTAGCAATAATTAGGTTTCTTCTTCTGCGACAAAAAAAAATCCACATTGTACATAATTTTCACGGATTTATTAAATCGTTTATATTTGATGATGACTTACCTTTGCAATCACTTACAGAAGGTGTCTGAAAAATGAAGAAATTTCGGGCACTTTTTTTATGACCTCACTTTTCCCTTTATTTTTTCTTTTCGTAGCACTGCTGGGATAATCTCTTTTCCTTTCACTCATTGTTTTTTTACAAATCTCTACTAACACTATTTTAAGGAGAACGAATTATTTGTATTGTATTACAATGTAATTCACAATTAAATTAATAATCAATCTTGTCATTTCAGAAGTAAAATAAAATTGGGAAGTTTTTGTTAATTTTTGCACGCACTTTGGGGGCCCTCGTGGTTTGGGGGCCCCGTATAATTGATACGGCGGTAGCTACGCCCCTGATTTGCAACCTTCTACTAACGTTCGAATCACTAAACTGTTGAATTAGTAACTCCACTATTCAAAAAAAAAAAGGCCTTTATTAACGTACTTCACAATAACGCTTATACTTCGCAACTGATAGCTTGCTTAAATCAAACTGATTGGTCGTGCCTTAACTGCTGCTGCTTTTATACTCTTTGGTTTCCTCGTTGACATATTTCTAGGCGTCTCTATTTCTAGAATTTACTAGTTAGTTACCAGCTATAAAGTTACCAGCTATAAAATTACCAGCTATAACCACGTTTATAGCTTCTCATGTGCTCGTGTATATTTGAGTGATACTTGCACAAACAATTGCTTACATTTGGGAGTATCTCAGATATATGCATGTGTTTGTGCGTTGCTCTCCGCTGCTTGTATGGACATGTGTATAGACATAATGATTGACTTGTTGATATGCATAAAAGGCACTGCTTAGTATTGGCTTAGAGATGATAGTATCCCTTAGCGTTGCTAATATTCGTCACAATATGCATGCGAAGCCGAAATAAAGACATGAATTAATAATACCCACATACCTATTTACATCCGTCCTATTCGATTAGCCTGACATTTGGTATATAAATTTGCCTATATTAGTATTTACGATCCTTTTTTCCCGGAAGTAGACCAGAGAAGGGCTGGGACTGGGATAAGGACTAGAACTGTGACTGAGACTTGGAGTGGGAATGGGATTCGAACAAAATACATACCACGCCCTGGGATACGCAATATGGGATGAAGAAGAATGAGAAAAACTTCAGAGAAGAGAAAAGAGCGAAGGAGAAGAAGACTGAGCAAGAGACAGAGTGAGACGCAGATAAAAATAGATGAAACGAAAAAGACGGGGGAGGAGTGAATGAAAGGATTAGAAAAAGTGAAGAAGGGGAGGGCAGATTTAGACGGAAAAAGCTTATAAAAATGTATGCAGATACACCAAATTTTGGGCAGAACAAATTCTGCTGGTTCTGCTAGCTATTATTATAAAACAGGATGCTAGGGTAAATACCCGCTGATTCTTTTGCTTAACGGCCACCACTGTGAGTACCTTAGTAATGTAAATAGGCAGCATATATGAATGCAGCTGTTTCTTAACCAAGACAGCAGCTTTCACCCTTCCTTCCGGGTTAGCAGAAGTTCGTTCGTCACCACTTTAATGTGTTGGAGGTTTATCTGTGCAGCGCCATTATGCGCCATTATCCCTCTCCAACACCTTCGTCGTGACGTCTACGTCTTGCCCTTTTGTATGAGATCAATCCCTAATACCACCAAGAAAATTTGGAATTGCGAAAAAGGGGTCGTGGCCCCTCCAATACAAATGGAATACTGCATAAAGATATGGTTCTTGAGCATATTGGTGGAACACATTGTAAGCAGACATATATTATGTATAGATAGGTAAGGGTTTAATCCAGATTGAAGTTGAGCTAGAGTGCCGCGCCTCCCTAAGGAGAGTGCTTTCCTCTTCTGCGAGTTCAGTGTATTTATCTTTATGAATTGGGTCCACCGGGCAACTCCTCCCAAGCCTTTTTGAGAATATCAGTGACGACCTGTTTGTAGTTTTTTCTTCATACGGCTGTATTCTCAGGTGCCGTATTTCCTCCTAATGCTTGCGGAGATGAATTCTTAAGCCCCTGGGGGGTGTCGCCTTTTCAATAAGGTGTATGTTGGGATGCCTTAGTTTCTGTGTAATCAACAGATACTGTTTGTTCAGCATTTCATTTCTCTCCCTAAATGTGGAGTACTCTCGCCTCATTGTGTAGGTGGTGTCCTGGGGACATAAGAAAACAGCCCGTACCGGTTCTGATGGCAGTGTTTTGGAAGTTCTTCCGGCAACAGATTTGAATATTTTATTATTACTCTGGATTTTGTTTGCGGTTGCATACTCGCCAAAATATAGGTCCTGATCGAAAGTCACACCTAGTATTTTTAGGTGAAAGACAGTCGGTAGCGTAATGCCATCGACGTGGATGTCCAATATCGTCGACATTTGCCGTATCCATGTTGTAAATTAGGTCGCTGATAATTTGGTCGGTGACAATGTCAGGTTCCGTGAGCCAAAAAAACTGGAGAGATCAGGGAGAAAACTTTTTATTTTGTTACAATGCTCATCAATGGGTGGGCCGGGATCTGTGGCCATAAACGTGCAGTCATCGGCGCAGGATACAATGGTGACTTCTTCTGGTTGCGAAGGTGGTCATCGGACACCACCCTATGGTACCCCTTATTTAATTTAATTTCATTTCATTTATTTGAGTTTTTTGTACAAGTAAGACATAGTCTTTTAGATAGTACATCAATCGTATCACATTATCAAAGATAAAAGTAGAGTAATATAATATTGTCACGGATATTAGCATCACTAAGCTATACCATCACTAAGGCGATGCTAAGGCCATGCCAACAGTATTTACGTCAATAATCAAATCATGTATACACATATATAAGGCAGCCGAAAGAGATGTCACACACAGATGCATTTACTTATACGCCTATTTGTGTGCAAGAGACTGTAAACTACAAACTCACATACATCTGATAGACGCTGGAAAGTAGAAAATTGTAAACAAGTAGAAACTATATGAGAACTATAAACACTCGAAATGGTTGGTAAGTTCTGGGAATAGAAGAGCCTAGATGTATGCAGCGTAAACTATAAAAGCGGCACAAGCGAGTAAAAAGTAATTCAGTTTGAGTTGAGCTATCCATCAGTTATTGATTAAGCATGGGATCTGGTGGCCAATAGTAGAGTTTAATTTGAGTTATCAATCAGTTTGGTTATTAAGCCAGCGAGTAGCAAAGTATAAGTGTTATTGTGAAGTACTTTAATAAAGGCCATTTTTCCATTATTCAATATTGGAGTTATTCTACAGTTTAGTGCTTCGAACTTAGCAGAGGATTGCAAATAAGAGGATTTGCAAGTAAATTCGTTACAATTGGTGTCAGAAGAGGAATTGTTGAATAAATTCCAGAGGACAACAAGGACATGGCAAAGTTAAGTGAATTGAAGTTCCCGCAACTGAAGAAGGAGTTGGAGAGCCGTGGATTGAATACAAGCGGCGTTAAACTCGAACTGCAGGCACGGCTACGAGAGGTAATGGAAGCAGAAGGAATTGATGTGGAAGAGTATGTCTTTCATCTTGATGGCGAGGAGACAACAAAAATTGAAGAGAAAAACGAAACATCGTAGACGGTTACCAGTACAGACTTGAACATGATTTTAGCTGCAATATCTGCTCAAACATCGACAGTGACATCTCGACTGGCAGAACAGCAGACATATATGGAATCGCAGGAGAACCGTATAACATCCAAGATGGAAGAGCAGAAGACATATATGGCATCACAACTAGAATCGCAGGAGAACCGTATAACAGCGAAGATTGAATCACAGGAGACACGTATTTCGGAAATGTCAGCACAAATTTCAGCACAGATATCATCCCAGATCTCCACACAACTAGAAGAGCAGGAAGCCCGTATATCATCTAAACTGGAAGCGCATATGGAAGAAAAACTAACCCAGTTTCATGAAGGCTTCAGTGGTCGACAGGATAAAATCGAGGCCGAGATGGATGCTTTGAGAGGACGTATCGAGCAGTTACAACTAAATCGTCCAGCAGTTTCAGCGAGTAATCCAAAGGTAAAAACACCATCCTTTGACGGTTCTGTTCCTTTCCAGGTCTTTAAGCTTCAGTTTGAGAAGACCGCAGCAGTGAACAACTGGAATGTGGAAGATAAAGTTGCCACACTCTTCGTAGCATTGAAAGGACCAGCTGCCGAAATCTTACAGACTATTCCAGAGTACGAATGGAACAGTTATGACGCATTGATGGCTGCTGTAGAACGGCGATACGGAAGCAAACACAGGAAACAGATATTTCAAATAGAATTGCAAAACCGCTACCAAAAAGCTAACGAGACTTTGCAGGAGTTTGCTTCGGACATTGAAAGATTGGCTCATCTTGCAAATGTGGACGCACCCGTGGAATACACTGAAAGGGTAAAAATCCAGAGTTTCATAAATGGCATACGGGACGTGGAAGCGAAGCGGGCTACATATGCGAATCCAAAACTAACGTTTGCTGAAACGGTATCGCATGCACTGACTCAGGAAACAGCCTCACTTTTGAGAAATTCAGCCTACCAAGCTCATCGCGTGGAAGTAGAAAGGCCAGAGTGGGTAGACGCAATATTGGAGGCACTGAAAGGATCGCAAAAGCGAAGTGAAAAAGTTATCAAATGCTTCAAATGCGGGAAGTCCGGTCACATAGCACGTCATTGCGATCTTGGTCTTAATAGTTCCAACAATGTGGGTGGCCGTAAACGTAAAGCTGGAGGAGATGAGCAAGAGCGAGTAAGAGGTAGAGAGCTATATCCAGCTATTGAATGCCCTGTGATATCTGTGATGGATGTACCGGTTTGGACGCAGTGACGGCACCAGCGGAATGGCTGGACTGTGATGAGTTAGCGGCGGCTAACGGTCGTCGTAGCAGCGGCGCAATGGCGGCAGTAGAGCAGGCGGCTGACGATCGTCGTAGCAACGGCGCAACGGCGTAGGATAGCGGGAGGCTGACGGTTGTCGTAGCAGCGGCGCAATGGCGTAGGGTAGCGACGACAACAATAGGGCAACGGAGCGCGTACCAGTGGCGTGGCCATGCGAGGTATCGGTGCAAACGTTCTGCTTGATTACCTTTTCGGGGGGTTACCAGTAGCGGCTGTTGCGGGTGGCGGCTTCCTATAATGACGCTCTCTCAGTGGCGGCGGCGGAGGGACCTGCGAGGAATGAAGTGCCAACAGCAAATTCATTCTCTTTTATACTGCTTCTGCTATGATGCGAATGAGAAATTAACCGCTAATTGGGCACTTAAGTTAATTGCCATTGACTGTGAGCTGGCGTGCTGTGTGCATATTATTGTTGTCGCCAAATGTTATTCGCATGCATTGGTATGTAATTGCTGCTGTTGGCTACCTGTTAATGTGCAATGTATGTATACTCTCAGTCGTAGGTGAAAAAGGGTTACAGTGGGGGTCTCGGGCGTAGGAGGAAAGGGGTTACGGTGGGGATGGTACTATTGTAACGCTATGTTACAGTCCCCCTCCCACTTCGGTTGACGGAAAGCTGCTGTGAGGAAAATGAGTATAACGCCAGGCCTGGCCTAGCGGTTGTATGTGTGGCGTTATGCCGGCTTTGCCGGTGTGTATGCGTCCATCGTTTTATTGAAATTTTTTTCAAAAAATGTACAGAGTCATTCCATTTATATCTAATAAAATTAATGCTAACATTGCAGGTTTAATAAACTTAATTTTTCTTAAAACTAACGGTGTATGTATAAAAAGAAAGATTCGTGATGTAATTTTTTGTTGGGGTTGCGGAGAGTACTAGACTATTACCATTTTCGTACCGTACCGTGTCCCCTTTAATGTGTGCCTATGGCAAAACAAAAACAAAATTTCCTCTTCATTTATTTAATATAATTTTTTTTTTGTATATAGTAATTCAAATTTGTTACTAGTATAACAACAATGCAATAACTGAAAGTAAATAAATTCAGTGCCTTATCCCAATTTTAGTATCGTCTTCTTTCCCCCTTGGCTGCTGCTTCTCATCTTAATCGGTGTATCTTATAAGGCGTTTCATCCCCCTTATGGTCACCAGCGCGTGGTCTTCTGTTTTCGCTTTCACTCTGACTTGTTTGCCCTTTCAGGAGAACGTCCAATTTTTACTGCGTTCGTTGTGGCGACGGCTTAATTTTAGTTCCCTAAAGCAGGTTTCCGGGTCTATCTTCTTTTTTTCTTTCGCTGGTGTGAGTGCCTCAGCATTTTCGTTCAGAGTGCGTTCGCTTCGAGTTTCCGTCGGCGTTTCTTCGTTGCTCTCTGGCTCTTTTATGGCCATCAATGTGTCAACCAATGGCGGCCCGTAAAAGATTTGCACCCGTTGTATTTTAGCCTTGTTAGGTGGCCATGGCGTTGCTTCAAATGGTGGGCGCCATGGGCGGATTGGCTTCGGCGGGTCTGGTGGGGCTGTTTGGCGGTTTTTTCTGCCCATGCTGTCGGCGGTTTTGCCTTTCCTGGAAGGAATAAGAACACGTGAGTACTGTATTTAAAATTTGCACGGCTTCAAAACTTGTGTGCGTGCACCGGTTTTTTGTGTTGTTCGACGTGGGCCAGTTTCACCGTATTTGTGTAGATGTACTCCACCACCAGGTATGGGCCAGAAAATTTTTGCGTGCGAGTTTTTGGGCAAAGTTGTTTGCTGTTGTTTCATCACTCTGTCTCCTATCTTTGGCTTCCACGGCTTTCTGCGCAAGTCGTAATCATTTTTCTGTTGATTTGAAGCTTTTTGCAGGTGGGTCTTTATTTCTTCCCATAGCTTGGTGATGGATATCGGTACTGTAGGTGGCTCCACTGGTACTGCTCCCTCCGTTCGTATTTGTTGGGGTGTTGCTAGGTTCCGCCCGAAGTTTATTTCCATCGCGGAAGCTTGCGTGGCCTCGCGGTTTGCTGTATTCATGGCGAACGCGATTTGGGGAATCTCTTGATCACATGTGCGATGGTTTTCCTTGCAGCGCTGCGCCATTATAGTTTGATGACCCGGTTGGTTCGCTCCGTCGGGTTTCCGTGGGGTGCGTATGCTGCGGTGAATTTATGTTCGATGCGGTGGTCGCTCAGGAGTGATTTCAACGCTTTTCCCACGAACTGCTTCCCATTGTCGGTGAGCAAGGTCTTCGGGCATCCAAATCGATATATTATCCTTTCCTTCAGCGCTTTGATAACACTGGCACTTGTTGCTTGGCGTACTCGGACCATCTCCACCCACTTGGAAAACTTGTCCACCATGACGAGGAGGCACGTGTTACACAGTTTGAAACGCGGTAGTGGTCCGATGAAGTCGGCGGTTACGACTTCCCAAGGCCGTGAACATTGCATCGTTGCCACCAATCCTGCCGGGCGTCTCTGTTCTACCTTGTATTCGGCCCACTTGATGCATTTACGTACATGCTTAAGAACGTCGTGGAACATTCCAGGCCAGTAGTAATTTTCTTGCACTCTTTTGAGTGTTTTCTTCGCGCCAAGATGACCGGCGGCAGCGGCGTCGTGGACATCTCGTAGGACGTCCTCTCGTTTATCGGTTGGGACACATAGCTTCCATTGTGGCGCTCGTGCTATTTGATTTTTCGGTGAGATGTGGCGGAAAAGGCGATTCTCTATCATCTGGTAGTCTGGATTGGCCTGCGGTTGCTGATTTACTTGTTGGGATTTCTTTCCGTACCTGTCGCTCGCGTCGGTGTCTATTGTGTATAGTATATCCTGGTATATAGATGGAAGCGGGCACCGGGAAAGCGCGTCGGCTACAACATTTTGTGCTCCCTTACGGTATTCTATATCAAAATTGTATTGTTGCAGGGCCCATCGTGCCAGTCGTCCTGAGGGATTTTGCAATGAATGTAGCCATTTTAGTGAATGGTGATCAGTGATAACAGTGAAACGGTATCCCTCCAGATATGGTCTTATTTTGCGTATTCCCCACAGCACGGCCAGGCATTCCTGTTCGGTGGCCGAGTATCGTTTTTCAAGCTCTGTTAAGCTACGGCTGGCATAAGCTATTACATTCTCTTGGTCGGAATGGCGTTGGTAGAGCACGACTCCGAGTCCTTCCCGCTCGCGTCGGTTTGTAAAAAAAATGGTTTGCCGAAGTCGGGGCAGCAGAGTACGGGTGCATTGGTGAGCCTTTCCTTGATCACCTGAAAGGCGTTTACTTGCGGCGTTTCCCATGTCCAGGCTTGTCCTTTCTTCAGTAATTGGTTGAGCGGTGTGGCGATGGTAGAAAAGTCTGCGACGAAACGACGGTACCATGAAGCGAGTCCAAGGAAACGGCGGAGTTGTTTGATGGTTCGCGGAGCTGGCATCTCCTGTACTGCGGACGTTTTCCCGGAATCGGTGTGGATTCCTTCGGCGCTACTGATGTGTCCGAGTTAATGGAGTTGTTGCTGGACGAAGCTGCATTTGTCGAAATTCACCTGCATTTTATGTTTCTGGAGTCGCTCGAAAACAGACTTCAACTTAGTCATATGCTCTTCGAAGGTGTCTCCCAAGACTATGATATCATCCAGGTAGGCGAGTACTTTAGTTTGGAGTTCCAGTCCCAGTATTGAATCCAGAGCGCGTTGGATCGTAGCCGGAGCAGAGTGTAGGCCGAATGGCATAACTTTCCATTGGAAAAATCCCCTGGTCGCTGGTGGCATTCAGTTGACGGTAATCTATGTACATTCTCCAAGTTCCCTGTTTTTTGCGGACTAGCACGATTGGCGAGCTGTATGCGCTTCGCCATGGCTCTATTCTTCCTCCCGTTAGTAACTCGTCCACCTCCTTGTTAATGACTTGTTGCATAGCCGGGTTGTGGGGGTAGTATCGTTGTTTCAGTGGCCGGTTGTGCTTGAGGATAATCGTATGCTCGGCTGCAGTGCTTGGTTCAGTAATTTCGCCAAACCGCTCCCGGTGGTGTGTCAAGAAGCTCCGCAGTCCGTGTTTTGGTCGTCGCTCAAGTGTTCTCGGCCCGTCAAGGCTCATAGCGTGTCCAGTTCGGGTACTCTCTTGGTCACGGTGGCTTCCAACGGCTGGCCATCCAGCGTGAGGATGATTCCCCTCTTTCGTAGGAAGTCCATTCCCAGGATTACTTGCTCAGCCAAGTTCGGGATGACCGAGAGCATTGCGTCCGTTGTTCGTCCTTGATACGCAATTCTTGCCGGGTAGGAGTTCGAGGTAAAGACGCGCGTCTGGTCTGCCAGCTGGATGCTTCGCTTGTAGGGGCGCACCTTAATGTGGTTCTTTTCCAGGTGTTTCCGTTCGTTGCCATCTACGTAGGATAGTGTGGCGCCGGAGTCTCATAATGCGCCTACGCTTATGCCCTCGACGACCACCGGTATATCGAATCGGCCATCTACTGTGCTTTTGCGGTTGGTTTGCTGGCGGGTGGTTCCCTTGGTTTCTCTGGTCGGACGTATGGTTCTTGGCGGTTTCCTTTAATAGCGTTGGGAGGTGTCCTGGATGCGCTCACGGTAATGAGGTTCATCGGAGGGCAAAGGCAGTCCCTGGAGAGGATGTTTTCTTGGCCACACCTAGAGCAGAACATCCTCCAACGGCCCTTGCATTGGAAGCTATGGTGTCCGCGTTCCTTGCAGTGCCAACAGCACTCCTTGCTGTCGTACTCCATGTGCAGGTGGTATAGGCTTTGAACCATCACTTTCCCCTATTTTGCTTCCTCTCCTTTTAGTAACTCATACTCCTCCGTTAATTCCAGGAGCTCTTCGATCGTCCTGAACTCGCTGCGCTTGATGAAGAGGCGGTATTCCACGCGTAGGCCATCGTAGATCCGTTCGAGGTGATTCTCCTCACACATCGTCGGGTGCTGGCGGATCAGTGTTTCCAGCGCGAGGATGTAGTTCTTGGCCTTTTCGCGGCCTTGCTGCTTCCGTTGTCGGATGGCGTCTTCCAAATGTCGTAGGTGACGCTTAGGTAGAAAAAAAGTTTGCACTTCCCTCCGAAGATCATTCCAGCGGTGGATGTGTTGCTTATGGACGCGGTACCATTGGAGTGCTTTGCCAAGTAGAAGTTCCAGCAGCATTGGGAGGAGCCGGTCGACGGGTATGCGGTAACATTCGGCAAGCTCCTCTATCCTCTCCAGAAATTCGTGCAGCGCTGCTTCTCCCGAAAAATGCAAATCCCAGCGGCGAATGGTATTCATTAGCTCACCGTCGCTCATCTCGTCTCGCTTCGGTGGTGCGCGTTCTCTCTCATGCGCATGCGGTTGGGGACTATGAATCTGGATCGAAGGGATCGGCTTTGTTGTGTGCTGGGGTAGCATAACGGATTTCCCCTCTTCTTCATTCACTTCCCTTTCTAGCTCTTTCAGCAGGTCTTCACTTGATTTTTCGCGCGTTTCGCTCGTACGTAAGTGCTCAGTGCGCGGCGCAGCTCGGCTATGGTTTGGCTTTCCACAGGGATTCGGTGTTTCTTACACTCTTCTATCATCTTCTACCTTTTCAGCAAGTAAATCCAATTGAGCGAGTCGGTATTCAGCGTCGGACTTTCAGGAACAGTTGTGTGTGTTGTTTCTAGCGGTGTGTTCGTCGAACCCGCCCCAGCGGTGTTTGTGATTGATGTGTTTGTTTTTCCACGGCCATCTGCGGAGGGGGGTCCCTGCTCGGGCGCCATTTATGAAGAGGGTTTTGTCGAAGGGTGAGGTATCACTCAGTCAATCCAGGGTCAAGCAGAGGTCCCACAAACCCCCACTGAATAAGAACACAGTAGTTATGTGTTAATGACGAACACACACACGGCATGAAGGGTAGTGAGGGCAGCAGCTTTCCATACAAAGATAGCGAGGGAGGCGAGCGGCGGCTAACGGTATAGTACGGTACCACCGAACTGGCTGGACGGTGATGAGTTAGCGGCGGCTAACGGTCGTCGTAGCAGCGGCGCAACGGCGTAGGATAGCGGGCGGCTGACGGTTGTCGTAGCAGCGGCGCAATGGCGTAGGATAGCGACGACAACAATAGGGCAAAGGAGCGCCTACCAGTGGCGTGGCCAAGGCGAGGTATCGGTGCAAACGTTCTACTTGCTTACCTTTTCGGGGGGGTTACCAGTAGCGGCTAATGTGGGTGGCGGCTTCCTATAACGACGCTCTCTCAGCGGCGGCGGCGGAGGGACCTGCGAGGAATGAAGTGCCAACAGCAAATTCAATCTCTTTTATACTGCTTCTGCTATGATGCGAATGAGAAATGAACCGCTAATTGGGCACTTTAGTGAATTGCCATTGACTGTGAGCTGGCGTGCTATGTGCATATTATTGTTGTCGCCAAATGCTATTCGCATGCATTGGTATGTAATTGCTGCTGTTGGTTACCTGTTAATGTGCAATGTATGTATACTCTCAGGCGTAGGTGAAAAGGGGTTATATCGGAGGTCTCGGGCGTAGGAGAAAAGGGGTTACGGTGGGGCTCGTACTATTGTAACGCTACGTTACAACATCTTACCTTCTATTTTACCGGACTGTGCTTTGCGGTAGGAACAATTAACGCACGCCGCGATATAAGGCTTTATATACTTGCGCATTTGTGGGAACCAAAAGGTTTTATGAATTCTTTCGAAGGTTTTATTGAGCGCATGGTGACCCATCTTGCCGTGACATAGGCTCGCAATACGCCAACGTACTGCTGTGAGTACTACAAACTTTAGTGCGTCATCTTCCCTACGATAGAGTTGATGATTATGGAGGCGAAAATATTTCTTTATTTCGGGTTCGCGTGAGGATTGAAGAATGTGGATTATTCCACGAAGTTTATCGTCTTGTATGTTCATAAGCCAATCGTTGACGTCGGACGTGATTTCGAGAAGAGAACCTACTGGTTCTGCGGGTACGTTGGGTTCATCAGGTGCTCCGCTTAATGCGGATGCTTACGGAGATTCGGATGGTCTTATTAATTCATTTTCGAGAAGATCGTTAACAATCTCAGTAACGATTGTTCGTTTGGCGAAAGGTATTCGATACGGTTTCATATTGACAGGCATTTCTGAGTTAAGTTCGATTTTCATTTTCGTTACGTTACAACGACCGAGATCTGCTGCTTTTTCAGCAAACATGTCGTGATATGATTTTAGAAGTTTTTCGAGCTTTAAAATTTCGTTTCCGTCGCGACAACAACCATTTTCGATTACGAGACGGTTTCCGTTTCGACATAAGCTGCAGTTCCAAGCAATATGTTTTCATTTAATAAATCGTCGTTTACTATCAAAGCTTGTACGTTAACTTTTTGTTTGTCAATATTGATTACAACGTTAATCTTTTCGTCACATTTAACGTTACAGCGCATGGTGTGGGGTTATCAATTTTGTAAGCGAATGTTAGTTTAATTAAAGTACGATTTCTTCCTGATCAATAAATGGGTTCGTGGGTAACCCGTTTTCTCTAATCTCTTTTAAGTACCGTCTATAGGCGTGGTAGGCTCGTGATTTTGACTAATCGTTTTAACGGAATTTTGTATATTTTTCGGACACTTTTCTGTTTCGTGATTTGTACGGTTACAACTTTCACAACGTGGTTTCTTTTGCGGCTCTGGGCACTTAATCGAATAGTGACCCACTTTTGAGCAATTAAAGCACTTAATGTTTTCGGTTATTATACTCAGTTGAGCAGAGCTCACAGAGTATATTAACTTTGATTGGATAACGGTTGGTTGTACAGGTATAAAGGAATCGAGATAGATATAGACTTCCATATATCAAAATCATCAGTATCGAAACAAAATTTGATTAAGCCATGTCCGTCCGTCCGTCCGTCCGTCTGTCCGTTAACACGATAACTTGAGTAAATTTTGAGATATCTTAACGAAATTTGGTATGTAGATTCCTGGGCGCTCATCTCAGATCGCTATTTAAAATGAACTATATCGGTCTATAACCACGCCCTCTTTTTCGATATCGAAAATTTCGAAAAATCGAAAAATTGCGATAATTCATTACAAAAGAGGGATAGAGCGATGAAACTTGGTAGGTGCGTTGAACTTATGACGCAGAATAGAAAACAACTAAAATTTTGGACAATGGGCGTGGCACCGCCCACTTTTAAAAGAAGGTAATTTAGAAGTTTTGCAAGCTGTAATTTGGCAGTCGTTGAAGATATCATGATGAAATTTGGCAGGAGCGTTACTCCTATTACTATATGTATGCTTAAATAAAATTAGCAAAATCGGAGAACGACCACGCCCACTTTTAAAAAAAATTTTTTTTTTAAGTGAAAGTTTTACAAAAAATGTAATATCTTTACAGTATATAAGTAAATTATGTCAACATTCAACTCCAGTAATGATATGGTGCAACAAAATAAAAGAAAATTTCAAAACGGGCGTGGCTCCGCCCTTTTTCATTTGATTTGTCTAGGATACATTTAATGCCATAAGTCGAACAAACATTTACCAATCCTTGTGAAATTTGGTAGCGGCTTAGATTCTAGGACGGTAAGTGTTGTCTGTGAAAAAGGGCGAAATCGGTTGAAGCCACGCCCAGTTTTTATACACAGTCGACCGTCTGTCCTTCCGCTCGGCCATTAACACGATAACTTGAGCAAAAATCGATATATCTTTACTAAACTCAGTTCACATAATAACCTGAACTCACTTTCTATTGGTATAAAAAATGGCCGAAATCTGACTATGACCACGCCCAATTTTCGATATCGAAAGTTACGAAAAATGAAAAAAGTGCCATAATTCTATACCAAATACGAAAAAAGGGTTGAAACATGGTAATTGGATTGGTTTATTGACGCAAAATATAACTTTAGAAAAAAACTTTGTAAAATAGGTGCGACACCTACCATATTAAGTAAAATAAAATGAAAAAGTTCTGCAGGGCGAAATCAAAAGCCCTTGGAATCATGGCTGTTCGTGGTATTACATATATAAATAAATTAGCGGTACCCGACAGATGATGTTCTGGGTCACCCTGGTCCACATTTTGATCGATATCTCGAAAACGCCTTCACATATACAACTACCACCACTCCCTTTAAAAATTCTTATTAATACCTTTAATTTGACACCCATATTAAACAAACACATTATAGAGTCACCCCTGGTCCACCTTTATGGCGATATATCGAAAAAGCGTCCACCCATAGAACTAAGGCCCACTCCCTTTTAAAATACTCATTATCACCTTTCGTTTGATACTCATAATGTATAAACGCATTCTAGAGTCAACCCTGGTCCACCTTTATAACGATATCCCGAAAAGGCGTCCACCTATAGAATTAAGGCCCACTCCCTTTTAAAATACTCGTTAACACCTTCCATTTGATACCCATATCGTAAAAAAATTCTAAAGTCACCCCTGGTCCAGGTTTATGGCGATATCTCGAAAAGGCGTCCACCTATAGAACTATGGCCCACTCCCTTTTAAAATACTCATTAACACCTTTCATTTGATACCCATATCGTACAAACAAATTCTAGAGTCATCCCTGGTCCACCTTTATGGCGATATCTCAAAAATGCGTCCACCCATAGAACTAAGGCCCACCCAGTTTTAAAATACTTATTAATACCTTTCATTTGATAACCATATCGTACAAATTAATTCTAAAGTCACCCCTGATCCACCTTTATGGCGATATCTCGAAAAGGCGTCCACCTATAGAACTAAGGCCCACTCCCTTTTAAAATACTCATTAACACCTTTCGTTTGATACCCATATTGTACAAACGCATTCTAGAGTCATCCCTCGTCCACCTTTATGGCGATATCTCGAAAAGACGTCCACCCATAGAACTAAGGCCCACCCACTTTTAAAATACTCATTAACACCTTTCATTTGATACCCATATCGTACAAATTAATTCTAGAGTCACCCCTGGTCCACCTTTATAACGATATCCCGAAAAGGCGTCCACCTATAGAACTAAGGCCTACTCCCTTTTAAAATACTCATTAACACCTTTCATTTGATGCCCATATCGTACAAACAAATTCTAGACTCACCCCTGGTCCACCTTTATGGCAATATCTCGAAAAGGCGTCAACCCATAGAACTAAGGCCCACTACCTTTTAAAACACTCATTAACACCTTTCGTTTGATACCCTTATTGTACAAACGCATTCTATAGTCACCCCTGGTCCACCTTTATAAGGATATACCGAAAAGGCGTCCACCTATAGAACTAAGGCCCACTCCGTTTTAAAATACTCAGTAACACCTTTCATTTGATACCCATATCGTACAAACAAATTCTAGAGTCATCCCTGGTCCACCTTTATGGCGATATCTCGAAAAGGTGTCCACCTATAGAACTATGGCCCACTCCCTCTTAAAATACTCTTTAATACCTGCCATTTGATACGCATGTCATACAAACACATTCCAGGGTTACCCGAGGTTCATTTTCCTACATGGTGATTTTCCCTTATTTTGTCTCCATAGCTCTCAACTGAGTATGTAATGTTCGATTACACCCGAACTTAGCCTTCCTTACTTGTTTTTATATTCGTATTGTTCGTATTACGCGGAACGAGTGTATGGTTCAATGCATGTTTCGGTTTATACTGAACGGATAATTTCACCTCATTGAATATGTAATAATTATTAATGTCATTTAATAAGTCGATACAACGAGCGTAGTTGTTTGATATTTTCTTTTTCATATCACTATCATTGATTCCGTTTATGATATGAATCGCAATATCATTTTCCGAAATACCTCGCTTTGTACCGAAAGCGAGCATGCGATAATAAAACTCTTTAGGCGATTCGGTTACACCTCTTTTCATTTGTGACATTTTTATATGCACATCGGCGATACGATGAATATACGGAAAGTCAATTATCATCTGATTTGCGAACTCAGAACACGTAGTGTAAACGTATGGCAAAGAGTCTACCCACTGTTTGGCAGGCCCTTGCAATTTTTGTTGCACGGCGCATAATAAAATACAATCGTCAATACTGTATGCGCTTCTCAACATCTCGATTCGCTGAACGTATTGAGTAGCATTTAATGATGTGTTCGAAAGCGGATTAAAAGATGGCAATAGTTCAACTATATCGTGCACGTTATATAGCGGACGCGGTTGCCAACTTAGTCGTTGGTCTGGAATATACGACGGGTTCGTGTACACGGGACGCGTTGTGTAGCTCGGATTGTTCGTATAGCTAACGTTTGGTTGTATTATCGGATGCATACTGTATTTACGGGAATTGAATATGTAAATGAAAGGTTCGGAACATTTTGAAATTGGTTATAAACGGAACCAACTCCAAATGTATTCGTTGACATTTGTGGTTGCGGGAACGACGACTGAATTGGTAGCACTATCGATTGCACTGTATGCACGTTTGTGTTTATGGGTATATCTACCGGTGATAATATACAATGCGGTACAAAATTATTTTCTATTGCAACGTCATTTTGCTTTTGAGCCATTTCACGAATCGTATGCTCAAGTTCTTTCACTCGCTGTAACAACATTGAGTTTGCACTTTCAATATTCTTCTAAACGTCTAATTGATGTATTTTTATTGCCACTACTTGCGAGTCCTGCATTTTTGCATAGCTGTCGAAGCTCAGCAACGTTTGCAGTTCGAAAATTTTCCGTTGCTTACATTTATTTTGTTTACAAATGAATACCAATTACTAACGAATTGCGAATATACACAAAATAGAATATGTGACGATTTAATACGTATACGTGTGACGAGCACAACACTATTTGCTATTTTAAAATCGAAGAATCGTAGCAAAACAAAACTATATCGGCGAGTTCTATTTCGTTGCTTTGTGACTTCGGCACAACCGTAGCATAACAAAATATAAAAATATGACGAATATATGTATGTATGATTATTGCATTCGTATATTTTGGCTTCGGCACAAATTGCAAAAACAAGCAAACACAAATTTTGGGTTCACTTTTCGTGTTGCGACTACGGAACAACTTTTGCTTTTCCAAAACTAATCGTATTTCGTATTATTTATTTTATATATTTCGTGGCTATGACTATGGCACAGCTTCCATTTACACAAAACAAACGTATTTATTACGATTTCAGAATTTCGTACTACGACGGCACAGCTTTATTTTCCAAAGACAAACGAATCCATGAATTCTGATCGATGTTCAGGTTGTTATATATGTAGGTATACTGTATATTAATTTTTGTATTTGCATCGAACGTTGATGCTCATGCGTGGAATTCTTTGCTTTCTTGGATTTCAAGCGTATCCAAAAGAGAATCAATTCGTATGTAGATATTCGATGTAACGATGGTCAGAGAATGAGTGGTCCTTAAGGACCCTCCAGTTTCTGATCACCTCCTCCGCACCTTCTGAGAGTAGGGTGCCATCGAGACCTTTCCTTCTTGTTTTTGTAATAAAGGTTGGTTCAGTTCCCCTATTGCTTCTGATTAGTCTAGAGTTTAGGATAAAATCAGGTGGTGACTCACCTTTCCTTTTCGTCATTACTTCCCCAGGTGGAGTGATGCGCGTTTACGTCTCCTCCCATTATCAATGCACCTAATGTAACTTCCACCAGCTTCCTGACGGTCGATGTCGGCACCGTCTTGCTAGATAAATTGATGATAGCCTGATTTGACTGAGGTGCCGCAAATGTTTTGCCCTACCACCGGCTCTTGGATGAGGACAATATCAGCTACCCCTTTAGATGCCAGTCGGAGCAGCAGTGCAGCGGAGGCTGCTTTACTGTCGTCCAGGTTTATATGGAGGGCCTGCACCATCATCGCACAATATCGCTTCCTCTTTTAGCGTGGAGTTAACCGCATCTTCCAGCATTAGCCCCTCCTCCATGTATTGCAGGTGTAACCCGCCTATACCTATGGTTGAGGTAGACGAGGTGTAGCCGTCCAAAGTATACGACTCACCCCCATCTGCCTTCATATCTACGTCCTCGTCGCTCTCTTCTTCTGGCTCCACCTCGGCTGCCAAATTTCTGGCGGCGTTGACGTCGTTACTATAGACCTTTATGGTGACGGTGTCTAGACCATAGTTAATCTCGCCTCCAGGTTTCTTCAAAACTGTTAGCAATTCCTCATTCAGTAGGAGGACAGCCTGACATGTGGATCTGCCCCCTTTCTCCACGTTGAAAATCCCACGGATTCTATCGCCTTTTTGTAGATAGATGTGGACCCGTCGTCTGCGAATACCACTTCTGCAAAGAGAGCCCATGCACCTTCGGCCTCTTTGATTTGGTGGGCACTACTTCCGCCGACCTAGCCCTTTTCGTTGCCGCTTGTGGCTCCCTCCATTCTGCCAGACGAAAGTCTGGTATAACCTCTATCGCCAGGATTTCTCCCACGTTGTCACTTTCCGCTCTACTCACGAGGTCTGGCATTCGTGCGGATCTGGTTACAATCCTTGCGGCCTTTCTCCTGTGCTTTTATCCAACTTAACTGTGGTTTGGCCGGTCATATGGTTTCGTGAAGGCCATGGGTGTCGAGGGTGGACCACGTGGAGCCTGCGCACCAGATTTAACTGAGGTAGCATTCTGCACACCCACTGGGTCTTTGATCGTGCCAGGAATATCCAGGAGAACACCCCTTTGCCCTGCCTCACTGCCGCAAGTTTTGTTGGAGAGAGGGTGCCGACCCGTCATCGCCACTGGTCCTGAACCATCCCCTTTTTTAGCCATCGTTTGACGGTTAAAATGACCCTGCATCGCACTGGTCGCCGTTGTGGTGGGCAGAATCCCTCCTGGCTTTTGAAGAGCACCGGGCTCTATTTGTTTTTTTAGCGTTTTTTGGTTTTCTTTGATTTTTATTCATGTTCCCACAAGTAGCGGAGAAAGGAACGGCCACCCGGGCAGAGATCCGCAATACCCGGGTAAGGTCTTCATACAAACTGGTGCGACCTGGTACCAGGAGGGCTCCGTTCGTGACTGTGTTATTTAGGGGCCCCAGCCTGGCTGATCTTCGGCACGGAAACCCATAACGCCTTTATCCAGCCCCCGAGAAGAAAAGGAAATAGGAAAGAAAGAAAAGAGAGAGAAAAAGTAATAGAAAGAGAGAAATATAACTCAGAAACCATGATCAATAATCATTTCCGTATAACTAGACCATTAATGAGTCAGGCACACAGCCCTGATTCCCTGATTTTAGCTGGACACCGTCCTGACTTCCACAGGCTCAATACTGTAGTGTCCATTACCAGCCGGCACCCTCTTGGAGGGTTCAGTTGGGGATTTGTGCCAACCGCCTATTTTAACTCGTAACAAAAACAAATAAAAAAATTATAAAAAATTTCACGTACAAAAAATATTCACTTACTTAACAATGTACTATATGTATAATTTCTAACTTGTGATTTTTATTCTGTAGCTGAGCAGTTTTAGATCTCGACGCTTAACAAACCTCCGCCAATCAACAACTCGGCAAAACAAATCCCTACGTCATGCGGATGCGCCCCTCGCGTCGGTTGGGCGGGCTTTGGAGGGTATTAATCCGTTGGGTATCTATATATATTAAAGAAAGTGGTGTTAGTTTCACTATTTATAACTCAAGAACGGTTCAACCTAAATATTGGTGGAGAGGTAGCTTAGGATCAGGAGACGGACATATGATACTTTTTATCCCGTTCTGGCTAGGGTCTTGAGATCAAAACGTGGAACTGGGTAATCCTTGGATATGTTTGTACAATATGGGTATCAAATGGAAGCTGTTTATGAGTACTTTGATACGGGGTATCTTTCGTATCCCTGGGTGACCAGGGTTTCAAGATATAGGCCAAATTATGGACCGGGTACCCCTAGACAGTGTTTATACTTTGAGTACTTTCATACGGGGAATTTTTCGTACCACTGGGTGACTAGGGTCTCGAGATATAGGCGAAAACGTGGACCCGGATACCCCTAGAATGACTTTATACAATATGTATAACAAATGAAAACTGTTGATGAGGGCTTTAGTACAGGGTAATTTTCATTCATTATCAAGATATAGGCCAAAACGTGGATCAGGGTAACACTAGGATGTGTTTTAACATTATGCGTATCAAATTGAAGCTGTTGATGTGTGTGCTTTAATATAGAGTAATTTTTATACCGCTGGGTGACCAGGGTCTCGAGATATATGCCAAAACGTGGACCCGGATACCCCTAGAATGTGTGTGTAATATGGATATTAGACGAAAGGTGTTGCTGAGAGCTTTAAAGTAATTTTCATTGTGATATTCGATTTAGTCGCATCAATCTGGCAAAACTGATAAATATTGTAACGAATTTAGAGCAATTCCGCTTATTTGCAATTCTATTAATGTTCGAATCACTAAACTGTTGAATAAATAACTCCACTATTCAATAATGCAAAATGGCCTTTATTAAAGTACTTCACAATAACACTTATACTTCGCAACTGATAGCTTGCGTATATCAAACTGATTGGTCATGCCCCAACTGTTGCTGCTTTTATACTGTTTGGTTATTATTATTATTTATTTGTTATCCATAATTAAAATTATAAAATAACTCATAAGCACAAGCTACCAAGGCTATCGGCGTTTCTATTCCTAGAATTTACTAGTTAGTTACCAGCTATAAAATTACCAGCTATTAAATTACCAGCTATAACTACGTTTATAGCTTCTCATATGCGCGTGTATATGTGAGTGATTCTTGCACAAATATTTTCCCACTTTTGGGAGTATCTCAGATATATGCATATTAGGGAGGGTCGATTTAAAAATCGCTCATTGCTCTGTGAAAATCGTATTCTAGGGATCAAAATAAGAAACTTTGCCGAAGGAACCATACCTCTAAAACGAATTCTGATGTCCCCCCCCCCCCCTCCCCCCTTTGGGTCGAACTTTTGGGTAGGGGCAATTTCAATTCTACCTGCTGTGTCTTGTGGTGGCTTAAAAAACAACACAAGCAATTTTACGATCTGCAATTTTGTCACAGTGATACCTTCATTTTTTAAAACGGTTGAATAAAAAACCCACACAACTATGTTTACGACATGCAAATGCATCACAGTGATGCCTTGGTTTTAAAAGGGGGTTGTAAAAACGCTAATTTCTAATAATTTTTTTTAATTTCTTTTCTATTACTAAGTTAAATTCATTTTTTCCTTTACATATGTTCTGACTAAATAAATTTCTAAAGAGAAAAATAAACTCCAAAAAGAAAAAAACATAGGCATTTCAAAGTGGGATTTTTCAAAATTTGCCCCTACGACCCAAAGGGGTACATCAGAATTCGTTCTAGAGGTATGGTTCCTTCGGCAAAGTTTCTTATTTTGATCCCTAGAATATGATTTTCACAGAGCAATGGGCAATTTTTTCCTCCCCACAAATCGACCTGGCCTAATGCATATGTTTGTGCGTTGCTCTCCGCTGCTTGTATGGACATATGTATAGACATAATGATTGACTTGTTGATGTGCATACAAGTCACTGCTTAGTATTGGCTTAGAGATGATAGTATCCCTTAGCGTTGCTAATATTCGTCACACTGCCCTCCACCTAAGTCTGATCGTCCCGATCAGACAAATTTCCTGATCTAAACGCCGCTAGCCTCTCCAAATGAACCACCCTTCTATTTCGTGGTTTCCTAATTGTTTGTATGCTGTAGATGACATCACTGATCCTCTTCACAACTCTGCACGGGCCTTCCCAACTGCACCAAAATTTGGATGGAACACCTTTCCGCCGGTGAGGGTTATATAGCAGTACAAAATCTCCCTCCCGGAAACCTTCCGAATTATTGTTGTTTTCGTACCTGTGTTTTATCTTACTACTCATTACCCTGGGCCGTTCCCTCACACTCTGTTCGTTGGCGAATGAAGAACTACTTCGCAGAGCTTGATCTTGACGGATTGACTTTGCATCATAAGTATCTTCGTGACATTTCACGACAGTAGTGCGCGCTGGCTTGAAACCACCCTTGCATTCTTTCTGGGAAATTCTTTCGTTCGTTTTACTTTATCCCTTAGGGTGTGTCAATGCCAGTGTTTTTCTCGCGGGTACCTTGGGTTTTGATTTGTTTGGCCCATTCATTTCATCAACCTTTGGCCGCTTTACTTTTGACTTTTGTGGTCTCTGTTGAATCTCCTACACAAGCACTCGCGTACTGCTGAACCCTTTTTCCAAACTGAAGTTAAGTGGTATATCCTGGTTCTTATAACGCATAATCCTTCTCTGCATGTCGATCCTGATGTCACGTTCAACTAAGAACTCCACTCTCAATATGACTTCATCAATAATCTTCGCTACAACGAATTTGTGTAGAACCAGGACCTTCCCCATTAAGACTTCACAGATCACTTCTCATCGGACATGGTTATACTCCCCAGTGACCGTACGCAACCTTGCTCCAGGTAATGGTTTTACTCTCCAGTTGACCAAATCAGATCAGATCAAGGAATGAGGTGCGCCCGTATCTACAGTCAGTACAAGTTCTTTGCCATCCACATTCCCTCTGACGGTAAGATTGCTTGATTTCCTTCCAATTTGCGACACAGATATCACAGGACATTCAATAGCTGGGGCAAGTTTTCGATCTTTATATCTGACTCGCTCTTGCTTATCTTCCCCAGCTTTACGTTTACGACCAGCCAACTTGGAACTACCAGGACCGGTGCTGCAATTACGTGCAATGTGCTCTAGCTTTACACACTTAAAACATTTGATGGCACAATTATTCTTCTGTTGCGTTCCTTTTAAAGCTTCCAAAATTGCGTCTATCCACTCTGGCCTTTCTATTTCCACCCGGCGTGCTTTGAAAACTGGCTTACACAGAAGAGACGCTGTTTCCTGAATCAGAGCATGCGATACCGTCTCTGCGAATGTAGGTTTCGGGTTGGCGTATGTCGCTAGCTTCGTTTCGAAATCCCGTATTCCATTAATAAAGCTCTGGATTTTTACCCTTTCAACATCCGACGCAAACTCTTGCAATGTTTCACCAGGCCTCTGGGAGCGGTTCAGTAACTCCATTTGGTATATCTGTCTCCTATGCACGGTTCCGTATCATCTCTCTAGAGCGCCGATCAATGCTTCATAACAGTTCCGTTCGCCCTCTGTAATGGTTTGTAAGGTCTCAGCTGCAGGCCCTTTCAATGCCATGAACAGTGCAGCCACTTTATCATCCGCATTCCAGTTGTTCACTGCTGCGGTCTTCTCAAACTGTAGCTTAAAGTCCTGGAAAGGAACAGAGCCGTCAAAAGACGGAATTTTTACCTTCAGATTACTTGCTGAAACAGCTGGGCGAATTAGTTGTAAATGCTCCAAAAAAATCCTGCTGTTCCAGTTTTGATGGTACCTGTTCCAAAATTTCTGCCGACATTTCAGATATACGTGCCTCTTGCTCTTCCAATTGAGATACCATATATGTCTTTTGGTCTTCCAGTTGAGATGACACTTGCAACGTCATTTCTGAAATACGTGCCTCCTGTGATTCTAGTTGGGATGCTATCTTCCAGTTGAGTTTCCATCTTGGATGCCATATATGTCTTCTGTTCTTCCAGTTGAGTTTCCATCTTGGATGCAACCTGTGTCAACATTTCTGAAATGTGTGCCTTCTGTATTTCCAATTGTAATGCCATATATGTGTTCTGTTCTTCCAGCTGAGATGACATTTTCGACGACATTGATGTTACTGTCGATGTTTGTGCAGATATTGCAGCCAATATCATGCTCAAGTCTGTGCTGTTAACTGTCTGTGATGTTTCGTTTTTCTCTTCAATTGTGGTTGTTGATTCTTCCACATCAGGATAAAAGACATACTCGTCCACATTAATTCCTTCCTACTCCATTGCTTCTCGTAGTCGTGCCTGAAGTTCGAGTTTATTGCCGGTTGTATTCAATCCACGGCTCTCCAACTTCTTCTTCAGTTGCTGGATCTTCAATTCACTCCACTTTGCCATGTCCAAGTTGTATTCGAAGTCTTCGGAAGTTATTCGACAATCCCACTTCTGACACCAATTGTAACGAATTGAGAGCAATTCCGCTTATTTGCAACAGTGGCGTAGCGTGCCTTGGCGGGGCGCCGTATAAAAAACTTATTTGGGGGCTCTCAGGAAGGGTACAGATTTCCAAAAGAAAAATCATAAAATGACAAGAAATATTTATTCATCATACATAATAGGCGTGTCTCCTTACCTTCAATTTAATAAATTACTGACTTAGTAAATGTGAAAATATCTTTCATAATTTGTCAAAATCATTTATTTTTATTAAAATCGGGTGTAAAATAACAAAGTTGGTTATAGCCTTACAAAGTTTACTTTTATGGGATTTCTATCCCTTTCTGGAAAAACGGATGTGACGTCGCGATCACGTATCCTCATACAAAACACTTGAAAAGTGTACAAGATTTATATGGATTTATATGATAGTGACGTCATCACTCTAATAATAGCAGTCTCTTTCTAACAGTGATTTAAAACTTCCATATCTTCGTTATATTTAATGATATTAAAAAAAAAAATTAAGAAAAAAAAACTTTTTAAAAATAAGCTTTTATTATTGGTTAATAAAATTAACTAAAAATTAAAAAATAAATTGACTGTAAAGAAATATAACACTTTAGGAGTTCATTGTAACCTTTAGCGATAATTAGGCTTCTTCGTCTGCGACAAAAAATTCCACATTGTACATAATTTTCACGGATTTATTAAATCATTTATATTTGATGATGACTTACCTTTGCAATCACTTACAGAAAGTGTCTGAAAAAATGAAAAAATTTGGGGCACTTTTTTTATGATCTCACTTTTCTCTTTATTTTTTCTTTTCGTAGCACTGCTGGGATAATCTCTTTTCCTTTCACTCATTGTTTTTTTTACAAATCTCTACTAACACTATTTTAGGGAGAACGAATTATTTGTATTGTATTACAATGTAATTCACAATTAAATTAATAATCAATCTTGTCATTTCAGAAGTAAAATAAAATTGGGAAGTTTTTGTTAATTTTTGCACGCACTTTGGGGGCCCTCGTGGTTTGGGGGCCCCGTACAATTGATACGCCTGATACGGCGGTAGCTACGCCCCTGATTTGCAACCTTCTACCAACGTTCGAATCACTAAACTGTTGAATTAATAACTCCACTATTCAAAAAAAATGGCCTTTATTAACGTACTTCACAATAACGCTTATACTTCGCAACTGATAGCTTGCTTAAATCAAAATGATTAGTCGTGCCTTAGCTGTTGCTGCTTTTATACTGTTTGGTTTCCTCGTTGACATATTTCTAGGCGTTTCTATTTCTAGAATTTACTAGTTAGTTACCAGCTATAAAGTTACCAGCTATAAAATTACCAGCTATAACTACGTTTATAGCTTCTCATGTGCTCGTGTATATGTGAGTGATACTTGCACAAATAATTGCTTACTTTTGGTAGTATCTCAGATATATGCATGTGTTTTTGCGTTGCTCTCCACTGCTTGTATGGACATGTGTATAGACATAATGATTGACTTGTTGATATGCATAAAAGGCACTGCTTAGTATTGGCTTAGAGATGATAGTATCCCTTAGCGTTGCTAATATTCGTAACAATATGCATGCGAAGCCGAAATAAAGACATGAATTAATAATAACCACATACCTACTTACATCCGTCCTATTCGATTTGCCTGACATTTGGTATATAAATTTGCCTATATTAGTATTTACGATCCTTTTTTCCGGGAAGTAGACCAGAGAAGGACTGGGACTGGGATAAGGACTAGGACTGTGACTGAGACTTGGAGTGGGAATGGGATTCGAACAAAATAAATAACACGCCTTGGGATACGCAATATGGGATGAAGAAGAATGAGAAAAGCTTCAGAGAAGAGAAAAGAGGGAAGGAGAAGAAGACTGAGCAAGAGACAGAGTGAGACGAAGATAAAGATAGATGAAGCGAAAAAGACGGAGGGAGGAGTGAATGAAAGGATTAGAAAAAGTGAAGAAGGGGAGGGCAGATTTAGACGGAAAAAGCTTATAAAAATGTATTCAGATACACCAAATTTAGGGCAGAACAAATTCTGCCCGTTCTGCTAGCTATTATTATAAAACAAGATGCTAGGGTAAATACCCGCTGATTCTTTTGCTTAACGGCCACCACTGTGAGTACCTTAGTAATGTAAATAGGCAGCACTCCTCCCAAGCCTTTTTGAGGATATCAGTGAGGACCTGTTTGTGGTTTTTTCTTCATACGGCTGTATTCTCAGGTGCCGTATTTCCTCATAATGCTTGCGGAGATGAATTCTTAAGCCCCTGGGGGGTGTCGCCTTTTCAATAAGGTGTCTGTTGGGATGCCCTAGTTTCTGTGTAATCAACAGATACTGTTTGTTCAGCATTTCATTTCTCTCCCTAAATGTGGAGTACTCTCGCCTCATTGTGTAGGTGGTGTCCTGGGGACATAAGAAAACAGCCCGTACCGGTTCTGAGGGCAGTGTTTGGAAGTTCTTCCGGCAAGAGATTTGAATATTTTATTATTACTCTGGATTTTGTTTGCGGTTGCATACTCGCCAAAATATAGGTCCTGATCGAAAGTCACACCTAGTATTTTTAGGTGAAAGACAGTCGGTAGCGTAATGCCATCGACGTGGATGTCCAATATCGTCGACATTTGCCGTATCCATGTTGCAAACTAGGTCGCTGATAATTTTGTCGGTGACATTGTCAGGTTCCGTGAGGCAAAAAAACTGGAGAGATCAGGGAGAAAACTTTTTATTTTGTTACAATGCTCATCAATGGGTGGGCCGGGATCTGTGGCCATAATCGTGCAGTCATCGGCGTAGGATACAATGGTGACTTCTTCTGGTGGCGAAGGTGGTCATCGGACACCACCCTATGGTACCCCTTATTTAATTTCATTTCATTTCATTTATTTGAGTTTTTTTGTACAAGTAAGACATATGCCCAGTTTTTTGAAAAAGTTTTAAGTTTACGTCACGATTTAAAGCTGCTGAATTTAGATTTTACCCAAAATTGGATTTTTTAGAAAGTTTTAAAATTTTTACGACACCGTTTATAACAACACCAAGTTTAAGCCTCAGATTTTTTAAATCGGAAAAATTTGTGATTAAGGCACCTTACGCCGAGATTTATACAATATTCAATTTTTTTATAGACATCCAGATGTCATATTTTAGTAAAAAAAATAAACGTGAGATATAAAGAGCAATTTTGTTTCAAATTTGGTGGCCAGAATGTATCATTTGCCAGTTTCTAATTGGATCAGTGATGATAGTGACAGAGAGAGTGATGGTGAAGATTGTACCGTGGAAATAGTACCACGCCAATCCTACACATTCTTTCGCCGATTTAACATGAATTGGCTTAACGATGATGAATTTTTTGCACGATTTCGGTTGACGAAAGGAACAGTCGCACGTATACTTGAAATGATCGAGCCAGGTTTGCCGTTCAACCCAACTCGGTAAATTTTACAAGCAAAACATTCCCTTGAGATAAAGTTCATGATTAACCCGTAAATATTAAAATTGTTATGTGAAGTTCACGGAGTATAACACCTTTGAACCAGTTATTAATCGCGCTACGATTTTTCGCAAGCGGAAGTTTTCAAATCACCGTTGGCGACTTTATTGGGTGCAGTCGCACGAGTGTCTGCATTATTTTGGCACGCGTATCCACAGTAATAGCTCGCTTACTACCACAGTTCATACGTATGCCTGACACTTCAGAGGAGATGCGGAGGACAAGTTTGGAATTCTACAACATTGCTAGGTTTCCAGGAGTCATTGGTGCAATCGATTGCACGCACGTGAGGATTCAGTCTCCTAGTACTGATCAAGCTGAGAACTATCGTAATCGCAAAGGTAGAGAAAGAAGTTTGCATTTTTTTTTGTGATTTTTCAACTTTTTTTTCATTCTTCATAAGGGTGGTTTTCTATAAACGTGCAAACAGTAGTAGATACGAAAGCCAGAATTACGAATATTGTTGCACGATGGCCAGGCTCTACACATGATTAGAGTCTGGGGAATTCAATAACTATTTGCTCGTTGCCGATGGTGGCTATCGAAATACCGAATATATGGTGACGCCGCATTTGAATCCACAAACAGCTGAGGAGCAATTGTATAACTCCAGCCACATTAGCACGCGTAATGTTGTTGAGCGATCATATGGTATATTTAAACGACGTTGGCCAGTATTATCAATGGGAATGCGAGTTCGTGTACGTACGGTACAATCTATTATCGTCGCTTGTGCCATTTTACACAACATTGCAATCGACGCATGTGAGAACCTCCCTGACGACGAAGTCGATCGAACCAGCAACGAAATGGCTGCATCTCAGAATTCAGTTGCATTTAGTGATAATAGTACGCGGAGCAACATAAGAGATCGATTAACTCGACAGTATTTCCACAGCTTATTGGTAGCTGGAATCGAATAGACTTGGGTGCAAGAAACGTTTAAGCCTTGGGATGTTCTTTAATATAATTACGTTTCCCAATTTTTTTGCTGTTAATGAATAAAAAACTTGTAATTTGTCATGTGGTTATGATTTGCTGGTTTATCGGTACCGGTTAGTTGTACGGAAGCGGTTATATTTTGATCAGATTAGCATATTGTCAGTGTCCTGAATCCAATCGAATTCGGTCAGGCCTAGTGGACTTTTACAACCGGTAGGAACCGGTTCATATTTTGTAACTGGCTTTGGTTCAAAACAATAACAACAGGCAATTGGTGGGTGAACGTCAAAAAATCGGCTAGAAAGTCGAGTCATGTCGCTTGCACCTGCGCTTTTTCGCGACATAGGATGGAGTAGGGAAGGCGGTGGCTAAGACCATAGCATTAACAAATGCAACGAGACTCAATGCCTAGGGGTATATTGAGCTCAGGCCGTATTGCCATAGTAGTATAGCGTCGTCTAACATTGGGCGCACAGACTACCTGGTCCCGTGCCTGTGTTTCGATATGGATCTTGGAGCGAAACCGACATACACACAATAGCTGATTTATCAAATGAATTTACATATTAAAATTATAATCATAATTATGTATTCGTGAAGTTATTTTTTAAATTTTAATGTCCGGGGAATTTGCACGTTTGCGTTTTTCACTCTCAATTTGTGCAGTAAGTAACTCAATGCGTAAACGGTGCTCCTCTAAACATTTTACTTGAACTGCACACTTCTCCTCGCGTTCTGCGTGCCACAACTGCATTTGTAGCTCATGGCGTTCTGCAGCTCGAATTTCCTCATTTTGGTAAAAATCGCTTTTGCATTTCTCACAGACTTGGCATCTTCGGCATTAGCGGTCAAATGACCATCCCCTACATTACGCTTTCTTTTTGGCTTACGCAAGCGTGTATGCATTGGATTAACTGAGACTTCTCGCTCATTTTGTTCAACATTCTTCCCATTGGAATTACCACTCTCCACATCTGGCAGATTCACACTGCTTTTATTTTGAATTTCACATAAATTTGCATAGTCTTCGTTTCGCGTATCGGTATGGTTTCCATTTTGCTCAACGTTCTCGTGCAAGATTTCTAATTCTTCGCTTATGGCGAAAATGAGCTCTTCTGTGCGATTGCCGTCTTTGATGTTGTTGGGTTTCGCGACAGAAGTGGACATACAGCCTGGGTTTGCGAACAAATCTTCGTCGTCATCGTCGGAATTTGGATCGAGACCTTCGATTGTTAAAGCAATCGCAGCGTGCAATTCCTGCTTCGAGCAGCTTAACACCTTGTCAATATTTTCTGGAGGTTCGCCGCCACCGGTGAGGTGACGGGCAAGATTGTTGGCAGCGTAGTCCTTCCGAAGAGCAGCTTTAATATTTTTAAATTTGCTTGCTAGGTTCTTGGCTGACCGGAATGTCTATAATAGGACCTCGTCAGAAAAAGGAAACACAACATAATAGGAAAACAAATTACCTTGGAAATTGATGCCGAATTGAATTCCTTTTCAACTTTCAGCCATGCTTCATTTTTCATTTGGTTATTTTGCATATTTGTGCGCTTGTCCAAAGCACCTTTCCGTGCTTCACTACAAGGTCGCTCAAAAGATTCTCTTCGTCCTCAGAATAATTTTGATTCCGGACCTTTGACGGACCGCCTTGTCTCTTTTCGTCGCGCTTTGATGCCATTTCGGTATTGAACAATTTTTTATTTGAAATTGACAAATAAATAATTTTCAATATCAGGTCGTAAACTGACAATTCAGCATATTGTCAGCGTCTCAAATCCCAGTCGTAAATTCTCGTTTACGACGGGTCTCAATTCTAATAGTTTTTGTGAACAAACCGAAAAGTTTTAGCTGAGGTGTAAGCGGCGTTGTATTATAAATCTGGATTTAACTACATCGAGAATTAGACCGCTTTACGACTCGGTCAACCAATTGGCCAATAGTCTTTTAGATAGTACATCAATCGTATCACATTATCAAAGATAAAAGTAGAGTAATATAATATAATATAATCTAATATAATATAACGTAAATACAAGAGTTAAAAAATTAATAAAATAAACTTATTCTTTAACAACTAAACATCCTCAGTTCAAAATTTTTGTGACGAGGATAAAGATATATAATTAAGAAGTAAGTTAAGAGTTGAGAAAAGATAATACTGCCTGCTTAAAACATCCTGCTTTCCTAATAGCTTTAGTGGCGTATGGGAGTGAGTTCCATAGACGGATTGTACTGACAAAGAACATTCTGGATGACGTTGTGTACTTAAAATTCGGGACTAATAGATTCAAAGTCCGTGTAGATTGGCAGAAACTTAGTTTGTTAAATAAGTACGGCGGCTTTTGTGAGTGTATTAGCTTATGCAAAAAACAGAGACTTCGCATTTTTAGGAAATTACAGATATCGCATCCGAGGATCTGCATTGCATATGAAGATATGTGATCAAATTTCTTTTTAGAAAAAACAAACCGGGCAACATTGTTAAAGGCCAGCTACAATTCGTTGAGTGACATTGAGTCCAGGTTACCGTATATTAGTTCACCATAAGAGACTTGAGGTATTATTAGAGCTTTGACCAGTTTCATCTTAGCGTCTCGTGGTAACAAATAGGCAGTTCTGTATAAATTACGCAAGGTATTATATATCTTCCGCACCACAAGGTTGATATGGTCAACACAAGTCAGTTTAGAGTTGATTTTATAACCTAAATTAGTTACCACATTATGAAAAATGATTTTATCTCCACTGAGAATAATATCAAGAAAGTTGTTTACGTCATTTGATGTATTTGCTAACGCAATCGCCTTAGATTTAGCTGCATTGAGAGATAGTTTATTTAGGTTAGCCCAGTTTGCTATACGTCTTAAGTCTTCATTCAGTCTACCAAATAAGTCTTCGGAAAGACCGATAGGTCGAGACATGTATAATTGGGTATTGTCTGCATATAAATGTATGGAGGCATTGTGGCAACAAGTAACTATATCATTGATGAAGAGAGTAAACAATAATGTTCCTAGGATCGATTCCTGTGGAATACCAGATGTGATTGGTTTTAGACTAGAGACTAGGTTATCGCATTGAACCTGTTGATGTCGCTCGAGGAGATAACTTCGCATTAACTTGATTGCAAAAGGGCTGAAATTATAGCTGGCTTCGAGCTAACACAGTGAGTTAATTATTGTCATAGGCTGGATGTATATCTTCAAGAATCTTTAACACGGATGACGCACAGCTGTGCCCTCTTCTGAATCCCGACTGGACGTCCGATAGAAAATGATTCGTAGTTATATGTTCAGTTATTTGCGTTGCCAATAACTTCTCATATACCTTCGATAAAGAAGGCAACAGACTTATCGGTCTAAACTCATTGCAAGAACTCGGAGACTTAGTTTTGGGGACCGGGACAACATTGGAAATTTTCCATTGACTAGGAAAAGTACTGCTAGTTACAGAGAAATTGAAAACGTGAGTAAGCGGAGAGATAACAACAGGAAGGAATAGTTTGATAAATCGTATGCTAATTCCATCGATTTCTACAGCATTCGACTTAATAGCAAATATAGCGTTTAACACTTCAGCCTCTGTAACCACTGAGAAATCGAAGCCATTGATATTTGGTCTACTGCCTACACTGAAAAACATATTATGGATACTATCATTAGTATTACCATCAGAACTACTGCCCAAAAAATGTCGCTTCATTTCATTTGGATCAAAATTACATTGAATTTTACTGTTGTTAGATATTCCCAACGAGCGAAGATTTTTCCAAAGCGTTTTAGGGGGCAAATTATTATTAAATTTTGTGTTTAGGTATGCTCTCTTGGCATTCCGAATGCACAGGGTAGCTTGGTTACGCAAAAGGCGGTAAGCTTCCCAGTGGTTTTTACTCTGAGATGTCTTCCATTCCCTGTATGCTCTACCCCGTTTTTTTATTAGATTTAAAATTTCTCTTGTAAACCATGGTTTCTTATTACTTCGAACTCTAATGGTTTTAAGAATTACAAATCTACTGAAGAGGTAGTGGACAAGATTATTAAAATATATCAACTTTTCATCTAACTGAGAAAATGAAAAACATCCGCTCCAGTCTAGACGAGAGGCCTCTTCATTTAATGCTTCTATCACTATGCCACTGAAATCTCTGTACGTCAATTCTATGTCGTGCTCTATTGCATTAAATTTTAAACCATAGGATAGGAAAATCATTTCATGTTCAGAGATACCCTCCATAGGAATTTGGTCAACATGGTTTACAAACTTAGTATTGTTAACGCATATAAGATCTAGCATGCTAGGTTTACTATTTGGCGCAAAGCGTGTCGCGAACTGGTTAAAAATGTTCAAGTCATAAGCCTGAAAATTACCAAGAATGCTTGTACTACGGGAATCATTAATAAGAAGATCAACATTAAGATCTCACTTGCGTCATCTGAACAATAAACTATCTTTGGGTTTAAAACCTCTCTGCAATAAATTGCAACTCCACCACCACGAATATTGCCTTTTCTGTCATTTCGCAGTAATACATAGTCATTAATTGCGTATGACCGATCATCAACGCTGCATCTAAACCAAGTCTCAATGATGCAAATTAAATCAATATTTTGCTCAGCAAATACATAAGAAAGATAATCTAATTTTTCAACCGTAAGACTACGAGTATTTAGGTGACATAAATTAAATGCATGTTCTTTTGAAATTTGATTTAGTATGAACCTTACATGCCCATTGTCAGCACAATCATTGGTCAATTTATCCATAATCAAAATAAACAAGCTGGATGATTTTAAGTAAGCTGTAAAAATCAATTAAAAATATTGAAAACATAAAGAGTAAAGTTAGGGAAATAAATACTATAAAAAATTTGAGAATAAACAAAAAATCAATAATGAGTAAATCATGTTTATCATATGTTTATAGTTGAGTACTTTTCTTCATGTGCTGACTGCTGCAATTTTATCAGCAGTCTCCTTTCATTAAGTTTCTGCGCTTCGCTTTGTTGACTAGCGCGGACGTACACACATCCACGAATTGAGAAAACAGCAGTGAGTCGCTTCTGTTTTTTCAGTTGCAGTGGATGCTGTAATATCTCGCGGTTATTCTTCGTTAGGCACTCATGTACAAATATTTTGCCATTTCCACTATGCCCAATATCACTGAGTGTCAATGGCCTTTTGCTTGTTTTACAAAAATTCGCAATTGCTCTTAAAAGCAAAGAGCGTTCGGCAGGCGAATTGAGCTTTATTATTATGGGTGAGTTGCCATTTTTGCTCTTTTGAATTCGAAAAACATCACGTATTGTTGACGCGCTTATTTGAACCGTGCGACATATGCTCTGAAATACTCAAGACAAATCCTCATTTGGCGTTTGGGGAACCCCACTTAACAATAAATCAGACAGCACCGCATTATTTTGGCATTCACTGAGCTGGCTTTTTAAATAAATTACATCTGATCTACGCTGTCTAAATTCACTTTCAGCCAACTCAACCCTTTTTTCCATTTTGCTATAATTGATTTTTAAATTTGCTATCTCCGCTACCAACTCACCAACTCTCTGCAAAACTCTGACTCTTTTAGATGTTCCACGATGCTCTCTTTCCACAGAATCATTTTTGCCTCTAGGCGCGAAATCTCACTCGAAATTGGCGGTGGACTCTCAATTGTTGAAGATTTAGCAAACGTTGGAGTGAGAAGTGGGGAAGATGCTGCCGCTGTTTGCCGAGTAGTTTTAGTATTTGGTCTTTGCGCCATATTATGAATTTATATTAAATTTATTTACGTATTTCAAAAGCAAGCAAAATATGAAAAAACTGATTCCACAAACTGGTTGCAAATGGTTTAACTAAGAACTTCCGCGTAATTTAAATAATCAAAATGACGTATATCTGTTTCTAAATGTATTTTATTGCAGCAAAGTAAGAACACGTCTACTCTCTTAGCATTTCCTCTAATTCTTCTGGGTTCAGATGTTACGCTCCTACTCCGATGCTTGCCGACAAGACGGATAATTTGCGGTCCACCATTGGAGACTTGGAGGAAGGGAGGACTTTTCCAAGTATTGCATTAACGTGCCGTGGTTGACTGCATCAACAGCTTTTAATAAGTCTAGCACTACGATTACTGTTCTGTGGTAGGGTTTTGGATTCAATACGCAATTTATCTGCGTGAGACATACGCTAGATAATTAAACACCTCTTTGCTAAGCATAAGCATGACTATGCCGTCTGAACCTACTGCTTTAGATGGTTTGGCATGAACGATGGCATCTTCAACCTCTTGAGCGGTGACGATAATTGGGGATGCACTGTGCTTTATGTCCGTCTCGTAGATGTTGTCGGCGCTCCTCGTCATTTTGTGAAGCGACGAGTATGTCGTCGATGTAAGCGAAAACAAAGGTCAGACCTCGAAGAGCTTCATGAATCCACCTTTGAAAAGATTGAGCCGCGTTTCGCAAACCGAACGGCATATATAAATACCCGTAGAGACCAAATGGTGTCGTAATAACTGTCTTGCGGACATCATCGGGATGTAAGGCGCGATAACCTCCGAAGAGATCTAAGTCCGAGCTTCTCTTCCAATTTGCGTCGTGCTCCTATTTTTTCCTACAAATTGGCGGGATGGGACCTACTTGTTTTATGCCGACTCTAAACGGCATCTGCAAGGCAGATGAGTTTTCACTGAGAGCTTTTCATGGCAGAAATACACTCGGAGCGCTTGCCAAACTCTGCCGCTTAGAAAAATTTTCTTCCAATTGAAAAAATTTGTTTCTAAAGTTTTTGGTGTTGCTTTATCCCGGGCAAGAACCCAGGATCTTCGGTGTGGTAGGCGGAGCACGATACCATCACACTACGGCGGCTGCATTGGCAACTGGTGGTAGGCTTTTTTCAGGTATATTTTGCTGAAGAATTTTCTTCTTCTAACATCGCTGTACAATCCTGCAAATACGGTATTGGGTACCTGTCTGATGTTGTCTGTGCATTCAACCTCCTGTAATCGCAGCACGGCCATCATGGCCCGTCTGATTTTTTTACCATATGCAACGGACTGGCATAGTTGCTGCTGGATGGACGTATAATACCCTGGCGCGTGAGAAGTTCGAATTCGGATTTTGCTATCTTAATTTTGTTGGGCTCAAGGCGTCGGGCACGTGCAAACACTGGTTGTCCTGTTGTCTCTATTCGATGTTGTGTCGTATGGCCTCGGGATGAGCGAACTGATGATAACGTAGTAATGTCTTCGAATTCCTGCAATATTTCTGGGCAGTTTCCGGTGCTGTCGAAGGTGCGGATTATCAACGAGTATACCTGTTTAAGAAATCACTTTGTTTTAACTTTCGTCAAGTTGTCGATTAAGTGGTTGTTTTTTAAGTCGATTAGAAGACCGTGATGGCGTATGCAGTCTGCGCCAATTATTGGAGTTTGGACATCTGCGATAGTAAAAGCCAAAACAAAGGTACGTCGAAGGCCGAGATCGAGGCTGAGATTGCGTTGGCCGAACGTGGCGATTGGACTGCCGTTCGCTGCATACTAATTTATGGTTGATTTGATACTAGAGGTTGCATATTTCCCAGGCAGTGCGGATATGTCGGCTCCGGTGTCGATTAAGAATGGGATGGCGGAGTTTTGGGTCGCTAATTGTTAGGCGGTTAACACTGGCGACCGCCGTGTGTTTTGGCCCAGTTGCCGCGAATAATCATTTTTAATCGTTGTCGTTGTTATTCGACTTGTTGTACTTACATGTTTGTCGGCAGTTTCTGCTATCGGCAGTTTCTGCTGTGGTACCAAATCTCGTCGGGGTAGGCGGGTGTACTGCTCCGAGCTCGTTCGGTAGATCGTTGTCGTGACCGTTGACGGGAGCGGTCGAATTGTCTATCACGCGCGCTATACATACGATCGAATATCTTTGATAATTGGTTCATAGCACTGCGCAAATCGTCGTATTCCCCTTTGGGGTCGGTTGCTGGAGCTGGAGTCATTGGTTGTTTACCTAACGTGCCTTACAGAGCAGAATCGCTATTGATTTGGAGGCTTATTGTGTCAACAACAGCGTCTTTATTTTGAGGTACTCCTCTGGTGGGCCTGTGCACGCCGCCACGGCTGCTTGAGCATAAATTGGTAAATGCTTTGTCCAAATGTTCTTGACGGCAGACTCATGCATAGCGTCGCCTGCTAACCTCATCATTTCGGAAAATAGTTGGCTCGGCTTTTGGTCCCCTAGCTGGGTTTCATTTAGCATTTGCTTCAAACGCTTTTGTTGGCTATCTGCACAGAAAGTAATAAGCCTTGTTTTTATGTACTCATATTTACCTTGTTCGGGTATTTGGCCTGCCGTTGTTAAAAAATCTTGTAGCATACGAGGTTCTAACGCTGCCATGACTGTGTTGAACTTTTGAATATCGCTTTTGATGCCCATTGCAGGGAACCAATAATCCAAGCTAAGGAACCAGCCTTCAATATTTCGTCGGCATGTCATGTTGACAGATACGGCGTTCACATCTTGAGGGAATATTTTGAATAAAATGCCACGATTTTCCAACGGTTTTTTTTTTTTTTTTTGAGGGGTAGAGCTGGTCCTGAAAAACACAAAAATATCATCCGCAACTCTAGGAAATTCTTAGTTTATGAGAAAAAAGCTTTTAAATTCCGAAATTTGGTAATATTACAAGTTAAGTTTTGCCCTTGAAATTCGCGTACAACTTGTCGAAAGTGGTACACAAGGACGCGTATTTCCGTCAATATTCAGAATCCATAAGCAGAATTTATATTTTTTTACTCGCTTAAAAGTTATTCGCGAAAAACCAGACGGTACTATTGTCGCTTTTTTTGTTGTTGCAATTAAACAAACGAAAACATACTATGAACGTGATGAGTAGTGTAGCCAGCTCCGCAACAATAAAAGTTACTTGTGTTTTTCTGAGGGAACATCATAAGGTGGTGGCAGTTCGACAAAAATGCAAGCAAACATGATACGAAATGTAATCAAAGAATATAAATCGTGTTGTATAAAAGCAAGTTAAAAAACCAAAAGAATTTTTGTATTTGTTGAACAAAAGCGAAGCAGTCGAAAATTTTTAATAAAAAATCGTGCGGTTTTTCAAGGTTCGATTCGAGCTCAAGGCCAGAACAATAATTTTTTCTAATGATAATTATTGTTATTTTTTAATTTTTCTAAATTTGAAAAATTGTATTTTGTTTTTTTTGGAATAGTAAGTAGAAAATTTTTCAGACAACCTGTCATAGCTGCGCAGATAGATCCATTTCGAAGGGTGCTAAGCCTTCATCATCAGTACGCTTTAGGCACGCTGCGCTATCCATTTAGCTATACAGCGGTGGTTTGTTTGACTGGCAAATTTGCTACTTCTATTCCTTTTACCAACTAAATTTATTCAGTGTTGCGCCATCTAGTGCAAATCACTGAAAATGCTGGATTTTTGTTTATTGTCAATTACTTTGTTTGACATTCCCCAGTGCTCATGGTTTATTAACAATTGTTTTTGTTTTTATCGGTCTATTGATAAATGATTCAAGGTTCGATTCGAGCTCAAGGCCAGAACAATAATTTTTTTCTAATGATAGTTATTGTTATTTTTTAATATTTCTAAATTTGAAAAATTGTATTTGGTTTTTTTGGAATAGCATGTAGAAATTTTTTCAGACAACCTTCCATAGCTGCGCAGATAGATCAATTTCGAAGGGTGGTAAGCCTTCATCATCAGTACGCTTTAGGCATGCTGCGCTAACAATTTAGCTATACAGCGGTGGTTTGTTTGACTGGCAAATTTGCTACTTCTATTCCTTTTAAACAAAAACAATTGAAAATTAAATAAATATAATCAAAGAATATAAATAAAGTTTTATTATAGGTAACTTAAAACAAAAAATAATAATTTTTTTATTTTATTAACAAAAGCGGTGCAGGCGAAAATTTTTAACTAAAATCGCGCGATATTTTATTAAAAATTGTTATGTTTCATGATACGAAAATTAAAGAAATTGTCACGGCACGCCCTTACTTCTAATTAGCCAGCGTTCATGGGTTAATCTTCAATACCGAAATATGCCTGCACATCTCTATTTCACCTCATTTGTACATACATGCAGTCGAAAGCAGTTATGTATATGCACTTTTCATGTTGTTTTTTGTATACTTTGTTGTTTGTTGTTGTCTAATTTTGTATTGCATTTTTTAAACCGCAATGCGACATTCTCCTTTGTTGCAGATGTGCATAATCAGGTGAACTTTTTCGGCAAACCGCTGCGCATTAGAATGATAGATTTCTAACATTTTTGCAGCATACAATTTATTTGTTAGCTGTCGTCAACCAAGGGAGAAGGATCACACTGCGGTAAGTACTTGCTTTGCGTCTTATTGTTCATTTTATAATTTATGTCGTTTTATAGAAATAAACCATCCATTCCATTCAATCTATTCAATGCACTTTGCCCCATTAGTCTGTCTTTATTATTGGTTAAATTCGCAAGCGAGGACGACGGCTAACATATTTATTTCATAGTGCTGCATATATAGCAGCATAATTTCATTTACATATCGCAGCCTGCATATTTTTAATAAATTTTAGCGACTTTGCCATACGTCGTATTTGTCCATGGCAACCGTTTGAAGGACAACGAATTGAGGGCATGCACCTGGAACGTCCTCTCCCTGAACGAGATTGGTGCAGATGCCTGGCTGGTTGATGTCCTCGTCAAAGCAAAATCTGACATCACCACCATCCAAGAAATGCGACGGACGAAGCAAGGAAGAAAGAGATCAAAAATTGTGACATTTATTGGAGTGGCCATACGAATAAGCGCAGTTCCGCCGTCGGACTCGTGATGGGAGAGAGCGTTTAGACCTGCGGACGAGCGTCTCGCCGCTATTCGAATAAAAGCAAAATTTTTCAATATATCAATCATCTGCGCCCATGCGCCGACAGAGGAGAAAGACGATGAGGTGAAAGACACTTTTTATGAACAATTAGAACGCACATACGACCGCTGCCCCGTCATGATGTAAAAGTTGTGCTTGGCGACTTTAACGCCAGGGTGGGCAAAAAAGGTGTTTTTGGCCCTGCAGTCGGAAAGTTCAGCCTACACAATGAAACTTCTCCTAACGTACTGAGTCTGATTGACTTTGTCGGTGCTCGAAACATAGTCATATCCAGCACGAGGTTCATGCATAAAAAGATACAACAAGCTCATGGCTGTCTCCTGATCGAAGTACTCGCAATCAAATCGATCACGTTGTGATAGACGGATGGCATGCCTCCAGTGTTTTAGATGTGCGCACGATCCGCGGACCTAACATCGACTCGGACCATTATCTCGTTGCAGCAAAAATACGCACCCGGCTCAGCGCGGCTAAAACAAAGGAACAAAAACCCATGGAAAGCTAGACGTCGAAAAGCTTCAATCACAACAGACTGCCAATGATTTCGCAACTCGACTCTCACGCCTGCTCTCTGAGAGCACAACTCATCCTGAAGGAATACAGGAGCAGTGGGAGCATATCTCCAAAACACTTCGTACTGCCGCCGTGGGAAAAATTGGTGACCTGCGGCCACGAAAAAACAACTGGTACAATGAAGAATGCCGCGTTGCAACCGGAAGAAAAAAAGCTGCCTACAGGCCTACGTTAAAAGCGAGCGCGACAAGAGGAGTGTATGAACGCAATCTTGAGTTGAAAAGGGAAGCGAGACGCCTTTTCAGGTAGAAAAAAGCAGAAGCAGAAAGGCGTGAGTGCGAGGAGCTTGAGCTGCTAGCCACCAGGAATAACGCCCGAAAATTTTACCAAAAAATAAGGCGACAGACGAAAGGTTGTAAGACCGGGACAAACTCCTGTAGGAACGAAAACGGCGAACTTGTAACTGATGTCCACAGAGTGCTTAGATTATGGAGGGAAAACTTCTCTGCTCTCCTAAATAGAGGCAGCAATTCACCGCGCAGAGACGAAGAATCCGATTCCGCAATTGATGATGATGGAATATATGTTCCCCCGCCCGATTATGACGAAGTTAGAATAGCAATAACCAGATTGAAAAACAACAAGGCCGTGGGCGCTGATGGATTGCTTGCGGAGCTATTCAAGTACGGCGGCGAGGAGTTGGTAAGGCGGATGCAGCAGCTTCTTAGCAAAATATGGACGGACGAGTGCGTGCCCGACGATTGGAATCTAACTGTTCTTTGCCCAGTTCACAAGAAGGGGGATACTGCAAAATGCACCAAACTATCGTGGAATCAGCCTTCTTAATATGGCGTATAAGGTCCTTTCAAGTGTATTGTGCGAAAGATTGAAGCCCACCGTGAACCGGCTGATTGGACCTTATCATTGCGGCTTCAGACCTGGTAAATCTACCATCGACTAGATTTTCACAATGCGCCAAATCTTGGAAAAACCCCGTGAAAAGAGAATCGACACACATCACCTCTTCGTCGACTTTAACCCTAGGACTTATACCCAACTTTTACTACGACTTCTTATACCCGGGTACAGGTGTGGCCCGTAGCCTGTTTTACCCGTTTTTTCTCATTTTTTCTGAGATACAAGTTATTTTTTTTTTAATGCAATGTTGTAGCTGACTGTCTTACGAACATTTTAAGTAGTTATAAACATATATGTGTATCCTGCTTCTAAGAATTGCGCGCATTCTAAGTCATTTCTAAGAAGTCAATTATTTCTATTGTTGTTAGAATTTTTAGGATACAACCTTTTTCGCGCACTCTTAATTATTTAGAAGAAGACATTATATTGTACCCTTGCTAGAATTTGCTGACAAACAACATTTGATATAATCCAACTACCTGGCAGGTAAGAAATGCTTCCAGAAACTTAAGGGTTGCAGCTATATAAACGGCAGTTTTGCGAGTTTATATTCATTGTAAAGCGTTCTTTTGAAGTGCGAAGTTGATTTATATTTGTGAAAATAACAAGTCAGAAAAAATTTAAAATATTACAACATGGATAGCAGAAGGAACATGGAATATTTGTCTTCGAATCAATATATCAGGTAAATACAAATAACTCAAATATAATTTCATAAATGGAATAAAAATTAATTATTTTTATATAGATTATCTGACGCTGAAAAAGAGCAGTACATACAAAACCTGTTTGACGAAATCTCAGATGATGAATTATTTTCCGACCCTGAAGGGGATGAAAGCGAACAAGTAGCAGTAGCAGATGGCGTGGTTGAATTGTATGTAGAAGACCCTGATTACACAATTGACAATGCCCAGTTAGATGAGGCTGATTACGAAGAATCTGACAATGAATCCGATGCTGCAGCTGAATTCGTAGCACGTGATAGTACCATATGGAGCTCACAGCCACGACTTGCACGCCAAACTAGGCAACAAAATATTTTGCGACAGCGAAGTGGGCCCGCAAGATCAACTACCAAGATGTCAATAGTCAATACATATAAATGTTTTATGACTCCGGAAATGGTGGATATTATAGTACGCTACACCAACAAAAAAGCAGAAGCTACATATGCGGAATTAAACGCAAAACATCCAGAGGCGGAACCAAAAACATGGAAGAAGGTTACTTTGAGCGAAATGTATGCGTTCCATGGAGTGCTTATTATGACTGGCGCTAACCGCAGCAATGCCGAATTTGTTTATTATTTAAAGTCGACGACAAACTATGGTCGACTGCATAATATAAAAGATATATAAATATACAACTCAAAAGATAAAATTTAAGATATATCGAGATTTCAACAATGTTATATTACAAACAAAGAAATATTAATGAACATTACTATTTAATATCAAAATATAATAATAATAAGAAATATGAGTAGAAATAAGATCTTATGCCGAAATCTTATACTGGCGGAATGCATCAGATTCCGCTCAGCATGATATCGGAATGCAGTGGATTTCAATCTCCCTGTTGGAATGCAACAAGATTCCAATCAGCACGTCATGGGAATCCGGCAGTGCTAAGAGTAGTGTAATGAGTATACGCCATCACATGGCATAAAAAAGTAACATGACCTGTGTTGTTGGAATGCAACGGATTCAAATCAGCTCGATGCCTGACCCATAAGATTATACTGCCGGAATGCATACGATTCCGGTCAGTGACTCATGAAAAAGCATGTTTTTTGCGTTGTTGGAATGCACCAGATTCCAATCAACACAGTACTGTCTTGTTCCTTCTTAATGATACATGTTGATAAATGTTCCTCCATCCATAAGCGAGATAGTTCCTGTTTTTTATCGAAGGAATAAAATGCCGGCAAATTAAATTAGCTTGTATATCTTAAATTAGATAGGCAAGTATTGCATTACGTATAGTGGCAAAAGTACATTCAAGACTGATGCAGCTATACAAGTCCTTGTAGTGGGCGCACCAGATAAGAAGAGGATTATTTTTAGCAAAGTTTCGTCGACAAAGGGGTAAATAGAAAGGAACGTAGTGTCTGGATACTCTAGGGGGAACCGCAAAAAACAAGCGGCTGAGGAGGTCCGCGGAATCAATTTCTCCAATAATGAGCTTATGGATGAACAATACCCCCAGTAATATTCTCCGATTTTCCAGAGTGGGTAAGTTAATAAGAAGAAGTCTACTTCTGTATGGAGGAGGGTGGAGACTTGAGTCCCAATTAAGGCCGCGCAATGCAAATATCAAAAATTGCTTTTGAACTGACTCAAGACGCTTTATATGCTTTTGAGAAACAGGGGACCAAACGCATGAGCAATACTCGAGTATTGGACGAACCAGAGATGTGTAAAGAACCTTAGTGAGGTACGGATCATCGAACTCTTTAGCCCATCTTTTAACAAATCCAAGTAAACACAACGCTTTGTTGGCTATAGATGAAATATGCATGTTAAAATTCAATTTCGGATCAAAAAGGACACCTAGATCATTTGCAATAGATATACGCTCCAAAGGCGTACCATCTATTACATAAGATTTCAATGCTGGCTTCACTCGGTGAAATATCATATGCTTACATTTAGAGCAATTTAAAGCTAGTAAATTTTTTGTGCACCAACATTGGAAAGAGTCCAAGTCGGCCTGAAGAAGATCCAAGGAACTCAAATCGGTAGGACAGTAAGTGTAGCAAAGTTTTACATCATCCGCATACATTATAGTATGGGAATATAATATTGCCTGTGGCAAGTCATTAATGAAAAGGGCAAAGAGCAAAGGGCCTAGATGACTTCCCTGGGGTACGCCGGAGGAAACTCCGAACGATTCCGACAGATTGCACTTGAACAGGACTTTGTGGGTCCGGTTTGAAAGATAGCTTTTCAACCACATTAATAGGTGAAACGGAAAGCCCAGTAAATCAAGCTTATGAATAAGCAACTCATGGTTGACGGTATCAAATGCTTTGCTGAAGTCCGTGTAGATGACATCCGTTTGCTTGTTCGCTAAAAATCCTTCCATCACTATAGAGGTGAATACAAGCAAATTTGTAGTGGTTGACCTTTGACGAATAAAACCGTGTTGGCATGCAGATAAAAGACTAGAACACTGATATTGCAGTTGACTGGTGACAATCTGTTCAAAGACTTTAGAAATGACTGAAAGTTTAGCAATACCCCTGTAGTTTTCAACTTTTGACCTACTACCTTTTTTATGCAGGGGTATAATAAAATACTGTTTCCAAAGTGCCGGGAATGACGCAGATCCCAGAGATAGCTCAAATAATTTTTTAAATAGGCTCATACATGTTTTCGGCGCAGTACCTAAGCACGCAACTAGGAACACCGTCCGGTCCCGGAGAAAAGGTGGGCTTCAAAGATTGAAGAACAATATTACCATCAATAGCAGGATTCCTAATGTAATTTGAGCTATCTAAGTGATATCCGAGCTGTGGACCATGATGAACTACAGCTTTGAGCAGTCATATAAGCCAAGTGAATATCTAACGGTAGACGAGCAGCTCTTTCCATATCGTGGCCGCACCCGTTTCACGCAATACATCCCATCGAAACCGGCAAAATATGGCATCAAAGTGTGGTGGGTATGTGATGCCAAAAAGGCATATCCACTGCATGGACAAATATATACTGGCCAAGCACCTACGGGACGGGAAACTAACCAGGGTGAACGCGTGGTCAAGGATTTAGTAAGCCGCTTTCATGGAACCGGCCGAAATATAACAATGGACATTTTTTTTACATCCCTAAATCTACTGGAAAGCTTGTCATCCATGAATTTGACGGCAGTTGGAACTCTGCGGAAAATAAGCCCTACATACCAAAGGAGATGTTGGCACACAAAGATCGTGCAGAGAGGTCAAGTACATTCGGTTTTAGGCCCAACATATCCATTTGCTCCTATGTGCCGAAAAAAACAAGGCAGTTATATTACTACCATCAATGCATGACGATGATCACATTGGCGAAAGCGGCAAACCAGAAATGATCGAGTTTTATAACAAGACAAAAGGAGGAGGGGACGTGATGGACCAATTGCTTTGAGAATATACTTGCCAAAGGATGACAAGGCGTTCGCCGTTTTCCCTATTCTTCAATATGATTAATTTGACGGCACTGGCAGCGTACATCATATATTATGAGAATAATCCCAACATCAGATGCACCAATGCGAAGCGTAAGAGATTTCTTCGCCAGCTCGCCAAGGAACTGTCTATGCCCATAATTGAAGAGCGGTCGGTGAATCAGCAAGTGATGCGGAACTTCAACACAAAAATTGCAGTCGCGAGTTTCATAAGTACGGCCTTGCAAGGAAGTGCTGACAGTAGGCCATCAGCGTCTGCAGCTGCTGGTGCAAAACCAAAGAAACAGCAGGTTGGAAGCTGTTTTCTCTGCTACATCCATGACCAACACAGAAGACGAATGCGTAACATGTGCAGAATATGTCAGCACCCAATATGCATACAGCATGTTTCAAATACATTTAAATGTAACATTTGTGAAAATAATGAAGGCAATTGAATAATTTAAATTTGTTTGCAAATTTAGTTATAAGAAATAATCAATAAAATAATATTTCATAAAGAAAATAATAAAAAAAATTTTTTTTCCTTATCGCGATCACGTATTCTCATACAAAACACTTGAAAAGTGTACAAGATTTATATGGATTTATATGATAGTGACGTCATCACTCTAATAAAAGCAGTCTCTTTCTAACAGTGATTTAAAACGTCCATATCTTCGTTATATTTAATGATATTAAAATAAAAAATTAAGAAAAAAAAACTTTTTTAAAAATAAGCTTTTATTACTGGTTAATAAAATTAACTAAAAATTAAAAAATAAATTGACTGTAAAGAAATATAACACTTTAGGAGTTCATTGTAACCTTTAGCAATAATTAGGTTTCTTCGTCTGCGACAAAAAATTTCCACATTGTACATAATTTTCACGGATTTATTAAATCGTTTATATTTGATGATGACTTACCTTTGCAATCACTTACAGAAGGTGTCTGAAAAATGTAGAAATTTTGGGCACTTTTTTTATGACCTCACTTTTCTCTTTATTTTTTCTTTTCGTAGCACTGCTGGGATAATCTCTTTTCCTTTCACTCATTGTTTTTTTACAAATCTCTACTAACACTATTTTAAGGAGAACGAATTATTTGTATTGTATTACAATGTAATTCACAATTAAATTAATAATCAATCTTGTCATTTCAGAAGTAAAATAAAATTGGGAAGTTTTTGTTAATTTTTGCACGTACTTTGGGGGCCCTCGTGGTTTGGGGGCCCCGTATAATTGATACGGCTGATACGGCGGTAGCTACGCCCCTGATTTGCAACCTTCTACCAACGTTCGAATCACTAAACTGTTGAATTAATAACTCCACTATTCAAAAAAAAATGGCCTTTATTAACGTACTTCACAATAACGCTTATACTTCGCAACTGATAGCTTGCTTAAATCAAACTGATTGGTCGTGCCTTAACTGTTGCTGCTTTTATACTGTTTGGTTTCCTCGTTGACATATTTCTAGGCGTTTCTATTTCTAGAATTTACTAGTTAGTTACCAGCTATAAGGTTACCAGCTATAAAATTACCAGCTATAACCACGTTTATAGCTTCTCATGTGCTCGTGTATATGTGAGTGATACTTGCACAAACAATTGCTTACTTTTGGGAGTATCACAGATACATTCATGTGTTTGTGCGTTGCTCTCCGCTGCTTCTATGGACATGTGTATAGACATAATGATTGACTTGTTGATATGCATAAAAGGCACTGCTTAGTATTGGCTTAGAGATGATAGTATCCCTTAGCGTTGCTAATATTCGTCACAATATGCATGCGAAGCCGAAATAAAGACATGAATTAATAATACCTACATATCTATTTACATCCGTCCTATTCGATTTGCCTGACATTTGGTATATAAATTTGCCTATATTAGTATTTACGATCCTTTTTTCCCGGAAGTAGACCAGAGAAGGGCTGGGACTGGGAAAAGGACTAGGACTGTGACTGAGACTTGAAGTGGGAATGGGATTCGAACAAAATACATACCACGCCCTGGGATACGCAATATGGGATGAAGAAGAATGAGAAAAACTTCAGAGAAGAGAAAAGATGGAATGAGAAGAAGACTGAGCAAGAGACAGAGTGAGACGAAGATAAGAATAGATGAAGCGAAAAAGACGGAGGGAGGAGTGAATGAAAGGATTAGAAAAAGTGAAGAAGGGGAGGGCAGATTTAGACGGAAAAAGCTTATAAAAATGTATGCAGATACACCAAATTTAGGGCAGAACAAATTCTGCCGGTTCTGCTAGCTATTATTATAAAATAGGATGCTAGGGTAAATACCCGCTGATTCTTTTGCTTAACGGCCACCACTGTGAGTACCTTAGTAATGTAAATAGGCAGCATATATGAATGCAGCTGTTTCTTAACCAAGAGAGCAGCTTTTACCCTTCCTTCCGGGTTAGCAGAAGTTCGCTCGTCACCACTTTAATGTGTTGGAGGTTTATCTGTGCAGCGCCATTATGCGCCATTATCCCTCTCCAACACCTTCGTCGTGACGTCTACGTCTTGCCCTTTTGTATGAGATCAATCCCTAATACCGCCAAGAAAATTTGGAATTGCGAAAAAGGGGTCGTGGGACCTCCAATACAAATGGAATACTGCATAAAGATATGGCTCTGGAGCATATTGGTTGAACACATTGCAAGCAGACATATATTATGTATAGATAGGTAAGGGTTTAACCTGTTACAGTATCCAGATCGAAGTTGAGGTAGAGTGCCGCGCCTCCCTAAGGAGAGTGCTTTCCTCTTCTGCGAGTTCAGTGTATTTATCTTTATGAATTGGGTATACGGGCAACTCCTCCCAAGCCTTTTTGAGGATATCAGTGACGATCTGTTTGTAGTTTTTTCTTCATACGGCTGTATTCTCAGGTGCCGTATTTCCTCATAATGCTTGCGGAGATGAATTCTTAAGCCCCTGGGGGGTGTCGCCTTTTCAATAAGGTGTCTGTTGGGATGCTTTAGTTTCTGTGTAATCAACAGATACTGTTTGTTCAGCATTTCATTTCTCTCCCTAAATGTGGAGTACTCTCGCCTCATTGTGTAGGTGGTGTCCTGGGGACATAAGAAAACAGCCCGTACCGGTTCTGAGGGCAGTGTTTTGGAAGTTCTTCCGGCAAGAGATTTGAATATGTTATTATTACTCTGGATTTTGTTTGCGGTTGCATACTCGCCAAAATATAGGTCCTGATCGAAAGTCACACCTAGTATTTTTAGGTGAAAGACAGTTGGTAGCGTAATGCCATCGACGTGGATGTCCAATATCGTCGACATTTGCCGTATCCATGTTGTAAATTAGGTCGCTGATAATTTGGTCGGTGACAATGTCAGGTTCCGTGAGGCAAAAAAACTGGAGAGATCAGGTAGAAAACTTTTTATTTTGTTACAATGCTCATCAATGGGTGGGCCGGGATCTGTGGCCATAATCGTGCAGTCATCGGCGTAGGATATAATGGTGACTTCTTCTGGTGGCGAAGGTGGTCATCGGACACCACCCTCTGGTACCCCTTATTTAATTTCATTTCATTTCATTTATTTGAGTTTTTTTGTACAAGTAAGACATAGTCTTTTAGATAGTACATCAATCGTATCACATTATCAAAGATAAAAGTAGAGTAATATAATATTGTCACGGATATTAGCATCACTAAGCTATACCATCACTAAGGCGATGCTAAGGCCATGCCAAACAGTATTTACGTCAATAATCAAATCATGTATACACATATATAAGGCAGCCGAAAGAGATGTCACACACAGATGCATTTACTTATACGCCTATGTGTGTGCAAGAGACTGTAAACTACAAACTCACATACATCTGAGAGACGCTGGAAAGTAGAAAATTGTAAACAAGTAGAAACTATATGAGAACTATAAACACTCGAAATAGTTGGTAAGTTCTGGAAATAGAAGAGCCTAGATGTATGCAGCGTAAACTATAAAAGCGGCACAAGCGAGTAAAAAGTAATTCAGTTTGAGTTGAGCTATCCATCAGTTATTGATTAAGCACGCGATCTGGTGGCCAATAGTAGAGTTTAATTTGAGTTATCAATCAGTTTGGTTATTAAGCCAGCGAGTAGCAAAGTATAAGTGTTATTGTGAAGTACTTTAACAAAGGCCATTTTTCCATTACTCAATATTGGAGTTATTTATTCAACAGTTTAGTGATTCGAATTTAGCAGAGGATTGCAAATAAGAGGATTTGCAAGTAAATTCGTTACAATTGGTGTCAGAAGAGGAATTGTTGAATAAATTCCAGAGGACAACAAGGACATGGCAAAGTTAAGTGAATTGAAGATCTCGCAACTGAAGAAGGAGTTGGAGAGCCGTGGATTGAATACAAGCGGCGTTAAACTCGAACTTCAGGCACGGCTACGAGAGGTAATGGAAGCAGAAGGAATTGATGTGGAAGAGTATGTCTTTCATCTTGATGGCGAGGAGACAACAAAAATTGAAGAGAAAAACGAAACATCGCAGACGGTTACCAGTACAGACTTGAACATGATTTTAGCTGCAATATCTGCTCAAACATCGACAGTGTCATCTCAACTGGCAGAACAGCAGACATATATGGGATCACAGGAGAACCGTATAACATCCAACATGGAAGAGCAGAAGACATATATGGCATCACAACTAGAATCGCAGAAGAACCGTATAACAGCGAAGATTGAATCACAGGAGACACGTATTTCGGAAATGTCAGCACAAATTTCAGCACAGATATCACTTCAGATCTCCACACAACTAGAAGAGCAGGAAGCCCGTATATCATCTAAACTGGAAGCGCATATGGAAGAAAAACTAACCCAGTTTCATGAAGGCTTCAGTGGTCGACAGGATAAAATCGAGGCCGAGATGGATGCCTTGAGAGGACGTATCGAGCAGTTACAACTAAATCGTCCAGCAGTTTCAGCGAGTAATCCAAAGGTAAAAACACCATCCTTTGACGGTTCTGTTCTTTTCCAGGTCTTTAAGCTACAGTTTGAGAAGACCGCAGCAGTGAACAACTGGAATGTGGAAGATAAAGTTGCCGCACTCTTCGTAGCATTGAAAGGACCAGCTGCCGAAATCTTACAGACTATTCCAGAGTACGAACGGAACAGTTATGACGCATTGATGGCTGCTGTAGAACGGCGATACGGAAGCGAACACAGGAAACAGATATTTCAAATAGAATTGCAAACCCGCTACCAAAAAGCTAACGAGACTTTGCAGGAGTTTGCTTCGGACATTGAAAGATTGGATCATCTTGCAAATGCGGACGCACCCGTGGAATACACTGAAAGGGTAAAAATCCAGAGTTTCATAAATGGCATACGGGACGTGGAAACGAAGCGGGCTACATATGCGAATCCAAAACTAACGTTTGCTGAAACGGTATCGCATGCACTGACTCAGGAAACAGCCTCACTTTTGAGTAAGCCAGCGTACAAAGCTCATCGCGTGGAAGTAGAAAGGCCAGAGTGGGTAGACGCAATATTGGAGGCACTGAAAGGATCGCAAAAGCGAAGTGAAAAAGTTATCAAATGCTTCAAATGCGGGAAGTCCGGTCACATAGCACGTCATTGCGATCTTGGTCTTAATAGTTTCATCAATGTGGGTGGCCGTAAACGTAAAGCTGGAGGAGATGAGCAAGAGCGAGTAAGAGGTAGCAAATTGGTAGAAAATCGAGCAGTCTTACCGTCAGAGGGAATGTGGATGGCAAAGAACGAGTACTGACTGTAGGTACGGGCGCATCTCATTCCTGGATCCGATCTGACTTGGTCAACAGGAGAGTAAAACTGTTACCTGGGGCAAAGTTGCGTACGGTCACTGGCGAGTATAACCAAGTTCAGGGAGAAGTGATATGTGAAGTATTGATTGGGAAGGTCATGGTTCTACACAAATTTGTTGTGGCGGAGATTGTTGATGAAGTTATATTGGGAGTGGATTTCTTGGTTGACCATGACATCAAGATCGATATGCAGAGAAGGGTGATGCGTTATGAGAACCGAGATGTGTCACTTAACTTTAGTTTGGAAAAAGGGTTCAGCAGTAATCGGGTACTGGTGGAGAAGACTCGACGAAGGCCACGAAATTCAAAGGTAAAGGTTGATGGAACAAATGGGCCAAACAAATCAAAACCGAGGGTACCTGCGAGAGAAACACTGGCACTGACAAGGCCCGTACAAAGTTGTGAAGAAGATCAGTGATACCATCTACCGCATACAAACCACTGGGAAACCACGGATTATAAGAGTGGTACATTTGGAGATGCTAGCGGCAGTTAGATCGGGAGATTTGTCTGATCGGGATGATCAGACTTAGGTGAAGGGCAGTGTCATGGATATTAGCATCACTAAGCTATACCATCACTAAGGCGATGCTAAGGCCATGCCAAACAGTATTTACGTCAATAATCAAATCATGTATACACATATATAAGGCAGCCGAAAGAGATGTCACACACAGATGCGTTTACTTATACGCCTATGTGTGTGTAAGAGACTGTAAACTACAAACTCACATACATCTGAGAGACGCTGGAAAGTAGAAAATTGTAAACAAGTAGAAACTATATGAGAACTATAAACACTCGAAATAGTTGGTAAGTTCTGGAAATAGAAGAGCCTAGATGTATGCAGCGTAAACTATAAAAGCGGCACAAGCGAGTAAAAAGTAATTCAGTTTGAGTTGAGCTATCCATCAGTTATTGATTAAGCACGCAATCTGGTGGCCAATAGTAGAGTTTAATTTGAGTTATCAATCAGTTTGGTTATTAAGCCAGCGAGTAGCAAAGTATATGTATATTGTGAAGTACTTTAATAAAGGCCATTTTTCCATTATTCAATATTGGAGATATTTATTCAACAATTTAGTTATTCGAACTTAGCAGAGGATTGCAAATAAGAGGATTTGCAAGTAAATTCGTTACAATATAATATAATCTAATATAATATAACGTAAATACAAGAGTTAAAAAATTAATAAAATAAACTTGTTCTTTAACAATTAAACATCCTCAGTTCAAAATTTTTGTGACAAGGATAAAGATATATAATTAAAAATTAAGTTAAGAGTTGAGAAAGATAATACTGCCTGCTTAAAACATCCTGCTTTCCTAATAGCTTTAGTGGCGTATGGGAGTGAGTTCCATAGACGGATTGTAATGACAAAGAACATTCTGGATGACGTTGTGTACTTAAAATTCGGGACTAATAGATTCAAAGTCCGTGTAGATTGGCAGAAACTTAGTTTGTTAAATAAGTACGGCGGCTTTTGTGAGTGTATTAGCTTATGCAAAAAACAGAGACTTCGCATTTTTAGGAAACTACAAATATCGCATCCGAGAATCTGCATTGCATATGAAGATATGTGATCAAATTTCTTTTTAGAAAAAAACAAACCGGGCAACATTGTTAAAGGCCAGCTGCAATTCGTTGAGTGACATTGAGTCCAGGTTACCGTATATTAGTTCACCATAGGAGACTTGAGGTATTATTAGAGCTTTGACCAGTTTCATCTTAGCGTCTTGTGGTAACAAATAGGCAGTTCTCTATAAATTACGCAAGGTATTATATATCTTCCTCATCATAAGGTTGATATGGTCAACACAAGTCAGTTTAGAGTTGATTTTATAACCTAAATTAGTTACCACATTATGAAAAATGATTTTATCTCCACTGAGAATAATATCAGGAAAGTTGTTTACGTCATTTGATGTATTTGCTAACGCAATCGCCTTAGATTTAGCTGCATTGAGAGATAGTTTATTTAGGTTAGCCCAGTTTGCTATACGTCTTAAGTCTTCATTCAGTCTAGCAAATAAGTCTTCGGAAAGACCGATAGGGCGAGACATGTATAATTGGGTATCGTCTGCATATAAATGTATGGAGGCATTGTGGCAACAAGTAACTATATCATTGATGAAGAGAGTAAACAATAATGGTCCTAGGATCGATTCCTGTGGAATACCAGATGTGATTGGTTTTAGACTAGAGACTTGGTTATCGCATTGAACCTGTTGATGTCGCTCGAGGAGATAACTTCGCATTAACTTGATTGCAAAAGGGCTGAAATTATAGCTGGCTTCGAGCTTGAAAAGAAGTATTTTGAAATCAACCGTATCAAAAGCTTTGGAGAAATCCAGTAGCACTAACACAGTGAGTTCATTATTGTCATAGGCTGGACGTATATCTTCAAGAATCTTTAACACGGATGACGCACAGCTGGTCCCTCTTCTGAATCCCGACTGGACGTCCGATACAAAATTATTTGTAGTTATATGTTCAGTTATTTGCGTTGCCAATAACTTCTCATATACCTTCGATAAAGAAGGCAACAGACTTATCGGTCTAAACTCATTGCAGGAACTCGGAGACTTAGTTTTGGGGACCGGGACAACATTGGAAATTTTCCATTGACTAGGAAAACTACTGCTAGTTACAGAGAAATTGAAAATGTGAGTAAGCGGAGAGATAACAACAGGAAGGATTAGTTTGATAAATCGTATGCTAATTCCATCGATTTCTACAGCATTCGACTTAATAGCAAATATAGCGTTTAACACTTCAGCCTCTGTAACCACTGAGAAATCGAAGCCATTGATATTTGGTCTACTGCCTACACTGAAAAACATATTATGGATACTATCATTAGTATTACCATCAGAACTACTGCCCAAAAAATGTTGCTTCATTTCATTTGGATAAAAATTACATTGAATTTTACTGTTATTAGATATTCCCAACGAGCAAAGATTTTTCCAAAGCGTTTTAGGGGGCAAATTATTATTAAACTTTGTGTTTAGGTATGCTATCTTGGCATTCCGAATGCACAGGGTAGCTTGGTTACGCAAAAGGCGGTAAGCTTCCCAGTGGTTTTTACTCTGAGATGTCTTCCATTCCCTGTATGCTCTACCCCGTTTTTTTATTAGATTTAAAATTTCTCTTGTAAACCAAGGTTTCTTATTACTTCGAACTCAAATGGTTTTAAGAGGTACAAATCTACTGAAGAGGTAGTGGACAAGATTATTAAAATATTTCAACTTTTCATCTAACTGAGAAAATGAAAAACATCCGCTCCAGTCCAGACGAGAGGCCTCTTCATTTAATGCTTCTATCACTATGCCATTGAAATCTCTGTACGTCAATTCTATGTCGTGCTCTATTGCATTAAATTTTAAACCATAGGATAGGAAAATCATTTCATGTTCAGAGATACCCTCCATAGGAATTTGGTCAACATGGTTTACAAACTTAGTATTGTTAACGCATATAAGATCTAGCATGCTAGGTTTACTATTTGGCGCAAAGCGTGTCGCGAACTGGTTAACAATGTTCAAGTCATAAGCCTGAAAATTACCAAGAATGCTTCTACTACGGGAATCGTTAATAAGAAGATCAACATTTAGATCTCCGCAGATCACGACACGTTGGTATTTAACTGTAAATTCAGAAATTTTCTTAAATAACTCTTCCAAATCGTTAGTCCTACTCGGGTTATAAACACACGCTACGAAGCAGGTTGTTCGTGAGTCACCTATTTCAATGAAAATATATTCAACCACACTTGCGTCATCTGAACAATAAACTATCTTTGGGTTTAAAACCTCCTGCAATAAATTGCAACTCCACCACCACGAATATTGCCTTTTCTGTCATTTCGCAGTAATACATAGTCATTAATTGCGTATGACCGATCATCAACGCTGCATCTAAACCAAGTCTAAATGATGCAAATTAAATCAATATTTTGCTCAGCAAATACATAAGAAAGATAATCTAATTTTCAACCGTAAGACTACGAGTATTTAGGTGACATAAATTAAATGCATGTTCTTTTGAAATTTGATTTAGTATGAACCTTACATGCCCATTGTCAGGACAATCATCGGTCAATTTATCCATAATCAAAATAAACAAGCTGGATGATTTTAAGTAAGCTGTAATAATCAATTAGAAATATTGAAAACATAAAGAGTAAAGTTAGGGAAATAAACACTATAAAAAAATTGAGAATAAACAAAAAATCAATAATGAGTAAATCATGTTTATCATATGTTTATAGTTGAGTACTTTTCTTCATGTGCTGACTGCTGCAATTTTATCAGCGGTCTCTCTGTCATTAAGTTTCTGCGCTTCGCTTTGTTGACTAGCGCGGACGTACACACATCCACGAATTGAGAAAACAGCAGTGAGTCGCTTCTGTTTTTTCAGTTGCAGTGGATCCTGTAATATCTCGCGGTTATTCTTCGTTAGGCACTCATGTACAAATATTTTGCCATTTCCACTATGCCCAATATCACTGAGTGTCAATGGCCTTTTGCTTGTTTTACAAAAATTCGCAATTGCTCTTAAAAGCAAAGAGCGTTCGGCAGGCGAATTGAGCTTTATTATTATGGGTGAGTTGCCATTTTTGCTCTTTTGAATTCGAAAAACATCACGTATTGTTGGCGCGCTTATTTGAACCGTGCGACATATGCTCTGAAATACTCCAGACAAATCCTCATTTGGCGTTTGGGGAACCCCACTTAACAATAAATCAGACAGCACCGCATTATTTTGGCATTCACTGAGCTGGCTTTTTAAAGAAATTACATCTGATCTACGCTGTCTAAATTCACTTTCAGCCAACTCAACCCTTTTTTCCATTTTGCTATAATTGATTTTTAAATTTGCTATCTCCTCTCTCTGCAAAACTCTCTCCTCTGACTCTTTTAGATGCTCCACGAATCTTCTCTTTCCACAGAATCATTTTTGCCTCTAGGCGCGAAATCTCACTCGAAATTGGCGGTGGACTCTCAATTGTTGAAGATTTAGCAAACGTTGGAGTGAGAAGTGGGGAAGATGCTGCCGCTGTTTGCCGAGTAGTTTTAGTATTTGGTCTTTGCGCCATAATATGAATTTATATTAAATTTATTTACGTATTTCAAACGCAAGCAAAATATGAAGAAACGGATTCCGCAAACTGGTTGCAAATGATTTAACTAAGAACTTCCGCGTAATTTAAATAATTAAAATGACGTATATCTGTTTTTAAATGTATTTTATTGCAGCAAAGTAAGAACACGTCTACTCTCTTAGCATTTCCTTTAATTCTTCTGGGTTCAGATGTTACGCTCCTACTCCGATGCTTGCCGACAAGACGGATAATTTGCGGTCCACCATTGGAGACTTGGAGGAAGGGAGGACTTTTCCAAGTATTGCATTAACGTGCCGTGGTTGACTGCATCAACAGCTTTTAATAAGTCTAGCACTATGATTACTGTTCTGTGGTAGGGTTTTGGATTCAATACTCAATTTATCTGCGTGAGACATACGCTAGATAATTAAACACCTCTTTGCTAAGCATAAGCATGACTATGCCGTCTGGACCTAATGCTTTAGATGGTTTGGCATGAACGATGGCATCTTCAACCTCTTGAGCGGTGACGATAATTGGGGATGCACTGTGCTTTATGTCCGTCTCGTAGATGTTGTCGGCGCTCCTCGTCATTTTGTGAAGCGACGAGTATGTCGTCGATGTAAGCGAAAACAAAGGTCAGACCTCGAAGGGCCGCGTTTCCCAAACCGAACGGCATATATAAATACCCGTAGAGACCAAATGGAGTCGTAATAACTGTCTTGCGGACATCATCGGGATGTAAGGCGCGATAACCTCCGAAGAGATCTAAGGCCGAGCTTCTCTTCCAATTTGCGTCGTGCTCCTATTTTTTCCTACAAATTGGCGGGATGGGACCTACTTGTTTTATGCCGACTCTAAACGGCATCTGCAAGGCAGATGAGTTTTCACTGAGAGCTTTTCATGGCAGAAATACACTCGGAGCGCTTGCCAAACTCTGCCGCTTAGAAAAATTTTCTTCCAATTGAAAAAATTTGTTTCTAAAGTTTTTGGTGTTGCTTTATCCCGGGCAAGAACCTAGGATCTTCGGTGTGGTAGGCGGAGCACGATACCATCACACTACGGCGGCTGCATTGGCAACTGGTGGTAGGCTTTTTCAGGTATATTCTGCTGAAGAATTTTTGTCTTCTAACATCGCTGTACAATCCTGCAAATACGGTATTGGGTACCTGTCTGATGTTGTCTGTGCATTCAACCTCCTGTAACGCAGCACGGCCACCATGGCCCGTCTGATTTTTTTACCATATGCAGCGGACTGGAATAGTTGCTGCTGGATGGACGTATAATACCCTGGCGCGTGAGAAGTTCGAATTCGGTTTTTCTATCTTAATTTTGTTGGGCTCAAGGCGTCGGGCACGTGCAAACGCTGGTTGTCCTGTTGTCTCTATTCGATGTTGTGTCGTAAGGCCTCGGGATGAACGAACTGATGATAGCGTGGTAATGTCTTCGAATTCCTGCAATATTTCTGGGTAGTTTTCGGTGCTGTCGAAGGTGCGGATTATTAACGAGTATACCTGTTTAAGAAATCACTTTGTTTTAACTTTCGTCAAGTTGTCGATTAAGTGGTTGTTTTTTAAGTCGATTAGAAGACCGTGATGGCGTATGCAGTCTGCGCCAATTATTGGAGTTTGGACATCTGCGATAGTAAAAGCCCAAAGAAAGGTACGTCGAAGGCCGAGATCGAGGCTGAGATTGGTTGGCCGAACGTGGTGATTGGACTGCCGTTCGCTGCATATTATTTTATGTTTGATTTGATACTAGAGGTTGCATATTTCCCAGGCAGTGCGGATATGTCGGCTCCGGTGTCGGTTAAGAATGGGATGGCGGATTTTGGGTCGCTAATGGTTAGGCGGTTAACACTGGCGACCGCCGTGTGTTTTGGCCCAGTTGCCGCGAATAATCATTTTTAATCGTTGTCGTTGTTGTACTTACATGTTTGTCGGCAGTTTCTGCTATCGGGGCCAAATTTTCTGTGGTACCAAATCTCGTCGGGTAGGCGGGTGTACTGCTCCGAGCTCGTTCGGTAGATCGTTGTCGGGACCGTTGACGGGAGCGGTCGAATTGTCTATCACGCGCGCTATACATACGATCGAATCTCTTTGATAATTGGTTCAAAGCACTGCGCAAATCGTCGTATTCCCCTTTGGGGTCAGTTGCTGGAGCTGGAGTCAATGGTTGTTTACCTAACGCGCCTTGCACAGCAAAATCGCTATTGATTTGGAGGCTTATTGTGTCAACAATAGCGTCTGTTATTTTGAGGTACTCCTCTGGCGGGCCTGTGCACGCGGCCACGGCTGCTTGAGCATAAATTGGTAAATGCTTTGTCCAAATGTTCTTGACGGCAGACTCATGCATAGCGTCGCCTGCTAACCTCATCATTTCGGAAAATAATTGGCTCGGCTTTTGGTCCCCTAGCTGGGTTTCATTTAGCATTTGGTTCAAACGCTTTTGTTGGCTATCTGCACAGAAAGTAATAAGCCTTGTTTTTATGTACTCATATTTACCTTGTTCGGGTATTTGGCCTGCCGTTGCTAAAAAATCTTGTAGCATACGAGGTCCTAACGCTGCCATGACTGTGTTGAACTTTTGAATATCGCTTTTGATGCCCATTGCAGGGAACCAATAATCCAAGCTAAGAAACCAGCCTTCAATATTTCGTCGGCATGTCATGTTGACAGATACGGCGTTCACATCTTGAGGGAATATTTTGAATAAAATGCCACGATTTTCCAACGGTTTTTTTTTTTTTTTGAGGGGTAGAGCTGGTCCTGAAAAACACAAAAATATCTTCCGCAACGCTAGGAAACTCTTAGTTTATGAGAAAAAGGCTTTTAAATTCCGAAATTTGGTAATATTACAAGTAAAGTTTTGCACTTGAAATTCGCGTACAACTTGTCGAAAGTGGTACACAAAGACGCGTATTTCCGTCAATATTCAGAATCCATAAGCAGAATTTATATTTTTTCACTCGCTTAAAAGTTATTCGCGAAAAACCAGACGGTACTATTGTCGCTTTTTTTGTTGTTGCAATTAAACAAACGAAAACATACAATGAACGTGGTGAGTAGTGTAGCCAGCTCCGCAACAATAAAAGTTACTTGTGTTTTTCTGAGGGAACATCATAAGGTGGTGGCAGTTCGACAAAAATGCAAGCAAACATGATACGAAATGTAATCAAAGAATATAAATCGTGTTGTATAAAAGCAAGTTAAAAAACCAAAAGAATTTTTGTATTTGTTGAACAAAAGCGAAGCAGTCGAAAATTTTTAATAAAAAATCGTGTGGTTTTTCAAGGTTCGATTCGAGCTCAAGGCCAGAACAATAATTTTTTCTAATGATAATTATTGTTGAGATTAAGTTTCCTTTAAGCTATTCTGATCTATTTCGTTGTAGTGCGAATAAAAACAAGGTTTATTCCACCTTACGGCCCAACGTTTCGCCAAATTTCCTTGGCATCATCAGGGGCGTAATATTCTATTTATTATTGTATAAAATAAGAACAACAAGAAATGCAAAAAGTTACAATACTAAAATTTTTTAAATGCTTTTGAGTATACATATATCCGCAGACAAAACTCAACGAAACAGATGAACAAATACAACATACTTCTGAAAATCAACTTACTTTAGATGTGGCGGTAGACAAAATTACAAAATGAAAATAAATAAAATTTACAAAAAATTACACCATTAATTACATATAAAATCGGTACCATCGAGTTGTGGTACACTTTGTCACATTAAACACTATAAACATAATAAATAAGCTGCGGCAATATTGTCAGTATCTTCCTTCCTGTTGATTGTCTTTTCTCTATTTTGCAGTACTCGTAGGCTCTCTAAAGTGTATCGTTTTCTTTCTCTCATTTCTTTATCTAAAACTTTCGCGCCTGCAAAGTCAGCTCTGTGATTATTTGTTACTGCATGCTGCGCTAATGCTGTGCTTTGTTTTTGTTTTCGTATATCGGCTTCATGTTCAGATAGTCGCGTACCTAAAGCTCGTTTGGTCGTCCCGATGTACACTTTGTTGCATTTTTCTTCGTCGTTTCCTTTGCATTGTATTTGATACACTACGTTGCTTTGTTGTTGGAGATCTACAGTGCTTTTTGTTTTTGTAAAGCAAGTCGCCAAAGTGCAATTTGATTTAAAAGCCAATGTCTTGTTTGATGTTTTTATAAGATCTCGCGCGAAGTTTTCTGTGAGCCTAGGAATATATGTGACACTGAAGTATTGCTTTGTTTGGTTGTTGTTGCCTGTGTGTGTTGTTTGAAGTCTAGTATTTTTGATGTCCATTTGTTTTTGCATGATTAGGCTTGATATCAAGTAGTCGGGGTAATTATTCTTTCTAAGTGTCATTTTGATTTTTCTTATATTAGCGTCGTGAAATGTTTGATGGCTGATTGTCAATATTTTGCTTATGAGGTTCTTGGCCGTATTTATTTTATATTTTAAAGGTTGCGATGAAAAGTAATTTATTAGGCGCTCAGAAGCAGTTGGTTTGGAATACCAATCTAATATTAAAACTTTGTTATTTCTATATATTCGGGTGTCTAAGAAAGGGATACTGCCGTTTTCTTCTTTTTCTATGGTAAATTTCAATTTGTTGTGGTATTTGTTCAATGTATTTAAAATTATATTTGCGTCTTTTCTTTTGACTATGGCGAATATGTCATCAACGTATTTTATAAGGAACTTTATTTGTATATTGTGTTGTTTATGGAGTTCTGTGAGAGTGTAGTTAAGTAAATCGTCCATGACTATATCTGCGATGGTTGGAGAGAGGGGTTGCCCATCGGCTTTCCATGTGTTTGTATGTATATTTTGTCGTTGTAGGTGAAATAGTTGTTGTCTTTGAGACAGAAGTCCAGAGCATTCTTGAACTTGCTTCTGGTTATGCTCGTATTCTTTTCTACCTCTTCCCATTTTTGCATTATTATTTTGGATGCTAAATTTGTAGGTATATTAGTAAACAAAGAGACGACATCAAAAGACACTAACATATCTTCATCACATACATTCACGCTGTTCAATCTTTCTTTAAAGTCAAGTGAATTTTTAACATTGTATTCAGCCGAAATAAGTGGTTGTAGAATCCTTCCGATGAGTGTGGACAAATGGTAACATGGAACATTGGTGGACGAGACAATTGGACGTAACGGACATTCAGGTTTATGGATTTTTGGTAATCCATATAACCGGGGGGAAGTTGCTGCTGAGCTAGTCAATTGTTGTTTTTCCTTTATGCCTATGTGTTTGCCTTTCCAAAGCTCCTGTACTATGTTATTGTTTTTTCTCTGTAATGTATTTGTCGGGTCACTTCTTATTGCTTTGTAAGTATTCTTGTCTCCTAGTAATTTGTCCATTTTTATGTTGTAGTCATTTTTGTAGAGAACGACTGTTTTGTTGCCCTTCTCCGCGCCTGTTACGACTATATCCTCTTTGTGTGTTTTTAGAAATACCTTTGTTTTGTTGTATGTTTCTAGTATAAATTTTTCTATCGGAGTATGTTTGATGTTTCGTTTAAATTCTGTGATTCTGTTGCTTAATTTATTTCTTGCCAATTCTTTTTCATTTTCGTTTTCTAGGGTTTCAAATACTTGTTCCATTTCGGCTATTGTGTGCACGGGTGAAAAGTTATTTTTTGTTGTTGGTACTGTAAATTTTTTACCTAAAGACAGCAGCCACTTTACATCTTCGGGAAAAACTATGTTTGTGTGGTTGACAAACCATTGGTTATTGAGATTTATTCCTAATTTTAGTATTTGCTCGTGCTTGAGCTTATTTATTTTGGTGGATAGTGTCGTTTCTTTCTGCTTACCGATTTTGTTGCTTAGACAGTTTTGTTTTACGACTGCAGATTTAAATTCTTCTTCGTTGAGAGTACTGCGTATTTGTTGTTGCGCGTGATATATTGCATTTTTGGTACTTTTGATGTTTATATTTGTTTGTGTTATTTCAATGTTAAGTATTTTTAAAAAGAAGTTGTGTTTTGTTTTTTCTATTTGTTGTCTTATTTTACCCGATGTTGTGTTTATTATAGAGCTTTTTAATGTGTTGGAAATGTAGTTTGGAATGAGTCCGTACCTTTTACATTCTAATAAGAATTTGAGTTATTGCGTTAGTTTTGTAAGTTTGATTTTCTGTTTGCTGAAGTGTTTAAGATACATGCACGTATGTTCACCATGTTTGTACTTCATGTGGTTGTAGTAGTTCTTCATTTTAAGGGATTTTTTTCTTGATTTGTTGTTTTTATTGTTGTACTGAAAATGAATATTCCTTATGCTAATTTACCGGCTGGCTTTCCGTGAGTGATAATTGAATAATTTTCTTCCGATCAGTATGACATATGTGGAGATTAAGTTTCCTTTAAGCTATTCTGATCTATTTCGTTGTAGTGCGAAAAAAACAAGGTTTATTCCACCTTACGGCCCAACGTTTCGCCAAATTTCCTTGGCATCATCAGGGGCGTAATATTCTATTTATTATTGTATAAAATAAAAACAACAAGAAATGCAAAAAGTTACAATACTAAAATTTTTTAAATGCTTTTGAGTATACATATATCCACAGACAAAACTCAACGAAACAGATGAACAAATACAACATACTTCTGAAAATCAACTTACTTTAGATGTGGCGGTAGACAAAATTACAAAATGAAAATAAATAAAATTTACAAAAAATTACACCATTAATTACATATAAAATCGGTACCATCGAGTTGTGGTACACTTTGTCACATTAAACACTATAAACATAATAAATAAGCTGCGGCAATATTGTCAGTATCTTCCTTCCTGTTGATTGTCTTTTCTCTATTTTGCAGTATTCGTAGGCTCTCTAAAGTGTATCGTTTTCTTTCCCTCATTTCTTTATCTAAAACTTTCGCGCCTGCAAAGTCAGCTCTGTGATTATTTGTTACTGCATGCTGCGCTAATGCTGTGCCTTGTTTTTGTTTTCGTATATCGGCTTCATGTGCAGATAGTCGCGTACCTAAAGCTCGTTTGGTCGTCCCGATGTACACTTTGTTGCATTTTTCTTCGTCGTTTCCTTTGCATTGTATTTGATACACTACGTTGCTTTGTTGTTGGAGATCTACAGGGCTTTTTGTTTTTGTAAAGCAAGTCGCCAATGTGCAATTTGATTTAAAAGCCAATGTCTTGTTTGATGTTTTTATAAGATCTCGCGCGAAGTTTTCTGTGAGCCTAGGAATATATGTGACACTGAAGTATTGCTTTGTTTGGTTGTTGTTGCCTGTGTGTGTTGTTTGAAGTCTAGTATTTTTGATGTCCATTTGTTTTTGCATGATTAGGCTTGATATCAAGTAGTCGGGGTAATTATTCTTTCTAAGTGTCATTTTGATTTTTCTTATATTAGCGTCGTGAAATGTTTGATGGCTGATTGTCAATATTTTGCTTATGAGGTTCTTGGCCGTATTTATTTTATATTTTAAAAGTTGCGATGAAAAGTAATTTATTAGGCGCCCAGTTTTAGATAAAGGCGCGAAAGTTTTAGATAAAGAAATGAGAGAAAGAAAACGATACACTTTAGAGAGCCTACGAATACTGCAAAATAGAGAAAAGACAATCAACAGGAAGGAAGATACTGACAATATTGCCGCAGCTTATTTATTATGTTTATAGTGTTTAATGTGACAAAGTGTACCACAACTCGATGGTACCGATTTTATATGTAATTAGTGGTGTAATTTTTTGTAAATTTTATTTATTTTCATTTTGTAATTTTGTCTACCGCCACATCTAAAGTAAGTTGATTTTCAGAAGTATGTTGTATTTGTTCATCTGTTTCGTTGAGTTTTGTCTGTGGATATATGTATACTCAAAAGCATTTAAAAAATTTTAGTATTGTAACTTTTTGCATTTCTTGTTGTTTTTATTTTATACAATAATAAATAGAATATTACGCCCCTGATGATGCCAAGGAAATTTGGCGAAACGTTGGGCCGTAAGGTGGAATAAACCTTGTTTTTATTCGCACTACAACGAAATAGATCAGAATAGCTTAAAGGAAATTTAATCTCCACATATGTCATACTGATCGGAAGAAAATTATTCAATTATCACTCACGGAAAGCCAGCCGGTAAATTAGCATAAGGAATATTCATTTTCAGTACAACAATAAAAACAACAAATCAAGAAAAAAATCCTTTAAAATGAAGAACTACTACAACCACATGAAGTACAAACATGGTGAAAATACGTGCATGTATCTTAAACACTTCAGCAAACAGAAAATCAAACTTACAAAACTAACGCAACAACTCAAATTCTTATTAGAATGTAAAAGGTACGGACTCATTCCAAGCTATATTTCCAACACATTAAAAAGCTCTATAATAAACACAACATCGGGTAAAATAAGACAACAAATAGAAAAAACAAAACACAACTTCTTTTTAAAAATACTTAACATTGAAATAACACAAACAAATATAAACATCAAAAGTACCAAAAATGCAATATATCACGCGCAACAACAAATACGCAGTACTCTCAACGAAGAAGAATTTAAATCTGCAGTCGTAAAACAAAACTGTCTAAGCAACAAAATCGGTAAGCAGAAAGAAACGACACTATCCACCAAAATAAATAAGCTCAAGCACGAGCAAATACTAAAATTAGGAATAAATCTCAATAACGAATGGTTTGTCAACCACACAAACATAGTTTTTCCCGAAGATGTAAAGTGGCTGCTGTCTTTAGGTAAAAAATTTACAGTACCAACAACAAAAAATAACTTTTCACCCGTGCACACAATAGCCGAAATGGAACAAGTATTTGAAACCCTAGAAAACGAAAATGAAAAAGAATTGGCAAGAAATAAATTAAGCAACAGAATCACAGAATTTAAACGAAACATCAAACATACTCCGATAGAAAAATTTATACTAGAAACATACAACAAAACAAAGGTTTTTCTAAAAACACACAAAGAGGATATAGTCGTAACAGACGCGGACAAGGGCAACAAAACAGTCGTTCTCTACAAAAATGACTACAACATAAAAATGGACAAATTACTAGGAGACAAGAATACTTACAAAGCAATAAGAAGTGACCCGACAAATACATTACAGAGAAAAAACAATAACATAGTACAGGAGCTTTGGAAAGGCAAACACATAGGCATAAAGGAAAAACAAAAATTGACTAGCTCAGCAGCAACTTCCCCCCGGTTATATGGATTACCAAAAATCCATAAACCTGAATGTCCGTTACGTCCAATTGTCTCGTCCACCAATGTTCCATGTTACCATTTGTCCACACTCATCGGAAGGATTCTACAACCACTTATTTCGGCTGAATACAATGTTAAAAATTCACTGGACTTTAAAGAAAGATTGAACAGCGTGAATGTATGTGATGAAGATATGTTAGTGTCTTTTGATGTCGTCTCTTTGTTTACTAATATACCTACAAATTTAGCATCCAAAATAATAATGCAAAAATGGGAAGAGGTAGAAAAGAATACGAGCATAACCAGAAGCAAGTTCAAGAATGCTCTGGACTTCTGTCTCAAAGACAACAACTATTTCACCTACAACGACAAAATATACATACAAACACATGGAATGCCGATGGGCAACCCCCTCTCTCCAACCATCGCAGATATAGTCATCGACGATTTACTTAACTACACTCTCACAGAACTCCATAAACAACACAATATACAAATAAAGTTCCTTATAAAATACGTTGATGACATATTCGCCATAGTCAAAAGAAAAGACGCAAATATAATTTTAAATACATTGAACAAATACCACAACAAATTGAAATTTACCATAGAAAAAGAAGAAAACGGCAGTATCCCTTTCTTAGACACCCGAATATATAGAAATAACAACGTTTTAATATTAGATTGGTATTCCAAACCAACTGCTTCTGGGCGCCTAATAAATTACTTTTCATCGCAACCTTTAAAATATAAAATAAATACGGCCAAGAACCTCATAAGCAAAATATTGACAATCAGCCATCAAACATTTCACGACGCTAATATAAGAAAAATCAAAATGACACTTAGAAAGAATAATTACCCCGACTACTTGATATCAAGCCTAATCATGCAAAAACAAATGGACATCAAAAATACTAGACTTCAAACAACACACACAGGCAACAACAACCAAACAAAGCAATACTTCAGTGTCACATATATTCCTAGGCTCACAGAAAACTTCGCGCGAGATCTTATAAAAACATCAAACAAGACATTGGCTTTTAAATCAAATTGCACTTTGGCGACTTGCTTTACAAAAACAAAAAGCCCTGTAGATCTCCAACAACAAAGCAACGTAGTGTATCAAATACAATGCAAAGGAAACGACGAAGAAAAATGCAACAAAGTGTACATCGGGACGACCAAACGAGCTTAAGGTACGCGACTATCTGAACATGAAGCCGATATACGAAAACAAAAACAAAGCACAGCATTAGCGCAGCATGCAGTAACAAATAATCACAGAGCTGACTTTGCAGGCGCGAAAGTTTTAGATAAAGAAATGAGAGAAAGAAAACGATACACTTTAGAGAGCCTACGAATACTGCAAAATAGAGAAAAGACAATCAACAGGAAGGAAGATACTGACAATGTTGCCGCAGCTTATTTATTAATTTTATAGTGTTTAATGTGACAAAGTGTACCACAACTCGATGGTACCGATTTTATATGTAATTAATGGTGTAATTTTTTGTAAATTTTATTTATTTTCATTTTGTAATTTTGTCTACCGCCACATCTAAAGTAAGTTGATTTTCAGAAGTATGTTGTATTTGTTCATCTGTTTCGTTGAGTTTTGTCTGTGGATATATGTATACTCAAAAGCATTTAAAAAATTTTAGTATTGTAACTTTTTGCATTTCTTGTTGTTTTTATTTTATACAATAATAAATAGAATATTACGCCCCTGATGATGCCAAGGAAATTTGGCGAAACGTTGGGCCGTAAGGTGGAATAAACCTTGTTTTTATTCGCACTACAACGAAATAGATCAGAATAGCTTAAAGGAAACTTAATCTCCACATATGTCATACTGATCGGAAGAAAATTATTCGATAATTATTGTTATTTTTTAATTTTTCTAAATTTGAAAAATTGTATTTTGTTTTTTTTTGGAATAGTAAGTAGAAAATTTTTCAGACAACCTGTCATAGCTGCGCAGATAGATCCATTTCGAAGGTTGCTAAGCCTTCATCATCAGTACGCTTTAGGCACGCTGCGCTATCCATTTAGCTATAGGGCGGTGGTTTGTTTGACTGGCAAATTTGCTACTTCTATTCCTTTTACCAACTAAATTTATTCAGTGTTGCGCCATCTGGTGCAAATCACTGAAAATGCTGGATTTTTGTTTATTGTCAATTACTTTGTTTGACATTCCCCAGTGCTCATGGTTTATTAACAATTGTTTTTGTTTTTATCGGCCTATTGATAAATGATTCAAGGTTCGATTCGAGCTCAAGGCCAGAACAATAATTTTTTTCTAATGATAATTATTGCTATTTTTTAATATTTCTAAATTTGAAAAATTGTATTTTGTTTTTTTGGAATAGTATGTAGAAATTTTTTCAGACAACCTGCCATAGCTGCACAGATAGATCAATTTCGAAGGGTGGTAAGCCTTCATCATCAGTACGCTTTAGGCATGCTGCGCTAACAATTTAGCTATACAGCGGTGGTTTGTTTGACTGGCAAATTTGCTACTTCTATTCCTTTTAAACAAAAACAATTGAAAATTAAATAAATATAATCAAAGAATATAAATAAAGTTTTATGATAGGTGACTTAAAACAAAAAATAATAATTTTTTTATTTTATTAACAAAAGCGGTGCAGGTGAAAATTTTTAACTAAAATCGCGCGATATTTTATTAAAAATTGTTATGTTTCATGATACAAAAATTAAAGAAATTGTCCCGGCACGCCCTTACTTCTAATTAGCCAGCGTTCATGGGTTAATCTTCAATACCGAAATATGCCTGCACATCTCTATTTCACCTCATTTGTACATACATGCAGTCGAAAGCAGTTATGTATATGCACTTTTCATGTTATTTTTTGTATACTTTGTTGTTTGTTGTTGTCTAATTTTGTATTGCATTTTTTAAACCGCAATGCGACATTCTCCTTTGTTGCAGATGTGCATAATCAGGTGAACTTTTTCGGCAAACCGCTGCGCATTAGAATGATAGATTTCTATCATTTTTGCAGCACACAATTTATTTGTTAGCTGTCGTCAAACAAGGGAGAAGGATCACACTGCGGTAAGTACTTGCTTTGCTCCTTATTGTTCATTTTATAATTTATGTCGTTTTATAGAAATAAACCATCCATTCCATTCAATCTATTCAATGCACTTTGCCACATTAGTCTGTCTTTATTATTGGTTAAATTCGCAAGCGAGGACGACGGCTAACATCTTTATTTCATAGTGCTGCATATATAGCAGCATAATTTCATTTACATATCGCAGCCTGCATATTTTTAATAAATTTTAGCGACTTTGCCATACGTCGTATTTGTCTAACAAAGTGCCTATAAATTTGCCATTGCAAATTCGGCTGAAATGACACGCGATCTTCCACGTCGAGGTACTCGATCGAATACAGAAAGCGACTCCAGCGCAGCCGCTAATTCAACATCTGGTGAAAGAAATGCAACTGCATCAACCGCTACAACGTTAACATATCTGCCAACATAACACCTGTTACTCCTGGTGCAATGAGTGTACTCCCAGCCAGGGATTACAGCGGATGTGGTACTGCCGCCAAAGGAACTACCAATGTCACTCCCACTGCCACTGGGACCATTAAAAAGTTATCTGCTACCACGGCCGTTGAAGCACCAACATACTCAGCGGCGATAACCACATCTCATCATGACAGTGCACTTCTGGCCATGGAAAGACGAATCGCTCTACTCGAAAGAGCCTTAAAAGAATGGGACCTGCAAAACGAGGTACTGACTGCAGCACTCCAAGGTAACGGACCTATCTGTAGAAGCTCTGTCACTGCCTTCGCTGTCGCCGCAGCGCAGCCAACGCTTGCGTCGCCATCAACGCTACCGTTACCTGCGCAACCGGTAACCGTACATACAAATACAATAGTCGAGCCCCATAATTTTGTGCCAGCTAGTACAGCTGTCTTGAAGCGGGCGTCTGTCTTGGAGCAAGCGGCTCGCTACATAAACGTGCAAGTAATATTTTCACCCCCGCTGAGCGGGTTGTGCGTTGGGCTTGGGACCCGCCACGTAAAACCATACTCCAATGAAATATAACAACAAGCCTCGGATAAATACACTCTCCATTGATGACGACCATGGCAACCGTTTGAAGGACAACGAATTGAGGGCATGCACCTGGAACGTCCTCTCCCTGAACGAGATTGGTGCAGATGCCCGGCTGGTTGATGTCCTCGTCAAAGCAAAATCTGACATCACCGCCATCCAAGAAATGCGTTGGAAGAAGCAAGGAAGAAAGAAGACCAAAAATTTGACATATATTGGAGTGGCCATACGAATAAGCTCAGTTCCGCCGTCGGACTCGTGATGGGAGAGAGACTTTGTCGCCAAGTTCTGGCGTTTAGACCTGTGGACGAGCATCTCGCCGCTATCCGAATAAAAGCAAAATTTTTCAATATATCAATCATCTGCGCCCATGCGCTGACAGAGGAGAAAGATGATGAGGTGAAAGACACTTTTTATGAACAATTAGAACGCACGTACGACCGCTGCCCCCGTCATGATATAAAAGTTGTGCTTGGCGACTTTAACGCCAGGGTGGGCAAAGAAGGTGTTTTTGGCCCTGCAGTCGGAAAGTTCAGCCTACACAATGAAACTTCTCCTAACGTACTGAGGCTGATTGACTTTGTCGGTGCTCGAAACATGGTCATATCCAGCACGAGGTTCATGCATAAAAAGATACAACAAGCTCATGGCTGTCTCCTGATCGAAGTACTCGCAATCAAATCGATCACGTTGTGATAGACGGATGGCATGCCTCCAGTGTTTTAGATGTGCGCACGATCCGCGGACCTAACATCGACTCGGACCATTATCTCGTTGCAGCAAAAATACGCACCCGGCTCAGCGCGGCTAAAACCAAGGAACAAAAAACCCATGGAAAGCTAGACGTCGAAAAGCTTCAATCACAACAGACTGCCAATGATTTCGCAACTCGACTCTCACACCTGCTCTCTGAGAGCACAACTCATCCTGAAGGAATACAGGAGCAGTGGGAGCATATCTCCAAAACACTTCGTACTGCCGCCGTGGGAAAAATTGGTTACCGGCGTCCACGAAAAAACAACTGGTACAATGAAGAATGCCGCGTTGCAACCGGAAGGAAAAACGCTGCCTAAATGCCTACGTTAAAAGCGAGCGCGACAAGAGGAGTGTATGAACGGAATCGTGAGTTGAAAAGGGAAGCGAGACGCCTTTTCAGGTAGAAAAAGCAGAAGCAGAAAGGCGTGAGTGCGAGGAGCTTGAGCTGCTAGCCACCAGGAATAACGCCCGAAAATTTTACCAAAAAATAAGGCGACAGACGAAAGGTTGTAAGACCGGGACAAACTCCTGTAGGAACGAAAACGGCGAACTTGTAACTGATGTCCACAGAGTGCTTAGATTATGGAGGGAACACTTCTCTGCTCTCCTAAATAGAGGCAGCAATTCACCGCGCAGAGATGAAGAACCCGATTCCGCAATCGATGATGATGGAATATATGTTCCCCCGCCCGATTATGACGAAGTTAGAATAGCAATAACCAGATTGAAAAACAACAAGTCCGTGGGCGCTGATGGATTGCCTGCGGAGCTATTCAAGTACGGCAAAAATAGCAAAATTAGCAAAATATGGACGGACGAGTGCGTGCCCGACGATTGGAATCTAACTGTTCTTTGCCCAGTTCACAAGAAGGGGGATACTGCAAAATGCACCAACTATCGTGGAATCAGCCTTCTTAATATGGCGTATAAGGTCCTTTCAAATGTATTGTGCGAAAGATTGAAGCCCACCGTGAACCGGCTGATTGGACCTTATCATTGCGGCTTCAGACCTGGTAAATCTACCATCGACTAGATTTTCACAATGCGCCAAATCTTGGAAAAAACCCGTGAAAAGAGAATCGACACACATCACCTCTTCGTCGACTTTAACCCTAGGACTTATACCCAACTTTTACTACGACTTCTTATACCCGGGTACAGGTGTGGCCAGTAGCCTGTTTTACCCGTTTTTTTCTCATTTTTTCTGAGATACAAGTTATTTTTTTTTAATGCAATGTGTAGCTGACTGTCTTACGAACATTTTAAGTAGTTATAAACATATATTTGTAGCCTGCTTCTAAGAATTGCGCGCATTCTAAGTCATTTCTTAGAAGTCAATAATTTCTATTGTTGTTAGAATTTTTAGGATACAACCTTTTTCGCGCACTCTTAATTATTTAGAAGAAGACATTATATTTTACCCTTGCTAGAATTTGCTGACAAACAACATTTTATATAATATATGTTCCCCCGCCCGATTATGACGAAGTTAGAATAGCAATAACCAGATTGAAAAACAACAAGTCCGTGGGCGCTCATGGATTGCCTGCGGAGCTATTCAAGTACGGCAAAAATAGCAAAATTAGCAAAATATGGACGGACGAGTGCGTGCCCGACGATTGGAATCTAACTGTTCTTTGCCCAGTTCACAAGAAGGGGGATACTGCAAAATGCATCAACTATCGTGGAATCAGCCTTCTTAATATGGCGTATAAGGTCCTTTCAAGTGTATTGTGCGAAAGATTGAAGCCCACCGTGAACCGGCTGATTGGACCTTATCATTGCGGCTTCAGACCTGGTAAATCTACCATCGACTAGATTTTCACAATGCGCCAAATCTTGGAAAAACCCCGTGAAAAGAGAATCGACACACATCACCTCTTCGTCGACTTTAACCCTAGGACTTATACCCAACTTTTACTACGACTTCTTATACCCGGGTACAGGTGTGGCCAGTAGCCTGTTTTACCCGTTTTTTCTCATTTTTTCTGAGATACAAGTTATTTTTTTTTAATGCAATGTGTAGCTGACTGTCTTACGAACATTTTAAGTAGTTATAAACATATATTTGTAGCCTGCTTCTAAGAATTGCGCGCATTCTAAATCATTTCTTAGAAGTCAATAATTTCTATTGTTGTTAGAATTTTTAGGATACAACCTTTTTCGCGCACTCTTAATTATTTAGAAGAAGACATTATATTTTACCCTTGCTAGAATTTGCTGACAAACAACATTTTATATAATATATGTTCCCCCGCCTGATTATGACGAAGTTAGAATAGCAATAACCAGATTGAAAAACAACAAGTCCGTGGGCGCTCATGGATTGCCTGCGGAGCTATTCAAGTACGGCAAAAATAGCAAAATTAGCAAAATATGGACGGACGAGTGCGTGCCCGACGATTGGAATCTAACTGTTCTTTGCCCAGTTCACAAAAAGGGGGATACTGCAAAATGCACCAACTATCGTGGAATCAGCCTTCTTAATATGGCGTATAAGGTCCTTTCAAGTGTATTGTGCGAAAGATTGAAGCCCACCGTGAACCGGCTGATTGGACCTTATCATTGCGGCTTCAGACCTGGTAAATCTACCATCGACTAGATTTTCACAATGCGCCAAATCTTGGAAAAACCCCGTGAAAAGAGAATCGACACACATCACCTCTTCGTCGACTTTAACCCTAGGACTTATACCCAACTTTTACTACGACTTCTTATACCCGGGTACAGGTGTGGCCAGTAGCCTGTTTTACCCGTTTTTTCTCATTTTTTCTGAGATACAAGTTTTTTTTTTTAATGCAATGTGTAGCTGACTGTCTTACGAACATTTTAAGTAGTTATAAACATATATTTGTAGCCTGCTTCTAAGAATTGCGCGCATTCTAAGTCATTTCTTAGAAGTCAATAATTTCTATTGTTGTTAGAATTTTTAGGATACAACCTTTTTCGCGCACTCTTAATTATTTAGAAGAAGACTTTATATTGTACCCTTGCTAGAATTTGCTGACAAACAACATTTGATATAATCCAACTACCTGACAGGTAAGAAATGCTTCCAGAAACTTAAGGGTTGCAGCTATACAAACGGCAGTTTTGCGAGTTTATATTCATTGTAAAGCGTTCTTTTGAAGTTTGAAGTTGATTTATATTTGTGAAAATAACAAGTCAGAAAAAATTTAAAATATTACAACATGGATAGCAGAAGGAACATGGAATATTTGTCTTCGAATCAATATATGAGGTAAATACAAATAAACCAAATATAATTTCATAAATGGAATAAAAATTAATTATTTTTATATAGATTATCTGACGCTGAAAAAGAGCAGTACATACAAAACCTGTTTGACGAAATCTCAGATGATGAATTATTTTCCGACCCTGAAGGGGATGAAAGCGAACAAGTAGCAGTAGCAGATGGCGTGGTTGAATCGGATGTAGAAGACCCTGATTACACAATTGACAATGCCCAGGTAGATGAGGCTGATTACGAAGAATCTGACAATGAATCCGATGCTGCAGATGATTCTGAGGAGATTAATTTGCGTGCAGCTGAATTCGTAGCACGTGATAGTACCATATGGAGCTCACAGCCACGACTTGCACGCCAAACTAGGCAACAAAATATTTTGCGACGGCGAAGTGGGCCCGCAAGATCAACTACCATGATGTCAATAGTCAATACATATAAATGTTTTATGACTCCGGAAATGGTGGATATTATAGTACGCTACACCAACAAAAAAGCAGAAGCTACATATGCGGAATTAAACGCAAAACATCCAGAGGCGGAACCAAAAACATGGAAGAAGTTTACTTTGAGCGAAATGTATGCGTTCATTGGAGTGCTTATTATGACTGGCGCTAACCGCAGCAATGCCGAATGTGCGCCGGACTTGTGGTCGGTGGAAAATTGTCCATTATATCGTGCGTCAATGGGCATTAACCGCTTTCAGGCCATACTGCCGCACCCGTTTCACGCAATACATCCCATCGAAACCGGCAAAATATGGCATCAAAGTGTGGTGGGTATGTGATGCCAAAAAGGCATATCCACTGCATGGACAAATATATACTGGCCAAGCCCCTACGGGACGGGAAACTAACCAGGGTGAACGCGTGGTCAAGGATTTAGTAAGCCGCTTTCATGGCACCGGCCGAAATATAACAATGGACAATTTTTTTACATCCCTAAATCTACTGGAAAGCTTGTCATCCATGAATTTGACGGCAGTTGGAACTCTGCGGAAAATTAGCTCTACATACCAAAGGAGATGTTGGCACACAATGATCGTGCAGAGAGGTCAAGTACATTCGATTTTAGGCCCAACATATCCATTTCCTCCTATGTGCCGAAAAAAACAAGGCAGTTATATTACTATCATCAATGCATGACGATGATCACTTTGGCGAAAGCGGCAAACCAGAAATGATCGAGTTTTATAACAAGACAAAAGGAGGAGTGGACGTGATGGACAAATTGCTTTGAGAATATACTTGCCAAAGGATGACAAAGCGTTGGCCGTTGTCCCCATTCTTCAATATTATTGATTTGACGGCATTGGCAGCGTACATCATATATTATGAGAATAATCCCAACATCAGATGCACCAATGCGAAGCGTAAGAGATTTCTTCGCCAGCTCGCCAAGGAACTGTCTATGCCCATAATTGAAGAGCGGTCGGTGAATCAGCAAGTGATGCGGAACTTCAACACAAAAATTGCAGTCGCGAGTTTCATAAGTACGACCTTGCAAGGAAGTGCTGACAATAGCCCATCAACGTCTGCAGCTGCTGGTGCAAAACCAAAGAAACAGCAGTTTGGAAGCTGTTTTCTCTGCTACATCCATGACCAACACAGAAGACGAACGCGCAACATGTGCAGAATATGTCTGCGCCCAATATGCAAACAGCATTCTTCAAATACATTTACATGTAATATTTGTGAAAATAATGAAGACAATTGAATAATTTAAATTTGTTTGCAAATTTAGTTATAAGAAATAATCAATAAGATAATATTTTATAAAGAAAATAATAAATAAATTTTTTTTCCTTCAAAAAATGAGAAAAAACGAGAAAAAAAGCTACTGGCCACACCTGTACCCGGGTATAAGAAGTCGTAGGTGTCAACTTTGAAAGCTTATATCTCATCAATGCATGGACCTAGCATGACAAATAAGAGACCAATAGACGTAGATTTACTTCGTTTTCCTAGATCAATAATCAAGTCAATATCTTTAGCGATTTAGGAGCTACATCACTCCAAATTAGCTACTGGCTACACCTGTACTTGGGTATAAGTCCTAGGGTTAAAGCCGCCTTCGACAGCACGAAAATGAGCTGCCTATATACCACTATGTCTGAATTTGGTTTCCCCGCAAAACTTATACGGCTGTGCAAAATGGCGTTGAGCAACACCATCAGCTCAGTCAGAATTGGGAAGGACCTCCCTGAGCCGTTCGAAACTAAACAAGGTTTCAGACAGGGTGACCCCCTATCGTGCGATTTCTTTAATTTGATGCTGGAGAAAATTAAACTAGCTGCAGAACTTAACCACACTGGAACAATGTTCTATAAAAGCGTTCAATTATTGGCATATCCTGATGACATTGATATCATCGGCTTAAACACCCGCGCTGTTAGTTCTGCTTACTCCAAACTGGAAAAAGAAGCGGTAAAGATTGGTTTGATGGTGAATGAGGACACCACGAAGTACCTGCTGTCATCGAGCAAAGAGTCAGCGCATACGCGCCTTGGCAACCACGCTACTGTTGGCAGCCATAATTTCGAAATAGTAAAAGAGTTCGTTTATTTGGGAACTAGCATCACCACTAGCAACAACATCAGCACTGAAATCCAGCGAAGAATCAATCTTGCCAATAAATGCTACTTTGGACTAGGTAGGCAATTGAAAAGTAAAATCCTCTCTCGGCGAACGAAAATCATACTCTACAAGTCACTTATCGTACCCGTCCTGCTATATGGGGCAGAAGCATGGACCATGATAACAGCAGATGAAGCGGCTTTGGGAGTGTTCGAGAGAAAATTCGTCGAAAGATTTATGGACCTCTACGCGTTGGCGATGGCGAACACCGAAGAAGATTTAATGATGAGCTATACGCAGACACCAACATAGTCCGGCGAATTAAAATGCAGCGGCTGCGCTGGCTAGGCCATGTTATGCGAATGAAAGATGATGCTCCGGCCAAGAAAGTTTTTCTATCGGAAACCGCCTATGGAAGCAGAGGTAAAGGGCGTCTCCCACTCCGTTGGAAGGACCAGGTGGAAAACGATTTAAACTCCCTTTGTGTGACCAATTGGCGCCGGTTGGCGGATCGAAGGAGCGACTGGCGTGCCTTGTTGGACGGCCATAACCATTTAGACGGTTAAGCTCCAATTAAGTAAGTAAGTACAGCTCTTTATAATACAGCCTACGCGCCATCAGTCTCCTGCATCACATCATAATATGTGGGCCATAACTCATATGCAGCCTCAACGATTCATATTGGTGACTCAATTTCTTGCCATTCGTCCAATGGAATATTTCAACCAATTTATGCCAATACTGTTAACGAGAATACGCAGTTTATGTTACACGGATCAATAGTTCCAAGGAAGATTATTGATTTACCAGAATTTTCCGGAAATGCTGACGACTGGCCTGAATTCCATACAGCGTTGGTGGAGTCAACAGCCGCATATGGTTATACAAATTTTGAAAATAACCAAAGGCTACAGAAATCCTTGAGGGAGAGGCACGCGAAGTGGTGAAAGCATTACTGATTCACCCCAATAACGTCAGCTACATCATTGAGCAATTACAGTTCAGATTTGGTCGGCCGGAGCAGCTCATCCGCAGCCAATTAGCTAAAGTGCATGAGATTGCACCTATTCCCGAAAACGCGTTAGGAAAACTGGTTCCATTCGCCACGAACGTAAAAAATATTTGCGCCTTTCTCCAGTATGCTAATGGTGAACATCAGCTAAAGTTTGGTACAAATCGGCGGTAATATGTGCACAGCCTAAGGAAACTTCTCAATTCATGCAGGTTCAGTGGTCTTGGCCAATCTTCTACTGCCTCTATCTTTTCATTCGCAGTAAAGATGCCTTCTGTCTTTATATTGTGACCCAAATAATTTACTTCCTTTTTAAACAACGAACACTTTCTGGGACTTAGTTTCAGACCAGCACCAGCTATCCTATGGAAAACCTCCTCCAAGTTCTTCAGATATTCTTCTAAGTTATTTCCCAATACGATGATGTCGTCTATTTACACTAAGCATGTTTTCCAATGTAGTCCTTTCAGTACCTGATCCATGAGTCTTTCAAAAGTAGCTGGTGCATTACATAGTCCAAAATGCATCACAGCAAATTGCCAAAGAGCATCACCGACACTGAAGGCTGTTTCCCACACTCCTCCGAGAGCTGATAGCCAAATTGCCAACGAGTAAGCGCGTCGAGTGGGCCATGGTTGCAGCAAAGGTAAAGCTTCGCCCCTCAGTTGTGCACTTTAACGAATGGATTAGTTCACTTGCTACCGTGATCTGCATCGTATACAACGCAGAAGCCAAACGCGATTCCAAGCGCCGAGTAGTTCTGCACGTCGAGAAAAAACCACAGCCAAGAAGATGCCCAATATGCCAGGGCAGACACAAGTGCTTCGAGTGTAAAACCTTCATCGGTACTACAGTAGCCACCAGGTGGAAAGAGGCAAAATAAAATCGCTTGTGTTTCGAATGTCTTAACCCTGGTCATGCTATTCGGGATTGCCAGAGCCGGAGGACATGTACCATCAACGGGTTCCGCAGAATGCACCACAAATTACTGCATGAGTTTCCAAATGCCGTGAACAATACGCATCCAGCATCACCGCCAAGTCATGGTGCTTGTGACACGCAGTCAGCGAAACGCCAACATGATGATCGAAATTACATACAAGCGAAACGAGTATCTCAATGCCAGCAATCGTCGAACGTTGCAGAGGCCTCCGTCTTAAGCTGTAAGCTTCTTTTTCGAATACTTCCAGTGACCTTACTTGGAAGATACAAGCGCATTGATACATATGCTCTGTTGGATGAAGGCGCTTCTGTCATAATGCTGGATGATGCACTCGCCCAAGATTTCGGCCTACATGGAAAAGAACAGCTCCCCAACATCCAATGATTTGGTGGAGAGTCAGCGCAAGAGTCGTCAACTTTGGTGGACTTATTCGTCAACGGTCTAGGCCTAGAGAAGAAGCACAAGCTTTTCAACGTATACACCGTATCTACGCCGCAGCTGAGGTCACTGGTCCTTCGTTAAATTCAATGCTGCTGAAGGGATCGCAAGAATATCGCCCTCTACCATCGATTCTCTTTCACTTCCGCGAAGGAGCAGTTGGCGTAACGGGCGATATTAAAGAAATGTTTCACCTAATGGTGATGCAACCTTTTGACAGATGCGCCCGGCGTTTTCTTTGGCGATACGGAGTGGTTGGAAGATAGCCCGATGTGTATGAGATGTGCGTAATGACCTTCGGCGCTGCTTGCTGTCAAAGCAATCACCGATTACCACTACGTCGATGATCTCGCAGACAGTTTCAACACTTATGAAAAAGCCATTTCCATTGTCCGATAGGCTCGATCAATCCATTTGGACGCCGGATTCGAACTTCGCAATTTCGCTTCCAATTCACCGGAGGTAGTCACTAGTTTGGGTGGTGCTGAGATTACAAAATCGATATTTAGTAAAGAGGGCTTGGCTACTGAGAAGGTGCTCGGACTATACTGGCAGTCATCAACCGACTATTTCAAATTCAATTTGCAGTTCAATAGAGTAAACCCAGACGTAGTGACAGGCAGCAAACGCCCCACCAAACGCGAACTCCTCAGCGTGGTAATGCCGATTTTCGATCCATTGGGGTTCCTCTCTCAGTTCGTCATTGGTGCCAAACTGCTTATGAGAGAGGTCTGGAAGTAAAATACATGCTTGGACGAACCATTGCCTGACAACATCTCTATTGTATGGGAACGATGGCGAAGACAATTACCAACCGCCACCGAATACGCCATTCCTAGATCCTACTGTGATCATTGTAAGTCACAAAATCTGCAACTCCAAATATTTGCCAATGCCAGTGAGGATGTTTTCGCCGCTGGTGCTTACTGGAGAGCAACTACCAACCAAAGCGAAATTTGTGTCAAATTAATATGCGCGAAATCCAAGTACGCGCCTTTGAAACCGCTTACAGTGCCGCGGTTAGTGCTACAAGCAGCTGTCTTGGGTACACGTCTGATGCGATAATTCGGAAGGAGCACTCCGTCGTCGTGAATGATTGCTTCCTTTGGAGCGATTCATCCACCGTGATCAAGTAGAGTTTCTGATGATTGAATTTTATAATAATTTGGAACGATGTCTTGTGATATGTATTTAAAACTCACATAGATCGTATAACTTAACAAGCGTTTTTCAGAACATTGACAAGCACAGTGCTGCTTATGAACATATAGTGCTTTGCAGTGATTTAAATTTTAAGAATTTGCTTGATAATTTATCCAGCGTCGGATTAGGCGCAGTTAACAACTTTCCTACTCGTTTTGGTCCACATTGTAAGCCTAGCTTACTTGATCTGTTCTGTGTATCGAACTCGTCTAGTATATTACACTATGAGCAACTTTCCCTGAGTGGCGTTAGCGACCATGATCTAATTTTCCTAAGCTACAATGTATCGTTAGGTATTCCATGTGCAACCCCTAAGTATACTTATTTTCGTGATTTCAATGCGATAGATAAGGGAAATTTATATGCTGAAGCTTCCTTTCTTCCCTGGAATAATTGTTGGTTTTCGACTGATGTAAACTTAATGTAGATTTCCCGTCTAAAGTGGTGTGGAAAAATTTAAACACTTCGATGTGCATAGCGATACGAGGGTTAACTGGACTATTGACGTTGATAAAATGAATGAGTTCTTTTTGGTAAAACCACCTGAGGAAAAATGTACCTTTAGACTTAGTGACGAGCTCGCCCACAACTTCAGCAATAAATTAAATTTTTCGTATATCAATGAAACTGATATAATTAGTTCCAACACGATTGACGATGACAGAATAAGTCTTAGATTTCTCAAGCTTATTTCACCCTACATTCTATCACCTTTGAGTCAACTTTGCGTTGACGTCATTAAAATTTCCTGATGCTTGGAAAGTGGCCAATATAACACCTATTGCGAAAAGAAACAACTCAGTGGCACCAGCAGATTTTCGACCAATAAGTATTCTTTCATCCTTTCGAAAAACTACTGTTGAATCAAATGACTAAGTATTTGACAGATAAGTGTCTCATTTCCCAAAACCAATCTGGATACCGTCGGGGGCATAGCTGTTCTACTGCTATGCCCAAATTAATGGATGACATACGCTCACACTTTGATAGAGGTGATCTAACTGTACTAACGCTTTTAGATTACTCTAAAGCATTTGATACTGTTAGCCACAGAATTCTTCTTCAGAAACTGGAATCATATTTCGGATTCAGCGAAAATGCCATTAAATTATTAGGTAGCTATTTAACGAATAGGAAACAGAGGATTGTGGCTAAGAAAAACTGCTCGAGACTATTGCCAGGTCGGTTTTATTCACCCTGTATGTTAATGACCTTGAAAGTTGTTGTAAAAATGTGTCTTTACATCTATATGCCGACGATGCACAAATATATCTTTCTTCACCTTTAGGACTTTCTGAGGACCTCACTTGTTGAGTAAACGAAGATATAGAGTCAATCTCTCTATAGTCGAAGTCTAATAGACTTAATCTGAATGTGTCGAAAACGCAGACAATTATGCTGTCCTATTTGCCATATAATGCTAATAATTTGCCGCCAGTCATGCTGAATGGGTGTGTTGTTAAATACGAGAAAGCTGTTAAAACACTTGGCTTCAAAGTAAATACAAATCTCACGTGTATTGATCATGTTAACTCTGCAATTAGTAAAATGTATTTTGTGCTAAGGCAGCTATGGAAAACCTCAACTTATATTCCTTAAAAAAACTAAACTCAAACTAGTTAAAACTCTGTTAGTGCCAATACTGTCATATCAAGAATTGATGTATGGCTGCCCTGACAAAGCTTCGATTGGTAAATTGCAGCTCGTAATTAATAACGCCGCACGTTATGTATATTCAAAGAAACAATTTTATCACATTTCACAATTTTCAAATAATATTCTTGGTTGCCGCTTAGCCTCATTTTTTGATCGTCGTTATATTTTATTTATGTTTAAATCAATCCACAGCCGATGTACGAATTACCTTTATTCTAAACTAAAATTTGCACAATCAGGCCGTACCTGCAACATAATTGTACCATACTTTAAATATTCTACAACGTCAAGAATGTTTTTTGTTAGAGCTGTACATTTGTGGAATTTTTTACCCGATAATTTAAAAATGGAATCTAATCTTAAACACTTCAAATTGGCTGTTTTCTCTATATTTTCGTCCTGAGTGTTTTCACCTGTTACTACAACAATGATCTCTAATGTTCTATGTAAGCGTCTATTTATTTTATATTTTCATTGATTCAAAAATGTTAATGTTATCAATTGATTTAATAATGTTAAGTTAATGTTATCACTTTCTATGTATAACACTATAAAAGATATAGTCTTACTTGTGTATAAATAATAAATTGAAATTGAAAGCACCGACGCTAAAAGCCCTTTGTGCAGCACAGAGTGGCTGAAATATTGTCTTCCACAAATGCTTAAAACTGGAGGTGGGTGCCCACTGAGGAAAACGTCGCTGATGAAGTAACGCGTTTCAGTAGTAAAATTTACTTTAGCCCAGCAGCCCGCTGGATTCATGTTCCACCATTCTTACACCTATACGAATGCGACTGGCCTACTGATGAGATTCCCGCAATTCATCAAAACGAACACGATGAGGAGTTGTGACCCAAATATGCCATGGTCATTGTGAGTAGCAATTTGATAGATTTTAATCTTTTCTCTATATTCAACAGATTAGTTCGTACGACTGCTTGGGTCCTTATTTTCATCAATCTGTGACGCAATCGAAACTCAGCCAAACGCATGTATGGACCGACAGCTACTGAAGAAGCAGCTAAACTAATCCTGTGCCGCGTCGTACAACATGAGTATTTTGGTCCAGAAATACAACAATTGAAGGATAGCAAAGAGGTCTCTCGCAACAGTTCACTATGCCAACTATCACCGTACGTCTATGATGAAGGCACGCTTCGAGTTTGTAGACGCATTGACGCAGCCAGCTGGCTCCCAATAAGTGCCAGACGCCCGATTATTCTGCCACCTAATCACGTTTACACCAGGCTGGTCGTAGCGCATCACCACAATATAATGCGCCACCAAAACATCGAAGCCACAATTTGCACTATTCGTCAAACGTACTGGGTTCCTCGCCTACGGGTCTTGTTACTTGGTGTTATCGTTAGTTGTCAACTCTGTCGTCTCTGGACAGCCACGCCAGTCCCACCACTAATGGGGCAATTGCCCGTCGATAGGCTCACTGCATATGTAAGGCCGTTTAGTTACACGGGCCTGGATTACTTTGGGCCGCTCAATGTACGAGTTCGCCGAAGCAACGAAAAGAGATGGGTGGCACTCTTCACTTGCCTCACTGTACGAGCTATCCAGTTGAAACTGGCCCAAGATCTGAGCACAGACTCGTGTATAATAGCTATTCGCAATATCATCAACCGCCGCGGGTTGCCAGTGCGCATTAGGTCCGATAACGGCAGGAATCTCGTGCGCGCCGATAACGAAGCAAAACGTTTCCATTAGATTTTCGATTGCCAGCGGGTGCAAAGTGAGCTGGCGCAAAGACGAGTCGATTGGGTGTTCAATACACCCTGTAATCCAGCCGAAGGTGGCACCAGGGAAAGACTGTTGCAGTCGGTCCAGCGAGTACTGTACCACACACTCAAAGAAGTAGCGCCGGGTGAGCACACTTTAAATTGCTTTCTCATCGAGGCAGAAAGAATCATCAAATCGCGCCCACTTACCCATTTGCCAATCTCCGTTCAACAAAAGCAACCGTTAACGCCGAACGCTTTTCTGTTGGGGTCTCCGAGCACAGCGCAGACTCCAAGTGGCGCCGATGTAACAAATGGTATGTGCGTCTTGCGCCAACTGTGGCGTGTTGCCCAACAATTAAGGGATCACCTTTGGAAGCGCTGGATCTCGGAGTATCAACATTAAAGAGAAGAGTTAAGGGGTGCGAAGGGCCAACACCTATAAAGGAAGGTGATCTGGTTTTCATATGTGACCCAAATGTGTCACGGAGAGAATCGTGTCGTGTAAAAGTTGAGCAACTGTTTCCTGGACCAGACGGAGTAATAAGACGAGCAGACATCCGTACCTCCGTACCAAAAGACGTGCCGTTTCAAAGCTTGCCATCTGGACGTCGAAGTTAGTGAACCAGATCGCTTCACGGGGGCCGGGATGTTACGGCACGCCCTTATTTCTAATTAGCCAGCGTTCATGGGTTAATCTTCAATACCGAAATATGCCTGCACATCTCTATTTCATCTCATTTGTACATACATGCAGTCGAAAGCAATTATGTATATGCACTTTTCGTGTTATTTTTGTATACTTTGTTGTTGTCTAATTTTGTATTGCATTTTTTAAACCGCAATGCGTCATTCTCCTTTGCTGCTTATGAACCGAACCAAAAATGTGCCAAAAACTACCAAAAAAATAACATTTATTGGTTACAAAAGTCATCCATCATTAAAAATGTTAAAATTGATATTAAGCCATTATCATTATAACATTATTAATATTACATTAAGAAATGTAAAATTAATAATATTTTAATGCATAACTGACAAGAAAAATGTTAAACAATCACTATTATGTAATGTAGGGTTGACATATTAAATGTTAAATTTATATTAAAAATATGTAAGTTTGTTATGACTAAAATGTTAGTTTATGAAAATTCAATATCATTGCGAAAAAAAGTATGTTTTGGCCCTACGATGTAAGACTGAAAGTGTTCTGAAAATTCAAGTAATTTATGTATATTCATTTACAATAAAAAAATGTTATTGCTATTGTAAATTGTACCAAAAGACGTGCCGTTTCCAAGCTTGCCATCTGGACGTCGAATTTAGTGAACCGGATCGCTTCACGGGGACCGGGATGTCACGGCACGCCCTTACTTCTAATTAGCCAGCGTTCATGGGTTAATCTTCAATACCGAAATATGCCTGCACATCTCTATTTCATCTCATTTGTACATACATGCAGTCGAAAGCAGTTATGTATATGCACTTTGCATGTTATTTTTGTATACTTTGTTGTTTGGTGGTGTCTAATTTTGTATTGCATTTTTTAAACCGCAATGCGTCATTCTCCCTTGTTGCTTATGCACCGAACCAAAAATGTGCCAAAAACTACCGAAAAAATAACATTTTTTTGTTGATGACTTCTGTATCCAACATTAAAAAATGTTAAAACTGATATTAAGCCATTATCATTATAACATTATTAATATTACATTAAGAAATGTAAAATTAATAATATTTTAATGCAAAACTGACACGAAAAATGGAAAACAATCACTATTATGTAATGTAGGGTTGTTGACACATTAAATGTTAAATTTACATTAAAAAATATGTAAGTTTGTTATGACTAAAATGTTAGTTTATGAAAATTCAATATCATTTTGATATTTTAGAAATGTTAAACAAAACACTGAAAATAGTTTTGTTTAAAATTTTATTAACTCAAAATGTTTTTTATAAAACAATTTAATTCAACATATTTTATTTCTTAATAATATAGTTCCATCAAGAATATAATATAAATGTATAGGGGGACCAGTAAAAGTTTTTATATTAATAATTTCAAAAAAAGTATGTTTTGGCCCTACGATGTAAGACTGAAAGTGTTCTGAAAATTTAAGTAATTTATGTATATTCATTTACAATAAAAATATTATTGCTATTTTAAATTAAAATGTTCAAAATTTCGTAGAGTTTAATGACTTTATTGTCTATTTTTGTCAAAAAGTAGCCTATCTTATATGGGCAACCTTTGTAAGTTAAACTCTGCTAGACGCCTATCCGTCATTTGATGCATCAATTGACAGATATGGCCCTGCTATACAGCTGTCAGTCATTTGAGGCATCAATTGACAGATATGGCTGATGGAAATTTACATCACAGCGCAAAGCAAAGTTTCTATCAGGTTGTTAGAAGCGTCATGACAAACCTGATGTAAACATTGTGTATACGTGTATGCATACACATACACACCATGGTTTTCCATACGAATAAAAGGAAAAATTTATGCGAGTGTATTAGTGTTGTCAAAAATTCTGTTAATGTGTTGGAGTTTCCATCAGCTCTGTTTAGCAGGGGGCTGATGGAAATTTACATCAGTGCGTAAAGCAAAGTTTCTATCAGCTTGTTAGAAGCGACATGACAAACCTGATTAAACAATTTGTATACGAGTACGGCTTTCCGTCTTCTTTTTGCAAACGAGAATTGGCATATCGCTATCCTTGTCATTGCCTACGATCTATTCCATCATCCCTGATGTAGATATACATAATGTATGTATAAACAAAACCAGCAGACAGCGCTGATGTAGAAATTCGTCAAACCTGTATAAATAAAATCCGACCTGATGTAAAAACCTTTCACATTTCAATTTTATCATTTATTTTCATACAAAATTGTATCATATAATTACATTACTAATATTAAAATAGTAGATGTACATGTGCGTGGTTGATGAGCTTGAAGCTACAAAGTAAAGCACTATGTTTTCACTCTTAACTCATCTTTGGACTAATAAATATAAACAAAAATACAAAAACCAAAAAATTTATAAATTATATTATAAACAAAATGTATAACTCCGAGCATACCGATACAGTTAGCACTTGAGGTTGTAAGAGACAAATGGAAAAATATACAGGAATTCACGAAAATACCCCAAAATGTCTTTATGGAAATCTTAAGATAAAATATACATACAGCTTAGAGGAATGCCGATGGGATCCCCTACATCACCAGTAATCGCGGATATAGTTATGGAGGAGTTACTTAACCGAATAATAGAAAAACTTCCACGTGTACCAAGGCTACTAACAAAGTATGTTGATGATTTGTTTGCAATTATTCAGGAAGATGATGTAGAAAGAACACTTAATGCATTATATTCGTTTGATAATAATATTAAATTTACAATAGAATTTGAAAACGATGAAAGATTACCGTATTTAGACTCCATCGTGATAAAACGCGGAAATCAATTCAATTCCAAACACCCGAAGTCTATGATAATTAATACAGCGAAAGGCTGTATACGAAGAATGTTGGATATATCAGATAAAAGTTACCACAAGGAAACCAAAAAAGAAATTTTCACTTTATTAAAGAAAAATGATTTTCCCGAAAACCTTATAAAGACATTAAAAAGAAATATAAATAACAGCAATCAACAAAGCGAAACAAAAAACCCACAAATTTCAAGTCTGTAACCTACGTTCCCAATCTTTCAGAAAGTTTAGCAAAGTCTGACTGCTACAATAAAAATACGCTCATAAACCGAAAACCACATTAAAACTTATTTTTAACAATACGAAAGCTAAAATACCTCACACGGAAAAGAGCAATGTTGTGTATAAAATAGCATGTAATGGCAATGAAGGTGAATCATGTGATCGCGTCTACGTAGGGACTACCAAGTCAAAATTAAAAACAAGGCTAGCACAGCACAAGTCAGACTTTAAACAAAATCCACAGTCAAATACTTATAAAACAGCTTTGATGGCCCATTGTGCGAGTAGCGGCCACTCTCCCAATTTAAACAATGTAACTATTCTCCAGCAAGAGTCAAACTATAGAAAGCGCCTCACATGGGAAATGCTGCATATAATTAACACACCACCTAACATACGACTAACTTACAAAACCGATGTTGACGGCTCCGCCCATATATTTAGAGATTTATTAACTAACAAATCGACAGTAGAAAGCTCCGCGTCAAACAGAACGGACGCGTAAAACAAAATGTATGTAATTATTTTATTGTCAATATTTTAAGTTGGTATTATAAATAATGTTATATTTATTATAGTTCCCTTGAAGATGATTACCGAAGATTGTAATCGAAATATATCGGAACACAAAATAAAAACTTTGTTGTTTTTATTATAAAATCAACATTGGACATCGAGCCGGCAAAACCATCTCTGAGACAAAATGTATAAGGATATACATACATTTATGTAATCATATAAATAAGCTGTGTTTATATATAAAGTTATGAAAGTGTATATGCTTATACATTTTATTTATTTTGTAATTTAAACATTTTTGGTTTTTGTATTTATGTTAATGTTTATTAGCCCTAAGGAGGGAAGTCGAAATTATGCAAAGCAAACATTGTGTTTTACTCTATGGCCGCAAGCTCATAAAATATACCACAACAAATAAATAAGGCTATTGGCAACAATTTAAGATTAATACAAATAAAATAAAGCTCGTTAAGCTGTCTGACAAATGATGTGAAAATATGAATGTGAGAGTGGGGATGTGGGAGTAGATGGGCGAATATGAGGAGTTGAACTGGAGGTAGGTGTTGGACTGGGAGTTCAGTTTGGAGTGGTAGTCAGTGTGCGTGGGGGTGGAGCGAGTGTGGTGGTAGGAGATGACTGATTCCCAGCTTCTATAAATATGCTACATTTTACTCCAAATTTGTTAACTACTGTGCCATAATTCCTTAGTTCGTTGCCAATACTTTTTGCTTAATGGGAATAAAAATTAATTAGAAAATGCAATGATAAATTAAATATCAATACATACGTTCGTCAAAAGAACCTGCGTCAGTTCCATTAGCTGGTCCATTTTTTGGAGATTTCTGTCTCTCCGACATTGTTGGTTTTGCTGACTTTCAGTACTGAAGGTTGGGCGTGAGCATGAGCAGTCGCAGTGAAGCCCCCGCTGGTTGCGAAGCTCATCTTAAGGGGTTTGGCTGAAAATGATAATCATATAATATTTTACATAGTTTTATTTAAAAAATTAATTATAGTTACCGTTGTTTTGTGACGATATGTTGCTATTAATAGTGGCATTGAAAAGAGGCATTTCTGATTTTCCAACTTAATAAAGATAGTAATAAATTAAGTTTAACACAGTGAAAGTGGAATGTGTGGTTTAATTAGAGAAGTAGGGGAATTAATAAAAATTTATTATAATTATGGGAACTTTATAACCAATTGCCCAAAATCTTATTAACTCCCTCAAATTAATATCCTTGCTGGAGTCCATGTACTACGCATGGGTACTTTGGCCAAGCACAGAATTAATTCCCTCACTATAGCTGCATGCACCTTCGTTCACCACCTTACTATTCTAACTGGGCTCATACGCAGCAATATTTTGATTTAATTGGCAAATGTTTTGATTTGCACCTCCATTTTGAGCCATAGGAACAATATTTTCACTATTGTCCTCATAAACCACACATTTCACACTTTGCGCGTCTAGCAATCTTTGAAATTTATTTACACTGGCTTCAGAGAGCCTTTTTTCATTGCTGAGGCAGTTTTTTAAATGCATCTTATTCATTTACACACTTCTTTTAAAACGTACCGCTGTAATAAATAATTAAATCGGTAAATTTTAATAAATTATTTTCCGCAAACAAAATTTCACGACTAGATTTGTCAAATGACGCGTGTGTTTTCGCTTCCTCTTCGTTCGTTCTTCTTCTTTCGGTTAGAAATGCCAAAAGAAAGAGGAACAAAAGAAAAATGTATGCGAGTGTGTTAGTTATGTCAAAAATTCTGTTAATGTGTTGGAGTTTCCGTCAGCTCTGTCTAGCAGGGAACTCATGACTGATACGTTTGTTGAAGCTTGTGATGTCAGGATTTCTAAATTTATAATCGATTTATAATAAGGACAACTGTCAATATTAAAAGATCGAGTGCTGACATATTCAATGGTGTTTGGTAAGCCTTCGCAATGGTCTTTGAGAATGGCAGTAAACTTTAGACCAGCTTTAATACTTAAGGAGTAAGAAATATTTTTTCTTGAGGTCATACTTCTGGCTTTTAGCTTCTTTATGTTTCGAATCATATCTAAAGCTCCACAAATGATTAAGTGGACCGGATTGTTTATAATATGGACATAGTGGGTTAAAAAGTGAAATTTAGGTTTTAGCGGCTTATAAAAAGTTGAGTGAAAGATTCATTATGAGTTTTTATCAAAGAATTGAGTTCTTCCAATTTTTCGGTAGTAAAACAACTAGTCAAAACTAAGTCGACTATTTTGAGCCCCAAACTGGGTTACCTTTTGGAATGCGATCTCCAATTATTAACGGAAAAAAACGAGTAAATGACATCATTTCGCGAGCACACATTTTAATTTTATTGTTGGCTATTTGAAGTAAATCTAAAGGTGGGGATTGGTTTCCAATTTCTGTTTCGGCATAATTAAACATTTGCTTTCTATTGATATACGCTTCAATTTAAAATAAATTTTCTTGAGTTATAAAATATTTTAAAATTTCGCATACATATGTCATATCCGCACATTCCCTCAAATAAATCGTGAACTATATAAGCTGCATAATATTTCTTACCATGAAATGTGGTTCGGTTACCGCTAAGGATGTTGAAGTAATACAGCTACTCTCACAATCTTGGGAATTACTCAAACCGCATGGAACTTGAACTGGTTGAAGGTGTATCCATACCCGAAAACTGAGTAAAATTTGATACGTATGTTGTATATATTTCGTATTAAAAAGAAAAAATATATATGTTACCATTCTTGTTCTCCAAGCAGCAATTTTTTCCCTGAGTTTGACCCTGAGGCCAATATTTCCGTTTCCAGGAAATCGTCCTTATTTAAATATTTTAGCTTATTGTAGGTGAATCCGCAAGCTACATGTGTTGTGGTAAATATATTATTTATTTATTTATAAATGAAATTAATTAATATTATTTACTTACCGGTAAACGCTGCCAAAGTGTACTCCAAATTTAACTCTTTGAGCAGTTCATTTAACTGGTCATCTTCTTTTTGATCGCTATCAATTGCTTCCAAATTTTGCTCGGCGTCAATTGCATGATCCGTATTTTCAACAGCGAAAACAGTTTCGTCTTCTGCACTCAACAAAATGGGAATCAAAGTTTCTTCCATTTTTAACAATTACTGAGTGTTTTTGCATATTATTTTACTATTATTTAATTACTTCTAAAAAATTTCCCACAAACATGCGGCGTACAGTGAAGGCATGTTGACACGAACTGGCGCGATCATGCGTTCGTATTATAGCATCATACCAAACGGCGAAGAAAGTACATTACACGTAGTTATATTTACATTTTTATTGTTAGGCCAACAAAATTTCATATCATATCAACAATTTAATGTAAAACTCTGCGAATAAAATATATTATACGTTGTTAATGCAACAAAATATCAAATCATTTCCACAATTCAATGTTAATGTCGACTGATAAAATTATAATATAATTTTTACAACTTAGTTTGAAATTTCAACGTAGTACATTGCAATATCACTTTGATAATTTTATTTTAAAAATTACTACAATAACGTGGATTTAACCGTATTAAATGTGAAATTGGCACTATTTCGTTTACATTGCAAATAACATTGTAAATATTACATGGCAACATTTTTTTCGGCGTGTGCATAATCGGGTGAGCTTTTTCGGTAAACCGCTGCGCATTAGAATGATAGGTTTCTATCATTTTTGGCAGGATACAATTTATTTGTTAGCTGTCGTCAACCAACGGAGAAGGATCACACTGCGGTAAGTACTTGCTTTACGTCATATTGTTCATTTTATAATTTATGTCGTTTTATAGAAATAAACCATCCATTCCATTCAATCTATTAAATGTACTTTGCCACATTAGCCTGTCTTTCTTATTGGTTAAATTCGCAAGCGAGGACGACGGCTAACAGAAATACAATCAAAGAATATAAATCATGTTTTATAGGTAGGTAGGTTGAACTGGCCGGTCCATGAGGACCTCACATAGACTGATTGAGTCCGAAGTGTTACCAGAAGTTTTTTTAACGACCAAACTGAAAAACCCTATCAAAAACCAGGACCTATGTTATAAAATAACTCCGTCCTCTTGGCAAATACTAGAAGCTTCCTAGGACTTAAGCCACTTGCTGCTTCTAGATCTGACAGCTGTATCACTCCTAATAGCTGGAGTCTTAGCCTGGCAAGTGCAGGGCACGAGCACAGAACGTGCTCGATCGTTTCCTCCTCCAAACCACACTTCCTTAACCTGATATCACTGACTAAGCCTAATTTAAATGCATGTGACGCCAGAAGGCAGTGTCCAGTCAGAATACCCGTCATGAGTCTACAGTCGTTTCTTTTTAATGATAGGAGCAACTGTGTTAGTCTAAGGTTGTAAGACCTACACATAATCTTCGACACTTTACAGCCCCGCGCTTGAACCCACGCTTTTCCCGCTTGGTCGATCATGTGCACCTCTCGCCTTCGCTTAATCTCGCCCAATCTAATTGGGACATCTACGGAGCAAGCTTAAAGGGATGCGCCCTTTTTAGCTAGTTCATCCGCTTTTTCATTCCCATCTATTCCCATATGCCCTGGGACCCAATATAGATGTATGCTTCTCCCTGTCCCGATTCTCTCCAGAGACTGCTTACATTCTAACACGCATTTAGATGCTGTGCTATGCGAGATTATTGCCTTAATTGCTGCTTGACTGTCAATATAAAAGTTAACACGGTTGCAGCTTAAGCTATTCTCTTCCACTGCTCTTTTCTACTGCTTTGGTTACGGCTAATATTTCCGCTTGGAAAACGCTACAGTAATCCGGCAGCCTGTAGGATCTACTTATTTCCGGATCAGCGCAGTATACCGCAGACCCTACTCCTTCCACTACTTTGGAACCATCGGTGTACACATGTATCGCCTCGTCCGCCATTTGCGCAACCTTGCGCCAACCGTCCAACTCTATTGTGGCCTTAAGATCTCCCTCGAAGCGCAGATAGGGAATCATGTAGTCTGTTCGTCTTGTGATTGATGACGCTATACTACTATGGCCATATGGTCGGCGCTCAAGCTGCCCCGAAGCACCGAGCCTGGTTGCGGTCGTTAACGCTTTGTTCTTTGCTACCAGGTCTACAGGTGGGATGTGCAAAATGTGTACAGTGCAGCCGTCGGGGTGGTTTTCAGGGCTCCCGTAATGCTAACCATCTGCTCCAAATCGTCCTTATTTAAATATTTTAGCTTATTGTAGGTGAATCCGCAAGCTACATGTGTTGTGGTAAATATATTATTTATTTATTTATAAATGAAATTAATTAATATTATTTACTTACCGGTAAACGCTGCCAAAGTGTACTCCACATTTAACTCTTTGAGCAGTTCATTTAACTGGTCATCTTCTTTTTGATCGCTATCAATTGCTACCAAATTTTGCTAGGCGTCAATTGCATGATCCGTATTTTCAACAGCGAAAACAGTTTCGTCTTCTGCACTCAACAAAATGGGAATCAAAGTTTCTTCCATTTTTAAAAATTACTGAGTGTTTTTGCATATTATTTTACTATTATTTAATTACTTCTAAAAAATTTCCCACCAACATGCGGCGTACAGTGAAGGCATGTTGACACGAACTGGCGCGATCATGCGTTCGTATTATAGCATCATACCAAACGGCGAAGAAAGTACATTACACGTAGTTATATTTACATTTTTATTGTTAGGCCAACAAAATTTCATATCATATCAACAATTTAATGTAAAACTCTGCGAATAAAATATATTATACGTTGTTAATGCAACAAAATATCAAATCATTTCCACAATTCAATGTTAATGTCGACTGATAAAATTATAATATAATTTTTACAACTTAATTTGAAATTTCAACGTAGTACATTGCAATATCACTTTGATAATTTTATTTTAAAAATTACTACAATAACGTGGATTTAACCGTATTAAATGTGAAATTGGCACTATTTCGTTTACATTGCAAATAACATTGTAAATATTACATGGCAACATTTTTTTCGGCGTGTGCATAATCGGGTGAGCTTTTTCGGTAAACCGCTGCGCATTAGAATGATAGGTTTCTATCATTTTTGGCAGGATACAATTTATTTGTTAGCTGTCGTCAACCAACGGAGAAGGATCACACTGCGGTAAGTAATTGCTTTACGTCATATTGTTCATTTTATAATTTATGTCGTTTTATAGAAATAAACCATCCATTCCATTCAATCTATTAAATGTACTTTGCCACATTAGCCTGTCTTTCTTATTGGTTAAATTCGCAAGCGAGGACGACGGCTAACAGAAATACAATCAAAGAATATAAATCATGTTTTATAGGTAGGTAGGTTGAACTGGCTGGTCCATGAGGACCTCACATAGACTGGTTGAGTCCGAAGTGTTACCAGAAGTTTTTTTAACGACCAAACTGAAAAACCCTATCAAAAACCAGGACCTATGTTATAAAATAACTCCGTCCTCTTGGCAAATACTAGAAGCTTTCTAGGACTTAAGCCACTTGCTGCTTCTAGATCTGACAGCTGTATCACTCCTAATAGCTGGAGTCTTAGCCTGGCAAGTGCAGGGCACGAGCACAGAACGTGCTCGATCGTTTCCTCCTCCAAACCACACTTCCTTAACCTGATATCACTGACTAAGCCTAATTTAAATGCATGCGACGCCAGAAGGCAGTGTCCAGTCAGAATACCCGTCATGAGTCTACAGTCGTCTCTTTTTAATGATAGGAGCAACTGTGTTAGTCTAAGGTTGTAAGACCTACACATAATCTTCGACACTTTACAGCCCCGCGCTTGAACCCACGCCTTTCCCGCTTGGTCGATCATGTGCACCTCTCGCCTTCGCTTAATCTCGCCCAATCTAATTGGGACATCTACGGAGCAAGCTTAAAGGGATGCGCCCTTTTTAGCTAGTTCATCCGCTTTTTCATTCCCATCTATTCCCATATGCCCTGGGACCCAATATAGATGTATGCTTCTCCCTGTCCCGATTCTCTCCAGACACTGCTTACATTCTAACACGCATTTAGATGCTGTGCTATGCGAGATTATTGCCTTAATTGCTGCTTGACTGTCAATATAAAAGTTAACACGGTTGCAGCTTAAGCTATTCTCTTCAACTGCTCTTTTCTACTGCTTTGGTTACGGCTACTATTTCCGCTTGGAAAACGCTACAGTAATCCGGCAGCCTGTAGGATCTGCTTATTTCCGGATCAGCGCAGTATACCGCAGACCCTACTCCTTCCACTACTTTGGAACCATCGGTGTACAATCGCCTCGTCCGCCATTTGCGCAACCTTGCGCCAACCGTCCACCTCTATTGTGGCCTTAAGATCTCCCTCGAAGCGCAGATAGGGAATCATGTAGTCTGTTCGTCTTGTGATTGATGACACTATACTACTATGGCCATATGGTCGGCGCTCAAGCTGCCCCGAAGCACCGAGCCTGGTTGCGGTCGTTAACGCTTTGTTCTTTGCTACCAGGTCTACAGGTGGGATGTGCAAAATGTGTACAGTGCAGCCGTCGGGGTGGTTTTCAGGGCTCCCGTAATGCTAACCATCGATAGTCTGCATACCCCCTCTAATTTGTTGAGGTATGTTGTTTTTTGTGTGGCTTTCCACCTAACAAGAACTACATAGTATAGAATAGGGCTTACAATCGCTGTAAAAACCCAATGAGAAAGAGAAGGCGATAGGCCCCACGTACACCCAAGCATTCTTTTACATGCGTAGAGTGCCGTTGAGACCTTCTTGACCCTCTCCTCCACGTTGAGCTTCCATGACAGCTTACTGTCTAGGATGATTCCTAAATATTTTGTGCAAGGTTTCTCCTGTAAGGTCACCCCTCCTAACTTAGGCCTGGTCCAATTTGGGACCTTGTACCTCTTTGTAAACAAGACCATATCCGTCTTCTCCGCATTGACTTTCAACCCGACATTAGATGCCCAGGTATGAATATCGCGAAGCGCCCGATCCATCAAAGAACTAATCGTTGGAAGGCACTTTCCACTTATGACAATTGCAACGTCATCTGCGTAAGCCGTAAGTTTTACGGGTCCCTCATCGAATTGCCTGAGCAGTTGGTTGATGACCAGCGTCCACAGCAGAGGTGATAGCACCCCTCCCTGCGGCGTGCCCCTGTCCACTGATTTCGTGGCCTCGTACAATCCCCATTGTGATGTAATTTCTGCAATTTAACATGCAGCCGGTCCATCTGATTAAGGCAGGATGTACTTTAATGTAATTAAGACCATCCATAATCGCCCATTTTGCAACATTATTGAAAGCCCCGGCAATGTCCAAGAAGACTCCTAGAGCACACTCCTTATATTCCAGGGATTTCTCTATGCTTATTACCACCCTATGCAATGCGGTGTTTACCGACTTGCCTTTGGTGTACGCATGCTGTGTTGTGGAGAGCAGCTTTTCATCCACGTTGGACTTTATGTACACATCTATCAGCCTCTCAAAGGTTTTGAGCAGAAATGATGTTAAGCCAATGGGTCTATAGACTTTGGAATACATGTGACCGATCTTCCCCGCCTTTGGTAGAAAAGGTACACGAGCAGTTCTCCAAGAGTGCGGTACATGATTCTGTCGTATGCACCCATCGAATATTATTTTAAGCCATTCCACGACCGCCCTACTTGAGACTTGTAGCATGGCCGGGAATATACCATCTGGGCCCGGCGATTTAAATTTAGAAGACGTCTTCACTGCCCACTCGATCTTGGTATCGGTCACCAAGCCCGGCACTACTAGCTCCGTGATCGGAGTGTGAGTGATGTCTGCTGGCTCCTCTAAACCGTCTCCCGATGGGAAATGTGTATCGAGAAGCACCTCAAGGGATTCCTCACTATTACGTGACCATTCCCCGTTCTCCTTCTTTATTAGTCCCTGGACTATGTTTCCCTTTGCTAGGATTTTTTTCAACCGTGCTGTTTCGCTGGAGCACTCTATGTCCGTACAGAAACTTTTCCATGAGTTTCTCTTCGCCCTGGTAATTTCACGCTTGTAGATCCACAGTAGATCCCTGTACTCGTCCCGACACGCTTCGCTTTCCGCGGTCGTTGCGAGCTTAAACATTTCTTTAACCTGTCTTCTTAGAGTACTCAGCTCATTGCTCCACAATGGCGGCTTTGCTTTTCCTCTGAATCTTCTTAGAGGGCAAGCTTTGTTATACGCAGTCATAAGCGTCCTTGTTAGGAATTCATTCGACTCTTCCAGTTCCTCTACATTAGCAACCTCTTTGAGTTGTCCCAGTTTTGTTTCTACATGTTTCTGGAATTTAGTCCAGTTCGTTGACCTAGGGTTTCTAAAGGTTCATCCCTTCTCTACCCTCTTTAGGGGGATGTTGAAGTGATATACGCATGGTCGGAGAAGGATGGTCTATCAAGAACCATCCAATCATACCTTGATATATCACGCTCGGAGCTCAATGTAATATCCAGAACATTGCTGGATGTTGGACCAATGTATGTAGGGACATTTCCCCTGTTGGCTATCTGCAAATTGGTTTGCAGGATATAACAAAACAGAGATTCGCCTCTCTCGTTCGTATCTGCTCTTCTCCACGCATTGTGTTGCGCATTTGCATCTGCGCCTATGACCAACGGCCCTTTCTCCCTTCCTCCTGTACTAGCCTTTTGCACTCCATAGGTGGGACCTCCGCAGCATGGGCCATGTAGCAGGACGCCAGGATAAACGCCTGCTTATTCTTTTGCTCAACGGCCACCGCTACGAGATCCTCAGTGGTGTAATTAGGCAGCATATATGAATGCAGCTGTTTCCTTACTATTACTACAGCTCGCCCCCGTCCTTCCGTTTGCGCGTAGTAAACGACAAACCCGCGCGCGCTAAGTCCAGAAACCTTTCCTCCCGATGAGAGCCACGGCTCCTGGATCAGCGCCGCGTCAAACGAACCCTCCCCAATTGTTAGGAGGAGTTCGCTCGACGCCACTTTACTGTGTTGGAGGTTTATCTGTAGGACTCGCAGCACCATTGGGCTGTTTGTCCCCCCCCCCCCCCTATTTGGAAGATGTAGAACTGACCATCCTCGGTAGGCCGAGATACAGTAAGTATCTTCCAAACCTGTGTCGGTATGTTCGGATTCTGATTCTGCAGAAGTCTCAGTTTATCCTCCGACTTCATCACGCATGGTATCCATACCTTAACTTTTGGTACCGTGGTGATTTGCGCTTTATCCACCACCTCAAACCGCGCGTTCGTGCCTTGCCTTTGCAGGTTTGGAACACTTCCTCCAGCCACTGCAAGCTCGCGATGTTGTCGCACGCTATCATCTCCACACCGTTATACCATCCCCCCGAATCAAAGGTTGGAGGGGCTTACTTCGTTGTTCCCGCATCATCCTAAGCATTAAGCTAATAAGCTCCCTTTCCACAGATCCCCACCTTTCAGTAGTCATTTGTCCGAAAGGACTGCTACGATCAACCGGCGCCACAGTCAGTGACTGCTTTGCCACATCACTTATCTTCTCGGGAAAAGCAGGAGTCTTAGTGTTATCTCCCTTTGGCACCTCCGAGAAAGCCGGAGTCTTAGCGTTAACTCCCTTTAGCGCCTCCGAGAAAGCCGGAGTCTTAGCGTTATCTCCCTTTGGCTTATCTCCTACTTCCTTAATTGGAACTCCCTCTGACTCGCAGCTTTCGAGGTAGTTGCTACCTCGCTATTGGAGCCCATCTGTCTTACAGCTTTGGGCCTACTTGTCTTGTCTATGCGACTGCCCTGCCTCGCGGCTCTAGGAATGGGTCCTTTCTGCCTCTTGAAAGCAGGCTTATCGCCTTCCGCCGAACGCTGCCTCTTCATTCTGCCATTCGACGCTTCTCCGCTTTTATAATAGTAAATTAAAAAATTAAGTGAAATAAAAAGAAAAGCAAATAAGAGGAGAGAAGAGAAGAAAGGAGAAGAGAAAATAAGAGATGGGAAGGGAGGACTAGAGAAGAGAAGAAACAACAAGAGAGAAGATAAGAGAAGAAAAGATAATTTCTAGTGACATTTTATTGGTCAAAACAGAGAGTGAATAAATTATTTGCAAGCAATTTTACGCATGCAACTGAATCTGATTATAAACCCGAACAATGTCTACATCCCAAATAATATTAGCACAAACTAATCAGAGAATTACAAAAACAAAATACATTGATAGTGTATGTTTGTTTGCATTTATGTCAGACTGCCACCACATTATAATGTTCTACCCACAGAAAAACAACAGTAACTTTTATTGTTGTGGAGCTGGCAACACTATTCACCACCTTCATATGTTTTTGTTTGTTCAATTGCAACAACGAAAACACGACAATAGTACCAACGGGTTTTTTCGCGAATAACTTTTAAGCGAGTGAAAAATATAATTTCTGCGTTTGGGTTCTGAATCTTGACGAAAATACGCGTCTTTGGGTACCACTTTCGACAAGTTCGACGCGAATTTCAGGTGCAAAACTTAAGTTGTAATATTACCAAATTTCGGAATTTAAAAGCTTTTTTCTCATAAACTAAGAGTTTCCTAGAGTTCCGGATGATGTTTTTATGATTTTCAGGACCCCCTCTTCCCCTACAAATCAACAAAAGTTTGAAAATCGTGGCACCTTATAAATTAGCTAATTAGCTAAAATACTTTGAAGAAGTGCACCGTTACGTTTCTTTGTAATTTGTTTTACTTTTGTGGGGGTCACCAATGTAGAGTTCCGTGCGTAGTTAAAACGCGTGTTCTCTACTGTATGATCGGATGAGAAGTATTTTTTGTCGCTATGCGAATATGTTATTGAAGCTATAACTCGCTATATGTGCAAAGTGAACAGCTAACTAAAAAACACTCTCGCCGTCGTTTATTCATATAACAGTGACTAAAAGAAAATACAAACACTAGAGTTTATACTTACAGTGGCCAAAGAAGAGCTAAACTTAAACTAAGGAAAATCAAAATGTAATGTCTGTAGAGGTACCACATATATAACATTTTAGAAAACACAAAAAACCTGATTATTTAGTAAATAATACACCTAGAATGTTAAAATTTGACGTGTGGACTGATATTGAGACTCTGGATAAAAATTTGAAAAATTTTTTTTAAATGGGCGTGGCAATGCCCACTTGTGATAAATTAATTTTACAAATATTATTAATCATAAATAAAAATCGTTGACCCTATCGTAACAAAATTCGGCAGAGAGGTTGCTTCTACTATAAGGAATGCTTTGAAGAAAAACTAACGTAGTCGGTTAAGGACCCCGCCCACTTTTATATAAAAGATTTTTAAAAGGGTCGTGAACGAATGAAATAAGCTATATCTTTGCAAAAAAGAGCTTTATATCAATAGTATTTCCTTTCCCAATTGGATTTATTACAATAAATAGGAAAATTTTCAAATCTTAAAAAATGGTCGTGACACCGCCCCTTTTATGACTATGTTTCCGGAGCAATAAACGGATCGTAATAAAATTGGGTACACAGATTTTCCCTATAGCAGAAAATATTTCTAGAAAAAATGGACGAGATCGGTTAAAGATCACGCCCACTTTTATATAAAATATTTTTAAAAGGGTCGTAGACGAAAATAATAAGCTAATCTTAGCGAAAAAGAGCATTGTATCAACAAAATTTTACTTTTTCAATTGAATTATAACATTAAATTGGAAAACAATAAAATTTTTGAAAATGGGTGTGGCACCGCCCCTTTTATAACTAACCTATTTTTTGTTTGGAGAGCCATAACTCGAAGAAAAACTAACGGATCGTAATAAAATTAGGTACACAGATTTTCCCTATAGCAGGAAATATTTCTGGAAAAAAGGCCGAGGTCGTTTAAAGACCACGCCCACTTTTATATAAAAGTTTTTTAAAAGGGTCGTAGACGAAAATAATAACCTATATCTTTGCAAAAAAGAGCTATATATAAATGGTATTTCATTTCCCAAGTGGATTTATAACAATAAATAGGAAAAACTTCAAATTTTAAAAAATGGGCGTGTCACCGCCCCTTTTATGACTAAGCAATTTTCTATGTTTGGGGAGCCATAACTCGAAGAAAAATTAACGGATCGTAATAAAATTAGTTACACAGTTTTTTCCTATAGCAGAAAATATTTCTAGAAAAAATGGACGAGATCGGTTAAAGATCACGACCACTTTTATATAAAAGTTTTTTAAAAGGGTCGTAGACGAAAATAATAAGCTATATCTTAGCGAAAAAGAGCTTTGTATCAAAAAAATTTTAGTTTTTAAATTGAATTATAACATTAAGTTGGAAAACACTAAAATTTTTGAAAATGGGTGTGGCACCGCCCCTTTTATGACTAAGCAATTTTTTATGTTTGGTGAGCCATAACTCGAAGAAAAATTAACGGATCGTAATAAAATTGGGTACGCAGATTTTCCCTATAGCAGGAAATATTTCTAGGAAAAATGGACGAGATCGGTTGAAGACCACGCCCACTTTTATATAAAAGATTTTTAAAAGGGTTGTAGACGAAAACAATAAGCTATATCTTTGCAAAAAAGAGCTATATATCAATGGTATTTCATTTCCCAAGTGGATTTATAACAATAAGTAGGAAAAACTTCAAATTTAAAAAAATGGGCGTGGTACCGCCGCTTTTATGACTAAGCAATTTTCTATGTTTGGGGAGCCATAACTCGAAGAAAAATTAACGGATTATCACAGCATATGTTGACAAGTGGTCATACAGCTGATTTTAAAAACGCGAAAATCATAGACAAAGAAAAGAGAAAAACAACAAGATACACATTAGAAAGCCTGAAGCAAATGGAAAGACGAAAAAAGACAATGAACAAACGCGAGGATACAGAAAACATTGCTGCCGCCTACATAGCATGATGTTAGATCAGAAAAGCCTGTTATGATAAATTTTATTTAAAAAGAGAACTGATCGGAATATACAATTAATTCAAAAATCGGAAGGCCTGCCGGAAATAACTTGTTTATTTTAATTTCATCTGCCACCAACAACCACAGCAACAAAATGAAAGACTTTGAAAAACACATCAAGTATAAACATGGAGACATCACATGCCTTACTCTGAAGCACTTTAGTAATCAAAAGCAGCAACTTGCAAAACATAAAAAGAATTAAAATTCTTATTAGAATGCAAACGATATGGGCTTATCCCGTATCACTTGGCCAACTCCATCAAACACCTAAAAATAAACACCAGTTCCGAAAAGTTAATACAGCAAATGGACAAGTTCAAAAGAATAGTTCTCCTGAAAACACTTAACTTAGAAATAACGCAATCCAACATAAACATAAAACTTGCAAAAGATACTATAACCCAGACTGACGAACAATTAAAATATACATTGAGTGAGGTAGAATTGAAAACTATTATAACAAAACAAAACTTACTGAGTCAAAGGATCGCAGAACAGAAGAGAACAATGCTAAAGGGAAAGTTAGATAAGCTCAAGCAAGAGCTAATGAAAAAGCTAAGGGTCACAAGAAACGATGACTGGTTCGTTAACAAAACGTCGATCGAATTCCCAGAAGAAGATACTCTCATTTGGAAGAAAATTCGCGTTACCTACAACAAAATCCAATTTCTCTCCATACATATAATAGCGGAGTTAGAGCAGGTCATACAGTCTTTGGAAAACGAAAAAGAAAAGGAAATAGCGAGAAACAAAGTAAGCAACAAAATCATTCAATTCAAAAGAAGCATAAAGCACAACGCATCGAAAAAATTTATACTTGCTGCATTTTACCAAGCAAAATCTTTTACCAAAGTATATAAAAACAAAATGGGCAATCCAATTTCTCCCACCATTGCGGACATCGTCATGGATGACGTGTTGGACAATACTATTCTAAAGCTAAATCAAGAACACAATATAGAAATAAAATTTATATGCAAATATGTAGACGACATTTTCGCTGTAATTAAACGCAACGTTGCCAACACAATTCTTGAAAATTTAAATAAATACCATGACAAATTAAAATTTACAATGGAAATGGAAGTAAACTCCAAAATTCCATTTCTTGACGCATGCATTCACAGGGAAAATCAAAATCTTCTACTTGACTGGCATACAAAACCTACTTCTTCTGGACGACTAATAAATTATTTATCATCACAACCCACAAAATATAAGATCAATACAGCCAAAAATTTAATACACAAGATACTGACCATAAGCCATGAAAAATTCCACGACGCTAATATAGACAAAATATATAGAATCCTAAGAAAAAACAATTACCCAATAAATTTAATACGCGAACTTATAGACCAGGAGACCATGAAAAACCACAACCAACCCGATAAAAGAACAAGTACTGAAGTACAAACACAAAAGAAATTCTACAGCGTTACATACATTCCAAAATTGACAGAAAATATTCATCACAATATAGCAACAACACAACACACAACCCTTGCTTACAAATCAAACCACACTGTCTCCACAATATATACACAAACAAAACACCCTATACAGCCTCAACAACAAAACAACGTTATATACGAGATCAAATGCAAAGGAAGAGAAAACGAAAAATGCGATAAAATATATATTGGCACAACAAAGTGAGCCTTAGCTGTTAGACTGGGAGAACATGAAGCTGACATAAAAAAACAAAAGACCAGCACAGCGTTATCACAGCATATGTTGACAAGTGGTCATACAGCTGATTCTAAAAACGCGAAAATCATAGACAAAGAAAAGAGAAAAACAACAAGATACACATTGGAAAGCCTGAGGATAATGGAAAGACGAAAAAAGACAATGAACAAACGCGAGGGTACAGAAAACATTGCTGCCGCCTACATAGCATGTTTAGAAATATAAAACTAAGAATATTTAGTATTCACAAGACTACCATGATGGTTAGATGGTACTGATTACAGTTTATTTATGTATATGTTTAAGTGACTAATGTTTTTGTTGTTGTTTTATGTTCATGTTTGATGTTCATGTTTTCGATACGAAATGCAATAGTGTAAGCGTTTCTTGTTAAAAATTGTTTACTTATTTAACTATCTGTTAATTTTAACTTCTGTTTGTGGCAGGGATTTTTAAAAATAAATACCACCCTGAAGATGCTAACAAAGATTAGCGAAACATAGGGAAAATAGTGGAATAATTTAGTTTTATTTGCACGCTGGACGTAGATCAGAAAAGCCTGTTATGATAAATTGTATTTAAAAAGAGAACTGATCGGAATATACAATTGGATCATAATAAAATTGGGTACACAAACTTTCGCTATAGTATAAAATATTTCTAATAAAAATGTTCGGGATCGGTTAAAGACCACGGCAACTTAGATATAAAACAAGTAAGGAAGGTTAAGTTCGGGTGTAACCGAACATTACATACTCAGTTGAGAGCTATGGTGACAACATAAGAGAAACTAACCATGTAGGAAAATGAACCGAGGGAAACCCTGGAAGGTGTTTGTATGACATGTGTATCAAATGAAAGGCATTAAAGAGTATTTTATGAGGGAGTGGGCCATAGTTCTATAGGTGGACGCCATTTAGGGATATAGCCATAAAGGTGGATCAGGGTTGACTCTAGATTGCATTTGTACGATATGGGTATCAAATTAAAGCTGTTAATGCGTATTTTAAAAGGGAGTAATCCTTAGTTCCATAGGTGTACGCCGTTTCGAGATATTGCCACAAAGGTGGAACAGGGGTGACCCTAGAATTTGTTTGTACAATATGGGCATCAAACGAATGGTGTTAATGAGTATTTTAAAAGGGAGTGGGCCTTAGTTCTATAGGTGGATGCTGTTTCGAAATATCGTCATAAAGGTGGACCAGGGTTGACTCTAGAACGTGTTTGTACGATATGGGTATCAAATTAAAGGTATTAATGAGGGTTTTAAAAGGGAGTGGTGGTAGTTGTATATGTGAAGGCGTTTTCCAGATATCGACCAAAATGTGGACCAGGGTGACCCAGAACATCATCTGTTGGATACCGCTAATTTATTTATATATGTAATACCTACCAAGTTTTTAAGCGATTTTTATTTCGCCCTGCAGGACTTTTTCATTTTCTTCTACTTAATATGGTAGGTGTCACAACCATTTTATAAAGTTTTTTCTAAAGTTATATTTCGCTTCAATAAAACAATCCAATTACCTTACCATGTTTCATCCCTTTTTTCGTATTTGGTATAGAATTATGGCATTTTTTTCATTTTTCGTAATTTTCGATATCGAAAAAGTGGGCGTGGTCATAGTCGGATTTCGTTCATTTTTCATACCAAGATAAAGTGAGTTCAAGTAAGCACGTGAACTAAGTTCATTAAAGATATGTCGATTTTTGCTCATGTTATCGTGTTAACGGCCATGCGGAAGGACAGACGGACGACTGTGTATAAAAACTGGGCGTGGCATCAACCGATTTCGCCCATTTTCACAGAAAAGAGTTAACGTCATAAAATCTATGCCCCTACCAAATTTCAAAAGGATTGGTTTTGTTCGACTTATGGCGTTAAAAGTATCCTAGACAAATTAAATGAAAAAGGGCGGAGCCACGCCCATTTTGAAATTTTCTTTTATTTTTGCATTTTGTTGCACAATATCATTACTGGAGTTGAATGTTGACATAATTTACTTATATACTGTAAAGATATTAAATTTTTTGTTAAAATTTTACTTAAAAAATTTTTTTTTTAAAAGTGGGCGTGGTCCTTCTCCGATTTTGCTAATTTTTATTAAGCGTACATATAGTAATAGGAGTAACGTTAGTGCCAAATTTCATCATGATATCTTCAACGACTGCCAAATTACAGCTTGCAAAATTTTAAATTACCTTCTTTTAAAAGTGGGCGGTGCCACGCCCATTGTCCAAAATTTTACTAATTTTCTATTCTGCGTCATAAGTTCAACTCATCTACAAAGTTTCGTCGCTTTATCTGTCTTTTGTAATGAATTATCGCAATTTTTCGGTTTTTCGAAATTTTCGATATCGAAAAAGTGGGCGTGGTTATAGTCCGATATCGTTCATTTTAAATAGCGATCTGAGATGAGTGCTCAGGAACCTACATACCAAATTTCATCAAGATACCTCAAAATTTACTCAAGTTATCGTGTTAGCGGACGGACGGACGGACGGACATGGCTCAATCAAATTTTTTTCGATCCTGATTATTTTGATATATGGAAGTCTATATCTATCTCGATTCCTTTATATATGTACAACCAACCGTTATCCAATCAAAATTAATATACTCTGTGAGCTCTGCTCAACTGAGTATAACAAGTTTAAAAGGGTCGACTAGGGTAGACTAGTATAATAAGCTATAACTTAGCAAAAAATAGTTTTGAAATAATGATATTTCATTTATCAAGTTTTATTGTAAGAGGAACAGGGCAGAATTTTTTTTTTAAACGGGCGGTGCCACGTGTTATGTAGAAAAGTAGTTTATCTGAAATGAAATGTGCAATTCAAGCTCACGCTGAGTATGTAATGTTCGATTACATCACAGCTTAGATATCTTTACTTGTTTTCTTTCTGTTGCAACGCAGCATTCTTCATCGTACCAGTTGTTTTTCCGTGGTCGCCGGTAACCAAATTTCTTCGGCGGCAGTACGAAGTGCTTTAGATATATGCTCGCTTTCCGTCGAGTTGACTTGTGTTCTCATAGAGTAGGTGTGAGGATCGGTTGCGAAATCATTGGCAGTCTGTTGCTTACCTTTTGTTTTTTGTTCCTTGGATTTAGCTGCGCAGAGGCTGGCGCTTATTTTGTCTGCGAAGGGATAATGGTCCGAGTTGACGTGGGCACACGGATCGTGGGCACATATAAAACACTGGAGGCATGTTGTCCATATATCACAACGTGGTCGATCTGATTTCGTGTATTTCAGTCCGGGGAGAGCCATGTAGTTTATTGTATATTTTTATGCATGAACCTCGTGCTGGATATGACCATGTTTCGAGCATCCGCAAAGTCAATCAGCATGAGTTCATTAGGAGAACTTTCATTGTGTAGGCTGTATTTTCCGACTTTGGGGTCATAAACACCTTCTTTGCTCAACCTGGCGTTAACTCTTCAATTCCCATGGTCATGTTTACGCAAACAAAATTTAATTATCTTGTAAAATGGTGAAAAGACATTGGATAAATACCATAGTATTAAATAATAAAGTAATGACCTTTTTGTAACAGCATGGTTATTTTCAATGGGTTTCGCTGTGGAATAGAAGAAGCCGAAATGGGTGTTCCACCTGATACCGAGTGCTTTTACCGTGGTAGTGTCTTCAAACTCTAGAAAATCCTCGGTCAAAAAGTGTTGTTTCGGTATACCCTGTATAATTTTCTTGCAGTTGGACGTGCATTTTCGCAATGGGAACTCTAACGATTGTCATCCCTTGCCCTTATCGCAGTTTCGATGCGAGCACGTCATCAACGTACATACAGTTTGGCAGGATATCTGCTGCCCTTGGATGCGAGGTCTGCACGTCGTTGTTGTTGTTGTTGTAGCAATGCTCGCCCCACCTAATAGCCGCGACCGATCACAAATTGTCATCAATATCCTCTAACGGTAGTCCAAGGAAACTTGCCGTTTCAACAGGGGTGGACCATAAGGAAAGGGGTGTTAGAGGCGTTGGTTCCACATTACAATTAAAGAGATGGTTGGTGTCATGTGGGGACAGATTGCAAGCAGGGCATACATTTTGTATGTCGGGGTTGATTCTGGATAGGTAAGAGTTTAACCTGTTACAGTATCCAGAACGAAGTTGAGCAAGAGTGACACGCGTTTCCCTGGGGAGTATGCGTTCCTCTTCTGCGAGTTCTGGATATTTTTCTTCAAGTACTGGATTCACCGGGCAATTCCCGACATAAAGGTCCGACGCCTGTCTATGGAGTTCACCAAGGACCTGCTTGTGTTTTTCCGCTTCATATGGCTGGGTTCTCAGGTGCCGTATTTCCTCAAAATGCTTACGGAGATTACTCCTTAGGCCCCTAGGCGGTGCTCGTTCGTCAATCAGATGTCTGTTGGGATGCCCAGGTTTCTGGGTATTCAACAGAAACTGTTTGGTCAGCATCTCATTTCTCTCCCTGATGGGGAGTATTCTCGCCTCATTATGCAGATGATGTTCTGGGGACATAAGAAGACAGCCCCTGGCGATTCTGAGAGCAGTATTTTGGCAGGCCTGTAGTTTCTTCCAGTGGGTGGTTTTTAGGCTTGGCGACCATATGGGTGACGCGTAGCACGTAATCGGCTGGCTAATTGCTTTGTATGTGGTCAAGAGCGTTTCTTTATCTTTTCCCCAGGTACTGCCAGCAAGGGATTTGAGGGTTTTATTACGGCTCTGAATTCTTGGAACAATTGCGGTTGCGTGCGCACCAAAATGTAGATCCTGATCAAACGTCACACCCAAGATTTTGGGGTGTAGGACAGTCGGTAGCGTAGTGCCATCGACGTGGATGTTCAATATGGTCGACATCTGGGGCGTCCATGTTGTAAATAAGGTCGCGGAAGATTTAGTCGGTGACAATGCCAGGTTTCGCGAGGCGAAAAAACTGGAGAGATCAGGGAGATAGCCGTTTATTTTATTGCATAGCTCATCGATCTTTGGGCCTGGGCCTGTAGCCATTATTGTGCAGTCATCGGCGTAGGAAACGATTGTGACTCCTTCCGGTGGTGAAGGTAGCTTAGATATGTAGAAATTAAACAAAAGCGGGGATAGGACACCACCCTGTGGCACCCCTTGTTTAATTCTCCTTTGTTTTGATGTTTCGTTTCTGAATTGCACCGATGCCTGCCGACCACCCAGATAATTTGCGGTCCACCTTTTAAGACATGGGGGAAGGGTAGACCCTTCCAGGTCTTGCAGTAACGAGCCATGGTTGACCGTATCAAAAGCTTTTGATAGGTCTAACGCTACGAGTACTTGCACGTCGTCAGCGAGTGTAGTGTCCGAATCGCAAAGTATGGAGCACAATTGACCCCAAAGGTTAGCGTTTTCAATTCGTATTGGGTTCTTGGGGCATTTGCGAAATATGATTCGCTGGTATTTTGTTTGGTCCTCATTGACCCATATTTGGCGATAAATTTTCTCTGTGTCGCTGTTGAAGACGTATTTCAACAGCCTTCAACGAAGTGTTAGGATTGTTAGGTTGTATTGAAGAATTGGATCTGGATAAAGGGCATCATTTAAACTTTTGCTATTCGTGGTAGTGCATGATACATGAAATACGACTCTGAATTTTGTGTTGTATTTCCCTCCTTTATAACAGCATGGTCAAGTTGGATGTAACAGTCGTTTGAGTCTGGCGGAATATTATTGATTTGTTTCATATGCCCTAGGGTTTCATATTCAGATATAACTCTCTTGTATTCTGTTTGTAGAGCGGGATTTTTCGCTAGTCGTGTCTCGTTGCAATAAAATTGAGAACACGCGCTTTTCAGAGAGGCACCTAAGCTTAACTGTTTCCTAAAGTGTAAGGAACGTATTTACCATAATCTTTCCGAACTGTTGTGGATTTGGATAGGTCTTCGCAGTACCTATCCTCGTTGTTGATGCTCCTTTTCCTTGGAATCTCCTCTACTTCCCAAAATTCCGACAGCTGTTTGTCCAACGTGACCTCGTTGAAGTATGAAACTAAAGTTTTATATGTATCAACCGCATTTGTCCGGCCTGTCAAAATCCATCCAAGCGCCGTTCCTGTGCGATTAATGCGTTTAGCACATCTTTTCTTATGCCGCCTAACATAATTTTGGGATATATGTCTCCGCCCAGAACTAGATCGACTGGCTCATTGACAAAGAATATTTTGGCAGCCAACACTAAGTCATGGAATGCGTGCCTAGTCAATGCATTTATATGGCAAGTTGGAAGATTCCCTGTGAATTGTGATAAAACCAGCATGATCGTATTGATCTCGATTAATGGGTCTGTTGGTGACCGCAGTTGTATGTTACACGCTTCTTTTACTTGTGCAAAAATTGTATTATTTATGCCTGAAACCTGGGCATGCAGGTGTTTAGATGGCAGATTAATTCTGCGCTCGAGTTTCTCGGTAATGAATGATCATTCAGATCCCGAATATATTAGTGCTCTCGCCGAATAGTTAATACATTTAAAATGAATATTAACCTGAACTGTTCCTTATAATACCCCTTTACTTCTATTTGCGAAACATGAATTCACATTATTAATCGGAGTCTTTTCTATTTCAGCATTGCGTCGTATTTAAGCTTCTCGTGATGTTGATGCTCCGATAATATCTGATGAATTTGTGGGTTTTGGCTGATTCAAAATATGGTATGTTAAATGACATGTGGCACAGTTAATTTAACTGGTGCTCTTGAGACCGAATGGCCGGAAAAAGACAGTTTATTCACCAACGGCTTATCTTAATTTGTTCAAACCGTTTATTTGGTGTTAAACGTAAAAACTTTTTGCACTTTGCGATTCAATTTGCAGGACTTTTGCAAATCTTTCATGTAGGCTTGGCTACACTAGGCTGATAAGAACCCATTCTTTTCGCAGATGTATCTATTGACGTACGAGATACGTATGGCTTAGAGGGTTTGGAAACTGTATCCCCTCTCAGAGCAGACACGATTTCTAGGGTTTGAAAACGATTGGCATTTACTAAAATATGTTTGTTTTCGTGTCGGTCACATACATTTTCCCAGGCTGTTTCGAAAACGTCTTTTTTTAAAGGACATCGACCAATTATTTCTTTGGCTTCGACTTGAGTCTTTTGATTTAAATCATTCCTTTTTTCTACTGCTTCGAGGTTTTTATTATGTATATATTTAGCATTGAACATGTCTCAAAACGACGGCCAAGAAAAGTAATCTCATTTGAAAACGTCCGTATCACACGGTGGAAGGCGCACACTATATTCTCTATCTCCTGAGATATCTACTTTCTTTTCACCTTTCCCAAGTTTTTCCGAAAGTTCAGCCACTGCTGCCTGGCACTTAACAAAGCTGAGGTATGTTATTTTACGCTTATTTTTAATGACCGACAGATCTTTTTCAAATGAAAGGTGTTAATGAGTATTTTAAAAGGGATTGGGCCTTAGTTCTATAGGTGGACGCCTTTTTGAGATATCGCCAAAAAGGTGGACCGGGGGTGATTCTAGAATGCGTTTGTAAGATATGGGTATGAAATGAAAAGTCTTAATGTTTATTTAAAAGGGGGTTGGCCTTAGTTCTATAGGTGGACGCCTTTTCTAGATATCGCCACAAAGGTGACCAGGGGTGACTCCATAATGTGTTTGTACGATATGGGTATCAAATTAAAGGTATTAATGAGGATTTTAAAAGGGAGTGACCCTTAGTTGTATATGCGAAGGCGTTTTCGAGATATCGACCAATATTAATATGGTAGGTGTCATACCCATTTTACAAAGATTTTTCTAACGTTATAGTTTGTGCCAATAAACCAATCCAATTACCATGTTTCATCCCTTTTTTAATATTTGGTACAGAATTATGGAATTTTTTCATTTTTCGTAATTTTCGATACCTAAAAAGTGGGTGTGGTCCTAGTCGGATTTCGCCCATTTTTTATACCAAGATAAAGTGAGTTCAGATAAGTACGTGAACTAAGTTTAGGAAAGATATATCGATTTTTGCTCAAGTTATCTTGTTAACGGTCGAGCGGAAGGACAGACGGTCGACTGTGTATAAAAACTGGGCGTGGCTTCAACCGATTTCGCTCAACTTCACATAACATCAACAGTTATCGTCATAGAAGCTATGCCACTCCCAAATTTCACAAGGAATGGTAAATTTTTGTTTGACTTATGGCATTGAAAGTATTCTAGTCAAATTAAATGAAAAAGGGCGGAGCCATGCCCATTTTGAAATTTTCTTTTATTTTTGTATTTTGTTGCACCATATAATTACTGGAGTTGAATGTTGACATAATTTACTTATATACTGTAAAGATATTAAATTTTTTGTTAAAATTTGACTTAAAATTTTTTATTTAAAATTGGGCGTGTTCGTCATCCGATTTTGCTAATTTCTATTTGGCACACATATGGGAATAGGAGTAACGATGTTGTTGTTGCGAAGCGACAACCACACCACACTCATATAGTAAAAGCACCATAGACAATCTTAAGTACGGCAGTTGACATGAAAATGAAAAAGTTAATATGGATAATGTGGTAAGCGTGCGAATGAGCACGCAAAGGTCGCGGGACGACGATGTGTCTACTGTTTCTAATTTTTTTTTTTTTTTTTCTAATTTTTTTTTAAGTATAAAATCACCATTCTTTTATTTGAGAGTTTAAAACAACACTCCGGTGCCAGAGAGTTTAAAAGCTAATTTACCATACTTATATACATATGTAAATATTTGAACTCAATAATGAAGTGGTGCTACAGAGCAATCGAACTTTTTCAACAATATTAACAAAAATTGGTGATGGCCAGCTGTTAGACCAGGAAGAGTTGGAATTAATGGAGTCACGATTTTACTCCGAAGAGGAGGCTGACCCAATTTGCACAAATGGTATACGATTGTTCTTCGATAATCATTCAGTTGCTAATTACAATAATAAAATTTTAATTACTGCAATCGAAAATGCCATTTCCGAAGCAACAGATGTATACACTGGTTGCCAAGGTGTTGAACAGCAAACTTTTATGGGGCAAAAATTACACAAAATGTCCGTTATCGATACAGGAGGTTTGCCTTATGAAATTACGTTGGTTATCAATAAACCATACATCCTAATAACTAATATTGACGTGTAAGATGGGTTAGCTAATGGCGCTACCGGAAACTTAATTTTTATAGAATATAATGACAATGGGGAGATTGGTCGTTTATGGCTGCATTTCGCTGATTCTGCTAAAACTGGTGAAAAAATCAGAAGAAAAGCAGCGGCGTTGATACATAAGTACAATATTTCACAACTGGCAGTGCCAATAGACCGAAGAACTGCCTCTATACCATTAACACGCAATAAAACAGTTCTTGTAAAGCGAAACCATTTTCCTTTGATCTCTGCGTGTGCGATAACGATTCATAAGTCACAAGGCGGTACATTTGGTGAGATAATCTACCAGTATGATAAATCACATGCTCAACAGCTACTATATTTATATGATTTTATAAATGCGAGAAATGGATTGTCATTATTCACTTTTAATTGCCAAAGCTTACGCGCCCATTTACAAGATATTTAACTAGACAGAATAGCATCATCTTCGGATTTTCTAATTCTTTCCGAGACGTGGATTGATAATGATACGTTTTTGGACATTCCCAATTTCGATAAAGTAATCCAATTTAAAATACCATATACAAGAGCTGGTGGGGTTGCAGTCTACTATAACACACATGACCGGGGTAGTGTTGTTACTCCACAAACAACACTCAACGCAAAACAATTGGAATCAATATCCGTTCAGATTTCTAAGGTGGGAGAAATATGTGCTTGTGAGAGTACATTGGGTAGCAAAAAAACAATTGTAATTGTAGCAATTTATATTTCTCCCAATAAAGCAATAACTAAAATTATTGAATTCATCCACGAGGATTTAATAAAATATACCACAAAAGACTACCACAAAATCCCGATGATTTTAAGTGGAGATTTCAATGTAAATTTTGCCTCGGATACATCGATCTCATTAATTGAATTTCTCGCCACCAAATTTAATTTAAAGCTTTGCAGCAGTCGCACAACGCGATCAAAAACAGCAATTGACACCGTGTTTCAAAGGAACATTGATCAAATCGAAACTAAGACATATGTTTCACATTTTAGTTATCATAAGCCACTTGTATCTTTTGTAGAAATTTGATTAATAATAATAAAATTAAAAGTCTAAAAATATTCCTTAGTTTAATTTAAAGAAGGTTATACTTCAGAATTACCGATATCTGTCAACAAACAGATTTTCAGAGTATAAAATCACCATTCATTTATTTCAGAGTTTTTAGAGTATAAAATCACCATTCCTTTATTTCAGAATTTATAATTCAACATCACCACACTCATATAGCAGCTAGTGATGCTTTGTATGCATATGTGTGTGTGGAATTTTACGAACACACCACACTCATATAGCAAAAGCACCATAGATAATCTTAAGTACAGCATTTGACATGAAAATGAAAACGTCTGTATGGCACATGTGGTAAGCGTACGAACGAGCACGCATAGGTCGCGGGTTGGAGGCTGGCTACTTTTTCTAATATGTTTTTTTTTTTTCATATAATTTCTTCTTTTTTCATATAATTTCTGTTTTTATCTTTAATATATATTTTTTTTAATCATTTAATGCGAAACGTCACTTACATCATAATTGCATTTGATTTGTCTTTGTAATGGAATTTATTACGGTTGTGATATTTTGTGAGAAATAGAATTACCGATATCTGTAAATAAATGAATTTTCATAAAAATTGTTGGTTACGTTTAGGGACCGATATACCGAAAGATAACAACGGGGCTCGTGAAAGACGGCGAAATGCTAAATTAAAGAAGTAAACTTCCCCTGGGTGTGCACCGCACACACTTATTTTTTTTTTGTGTACCATAGGCTTTTTCTCCGTCAATTACGTATTGCATCAACGCATTGTCGTCAATATTTACCCTTGATGCTAATTCACGCATTGTAAAAAAATATTCTTGAATACACTCATCACTACTGATTTTTCTCTCAGACAATTGTTTATGGAGTGTTGCGCTATTTGTTGTTGACTTAAATTCGCTTATCAACGTAACATTCAATTTACTCCAGGATGTTACACCCCTTTCGATAGAGACAAACAATTTTGCAATGCCTTTGGGAGATTTCTTGGCGAAGACAAATTTTTGAAAATCATCCCACCCCATCATCGCTGCAGTTTCTTCGAATTCTGTAACCCACACGTTTACCGGAATTTTTTCAGTACCATCAAACATACGAATAGAGTCTTCTATGTCGCGAAAGTTCATTACGAATTTCGGTAATTGCATTCGGGATATATTTTTGTTTGCATCGTTTTCTTCATTTTGTACACACAAAACAATCATTGCTCAATTCACTCTGCTGACGCTTCCGGCGTGAGCTATATTCTTCGTTTTGCATATTCGTCGCATTTTTACACTCGGCACCGTTCTGTTCGTTTTAACTCAAATTCTCTTCACAATTAACCTGATCATCTTCGTTTTCTGTTTGACTCTCTTCATCGCGACAAACATCTTTTAACAATTGTTCTTTTTGTAGATTGTGGAAAATATGCAATATTTTATTTGTAATTAAGTGTAAGCAAAATGCAAATCGAAACTAAATTGCACTCTTTTAGGTTTTCTTTAATATACGCCAAATTTTTTGCATAGTTCTCGTCCTATTCATTGTAATTAAAACCTTCGAACTCTCTTAAGCGTTTTCTGTTGTCTTTGTCGCCTTCTCTCTCGAATACATATTTGTGTAACGCGACAACACTTTTCTTATTTGAAACACGTAGATTTCTGCATACACTCTCGAAATCGAATAAACGTGAAATTGCGAAACGCAAATTTCTTTTTTTTAATCAGTCACAAAACTTTTCTATAAATTTTCTTTTCCACAGATTTGTTGCTATTTAGTTTTCGCACAATTAGGAAATTAGAGCATTTTTCGAATTAACACCACCGTTTCACAAGGCATTGGCTGAGGCCCCAATATCTATAGTATTTTTTATGCAATGTTTAATTTTAACAAATTAATTGATATTGAATTAAAGAATAAGTAAAGGATTAGTATTTTCAATGAAATTGAATTAAAATGAATTTGAATTGAATTAAATATAAAATTTCATAAGTACGTCTTTTAAAGCGAATCGTCTTTTCCGCCGTCTTCGTGTTAACTCCTCGTCTCTTTCATTTTCTCCTGGATCTTTCTTCTCCGTTTCGTCTCTATATAATTAATGGTTCCCATCTTTCTTCATTTATCGCTGCTTGATATAAGCGTTGGGATTTTAACCCCACATAAAGTAAGAATTTTAAACAAGGCGAAGATTCATGCATTCGGCCAAATGTACTTAGCTTGGCTATAAGAACTTTTAGTGCACTTTTGAAAATAGAAAAAACAACAGATTCGATTATTCCTTGTAAATCTCTTCAAAGCCCTTTCTCCCCGGAGTGGGACTGGAACCCCCACATCTACAATGGTTAATCTGATACAAACACATTCAGCCACATTGATTGTTTTTGTACAACTTCATCCCGTTAGTCTTATTTATTGCATATAATAATCTTTGCATACTACATAATTTATATCTAATCATGTGTCAAAGCTACACTTTGTAGGCGGTTTCAAGGAAAGTGGTATATTAATTACTACAATTATAAAACCTTGGTTACTTCTTTGTTATACTCAGTTGAGCAGAGCTCACAGAGTATATTAACTTTGATTGGATAACGGTTGGTTGTACAGGTATAAGGGAATCGATATAGATATAGACTTCCATATGAGGAGGCTCCATCCTGGAACCTTGCACTTTATTACTGTGTGATTGTGGGCAATGGCCATGCGCCATTGGGAGCTCCATTTATATTGTTAAAAGCACTAATTAAAAACACTCAAAATTTTATTTCCTTTTAGGAGGTTTAGTGTTTAGTCTATTTTCTTTATTTAAAATATATGTATATTGATTTCACATAACTGTTAGCTGAGTAGCTAAACGGGCATCCGGCGCGCGTGAACCACTACAATTGACTTAACTTGATTTCGTTTTCATATTTTGTCTCTACCTATCGTAGAGCTTTTTAAAGCACGTTAACTTGGTTGCGGTTGCGCTGCGGCGAATGTCATTAAAGCTAGTTCTATTACTATTTATATCTTAAGGGCCCTATTATGCTATGTAGGTTTTAAATATATTTGCATGGTTCCATTACATCATTCCCCTTTGGAAAAGAAGAGTTTGTCAAGGTGATCAATCTTGACCAACTCTTCTTGACCCAGATGATGTAAATTGCCTTGAATGAGCGAATTTATGTTTTACTGAATCCATTCCTCGTTTTCGCTCGTTCAAAACACTTGATACAATTCAAAATAAAGTTCACATCTTAAAAGAACTTAAATTTCTACGTTTTAAAGTAGGTTGTTATTACTAGCTACTTATTAAATTTTATGCTAAGGTGAGTAATGTTTAATACTAACTAGTAAAGCTAAGATATATTTTTTGTTGTAAGGTAAATGTTATGTATTTTGTTTTAATGTATGTTTAGAAAAATACTGTTTATTGGAAAAAAATATTGATTTTTGTATTCCCAAGCTATTTGGGTTACAATTTTCGTATCCTATTTTTATGTAATGTCTTTTCTTTGTTCTTTGTTTTATCAAAATATGTTATGTTAACGCCGTCGATTTTTGTTACGACGTGTGGACCCTGGTAAATGCTAGCATGTTTATCGCGAGGTTCTTTTTGTAATAGAACCTTGTCATGAACTTTAACCGATATTGGCTGCGAGTCCCGGTTGTATCCGGTTTCGTTTTGAACCTTGTGCTTTTTAACGTATTTTTCCGCGAGTGAGTTTGTTTTTTGAAAACGATATTTTACCTCTTTCGCGTAATTTTCAATATTGTAGATTGGGTCAATTTCATCTTTTTGCATTTCGAGTGGCAAATTTGCTTTTTTTCGAATATTAATTCATACGGTGTTAGCTTATTATCGAATACAGTGTTTGCCGTTGTATTATGCAAAAAAGTGAATTAACGTAAATAAACGTCTCAATCATCGAAGTTGTCTTTTAAATAAGCCCGTAAATACTCATTAAAAACTCGGTGGTTTCTTTCAACAGTGCCAACTGTTTCGTGGTGATATGGTGTAGAAAAATTATGTGTAATTTTTAAAAGTTTCGTTAATTCTGAAAATATTTCGGTTTTGAATTCTGTGCCAAGGTCGGTTTTTATTGATTTCAAAGTGCCGTATATCAAAATAATACATTCGAAAATGGCAGAAGCGACAGTTTTAGCGCTTTTATCGGGTATTGGTATTGTTACTAAATATTTTGTTAAGTCACATATAATGGTAACTGCGAACTTATTACCATTAATTGACTGAGGTAAGGGTCCTATAGTGTCCATAACGACGATATCGAAAGGCTTGCAGGGAGTTGGCGTAAGTATCATTCTTGCTTTGTTTTTTGGTTTTACTTTGTTTACCAAACATTTTTCGGAATTTTTTACGAATTTTGCAATTTCACGTGTCATATTCTTCCAATAATATTTAGTATGTAATTTCGCGTATAGTTTTTTGCTTCCAAAATGTCCACCTGTTATCGGATCGTTATGGTAGATTGTCATCAGTTTAAGTTTTTTGTCGTTCTCGGTACTGCTTCTACGGGGTCAGTAAATATAATTTCTAAATGTTTTAGAATTTTGTTCCCGGTAACTTTTAGATTCGATATCGAAAAATATTTGAAAAAATTATCATTTTTTTGCCATTCTACTTATTTAATACCGCGTATACTAGCTTCTTTTTCTAGCTTCAAAAGTAATTCTTCGAGATTAATTATTTTGTTAGTAGGCGCAATATTTATTAACTCGAGTTTTTTATGCTTTAAATGTCCGTATATATTTATATGCAAAATTTTATTGTTTTTGTCATGAATTATCTGGCTTTTTATCCTCGGAATTTTCTTTGAAAAGTTGTATGAAAATTTTTCGTATACTTGTAATTTGATGTCTTCGTCTATGTCTTCATGTTTTTGTTGCTGTTGTTTGTTTTGTTTCGACATTGCCCTTGTTTGTACCGCTAAAATTTGATTTGTTGAGTTTTTAAGTTCATCAATTGAAAATCGAGATAATGCATCTGCACCGACATTGGTTTTCCTTTTATATATTCTATAGTGAAATTGTATTCCGATATTTCTAGTCTTATGCGTGAAAGTTTTGAGGAGGGGTCTTTCATGTTAAACAAATAAACTAAAGGACGATGATCTGATTTTACGTTAAAATGCGTACCATAGACATAGGGTCGAAATTTCTTGATAGCAAAATATATAGCTAAAAGTTCCAGTTCGATTATTGCCTTTTTTTGTTCTGCATTATTAAATGATTTTGAAACAAAACAGATTGGTAAGTCGTTGCCATTGTGATTTTGGCTCAAAATGGCACCGCAACCAATCTTCGACGCATCAACTGTAATAGTAAATTCCTTTGTGAAGTCCGGATATTGCAGTATTTGAGGGGAAATGAGAGATTTGCGGAGTTTTTCAAACGCACTTTCACATTGGTCGTCCCATTAAAATTCTACTTTCTTTCTGCCCAGTCTGTTCAAAGGTGCTGCTATTGCTGCGAAATTGGGTATGAATCTTCTGTAGTAGTTATCGAATGCAACGAATCTTCGTACCGCGTCTTTATCACACGGTTTGGGATATTTCTTAATTGCAACTATTTTCGAATCATCCGGTAGCAGTCCTTCGGATGAGCATTTATGCAGAAGCGACAGTTTTAGCGCTTTTATCGGGTATTGGTGTTGTTACTAAATATTTTGTTAAGTCACATATAATGGTAACTGCGAACTTATTACCATTAATTGACTGAGGTAAGGGTCCTATAGTGTCCATAACGACGATATCGAAAGGCTTGCAGGGAGTTGGCGTAAGTATCATTCTTGCTTTGTTTTTTGGTTTTACTTTGTTTACCAAACATTTTTCGGAATTTTTTACGAATTTTGCAATTTCACGTGTCATATTCTTCCAATAATATTTAGTATGTAATTTCGCGTATAGTCTTTTGCTTCCAAAATGTCCACCTGTTATCGGATCGTTATGGTAGATTGTCATCAGTTTAAGTTTTTTGTCGTTCTCGGTACTGCTTCTACGGGGTCAGTCAATATAATTTCTAAATGTTTTAGAATTTTGTTCCCGGTAACTTTTAGATTCGATATCGAAAAATATTTGAAAAAATTATCATTTTTTTGCCATTCTACTTGTTTAATACCGCGTATACTAGCTTCTTTTTCTAGCTTCAAAAGTAATTCATCGAGATGAATTATTTTGTTAGTAGGCGCAATATTTATTAACTCGAGTTTTTTATGCTTTAAATGTGCGTATATATTTATATGCAAAATTTTATTGTTTTTGTCATGAATTATCTGACTTTTTATCCTCGGAATTTTCTTTGAAAAGTTGTATGAAAATTTGTCGTATACTTGTAATTTGATGTCTTCGTCTATGTCTTCATGTTTTTGTTGCTGTTGTTTGTTTTGTTTCGACATTGCCCTTGTTTGTACCGCTAAAATTTGATTTGTTGAGTTTTTAAGTTCATCAATTGAAATTCGAGATAATGCATCTGCACCGACATTAGATTTTCCTTTTATATATTCTATAGTGAAATTGTATTCCGATAGTTCTAGTCTTATGCGTGAAAGTTTTGAAGAGGGGTCTTTCATATTAAACAAATAAACTAAAGGACGATGATCTGATTTTACGTTAAAATGCGTACCATAGACATAGGGTCGAAATTTCTTGATAGCAAAATATATAGCTAAAAGTTCCAGTTCGATTATTGCCTTTTTTTGTTCTGCATTATTAAATGATTTTGAAGCAAAACAGATTGGTAAGTCGTTGCCATTGTGATTTTGGCTCATCATGGCACCGCAACCAATCTTCGACGCATCAACTGTAATAGTAAATTCCTTTGTGAAGTCCGGATATTGAAGTATTTGAGGGGAAATGAGAGATTTGCGGAGTTTTTCAAACGCACTTTCACATTGGTCGTCCCATTTAAATTCTATTTTCTTTCTGCCCAGTCTGTTCAAAGGTGCTGCTATTGCTGCGAAATTGAGTATGAATCTTCTGTAGTAGTTATCGAATGCAACGAATCTTCGTACCGCGTCTTTATCACACGGTTTGGGATATTTCTTAATTGCAACTATTTTCGAATCACCCGGTAGCAATCCTTCGGATGAGCATATATGCCCTAGAAATGTGACTTCTGAGCGCACGAAATTTCATTTTTTGGGATTTAAACGCAAGTTAAACTTTTACATGTTTGAAAGACCTTCTCCAAATTTTTGAGATGGTGAGACTCGCTACACCCTATGACTATTACATTGTCTACGTATAAAAAGGCTTGGCTTGGGAAAATACCGGAAAAAGCAATGGACATCATTCGTGAAAACGAGTTAGGCGCGACATTTTAACCGAAGGGTAAAACCTTCCAACGGAAAGCACCACGATCAGTGCTGAAAGAGGTGATGTCTCTCGAATCTTTATGTAACTGGATTTGGTGGAAACCTGAGTATAAGTCCAAAGTAGAAAAATATTTTGCTCGACCAAGGTTATCTAAAATGTCATCCACGCGTGCTAGCGGGAATTTGTCGGCTATTAGTTTTTTATTAACTGCCCTAAAATCGACACACATGCGGTATTTTTTCTGTCCACTTGGGTCTTTTTTGGGTACCAATATTAGCGAGCTGTTATAATTCGAATGACTATGTTCAATCAAATCATTTTGCAGTAAATTGTCAACTTGTCTATTAATTTCTCTGCGCTGTGAATACGGTAATCTGTAATTTTTAATGTAAACTGGTGTTTTGTCCGAAAGTCTAAGTTTTTGTTGGTAAAAGTTATTTAAAGTTATTACGTCTGTTTCAAGGGCGAATACTTCGGGATATTTTAAACATAATTCAATTAGCTCATCGTTTGCGTACGTGGGCATCTGGTTTATTAAAATTGACTTTAGTTCTTCTAATCTTTCTGGATTATCTAACGCTTTATTAATTTTGTATATGTCAAAGTTATTAATATCTTCAGTCTTAATGTTGAAATCTTTTACGTATTTTACTTTATCTGTAGCATTAATTACTTTTAAAATTGGGTTTTTCGTGTCGACTATGCGTTTGGCTGTATAAACGCCATCGCAAACTTCATGTGAATCGACGAAAACTTAATTTTTTGAATTACCCAAATTAAAAATACGGAAAACTTCACACCTTGGTGGAATTGCTAAACTATTGCTGGATGTACTATGTAGAATTGAAACATTAACCCTATTTGCCCCGTAATAAATTTGTATTGTATCGTTCGCGTAATTGATTATGCATTTGTTTATTTTTAAGAAATCTTTCCCGAGTATGCCATCAGATGGTATATTGAAACAGTCGTTCACAACATGAAGAATGTGTGGAATTAAAATGTCCGGTACTATCATGTTCGTATCTATTGTGCCTAAAGTTGTAATCTTGTCAGAATTTACACCAGTGATATCGATAATGTCATTGTTATATATTTCTGCTTTTCTTGATAAACTGGAAGTTTTAATGACGGATATATCTGCTTGCGAATCTACTAAAATTGTACATGTTTTGTCGGAATCAGAACAATTAACCTCAATGAAATCAGAGTAGTTTAAATTTAGACAGTAAATGGATTGTGTAGTAGAGCTCTTTACTCCTCCTCACTCAGTGTTCGCGTCTGAGGGGCTTCGGCGTTTAAATTCCGTACATAAGCAGTGCCTCTATTATTTGAACTCGAATTGTTGTTTCTGTTTGTCGTATTTGACTATTGTAGTTATTCGGCCTATTGGACGAATTGTTACCTCTTCTGTTGTAATTGTTACCTCCTCTGCTATAATTGTTATTTCCTCTATAATTTGAATTAGTACTTTGCCTATTTGTATTACTGTACCTGTAATTGTTGTTATTGTATCTAAAATTTTTACCACGGAAGTTACCTCAAAAATTGTTTGACCGTATTGGTCTAGAGCGAAATGCCAATACTTGTCTCTCTTTTACCTCGTTATCCTTTTCTATTACCATCTTCGCGACCACGTCTTTCGAATCGGTGAAGGTGGACGAAGCTAAAATGGATTTGACCATGTCCGATCTGCTGTTGAGTCTACAAACTTTAATTGTTTGTTCCACGACCATTTCATGGACTTTTGCTTGGGTCATGCCTTCTATTATAAGAGAGCGTTCTAACGAATCAGGCAATTCTTCTACCTGTTTTGCAAATTCGGCATAGTTGTTATTGGTGATTTTTAATGCTGCGATTTTGCCAGCGACAACTTTGGAGTTGTCGGGTTTTATCTTGCTACTTAACGCTTCTTTTATCTGACTAACTGTACTAACTTCTGTTGGTAATGACTCGCGCGCTTTGCCTTCCAACTTTGATTTGAGAAAAGCTATTAGTGTTGGCGTTAGTGAATCATCTGAAAGATCTTCTATTGTCAATGAAAGACGGAAGCGATAACGGGTCTCCGCTATAATTTTCGCGCATCATAGAAGTCCATAGGCTAATAGGATTTTCTGTTCCGGTGTAGCCATATTTATATCTCTATCAGCAGTTGTGTTCACGCGATTAGTGGATATTTTATCGTTGCTGCTTTCGTTAGAAATTGTATTGCTGCTATTTACGCTAATGATTGTACTATTATCTGAGCGTCTGTTGTGCTCGATTCGTTATTAAACCCCCGAAAATCTTCACCTAAGGATATTCTTGGTGGAGGGCTATACGTAAATGATACTTCCTCTGAGTCCGCGTCTTGGAAATCTTTTTCAGAATCTGACATCTACAGTAACATTCGATAACTTGTGTTGAAAATTTATAGCAAAGTTGAAAAAAATGTGTAGGTTTATCAAAAAAATCTAGTTTGGCTCAAGGGAAGAGGCGGCAATGGCTTTATTGTGACACTCAAAATATAGACTTTGAAAAGTTTGTAAGTAGAGTAAATGTAAAATTGTTGTTATAGGCACTTGGTAACGAGGCATTCACATTAGAGGATTCAGAATACGTTGTTATAGGCACTGTAGGTTTATTTTATGAAAAAAAAAAATATTTTGTAGACACAGATGCAAAAAAATCGAAAGATTTTGTAAATTTGTAGAAGGCACTGTAGTTTCAGCGAAAAATTTCTAAAAAACGACAATGTTAAAAAAAATTCAAAGTTGAAATTGTATAAAAGTTATTATGAAAAATGTTGATTGGCACTGTAGCTTTAAATAAAAGCAAAAGAATGTAGGCACAAATTTATTTTGTATTTATAAGAAAATAATGTTTTTTTGCAAAATAATTGTACAAGGGTTTTCGAATTTGTTGGTAGGCACTGTAATTAAATTAAATTAATTATTGCTAGCCTTTTCATAGCAGGCTTTTAATAAAAAAAAAAAATTTATATTTTCCGTCGGGAAACGCATTTAAATAGCAAAAGGGGGTTTATAAGTGGAAATTTATTATTTTATTCTTTTGTGTCAAAAGAAATTCAAGTAAACGCTTTTATTTTTTCGCAAAACTGTATGTTTAAACCAGTATTCCAAATAAGAAAGAACAGTACATATAAATATGTTGTAGATGGTTATTATTAAAATGATATTTCATATGTATACATATATGTATGTATTTAAGTATTCCAATACATATGTATTTAGGTTTATGTGAAAAATTTTTTGGGAAAAAGACAAAAAAAATTTTGAAATTTTAATTTAAAGAGAAATAATTGGGAATAATATTTGTTTGCTAATGGCCATATAAGAAAATTGAAAAACATTTGTGTTAATTGATTTTATATGCAAATTAAATATATGTATCAAAATTTAAAAGAATATAATTAATGTATGTATATGAAAGAATATATATACGTAGGTGTTAGTATATACTTATGTATGTTGCTTCTTTTGTTGCTGCTGCTGGCTTTGGCTACTCTTCGTCTTTCCATGATCGTGCTGTGATTCGCTGCTGCTAGTTAAAGATGATTTTAGCGTTATTTTTTCGCTACTTCTTTTTGGCATATATGTATGTGAGTTACTGTGCTGTGGTGGCGTGTTTTTCGTTTACCGCTATTACAGTTTCTTTGTTTCTATTGGTTTTTTTTCGGTAGAGTTTTGCGTACCGCTATGAACCAAATTATTGATGCACTGTTTTGTCGCTTGGCACAGGCTGCACTTTTATGTACATACATACATATATTCAAATCTCTCTCAACCGTTATTTAAATGCCTTTGATTTTACTAACTCACGCCACCAGCACTTTATTAATACCGTACACTTGCAATTTTTGTACAGTCACCTCAAAAACGCACATTTTCTTAAAGGGGACTTCGAAACCTTTTGGTCAAAAATCAGCTATGATGCTTTTTCAAATTTGGTTAAATTTCGAGTTTTTAGTTTTTCAAGTTATAAAAATGTTTAGTAAAAAGTATGTCGTGTTGGGTTTTTTTTTGTAGTTAATTGGTTTTGCCAATTTTTGCCCAAAATTCAGATTTACATGTTTTTCTTATTTTAACACATTGCTGATGATTTCACGATTTTTTTTTTTTTAAATGATGGTAAAGTTTTATTTTCGGCATCGCCACCAAAATGTTCACTAATTTGTAATTTATTTTGATTAATATAAAAACTTGTATTTTAGAAATCGTTTTTGCATTTTCATATATATATTCCTGTTGCAATTTTTTTGATAGTTTATAGTTATGTAGAATTTTATGTTGTAATAAAAAATTTTTTTTTTTGTAGTTTTTTGAAAGGTTTTTTTTTGTAGTTATTAAAAGTTTTTAATTTTTTGTAATTTTTTGAGTTTTTTTAAATTTTTGAAAATTTTTAAATGTTTTTTTTTGTAGTTTTTTGAAAGTTTTTTTAAATTTTTTTTTGTAGGGTTTTTTTGTAAGTTTTTGTTATACTTTGCTGGCCACTAGCACGAACTTAAGTATTCATTTCATCAAACAGATTTTTTCGTTTCAAAGTTTATTATATTTTAGAAATTTTATCGTAGCTGCCGCTACGTACATATCGTGTCCGCTAATTTTGCCGGCAGGCACACGGTCACGGTCGCCATGAGGAGGCTCCATCTTGGAACCTTGCACTTTATTACTGTGTGATTGTGGGCAATGGCCACGCGCCATTGGGAGCTCCATTTATATTGTTAAAAGCACTAATTAAAAACACTCAAAATTTTATTTCCTTTTAGGAGGTTTAGTGTTTAGTCTATTTTCTTTATTTAAAATATATGTATATTGGTTTCACATAACTTTTATCTCGACTTTTAGCTGAGTAGCTAAATTGGCATCCGGCGCGCGTGAACCACTACAATTGACTTAACTTGATTTCGTTTTCATTTTTCGTCTCTACCTATCGTAGAGCTTTTTAAAGCACGTTAACTTGTTTGCGGTTGCGCTGCGGCGAATGTCATTAAAGCTAGTTCTATTACTATTTATATCTTAAGGGCCCTACTATGCTATGTAGGTTTTAAATATATTTGCATGGTTCCATTACACATATATCAAAATCATCAGGATCGAAAAAAATTTGATTGAGCCATGTCCGTCCGTCCGTCTGCCCGTTAACACGATAACTTGAGTAAATTTTGAGGTATCTTGATGAAATTTGGTATGTAAGTTCCTGAGCACTCATCTCAGATCGCTATTTAAAATGAACAATATCGGACTATAACCACGCCTACTTTTTCGATATCGAGAATTTCGAAAAACCGAAAAAGTGCGATAATTTATTATCAAAGACGGATAAAGCGATGAAACTTGGTAGGTGAGTTGAACTAATGGCGCCAAATAGAAAACTAGTAAAATTTTGCACAATGGGCGTGGCACCGCCTACTTTTAAAAGAAGGTAATTTAAAATTATGCAAGCTGTAATTTGGCATTCGTTGAAGATATCATGATGAAATTTGGCAGGAACATTACTCCTATTACTATATGTATGCTTAATAAAAATTAGCAAAATCGGAGAACGACCACGCCCACTTTAAAAAAAAAAATTTTTTTAAGTCAAATTTTAACAAAAAATTTAATATCTTTACAGTGTATAAGTAGATTATGTCAACATTCAACTCCAGTAATGATATGGTGCAACAAAAGCAAAAATAAAAGAAAATTTCAAAATGGGCGTGGCTCCGCCCCTTTTCATTTAATATGTCTAGGATACTTTTAATGCCATAAGTCGAACAAAAATTTACCAATTCTTGTGAAATTTGGTAGGGGCTTAGATTCTGGGACGATATTTCTTTGAAAAAGGGCGTAATCGGTTGAAGCCACCGTCTGTCCTTCCGCTCGGCCGTTAACACGATAACTTGAGCAAAAATCGATATATCTTTACTAAACTCAGTTCACGTACTTATCTGAACTCACTTTGTATTGGTATAAAAAATGGCCGAAATCGGACTATGACCACGCCCACTTTTTCGATATCGGAAATTACGAAAAACGAAAAAAATGCCATAATTCTATACCAAATACGAAAAAAGGGATGAAACATAGTATTTGGATTAGTTTATTGACGCAAAATATAACTTTAGAAAAAAACTTTGTAAAATGGGTGTGACACATACCATATTAAGTAGAATGAAATAAAAAAGTTCTGCAGGGCGAAATAAAAAACCCTTGAATTCTTGGCAGGAATACTGTTCGTGGTATTATATATATAAATAAATTAGCGGTATCCAACAGATGATGTTCTGGGTCACCCTGGTCCACATTTTGGTCGCAAAACGCCTTCACGTATACAACTACCACCACTCCCTTTTAAAAGCTTCATTAACACGTTGACTGCCAAGGCCATTTCCAGAAAACTGACCAAAAATGACATTTTGATTTTTTCACATTATATTACTAAAAACTCTATTTCTAGATCATTGGTATCATCAAAAATCAAAAATGATGTTTTTAAAGGAGAAAAAGGACCTACGAGTTATCTTGTAGTTGGCGTCTGGGAACTCGCTACGAATTATCTCGTAGTAGGTAGGTCCTTTTTTTCCTAAAAAAAACATCATTTTTGCTTTCTATAGTATTTTGTTTTATAGTTATTATTATTTATTATAATTATCATAATTTTATTATTATTTTCTTTCTTTTTAGATTTATAAACATTCTCTAAAATTGCTGTTATAATTATCAAGAACCCAAAATGGATAGGAAAGGGTCACTGAATTAAAGTGAAATTGAGTACAACGCAAATCTAAGTGATTCAGAAGATGATTTCAGCGTTGGTAGTAACGACATTTATGAGCCTTCTGAGAATACAAGTGATAGTGAAGATGAAGTCATCTCCGAACCTGAAGACGTCTCCGAATCTGATAATAATGACGATGATTTTCAAGCAACAACGTCAAATGAGAATGATGATTTGTGGACAGAAGTTCAACACAATCCTGAATTATTTCTTTTCGAAGAAAATATTGGCGTGAAATTAGATTTATTTTTTTCGGATGAGTTTCTTGCATTACTAGTAGAACAAACTAATTTGTATGCTGCGCAAGAAATTGCAACATTGAAAAATGGGAATCAAAATGCTATAAAAAAAATCTAAAAGGATATCAAATTGGCAAGACGTAAGTGCTACAGAGATGAAAGTTTTTATTGCACTTTTATTGCAAATGGGACCTTGTACTTTTCCAACAATAGAACATTACTGGAACACAAACAAGCTATATAATGTAAACTTTTGGCGCACACATATGAGCCGCAATAGATTCCAATTGATACTTCGTTATTTTCATTTGGTTGATAACTCACAACCGTCTACCGACAGATTATAGAAGGTGAGACCAATCCTAAATTATTTCAACGATGTTATGAGTGAAAACTATGTACCAAGTAAAAATATTTGTATTGATGAATCCATGATGCTATGGCGGGGAAGATTGCTTTTCTGCCAATACATAAAAAATAAAAAACACAAATATGGTGTCAAACTATATGAACTATGTGAGCCCGACGGCCTTGTAATAAAAATGAAAATTTACATCGGAAAATCTGAGGAAACTACCCATAATGTAGGTCACACTGCTGACGTTGTTTTACATTTACTTGAGGACTATCTCGATAAAGGCTACGCGCTTTACATGGATAATTTTTATAATTCAGTTAGTCTTACAAAACTGTTATATACACGAAAAAATTATGTGTGTGGAACCCTACGAAGTAACAGAAAAGGAAACCCAAAAGATGTGGTAAATCTTAAACTAAAAAGAGGGGAGTGTTTTTGGCAGACAAATGGTCCTGTTATTGTATGCAAATGGAAAGACAAACGAGAAGCCCTTTCCATTTCAAACATGCACGCTATTGAAATGGTAGAGGTGCTCAATCGCAATGGAAGAATTTCCATGAAACCGAATATAATTCGAGATTACAATAATGGAATGTCTGGCATTCACCGATCAGATCAAATGATTTCATACTACTCATCTCTAAGAAAGACTATTAGATGGCACAAAAAGGTTTCACTTCATATTATACAGATATATATACAAAATGCTCACAGAATTTACCAAAAAGTAACTTCATCTAAAATAAAACTGATAAAGTTCAGAGAAGAATTCGTCTTGGCGTTGATTTGAGATTTTCAACCACTTTTTAAAAAAAATAGATCTAAAGAGCTCCATTATTGAGAGAGTTTACCACCAACGGAAAAAAAACAGCGTCCGACAAAGCCAAGTCGTGTATGTACCCAAGAAAAAAAACGCCGAGAAACGCGTTATTTCTGTCCAGCCTGTCCAGACAAGCCACCCTTTGTGTGGAAAATTGTTTTAAAAACTTCCACAAACAATAATATATTACTTTATTTCTAGTATTTTTCCATTATATTGAATGAATTTTTGCATTATATTGAATGAATTTTTCCATAAATTTTTTTTTTTTTTAATAAAAAAAAAGCTCACGGAAGCCAAACCCAAAATTTCTTTCTCTTCCCAGAAGCCATTTATCGATACTAACACTATTATAATACGGTTTTACTCGTAGCTACACAAAAAGTGGTAGTTTTAGGTAGTACGAGATAACTCGTAGTTGGCTTCCTGGAAGGGAAATCATACTACGAGTTATCTCGTAGTTGGCAGTCAACGCGTTAATACCTTTAATTTGATACCCATATCGTACAAACACATTCTAGAATCACCCCTGGTCCACCTTTATGGCGATATATCGAAAAGGCGTCCACCTATAGAACTAAGCCCCACGCCCTTTTGAAATACTCATTAACACCTTTCGTTTGATACCCATATTGTAAAAACATTCTAGAGTCACCCCTGGCCCACCTTTATGGCGATATCTCGAAAAGGCGTCCACCTATAGAACTAAGGCCAACTCCCTTTTAAAATGCTCATTAACCCCTTTCATTTGACACCCATATCGTACAAACAAATTCTAGGGTCACCCTGGTCCACCTTTATGCCGATATCTCGAAAAGGCGACCACCTATACAACTACCACCACTCTCTTTTAAAACCCTCATTAATACCTTTAATTTGATACCCATATCGTACAAACACATTCCAGAGTCACCCCTGGTCCACCTTTATGGCGATATCTCGAAAAGGCGTCCACCTATAGAACTAAGCCCCACGCCCTTTTAAAATACTCATTAACACCTTTCGTTTGATACCCATATTGTACAAACGCATTCCAGAGTCACCCCTGGTCCACCTTTACGCCGATATCTCGAAAAGGCGACCACCTATACAACTATCACCACTCCCTTTTAAAACCCTCATTCATACCTTTAATTTGATACCCATATCGTACAAACACATTCTACAGTCACCCCTGCTCCACCTTTATGGCGATATCTCGAAAAGGCGTCCACCTATAGAACTAAGCCCCACGCCCTTTTAAAATACTCATTAACACCTTTCGTTTGATACCCATATTGTACAAACACATTCTAGAGTCACCCCTGGTCCACCTCTATGGCAATATCTCGAAAAGACGTCCACCTATAGAACTAAGGCCCACTCCCTTTTAAAATACTCATTAACACCTTTCATTTCATACCCATATCGTACAAACAAATTCTAGAGTCACCCCTGGTCCACCTTTATATTGATATTTCGAAAAGGCGTCCACCTGTAGAACTAAGCCCCACCCCTGGTCCACCTCTATGGCGATATCTCGAAAAGGCGTCCACCTATAGAACTAAGGCCCACTCCCTTTTAAAATAGTCATTAACTCCTTTCATTTCATACCCATATCGTACAAACAAATTCTAGAGTCACCCCTGGTCCACCTTTATATCGATATTTCGAAAAGGCGTCCACCCATTCAACTAAGGCCTACTCTCTTTTATAATACTCATTAACACCTTTAATTTGATACCCATATCGTAAACAAATTCTAAAGTCACCCCTGGTCCACCCTTATGGCGATATCTCGAAAAGGCGTCCACCTATAGAACTAAGGCCACTCCCTTTTAAAATACTCATTAACACCTTTAATTTGATACCCATATCGTACAAACAAATTCTAGAGTCACCCCTGGTCCACCTATATGGGGATATCTCGAAAAGGCGTCCACCTATAGAACTAAGGCCCACTCCCTTTTAAAATACTCATTAACACCTTTCATTTCATACCCATATCGTACAAACAAATTCTAGAGTCACCCCTGTTCCACCTTTATATCTATATTTCGAAAAGGCGTCCACCCATTGAACTAAGGCCCACTCTCTTTTAAAATACTCATTAACACCTTTCATTTGATACCCATATCGTAAACAAATTCTAAAGTCACCCCTGGTCCACCTTTATGGCGATATCTCGAAAAGGAGGCGTCCACCTATAGAACTATGGCCACTTCCTTTTAAAATACTCATTAACACCTTTCATTTCATACCCATATCGTGCAAACAAATTCTAGAGTCACCCCTGGTCCAGCTTTATATCGATATTTCGAAAAGGCGTCCACCCATTGAACTAAGGCCCACTCTCTTTTAAAATACTCATTAACACCTTTCATTTGATACCCATATCGTAAACAAATTCTAAAGTCACCCCTGGTCCACCTTTATGGCGATATCTCGAAAAGGCGTCCACCTATAGAACTAAGGCCACTCCCTTTTAAAATACTCATTAACACCTGTCATTTGATACACGTAAAATGATTTTTCTCCAATTTCCTTTATTGACTACAAAATAAGTTTGTCAAGTTTGTTTGATACCCATATCGTACAAACAAATTCTAGAGTCACCCCTGGTCCACCTTTATATCGATATTTCGAAAAGGCGTCCACCCATAGAACTAAGGCCCTCTCCCTTTTAAAATACTCATTAACACCTTTCGTTTGACGCCCATATTGTACAAACGCATTCTAGAGTCACCCCTGGTCCACCTTTATAACGATATCCCGAAAAGGCGTCCAACCATAGAACTAAGGCCCTCTCCCTTTTAATATACTCATTAACACCTTTCGTTTGATACCCATATTGTATAAACGCATTCTAGAGTCACCCCTGGTCCACCTTTATAACGATATCCCGAAAAGGCGTCCAACCACAGAACTAAGGCCACTCCCTTTTAAAATACTCATTAACACCTTTCATTTGATACCCATATCGTACAAACGCATTCTATAGTCACCCCTGGTCCACCTTTATAATGATATCCTGAAAAGGCGTCCACCTATAAAACTAAGGCCCACTCCCTTTTAAAATACTCATTAACACCTTTCGTTCGACACCCATATTGTACAAACGCATTCTAGAGTCACCCCTGGTCCACCTTTATAACGATATCCCGAAAAGGCGTCCACCTATAAAACTAAGGCCCACTCCCTTTTAAAATACTCATTAACACCTTTCGTTCGACACCCATATTGTACAAACGCATTCTAGAGTCACCCCTGGTCCACCTTTATAACGATATCCCGAAAAGGCGTCCAACCACAGAACTAAGGCCACTCCCTTTTAAAATACTCATTAACACCTTTCATTTGATGCCCATATCGTACAAACGCATTCTATAGTCACCCCTGGTCCACCTTTATAATGATATCCCGAAAAGGCGTCCACCTATAAAACTAAGGCCCACTCCCTTTTAAAATACTCATTAACACCTTTCGTTCGACACCCATATTGTACAAACGCATTCTAGAGTCACCCCTGGTCCACCTTTATAACGATATCCCGAAAAGGCGTCCAACCACAGAACTAAGGCCACTCCCTTTTAAAATACTCATTAACACCTTTCATTTGATACCCATATCGTACAAACGCATTCTATAGTCACCCCTGGTCCACCTTTATAATGATATCCCGAAAAGGCGTCCACCTATAAAACTAAGGCCCACTCCCTTTTAAAATACTCATTAACACCTTTCGTTCGACACCCATATTGTACAAACGCATTCTAGAGTCACCCCTGGTCCACCTTTATAACGATATCCCGAAAAGGCGTCCACCTATAAAACTAAGGCCCACTCCCTTTTAAAATACTCATTAACACCTTTCGTTCGACACCCATATTGTACAAACGCATTCTAGAGTCACCCCTGGTCCACCTTTATAACGATATCCCTAAAAGGCGTCCACCTATAAAACTAAGGCCCACTCCCTTTTAAAATACTCATTAATACCTTTCGTTCGACACCCATATTGTACAAACGCATTCTAGAGTCACCCCTGGTCCACCTTTATAACGATATCCCGAAAAGGCGTCCACCTATAAAACTAAGGCCCACTCCCTTTTAAAATACTCATTAACACCTTTCGTTCGACACCCATATTGTACAAACGCATTCTAGAGTCACCCCTAGTCCACCTTTATAACGATATCCCTAAAAGGCGTCCACCTATAGAGCTAAGGCCCACTCCCTTTTAAAATACCCATTAACACCTTTCGTTTGACACCCATATTGTACAAACGCATTCTAGAGTCATCCCTGTTCCACCTTTATGGCGATATCCCGAAAAGGCGTCCACCTATAGAGCTAAGGCCTACTCCCTTTTAAAATATTCATTAACACCTTTCGTTTGACACACATATTGTACAAACGCATTCTAGAGTCACCCCTGGTCCACCTTTATAACGATATCCCGAAAAGGCATCCACCTATAAAACTAAGGCCCACTCCCTTTTAAAATACTCATTAACACCATTCGTTCGACACCCATATTGTACAAACGCATTCTAGAGTCACCCCTGGTCCACCTTTATAACGATATCCCTAAAAGGCGTCCACCTATAGAGCTAAGGCCCACTCCCTTTTAAAATACCCATTAACACCTTTCGTTTGACACCCGTATTGTACAAACGCATTCTAGAGTCATCCCTGTTCCACCTTTATGGCGATATCCCGAAAAGGCGTCCACCTATAGAGCTAAGGCCCACTCCCTTTTAAAATATTCATTAACACCTTTCATTTGATACCCATATCGTACAAACAAATTCTAAAGTCACCCCTGGTCCACCTCTATGGCGATATCTCGAAAAGGCGTCCACCTATAGAACTAAGGCCCACTCTCTTTTAAAATAATCATTAACACCTTTCATTTCATACCCATATCGTACAAACAAATTCTAGAGTCACCCCTGGTCCACCTTTATGTCGGTATTTCGAAAAGGCGTCCACCCATTGAACTAAGGCCCACTCTGTTTTAAAATACTCATTAACACCTTTCATTTGGTACCCATATCGTAAACAAATTCTAAAGTCACCCCCGGTCCACCTTTATGGCGATATCTCGAAAAGGCGTCCACCTATAGAACAAAGGCCACTCCCTTTTAAAATACCCATTAACACCTTTCATTTGATACCCATATCGTACAAACAAATTCTAGAGTCACCCCTGGTCCACCTTTATATCAATATTTCGAAAAGGCGTCCACCCATAGAACTAAGACCCTCTCCGTTTTAAAATACTCATTAACACCTTTCGTTTGACGCCCATATTGTACAAACGCATTCTAGAGTCACCCCTGGTCCACCTTTATAACGATATCCCGAAAAGGCGTCCACCTATAGAGCTAAGGCCCACTCCCTTTTAAAATACTCATTAACACCTTTCGTTTGACACCCATATTGTACAAACGCATTCTAGAGTCACCCCTGGTCCACCTTTATAACGATATCCCGAAAAGGCGTCCACCTATAGAGCTAAGGCCCACTCCCTTTTAAAATACTCATTAACACCTTTCGTTTGACACCCATATTGTACAAACGCATTCTAGAGTCATCCCTGGTCCACCTTTATGGCGATATCTCGAAAAGGCGTCCACCTATAAAACTAAGGCCCACTCCCTTTTAAAATACTCATTAACACCTTTCGTTCGACACCCATATTGTACAAACGCATTCTAGAGTCACCCCTGATCCACCTTTATAACGATATCCCGAAAAGGCGTCCACCTATAGAGCTAAGGCCCACTCCCTTTTAAAATACTCATTAACACCTTTCGTTTGACACCCATATTGTACAAACGCATTCTAGAGTCATCCCTGGTCCACCTTTATGGCGATATCTCGAAAAGGCGTCCACCTATAAAACTAAGGCCCACTCCCTTTTAAAATACTCATTAACACCTTTCGTTCGACACCCATATTGTACAAACGCATTCTAGAGTCACCCCTGGTCCACCTATATAACGATACCCCGAAAAGGCGTCCAACCACAGAACTAAGGCCACTCTCTTTTAAAATACTCATTAACACCTTTCATTTGATACCCATATCGTACAAACGCATTTTAGAGTCACCCCTGGTCCACCTTTATAACGATATGCCGAAAAGGCGTCCAACCATAGAACTAAGGCCCTCTCCCTTTTAATATACTCATTAACACCTTTCGTTTGACGCCCATATTGTACAAACGCATTCTAGAGTCACCCCTGGTCCACATTTATAACGATATACCGAAAAGGCATCCAACCATAGAACTAAGGCCCTCTCCCTTTTAATATACTCATTAACACCTTTCGTTTGATACCCATATTGTATAAACGCATTCTAGAGTCATCCCTGGTCCACCTTTATAACGATATCCCGAAAAGGCGTACGTCCACCTATAAAACTAAGGCCCACTCCCTTTTAAAATACTCATTAACACCTTTCGTTCGACACCCATATTGTACAAACGCATTCTAGAGTCACCCCTGGTCCACCTTTATAACGATATCCCGAAAAGGCGTCCAACCACAGAACTAAGGCCACTCCCTTTTAAAATACTCATTAACACTTTTCATTTGATACCCATATCGTACAAACGCATTCTAGAGTCACCCCTGGTCCACCTTTATAACGATATCCCGAAAAGGCGTCCACCTATAAAACTAAGGCCCACTCCCTTTTAAAATACTCATTAACACCTTTCGTTCGACACCCATATTGTACAAACGCATTCTAGAGTCACCCCTGGTCCACCTTTATAACGATATCCCGAAAAGGCGTCCACCTATAAAACTAAGGCCCACTCCCTTTTAAAATACTCATTAACACCTTTCGTTCGACACCCATATTGTACAAACGCATTCTAGAGTCACCCCTGGTCCACCTTTATAACGATATCCCTAAAAGGCGTCCACCTATAAAACTAAGGCCCACTCCCTTTTAAAATACTCATTAATACCTTTCGTTCGACACCCATATTGTACAAACGCATTCTAGAGTCACCCCTGGTCCACCTTTATAACGATATCCCGAAAAGGCGTCCACCTATAAAACTAAGGCCCACTCCCTTTTAAAATACTCATTAACACCTTTCGTTCGACACCCATATTGTACAAACGCATTCTAGAGTCACCCCTGGTCCACCTTTATAACGATATCCCTAAAAGGTGTCCACCTATAGAGCTAAGGCCCACTCCCTTTTAATATACCCATTAACACCTTTCGTTTGACACCCATATTGTACAAACGCATTCTAGAGTCATCCCTGTTCCACCTTTATGGCGATATCCCGAAAAGGCGTCCACCTATAGAGCTAAGGCCCACTCCCTTTTAAAATATTCATTAACACCTTTCGTTTGACACCCATATTGTACAAACGCATTCTAGAGTCACCCCTGGTCCACCTTTATAACGATATCCCGAAAAGGCGTCCACCTATAAAACTAAGGCCCACTCCCTTTTAAAATACTCATTAACACCTTTCGTTCGACACCCATATTGTACAAACGCATTCTAGAGTCACCCCTGGTCCACCTTTATAACGATATCCCTAAAAGGCGTCCACCTATAGAGCTAAGGCCCACTCCCTTTTAAAATACCCATTAACACCTTTCGTTTGACACCCATATTGTACAAACGCATTCTAGAGTCATCCCTGTTCCACCTTTATGGCGATATCCCGAAAAGGCGTCCACCTATAGAGCTAAGGCCCACTCCCTTTTAAAATATTCATTAACACCTTTCATTTGATACCCATATCGTACAAACAAATTCTAAAGTCACCCCTGGTCCACCTCTATGGCGATATCTCGAAAAGGCGTCCACCTATAGAACTAAGGCCCACTCTCTTTTAAAATACTCATTAACACCTTTCATTTCATACCCATATCGTACAAACAAATTCTAGAGTCACCCCTGGTCCACCTTTATATCGGTATTTCGAAAAGGCGTCCACCCATTGAACTAAGGCCCACTCTCTTTTAAAATACTCATTAACACCTTTCATTTGGTACCCATATCGTAAACAAATTCTAAAGTCACCCCTGGTCCACCTTTATGGAGATATCTCGAAAAGGCGTCCACCTATAGAACTAAGGCCACTCCCTTTTAAAATACCCATTAACACCTTTCATTTGATACCCATATCGTACAAGCAAATTCTAGAGTCACCCCTGGTCCACCTTTATATCAATATTTCGAAAAGGCGTCCACCCATAGAACTAAGGCCCTCTCCGTTTTAAAATACTCATTAACACCTTTCGTTTGACGCCCATATTGTACAAACGCATTCTAGAGTCACCCCTGGTCCACCTTTATAACGATATCCCGAAAAGGCGTCCACCAATAGAGCTAAGGCCCACTCCCTTTTAAAATACTCATTAACACCTTTCGTTTGACACCCATATTGTACAAACGCATTTTAGAGTCACCCCTGGTCCACCTTTATAACGATATCCCGAAAAGGCGTCCACCTATAAAACTAAGGCCCACTCCATTTATACTCATTAATACCTTTCGTTCGACACCCATATTGTACAAACGCATTCTAGAGTCACCCCTGATCCACCTTTATAACGATATCCCGAAAAGGCGTCCACCTATAGAGCTAAGGCCCACTCCCTTTTAAAATACTCATTAACACCTTTCGTTTGACACCCATATTGTACAAACGCATTCTAGAGTCATCCCTGGTCCACCTTTATGGCGATATCTCGAAAAGGCGTCCACCTATAAAACTAAGGCCCACTCCATTTTAAAACACTCATTAACACCTTTCGTTTGACGCCCATATTGTACAAACGCATTCTAGAGTCACCCCTGGTCCACCTTTAAAACGATATCAAGAAAAGGCGTCCACCTATAGAGCTAAGGCCCACTCCCTTTTAAAATACTCATTAACACCTTTCGTTTGACACCCATCTTGTACAAACGTATTCTAGAGTCACCCCTGGTCCACATTTATAACGATATCCCGAAAAGGCGTCCAACCATAGAACTAAGGCCACTCCCTTTTAAAATACTCATTAACACCTTTCATTTGATACCCATATCGTACAAACAAATTCTAGAGTCACCCCTGGTCCACCTCTATGGCGATATCTCGAAAAGGCGTCCACCTATAGAACTAAGGCCCACTCCCTTTTAAAATACTCATTAACACCTTTCATTTCATACCCATATCGTACAAACAAATTCTAGAGTCACCCCTGGTCCACCTTTATATCGATATTTCGAAAAGGCGTCCACCCATTGAACTAAGGCCCACTCCCTTTTAAAATACTCATTAACACCTTTCATTTGATACCCATATCGTACAAACAAATTCTAGAGTCACCCCTGGACCACCTTTATATCGATATTTCGAAAAGGCGTCCACCCACATAGAACTAAGGCCATCTTCCTTTTAAAATACTCATTAACACCTTCCGTTTGACGCCCATATTGTACAAACGCATTCTAGATTCACCCCTGGTCCACCTTTATAACGATATCCCGAAAAGGCGTCCACCTATAAAACTAAGGCCCACTCCCTTTTAAAATACTCATTAACACCTTTCGTTTGACATCCATATTGTATAAGCGCATTCTAGAGTCATCCCTGGTCAACCTTTATGGCGATATCTCGAAAAGGCGTCCACCTATAAAACTAAGGCCCACTCCCTTTTAAACACTCATTAACACCTTTCGTTTGACACCCATATTGTACAAACGCATTCTAGAGTCACCCCTGGTCCACCTTTATAACGATATCCCGAAAAGGCGTCCAACCATAGAACTAAGGCCCTCTCCCTTTTAATATACTCATTAACACCTTTCGTTTGATACCCATATTGTATAAACGCATTCTAGAGTCATCCCTGGTCCACCTTTATGGCGATATCTCGAAAAGGCGTCCACCTATAAAACTAAGGCCCACTCCCTTTTAAAATACTCATTAACAACTTTCGTTTCATACCCATATCGTACAAACAAATTCTAGAGTCACCCCTGGTCCACCTTTATATCGATATTTCGAAAAGGCGTCCACCCATTGAACTAAGGTCCACTCTCTTTTAAAATACTCATTAACACCTTTCATTTGATACCCATATCGTAAACAAATTCTAAAGTCACCCCTGGTCCACCTTTATGGCGATATCTCGAAAAGGCGTCCACCTATAGAACTAAGGCCATTCCCTTTTAAAATACTCATTAACACCTTTCATTTGATACCCATATCGTACAAACAAATTCTAGAGTCACCCCTGGTCCACCTTTATATCGATATTTCGAAAAGGCGTCCACCCATAGAACTAAGGCCCTCTCACTTTTAAAATACTCATTAACACCTTTCGTTTGATACCCATATTGTGCAAACATTCTAGAGTCCCCCCTGGCCCACCTTTATGGCGATATCTCGAAAAGGCGTCCACCTATAGAACTAAGGCCGACTCCCTTTTAAAATGTTCATTAACCCCTTTCATTTGATACCCATATCGTACAAACACATTTTAGAGTCACCCCTGGTCCACCTTTATGCCGATATCTCGAAAAGGCGACCACCTATACAACTACCACCACTCCCTTTTAAAACCATCATTAATACCCATATCCTACAAACATATTCTAGAGTCATCCCTGGTCCACCTTTATGGCGATATCTCGAAAAGGCGTCCACCTATAAAACTAAGGCCCACTCCCTTTTAAAATACTCATTAACACCTTTCATTTGATACCCATATCGTACAAACAAATTCTAGATTCACCCCTGGTCCACCTTTATGGCGATATCTCGAAAAGGCGTCCACCCATAGAACTAAGGCCCACTCCCTTTTAAAACACTCATTAACACCTTTCGTTTGACGCCCATATTGTACAAACGCATTCTAGAGTCACCCCTGGTCCACCTTTATAACGATATCCCGAAAAGGCGTCCACCTATAGAGCTAAGGCCCACTCCCTTTTAAAATACTCATTAACACCTTTCGTTTGACACCCATATTGTACAATCGCATTCTAGAGTCACCCCTGGTCCACCTTTATAACGATATCCCGAAAAGGCGTCCACCTATAAAACTAAGGTCCACTCCCTTTTAAAATACTCTTTAACACCTTTCGTTTGACACCCATATTGTACAAACGCATTCTAGAGTCATCCCTGGTCCACCTTTATGGCGATATCTCGAAAAGGCGTCCACCTGTAAAACTAAGGCCCACTCCCTTTTAAAACACTTATTAACACCTTTGGTTTGACACCCCTGGTCCACCTTTATAACGATATCCCGAAAAGGCGTCCACCTATAGAGCTAAGGCCCACTCCCTTTTAAAATACTCATTAACACCTTTCATTCGCTACCCATGTCGAACAAACAAATTCTAGAGTCACCCCTGGTCCACCTTTATGGCGATATCTCGAAAAAGCGTCCACCTATAGAACTAAGGCCCACTCCCTTTTGCATCTATACAATAGGGGTATCAAACGAAAGGTGGTAATGAGGAGGGGCCTTAGTTCTATGGGTGGACGCCTTTTCGAAATATCGATATAAAGGTGGACCAGGGGTGACTCTAGAATTTGTTTGTACGATATGGGTATCAAATGAAAAGTGTTAATGAGTATTTTAAAAGGGAGTAGGCCTTAGTTCTATAGGTGGACGCCTTTTCGGGATATCGTTATAAAGGTGGACCAGGGTTGACCCTAGAATGCGTTTGTACATTATGAATATCAAACGAAAGGTGATAATGAGTATTTTAAAAGGGAGTGGGCCTTAGTTCTATAGGTGGACGCCTTTTCGATATATCGCCATAAAGGTGGACCAGGGGTGACTCTATAATGTGTTGATACAACCTATACAACTACCACCACTCCCTTTTAAAACCCTCATTAATATCGTACAAATACATTCTAGAGTCACCCCTGGTCCACCTTTATGGCGATATCTCAAAAAGGCGTCCACCTATATAACTAAGCCCCACGCCCTTTTAAAATACTCATTAACACCCTTCGTTTGATACCCATATTGTACAAACATATTCTAGAGTCACCCCTGGTCCACCTTTATGGCGATATCTCGAAAAGCCGTTCACCTATAGAACTAAGGCCCACTCCCTTTTAAAATACTCATTAGCATCTTTCGTTTGATACCCATATTGTAAAAACGCATTTTAGAGTCACCCCTGGTCCACCTTTATGCCGATATCTCGAAAAGGCGACCACCTCTACAACTACCACCACTCCCTTTTAAAACCTTCACTAATACCTTTAATTTGATACCCATATCGTACAAACACATTCTAGAGTCACCCCTGGTCCACCTTTATGCCGATATCTCGAAAAGGCGACCACCTATATAATTACCACCACTCCCTTTTAAAACCCTCATTAATACCTTTAGTTTGATACCCATATCGTACAAACATATTCTAGAGTCACCCCTGGTCCACCTTTATGGCGATATGTCGAAAAGGCGTCCACCTGTAAAACTAAGGCCCACTCCCTTTTAAAACACTTATTAACACCTTTCGTTTGACACCCCTGGTCCACCTTTATAACGATATCCCGAAAAGGCGTCCACCTATAGAGCTAAGGCCCACTCCCTTTTAAAATACTCATTAACACCTTTCATTTGCTACCCATGTCGAACAAACAAATTCTAGAGTCACCCCTGGTCCACCTTTATGGCGATATCTCGAAAAAGCGTCCACCTGTAAAACTAAGGCCCACTCCCTTTTAAAACACTTATTAACACCTTTCGTTTGACACCCCTGGTCCACCTTTATAACGATATCCCGAAAAGGCGTCCACCTATAGAGGTAAGGCCCACTCCCTTTTAAAATACTCATTAACACCTTTCATTTGCTACCCATGTCGAACAAACAAATTCTAGAGTCACCCCTGGTCCACCTTTATGGCGATATCTCGAAAAAGCGTCCACCTATAGAACTAAGGCCCACTCCCTTTTGCATCTATACAATAGGGGTATCAAACGAAAGGTGGTAATGAGGATTTTAAAAGGGAGTGGGCCTTAGTTCTATGGGTGGACGCCTTTTCGAAATATCGATATAAAGGTGGACCAGGGGTGACTCTAGAATTTGTTTGTACGATATGGGTATCAAATGAAAAGTGTTAATGAGTATTTTAAAAGGGAGTGGGCCTTAGTTCTATAGGTGGACGCCTTTTCGGGATATCGTTATAAAGGTGGACCAGGGTTGACTCTAGAATGCGTTTGAACATTATGAATATCAAACGAAAGGTGATAATGAGTATTTTAAAAGGGAGTGGGCCTTAGTTCTATAGGTGGACGCCTTTTCGATATATCGCCATAAAGGTGGACCAGGGGTGACTCTATAATGTGTTGATACAACCTATACAACTACCACCACTCCCTTTTAAAACCCTCATTAATATCGTACAAATACATTCTAGAGTCACCCCTGGTCCACCTTTATGGCGATATCTCAAAAAGGCGTCCGCCTATATAACTAAGCCCCACGCCCTTTTAAAATACTCATTAACACCCTTCGTTTGATACCCATATTGTACAAACATATTCTAGAGTCACCCTGGTCCACCTTTATGGCGATATCTCGAAAAGCCGTCCACCTATAGAACTAAGGCCCACTCCCTTTTAAAATACTCATTAGCATCTTTCGTTTGATACCCATATTGTAAAAACGCATTTTAGAGTCACCCCTTGTCCACCTTTATGCCGATATCTCGAAAAGGCGACCACCTCTACAACTACCACCACTCCCTTTTAAAACCTTCACTAATACCTTTAATTTGATACCCATATCGTACAAACACATTCTAGAGTCACCCCTGGTCCACCTTTATGCCGATATCTCGAAAAGGCGACCACCTATATAATTACCACCACTCCCTTTTAAAACCCTCATTAATACCTTTAGTTTGATACCCATATCGTACAAACATATTCTAGAGTCACCCCTGGTCCACCTTTATGGCGATATGTCGAAAAGGCGTCCACCTATAGAACTAAGACCCACGCCCTTTTAAAATACTCATTAACACCTATCGTTTGATACCCATATTGTACAAACGCATTCTAGAGTCACCCCTGGTCCACCTTTATGCCGATATCTCGAAAAGGCGACCACCTATACAACTACCACCACTCCCTTTTAAAACCCTCATTAATACCTTTAATTTGATACCCATATCGTACAAACACATTCTAGGGTCACCCCTGGTCCACCTTTATGGAGATATCTCGAAACGGCGTCCACCTATAGAACTAAGGATCACTCCCTTTTAAATACTCATTAACACCTTTCATTTGATACCCATATCGTACAAACAAATTCTAGAATCAACCCTGATCCACCTTTATGGCGATATCCCTAAATGGCGTCCACCTATAGAACTATGGCCCACTCTCTCATAAAATACTCTTTAATACCTTTCATTTGATACACATGTCATACACACACATTCCAGGATTACCCTAAGTTCACTTTCCTACAGGGTTATTTTCCCTTATGTTGTCACCATAGCTCTCAACTGAGTATGTAATGTTCGGTTACACCCGAACTTAACCTTCCTTACATGTTTTTCTATAAATTTAACCCAGTTAACCCTAAAAGTTACTCAAGCGAAAACTTTTGATTTTTTTGGAAATGTCTGTTTAAAACCGCTATAGAAAGAGACTCTGATACTTTAAAAAAACAATTTTTTTTTTAAATATATTAGAGGTGTCCTATATATAGGACATTAGGAATATAAGGGATAAAAATATCTTATATATAGGGGGCGGGGGGCGATTTAAGTCAACTTTTTAAGATAATGTGACCTTAAAATTTTTCATACAAACACACATACATATCTACACTCATCTACACTCAGATTTTTCCAGTTTTTACTAAGTTTTGCTTCGACCTTCATTATTTTCGATATTTTTATAAAAATATGTAATACTTTTGAAATACTCATTAACACCCTTCGTTTGATACCCATATTGTACAAACATTCTAGAGTCACCCCTGGTCCACCTTTATGGCGATATCTCGAAAAGGCGTCCACCTATAACTAAAGCCCACTCCCTTTTAAAATGCTCATTAACCCCTTTCATTTGATACCCATATCGTACAAACAAATTCTAGGGTCACCCCTGGTCCACCTTATGGAGATATCCCGAAACGGCGTCCACCTATGGAACTAAGGATCGCTCCCTTTTAAAATACTCATTAACACCTTTCATTTGATACCCATATCGTACAAACAAATTCTAGAGTCACCCCTGGTCCACTTTTATGCCGATATCTCGAAAAGGCGACCACCTATACAACTACCACCACTCCCTTTTAAAACCCTCTTTAATACCTTTAATTTGATACCCATATCGTACCAACACATTCTAGAGTCACCCCTGCTCCACCTTTATGGCGATATCTCGAAAAGGCGTCCACCTATAGAAATAAGCCCCACACCCTTTTAAAATACTCATTAACACCCTTCGTCTTGGCGTTGATTGGAGATTTTCAACCAGTTTTAAAAAAAAAAATGGATCTAAAGAGCTCCATTATTGAGAGAGTTTACCACCAACGGAAAAAAACAGCGTCCGACAAAGCCATGTCGTGTATGTACCTAAGAAAAAAAACGCCGAGTAACGCGTTACTTCTGTCCAGCCTGTCCAGACAAGCCAGCCCTTTGTGTGGAAAATTGTTTTAAAAACTTCCACAAACAATAATATATTACTTTATTTCTAGTATTTGAGTTAATTTTTCCATTATATTGAATGAATTTTTGCATTATATTGAATGAATTTTTCCACAAAATTTTTTTTTTTTAATAAAAAAAAAGCTCACGGAAGCCAAACCCAAAATTTTTTTCTTTTCGCAGAAGCCACTTATTGATACTAACACTATTATAATACGGTTTTACTCGTAGCTACACAAAAAGTGGTAGTTTTAGGTAGTACGAGATAACTCGTAGTTGGCTTCCTGGAAGGGAAATTATACTACGAGTTATCTCGTAGTTGGCAGTCAACGCGTTAATACCTTTAATTTGATACCCATATCGTACAAACATATTCTAGAGTCACCCCTGGTCCACCTTTATGGCGATATATCGAAAAGGCGTCCACCTATAGAACTAAGCCCCACGCCCTTTTGAAATACTCATTAACAACTTTCGTTTGATACCCATATTGAACAAACATTCTAGAGTCACCCCTGGCCCACCTTTATGGCGATACCTCGAAAAGGCGTCCACCTATAGAACTAAGGCCCACTCCCTTTTAAAATGCTCATTAACCCCTTTCATTTGATACCCATATCGTACAAAAAAATTCTAGGGTCACCCCTGGTCCAACTTATGGCGATATCCCGAAACGGCGTCCACCTATGGATCTAAGGATCACTCCCTTTTAAAATACCCATTTACACCTTTCATTTGATACCCATATCGTACAAACAAATTCTAGAGTCACCCCTGGTCCACGTTTATGCCGATATCTCGAAAAGGCGACCACCTATACAACTACCACCACTCCCTTTTAAAAACCTCATTAATACCTTTAATTTGATACCCATATCGTACAAACACATTCTAGAGTCACCCCTGGTCCACCTATAGAACTAAACCCCACGCCCTTTTAAAATACTCATTAACACCTTTCGTTTGATACCCATATTGTACAAATACATTCTAGAGTCACCCCTGGTCCACCTTTATGGCGATATCTCGAAAAGGCGTCCACCTATAGAACTAAGGCCAACTCCCTTTTAAAATACTCATTAGCATCTTTCGTTTGATACCCATATTGTAAAAACGCATTCTAGAGTCACCCTTGGTCCAGCTTTATGCCGATATCTCAAAAAGGCGACCACCTATACAACTACCCCCACTCCCTTTTAAAACCCTCATTAATACCTTTAATTTGATACCCATATCGTACAAACACATTCTAGAGTCACCCCTGGTCCACCTATAGAACTAAGCCCCACGCCCTTTTAAAATACTCATTAACACCTTTCGTTTGATACCCATATTGTACAAATACATTCTAGAGTCACCCCTGGTCCACCTTTATGGCGATATCTCGAAAAGGCGTCCACCTATAGAACTAAGGCCAACTCCCTTTTAAAATACTCATTAGCATCTTTCGTTTGATACCCATATTGTAAAAACGCATTCTAGAGTCACCCTTGGTCCACCTTTATGGCGATATCTCGAAAAGGCGTCCACCTATAGAACTAAGGCCAACTCCCTTTTAAAATACTCATTAGCATCTTTCGTTTGATACCCATATTGTAAAAACGCATTCTAGAGTCACCCTTGGTCCAGCTTTATGCCGATATCTCGAAAAGGCGACCACCTATACAACTACCCCCACTCCCTTTTAAAACCCTCATTAATACCTTTAATTTGATACCCATATCGTACAAACACATTCTGGAGTCACCCTGGTCCACCTTAATGGCGATACCTCGAAAAGGCGTCCATCTATAGAACTAAGGCCCACTCCCTTTTAAAATGCTCATTAACCCCTTTCATTTGATACCCATATCGTACAAAAAAATTCTAGGGTCACCCCTGGTCCAACTTATGGCGATATCCCGAAACGGCGTCCACCTATGGATCTAAGGATCACTCCCTTTTAAAATACTCATTAACACCTTTCGTTTGATACCCATATTGTACAAACGCATTCTAGAGTCACCCCTGCTCCACCTTTATGGCGATATCTCGAAAATGCGTCCACCTATAGAACTAAGCCCCACGCCCTTTTAAAATACTCTTTAACACCTTTCGTTTGACACCCATATTGTACAAACGCATTCTAGAGTCATCCCTGGTCCACCTTTATGGCGATATCTCGAAAAGGCGTCCACCTATAGAACTAAGGCCCACTCCCTTTTAAAATACTCATTAACATCTTTCGTTTAATACCCATATTGTAAAAACGCATTCTAGAGTCACCCCTGGTCCACCTTTATGCCGATATCTCGAAAAGGCGACCACCTATACAACTACCACCACTCCCTTTTAAAACCCTCATTAATACCTTTAATTTCATACCCATATCGTACAAACACATTCTAGAGTCACCCCTGGTCCACCTTAATGGCGATATCTCGAAAATGCTTCCACCTATAGAACTAAACCCCACGCCTTTTTGAAATACTCATTAACACCTTTCGTTTGGTACCCATATTGTACAAACGCATTCTAGAGTCACCCCTGGTCCACCTTTATGCCGATATCTCGAAAAGGCGCCACCTATACAACTACCACCACTCCCTTTTAAAACCCTCTTTAATACCTTTAATTTGATACCCATATCGTACAAACACATTCTAGAGTCACCCCTGCTCCACCTTTATGGCGATATCTCGAAAAGACGTCCACCTATAGAACTAAGCCCCACGCCCTTTTAAAATACTTTTTAACACCTTTCGTTTGACACCCATATTGTACAAACGCATTCTAGAGTCATCCCTGGTCCACCTTTATGGCGACAGCTCGAAAAGGCGTCCACCTATAGAACTAAGGCCCACTCCCTTTTAAAATACTCATTAAAATCTTTCGTTTAATACCCATATTGTAAAAACACATTCTAGAGTCACCCCTGGTCCACCTTTATGCCGATATCTCGAAAAGGCGACCACCTATACAACTACCACCACTCCCTTTTAAAACCCTCATTAATACCTTTAATTTCATACCCATATCGTACAAACACATTCTAGAGTCACCCCTGGTCCACCTTAATGGCGATATCTCTAAAAGATTTCCACCTATAGAACTAAACCCCACGCCTTTTTGAAATACTCATTAACACCTTTCGTTTGATACCCATATTGTACAAACGCATTCTAGAGTCACCCCTGGTCCACCTTTATGCCGATATCTCGAAAAGGCGACCACCTATACAACTACCACCACTCCCTTTTAAAACCCTCTTTAATACCTTTAATTTGATACCCATATCGTACAAACACATTCTAGAGTCACCCCTGCTCCACCTTTATGGCGATATCTCGAAAAGGCGTCCACCTATAGAACTAAGCCCCACGCCCTTTTAAAATACTCATTAACACCTTTCGTTTGATACCCGTATTGTACAAACACATTCTAGAGTCACCCCTGGTCCACCTTTATGGCGATATCTCGAAAAGGCGTCCACCTATAGAACTAAAGCCAACTCCCTTTTAAAATACTCATTAACACCTTTCGTTTGATACCCATATTGTAAAAACACATTCTAGAGTCACCCCTGGTACACCTTTATGCCGATATCTCGAAAAGGCGACCACCTATACAACTACCACCACTCCCTTTTAAAACCCTCATTAATACCCTTAATTTGATACCCATATCGTACAACACATTCTAGGGTCACCCCTGGTCCACCTTTATGGCGATATCTCGAAAAGGCGTCCACCTATAGAACTAAGCCCCACGCCCTTTTAAAAGACTCATTAACACCCTTCGTCTTGGCGTTGATTGGAGATTTTCTGCCAGTTTAAAAAAAAAAATGGATCTAAAGAGCTCCATTATTGAGAGAGTTTACCACCAACGGGAAAAAACAGCGTCCGACAAAGCCATGTCGTGTATGTACCCAAGAAAAAAAACGCCGAGAAACGCGTTACTTCCGTCCAGCCTGTCCAGACAAGCCAGCCCTTTGTGTGGAAAATTGTTTTAAAAACTTCCCCAAACAATAATATATTACTTTATTTCTAGTATTTGAGTTAATTTTTCCATGATATTATTATATTGAATGAATTTTTGCATTATATTGAATGAATTTTTCCATAATTTTTTTTTTTTTTAATAAAAAAAAGCTCACGGAAGCCAAACCCAAAATTTGTTTCTTTTCCCAGAAGCCATTTATCGCTACTAACACTATTATAATACGGTTTTACTCGTAGTTACACAAAAAGTGGTAGTTTTAGGTAGTACGAGATAACTCGAAGTTGGCTTCCTGGAAGGGAAATCATACTACGAGTTATCTCGTAGTTGGCAGTCAACGCGTTTATACCTTTAATTTGATACCCATATCGTACAAACACATTCTAGAGTCACCCCTGCTCCACCTTTATGGCGATATCTCGAAAAGGCGTCCACCTATAGAACTAAGCCCCACGCCCTTTTAAAATACTCTTTAACACCTTTCGTTTGACACCCATATTGTACAAACGCATTCTAGAGTCATCCCTGGTCCACCTTTATGGCGATATCTCGAAAAGGCGTCCACCTATAGAACTAAGGCCCACTCCCTTTTAAAATACTCATTAACATCTTTCGTTTAATACCCATATTGTAAAAACGCATTCTAGAGTTACCCCTGGTCCACCTTTATGCCGATATCTCGAAAAGGCGACCACCTATACAACTACCACCACTCCCTTTTAAAACCCTCATTAATACCTTTAATTTGATACCCATATCGTACAAACACATTCTAGAGTCACCCCTGGTCCACCTTTATGCCGATATCTCGAAAAGGCGACCACCTATACAACTACCACCACTCCCTTTTAAAACCCTCATTAATACCTTTAATTTGATACCCATATCGTACAAACACATTCTAGAGTCACCCCTGGTCCACCTTTATGGCGATATCTCGAAAAAGCGTCCACCTATAGATCTAAGCCCCACTCCCTTTTAAAATACTCATTAACACCTTTCGTTTGATACCCATATTGTACAAACGCATTCTAGAGTCACCCCTGGTCCACCTTTATGGCGATATCTCGAAAAGGCGTCCACCTGTAGAACTAAGGCCCACTCCCTTTTAAAATACTCATTAGCATCTTTCGTTTGATACCCATATTGTAAAAACGCATTCTAGAGTCACCCCTGGTCCACCTTTATGCCGATATCTCGAAAAGGCGACCACCTATACAACTACCCCCACTCCCTTTTAAACCCCTCATTAATACCTTTAATTTGATACGCATATCGTACAAACACATTCAAGAGTCACCCCTGGTCCACCTTAATGGCGAGACCTCGAAAAGGCTTCCACCTATAGAACTAAACCCCACGTCCTTTTGAAATACTCATTAACACCTTTCGTTTGATGCACATATTGTACAAACGCATTCTAGAGTCGCCCCTGGTCCACCTTTATGCCGATATCTCGAAAAGGCGTCCACCTATAGAACTAAGACCCACGCCCTTTTAAAATACTCATTAACACCTTTCGTTTGATACCCATATTGTACAAACGCATTCTAGAGTCACCCCTGGTCCACCTTTATGCCGATATCTCGAAAAGGCGACCAGCTATACAACTACCACCACTCCCTTTTAAAACCCTCATTAATACCTTTAATTTGATACCCATATCGTACAAACACATTCTAGAGTCACCCCTGGTCCACCTTAATGGCGATATCTCGAAAAGGCTTCCACCTATAGAACTAAACCCCCGCCTTTTTGAAATACTCATTAACACCTTTCGTTTGATACCCATATTGTACAAATGCATTCTAGAGTCACCCCTTTTCCACTTTTATGGCGATATCTCGAAAAGGCGTCCACCTATACAACTAAGGCCCACTCCCTTATAAAATGTTCATTAACACCTTTCATTTGATACCCATATCGTACAAACAAATTCTAGGGTCACCCCTGGTCCACCTCTATGGAGATATCTCGAAACGGCGTACACCTATGGAACTAAGGATCACACCCTTTTAAATACTCATTAACACCTTTCATTTGATATCCATATCGTACAAACAAATTCTAGAGTCAACCCTGATCCACCTTTATGGCGATATCCCTAAATGGCGTCCACCTATAGATCTATGGCCCACTCTCTCATAAAATACTCTTTAATACCTTTCATTTGATACACAAGTCATACACACACATTCCAGGATTACCCTAACTTCATTTTCCTACAGTGTTATTTTCCCTTATGTTGTCACCATAGCTTCCAACTGAGTATGTAATGTTCGGTTACACCCGAACTTAACCTTCCTTACTTTTTTTTCTGTAAATTTAACCAGATAACCCTAAAAGTTACTCAAGCGAAAACTTTTGATTTTTTTGGAAATGTCTGTTTAAAACCGCTATAGCAAGAGACTCTGATACTTTTAAAAAAAATTTTTTTTTTTTAATATTTTAGAGGTGTCCTATATATAGGACATTAGGAATATAAGGGATAAAAATATCTTATATATAGGGGGGGCGATTTAAGTCAACTTTTTAAGATAAAGTGACCTTAAAATTTTTCATACAAACACACATACATATCTACACTCATCTACAAAAGTCATCATCACTCAGCATTTTCCAGTTTTTACTAAGTTTTGCTTCGACCTTCATTATTTTCGATATTTTTATAAAAATATGTCATACTTTTGAAATACTCATTAACACCTTTCGTTTGATACCCATATTGTACAAACATTCTAGAGTCACCCCTGGTCTACCTTTATGGCGATATCTCGAAAAGGCGTTCACCTATAGAACTAAGGCCCACTCCCTTTTAAAATGCTCATTAACCCCTTTCATTTGTTACCCATATCGTACAAACAAATTCTAGGGTCACCCCTGGTCCACCTTATGGCGATATCTCGAAACGGCGTCCACCTATGGAACTAAGGATCACTCCCTTTTAAAATACACATTAGCACCTTTCATTTGATACCCATATCGTACAAACAAATTCTAGAGTCACCCCTGGTCCACCTTTATGCCGATATCTCGAAAAGGCGCCCACCTATACAACTACCACCACTCTCTTTTAAAACCCTCATTAATACCTTTAATTTGATACCCATATCGTACAAACACATTCTAGAGTCACCCATGGTCCACCTTTATGGCGATATCCCGAAAAGGCGTCCACCTATAGAAATAAGGCCCACTCGCTTTTAAAATACTTATTAACACCTTTCGTTTGATACCCATTTTGTACAAACGCATTCTAGAGTCAACCCTGGTCCACCTTTTGCCGATATCTCGAAAAGGCGACCACCTATACAACTACCACCACTCCCTTTTAAAACCCTCTTTAATACTTTAATTTGATACCTATATCGTACAAACATATTCTAGAGCAACCCCTGGTCCACCTTTATGGCGATATCTCGAAAAGGCGTCCACCTATAGAACTAAGCACCACGCCCTTTTAAAATACCCATTAACACCTTTCGTTTGATACCCATATTGTACGAATGCATTCTAGAGTCACCCCTGGTCCACCTTTATGGTGATATCTCGAAAAGGCGTCCACCTATAGAACTAAGGCCCACTCCCTTTTAAAATGTTCATTAACCCCGTTCATTTGATACCCATATCGTACAAACAAATTCTAGGGTCACCCCTGGTCCACCTTTATGGAGATATCTCGAAACGGCGTCCACCTATGGAACTAAGGATCACTCCCTTTTAAATACTCATTAACACCTTTCATTTGATACCCATATCGTCCAAACAAATTCTAGAGTCACCCCTGGTCCACCTTTATGGCGATATCTCGAAAAGGCGTCTACCTATAGAACTAAGGCCCATTCCCTTTTAAAATACTCAGTAACACCTTTCGTTTGATACCCATATTGTACAAACGCATTCTAGAGTCACCCCTGGTCCACCTTTATGCCGATATCTCGAAAAGGCGACCACCTATACAACTACCACAACTCCCTTTTAAAACCCTCTTTAATACCTTTAATTTGATACCCATATCGTACAAACACATTCTAGATTCACCCCTGCTCCACCTTTATGGCGATATCTCGAAAAGGCGTCCACCTATAGAACTAAGCCCCACGCCCTTTTAAAATACTCATTAGCACCTTTCGTTTGATACCCATATTGTACAAACGCATTCTAGAGTCACCCCTGGCCCACCTTTATGCCGATATTTGGAAAAGGCGACCACCTATACAACTACCACCACTCCCTTTTAAAAACCTCATTAATACCTTTAATTTGATACCCATATCGTACAAACACATTCTAGAGTCACCCCTGCTCCACCTTTATGGCGATATCTCGAAAAAGCATCCACCTATAGAACTAAGCCCCACGCCCTTTTAAAATACTCATTAACACCTTTCGTTTGATACCCATATTGTACAAACACATTCTAGAGTCACCCCTGGTCCACCTTTATGGCGATATCTCGAAAAGGTGTCCACCTATAGAACTAAGGCCCACTCCCTTTTAAAATACTCATTAACATCTTTCGTTTAATACCCATATTGTAAAAACGCATTCTAGAGTCACCCCTGGTCCACCTTTATGCCGATATCTCGAAAAGGCGACCACCTATACAACTACCACCACTCCCTTTTAAAACTCTCATTAATACCTTTAATTTCATACCCATATCGTACAAACACATTCTAGAGTCACCCCTGGTCCACCTTAATGGCGATATCTCGAAAAGGCTTCCACCTATAGAACTAAGCCCCACGCCCTTTTAAAAGACTCATTAACACCCTTCGTCTTGGCGTTGATTGGAGATTTTCAGCCAGTTTAAAAAAAAAAAATGGATCTAAAGAGCTCCATTATTGAGAGAGTTTACCACCAACGGGAAAAAACAGCGTCCGACAAAGCCATGTCGTGTATGTACCCAAGAAAAAAAACGCCGAGAAACGCGTTACTTCTGTCCAGCCTGTCCAGACAAGCCAGCCCTTTGTGTGGAAAATTGTTTTAAAAACTTCCACAAACAATAATATATTACTTTATTTCTAGTATTTGAGTTAATTTTTCCATGATATTATTATATTGAATGAATTTTTGCATTATATTGAATGAATTTTTCCATAATTTTTTTTTTTTTTAATAAAAAAAAGCTCACGGCAGCCAAACCCAAAATTTGTTTCTTTTCCCAGAAGCCATTTATCGATACAAACACTATTATAATACGGTTTTACTCGTAGCTACACAAAAAGTGGTAGTTTTAGGTAGTACGAGATAACTCGAAGTTGGCTTCCTGGAAGGGACATCATACTACGAGTTATCTCGTAGTTGGCAGTCAACGCGTTTATACCTTTAATTTGATACCCATATCGTACAAACACATTCTAGAGTCACCCCTGCTCCACCTTTATGGCGATATCTCGAAAAGGCGTCCACCTATAGAACTAAGCCCCACGCCCTTTTAAAATACTCTTTAACACCTTTCGTTTGACACCCATATTGTACAAACGCATTCTAGAGTCATCCCTGGTCCACCTTTATGGCGATATCTCGAAATGGCGTCCACCTATAGAACTAAGGCCCACTCCCTTTTAAAATACTCATTAACATCTTTCGTTTAATACCCATATTGTAAAAACGCATTCTAGAGTTACCCCTGGTCCACCTTTATGCCGATATCTCGAAAAGGCGACCACCTATACAACTACCACCACTCCCTTTTAAAACCCTCATTAATACCTTTAATTTGATACCCATATCGTACAAACACATTCTAGAGTCACCCCTGGTCCACCTTTATGCCGATATCTCGAAAAGGCGACCACCTATACAACTACCACCACTCCCTTTTAAAACCCTCATTAATAGCTTTAATTTGATACCCATATCGTACAAACACATTCTAGAGTCACCCCTGGTCCACCTTTATGGCGATATCTCGAAAAAGCGTCCACCTATAGATCTAAGCCCCACTCCCTTTTAAAATACTCATTAACACCTTTCGTTTGATACCCATATTATACAAACGCATTCTAGAGTCACCCCTGGTCCACCTTTATGGCGATATCTCGAAAAGGCGTCCACCTATAGAACTAAGGCCCACTCCCTTTTAAAATACTCATTAGCATCTTTCGTTTGATACCCATATTGTAAAAACGCATTCTAGAGTCACCCCTGGTCCACCTTTATGCCGATATCTCGAAAAGGCGACCACCTATACAACTACCCCCACTCCCTTTTAAACCCCTCATTAATACCTTTAATTTGATACCCATATCGTACAAACACATTCAAGAGTCACCCCTGGTCCACCTTAATGGCGAGACCTCGAAAAGGCTTCCACCTATAGAACTAAACCCCACGCCCTTTTGAAATACTCATTAACACCTTTCGTTTGATGCACATATTGTACAAACGCATTCTAGAGTCGCCCCTGGTCCACCTTTATGCCGATATCTCGAAAAGGCGTCCACCTATAGAACTAAGACCCACGCCCTTTTAAAATACTCATTAACACCTTTCGTTTGATACCCATATTGTACAAACGCATTCTAGAGTCACCCCTGGTCCACCTTTATGCCGATATCTCGAAAAGGCGACCAGCTATACAACTACCACCACTCCCTTTTAAAACCCTCATTAATACCTTTAATTTGATACCCATATCGTACAAACACATTCTAGAGTCACCCCTGGTCCACCTTAATGGCGATATCTCGAAAAGGCTTCCACCTATAGAACTAAACCCCCGCCTTTTTGAAATGCTCATTAACACCTTTCGTTTGATACCCATATTGTACAAATGCATTCTAGAGTCACCCCTTTTCCACTTTTATGGCGATATCTCGAAAAGGCGTCCACCTATACAACTAAGGCCCACTCCCTTTTAAAATGTTCATTAACCCCTTTCATTTGATACCCATATCGTACAAACACATTCTAGGGTCACCCCTGGTCCACCTTTATGGAGATATCTCGAAACGGCGTCCACCTATGGAACTAAGGATCACTCCCTTTTAAATACTCATTAACACCTTTCATTTGATATCCATATCGTACAAACAAATTCTAGAGTCAACCCTGATCCACCTTTATGGCGATATCCCTAAATGGCGTCCACCTATAGATCTATGGCCCACTCTCTCATAAAATACTCTTTAATACCTTTCATTTGATACACAAGTCATACACACACATTCCAGGATTACCCTAACTTCATTTTCCTACAGGGTTATTTTCCCTTATGTTGTCACCATAGCTTCCAACTGAGTATGTAATGTTCGGTTACACCCGTACTTAACCTTCCTTACTTTTTTTCTGTAAATTTAACCCAGATAACCCTAAAAGTTACTCAAGCGAAAACTTTTGATTTTTTTTGGAAATGTCTGTTTAAAACCGCTATAGCAAGAGACTCTGATACTTTTAAAAAAAATTTTTTTTTTTTTAATATTTTAGAGGTGTCCTATATATAGGACATTAGGAATATAAGGGATAAAAATATCTTATATATAGGGGGGGCGATTTAAGTCAACTTTTTAAGATAAAGTGACCTTAAAATTTTTCATACAAACACACATACATATCTACACTCATCTACAAATGTCATCATCACTCAGAATTTTCCAGTTTTTACTAAGTTTTGCTTCGACCTTCATTATTTTCGATATTTTTATAAAAATATGTCATACTTTTGAAATACTCATTAACACCTTTCGTTTGATAGCCATATTGTACAAACATTCTAGAGTCACCCCTGGTATACCTTTATGGCGATATCTCGAAAAGGCGTTCACCTATAGAACTAAGGCCCACTCCCTTTTAAAATGCTCATTAACACCTTTCATTTGATACCCATATCGTACAAACAAATTCTAGAGTCACCCCTGGTCCACCTTTATGCCGATATCTCGAAAAGGCGCCCACCTATACAACTACCACCACTCTCTTTTAAAACCCTCATTAATACCTTTAATTTGATACCCATATCGTACAAACACATTCTAGAGTCACCCATGGTCCACCTTTATGGCGATATCCCGAAAAGGCGTCCACCTATAGAAATAAGGCCCACTCGCTTTTAAAATACTTATTAACACCTTTCGTTTGATACCCATTTTGTACAAACGCATTCTAGAGTCAACCCTGGTCCACCTTTTGCCGATATCTCGAAAAGGCGACCACCTATACAACTACCACCACTCCCTTTTAAAACCCTCTTTAATACTTTAATTTGATACCTATATCGTACAAACATATTCTAGAGCAACCCCTGGTCCACCTTTATGGCGATATCTCGAAAAGGCGTCCACCTATAGAACTAAGCACCACGCCCTTTTAAAATACCCATTAACACCTTTCGTTTGATACCCATATTGTACGAATGCATTCTAGAGTCACCCCTGGTCCACCTTTATGGCGATATCTCGAAAAGGCGTCCATTTATAGAACTAAAGCCCACTCCCTTTTAAAATACTCATTAACACCTTTCGTTTGATACCCATATTGTAAAAACACATTCTAGAGTCACCCCTGGTACACCTTTATGCCGATATCTCGAAAAGGCGACCACCTATACAACTACCACCACTCCCTTTTAAAACCCTCATTAATACCCTTAATTTGATACCCATATCGTACAACACATTCTAGGGTCACCCCTGGTCCACCTTTATGGCGATATCTCGAAAAGGCTTCCACCTATAGAACTAAACCCCACGCCTTTTTGAAATACTCATTAACACCTTTCGTTTGATACCCATATTGTACAAACACATTCTAGAGTCACCCCTGGTTCACCTTTATGGCGATATCTCGAAAAGGCGTCCACCTATATAACTAAAGCCCACTCCCTTTTAAAATACTCATTAACACCTTTCGTTTGATACCCATATTGTAAAAACATATTCTAGAGTCATCCCTGGTACACCTTTATGCCGATATCTCGAAAAGGCGACCACCTATACAACTACCACCACTCCCTTTTAAAACCCTCATTAATACCTTTAATTTGATACCCATATCGTACAAACACATTCTAGAGTCACCCCTGGTCCACCTTTATGGCCATATCTCGAAAAAGCGTCCACCTATAGATCTAAGCCCCACTCCCTTTTAAAATACTCATTAACACCTTTCGTTTGATACCCATATTGTACAAACGCATTCTAGAGTCACCCCTGGCCCACCTTTATGGCGATATCTCGAAAAGGCGTCCACCTATAGAACTAAGGCCCACTCCATTTTAAAATACTCATTAGCATCTTTCGTTTGATACCCATATTGTAAAAACGCATTCTAGAGTCACCCCTGGTCCACCTTTATGCCGATATCTCGAAAAGGCGACCAGCTATACAACTACCACCACTCCCTTTTAAAACCCTCATTAATACCTTTAATTTGATACCCATATCGTACAAACACATTCTAGAGTCACCCCTGGTCCACCTTTATGGCGATATCTCGAAAAGGCGTCCACCTATAGAACTAAGGCCCACTCCCTTTTAAAATACTCATTAACATCTTTCGTTTAATACCCATATCGTACAAACATATTATAGAGTAACCCCTGGTCCACCTTTATGGCGATATCTCGAAAAAGCGTCCACCTATAGATCTAAGCCCCACTCCCTTTTAAAATACTCATTAACACCTTTCGTTTGATACCCATATTGTACAAACGCATTCCAGAGTCACCCCTGGTCCACCTTTATGCCGATATCTCGAAAAGGCGACCAGCTATACAACTACCACCACTCCCTTTTAAAACCCTCATTAATACCTTTAATTTGATACCCATATCGTACAAACACATTCTAGAGTCACCCCTGGTCCACCTTAATGGCGATATCTCGAAAAGGCTTCCACCTATAGAACTAAACCCCCGCCTTTTTGAAATACTCATTAACACCTTTCGTTTGATACCCATATTGTACAAATGCATTCTAGAGTCACCCCTTTTCCACTTTTATGGCGATATCTCGAAAAGGCATCCACCTATACAACTAAGGCCCACTCCCTTATAAAATGTTCATTAACCCCTTTCATTTGATACCCATATCGTACAAACAAATTCTAGGGTCACCCCTGGTCCACCTCTATGGAGATATCTCGAAACGGCGTACACCTATGGAACTAAGGATCACACCCTTTTAAATACTCATTAACACCTTTCATTTGATATCCATATCGTACAAACAAATTCTAGAGTCAACCCTGATCCACCTTTATGGCGATATCCCTAAATGGCGTCCACCTATAGATCTATGGCCCACTCTCTCATAAAATACTCTTTAATACCTTTCATTTGATACACAAGTCATACACACACATTCCCGGATTACCCTAACTTCATTTTCCTACAGTGTTATTTTCCCTTATGTTGTCACCATAGCTTCCAACTGAGTATGTAATGTTCGGTTACACCCGAACTTAACCTTCCTTACTTTTTTTTCTGTAAATTTAACCAGATAACCCTAAAAGTTACTCAAGCGAAAACTTTTGATTTTTTTTGGAAATGTCTGTTTAAAACCGCTATAGCAAGAGACTCTGATACTTTTAAAAAAAATTTTTTTTTTTTAATATTTTAGAGGTGTCCTATATATAGGACATTAGGAATATAAGGGATAAAAATATCTTATATATAGGGGGGGCGATTTAAGTCAACTTTTTAAGATAAAGTGACTTTAAAATTTTTCATACAAACACACATACATATCTACACTCATCTACAAAAGTCATCATCACTCAGAATTTTCCAGTTTTTACTAAGTTTTGCTTCGACCTTCATTATTTTCGATATTTTTATAAAAATATATCATACTTTTGAAATACTCATTAACACCTTTCGTTTGATACCCATATTGTACAAACATTCTAGAGTCACCCCTGGTCTACCTTTATGGCGATATCTCGAAAAGGCGTTCACCTATAGAACTAAGGCCCACTCCCTTTTAAAATGCTCATTAACCCCTTTCATTTGTTACCCATATCGTACAAACAAATTCTAGGGTCACCCCTGGTCCACCTATGGCGATATCTCGAAACGGCGTCCACCTATGGAACTAAGGATCACTCCCTTTTAAAATACACATTAGCACCTTTCATTTGATACCCATATCGTACAAACAAATTCTAGAGTCACCCCTGGTCCACCTTTATGCCGATATCTCGAAAAGGCGCCCACCTATACAACTACCACCACTCTCTTTTAAAACCCTCATTAATACCTTTAATTTGATACCCATATCGTACAAACACATTCTAGAGTCACCCATGGTCCACCTTAATGGCGATATCCCGAAAAGGCGTCCACCTATAGAAATAAGGCCCACTCGCTTTTAAAATACTTATTAACACCTTTCGTTTGATACCCATTTTGTACAAACGCATTCTAGAGTCAACCCTGGTCCACCTTTTGCCGATATCTCGAAAAGGCGACCACCTATACAACTACCACCACTCCCTTTTAAAACCCTCTTTAATACTTTAATTTGATACCTATATCGTACAAACATATTCTAGAGCAACCCCTGGTCCACCTTTATGGCGATATCTCGAAAAGGCGTCCACCTATAGAACTAAGCACCACGCCCTTTTAAAATACCCATTAACACCTTTCGTTTGATACCCATATTGTACGAATGCATTCTAGAGTCACCCCTGGTCCACCTTTATGGTGATATCTCGAAAAGGCGTCCACCTATAGAACTAAGGCCCACTCCCTTTTAAAATGTTCATTAACCCCGTTCATTTGATACCCATATCGTACAAACAAATTCTAGGGTCACCCCTGGTCCACCTTTATGGAGATATCTCGAAACGGCGTCCACCTATGGAACTAAGGATCACTCCCTTTTAAATACTCATTAACACCTTTCATTTGATACCCATATCGTCCAAACAAATTCTAGAGTCACCCCTGGTCCACCTTTATGACGATATCTCGAAAAGGCGTCTACCTATAGAACTAAGGCCCATTCCCTTTTAAAATACTCATTAACACCTTTCGTTTGATACCCATATTGTACAAACGCATTCTAGAGTCACCCCTGGTCCACCTTTATGCCGACATCTCGAAAAGGCGACCACCTATACAACTACCACAACTCCCTTTTAAAACCCTCTTTAATACCTTTAATTTGATACCCATATCGTACAAACACATTCTAGATTCACCCCTGCTCCACCTTTATGGCGATATCTCGAAAAGGCGTCCACCTATAGAACTAAGCCCCACGCCCTTTTAAAATATTCATTAGCACCTTTCGTTTGATACCCATATTGTACAAACGCATTCTAGAGTCACCCCTGGCCCACCTTTATGCCGATATCTGGAAAAGGCGACCACCTATACAACTACCACCACTCCCTTTTAAAAACCTCATTAATACCTTTAATTTGATACCCATATCGTACAAACACATTCTAGAGTCACCCCTGCTCCACCTTTATGGCGATATCTCGAAAAAGCATCCACCTATAGAACTAAGCCCCACGCCCTTTTAAAATACTCATTAACACCTTTCGTTTGATACCCATATTGTACAAACACATTCTAGAGTCACCCCTGGTCCACCTTTATGGCGATATATCGAAAAGGTGTCCACCTATAGAACTAAGGCCCACTCCCTTTTAAAATACTCATTAACATCTTTCGTTTAATACCCATATTGTAAAAACGCATTCTAGAGTCACCCCTGGTCCACCTTTATGCCGATATCTCGAAAAGGCGACCACCTATACAACTACCACCACTCCCTTTTAAAACTCTCATTAATACCTTTAATTTCATACCCATATCGTACAAACACATTCTAGAGTCACCCCTGGTCCACCTTAATGGCGATATCTCGAAGAGGCTTCCACCTATAGAACTAAACCCCACGCCTTTTTGAAATACTCATTAACACCTTTCGTTTGATACCCATATTGTACAAACGCATTCTAGAGTCACCCCTGGTCCACCTTTATGCCGATATCTCGAAAAGGCGACCACCTATACAACTACCACCACTCCCTTTTAAAACCCTCTTTAATACTTTAATTTGATACCCATATCGTACAAACATATTCTAGAGCAACCCCTGGTCCACCTTTATGGCGATATCTCGAAAAGGCGTCCACCTATAGAACTAAGCACCACGCCCTTTTAAAATACCCATTAACACCTTTCGTTTGATACCCATATTGTACGAATGCATTCTAGAGTCACCCCTGGTCCACCTTTATGGCGATATCTCGAAAAGGCGTCCACCTATAGAACTAAAGCCCACTCCCTTTTAAAATACTCATTAACACCTTTCGTTTGATACCCATATTGTAAAAACACATTCTAGAGTCACCCCTGGTACACCTTTATGCCGATATCTCGAAAAGGCGACCACCTATACAACTACCACCACTCCCTTTTAAAATCCTCATTAATACCCTTAATTTGATACCCATATCGTACAACACATTCTAGGGTCACCCCTGGTCCACCTTTATGGCGATATCTCGAAAAGGCGTCCACCTATAGAACTAAGCCCCACGCCCTTTTAAAAGACTCATTAACCATTCGTCTTGGCGTTGATTGGAGATTTTCAGCCAGTTTAAAAAAAAAAAATGGATCTAAAGAGCTCCATTATTGAGAGAGTTTACCACCAACGGGAAAAAACAGCGTCCGACAAAGCCATGTCGTGTATGTACCCAAGAAAAAAAACGCCGAGAAACGCGTTACTTCTGTCCAGCCTGTCCAGACAAGCCAGCCCTTTGTGTGGAAAATTGTTTTAAAAACTTCCACAAACAATAATATATTACTTTATTTCTAGTATTTGAGTTAATTTTTCCATGATATTATTATATTGAATGAATTTTTGCATTATATTGAATGAATTTTTCCATAATTTTTTTTTTTTTTAATAAAAAAAAGCTCACGGCAGCCAAACCCAAAATTTGTTTCTTTTCCCAGAAGCCATTTATCGATACTAACACTATTATAATACGGTTTTACTCGTAGCTACACAAAAAGTGGTAGTTTTAGGTAGTACGAGATAACTCGAAGTTGGCTTCCTGGAAGGGACATCATACTACGAGTTATCTCGTAGTTGGCAGTCAACGCGTTTATACCTTTAATTTGATACCCATATCGTACAAACACATTCTAGAGTCACCCCTGCTCCACCTTTATGGCGATATCTCGAAAAGGCGTCCACCTATAGAACTAAGCCCCACGCCCTTTTAAAATACTCTTTAACACCTTTCGTTTGACACCCATATTGTACAAACGCATTCTAGAGTCATCCCTGGTCCACCTTTATGGCGATATCTCGAAAAGGCGTCCACCTATAGAACTAAGGCCCACTCCCTTTTAAAATACTCATTAACATCTTTCGTTTAATACCCATATTGTAAAAACGCATTCTAGAGTTACCCCTGGTCCACCTTTATGCCGATATCTCGAAAAGGCGACCACCTATACAACTACCACCACTCCCTTTTAAAACCCTCATTAATACCTTTAATTTGATACCCATATCGTACAAACACATTCTAGAGTCACCCCTGGTCCACCTTTATGCCGATATCTCGAAAAGGCGACCACCTATACAACTACCACCACTCCCTTTTAAAACCCTTATTAATAGCTTTAATTTGATACCCATATCGTACAAACACATTCTAGAGTCACCCCTGGTCCACCTTTATGGCGATATCTCGAAAAAGCGTCCACCTATAGATCTAAGCCCCACTCCCTTTTAAAATACTCATTAACACCTTTCGTTTGATACCCATATTGTACAAACGCATTCTAGAGTCACCCCTGGTCCACCTTTATGGCGATATCTCGAAAAGGCGTCCACCTATAGAACTAAGGCCCACTCCCTTTTAAAATACTCATTAGCATCTTTCGTTTGATACCCATATTGTAAAAACGTATTCTAGAGTCACCCCTGGTCCACCTTTATGCCGATATCTCGAAAAGGCGACCACCTATACAACTACCCCCACTCCCTTTTAAACCCCTCATTAATACCTTTAATTTGATACCCATATCGTACAAACACATTCAAGAGTCACCCCTGGTCCACCTTAATGGCGAGACCTCGAAAAGGCTTCCACCTATAGAACTAAACCCCCGCCTTTTTGAAATACTCATTAACACCTTTCGTTTGATACCCATATTGTACAAATGCATTCTAGAGTCACCCCTTTTCCACTTTTATGGCGATATCTCGAAAAGGCGTCCACCTATACAACTAAGGCCCACTCCCTTTTAAAATGTTCATTAACCCCTTTCATTTGATACCCATATCGTACAAACAAATTCTAGGGTCACCCCTGGTCCACCTTTATGGAGATATCTCGAAACGGCGTCCACCTATAGAACTAAGGCCCACTCCCTTTTAAAATACTCATTAGCATCTTTCGTTTGATACCCATATTGTAAAAACGTATTCTAGAGTCACCCCTGGTCCACCTTTATGCCGATATCTCGAAAAGGCGACCAGCTATACAACTACCACCACTCCCTTTTAAAACCCTCATTAATACCTTTAATTTGATACCCATATCGTACAAACACATTCTAGAGTCACCCCTGGTCCACCTTAATGGCGATATCTCGAAAAGGCTTCCACCTATAGAACTAAACCCCCGCCTTTTTGAAATACTCATTAACACCTTTCGTTTGATACCCATATTGTACAAATGCATTCTAGAGTCACCCCTTTTCCACTTTTATGGCGATATCTCGAAAAGGCGTCCACCTATACAACTAAGGCCCACTCCCTTTTAAAATGTTCATTAACCCCTTTCATTTGATACCCATATCGTACAAACAAATTCTAGGGTCACCCCTGGTCCACCTTTATGGAGATATCTCGAAACGGCGTCCACCTATGGAACTAAGGATCACTCCCTTTTAAATACTCATTAACACCTTTCATTTGATATCCATATCGTACAAACAAATTCTAGAGTCAACCCTGATCCACCTTTATGGCGATATCCCTAAATGGCGTCCACCTATAGATCTATGGCCCACTCTCTCTTCATTTTCCTACAGGGTTATTTTCCCTTATGTTGTCACCATAGCTTCCAACTGAGTATGTAATGTTCGGTTACACCCGAACTTAACCTTCCTTACTTTTTTTTCTGTAAATTTAACCCAGATAACCCTAAAAGTTACTCAAGCGAAAACTTTTGATTTTTTTTGGAAATGTCTGTTTAAAACCGCTATAGCAAGAGACTCTGATACTTTTAAAAAAATTTTTTTTTTTTTAATATTTTAGAGGTGTCCTATATATAGGACATTAGGAATATAAGGGATAAAAATATCTTATATATAGGGGGGGGGGGGGGGGCGATTTAAGTCAACATTTTAAGATAAAGTGACCTTAAAATTTTTCATACAAACACACATACATATCTACACTCATCTACAAAAGTCATCATCACTCAGAATTTTCCAGTTTTTACTAAGTTTTGCTTCGACCTTCATTATTTTCGATATTTTATAAAAATATGTCATACTTTTGAAATACTCATTAACACCTTTCGTTTGATACCCATATTGTACAAACATTCTAGAGTCACCCCTGGTCTACCTTTATGGCGATATCTCGAAAAGGCGTTCACCTATAGAACTAAGGCCCACTCCCTTTTAAAATGCTCATTAACCCCTTTCATTTGTTACCCATATCGTACAAACAAATTCTAGGGTCACCCCTGGTCCACCTTATGGCGATATCCCGAAACGGCGTCCACCTATGGAACTAAGGATCACTCCCTTTTAAAATACACATTAGCACCTTTCATTTGATAGCCATATCGTACAAACAAATTCTAGAGTCACCCCTGGTCCACCTTTATGCCGATATCTCGAAAAGGCGCCCACCTATACAACTACCACCACTCTCTTTTAAAACCCTCATTAATACCTTTAATTTGATACCCATATCGTACAAACACATTCTAGAGTCACCCATGGTCCACCTTTATGGCGATATCCCGAAAAGGCGTCCACCTATAGAAATAAGGCCCACTCCCTTTTAAAATACTTATTAACACCTTTCGTTTGATACCCATTTTGTACAAACGCATTCTAGAGTCAACCCTGGTCCACCTTTTGCCGATATCTCGAAAAGGCGACCACCTATACAACTACCACCACTCCCTTTTAAAACCCTCTTTAATACTTTAATTTGATACCCATATCGTACAAACATATTCTAGAGCAACCCCTGGTCCACCTTTATGGCGATATCTCGAAAAGGCGTCCACCTATAAAACTAAGCACCACGCCCTTTTAAAATACCCATTAACACCTTTCGTTTGATACCCATATTGTACGAATGCATTCTATAGTCACCCCTGGTCCACCTTTATGGCGATATCTCGAAAAGGCGTCCACCTATAGAACTAAGGCCCACTCCCTTTTAAAATGTTCATTAACCCCGTTCATTTGATACCCATATCGTACAAACAAATTCTAGGGTCACCCCTGGTCCACCTTTATGGAGATATCTCGAAATGGCGTCCACCTATGGAACTAAGGATCACTCCCTTTTAAATACTCATTAACACCTTTCATTTGATACCCATATCGTACAAACAAATTCTAGAGTCACCCCTGGTCCACCTTTATGGCGATATCTCGAAAAGGCGTTCTACCTATAGAACTAAGGCCCATTCCCTTTTAAAATACTCATTAACACCTTTCGTTTGATACCCATATTGTACAAACGCATTCTAGAGTCACCCCTGGTCCACCTTTATGCCGATATCTCGAAAAGGCGACCACCTATACAACTACCACACCTCCCTTTTAAAAACCTCATTAATACCTTTAATTTGATACCCATATCGTACAAACACATTCTAGAGTCACCCCTGCTCCACCTTTATGGCGATATCTCGAAAAGGCATCCACCTATAGAACTAAGCCCCACGCCCTTTTAAAATACTCATTAACACCTTTCGTTTGATACCCATATTGTACAAGCACATTCTAGAGTCACCCCTGGTCCACCTTAATGGCGATATCTCGAAAAGGCTTCCACCTATAGAACTAAACCCCACGCCTTTTTGAAATACTCATTAACACCTTTCGTTTGATACCCATATTGTACAAACGCATTCTAGAGTCACCCCTGGTCCACCTTTATGCCGATATCTCGAAAAGGCGACCACCTATACAACTACCACCACTCCCTTTTTAAAACCCTCTTTAATACCTATAATTTCATACCCATATCGTACAAACACATTCTAGAGTCACCCCTGGTCCACCTTAATGGCGATATCTCGAAAAGGCTTCCACCTATAGAACTAAACCCCACGCCTTTTTGAAATACTCATTAACACCTTTCGTTTGATACCCATATCGTACAAACGCATTCTAGAGTCACCCCTGGTCCACCTTTATGCCGATATCTCGAAAAGGCGACCACCTATACAACTACCACCACTCCCTTTTAAAACCCTCTTTAATACCTTTAATTTGATACCCATATCGTACAAACACATTCTAGATTCACCCCTGCTCCACCTTTATGGCGATATCTCGAAAAGGCGTCCACCTATAGAACTAAGCCCCACGCCCTTTTAAAATACTCATTAGCACCTTTCGTTTGATACCCATATTGTACAAACGCATTCTAGAGTCACCCCTGGCCCACCTTTATGCCGATATCTCGAAAAGGCGACCACCTATACAACTACCACCACTCCCTTTTAAAAACCTCATTAATACCTTTAATTTGATACCCATATCGTACAAACACATTCTAGAGTCACCCCTGCTCCACCTTTATGGCGATATCTCGAAGAGGCATCCACCTATAGAACTAAGCCCCACGCCCTTTTAAAATACTCATTAACACCTTTCGTTTGATACCCATATTGTACAAACACATTCTAGAGTCACCCCTGGTCCACCTTTATGGCGATATCTCGAAAAGGTGTCCACCTATAGAACTAAGGCCCACTCCCTTTTAAAATACTCATTAACATCTTTCGTTTAATACCCATATTGTAAAAACGCATTCTAGAGTCACCCCTGGTCCACCTTTATGCCGATATCTCGAAAAGGCGACCACCTATACAACTACCACCACTCCCTTTTAAAACCCTCTTTAATACCTATAATTTGATACCCATATCGTACAAACACATTCTAGAGTCACCCCTGCTCCACCTTTATGGCGATATCTCGAAAAGGCGTCTACCTATAGAACTAAGCCCCACGTCCTTTTAAAATACTCATTAACACCTTTCGTTTGATACCCATATTGTACAAACACATTCTAGAGTCACCCCTGGTTCACCTTTATGGCGATATCTCGAAAAGGCGTCCACCTATAGAACTAAAGCCCACTCCCTTTTAAAATACTCATTAACACCTTTCGTTTGATACCCATATTGTAAAAACACATTCTAGAGTCATCCCTGGTACACCTTTATGCAGATATCTCGAAAAGGCGACCACCTATACAACTACCACCACTCCCTTTTAAAACCCTCATTAATTTGATACCCATATCGTACAAACACATTCTAGAGTTACCCCTGGTCCACCTTTATGGCGATAACTCGAAAAGCCGTCCACCTATAGAACTAAGCCCCACGCCCTTTTAAAATACTCATTAACACCCTTCGTCTTGGCGTTGATTGGAGATTTTCAACCACTTTAAAAAAAAATGGATCTAAAGAGCTCCATTATTGAGAGAGTTTACCACCAACGGAAAAAAAACAGCGTCCGACAAAGCCATGTCGTGTATGTACCCAAGAAAAAAAACGCCGAGAAACGCGTTACTTCTATCCAGCCTGTCCAGACAAGCCAGCCCTTTGTGTGGAAAATTGTTTTAAAAACTTCCACAAACAATAATATATTACTTTATTTCTAGTATTTGAGTTAATTTTTCCATTATATTGAATGAATTTTTGCATTATATTGAATGAATTTTTCCATAAATTTTTTTTTTTTAATAAAAAAAAAGCTCACGGAAGCCAAACACAAAATTTTTTTCTTTTCCCAGAAGCCATTTATCGATACTAACACTATTATAATACGGGTTTACTCGTAGCTACACAAAACGTGGTAGTTTTAGGTAGTACGAGATAACTCGAAGTTGGCTTCCTGGAAGGGAAATCATACTACGAGTTATCTCGTAGTTGGCAGTCAACGCGTTTATACCTTTAATTTGATACCCATATGGTACAAACACATTCTAGAGTCACCCCTGCTCCACCTTTATGGCGATATCTCGAAAAGGACTCCACCTATAGAACTAAGCCCCACGTCCTTTTAAAATACTCATTAACACCTTTCGTTTGATATCCATATTGTACAAACACATTCTAGAGTCACCCCTGGTCCACCTTTATGGCGATATCTCGAAAAGGCGTCCACCTATAGAACTAAGGCCCACTCCCTTTTAAAATACTCATTAACATCTTTCGTTTAATACCCATATCGTACAAACATATTCTAGAGTAACCCCTGGTCCACCTTTATGGCGATATCTCGAAAAGGCGTCCACCTATAGAACTAAGCACCACGCCCTTTTAAAATACCCATTAACACCTTTCGTTTGATACCCATATTGTACGAATGCATTCTAGAGTCACCCCTGGTCCACCTTTATGGCGATATCTCGAAAAGGCGTCCACCTATAGAACTAAGGCCCACTCCCTTTTAAAATGTTCATTAACCCCGTTCATTTGATACCCATATCGTACAAACAAATTCTAGGGTCACCCCTGGTCCACCTTTATGGAGATATCTCGAAACGGCGTCCACCTATGGAACTAAGGATCACTCCCTTTTAAATACTCATTAACACCTTTCATTTGATACCCATATCGTACAAACAAATTCTAGAGTCACCCCTGGTCCACCTTTAAGGCGATATCTCGAAAAGGCGTCTACCTATAGAACTAAGGCCCATTCCCTTTAAAAATACTCATTAACACCTTTCGTTTGATACCCATATTGTACAAACGTATTCTAGAGTCACCCCTGGTCCACCTTTATGCCGATATCTCGAAAAGGCGACCACCTATACAACTACCACAACTCCCTTTTAAAACCCTCTTTAATACCTTTAATTTGATACCCATATCGTACAAACACATTCTAGATTCACCCCTGCTCCACCTTTATGGCGATATCTCGAAAAGGCGTCCACCTATAGAACTAAGCCCCACGCCCTTTTAAAATACTCATTAACACCTTTCGTTTGATACCCATATTGTACAAACGCATTCTAGAGTCACCCCTGGCCCACCTTTATGCCGATATCTCGAAAAGGCGACCACCTATACAACTACCACCACTCCCTTTTAAAAACCTCATTAATACCTTTAATTTGATACCCATATCGTACAAACACATTCTAGAGTCCCCCCTGCTCCACCTTTATGGCGATATCTCGAAAAGGCATCCACCTATAGAACTAAGCCCCACGCCCTTTTAAAATACTCATTAACACCTTTCGTTTGATACCCATATTGTACAAACACATTCTAGAGTCACCCCTGGTCCACCTTTATGGCGATATCTCGAAAAGGTGTCCACCTATAGAACTAAGGCCCACTCCCTTTTAAAATACTCATTAACATCTTTCGTTTAATACCCATATTGTAAAAACGCATTCTAGAGTCACCCCTGGTCCACCTTTATGCCGATATCTCGAAAAGGCGACCACCTATACAACTACCACCACTCTCTTTTAAAACCCTCATTAATACCTTTAATTTCATACCCATATCGTACAAACACATTCTAGAGTCACCCCTGGTCCACCTTAATGGCGATATCTCGAAAAGGCTTCCACCTATAGAACTAAACCCCACGCCTTTTTGAAATACTCATTAACACCTTTCGTTTGATACCCATATTGTACAAACACATTCTAGAGTCACCCCTGGTTCACCTTTATGGCGATATCTCGAAAAGGCGTCCACCTATATAACTAAAGCCCACTCCCTTTTAAAATACTCATTAACACCTTTCGTTTGATACCCATATTGTAAAAACACATTCTAGAGTCATCCCTGGTACACCTTTATGCCGATATCTCGAAAAGGCGACCACCTATACAACTACCACCACTCAATTTTAAAACCCTCATTAATACCTTTAATTTGATACCCATATCGTACAAACACATTCTAGAGTCACCCCTTGTCCACCTTTATGGCCATATCTCGAAAAAGCGTCCACCTATACATCTAAGCCCCACTCCCTTTTAAAATACTCATTAACACCTTTCGTTTGATACCCATATTGTACAAACGCATTCTAGAGTCACCCCTGGCCCACCTTTATGGCGATATCTCGAAAAGGCGTCCACCTATAGAACTAAGGCCCACTCCATTTTAAAATACTCATTAGCATCTTTCGTTTGATACCCATATTGTAAAAACGCATTCTAGAGTCACCCCTGGTCCACCTTTATGCCGATATCTCGAAAAGGCGACCACCTATACAACTACCCCAGTCCCTTTTAAACCCCTCATTAATACCTTTAATTTGATACCCATATCGTACAAACACATTCAAGAGTCACCCCTGGTCCACCTTAATGGCGAGACCTCGAAAAGGCTTCCACCTATAGAACTAAACCCCACGCCCTTTTGAAATACTCATTAACAGCTTTCGTTTGATGCACATATTGTACAAACGCATTCTAGAGTCGTCCCTGGTCCACCTTTATGCCGATTTCTCGAAAAGGCGTCCACCTATAGAACTATGACCCACGCCCTTTTAAAATACTCATTAACACCTTTCGTTTGATACCCATATTGTACAAACGCATTCTAGAGTCACCCCTGGTCCACCTTTATGCCGATATCTCGAAAAGGCGACCAGCTATACAACTACCACCACTACCTTTTAAAACCCTCATTAATAACTCTAATTTGATACCCATATCGTACAAACACATTCTAGAGTCACCCCTGGTCCACCTTAATAGTGATATCTCGAAAAGGCTTCCACCTATAGAACTAAACCCCCGCCTTTTTGAAATACTCATTAACACCTTTCGTTTGATACCATATTGTACAAATGCATTCTAGAGTCACCCCTTTTCCACCTTTATGGCGATATCTCGAAAAGGCGTCCACCTATACAACTAAGGCCCACTCCCTTTTAAAATGTTCATTAACCCCTTTCATTTGATACCCATATCGTACAAACAAATTCTGGGGTCACCCCTGATCCACCTTTATGGAGATATCTCGAAACGGCGTCCACCTATGGAACTAAGGATCACTCCATTTTAAATACTCATTAACACCTTTCATTTGATATCCATATCGTACAAACAAATTCTAGAGTCAACCCTGATCCACCTTTATGGCGATATCCCTAAATGGCGTCCACCTATAGATCTATGGCCCACTCTCTCATAAAATACTCTTTAATACCTTTCATTTGATACACAAGTCATACACACACATTCCAGGATTACCCTAACTTCATTTTCCTACAGGGTTATTTTCCCTTATGTTGTCACCATAGCTCCCAACTGGGTATGTAATGTTCGGTTACACCCGAACTTAACCTTCCTTACTTTTTTTTCTGTAAATTTAACCCAGATAACCCTAAAAGTTACTCAAGCGAAAACTTTTGATTTTTTTTGGAAATGTCTGTTTAAAACCGCTATAGCTAGAGACTCTGATACTTGTAAAAAAATTTTTTTTTTTTAATATTTTAGAGGTGTCCCATATATAGGACATTAGGAATATAAGGGATAAAAATATCTTATATATAGGGGGGGGGGGCGCGATTTAAGTCAATTTTTTAAAATAAAGTGACCTTAAAATTTTTCATACAAACACACATACATATCTACACTCATCTACAAAAGTCATCATCACTCAGAATTTTCCAGTTTTTACTAAGTTTTGCTTCGACCTTCATTATTTTCGATATTTATATAAAAAATATGTCATACTTTTGAAATACTCATTAACACCTTTCGTTTGATACCCATATTGTACAAACATTCTAGAGTCACCCCTGGTCTACCTTTATGGCGATATCTCGAAAATGCGTTCACCTATAGAACTAAGGCCCACTCCCTTTTAAAATGCTCATTAACCCCTTTCATTTGTTACCCATATCGTACAAACAAATTCTAGGGTCACCCCTGGTCCACCTTATGGCGATATCCCGAAACGGCGTCCACCTATGGAACTAAGGATCACTCCCTTTTAAAATACACATTAGCACCTTTCATTTGATACCCATATCGTACAAACAAATTCTAGAGTCACCCCTGGTCCACCTTTATGCCGATATCTCGAAAAGGCGCCCACCTATACAACTACCACCACTCTCTTTTAAAACCCTCATTAATACCTTTAATTTGATACCCATATCGTACAAACACATTCTAGAGTCACCCATGGTTCACCATTATGGCGATATCCCGAAAAGGCGTCCACCTATAAAAATAAGGCCCACTCCCTTTTAAAATACTTATTAACACCTTTCGTTTGATACCCATTTTGTACAAACGCATTCCAGAGTCAACCCTGGTCCACCTTTTGCCGATATCTCGAAAAGGCGACCACCTATACAACTACCACCACTCCCTTTTAAAACCCTCTTTAATACTTTAATTTGATACCCATATCGTACAAACATATTCTAGAGTAACCCCTGGTCCACCTTTATGGCGATATCTCGAAAAGGCGTCCACCTATAGAACTAAGCACCACGCCCTTTTAAAATACCCATTAACACCTTTCGTTTGATACCCATATTGTACAAATGCATTCTAGAGTCACCCCTGGTCCACCTTTATGGCGATAACTCGAAAAGGCGTCCACCTATAGAACTAAGGCCCACTCCCTTTTAAAATGTTCATTAACCCCGTTCATTTGATACCCATATCGTACAAACAAAGTCTAGGGTCACCCCTGGTCCACCTTTATGGAGATATCTCGAAACGGCGTCCACCTATGGAACTAAGGATCACTCCCGTTTAAATACTCATTAACACCTTTCATTTGATACCCATATCGTACAAACAAATTCTAGAGTCACCCCTGGTCCACCTTTATGGCGATATCTCGAAAAGGCGTCTACCTATAGAACCAAGGCCCATTCCCTTTTAAAATACTCATTAACACCTTTCGTTTGATACCCATATTGTACAAACGCATTCTAGAGTCACCCCTGGTCCACCTTTATGCCGATATCTCGAAAAGGCGACCATCTATACAACTACCACAACTCCCTTTTAAAATACTCATTAACACCTTTCGTTTGATACCCATATTGTACAAACGCATTCTAGAGTCACCCCTGGCCCACCTTTATGCCGATATCTTGAAAAGGCGACCACCTATACAACTACCACCACTCCCTTTTAAAAACCTCATTAATACCTTTAATTTGATACCCATATCGTACAAACACATTCTAGAGTCACCCCTGCTCCACCTTTATGGCAATATCTCGAAAAGGCATCCACCTATAGAACTAAGCCCCACGCCCTTTTAAAATACTCATTAACACCTTTCGTTTGATACCCATATTGTACAAACACATTCTAGAGTCACCCCTGGTCCACCTTTATGGCGATATCTCGAAAAGGTGTCCACCTATAGAACTAAGGCCCACTCCCTTTTAAAATACTCACTAACATCTTTCTTTTAATACCCATATTGTAAAAACGCATTCTAGAGTCACCCCTGGTCCACCTTTATGCCTATATCTCGAAAAGGCGACCACCTATACAACTACCACCACTCCCTTTTAAAACCCTCATTAATACCTTTAATTTCATACCCATATCGTACAAACACATTCTAGAGTCACCCCTGGTCCACCTTAATGGCGATATCTCGAAAAGGCTTCCACCTATAGAACTAAACCCCACGCCTTTTTGAAATACTCATTAACACCTTTCGTTTGATACCCATATTGTACAAACGCATTCTAGAGTCACCCCTGGTCCACCTTTTTGCCGATATCTCGAAAAGGCGACCACCTATACAACTACCACCACTCCCTTTTAAAACCCTCTTTAATACCTTTAATTTGATACCCATATCGTACAAACACATTCTAGAGTCACCTCTGCTCCACCTTTATGGCGATATCTCGAAAAGGCGCCTACCTATAGAACTAAGCCCCAAGCCCTTTTAAAATACTCATTAACACCTTTCGTTTGATACCCATATTGTACAAACACATTCTAGAGTCACCCCTGGTTCACCTTTATGGCGATATCTCGAAAAGGCGTCAACCTATAGATCTAAAGCCCACTCCCTTTTAAAATACTCATTAACACCTTTCGTTTGATACCCATATTGCAAAAACACATTCTAGAGTCACCCCTGGTACACCTTTATGCCGATATCTCGAAAAGGCGTTCACCTATAGAACTAAGGCCCACTCCCTTTTAAAATACTCATTAGCACCTTTCGTTTGATACCCATATTGAAAAAACGCATTCTAGAGTCACCCCTGGTCCACATTTATGCCGATATCTCGAAAAGGTGACCACCTATACAAACTACCCCCACTCCCTTTTAAACCCCTCATTAATACCTTTAATTTGATACCCATATCGTACAAACACATTCAAGAGTCACCCCTGGTCCACCTTAATGGCGAGACCTCGAAAAGGCTTCCACATATAGAACTAAACCCCACGCTATTTTGAAATACTCATTAGCATCTTTCGTTTGATACCCATATTGTACAAACGCATTCTAGAGTCACCCCTGGTCCACCTTTATGCCGATATCTCGAAAAGGCGTCCACCTATAGAACTAAGACCCACGCCCTTTTAAAATGCTCATTAACACCTTTCGTTTGATACCCATATTGTACAAACGCATTCTAGAGTCACCCCTGGTCCACCTTCATGCTCGAAAAGGCGACCAGCTATACAACCAAACCCCCGCCTTTGTGAAATACTCATTAACAACTTTCGTTTGATACCCATATTGTACAAATGCATTCTAGAGTCACCCCTTTTCCACCTTTATGGCGATATCTCGAAAAGGCGTCCACCTATAGAACTAAGGCCCACTCCCTTTTAAAATGTTCATTAACCCCTTTCATTTGATACCCATATCGTACAAACAAATTCTAGGGTCACCCCTGGTCCACCTTTATGGAGATATCTCGAAACGGCGTCCACCTATGGAACTATGGATCACTCCCTTTTAAATACTCATTAACACCTTTCATTTGATACCCATATCGTACAAACAAATTCTAGAGTCAACCCTGATCCACCTTTATGGCGATATCCCTAAATGGCGTCCACCTATAGAACTATGGCCCACTCTCTCATAAAATACTCTTTAATACCTTTCATTTGATACACAAGTCATACACACGCATTCCAGGATTACCTAACTTCCACCTATAAAACTCAGGCACACTCCATTTAAAATACTCATTAACACCTTTCGTTCGACACCCATATTGTACAAACGCATTCTAGAGTCACCCCTGGTCCACCTTTATAACGATATCCCGAAAAGGCGTCCACCTATAGAGCTAAGGCCCACTCCCTTTTAAAATACTCATTAACACCTTTCGTTTGACACCCATATTGTACAAACGCATTCTAGAGTCATCCCTGGTCCACCTTTATGGCGATATCTCGAAAAGGCGTCCACCTATAAAACTAAGGCCCACTCCATTTTAAAACACTCATTAACACCTTTCGTTTGACGCCCATATTGTACAAACGCATTCTAGAGTCACCCCTGGTCCACCTTTATAACGATATCACGAAAAGGCGTCCACCTATAGAGCTAAGGCCCACTCCCTTTTAAAATACTCACTAACACCTTTCGTTTGACACCCATATTGTACAAACGCATTCTAGAGTCACCCCTGGTCCACCTTTATAACGATATCCCGAAAAGGCGTCCAACCATAGAACTAAGCCCACTCCCTTTTAAAATACTCATTAACACCTTTCATTTGATACCCATATCGTACAAACAAATTCTAGAGTCACCCCTGGTCCACCTCTATGGCGATATCTCGAAAAGGCGTCCACCTATAGAACTAAGGCCCACTCCCTTTTAAAATACTCATTAACACCTTTCATTTCATACCCATATCGTACAAACAAATTCTAGAGTCACCCCTGGTTCACCTTTATATCGATATTTCGAAAAGGCGTCCACCCATTGAACTAAGGCCCACTCTCTTTTAAAATACTCATTAACACCTTTCATTTGATACCCATATCGTAAACAAATTCTAAAGTCACCCATGGTCCACCTTTATGGCGATATCTCGAAAAGGCGTCCACCTATAGAACTAAGACCACTCCCTTTTAAAATACTCATTAACACCTTTCGTTTGACACCCATATTGTACAAACGCATTCTAGAGTCATCCCTGGTCCACCTTTATGGCGATATCTCGAAAAGGCGTCCACCTATAAAACTAAGGCCCACTCCATTTTAAAACACTTATTAACACCTTTCGTTTGACGCCCATATTGTACAAACGCATTCTAGAGTCATCCCTGGTCCACCTTTATGGCGATATCTCGAAAAGGCGTCCACCTATAAAACTAAGGCCCACTCCATTTTAAAAACTCATTAACACCTTTCGTTTGACGCCCATATTGTACAAACGCATTCTAGAGTCATCCCTGGTCCACCTTTATGGCGATATCTCGAAAAGGCGTCCACCTATAAAACTAAGGCCCACTCCATTTTAAAACACTCATTAACACCTTTAGTTTGACGCCCATATTGTTCAAACGCATTCTAGAGTCATCCCTGGTCCACCTTTATGGCGATATCTCGAAAAGGCGTCCACCTATAAAACTAAGGCCCACTCCATTTTAAAACACTCATTAACACCTTTCGTTTGACGCCCGTATTGTACAAACGCATTCTAGAGTCACCCCTGGTCCACCTTTATAACGATATCACGAAAAGGCGTCCACCTATAGAGCTAAGGCCCCCTCCCTTTTAAAATACTCATTAACACCTTTCGTTTGACACCCATATTGTACAAACGCATTCTAGAGTCACCCCTGGTCCACCTTTATAACGATATCCCGAAAAGGCGTCCACCTATAGAGCTAAGGACCACTCCCTTTTAAAATACTCATTAACACCTTTCGTTTGACACCCATATTGTACAAACGCATTCTAGAGTCATCCCTGGTCCACCTTTATGGCGATATCCCGACAAGGCGTCCACCTATAAAACTAAGGCCCACTCCATTTTAAAACACTCATTAACACCTTTCGTTTGACGCCCATATTGTACAAACTCATTCTAGAGTCACCCCTGGTCCACCTTTATAACGATATCACGAAAAGGCGTCCACCCATAGAACTAAGGCCCTCTTCCTTTTAAAATACTCATTAGCACCTTCCGTTTGATGCCCATATTGTACAAACGCATTCTAGGGTCACCCCTGGTCCACCTTTATAACGATATCCCGAAAAGGCGTCCACCTATAGAGCTAAGGCCCACTCCCTTTTAATATACTCATTAACACCTTTCGTTTGACACCCATATTGTACAAACGCATTCTAGAGTCATCCCTGGTCCACCTTTATGGCGATATCTCGAAAAGGCGTCCACCTATAAAACTAAGGCCCACTCCATTTTAAAACACTCATTAACACCTTTCGTTTGACGCCCATATTGTACAAACGCATTCTAGAGTCACCCCTGGTCCACCTTTATAACGATATCACGAAAAGGCGTCCACCTATAGAGCTAAGGCCCACTCCCTTTTAAAATACTCATTAACACCTTTCGTTTGATACCCATATTGTACAAATGCATTCTAGAGTCACCCCTTTTCCACCTTTATGGCGATATCTCGAAAAGGCGTCCACCTATAGAACTAAGGCCCACTCCCTTTTAAAATGTTCATTAACCCCTTTCATTTGATACCCATATCGTACAAACAAATTCTAGGGTCACCCCTGGTCCACCTTTATGGAGATATCTCGAAACGGCGTCGACCTATGGAACTAACGATCACTCCCTTTTAAATACTCATTAACACCTTTCATTTGATACCCATATCGTACAAACAAATTCTAGAGTCAACCCTGATCCACCTTTATGGCGATATCCCTAAATGGGGTCCACCTATAGAACTATGGCCCACTCTCTCATAAAATACTCTTTAATACCTTTCATTTGATACACAAGTCATACACACACATTCCAGGATTACCTAACTTCCACCTATAAAACTCAGGCACACTCCATTTAAAATACTCATTAACACCTTTCGTTCGACACCCATATTGTACAAACGCATTCTAGAGTCACCCCTGGTACACCTTTATAACGATATCCCGAAAAGGCGTCCACCTATAGAGCTAAGGCTCACTCCCTTTTAAAATACTCATTAACACCTTTCGTTTGACACCCATATTGTACAAACGCATTCTAGAGTCATTCCTGGTCCACCTTTATGGCGATATCTCGAAAAGGCGTCCACCTATAAAACTAAGGCCCACTCCATTTTAAAACACTCACTAACACCTTTCGTTTGACGCCCATATTGTACAAACGCATTCTAGAGTCACCCCTGGTCCACCTTTATAACGATATCACGAAAAGGCGTCCACCTATAGAGCTAAGGCCCACTCCCTTTTAAAATACTCATTAACACCTTTCGTTTGACACCCATATTGTACAAACGCATTCTAGAGTCATTCCTGGTCCACCTTTATGGCGATATCTCGAAAAGGCGTCCACCTATAAAACTAAGGCCCACTCCATTTTAAAACACTCACTAACACCTTTCGTTTGACGCCCATATTGTACAAACGCATTCTAGAGTCACCCCTGGTCCACCTTTATAACGATATCACGAAAAGGCGTCCACCTATAGAGCTAAGGCCAACTCCCTTTTAAAATACTCATTAACACCTTTCGTTTCATACCCATATCGTACAAACAAATTCTAGAGTCACCCCTGGTCCACCTTTATATCGATATTTCGAAAAGGCGTCCACCCATTGAACTAAGGCCCACTCTCTTTTAAAATACTCATAAACACCTTTCATTTGATACCCATATCGTAAACAAATTCTAAAGTCACCCCTGGTCCACCTTTATGGCGATATTTCAAAAAGGCGTCCACCTATAGAACTAAGGCCACTCCCTTTTAAAATACTCATTAACACCTTTCATTTGATACCCATATCGTACAAACAAATTCTAGAGTCACCCCTGGTCCACCTTTATATCGATATTTCGAAAAGGCGTCCACCCATAGAACTAAGGCCCTCTCCCTTTTAAAATACTCATTAACAACTTTCGTTTGATACCCATATTGTACAAACATTCTAGAGTCACCCCTGGCCCACCTTTATGGCGATATCTCGAAAAGGCGTCCACCTATAGAACTAAGGCCCACTGCCTTTTAAAATGCTCATTAACCCCTTTCATTTGATACCCATATCGGTAAAACAAATTCTAGGGTCACCCCTGGTCCACCTTATGGCGATATCCCGAAGCGGCGTCCACCTATGGAACTAAGGATCACTCCCTTTTAAAATACTCATTAATACCCTTAATTTGATACCCATATCGTACAAACACATTCTAGAATCACCCCTGGTCCACCTTTATGGCGATATCTCGAAAAGGCGTCCACCTATATAACTAAGCCCCACGCCTTTTTAAAATACTCTTTAACACCATTCGTTTGATACCCATATTGTACAAACATATTCTAGAGTCACCCCTGGTCCACCTTTATGGCGATATCTCGAAAAGCCGTCCACCTATAAAACTAAGGCCCACTCCATTTTAAAACACTCATTAACACCTTTCGTTTGACGCCCGTATTGTACAAACGCATTCTAGAGTCACCCCTGGTCCACCTTTATGCCGATATCGCAAAAACGCGACCACCACTACAACTACCACCACTCCCTTTTAAAACCCTCATTAATACCTTTAATTTGATACCCATACCGTACAAACACATTCTAGAGACACCCCTGGTCCACCTTTATGCCGATATCTCGAAAAGGCGACCACCTATACAACTACCACCACTCCCTTTTAAAACCCTCATTAATACCTTTAGTTTGATACCCATATCCTACAAACATATTCTAGAGTCATCCCTGGTCCACCTTTATGGCGATATCTCGAAAAGGCGTCCACCTATAAAACTAAGGCCCACTCCCTTTTAAAATACTCATTAACACCTTTCATTTGATACCCATATCGTACAAACAAATTCTAGAGTCACCCCTGGTCCACCTTTATGGCGATATCTCGAAAAGGCGTCCACCCATAGAACTAAGGTCCACTCCCTTTTAAAACACTCATTAACACCTTTCGTTTGACGCCCATATTGTACAAACGCATTCTAGAGTCACCCCTGGTCCACCTTTATAACGATATCCCGAAAAGGCGTCCACCTATAAAACTAAGGCCCACTCCCTTTTAAAATACTCTTTAACACCTTTCGTTTGACACCCATATTGTACAAACGCATTCTAGAGTCATCCCTGGTCCACCTTTATAACGATATCCCGAAAAGGCGTTCACCTATAGAGCTAGGGCCCACTCCCTTTTAAAATACTCATTAAAACCTTTCGTTTGACACCCATATTGTACAAACGCATTCTAGAGTCACCCCTGGTCCACCTTTATAACGATATCCCGAAAAGGCGTCCACCTATAAAACTAAGGCCCACTCCCTTTTAAAATACTCTTTAACACCTTTCGTTTGACACCCATATTGTACAAACGCATTCTAGAGTCATCCCTGGTCCACCTTTAAAAAACTAAGGCCCACTCCCTTTTAAAACACTCATTAACACCTTTCGTTTGACACCCCTGGTCCACCTTTATAACGATATCCCGAAAAGGCGTCCACCTATAGAACTAAGGCCCACTCCCTTTTAAAATACTCATTAACACACAACATTCGTTTGACACCCATATTGTACAAACGCATTCTAGAGTCACCCCTGGTCCACCTTTATAACGATATCCCGAAAAGGCGTCCACCTATAAAACTAAGGCCCACTCCCTTTTAAAATACTCTTTAACACCTTTCGTTTGACACCCATATTGTACAAACGCATTCTAGAGTCATCCCTGGTCCACCTTTATAACGATATCCCGAAAAGGCGTTCACCTATAGAGCTAATGCCCACTCCCTTTTAAAACACTCATTAACACCTTTCGTTTGACGCCCATATTGTACAAACGCATTCTAGAGTCACCCCTGGTCCACCTTTATAACGATATCCCGAAAAGGCGTCCACCTATAGAGCTAAGGCCCACTCTCTTTTAAAATACTCATTAAAACCTTTCGTTTGACACCCATATTGTGCAAACGCATTCTAGAGTCACCCCTGGTCCACCTTTATAACGATATCCCGAAAAGGCGTCCACCTATAAAACTAAGGCCCACTCCCTTTTAAAATACTCTTTAACACCTTTCGTTTGACACCCATATTGTACAAACGCATTCTAGAGTCATCCCTGGTCCACCTTTAAAAAACTAAGGCCCACTCCCTTTTAAAACACTCATTAACACCTTTCGTTTGACACCCCTGGTCCACCTTTATAACGATATCCCGAAAAGGCGTCCACCTATAGAACTAAGGCCCACTCCCTTTTAAAATACTCATTAACACCTTTCGTTTGACACCCATATTGTACAAACGCATTCTAGAGTCATCCCTGGTCCACCTTTAAAAAACTAAGGCCCACTCCCTTTTAAAACACTCATTAACACCTTTCGTTTGACACCCCTGTTCCACCTTTATAACGATATCCCGAAAAGGCGTCCACCTATAGAACTAAGGTTCACTCCCTTTTAAAATACTCATAAACACCCTTCGTTTGATACCCATATTGTACAAACATATTCTAGAGTCACCCCTGGTCCACCTTTATGGCGATATCTCGAAAAACCGTCCACCTATAGAACTAAGGCCCACTCCCTTTTAAAATACTCATTAGCATCTTTCGTTTGATACCCATATTGTACAAATGCATTCTAGAGTCACCCCTGGTCCACCTTTATGCCGATATCTCGAAAAGGCGACCACCTCTACAACTACCACCACTCCCTTTTAAAACCCTCACTAATACCTTTAATTTGATACCCATATAGTACAAACACATTCTAGAGTCACCCCTGGTCCACCTTTATGCCGATATCTCGAAAAGGCGACCACCTATACAACTACCACCACTCCCTTTTAAAACCCTCATTAATACCTTTAATTTGATACCCATATCGTACAAACACATTCTAGAGTCACCCCTGGTCCACCTTAATGGCGATATCTCAAAAAGGCTTCCACCTATAGAACTAAACCCCACACCTTTTTGAAATACTCATTAACACCTTTCGTTTGATACCCATATTGTACAAATGCATTCTAGAGTCACCCCTGGTCCACCTTTATGGCGATATCTCGAAAAGGCGTCCACCTATAGAACTAAGGCCCACTCCCTTTTAAAATGTTCATTAACCCCTTTCATTTGATACCCATATCGTACAAACAAATTCTAGGGTCACCCCTGGTCCACCTTTATGGAGATATCTCGAAACGGCGTCCACCTATGGAACTAAGGATCACTCCCTTTTAAATACTCATTAACACCTTTCATTTGATACCCATATCGTACAAACAAATTCTAGAATCAACCCTGATCCACCTTTATGGCGATATCCCTAAATGGCGTCCACCTATAGAACTATGGCCCACTCTCTCATAAAATACTCTTTAATACATTTCATTTGATACACATGTCATACACACACATTCCAGGATTACTCTAAGTTAATTTTCCTACAGGGTTATTTTCCCTTATGTTGTCACCATAGCTCTCAACTGAGTATGTAATGTTCGGTTACACCCGAACTTAACCTTCCTTACATGTTTTTCTATAAATTTAACCCAGATAACCCTAAAAGTTACTCAAGCGAAAACTTTTGATTTTTTTTGAAAATGTCTGTTAAAAACCGCTATAGAAAGAGACTCTGATACTTTTAAAAAAAATTTTTTTTTTTAATATATTAGAGGTGTCCTATATATAGGACATTAGGAATATAAGGGATAAAAATATCTTATATATAGGGGGCGGGGGGCGGTTTAAGTCAACTTTTTAAGATAAAGTGACCTTAAAATTTTTCATACAAACACACATACATATCTACACTCATCTACAAAAATCATCATCACTCAGATTTTTCCAGTTTTTACTAAGTTTTGCTTCGACCTTCATTATTTTCGATATTTTTATAAAAATATGTAATAATTTTGAAATACTCATTAACACCTTTCGTTTGATACCCATATTGTACAAACATTCTAGAGTCACCCCTGGTCCACCTTTATGGCGATATCTCGAAAAGGCGTCCACCTATAACTAAGGCCCACTCCCTTTTAAAATGCTCATTAACCCCTTTCATTTGATACCCATATCGTACAAACAAATTCTAGGGTCACCCCTGGTCCACCTTATGGAGATATCCCGAAACGGCGTCCACCTATGGAACTAAGGATCACTCCCTTTTAAAATACTCATTAACACCTTTCATTTGATACCCATATCGTACAAACAAATTCTAGAGTCACCCCTGGTCCACCTTTATGCCGATATCTCGAAAAGGCGACCACCCATAGAACTAAGGCCCTCTTCCTTTTAAAATACTCATTAGCACCTTCCGTTTGACGCCCATATTGTACAAACGCATTCTAGAGTCACCCCTGGTCCACCTTTATAACGATATCCCGAAAAGGCGTCCACCTATAAAACTAAGGCCCACTCCCTTTTAAAATACTCATTAACACCTTTCGTTTGACACCCATATTGTATAAACGCATTCTAGAGTCATCCCTGGTCCACCTTTATGGCGATATCTCGAAAAGGCGTCCACCTATAAAACTAAGGCCCACTCCCTTTTAAAACACTCATTAACACCTTTCATTTGATACCCATATCGTAAACAAATTCTAAAGTCACCCCTGGTCCACCTTTATGGCGATATCTCGAAAAGGCGTCCACCTATAGAACTAAGACCACTCCCTTTTTAAATACTCATTAACACCTTTCATTTGATACCCATATCGTACAAACAAATTCTAGAGTCACCCCTGGACCACCTTTATATCGATATTTCGAAAAGGCGTCCACCCATAGAACTAAGGCCCACTCTCTTTTAAAATACTCATTAACACCTTTCATTTGATACCCATATCGTAAACAAATTCTAAAGTCACCCCTGGTCCACCTTTATGGCGATATCTCGAAAAGGCGTCCACCTATAGAGCTAAGACCACTCCCTTTTAAAATACTCATTAACACCTTTCATTTGATACCCATATCGTACAAACAAATTCTAGAGTCACCCCTGGACCACCTTTATATCGATATTTCGAAAAGGCGTCCACCCATAGAACTAAGGCCCTCTTCCTTTTAAAATACTCATTAGCACCTTCCGTTTGACGCCCATATTGTACAAACGCATTCTAGAGTCACCCCTGGTCCACCTTTATAACGATATCCCGAAAAGGCGTCCACCTATAAAACTAAGGCCCACTCCCTTTTAAAATACTCATTAAAACCTTTCGTTTTACACCCATATTGTATAAACGCATTCTAGAGTCATCCCTGGTCCACCTTTATGGCGATATCTCGAAAAGGCGTCCTCCTATAAAACTAAGGCCCACTCTCTTTTAAAACACTCATTAACACCTTTCATTTGATACCCATATCGTAAACAAATTCTAGAGTCACCCCTGGACCACCTTTATATCGATATTTCGAAAAGGCGTCCAGCCATAGAACTAAGGCCCACTCTCTTTTAAAATACTCATTAACACCTTTCATTTGATACCCATATCGTACAAACAAATTCTAGAGTCACCCCTGGTTCACCTTTATATCGATATTTCGATAAGGCGTCCACCCATTGAACTAAGGCCCACTCTCTTTTAAAATACTCATTAACACCTTTCATTTGATACCCATATCGTAAACAAATTCTAAAGTCACCCTGGTCCACCTTTATGGCGATATCTCGAAAAGGCGATCAGCAATACAACTACCACCACTCCGTTTTAAAACCCTCATTAATACCTTTAATTTGATACCCATATCGTACAAACACATTCTAGAGTCACCCCTGGTCCACCTTAATGGCGATATCTCGAAAAGGCTTCCACCTATAGAACTAAACCCCCGCCTTTTTGAAATACTCATTAACACCTTTCGTTTGATACCCATATTGTACAAACACATTCTAGAGTCACCCCTGGTCCACCTTTATGGCGATATCTCGAAAAGGCGTCCACCTATAGAACTAAGGCCCACTCCCTTTTAAAATGTTCATTAACCCCTTTCATTTGATACCCATATCGTACAAACAAATTCGAGGGTCACCCCTGGTCCACCTTTATGGAGATATCTCGAAACGGCGTCCACCTATGGAACTCAGGATCACTCCCTTTTAAAATACTCATTAACATCTTTCGTTTAATACCCATATTGTAAAAACGCATTCTAGAGTCACCCCTGGTCCACCTTTATGCCGATATCTCGAAAAGGCGACCACCTATACAACTACCCCCACTCCCTTTTAAACCCCTCATTAATACCTTTAATTTGATACCCATATCGCACAAACAAATTCTAGAGTCAACCCTGATCCACCTTTATGGCGATATCCCTAAATGGCGTCCACCTATAGAACTATGGCCCACTCTCTCATAAAATACTCTTTAATACCTTTCATTTGATACACAAGTCATACACACGCATTCCAGGATTACCTAACTTCCACCTATAAAACTCAGGCACACTCCATTTAAAATACTCATTAACACCTTTCGTTCGACACCCATATTGTACAAACGCATTCTAGAGTCACCCCTGGTCCACCTTTATAACGATATCCCGAAAAGGCGTCCACCTATAGAGCTAAGGCCCACTCCCTTTTAAAATACTCATTAACACCTTTCGTTTGACACCCATATTGTACAAACGCATTCTAGAGTCATCCCTGGTCCACCTTTATGGCGATATCTCGAAAAGGCGTCCACCTATAGAACTAAGGCCCACTCCCTTTTAAAATACTCATTAACATCTTTCGTTTAATACCCATATTGTAAAAACGCACTCTAGAGTCACCCCTGGTCCACCTTTATGCCGATATCTCGAAAAGGCGACCACCTATAGATCTAAGCCCCAATCCCTTTTAAAATACTTATTAACACCTTTCGTTTGATACCCATATTGTACAAACGCATTCTAGAGTCACCCCTGGTCCACCTTTATGGCGATATCTCGAAAAGGCGTCCACCTATAGAACTAAGGCCCACTCCCTTTTAAAATACTCATTAACATCTTTCGTTTAATACCCATATTGTAAAAACGCATTCTAGAGTCACCCCTGGTCCACCTTTATGCCGATATCTCGAAAAGGCGACCACCTATACAACTACCCCCACTCCCTTTTAAACCCCTCATTAATACCTTTAATTTGATACCCATATCGTACAAACACATTCAAGAGTCACCCCTGGTCCACCTTAATGGCGAGACCTCGAAAAGGCTTCCACCTATAGAACTAAACCCCATGCCCTTTTGAAATACTCATTAACACCTTTCGTTTGATACCCATATTGTACAAACGCATTCTAGAGTCACCCCTGGTCCACCTTTATGCCGATATCTCGAAAAGGCGACCACCTATAGATCTAAGCCCCAATCCCTTTTAAAATACTCATTAACACCTTTCGTTTGATACCCATATTGTACAAACGCATTCTAGAGTCACCCCTGGTCCACCTTTATGGCGATATCTCGAAAAGGCGTCCACCTATAGAACTAAGGCCCACTCCCTTTTAAAATACTCATTAACACCTTTCGTTTGATACCCATATTGTACAAACACATTCTAGAGTCACCCCTGGTCCACCTTTATGGCGATATCTCGAAAAGGCGTCCACCTATAGAACTAAGGCCCACTCCCTTTTAAAATGTTCATTAACCCCTTTCATTTGATACCCATATCGTACAAACAAATTCGAGGGTCACCCCTGGTCCACCTTTATGGAGATATCTCGAAACGGCGTCCACCTATGGAACTAAGGATCACTCCCTTTTAAAATACTCATTAACATCTTTCGTTTAATACCCATATTGTAAAAACGCATTCATTGCGATATCCCTAAATGGCGTCCACCTATAGAACTATGGCCCACTCTCTCATAAAATACTCTTTAATACCTTTCATTTGATACACAAGTCATACACACGCATTCCAGGATTACCTAACTTCCACCTATAAAACTCAGGCACACTCCATTTAAAATACTCATTAACACCTTTCGTTCGACACCCATATTGTACAAACGCATTCTAGAGTCACCCCTGGTCCACCTTTATAACGATATCCCGAAAAGGCGTCCACCTATAGAGCTAAGGCCCACTCCCTTTTAAAATACTCATTAACACCTTTCGTTTGACACCCATATTGTACAAACGCATTCTAGAGTCACCCCTGGTCCACCTTTATGGCGATATCTCGAAAAGGCGTCCACCTATAGAACTAAGGCCCACTTCCTTTAAAATACTCATTAACATCTTTCGTTTAATACCCATATTGTAAAAACGCATTCTAGAGTCACCCCTGGTCCACCTTTATGGCGATATCTCGAAAAGGCGTCCACCTATAGAACTAAGGCCCACTTCCTTTAAAATACTCATTAACATCTTTCGTTTAATACCCATATTGTAAAAACGCATTCTAGAGTCACCCCTGGTCCACCTTAATGGCGAGACCTCGAAAAGGCTTCCACCTATAGAACTAAACCCCACGCCCTTTTGAAATACTCATTAACACCTTTCGTTTGATACCCATATTGTACAAACGCATTCTAGAGTCACCCCTGGTCCACCTTTATGCCGATATCTTGAAAAGGCGTCCACCTATAGAACTAAGGCCCACTCCCTTTTAAAATACTCATTAACACCTTTCGTTTGATACCCATATTGTACAAACACATTCTAGAGTCACCCCTGGTCCACCTTTATGGCGATATCTCGAAAAGGCGTCCACCTATAGAACTAAGGCCCACTCCCTTTTAAAATGTTCATTAACCCCTTTCATTTGATACCCATATCGTACAAACAAATTCGAGGGTCACCCCTGGTCCACCTTTATGGAGATATCTCGAAACGGTGTCCACCTATGGAACTAAGCATCACTCCCTTTTAAATACTCATTAATACCTTTCATTTGATACCCATATCGTACAAACAAATTCTAGAGTCAACCCTGATCCACCTTTATGGCGATATCCCTAAATGGCGTCCACCTATAGAACTATGGCCCACTCTCTCATAAAATACTCTTTAATACCTTTCATTTGATACACATGTCATACACACACATTCCAGGATTACCCTAACTTCATTTTCCTACAGGGTTATTTTCCCTTATGTTGTCACCATAGCTCCCAACTGAGTATGTAATGTTCGGTTACACCCGAACTTAACCTTCCTTACTTTTTTTTCTGTAAATTTAACCCAGATAACCCTAAAAGTTACTCAAGCGAAAACTTTTGATTTTTTTTGGAAATGTCTGTTTAAAAGCGCTATAGAAAGAGACTCTGATACTTTTTAAAAAAATTTTTTTTTAATATTTTATAGGTGTCCTATATATAGGACATTAGGAATATAAGGGATAAAAATATCTTATGTATAGGGGGGGGGGGGGGGGGGGGGGGGGGGGGGGTGGGGGCGATTTAAAGTGACCTTAAAATTTTTCATACAAACACACATACATATATACACTCATCTACAAAAGTCATCATCACTCAGAATTTTCCAGTTTTTACTAAGTTTTGCTTCGACCTTCATTATTTTCGATATTTTTATAAAAATATGTCATACTTTTGAAATACTCATTAACACCTTTCGTTTGATACCCATATTGTACAATCATTCTAGAGTCACCCTTGGTCTACCTTTATGGCGATATCTCGAAAAGGCGTTCACCTATAGAACTCCCTTTTAAAATGCTCATTAACCCCTTTCATTTGATACACATATCGTACAAACAAATTCTAGGGTCACCCCTGGTCCACCTTATGGCGATATCCCGAAACGGCGTCCACCTATGGAACTAAGGATCACTCCCTTTTAAAATGCACATTAGCACCTTTCATTTGATACCCATATCGTACAAACAAATTCTAGAGTCACCCCTGGTCCACCTTTATGCCGATATCTCGAAAAGGCGCCCACCTATACAACTACCACCACTCTCTTTTAAAACCCTCATTAATACCTTTAATTTGATACCCATATCGTACAAACACATTTTAGAGTCACCCATGGTCCACCTTTATGGCGATATCCCGAAAAGGCGTCCACCTATAGAAATAAGGCCCACACCCTTTTAAAATACTTATTAACACCTTTCGTTTGATACCCATTTTGTACAAACGCATTCTAGAGTCAACCCTGGTCCACCTTTATGCCGATATCTCGAAAAGGCGAACACCTATACAACTACCACCACTCCCTTTTAAAACCCTCTTTAATACCTTTAATTTGATACCCATATCGTACAAACACATTCTAGAGTCACCCCTGCTCCACCTTTATGGCGATATCTCGAAAAGGCGTCCACCTATAGAACTAAGCCCTATGCCCTTTTAAAATACTCATTAATACCTTTCGTTTGATACTCATATTGTACAAACACATTCTAGAGTCACCCCTGGTCCACCTTTATGGCGATATCTCGAAAAGGCGTCCACCTATAGAACTAAGGCTCCGTCCCTTTTAAAATACTCATTAACACCTTTCGTTTGATACCCATATTGTAAACACACATTCTAGAGTCACCCCTGGTACACCTTTATGCCGATATCTCGAAAAGGCGACCACCTATACAACTACCACCACTCCCTTTTAAAACCCTCATTAATACCCTTAATTTGATACCCATATCGTACAAACACATTCTAGAGTCACCCCTGGTCCACCTTTATGGCGATATCTCGAAAAGGCGTCCACCTATAGAACTAAGGCCCACTCCCTTTTAAAATACTCATTAACACCTTTCGTTTGATACCCATATTGTAAAAACACATTCTAGAGTCACCCCTGGTACACCTTTATGCCGATATCTCGAAAAGGCGACCAACCTATACAAGTACCACCACTCCCTTTTAAAACCCTCATTAATACCCTTAATTTGATACCCATATCGTACAAACGCATTCTAGAGTCACCCCTGGTCCACCTTTATGCCGATATCTCGAAAAGGCGCCCACATATACATCTACCACCACTCTCTTTTAAAACCCTCATTAATACCTTTAATTTATACCCATATCGTACAAACACATTCTAGAGTCACCCATGGTCCACCTTTATGGCGATATCCCGAAAAGGCGTCCACCTATAGAAATAAAGCCCACTCCCTTTTAAAATACTTATTAACACCTTTCGTTTGATACCCATATTGTAAAAACACATTCTAGAGTCACCCCTGGTACACCTTTATGCCGATATATCGAAAAGGCGACCACCTATACAACTACCACAACTCCCTTTTAAAACCCTCATTAATACCCTTAATTTGATACCCATATCGTACAAACACATTCTAGAGTCACCTCTGATCCACCTTTATGGCGATATCTCGAAAAGGCGTCCACCTATAGAACTAAGGCCCACTCCCTTTTAAAATACTTATTAACACCTTTCGTTTGATACCCATATTGTAAAAACACATTCTAGAGTCACCCCTGGTACACCTTTATGCCGATATCTCGAAAAGGCGACCACCTATACAACTACCACCACTCCCTTTTAAAACCCTCATTAATACCCTTAATTTGATACCCATATCGTACAAACGCATTCTAGAGTCACCCCTGGTCCACCTTTATGGCGATATCTCGAAAAGGCGTCCACCTATAGAACTAAGCCCCACGCCCTTTTAAAATACCCATTATCACCTTTCGTTTGATACCCATATTGTACAAACGCATTCTAGAGTCACCCCTGGTCCACCTTTATGCCGATATCTCGAAAAGGTGTCCACCTATAGAACTAAGGCCCACTCCCTTTTAAAATACTCATTAACATCTTTCGTTTAATACCCATATTGTAAAAACGCATTCTAGAGTCACCCCTGGTCCACCTTTATGCCGATATCTCGAAAAGGCGACCACCTATACAACTACCACCACTTCCTTTTAAAACCCTCATTAATACTAATTTCATACCCATATCGTACAAACACATTCTAGAGTCACCCCTGGTCCACCTTTATGGCGATATCTCGAAAAGGCGTCCACCTATAGAACTAAAGCCCACTCCCTTTTAAAATACTCATTAACACCTTTCGTTTGATACCCATATTGTAAAAACACATTCTAGAGTCACCCCTGGTACACCTTTATGCCGATATCTCGAAAAGGCGACCACCTATACAACTACCACCACTCCCTTTTAAAAACCTCATTAATACCTTTAATTTGATACCCATATCGTACAAACACATTCTAGAGTCACCCCTGCTCCACCTTTATGACGATATCTCGAAAAGGCATCCACCTATAGAACTAAGCCCCACGCCCTTTTAAAATACTCATTAACACCTTTCGTTTGATACCCATATTGTACAAACACATTCTAGAGTCACCCCTGGTCCACCTTTATGGCGATATCTCGAAAAGGTGTCCACCTATAGAACTAAGGCCCACTCCCTTTTAAAATACTCATTAACATCTTTCGTTTAATACCCATATTGTAAAAACGCATTCTAGAGTCACCCCTGGTCCACCTTTATGCCGATATCTCGAAAAGGCGACCACCTATACAACTACCACCACTTCCTTTTAAAACCCTCATTAATACTAATTTCATACCCATATCGTACAAACACATTCTAGAGTCACCCCTGCTCCACCTTTATGGCGATATCTCGAAAAGGCGTCCACCTATAGAACTAAGCCCCACGCCCTTTTAGAATACTCATTAACACCTTTCGTTTGATACCCATATTGTACAAACACATTCTAGAGTCACCCCTGGTCCACCTTTATGGCGATATCTCGAAAATGCGTCCACCTATAGAACTAAGGCCCACTCCCTTTTAAAATACTCATTAACATCTTTCGTTTAATACCCATATTGTAAAAACGCATTCTAGAGTCACCCCTGGTCCACCTTTATGCCGATATCTCGAAAAGGCGACCACCTATACAACTACCACCACTCCCTTTTAAAACCCTCATTAATACCTTTAATTTGATACCCATATCGTACAAACACATTCTAGAGTCACCCCTGGTCCACCTTTATGGCGATATCTCGAAAAAGCGTCCACCTATATATCTAAGCCCAACCCCCTTTTAAAATACTCATTAACACCTTTCGTTTGATACCCATATTGTACAAACGCATTCTAGAGTCACCCCTGGTCCACCTTTATGCCGATATCTCGAAAAGGCGACCACCTATACCACTACCCCCACTCCCTTTTAAACCCCTCATTAAAACCTTTAATTTGATACCCATATCGTACAACACATTCAAGAGTCACCCCTGGTCCACCTTGATGGCGAGATCTCGAAAAGGCTTCCACCTATAGAACTAAACCCCACGCCCTTTTGAAATACTCATTAACACCTTTCGTTTGATACCCATATTGTACAAACGCATTCTAGAGTCACCCCTGGTCCACCTTTATGCCGATATCTCGAAAAGGCGTCCACCTATAGAACTAAGACACACGCCCTTTTAAAATACTCATTAACACCTTTCGTTTGTTACCCATAATGTACAAACGCATTCTAGAGTCACCCCTGGTCCACCTTTATCCGATATCTCGAAAAGGCGACCAGCTATACAACTACCACCACTCCCTTTTAAAACCCTCATTAATACCTTTAATTTGATACCCATATCGTACAAACACATTCTAGAGTCACCCCTGGTCCACCTTAATGGCTATATCTCGAAAAGGTTTCCACCTATAGAACTAAACCCCCGCCTTTTTGAAATACTCATTAACACCTTTCGTTTGATACCCATATTGTACAAATGCATTCTAGAGTCACCCCTTTTCCACCTTTATGGCGATATCTCGAAAAGGCGTCCACCTATAGAACTAAGGCCCACTCCCTTTTAAAATGTTTATTAACCCATTTCATTTGATACCCATATCGTACAAACAAATTCTAGGGTCACCCCTGGTCCACCTTTATGGAGATATCTCGAAACGGCGTCCACCTATGGAACTAAGGATCACTCCCTTTTAAATACTCATTAACACCTTTCATTTGATACCCATATCGTACAAACAAATTCTAGAGTCAACCCTGATCCACCTTTATGGCGATATCCATAAATGGCGTCCACCTATAGAACTATGGCCCACTCTCTCATAAAATACTCTTTAATACCTTTCATTTGATACACAAGTCATACACACACATTCCAGGATTACCCTAACTTCATTTTCCTACAGGGTTATTTTCCCTTATGTTGTCACCATAGCTCCCAACTGAATATGTAATGTTCGGTTACACACGAACTTAACCTTCCTTACTTTTTTTTCTGTAAATTTAACCCAGATAACCCTAAAAGTTACTCAAGCGAAAACTTGTGATTTTTTTGGAAATGTCTGTTTAAAACCGCTATAGAAAGAGACTCTGATACTTTTTAAAAAAAAATTTTGTTTTAATATTTTAGAGGTGTCCTATAGATTAGGAATATAAGGGATAAAAATATCTTATATATAGGGGGGGGAGGGGCGATTTAAGTCAACTTTTTAAGATAAAGTGACCTTAAAATTTTTCATACAAACACACATACATATCTACACTCATCTACAAAAGTCATCATCACTCAGAATTTTCCAGTTTTTACTAAGTTTTGCTTCGACCTTCATTATTTTCGATATTTTTATAAACATATGTCATACTTTTGAAATACTCATTAACACCTTTCGTTTGATACCCATATTGTACAAACATTCTAGAGTCACCCCTGGTCTACCTTTATGGCGATATCTCGAAAAGGCGTTCACCTATAGAACTAAGGCCCACTCCCTTTTAAAATGCTCATTAACCCCTTTCATTTGTTACCCATATCGTACAAACAAATTCTAGGGTCACCCCTGGTCCACCTTATGGCGATATCCCGAAACGGCGTCCACCTATGGAACTAAGGATCACTCCCTTTTAAAATACACATTAGCACCTTTCATTTGATACCCATATCGTACAAACAAATTCTAGAGTCACCCTTGGTCCACCTTTATGCCGATATCTCGAAAAGGCGACCACCTATACAAATACCACCACTCTCTTTTAAAACCCTCATTAATACCTTTAATTTGATACCCACATCGTACAAACACATTCTAGAGTCACCCATGGTCCACCTTTATGGCGATATCCCCAAAAGGCGTCCACCTATAGAATAAGGCCCACTCCCTTTTAAAATACTTATTAGCACCTTTCGTTTGATACCCATTTTGTACAAACGCATTCTAGAGTCAACCCTGGTCCACCTTTATGCCGATATCTCGAAAAGGCGACCACCTATACAACTACAACCACTCCCTTTTAAAACCCTCTTTAATATCTTTAATTTGATACCCATATCGTACAAACACATTCTAGAGTCACCCCTGCTCCACCTTTATGGCGATATCTCGAAAAGGCGTCCACCTATAGAACTAAGCCCTATGCCCTTTTAAAATACTCATTAACACCTTTCGTTTGATACTCATATTGTACAAACACATTCTAGAGTCACCCCTGGTCCACCTTTATGGCGATATCTCGAAAAGGCGTCCACCTATAGAACTAAGGCTCCCTCCCTTTTAAACTACTCATTAACACCTTTCGTTTGATACCCATATTGTAAAAACACATTCTAGAGTCACCCCTGGTACACCTTAATGCCGATATATCGAAAAGGCGACCACCTATACAACTACCACAACTCCCTTTTAAAAAAAAAATAAATAAATGTAAGGCGCGATAACCTCCGAAGAGATCTAAGGCCGAGCTCCTCTTCCAATTTGCGTCGTGCTCCTCTTGATTTTTCCCTACAAATTGGCCGGACGGGACCTACATGTTTTATGCCGACTCCGAACGGCATCTGCAAGGCAGATGAGTTTTCACTGAGAGCTTTTCATGGCAGAAATACAATCGGAGCGCTTGCCAGACACTGCCGAGGGGCGACCCCGCTTAGAAAAATTTTCTTCTAATTGAAAAATCTTATTTCTAAAATTTTGATGTTGCTTTGCCCGGGAGTTGAACCCAGCGCATACGGTGTGATAGGCGGAGCACGCTACCATCACACCACGGTGGCCGCCCCTTTTAAAACCCTCTTTAATACCCTTAATTTGATACCCATATCGTACAAACACATTCTAGAGTCACCCCTGATCCACCTTTATGGCGATATCTCGAAAAGGCGTCCACCTATAGAACTAAGGCCCACTACCTTTTAAAATACTCATTAACACCTTTCGTTTGATACCCATATTGTAAAAACACATTCTAGAGTCACCCCTGGTACACCTTTATGCCGATATCTCGAAAAGACGACCACCTATACAACTACCACCACTCCCTTTTAAAACCTCATTAATACCCTTAATTTGATACCCATATCGTACAAACGCATTCTAGAGTCACCCCTGGTCCACCTTTATGGCGATATCTCGAAAAGGCGTCCACCTATAGAACTAAGCCCCACGCCCTTTTAAAATACTCATTAACACCTTTCGTTTGATACCCATATTGTACAAACGCATTCTAGAGTCACCCCTGGTCCACCTTTGTGCTGATATCTCGAAAAGGCGACCACCTATACAACTACCACCACTCCCTTTTAAAACCCTCATTAATACCTTTAATTTGATACCCATATCGTACAAACACATTCTGGAGTCACCCTGGTCTACCTTAATGGCGATATCTCGAAAAGGCTTCCACCTATAGAACTAAACCCCACGCAATTTTGAAATACTCATTAACACCTTTCGTTTGATACCCATATTGTACAAATGCATTCTAGAGTCACCCCTGGTCCACCTTTATGGCGATATCTCGAAAAGGCGTCCACCTATAGAACTAAGGCCCACTCCCTTTTAAAATGTTCATTAACCCCGTTCATTTGATACCCATATCGTACAAACAAATTCTAGGGTCACCCCTGGTCCACCTTTATGGAGATATCTCGAAACGGCGTCCACCTATGGAACTAAGGATTACTCCCTTTTAAATACTCATTAATACCTTTCATTTGATACCCATATCGTACAAACAAATTCTAGAGTCACCCCTGGTCCACCTTTATGGCGTTATCTCGAAAAGGCGTCCACCTATAGAACTAAGGCCCACTCCCTTTTAAAATACTCATTAACATCTTTCGTTAGATACCCATATTGTAAAAACGCATTCTAGAGTCACCCCACGTACACCTATACAACTACCACCACTCCCTTTTAAAACCCTCATTAATACCTTTAATTTGATACCCATATCGTACAAACACATTCTAGAGTCACCCCTGGTTCACCTTAATGGCGATATCTCGAAAAGGCTTCCACCTATAGAACTAAACCCCGCGCCTTTTTCAAATACTCATTAACACCTTTCGTTTGATACCCATATTGTACAAACGCATTCTAGAGTCACCCCTGGTCCACCTTTATGCCGATATCTCGAAAAGGCGACCACCTATACAACTACCACCACTCCCTTTTAAAAACCCCTCCTTAATACCTTTAATTTGATACCCATATCGACAAACACATTCTAGAGTCATCCCTGCTCCACCTTTATGGCGATATCTCGAAAAGGCGTCCACCTATAGAACTAAGCCCCACGCCCTTTTAAAATACTCATTAACACCTTTCGTTTGATACCCATATTGTACAAACACATTCTAGAGTCACCCCTGGTACACCTTTATGCCGATATCTCGAAAAGGCGACCACCTATACAACTACCACCACTCCCTTTTAAAACCCTCATTAATACCCTTAATTTGATACCCGTATCGTACAAACGCATTCTAGAGTCACCCCTGGTTCACCTTTATGGCGATATCTCGAAAAGGCGTCCACCTATAGAACTAAGCCGCACGCCCTTTTAAAATACTCATTAACACCTTTCGTTTGATACCCATATTGTATAAACGCATTCTAGAGTCACCCCTGGTCCACCTTTATGCCGATATCTCGAAAAGGCGTCCACCTATAGAACTAAGACACACGCCCTTTTAAAATACTCATTAACACCTTTCGTTTGTTACCCATAATGTGCAAACGCATTCTAGAGTCACCCCTGGTCCACCTTTATCCGATATCTCGAAAAGGCGACCAGCTATACAACTACCACCACTCCCTTTTAAAACCCTCATTAATACCTTTAATTTGATACCCATATCGTACAAACACATTCTAGAGTCACCCCTGGTCCACCTTAATGGCTATATCTCGAAAAGGTTTCCACATATAGAACTAAACCCCCGCCTTTTTGAAATACTCATTAACACCTTTCGTTTGATACCCATATTGTACAAATGCATTCTAGAGTCACCCCTTTTCCACCTTTATGGCGATATCTCGAAAAGGCGTCCACCTATAGAACTAAGGCCCACTCCCTTTTAAAATGTTTATTAACCCATTTCATTTGATACCCATATCGTACAAACAAATTCTAGGGTCACCCCTGGTCCACCTTTATGGAGATATCTCGAAACGGCGTCCACCTATGGAACTAAGGATCACTCCCTTTTAAATACTCATTAACACCTTTCATTTGATACCCATATCGTACAAACAAATTCTAGAGTCAACCCTGATCCACCTTTATGGCGATATCCATAAATGGCGTCCACCTATAGAACTATGGCCCACTCTCTCATAAAATACTCTTTAATACCTTTCATTTGATACACAAGTCATACACACACATTCCAGGATTACCCTAACTTCATTTTCCTACAGGGTTATTTTCCCTTATGTTGTCACCATAGCTCCCAACTGAATATGTAATGTTCGGTTACACCCGAACTTAACCTTCCTTACTTTTTTTTCTGTAAATTTAACCCAGATAACCCTAAAAGTTACTCAAGCGAAAACTTGTGATTTTTTTGGAAATGTCTGTTTAAAACCGCTATAGAAAGAGACTCTGATACTTTTTAAAAAAAATTTTTGTTTTAATATTTTAGAGGTGTCCTATAGATTAGGAATATAAGGGATAAAAATATCTTATATATAGGGGGGGAGGGGCGATTTAAGTCAACTTTTTAAGATAAAGTGACCTTAAAATTTTTCATACAAACACACATACATATCTACACTCATCTACAAAAGTCATCATCACTCAGAATTTTCCAGTTTTTACTAAGTTTTGCTTCGACCTTCATTATTTTCGATATTTTTATAAAAATATGTCATACTTTTGAAATACTCATTAACACCTTTCGTTTGATACCCATATTGTACAAACATTCTAGAGTCACCCCTGGTCTACCTTTATGGCGATATCTCGAAAAGGCGTTCACCTATAGAACTAAGGCCCACTCCCTTTTAAAATGCTCATTAACCCCTTTCATTTGTTACCCATATCGTACAAACAAATTCTAGGGTCACCCCTGGTCCACCTTATGGCGATATCCCGAAACGGCGTCCACCTATGGAACTAAGGATCACTCCCTTTTAAAATACACATTAGCACCTTTCATTTGATACCCATATCGTACAAACAAATTCTAGAGTCACCCTTGGTCCACCTTTATGCCGATATCTCGAAAAGGCGACCACCTATACAACTACCACCACTCTCTTTTAAAACCCTCATTAATACCTTTAATTTGATACCCACATCGTACAAACACATTCTAGAGTCACCCATGGTCCACCTTTATGGCGATATCCCCAAAAGGCGTCCACCTATAGAAATAAGGCCCACTCCCTTTTAAAATACTTATTAGCACCTTTCGTTTGATACCCATTTTGTACAAACGCATTCTAGAGTCAACCCTGGTCCACCTTTATGCCGATATCTCGAAAAGGCGACCACCTATACAACTACAACCACTCCCTTTTAAAACCCTCTTTAATATCTTTAATTTGATACCCATATCGTACAAACACATTCTAGAGTCACCCCTGCTCCACCTTTATGGCGATATCTCCAAAAGGCGTCCACCTATAGAACTAAGCCCTATGCCCTTTTAAAATACTCATTAACACCTTTCGTTTGATACTCATATTGTACAAACACATTCTAGAGTCACCCCTGGTCCACCTTTATGGCGATATCTCGAAAAGGCGTCCACCTATAGAACTAAGGCTCCCTCCCTTTTAAACTACTCATTAACACCTTTCGTTTGATACCCATATTGTAAAAACATATTCTAGAGTCACCCCTGGTACACCTTAATGCCGATATATCGAAAAGGCGACCACCTATACAACTACCACAACTCCCTTTTAAAAAAAAAATAAATAAATGTAAGGCGCGATAACCTCCGAAGAGATCTAAGGCCGAGCTCCTCTTCCAATTTGCGTCGTGCTCCTCTTGATTTTTCCCTACAAATTGGCCGGACGGGACCTACATGTTTTATGCCGACTCCGAACGGCATCTGCAAGGCAGATGAGTTTTCACTGAGAGCTTTTCATGGCAGAAATACAATCGGAGCGCTTGCCAGACACTGCCGAGGGGCGACCCCGCTTAGAAAAATTTTCTTCTAATTGAAAAATCTTATTTCTAAAATTTTGATGTTGCTTTGCCCGGGAGTTGAACCCAGCGCATACGGTGTGATAGGCGGAGCACGCTACCATCACACCACGGTGGCCGCCCCTTTTAAAACCCTCTTTAATACCCTTAATTTGATACCCATATCGTACAAACACATTCTAGAGTCACCCCTGATCCACCTTTATGGCGATATCTCGAAAAGGCGTCCACCTATAGAACTAAGGCCCACTACCTTTTAAAATACTCATTAACACCTTTCGTTTGATACCCATATTGTAAAAACACATTCTAGAGTCACCCCTGGTACACCTTTATGCCGATATCTCGAAAAGTCGACCACCAAACAACTACCACCACTCCCTTTTAAAACCTCATTAATACCCTTAATTTGATACCCATATCGTACAAACGCATTCTAGAGTCACCCCTGGTCCACCTTTATGGCGATATCTCGAAAAGGCGTCCACCTATAGAACTAAGCCCCACGCCCTTTTAAAATACTCATTAACACCTTTCGTTTGATACCCATATTGTACAAACGCATTCTAGAGTCACCCCTGGTCCACCTTTGTGCTGATATCTCGAAAAGGCGACCACCTATACAACTACCACCACTCCCTTTTAAAACCCTCATTAATACCTTTAATTTGATACCCATATCGTACAAACACATTCTGGAGTCACCCTGGTCTACCTTAATGGCGATATCTCGAAAAGGCTTCCACCTATAGAACTAAACCCCACGCAATTTTGAAATACTCATTAACACCTTTCGTTTGATACCCATATTGTACAAATGCATTCTAGAGTCACCCCTGGTCCACCTTTATGGCGATATCTCGAAAAGGCGTCCACCTATAGAACTAAGGCCCACTCCCTTTTAAAATGTTCATTAACCCCGTTCATTTGATACCCATATCGTACAAACAAATTCTAGGGTCACCCCTGGTCCACCTTTATGGAGATATCTCGAAACGGCGTCCACCTATGGAACTAAGGATTACTCCCTTTTAAATACTCATTAATACCTTTCATTTGATACCCATATCGTACAAACAAATTCTAGAGTCACCCCTGGTCCACCTTTATGGCGTTATCTCGAAAAGGCGTCCACCTATAGAACTAAGGCCCACTCCCTTTTAAAATACTCATTAACATCTTTCGTTTGATACCCATATTGTAAAAACGCATTCTAGAGTCACCCCACGTACACCTATACAACTACCACCACTCCCTTTTAAAACCCTCATTAATACCTTTAATTTGATACCCATATCGTACAAACACATTCTAGAGTCACCCCTGGTTCACCTTAATGGCGATATCTCGAAAAGGCTTCCACCTATAGAACTAAACCCCGCGCCTTTTTCAAATACTCATTAACACCTTTCGTTTGATACCCATATTGTACAAACGCATTCTAGAGTCACCCCTGGTCCACCTTTATGCCGATATCTCGAAAAGGCGACCACCTATACAACTACCACCACTCCCTTTTAAAAACCCCTCCTTAATACCTTTAATTTGATACCCATATCGACAAACATATTCTAGAGTCATCCCTGCTCCACCATTATGGCGATATCTCGAAAAGGCGTCCACCTATAGAACTAAGCCCCACGCCCTTTTAAAATACTCATTAACACCTTTCGTTTGATACCCATATTGTACAAACACATTCTAGAGTCACCCCTGGTACACCTTTATGCCGATATCTCGAAAAGGCGACCACCTATACAACTACCACCACTCCCTTTTAAAACCCTCATTAATACCCTTAATTTGATACCCGTATCGTACAAACGCATTCTAGAGTCACCCCTGGTTCACCTTTATGGCGATATCTCGAAAAGGCGTCCACCTATAGAACTAAGCCGCGCGCCCTTTTAAAATACTCATTAACACCTTTCGTTTGATACCCATATTGTATAAACGCATTCTAGAGTCACCCCTGGTCCACCTTTATGCCGATATCTCGAAAAGGCGTCCACCTATAGAACTAAGACACACGCCCTTTTAAAATACTCATTAACACCTTTCGTTTGTTACCCATAATGTGCAAACGCATTCTAGAGTCACCCCTGGTCCACCTTTATCCGATATCTCGAAAAGGCGACCAGCTATACAACTACCACCACTCCCTTTTAAAACCCTCATTAATACCTTTAATTTGATACCCATATCGTACAAACACATTCTAGAGTCACCCCTGGTCCACCTTAATGGCTATATCTCGAAAAGGTTTCCACCTATAGAACTAAACCCCCGCCTTTTTGAAATACTCATTAACACCCATATTGTTGTACCCATATTGTACAAACACATTCTAGAGTCACCCCTGGTACACCTTTATGCCGATATCTCGAAAAGGCGACCACCTATACAACTACCACCACTCCCTTTTAAAACCCTCATTAATACCCTTAATTTGATACCCATATAGTACAAACGCATTCTAGAGTCACCCCTGGTTCACCTTTATGGCGATATCTCGAAAAGGCGTCCACCTATAGAACTAAGCCGCACGCCCTTTTAAAATACTCATTAACACCTTTCGTTTGATACCCATATTGTATAAACGCATTCTAGAGTCACCCCTGGTCCACCTTTATGCTGATAACTCGAAAAGGCGACCACCTATACAACTACCACCACTCCCTTTTAAAACCCTCATTAATACCTTTAATTTGCTACCCATATCGTACAAACACATTCTGGAGTCACCCTGGTCCACCTTAATGGCGATATCTCGAAAAGGCTTCCACCTATAGAACTAAACCCCACGCCCTTTTGAAATACTCATTAACACCTTTCGTTTGATACCCATATTGTACAAATGCATTCTAGAGTCACCCCTGGTCCATCTTTATGGCGATATCTCGAAAAGGCGTCCACCTATAGAACTAAGGCCCACTCCCTTTTAAAATGTCCATTAACCCCGTTCATTTGATACTCATATCGTACAAACAAATTCTAGAGTCACCCCTGGTCCACCTTTATGGAGATATCTCGAAACGGCGTCCACCTATGGAACTAAGGATCACTCCCTTTTAAATACTCATTAACACCTTTCATTTGATACCCATGTCGTACAAAAAATTCTAGAGTCACCCCTGGTCCACCTTTATGGCGATATCTCGAAAAGGCGTCCACCTATAGAACTAAGGCCCACTCCCTTTTAAAATACTCATTAACACCTTTCGTTTGATACCCATATTGTAAAAACACATTCTAGGGTCACCCCTGGTACACCTTTATGCCGATATCTCGAAAAAGCGTCCACCTATAGAACTAAGCCCCACGCCCTTTTAAAATACTCATTAACACCCTTCGTCTTGGCGTTGATTGGAGATTTTCAACCAGTTTAAAAAAAAAATGGATCTAAAGAGCTCCATTATTGAGAGAGTTTACCAACGGAAAAAAACAGCGTCCGACAAAGCCATGTCGTGTATGTACCCAAGAAAAAAAAAACGCCGAGAAACGCGTTACTTCTGTCCATTCTGTCCAGACAAGCCACCCCTTTGTGTGGAAAATTGTTTTAAAAACTTCCACAAACAATAATATATTACTTTATTTCTAGTATTTTAGTTAATTTTTCCATTATATTGAATGAATTTTTGCATTATATTGAATGAATTTTTCCATAAAATTTTTTTTTTTTTTTAATAAAAAAAAGCTCACGGAGGCCAAACCCAAAATTTTTTTCTTTTCCCAGAAGCCATTTATCGATACTAACACTACTATAATACGGTTTTACTCGTAGCTACACAAAAAGTGGTAGTTTTGGGTAGTACGAGATAACTCGTAGTTGGCTTCCTGGAAGGGAAATCATACTACGAGTTATCTCGTAGTTGGCAGTCAACGCGTTAATACCTTTAATTTGATACCCATATCGTACAAACACATTCTAGAGTCACCCCTGGTCCACCTTTATGGCGATATATCGAAAAGGGCGTCCACCTATAGAGCTAAGCCCTACGCCCTTTGGAAATACTCACTAACACCTTTCGTTTGATACCCATATTGTACAAACATTCTAGAGTCACCCCTGGCCCACCTTTATGGCGATATCTCGAAAAGGCGTCCACCTATAGAACTAAGGCCCACACCCTTTTAAAATGCTCATTAACCCCTTTCATTTGGTACCCATATCGTACAAACAAATTCTAGGGTCACCCCTGGTCCACCTTATGGCGATATCCCGAAACGGCGTCCACCTATGGAACTAAGGATCACTCCCTTTTAAAATACTCATTAACACCTTTCATTTGATACCCATATCGTACAAACAAATTCTAGAGTCACCCCTGGTCCACCTTTATGCCGATATCTCGAAAAGGCGACCACCTATACAACTAACACCACTCTCTTTTAAAACCCTCATTAATACCTTTAATTTGATACCCATATCGTACAAACATATTCTAGAGTCACCCCTGGCCCACCTTTATGGCGATATCTCGAAAAGGCGTCCACCTATAGAACTAAGGCCCACTCCCTTTTAAAATACTCATTAACACCTTTCGTTTGATACCCATATTGTAAAAAGACATTCTAGAGTCACCCCTGGTACACCTTTATGCCGATATCTCGAAAAGGCGACCACCTATACAACTACCACAACTCCCTTTTACAACCCTCATTAATACCCTTAATTTGATACCCATATCGTACAAACACATTCTAGAGTCACCCCTGGTCCACCTTTATGGCGATATCTCGAAAAGGCGTCCACCTATAGAACTAAGGCCCACTCCCTTTTAAAATACTCATTAACACCTTTCGTTTGATACCCATATTGTAAAAACACATTCTAGAGTCACCCCTGGTACACCCTTATGCCGATATCTCGAAAAGTCGACCACCTATACAACTACCACCACTCCCTTTTAAAACCCTCAATAATACCCTTATTTTGATACCCATATCGTACAAACACATTCTAGAGTCACCCCTGGTCCACCTTTATGGCGATATCTCGAAAAGGCGTCCACCTATAGAACTAAGGCCTACTCGCTTTTAAAATAATCATTAACACCTTTCGTTTGATACCCATATTGTAAAAACACATTCTAGAGTCACCCCTGGTACACCTTTATGCCGATATCTCGAAAAGGCGACCACCTATACAACTACCACCACTCCCTTTTAAAACCCTCATTAATACCCTTAATTTGATACCCATATCGTACAAACACATTCTAGAGTCACCCCTGGTCCACCTTTATGGCGATATCTCGAAAAGGCGTCCACCTATAGAACTAAGGCCCACTCCCTTTTAAAATACTCATTAACACCTTTCGTTTGATACCCATATTGTAAAAACACATTCTAGAGTCACCCATGGTACACCTTTATGCCGATATCTCGAAAAGGCGACCACCTATACAACTACCACCACTCCCTTTTAAAACCCTCATTAATACCCTTAATTTGATACCCATATCGTACAAACACATTCTAGAGTCACCCCTGGTCCACCTTTATGGCAATATATCGAAAAGGCGTCCACCTATAGAACTAAGCCCCACGCCCTTTTGAAATACTCACTAACACCTTTCGTTTGATACCCATATTGTACAAACATTCTAGAGTCACTCCTGGCCCACCTTTATGGCGATATCTCGAAAAGGCGTCCACCTATAGAACTAAGGCCCACACCCTTTTAAAATGCTCATTAACCCCTTTCATTTGATACCCATATCGTACAAACAAATTCTAGGGTCACCCCTGGTCCACCTTATAGCGATATCCCGAAACGGCGTCCACCTATGGAACTAAGGATCACTCCCTTTTAAAATACTCATTAACACCTTTCATTTTATACCCATATCGTACAAACAAATTCTAGAGTCACCCCTGGTCCACCTTTATGGCGATATCCCGAAAAGGCATCCACCTATAGAAATAAGGCCCACTCCCTTTTAAAATACTCATTAACACCTTTCGTTTGATACCCATTTTGTACAAACGCATTCTAGAGTCAACCCTGGTCCACCTTTATGCCGATATCTCGAAAAGGCGACCACCTATACAACTACCACCACTCCTTTTAAAACCGTCTTTAATACCTTTAATTTGATACCCATATCGTACAAACACATTCTAGAGTCACCCCTGCTCCACCTTTATGGCGATATCACGAAAAGGCGTCCACCTATAGAACTAAGCCCTACGCCCTTTTAAAATACTCATTAACACCTTTCGTTTGATACCCATATTGTACAAACACATTCTAGAGTCACCACTGGTCCACCTTTATGGCGATATCTCGAAAAGGCGTCCACCTATAGAACTAAGGCCCACACCCTTTTAAAATGCTCATTAACCCCTTTCATTTGATACCCATATCGTACAAACAAATTCTAGGGTCACCCCTGGTCCACCTTATAGCGATATCCCGAAACGGCGTCCACCTATGGAACTAAGGATCACTCCCTTTTAAAATACTCATTAACACCTTTCATTTTATACCCATATCGTACAAACAAATTCTAGAGTCACCCCTGGTCCACCTTTATGGCGATATCCCGAAAAGGCATCCACCTATAGAAATAAGGCCCACTCCCTTTTAAAATACTCATTAACACCTTTCGTTTGATACCCATATTGTACAAACGCATTCTAGAGTCACCCCTGGTCCACCTTTATGCCGATATCTTGAAAAGGCGACCAGCTATACAACTACCACCACTCCCTTTTAAAACCCTCATTAAAAAAATAAATAAATGTAAGGCGCGATAACCTCCGAAGAGATCTAAGGCCGAGCTTCTCTTCCAATTTGCGTCGTGCTCCTCTTGATTTTTCCCTACAAATTGGCCGGACGGGACCTACATGTTTTATGCCGACTCCGAACGGCATCTGCAAGGCAGATGAGTTTTCACTGAGAGCTTTTCATGGCAGAAATACAATCGGAGCGCTTGCCAGACACTGCCGAGGGGCGACCCCGCTTAGAAAAATTTTCTTCTAATTGAAAAATCTTATTTCTAAAATTTTGATGTTGCTTTGCCCGGGAGTTGAACCCAGGGCATACGGTGTGATAGGCGGAGCACGCTACCATCACACCACGGTGGCCGCCAGATAATTTATTTAATCTTAACAATAATAATATTAATTATAATAATTACAACAATCATCATAATTATTGCATCTATTTTATCAAAAAAACCTTGAGAGATCGAGAAAAAATGTTCACCATTCGAATGCGGATTCGACCCTAAATCATCATCACGATTACCTTTCTCTTTACGATTCTTTTTTAATTACCATTATTTTCTTAATTTTTGATGTAGAAATTGCATTAATTTTACCTATAATCATAATTATAAAATTATCACCCCTGGTCCACCTCTATAACGATATCCAGAAAAGGCGTCCAACCATAGAACTAAGGCCCTCTCCCTTTTAGTATACTCACTAACACCTTTCGTTTGATACCCATATTGTATAAACGCATTCTAGAGTCATCCCTGGTCCACCTTTATGGCGATATCTCGAAAAGGCGTCCACCTATAGAACTAAGGCCCACTCCCTTTTAAAATACTCATTAACACCTTTCGTTTGATACCCATATTGTACAAACGCATTCTAGTCACCCCTGGTCCATCTTTATGCCGATATCTCGAAAAGGCGACCACCTATACAACTACCGCCACTCCCTTTTAAAACCCACAATAATACCTTTAGTTTGATACCCATATCGTACAAATGCATTATAGAGTCACCCCTGGTCCACCTTTATGGCGATATCTCGAAAAGGCGTCCACCTATAGAACTGGGGTCCACTCCCTTTTAAAATGTTCATTAACCCCTTTCATTTGATACCCATATCGTACAAACAAATTCTAGGGTCACCCCTGGTCCACCTTATAGCGATATCCCGAAACGGCGTCCACCTATGGAACTAAGGATCACTCCCTTTTAAAATACTCATTAACACCTTTCATTTTATACCCATATCGTACAAACAAATTCTAGAGTCACCCCTGGTCCACCTTTATGGCGATATCCCGAAAAGGCATCCACCTATAGAAATAAGGCCCACTCCCTTTTAAAATACTCATTAACACCTTTCGTTTGATACCCATTTTGTACAAACGCATTCTAGAGTCAACCCTGGTCCACCTTTATGCCGATATCTCGAAAAGGCGACCACCTATACAACTACCACCACTCCTTTTAAAACCATCTTTAATACCTTTAATTTGATACCCATATCGTACAAACACATTCTAGAGTCACCCCTGCTCCACCTTTATGGCGATATCACGAAAAGGCGTCCACCTATAGAACTAAGCCCTACGCCCTTTTAAAATACTCATTAACACCTTTCGTTTGATACCCATATTGTACAAACACATTCTAGAGTCACCACTGGTCCACCTTTATGGCGATATCTCGAAAAGGCGTCCACCTATAGAACTAAGGCCCACTCCCTTTTAAAATACTCATTAACATCTTTCGCTTGATACCCATATTGTAAAAACGCATTCTAGAGTCACCCCAGGTACACCTTTATGCCGATATCTCGAAAAGGCGACCACCTATACAACTACCACCACTCCCTTTTAAAACCCTCATTAATACCTTTAATTTGATACCCATATCGTACAAACACATTCTAGAGTCACCCCTGGTCCACCTTAATGCGATATCTCCCCCACGCCTTTTTGAAATACTCATTAACACCTTTCGTTTGATACCCATATTGTACAAACGCATTCTAGAGTCACCCCTGGTCCACCTTTATGCCGATATCTCGAAAAAGCGACCACCTATACAACTACCACCACTCCCTTTTAAAACCCTCTTTAATACCTTTAATTTGATACCCATATCGTACAAACACATTCTAGAGTCACCCCTGCTCCACCTTTATGGCGATATCTCGAAAAGGCGTCCACCTATAGAACTAAGGCCCACTCCCTTTTAAAATACTCATTAACACCTTTCGTTTGATACCCATATTGTAAAAACACATTCTAGAGTCACCCCTGGTACACCTTTATGCCGATATCTCGAAAAGGCGACCACCTATATAACTACCACCACTCCCTTTTAAAACCCTCTTTAATACCTTTAATTTGATACCCATATCGTACAAACACATTCTAGAGTCACCCCTGCTCCACCTTTATGGCGATATCTCGAAAAGGCGTCCACCTATAGAATTAAGGCCCACTCCCTTTTAAAATACTCATTAACACCTTTCGTTTGATACCCATATTGTACAAACACATTCTAGAGTCACCCCTGGTCCACCTTTATGGCGATATCTCCAAAAGGCGTCCACCTATAGAACTAAGGCCCACTCCCTTTTAAAATACTCATTAACACCTTTCGTTTGATACCCATATTGTAAAAACACATTCTAGAGTCACCCCTGGTACACCTTTATGCCGATATCTCGAAAAGGCGACCACCTATACAATTACCACCACTCCCTTTTAAAACCCTCATTAATACCCTTAATTTGATACCCATATCATACAAACACATTCTAGAGTCACCCCTGGTCCACCTTTATGGCGATATCTCGAAAAGGCGTCCACCTATAGAACTAAGGCCCACGCCCTTTTAAAATACTCATTAACACCTTTCGTTTGATACCCATATTGTACAAACATTCTAGAGTCACCCCTGGCCCACCTTTATATCGATATATCGAAAAGGCGTCCACCTATAGAACTAAGGCCCACTCCCTTTTAAAATGCTCATTAACCCCTTTCATTTGATACCCATATCGTACAAACAAATTCTAGGGTCACCCCTGGTCCACCTTATGGCGATATCTCGAAACGGCGTCCACCTATGGAACTAAGGATCACTCCCTTTTAAAATACTCATTAACACCTTTCATTTGATACCCATATCGTACAAACAAATTCTAGATCACCCCTCGTCCACCTTTATGCGGATATCTCGAAAGGCGACCACCTATACAACTACCACCACTCTGTTTTAAAACCCTCATTAATACCTTTAATTTGATACCCATATCGTACAAACACATTCTAGAGTCACCCGTGGTCCACCTTTATGGCGATATCTCGAAAAGGCGTCCACCTATAGAACTAAGCCCCACGCCCTTTTAAAATACTCATTAACACCATTCGTTTGATACCCATATTGTACAAACGCATTCTAGAGTCACCCCTGGTCCACCTTTATGCCGATATCTCGAAAAGGCGACCACCTATACAACTATCACCACTCCTTTTTAAAAACCTCATTAATACCTTTAATTTGATACATATATCGTACAAACACGTTCTAGAGTCACCCCTGGTCCACCTTTATGGCGATATCTCGAAAAGGCGTCCACCTATAGAACTAAGCCCCACGCCCTTTTAAAATACTCATTAACACCTTTCGTTTGATACCCATATTGTACAAACACATTCTAGAGTCACCCCTGGTCCACCTTTATAGCGATATATCGAAAAGGCGTCCACCTATAGAACTAAGGCCCACTCCCTTTTAAAATACTCATTAACATCTTTCGTTTAATACCCATATTGTAAAAACGCTTTCTAGAGTCACCCCTGGTACACCTTTATGCCGATATCTCGAAAAGTCGACCACCTATACAACTACCACCACTCCCTTTTAAAACCCTCATTAATACCCTTTATTTGATACCCATATCGTACAAACACATTCTAGAGTCACCCCTGCTCCACCTTTATGGCGATATCTCGAAAAGGCGTCCACCTATAGAACTAAGCCCTACGCCCTTTTTAAAATACTCGTTAACACCTTTCGTTTGATACCCATATTGTACAAACACATTCTAGAGTCACCCCTGGTCCACCTTTATGGCGATATCTCGAAAAGGCGTCCACCTATAGAACTAAGGCCCACTCCCTTTTAAAATACTCATTAACACCTTTCGTTTGATACCCATATTGTAAAAACGCATTCTAGAGTCACCCTTGGTACACCTTTATGCCGATATCTCGAATAGGCGACCACCTATACAACTACTACAACTCCCTTTTAAAACCCTCATTAATACCTTTAATTTGATACCCATATCGTACAAACACATTCTAGAATCACCCCTGCTCCACCTTTATGGCGATATCTCGAAAAGGCGTCCACCTATAGAACTAAGCCCCACGCCCTTTTAAAATACTCATTAACACCTTTCGTTTGATACCCATATTGTACAAACGCATTCTAGAGTCACCCCTGGTCCATCTTTATGCCGATATCTCGAAAAGGCGACCACCTATACAACTACCGCCACTCCCTTTTAAAACCCACAATAATACCTTTAGTTTGATACCCATATCGTACAAATGCATTATAGAGTCACCCCTGGTCCACCTTTATGGCGATATCTCGAAAAGGCGTCCACCTATAGAACTAGGGTCCACTCCCTTTTAAAATGTTCATTAACCCCTTTCATTTGATACCCATATCGTACAAACAAATTCTAGGGTCACCCCTGGTCCACCTTTATGGAGATATCTCGAAACGGCGTCCACCTATGGAACTAAGGATCCCTCCCTTTTAAATACTCATTAACACCTTTCATTTGATACCCATATCGTACAAACAAATTCTAGAGTCAACCCTGATCCACCTTTATGGCGATACCCCTAAATGGCGTCCACCTATGGAACTATGGCCCACTCCCTCATAAAATACTCTTTAATACCTTTTATTTGATACACATGTCATACACACACATTCCAGGATTACCCTCGGTTCATTTTCCTACATGGTTATTTTCCCTTAAGTTGTCACCATAGCTCTCAACTGAGTATGTAATGTTCGGTTACACACGCACTTAACCTTCCTTACTTGTTTTTCTATAAATTTAACCCAGATAACCCTAAAACTTACTCAAGCAAAAACTTTTGATTTTTTTTGGAAATGTCTGTTTAAAACCGCTATAGAAAGAGACTCTGATACTTTTTAAAAAAAAAAATTTTTTTTATTATTTTAGAGGTGTGCTACCCTGCAGTCAAAGCAACTAGTTGTATACTAGAAGAATACTAGTTTGCCAAAAATCCCAACTAGTCTGAGTTCTGTCCTTTTTCCATATTAGCAACTGGTATTTTTAACACGGCGATGTCCTACGAAATATCAATTGCCAGCCTCTGCATCAGCATCATAGCAATTGACAAACTAGTCATTATATACACCAACATCATACCAGATGACATACTAGTCAGCATATCCATCAGACTCATACCAGTTGACACACTAGTCAGTGTATTCAACATCAACATAACATTGGCATACTATTCAGTCTATGCATCATTGTAATAACAGTTGACATACTAGTCGATATTTGCATCAGCATCCTACTATTTAATATACTAGTCTCAGTTGGGTTGAAAATTACTTGAAAATTGATAAATTAGCTCATATTTATGTTATTCATTATATTTCATATATATAAAAGGTATGTATATATATACATATGTATATAACTTTAAAATTTATCACTTCAATACATTATACTTTGGAATAAATTTTAATAAAAATACGTACATATATATGAAAACTAAAAAGCAACGGAATAACACATGAATGTGACGCAATCTCAAGACGCAAGGCTAAGTTTATGGCCAGAACATTCCCACATTAAATCCCTCAAGCCAAGAGAACTGCTAGGGTTCATCATGGAAGTCGGATGGGATGAGGTACTGACCAATGGCCGCAGTGCAATCCTTAATAAATTATCTATATATCTAACGGAGAAGGAACGAACCAGTAGTGGTTGACAGTGTCAAAACAGGCCAAACTGCACTAGCGCCGTCCTGTTATGAGGGTTAATGGAGTTAAGAATGGTGGTAGTGATATGCACTTTACGGAAGTCATGCTGATGGCTGGATAACCGAAAAATTGCATTTAATTGAGGGAATCCTAACGGCTTTAAGGGTTTTCGTTACTGACTAAAGGGGTAATATCGGTAGATACTGGCTGGGTTTCCGGTCTTTTTCTGTTATTCTGGAAAGACATAGGCTTTTAACGACAAGTAGAAAAAATATCCTAGGCTACTGATGCCCTCATGGTCAAGGTGTTTTGGCATCGGTATAGGTCTTCCGTCTGGGACTATTGGTATGGAAGGCTTGGCCGTTTCAATAACTTGTATAACCTCTGTTGAGGTAACGGTGAGGGTTGAGGAGTCAATTAACTACTCATACACTAACTAGTATGAATAAACCCACAAAATTCTAGTCAATGAACTAGAATGTTTGCTAACTACTTTGGCTTTTGACTGCAGGGTATATATAGGACATTAGGAATATAAGGGATAAAAACATATTTTTATTTATTGGAATGGAAGTTTACAAAACACTTGGCATGTACTCCAATATTGCATTTTACACATCTTGTAGTGGTTTTTTGATGGCAATATCCACATCGGGTTTGTTTTTCCTGTGGCTCTATAAGATGATCGATACGGTAATAGCGAATCTCGGCTTCTTTGGAGCAACTTGTATGGGCTTTTTGGTAGGTTGATTGCTTTCGATGATAGTCAGCAGCATGGTAGCCACTGCACGCCTTAAGCTCAGTTGGTCAAAACTTCCGCCCCGTTCGCGATGTATGATCCAAGCGTTTTGGAGCGCCATATCAATGCAGTGGGCCAGCAAAGGCAGGTGCCATTTTTTGCCCCTGATTGAAGTCCTATACAAGCTTATATTTTGGTTAGAACGGTCCACTCCTCTCATGTTAGAGTTATACATGTAAATCAAATGCGGTTGTTCAACATATATAACGGTATATTATCGTGCGACTCATCGGATGAGCTGTGATGCCCGGCTGCACAGGGGCGGATCCAGCACGATTTGGGAGGGGCGGGCGATTTAAGTCAACTTTTTAAGATAAAGTGACCTTAAAATTTTTCATACAAACACACATACATATCTACACTCATCTACAAAGGGCATCATCACTCAGATTTTTTCAGTTTTTACTAAGTTTTGCTTCGACCTTCATTATTTTCTATATTTTTATAAAAATATGTATTATTATATAACACCAACAATCCAAATATACACTTAAGACTTTTTAGAAAATTCCGCGAATTTTCATGCAAATTTTTAGCTTTCAGTAAGAATTTTTAGAATTTATCCCTCAGATGGGGTTTTGGATGAACGTTTGCGGGCAATCAAAGAGAGATTTTTGAGATACATACTTATGTACATACATACAGTGTTGTGTTTTTAATATGATTCAGAAATTATATCCTTTCGAATTTATAAGAAATCCATAACTTAAAAAAAGGTGCGCATTCAAATTCGAAATATATATTTCAAATTTGGTGACAGATTTTTTGACATAGCAAATTATTTTAAAAAGCCTACCTACATAACATTGATTGTGAATATGACCATAGTTTTTTGGGTATTTTAATGTAGAGAAGGATTTTTATTAGTCCTTTTAAATTGATGTACAGCTTATAGCTGTTAAAAATTTGAATTAAAAATGCACCTAATTAATTGTATCTTGACTTTAACGGAACAGTTGAATGTATAATTTTGGTGCGGTCTTGCTACACAAAGTTTGTGGCCATCTTCTGTGTGGAAGTGTAGCATAAAAGTAAAATCCCTATTGACCGCTTTTTGAAAATTCTCAACGAGAACACTGTTCATAGCAGATTCGAAGAACGGTACTTTTGACCTAGCGGCTACAGTTACCACTTCGATCCATTTTTACAAAACTGGTGCTTTTTTTAGGTTTGGTCTGACGGCCACTTTTCCTCCAGTCTGGTTCTTTGTACGGAAGTGAGAGCAAAAGTGATAAAAAATAAATTTGTTTGCGCCACTAAAATATATACTTCAAACAAGACCGATTAACAAAATTATAGATTTTTCTCCAAGATATCATATTGCAATGTATATTCAGGCGGCTTTTTGGCCGAAGTGTGAGCCAATATCAAAACTATGAAATAAAATATTTATTTTTATGGGTGTATATCTTTTTTCATAGTAGGACAATAGGATCACTTAGCACACGTTCTCAGATTTTTAGCACCAAGAAATAATTATCACAGCATTTTAAGACGGAGCCAGACATTGCTAAATTGACAAATAAACGACTGAATAAGCAGGCCTGAACCGTGATAAAAAATTAATAAAAACAAATATATACTTGGCGCCATTTATCTCAGAAAATATTTAGGCTGAGTTTCTCTTCAAGTTTGCATCTTGCCCCTTTATATTTTTTCCTACAAATATACGGGACGGGGCTTTAATTTTGTATGCCGAATCCGAACGGCACCTGGAAGGCAGATGAATTTTCACTGAGAAGGTTTCTAATAGCGGAAACTTTTCGGAGTGTTTGCCAAACCACTGTCGAGGGCGACCCCGCTTAGAAATGCTTTTTTGTAATTGAATGAACTTTTTTCTTAAATTTTGATGTTGTTTTTGCGCGGTCCTTGAACCCAGCACCCTCGGTGTGCTAGGCGGAGTACGCTAACACTACACCACGGTGCCGCCAGAGTCTTGAACCAGCAAAAGCAATAAGTTAAGCTTAAATTCCGGTTAAATAATTATAAGATGAAAATAACAAGTGTTCACTTTCCCTGCAAAAATCGTTGGATCATGTGGTCCACTGGAGTACTTACCATTATACTCCACTGTAATGCAGCAATGGACCAACTCATGTTTCTACACGAACATATTGTAAGCCGATCATTGCTCGTTTTTTACGATTGTCATCACTACACGATGTTTATTGGACTGTGGGTACTCCATGGATTACTCTGATGTAATGCGGAGCTGGAGTATATGGTCCGGTCCTAGGACATCGCAATGTTAATTGGACCATATTTTTTGTATGAATTGCGATTAATTTTGGAGCACTCGGTTGGTCCATAGCGAGTATTCCATACATGCATGCATGGAGTACTCGCGATTTTGCAGGGTTGTTTTGGGAAAACTCTCATTTTTTATTGATCTTGATGAGAAGGTTTATGTTTCATGAAAAATTTACGCTTATTGTGAACCCTAAACAACCTGTCCGTTTTTTCGGGTCGTGTCTTGAAAGCTCTTATACAGGGTTTGAAACGTTATAAATGTGTCAATTAGGCTAATTCACGACTATTTTTATTAGTTATCTTAGCTGAAAAACATTGTTCATAAAGTGCGAGCCCTCGACTTTCAAAGAATTTCTGCTGCATTAACCGAATTTCGGACCGGAGGAAAATAGGTTCGATCAACTACTAAAAGCTGCCCAAAGAACTATAGGTTGACTTAATTTTACATATTTTTTTATCTTTATGTAGAATTATGTATAGTATAAGTCAGAGCGTGCCACAATTCCCAAAATAATGGAGATTTCCTGGCATGAATGTATTACTGCTGCCAAATAGTAACACATTAACGCGATGTAGGGACTGAAATTCGCGAAGGCCTATATAAATAATTTTTTTGTGACATTTTTTTTCGATCGCGGGTTCGAATCGAGCTCAAGGCCTAACAATAATTTTTTATCATTATTACTGTTATGATAAATTTTTTCTTAATTGAAAAAATTTTTAAATTAGAATAGAAGAAAGAAACAATTTAGACAACTGCCAAAGCTCGTTGTATAGATCCATTTCGGGAACTGCTAAATTCCTTCATCGGCAACGTTTAGACGCCGCTGCTATAACCATTCAGCCATCACAGCGGTTTTTTGTTTGTCTTCATTAATCCTACTTCTATTCTGGTTCGTGCCAATTGATATTCACAACACTGCGACATCTGTTGCAGAATGGATGTGAAAATTGGACTTGTTTGATGGCAATGCTGCCATAGTGTCATATTTTATTGACACTTTTTTCCCCGTGCTCTGGGATGTATTAACAATTTTTGTTGTTATATCGGCCTACTGATTTTAAGATCGCGGGTTCGAATCGAGCTCAAGGCCTAACAATAATTTTTTATAAATTTTTTTTCAAAAGAAATTTTTGTCCAGAATAAAGATGTGGTGCGGCAACCGTGATCATGAAATTGTGGCCAAGGCTGCCAAATTTCAGCGAAAAGTACGCAATTCTTTCTTCAAGTACCAGAATGGTACATATTTTCTGCTGATTTTACCCACACCGAAACAATTGGAAATTGGAAACGAATATATAGCTAAACTATCCATTTCATAAAATATTTCAACCGCGGTAAATTAAATTGCTGATCTTGGGGGGGGATGGGGAGATTAGGACGATCTTATAGATTATACATACATAAAAGCCTAACATTTTAAAATTTTATATGTAAATAAAAAACTTTTGTAATTTTCATAAGTTCCAGATCAGAGCGGGGAAGGCGATTCCAGTGAGTAGCCTTTAGGCTTGGCGACCATATCGGGGACGCGTAGCATACAATCGGCTGGCCAATTGCTTTGTAAGTGGTAATGAGAATTTCTTTATCTTTACCCCAAATACTTCCGGCAAGAAATTTGAGGATTTTATTACAGCTCTGGATTTTCGGTACAATTGCGCCTCCATGCTCTCCAAAATGTAGATCCTGAACTTACGTCCCGCCCAAGATTTTGGGATGTCAGACAGTCGGTAGCGTGGTGCCATCACTGTGGATGTCCAATATGGTCGACATTTGAGCGTCCATGTTGTAAATAAGGTCGCCGATGACTTAGTCGGTGACAATGTCAGGTTTCGCGAGGCGAAGGATCTGGAGAGATCAGGGAGATAGCTGTTTATTTTTTTACAAGGCTCATCGATCTGTGGGCCTGTGCCTGTAGCCATTATTGTGCAATCATCGGCATAGGAAACGATAGTAACTCCTTCTGATGGTGAAGGTAAATTTGATATGTAGAAGTTAAACAAAAGTGAGAATAGGACCCCACCCTGTGGCACTGTAGCTTGTTAATTCTTCTTGGTTTTGATGCTACATTCCTGAACTGCACCGATGCTTGCCGACCAGACAGGTAACTTGTGGTCCACCTTTTAAGACTTGGGAGCAAGGGAAGACCCTTCCTGGTCTTGCAGTAACGTGCCATGGTTGACCGTATCAAAAACTTTTGACAGGTCTAACGCAACGAGTACTGTCCTATGGTGGGGGTTTTGATTTCATCCGCAATTTATATGAGTACTAATGGAATTTAGCGCGGTGGTTGTGCTGTGTAATTTTCTGAAGCCATGCTGATGATTGGCTAGTTGCAAATTTGCAATTAAGTAGTTTGCTTTAGTAGCGGGACCACGTTGGTCATTTTCCGTTTTTCGGGGATGACAAATGTGGAAAGGGACAAGTTGAAGACATGTGCTTGTTGCGAACACATACATCAGTATATCAAATACGACTCTGCAGCTATTTCATTCTTTCATTGTCTTCAATTTCTTAATGCCATATTTAAACTGCAATTTCCATTATCTGTTTGTATGCGAATTTTTCCGGTAAAAGAATACAAAGTGTAAGATATTTATTATACTTTGAATAGACAAATAAATGAGTATTATAATTTATTTACAGTGAAATAAACGCTCAAGCAATTATACAAATTAATTAAAGAAGTTGTTCATTTCTTTGTGGAAACCAGCAAGAATTATCGTATACCAAACAATTTTATTTCAACTTTTCTGGTAGTTGCTGTGATCCCTATTGCAGGAAATAGCAAACTTTTTTGACACGAAAAACTCAGCAAAATTTAACAACGCGTGCAATCAACGCCGAAAATGCAAGCAAACTCTGATGAAAATGAGTTAAATGAAACCATTACTACATCTACCGAGCTTGAGAAATCACTGAAAAAAGCTGTTCAGGATCTTACCGTGCGCATTATTATCTTGGAAATGAAACCAATATCGGCATGCCTATCGACTCCACCGCGTGGTACCATTTATACAATGGCAACATCGACTTACACAATGAATTCAGTTAGTTTCTTACATCTTTTAATGAATCTACAATAGCGTACGGATATTCTGTGTTATACTATTTTCACACACATGGCTTATTGAATAATAAAGGCAGTTTTCTACATTAAGATGCTTATTGAGCTCAATCTTCCATACAAGATTCGAATCTATAATTATTTCATTAGTGACCAATCGAATGCCTAATGAAATCAAAAGCCCAATGCAACTCTGTTAGGAGCGTTCAGTGTCTTAGTTTTTGGTGTGTTCAGTGCTTAAAAATGTCATTTGTTAAAGTAAATGTCATTTTCTGTCATAGAGCATTTCATTTTATGCGCTTGACATTTTCTCCTTCAAACTAATCGAGCAGCTACTTATATGTGAAAGCAAAAAATTTACGATTTCCTTAGAGGGTGAAATGAGATCATTAAGTTTCTGTGAAAACAGTATTAGAGAATAAACTACGCTTACAAAAATGCAAAAGTGCAGCACGGGAAGATGTAGAATGTTTATTGATTCATCCACGCAACGTTTCCGAAGTGGTTGAGCACCTAAAGTTTCGTTTTGGGCATTCAGAGTTTCTGGTGAGAAGCCAATTGATGAAGGTAAAAGATATATTACCTATACCAGAAAATCGCCTGGAGAGGATGGAATCGTTCGCGTCTAGTGTAAAGAATTTAACAGTATTTCTTAAGACAACAAGCGCTGAGCAGCATTGGCAAAATCCAACGCTATTGGAAGAGTTGATTGTCAAAATGCCGATGACCAAAAGAATTGGATGGACATCCTACTCCATGTAGATTCGTCCGTATTTTACATTAGAACATTTCGAAGAATGGGTGAGCCGATATGCCAAGGCTATAGCTAAAGCTACGATGTACTCGTTGACTCCTACATCACGTTTACCTTCAAAGCCAGTACTTACCGTAAACGAACCACGCAATAGTAACGAAGAGACAAAGCAGTGCGTAGAATGTCCAGAGTATCATCATACACTTCACAAAATGTCGTTCGTATTTGGATAAAGATGTAAAACAGAGGTGGGAAATTGTTAAAACCCATAAAATGTGTTTCTCTTGTCTTGCAAAGGGCCACAGTATGTACCAGTGTAAGAAGAAGCTTACATCCGCGGTGGACGGTTGCAGAAAATCGCACCACTCGACTCTGCATTAAGCTAACATGCATGCCAAATATGCTACCTGAAAGCGCAGACTGTTCCTAGTCTTGATTTACCAATGCAAACTGTAACATTTCTGAATTACATCCAAAGTCTCGGCAACTTAAAAATCTCCCAATTGCAGACTACACTGATGCAGAGCCAATAGTCTTGATAGGGTTGGATAATTGTCAATTAACAGCCAGTTTAAAGAGTATCCAATGCGAAGATTCAATTGTTGAATTAAAGGCAGCACTAGGTTGGTTAATTTCTGGTAAAAAAAGCCACGAATGTAAACAAACAGCAGAACGGGTGTCAACAATTTTACACGCATCAGCGAGGGATGATATACATGGGTTGATTGCCGATTATTTTACAACCGAGAATTTTGGGGTTACCATGACCAAACCAATTGTTGAATCTAAATACGTCGTCAGAGCTAGACGAATTCTGAGCGAAACGACTAAAAAGATTGGGAGCAAACATGAGTGAGGTTTATTGAGGAAATCTGACGACGGGCACTTACCGGATAGTTTTGACGTGGCTCATAACCGGTTCCAGTCACTTGAGAGAAAAATGATGAACGATGTATAATTCACCAAAGCGTACAAAACTGCTATGCCAACTTTTATAAAAAGCGGATACGCCAGGAAATTAGAGCCGGAAGAGTTGAAGATTAAGACAAATATAAATTGGTACATGCCGCACTTTGCCATTTTTAATGTAAATAAACCAGGTAAGCTTCGAATAGTTTTTGATGCAGCAACCGCTTTAAACCGAGTGTCCATGAACTCATTTTTTCTCAAAGGCCCAGATGAAGTGCAACCATTGGTAAAAATATTCTTACAGTTTAGAGAGGGTTTTATAAGCACATTTGTCGATATAAAAGAAATGTTTTTACAGGTTGGTATAAGACAACAGGACCAAAACGCACAACGTTTTTTGTGGATATACGACAATAACGACCCGGTAGAAATATATGTTATGACGTCCATGATATTTGAAGCCACATGTTCTCCGTGTATAGCACAACACGTTAAGAACAGAAATGCTGAGGAAGTCGCTAGCGATCGACCGGAAGTGACAAAGGCCATAACTGACAATTATTATGTGGATGATTTTGTTTGTAGCTTTGGAAGTGAGCACGAAGCGTTGGATATAGGACAAGCTGTATTAGATACTCATTTCAAAGCCGGACTCGTTTTAAGAAATTTTACTTCAAACTAACAAAGTGTTCAAAACTATCTGAACAAGAGCATTCAACAAATGCGGTAGTTAAAATGAATGCAGGCAGTCAGGTAGATATAGTGTTGTGACAGCGAAGCTGACGCATTTGTGTTTCAACTGACGCTACATTGAGTCGACCCTCTAATACTTGCGGGTGAAAAATGTTTAACGAAGCGACAATTTCTAAGCTTGGTGATGTCTATTTATATTACATTTGGTATGCAAGCCGTCATTATGGTGTATGGGAAAATATTATATTATATATTGCATACTGACGAATTGTTTATGCCGAGAATGTTAAAATTAAGTTTGTTTTGGCAAAAACCAGATGTGCACCCGTAAAATTGCTATAAGTACCACGCTTAGAGCTATAAGCTGTTGTCTTGGGTTCACGATTAAAAAACACGGTAATTGGAAGCCGCTCCATCAAGCCTGTCATAATTATTTTGCGGACGGATTCCAATACGGTTTTGTTGTGGATTAAGTCTGATCATCGACAATACAAACCTTTCGTCGCACATCGAGTGAGTGAGTACTAGACGAAATACACATAAACGAATGGCATTGGTGTTCACCACATCTGAATGCGGCCGATGAGGCAACAAGAGCAGCCTACCCATTACGGGACCATATGAACACACGATGGACTCAGGGTCCGGACTTCTTGCTCGAGCGGGAGGAGCTGTGGCCAGTTTTTGAAATCTCCATCACCGACGAAAATAACGATGGGGAGAAAAGAAAGTACTTGCTTGTTATCCCTACGGAAACGGTAATCGATCTAAAGCGCTTCTCAGACTATTTACGGCTGCAACGAACGATGGCTTGAGTGATACGATTCATTACCAATGCTAAAAATAAATGCAATGGAGCGAAATAGCATTCTGGAAAACTTACCTCATCTGAGTTACAAGGGGCACAGCTGCGATTGTGTCAAATTGTGCAAAGAAATGCGTTCCCCAACGGAATTCAACAACTAAAGAATAATAAGGATATTCTTAAAAACAGTGACATATACAAACTTACGCCTTAGATTAACGAAGATGGTGTGTTATGCGTTCAAAGGAGGCTCGATTACACAACTGCGCGCACTAAGAATACAAGAAGACCTATTATATTGTTATACCGTCACGATTTCAACGAATTAGTCGTTCAGTGGTACCACCAACGATTGTAAGAATAAAAACAACGAGATTGTCATAAGCGAAATTCGGAAAACATATTGGGTTCCGTATTTGCGTGCAGCGGTTAAGCGCGCTCAGTCTATGTGTCAGCAATTTAAAAATTCCAGAGCGATTCCGAGGCCTCCGCTGATGGGACAATTACCAATTGATCGAGTAACGCCATATGTAAGGCCATTTACATATACCGGGCTAGACTATTTCGGCCCAATCGTGGTAACAATTGGTAGACGAACGGAGAAGCGGTGGGCAGCTTAATTTACGTGCCTTACCATACGCGCTACACACATCGAGCTTGCGCTTGACCTTTCCACCGATGCTTGCATCCTGTGCATATGGAATTTTGTTAATCGTCGTGGCGTGTTGCGAACACATCCATAAGTATATCAAATACGACTCTGCAGTTATTTCATTCTTTCATTGTCTTCAATTTCCTAATGCCACATTTAAATTGTTAATTCCATTATCTGTGCACAGTGCTAGATAATTAAATCCCTCTTTGCCTAGGGTTTTAAGCATCGCCGTCTGGCGCACTGCTTTAGATGGTTTAGCATTAACGATGGCATTCTCAACCTCTTTGACGTTGATGGTAATTAGGGACGCGCTGTATTTATGTTTGCGTGCGCGTCAAAAGCATATAGAATTATTATGTACCTAAATGAATAAAGGAATAGCAACAAAAAAGGCAATACTTAGAGACCAATTTCAAAGCGAGCAGCAGGCATTCATGTGGCTGACTGGTTAAAGGCATTTGCCTTTGCACTAGTATAAAGTATGAATGTTTGAGATTTCGAGTTCAGTACTCAGCTCCCGAGAAGCTAGCTGATGAAGATGTGAGTTTCAGGAACATGTCCTAGTAACCATCGCCGTTTGTAAACTTTGCAATTTTTCTATAATATCAATAACAAAAAGAATTTTAAAAGCAATACGAGCATGTTTCGCTTATTAAATGCAAACAAAAGAATTTTAGAGTAAAAGCCCTTCGTAGAAAGAAAAACATAAATATCAAATATAACAATTAAAATCTCATGATCACACTATTTGTAATTAGGCTATAACTTTCATGAATAGCCCGATGTAATGCGCTAGTACAAATCTAAATGTTCTTAGTCTTCTTCGCTTTTCTACCATTTTACTCATTTTCTCCCATCCTCTCTTCCGTTTTAATCCATAAACAATAACCAGACTTTCAGTTCATTTCGATAACAAAACACTCGTAAAAGTTACAACCTGTTTATTTATAGCATAACCACAACCACTGTAAGCTATTTCACTTTTTGTTATGAAGAGAGTATGGGCATTTTACCTTGTAATTAAAAAATGTGCTACCGCTTCTTGGAGGCTCTTTAATCGCCACAAGCTTACCGTCAATGGCACCAACGCAATTTGTAGTCCTTAGCTACTGCGGACATGGTTTTTGGCTCTTCAAAGCTGTGCATATAGCTTGACAGACGTGGGATATTATAGTGCCAAAATGTTGCTTACTGACTCTGTAGCAGGAGGCTATATGTCGACCCAAATCGCCTGTTGCTAAGTACCCATTGATATCATTAACTTCATGAAAGAGACTTAACAGTTAATAACTTTTTACTCTAAAATCATTGCCAATTTTCTTTTTCCGATATGTAGTCCTATGGTCTATTGTTTCGCTTCCTCCGTAAATGTGGAAGTAGTTCTTCATACCAGATGTCAAACATTTGTGGACTCATCCGGAAATTCTCATTAAAAAGGTAGGTGAGTGTCGTAAGTCCTCAAAATCTGCATCGAACCCCCTTCTAATTTCTCTCAAGGGGGTAGGAGCTTACACGGTACCTTGGTGATTTGTGACGAACACAATGACTCTTCATTAGTTCATCGCCAGGCATTAAAAGTCCTATATTCAATGTTGTAATTAAATCTTCCCTGAAGCTAAATGAAAAGTAATATAAGTAATTACAACTAAGGGTACCTTACTGGATGACGATGCAAAACCTAACTGCGTTGATGGCGGTATCAAAAGACGCGTTTTGACGTTCGTTCTAATAGTCAGAAAACGCAAATAAAATGTTTTGATTGTGCCAAGAAATATTTGTAAAAAATCAATAAAAGTACCCTAAACCAATCCCACACAGCTTGCGCTGTCCATACACAAATAGACCGAAGCAAATGTGTAACTTAAATTAGGCAGTGCACCGCCACCTAGGAAATGAACTAATATAAACACAGAATAGGTGTTTACATTTTACCAATGAGCCATATTGATATTATGCAAATGTATATTTAACAATTTAAAGTAAATGCTGAAGAATCTTCCTCTGCTTGAACTTCTTTTTCTTTTCAGCTCCTGAAGTTGTTTTTTTACTTCGCGAACGTTTCACTTATTAATTTTCTCATTAATTTTCACAATTTAAGATTACTTCCTGACACTTTTTTATACTCAGTTGAGCAGAGCTCACAGAGTATATTAAGTTTGATTGGATAACGGTTGGTTGTACATATATAAAGGAATCGAGATAGATATAGACTTCCATATATCAAAATAATCAGGATCGAAAAAAAATTTGATTGAGCCATGTCCGTCCGTCCGTCCGTCCGTTAACACGATAACTTGAGTAAATTTTGAGGTATCTTGATGAAATTTGGTATGTAGATTCCTGAGCACTCATCTCAGATCGCTATTTAAAATGAACGATATCGGACTATAACCACGCCCACTTTTTCGATATCGAAAATTTCGAAAAACCGAAAAAGTGCGATAATTCATTATAAAAGACAGATAAAGCGACTAAACTTGGTAGATGGGTTGAACTTATGACGCAGAATAGAAAATTAGTACAATTTTGGACAATGGGCGTGGCACCGCCCACTTTCAAAAGAAGGTAATTTAAAACTTTTGCAAGCTGTAATTTGGCAGTCGTTGAAGATATCATTATGAAATTTGGCAGGAGCGTTACTCCTATTACTATATGTACTTACTTACTTACTTAATTGGCGCTTAACCGTCTAAACGGTTATGGCCGTCCAACAAGGCGCGCCAGTCGCTCCTTCGCTCCGCCAACCGGCGCCAATTGGTCACACCAAGGGAGTTTAAATCGTTTTCCACCTGGTCCTACCAACGGAGTGGGGGCCGCCCTCTACCTCTGCTTCCATAGGCGGGTTCCGATAGAAACACTTTCTTGGCCGGAGCATCATCTTTCATTCGCATAACATGGCCTAGCCAGCGCAGCCGCTGCGTTTTAATTCGCTGGACTATGTTGATGTCTGCGTATAGCTCGTACAGCTCATCATTAAATCTTCTTCGGTACTCGCCATCGCCAACGCGTAGAGGTCCATAAATCTTTCGAAAAACTTTTCTCTCGAACACTCCCAAAGCCGCTTCATCTGCTGTTGTCATGGTCCATGCTTCTGCCCCATATAGCAGGACGGGTACGATAAGTGACTTGTAGAATATGATTTTCGTTCGCCGAGAGAGGACTTTACTTTTCAATTGCCTACCTAGTCCAAAGTAGCATTTATTGGCAAGATTGATTCTTCGCTGAATTTCAGTGCTGATGTTGTTGCTAGTGTTGATGCTGGTTCCCAAATAAACGAAGTCTTTTACTATTTCGAAATTATGGCTGCCAACAGTAGCGTGGTTGCCAAGGCGCATATGCGCTGACTCTTTGCTCGATGACAGCAGGTACTTCGTTTGTCCTCATTCACCATCAAACCCATCTTTACCACTTCTTTTTCCAGCTTGGAGTAAGCAGAACTAACGGCGCGGGTTTTAAGGCCGATGATATCAATGTCATCAGCATATGCCAGTAATTGCACGCTTTTATAGTATATTGTTCCAGTGCGGTTAAGTTCTGCAGCTAGTATAATTTTCTCCAGCATCAAATTAAAGAAATCGCACGATAGGGGGTCACCCTGTCTGAAACCTCGTTTAGTTTCGAACGGCTCGGAGAGGTCCTTCCCAATTCTGACTGAGCTGATGGTGTTGCTCAACGTCATTTTGCACAGCCGTATAAGTTTTGCGGGGAAACCAAATTCAGACATAGCGGCATATAGGCAGCTCCTTTTCGTGCTGTCGAAGGCGGCTTTAAAGTCGACGAAGAGGTGATGTGTGTCGATTCTCTTTTCACGGGTTTTTTCCATTGTGAAAATCTGGTCGATGGTAGATTTACCAGGTCTGAAGCCGCACTCATAAGGTCCAGTCAGCCGGTTCACGGTGGGCTTCAATCTTTCGCACAATACACTTGAAAGGACCTTATATGCGATATTAAGAAGGCTGATTCCACGATAGTTGGTGCATTTGGCAGTATCCCCCTTCTTGTGGACTGGGCAAAGAACACTTAGATTCCAACCGTCGGGCATGCTTTCGTCCGCCCATATTTTGCTAAGAAGCTGCTGCATGCGCCTTACCAACTCCTCGCCGCCGAACTTGAATAGCTCCGCAGGCAATCCATCAACGCCCACGGCCTTGTTGTTTTTCAATCTGGTTATTGCTATTCTAACTTCGTCATAATCGGGCGGGGGGACATATATTCCATCATCATCGATTGCGGGATCGGGTTCTTCATCTCTGCGCGGTGAATTGCTGCCTCCATTTAGGAGAGCAGAGAAGTGTTCCCTCCATAATCTAAGCACTCTGTGGACATCAGTTACAAGGTCGCCGTTTTCATTCCTACAGGAGTTTGCCCCGGTCTTAATACCTTCCGTCTGTCGCCGTATTTTTTGGTAGAATTTTCGGGCGTTATTCCTGGTGGCTAGCAGCTCAAGCTCCTCGCACTCACGCCTTTCTGCTTCTGCTTTTTTCTTCCAGAAAAGGCGTCTCTCTTCCCTTTTCAACTCACGATAGCGTTCACACACTCCTCTTGTCGCGCTCGCTTTTAACGTAGCCCTGTAGGCAGCGTCTTTTCTTTCGGTTGCAACGCGGCATTCTTCATCATACCAGTTGTTTTTTCGTGGCCGCCGGTAACCAATTTTTTCCTCGGCGGCAGTATGAAGCGCTTTGGAGATATGCTCCCACTGCTCCTGTATTCCTTCAGGATGAGTTGTGCCCTCAGAGAGCAGGTGTGGGAGTCGAGTTGCGAAATCATTGGCAGTCTGTTGTGATTGAAGCTTTTCAACGTCTAGCTTTCCTTGTGTTTTTTGTTCCTTGTTTTTAGCCGCGTTGAGGCGGGTGCGTATTTTGGCTGCAACGAGATAATGGTCCGAATCGATGTTAGGTCCTCGGATCGTTCGCACATCTAAAACACTGGAGGTATGCCGTCCGTCTATCACAACGTGATCGATCTGATTGCGAGTATTTCGATCAGGAGACAGCCATGTAGCTTGATGTATTTTTTTATGCATGAACCTCGTGCTTGATATGACCATGTTTCGAGCAACGGCAAAGTCAATCAGCCTCAGTCCGTTATGCGGCAGTTACCCACCGACGTGTGCCGTACGTAAGGACGTTTGTCGTACGAAGCACGTTTGACCGAACTCTCAAGCCCGTAGGAATCAATGTGTGCGTCTGTGTACATGTACATAACATATTTGTGTGTGTATTGTTTACAGATAAGCACTGTTGCCATTGACCATTTTGCATGTATGCTTATGGAAACATCAACTTTTTCCAATTTAATTTTTGATATTGTAAAAGGCCGGAATACATATTAAATAAGTATAAATAGATTAAATATTTATAATCAGCACTTTTACATAATTATTTCGAATTATTTCCACAATTTTTCAAACTTTAATTAGGCGTTTTTGCATAAAATTGCAAACGGTCAAAAATTAGCGCACAAAAGTTTACTAGGCAACTCTGTCTAGTGAGAGAGCGATCAGCTGACACGTTCTTACGGAAAAAATCAAAATTGTTTTGATTTCTACGTTCCGGGCTACGTACGTACGGGCGTTGCACGTCGGTAAGTTTTCGTTTACATTGCACACTCATAAGATAGGTCGTGTCAGCTGACACGTTTTTTCTACGTACGTTCGTGGGTAACTGCCGCATTAGGAGAAGTTTCATTGTGTAGGCTGAACTTTCCGACTGTAGGGCCAAAAACACCTTCTTTGCCCACCCTGGCGTTAAAGTCGCCAAGCGCGAGTTTTATATCATGACGGGGGTAGCGCTCGTATGTGCGTTCTAATTGTTCATAAAAAGTGTCTTTCACCTCATCGTCTTTCTCCTCTGTCGGCGCATGGGCGCAGATGATTGATATATTAAAAAATTTTGCTTTTATTCGAATAGCGGCGAGACGCTCGTCCACAGGCGTGAAAGCCAGCACTTGGCGACAAAGTCTCTCTCCCACCACGAATCCGACGCCGAAACTGCGCTTATTCGCATGGCCACTCCAATATATGTCACAATTTTTGATCTTCTTTCTTCCTTGCTTCGTCCAACGCATTTCTTGGATGGCGGTGATGTCAGATTTTGCTTTGACGAGGACATCAACCAGCCGGGATTCTGCGCCAATCCCATTCAGGGAGCGGACGTTCCAGGTGCATGCCCTCAATTCATTGTCCTTCAAACGTTTGCCATGGTCGTCATCAATAGAGAGTGTATTTATCCGAGGCTTGTTGTTATATTTCATTGGAGTATGGTTTTACGTGGCGGGTCCCAAGCCCAGCGCACAACCCGCTCAGCTGGGGTGAAAATATTACTTGGCACGTTTATATAGCGACCCGCTTGCTCCAAGACAGATAAATGCAATGGAGCGAAATAGCATTCTGGAAAACTTACCTCATCTGAGTTACAAGGGGCACAGCTGCGATTGTGTCAAATTGTGCAAAGAAATGCGTTCCCCAACGGAATTCAACAACTAAAGAATAATAAGGATATTCTTAAAAACAGTGACATATACAAACTTACGCCTTAGATTAACGAAGATGGTGTGTTATGCGTTCAAAGGAGGCTCGATTACACAACTGCGCGCACTAAGAATACAAGAAGACCTATTATATTGTTATACCGTCACGATTTCAACGAATTAGTCGTTCAGTGGTACCACCAACGATTGTAAGAATAAAAACAACGAGATTGTCATAAGCGAAATTCGGAAAACATATTGGGTTCCGTATTTGCGTGCAGCGGTTAAGCGCGCTCAGTCTATGTGTCAGCAATTTAAAAATTCCAGAACGATTCCGAGGCCTCCGCTGATGGGACAATTACCAATTGATCGAGTAACGCCATATGTAAGGCCATTTACATATACCGGGCTAGACTATTTCGGCCCAATCGTGGTAACAATTGGTAGACGAACGGAGAAGCGGTGGGCAGCTTAATTTACGTGCCTTACCATACGCGCTGCACACATCGAGCTTGCGCTTGACCTTTCCACCGATGCTTGCATCCTGTGCATATAGAATTTTGTTAATCGTCGTGGCATGTTGCGAACACATCCATCAGTATATCAAATACGACTCTGCAGTTATTTCATTCTTTCATTGTCTTCAATTTCCTAATGCCACATTTAAATTGTTAATTCCATTATCTGTGCACAGTGCTAGATAATTAAATCCCTCTTTGCCTAGGGTTTTAAGCATCGCCGTCTGGCCCACTGCTTTAGATGGTTTAGCATTAACGATGGCATTCTCAACCTCTTTGACGTTGATGGTAATTGGGGACGCGCTGTATTTATGTTTGCGTGCGCGTCAAAAGCATATAGAATTATTATGTACCTAAATGGTGAATAAAGGAATAGCAACAAAAAAGGCAATACTTAGAGACCAATTTCTAAGCGAGCAGCAGGCATTCATGTGGCTGAATGGTTAAAGGCATTTGCCTTTGCACCAGTATAAAGTATGAATGTTTGAGATTTCGAGTTCAGTACTCAGCTCCCGAGAAGCTAGCTGATGAAGATGTGAGTTTCAGGAACATGTCCAAGTAACCATCGCCGTTTGTAAACTTTGCAATTTTTCTATAATATCAATAACAAAAAGAATTTTAAAAGCAATACGAGCATGTTTCGCTTATTAAATGCAAACAAAAGAATTTTAGAGTAAAAGCCCTTCGTAGAAAGAAAAACATAAATATCAAATATAACAATTAAAATCTCATGATCACACTATTTGTAATTAGGCTAAAACTTTCATGAATAGCCCGATGTAATGCGCTAGTACAAATCTAAATGTTCTTAGTCTTCTTCGCTTTTCTACCCTTTTACTCATTTTCTCCCATCCTCTCTTCCGTTTTAATCCATAAACAATAACCAGACTTTCAGTTCATTTCGATAACAAAACACTCGTAAAAGTTACAACCTGTTTATTTATAGCATAACCACAACCACTGTAAGCTATTTCACTTTTTGTTATGAAGAGAGTATGGGCATTTTACCTTGTAATTAAAAAATGTGCTACCGCTTCTTGGAGGCTCTTTAATCGCCACAAGCTTACCGTCAATTGCACCAACGCAATTTGTAGTCCTTAGCTACTGCGGACATGTTTTTGGCTCTTCAAAGCTGTGCATATAGCTTGACAGACGTGGGATATTATAGTGCCAAAATGTTGCTTACTGACTCTGTAGCAGGAGGCTATATGTCGACCCAAATCGCCTGTTGCTAAGTACCCATTGATATCATTAACTTCATGAAAGAGACTTAACAGTTAATAACTTTTTACTCTAAAATCATTGCCAATTTTCTTTTTCCGATATGTAGTCCTATGGTCTATTGTTTCGCTTCCTCCGTAAATGTGGAAGTAGTTCTTCATACCAGATGTCAAACATTTGTGGACTCATCCGGAAATTCTCATTAAAAAGGTAGGTGAGTGTCGTAAGTCCTCAAAATCTGCATCGAACCCCCTTCTAATTTCTCTCAAGGGGGTAGGAGCTTACACGGTACCTTGGTGATTTGTGACGAACACAATGACTCTTCATTAGTTCATCGCCAGGCATTAAAAGTCCTATATTCAATGTTGTAATTAAATCTTCCCTGAATCTAAATGAAAAGTAATATAAGTAATTACAACTAAGGGTACCTTACTGGATGACGATGCAAAACCTAACTGCGTTGATGGCGGTATCAAAAGACGCGTTTTGACGTTCGTTCTAATAGTCAGAAAACGCAAATAAAATGTTTTGCTTGTGCCAAGAAATATTTTTAAAAAATCAATAAAAGTACCCTAAACCAATCCAACACAGCTTGCGCTGTCCATACACAAATAGACCGAAGCAAATGTGTAACTTAAATTAGGCAGTGCACCGCCACCTAGGAAATGAACTAATATAAACACAGAATAGGTGTTTACATTTTACCAATGAGCCATATTGATATTATGCAAATGTATATTTAACAATTTAAAATAAATGCTGAAGAATCTTCCTCTGCTTGAACTTCTTTTTCTTTTCAGCTCCTGAAGTTGTTTTTTTACTTCGCGAACGTTTCACTTATTAATTTTCTCATTAATTTTCACAATTTAAGATTACTTCCTGACACTTTTTTATACTCAGTTGAGCAGAGCTCACAGAGTATATTAAGTTTGATTGGATAACGGTTGGTTGTACATATATAAAGGAATCGAGATAGATATAGACTTCCATATATCAAAATAATCAGGATCGAAAAAAAATTTGATTGAGCCATGTCCGTCCGTCCGTCCGTCCGTTAACACGATAACTTGAGTAAATTTTGAGGTATCTTGATGAAATTTGGTATGTAGATTCCTGAGCACTCATCTCAGATCGCTATTTAAAATGAACGATATCGGACTATAACCACGCCCACTTTTTCGATATCGAAAATTTCGAAAAACCGAAAAAGTGCGATAATTCATTATAAAAGACAGATAAAGCGACTAAACTTGGTAGATGGGTTGAACTTATGACGCAGAATAGAAAATTAGTACAATTTTGGACAATGGGCGTGGCACCGCCCACTTTTAAAAGAAGGTAATTTAAAACTTTTGCAAGCTGTAATTTGGCAGTCGTTGAAGATATCATTATGAAATTTGGCAGGAGCGTTACTCCTATTACTATATGTACTTACTTACTTACTTAATTGGCGCTTAACCGTCTAAACGGTTATGGCCGTCCAACAAGGCGCGCCAGTCGCTCCTTCGCTCCGCCAACCGGCGCCAATTGGTCACACCAAGGGAGTTTAAATCGTTTTCCACCTGGTCCTTCCAACGGAGTGGGGGCCGTCCTCTACCTCTGCTTCCATAGGCGGGTTCCGATAGAAACACTTTCTTGGCCGGATCATCATCTTTCATTCGCATAACATGGCCTAGCCAGCGCAGCCGCTGCGTTTTAATTCGCTGGACTATGTTGATGTCTGCGTATAGCTCGTACAGCTCATCATTAAATCTTCTTCGGTACTCGCCATCGCCAACGCGTAGAGGTCCATAAATCTTTCGAAGAACTTTTCTCTCGAACACTCCCAAAGCCGCTTCATCTGCTGTTGTCATGGTCCATGCTTCTGCCCCATATAGCAGGACGGGTACGATAAGTGACTTGTAGAATATGATTTTCGTTCGCCGAGAGAGGACTTTACTTTTCAATTGCCTACCTAGTCCAAAGTAGCATTTATTGGCAAGATTGATTCTTCGCTGAATTTCAGTGCTGATGTTGTTGCTAGTGTTGATGCTGGTTCCCAAATAAACGAAGTCTTTTACTATTTCGAAATTATGGCTGCCAACAATAGCGTGGTTGCCAAGGCGCATATGCGCTGACTCTTTGCTCGATGACAGCAGGTACTTCGTTTGTCCTCATTCACCATCAAACCCATCTTTACCACTTCTTTTTCCAGCTTGGAGTAAGCAGAACTAACGGCGCGGGTGTTTAGGCCGATGATATCAATGTCATCAGCATATGCCAGTAATTGCACGCTTTTATAGTATATTGTTCCAGTGCGGTTAAGTTCTGCAGCTAGTATAATTTTCTCCAGCATCAAATTAAAGAAATCGCACGATAGCGGGTCACCCTGTCTGAAACCTCGTTTAGTTTCGAACGGCTCGGAGAGGTCCTTCCCAATTCTGACTGAGCTGATGGTGTTGCTCAACGTCATTTTGCACAGCCGTATAAGTTTTGCGGGGAAACCAAATTCAGACATAGCGGCATATAGGCAGCTCCTTTTCGTGCTGTCGAAGGCGGCTTTAAAGTCGACGAAGAGGTGATGTGTGTCGATTCTCTTTTCACGGGTTTTTTCCATTGTGAAAATCTGGTCGATAGTAGATTTACCAGGTCTGAAGCCGCACTCATAAGGTCCAGTTAGTCGGTTCACGGTGGGCTTCAATCTTTCGCACAATACACTTGAAAGGACCTTATATGCGATATTAAGAAGGCTGATTCCACGATAGTTGGTGCATTTTGCAGTATCCCCCTTCTTGTGGACTGGGCAAAGAACACTTAGATTCCAACCGTCGGGCATGCTTTCGTCCGCCCATATTTTGCTAAGAAGCTGCTGCATGCGCCTTACCAACTCCTCGCCGCCGAACTTGAATAGCTCCGCAGGCAATCCATCAGCGCCCACGGCCTTGTTGTTTTTCAATCTGGTTATTGCTATTCTAACTTCGTCATAATCGGGCGGGGGGACATATATTCCATCATCATCGATTGCGGGATCGGGTTCTTCATCTCTGCGCGGTGAATTGCTGCCTCCATTTAGGAGAGCAGAGAAGTGTTCCTTCCATAATCTAAGCACTCTGTGGACATCAGTTACAAGGTCGCAGTTTTCATTCCTACAGGAGTTTGCCCCGGTCTTAATACCTTCCGTCTGTCGCCGTATTTTTTGGTAGAATTTTCGGGCGTTATTCCTGGTGGCTAGCAGCTCAAGCTCCTCGCACGCACGCCTTTCTGCTTCTGCTTTTTTCTTCCTGAAAAGGCGTCTCGCTTCCCTTTTCAACTCACGATAGCGTTCACACACTCCTCTTGTCGCGCTCGCTTTTAACGTAGCCCTGTAGGCAGCGTCTTTTCTTTCGGTTGCAACGCGGCATTCTTCATCATACCAGTTGTTTTTTCGTGGCCGCCGGTAACCAATTTTTTCCTCGGCGGCAGTATGAAGCGCTTTGGAGATATGCTCCCACTGCTCCTGTATTCCTTCAGGATGAGTTGTGCCCTCAGAGAGCAGGTGTGGGAGTCGAGTTGCGAAATCATTGGCAGTCTGTTGTGATTGAAGCTTTTCAACGTCTAGCTTTCCTTGTGTTTTTTGTTCCTTGTTTTAGCCGCGTTGAGGCGGGTGCGTATTTTGGCTGCAACGAGATAATGGTCCGAATCGATGTTAGGTCCTCGGCTCGTTCGCACATCTAAAACGCTGGAGGTATGCCGTCCGTCTATCACAACGTGATCGATCTGATTGCGAGTATTTCGATCAGGAGACAGCCATGTAGCTTGATGTATTTTTTTATGCATGAACCTCGTGCTTGATATGACCATGTTTCGAGCACCGGCTAAGTCAATCAGCCTCAGTCCGTTAGGAGAAGTTTCATTGTGTAGGCTGAACTTTCCGACTGTAGGGCCAAAAACACCTTCTTTGCCCACCCTGGCGTTAAAGTCGCCAAGCACGAGTTTTATATCATGACGGGGGCAGCGCTCGTATGTGCGTTCTAATTGTTCATAAAAAGTGTCTTTCCCCTCATCGTCTTTCTCCTCTGTCGGCGCATGGGCGCAGATGATTGATATATTAAAAAATTTTGCTTTTATTCGAATAGCGGCGAGGCGCTCGTCCACAGGCGTGAACGCCAGCACTTGGCGACAAAGTCTCTCTCCCACCACGAATCCGACGCCGAAACTGCGCTTATTCGCATGGCCACTCCAATATATGTCACAATTTTTGATCTTCTTTCTTCCTTGCTTCGTCCAACGCATTTCTTGGATGGCGGTGATGTCAGATTTTGCTTTGACGAGGACATCAACCAGCCGGGATTCTGCACCAATCCCATTCAGGGAGCGGACGTTCCAGGTGCATGCCCTCAATTCATTGTCCTTCAAACGTTTGCCATGGTCGTCATCAATAGGGAGTGTAATTATCCGAGGCTTGTTGTTATATTTCATTGGAGTATGGTTTTACGTGGTGGGTCCCAAGCCCAGCGCACAACCCGCTCAGCGGGGGTGAAAATATTACTTGGCACGTTTATATAGCGAGCCGCTTGCTCCAAGACAGATAAATGCAACGGAGCGAAATAGCATTCTGGAAAACTTACCTCATCTGAGTTACAAGGGGCACAGCTGCGATTGTGTCAAATTGTGCAAAGAAATGCGTTCCCCAACGGAATTCAACAACTAAAGAATAATAAGGATATTCTTAAAAACAGTGACATATACAAACTTACGCCTTAGATTAACGAAGATGGTGTGTTATGCGTTCAAAGGAGGCTCGATTACACAACTGCGCGCACTAAGAATACAAGAAGACCTATTATATTGTTATACCGTCACGATTTCAACGAATAAGTCGTTCAGTGGTACCACCAACGATTGTAAGAATAAAAACAACGAGATTGTCATAAGCGAAATTCGGAAAACATATTGGGTTCCGTATTTGCGTGCAGCGGTTAAGCGCGCTCAGTCTATGTGTCAGCAATTTAAAAATTCCAGAGCGATTCCGAGGCCTCCGCTGATGGGAAAATTACCAATTGATCGAGTAACGCCATATGTAAGGCCATTTACATATACCGGGCTAGACTATTTCGGCCCAATCGTGGTAACAATTGGTAGACGAACGGAGAAGCGGTGGGCAGCTTAATTTACGTGCCTTACCATACGCGCTGCACACATCGAGCTTGCGCTTGACCTTTCCACCGTTGCTTGCATCCTGTGCATATGGAATTTTGTTAATCGTCGTGGCGTGTTGCGAACACATCCATCAGTATATCAAATACGACTCTGCAGTTATTTCATTCTTTCATTGTCTTCAATTTCCTAATGCCACATTTAAATTGTTAATTCCATTATCTGTGCACAGTGCTAGATAATTAAATCCCTCTTTGCCTAGGGTTTTAAGCATCGCCGTCTGGCCCACTGCTTTAGATGGTTTAGCATTAACGATGGCATTCTCAACCTCTTTGACGTTGATGGTAATTGGGGACGCGCTGTATTTATGTTTGCGTGCGCGTCAAAAGCATATAGAATTATTATGTACCTAAATGGTGAATAAAGGAATAGCAACAAAAAAGGCAATACTTAGAGACCAATTTCAAAGCGAGCAGCAGGCATTCATGTGGCTGACTGGTTAAAGGCATTTGCCTTTGCACTAGTATAAAGTATGAATGTTTGAGATTTCGAGTTCAGTACTCAGCTCCCGAGAAGCTAGCTGATGAAGATGTGAGTTTCAGGAACATGTCCTAGTAACCATCGCCGTTTGTAAACTTTGCAATTTTTCTATAATATCAATAACAAAAAGAATTTTAAAAGCAATACGAGCATGTTTCGCTTATTAAATGCAAACAAAAGAATTTTAGAGTAAAAGCCCTTCGTAGAAAGAAAAACATAAATATCAAATATAACAATTAAAATCTCATGATCACACTATTTGTAATTAGGCTAAAACTTTCATGAATAGCCCGATGTAATGCGCTAGTACAAATCTAAATGTTCTTAGTCTTCTTCGCTTTTCTACCCTTTTACTCATTTTCTCCCATCCTCTCTTCCGTTTTAATCCATAAACAATAACCAGACTTTCAGTTCATTTCGATAACAAAACACTCGTAAAAGTTACAACCTGTTTATTTCTAGCATAACCACAACCACTGTAAGCTATTTCACTTTTTGTTATGAAGAGAGTATGGGCATTTTACCTTGTAATTAAAAAATGTGCTACCGCTTCTTGGAGGCTCTTTAATCGCCACAAGCTTACCGTCAATGGCACCAACGCAATTTGTAGTCCTTAGCTACTGCGGACATGGTTTTTGGCTCTTCAAAGCTGTGCATATAGCTTGACAGACGTGGGATATTATAGTGCCAAAATGTTGCTTACTGACTCTGTAGCAGGAGGCTATATGTCGACCCAAATCGCCTGTTGCTAAGTACCCATTGATATCATTAACTTCATGAAAGAGACTTAACAGTTAATAACTTTTTACTCTAAAATAATTGCCAATTTTCTTTTTCCGATATGTAGTCCTATGGTCTATTGTTTCGCTTCCTCCGTAAATGTGGAAGTAGTTCTTCATACCAGATGTCAAACATTTGTGGACTCATCCGGAAATTCTCATTAAAAAGGTAGGTGAGTGTCGTAAGTCCTCAAAATCTGCATCGAACCCCCTTCTAATTTCTCTCAAGGGGGTAGGAGCTTACACGGTACCTTGGTGATTTGTGACGAACACAATGACTCTTCATTAGTTCATCGCCAGGCATTAAAAGTCCTATATTCAATGTTGTAATTAAATCTTCCCTGAAGCTAAATGAAAAGTAATATAAGTAATTACAACTAAGGGTACCTTACTGGATGACGATGCAAAACCTAACTGCGTTGATGGCGGTATCAAAAGACGCGTTTTGACGTTCGTTCTAATAGTCAGAAAACGCAAATAAAATGTTTTGATTGTGCCAAGAAATATTTTTAAAAAATCAATAAAAGTACCCTAAACCAATCCAACACAGCTTGCGCTGTCCATACACAAATAGACCGAAGCAAATGTGTAACTTAAATTAGGCAGTGCACCGCCACCTAGGAAATGAACTAATGTAAACACAGAATAGGTGTTTACATTTTACCAATGAGCCATATTGATATTATGCAAATGTATATTTAACAATTTAAAGTAAATGCTGAAGAATCTTCCTCTGCTTGAACTTCTTTTTCTTTTCAGCTCCTGAAGTTGTTTTTTTACTTCGCGAACGTTTCACTTATTAATTTTCTCATTAATTTTCACAATTTAAGATTACTTCCTGACACTTTTTTATACTCAGTTGAGCAGAGCTCACAGAGTATATTAAGTTTGATTGGATAACGGTTGGTTGTACATATATAAAGGAATCGAGATAGATATAGACTTCCATATACCAAAATAATCAGGATCGAAAAAAAATTTGATTGAGCCATGTCCGTCCGTCCGTCCGTCCGTTAACACGATAACTTGAGTAAATTTTGAGGTATCTTGATGAAATTTGGTATGTAGATTCCTGAGCACTCATCTCAGATCGCTAATTAAAATGAACGATATCGGACTATAACCACGCCCACTTTTTCGATATCGAAAATTTCGAAAAACCGAAAAAGTGCGATAATTCATTATAAAAGACAGATAAAGCGACTAAACTTGGTAGATGGGTTGAACTTATGACGCAGAATAGAAAATTAGTACAATTTTGGACAATGGGCGTGGCACCGCCCACTTTTAAAAGAAGGTAATTTAAAATTTTGCAAGCTGTAATTTGGCAGTCGTTGAAGATATCATTATGAAATTTGGCAGGAGCATTACTCCTATTACTATATGTACTTACTTACTTACTTAATTGGCGCTTAACCGTCTAAACGGTTATGGCCGTCCAACAAGGCGCGCCAGTCGCTCCTTCGCTCCGCCAACCGGCGCCAATTGGTCACACCAAGGGAGTTTAAATCGTTTTCCACCTGGTCCTTCCAACGGAGTGGGGGCCGCCCTCTACCTCTGCTTCCATAGGCGGGTTCCGATAGAAACACTTTCTTGGGCGGAGCATCATCTTTCATTCGCATAACATGGCCTAGCCAGCGCAGCCGCTGCGTTTTAATTCGCTGGACTATGTTGATGTCTGCGTATAGCTCGTACAGCTCATCATTAAATCTTCTTCGGTACTCGCCATCGCCAACGCGTAGAGGTCCATAAATCTTTCGAAAAACTTTTCTCTCGAACACTCCCAAAGCCGCTTCATTTGCTGTTGTCATGGTCCATGCTTCTGTCCCATATAGCAGGACGGGTACGATAAGTGACTTGTAGAATATGATTTTCGTTCGCCGAGAGAGGACTTTACTTTTCAATTGCCTACCTAGTCCAAAGTAGCATTTATTGGCAAGATTGATTCTTCGCTGGATTTCAGTGCTGATGTTGTTGCTAGTGTTGATGCTGGTTCCCAAATAAACGAAGTCTTTTACTATTTCGAAATTATGGCTGCCAACAGTAGCGTGGTTGCCAAGGCGCATATGCGCTGACTCTTTGCTCGATGACAGCAGGTACTTCGTTTGTCCTCATTCACCATCAAACCCATCTTTACCGCTTCTTTTTCCAGCTTGGAGTAAGCAGAACTAACAGCGCGGGTGTTTAGGCCGATGATATCAATGTCATCAGCATATGCCAGTAACTGCACGCTTTTATAGTATATTGTTCCAGTGCGGTTAAGTTCTGCAGCTAGTATAATTTTCTCCAGCATCAAATTAAAGAAATCGCACGATAGGGGGTCACCCTGTCTGAAACCTCGTTTAGTTTCGAACGGCTCGGAGAGGTCCTTCCCAATTCTGACTGAGCTGATGGTGTTGCTCAACGTCATTTTGCACAGCCGTATAAGTTTTGCGGGGAAACCAAATTCAGACATAGCGGCATATAGGCAGCTCCTTTTCGTGCTGTCGAAGGCGGCTTTAAAGTCGACGAAGAGGTGATGTGTGTCGATTCTCTTTTCACGGGTTTTTTCCATTGTGAAAATCTGGTCGATGGTAGATTTACCAGGTCTGAAGCCGCACTCATAAGGTCCAGTCAGCCGGTTCACGGTGGGCTTCAATCTTTCGCACAATACACTTGAAAGGACCTTATATGCGATATTAAGAAGGCTGATTCCACGATAGTTGGTGCATTTTGCAGTATCCCCCTTCTTTTGGACTGGGCAAAGAACACTTAGATTCCAACCGTCGGGCATGCTTTCGTCCGCCCATATTTTGCTAAGAAGCTGCTGCATGCGCCTTACCAACTCCTCGCCGCCGAACTTGAATAGCTCCGCAGGCAATCCATCAGCGCCCACGGCCTTGTTGTTTTTCAATCTGGTTATTGCTATTCTAACTTCGTCATAATCGGGCGGGGGGACATATATTCCATCATCATCGATTGCGGGATCGGGTTCTTCATCTCTGCGCGGTGAATTGCTGCCTCCATTTAGGAGAGCAGAGAAGTGTTCCCTCCATAATCTAAGCACTCTGTGGACATCAGTTACAAGGTCGCCGTTTTCATTCCTACAGGAGTTTGCCCCGGTCTTAATACCTTCCGTCTGTCGCCGTATTTTTTGGTAGAATTTTCGGGCGTTATTCCTGGTGGCTAGCAGCTCAAGCTCCTCGCACTCACGCCTTTCTGCTTTTGCTTTTTTCTTCCTGAAAAGGCATCTCGCTTCCCTTTTCAACTCACGATAGCGTTCACACACTCCTCTTGTCGCGCTCGCTTTTAACGTAGCCCTGTAGGCAGCGTCTTTTCTTTCGGTTGCATCGCGGCATTCTTCATCATACCAGTTGTTTTTTCGTGGCCGCCGGTAACCAATTTTTTCCTCGGCGGCAGTATGAAGCGCTTTGGAGATATGCTCCCACTGCTCCTGTATTCCTTCAGGATGAGTTGTGCCCTCAGAGAGCAGGTGTGGGAGTCGAGTTGCGAAATCATTGGCAGTCTGTTGTGATTGAAGCTTTTCAACGTCTAGCTTTCCTTGTGTTTTTTGTTCCTTGTTTTTAGCCGCGTTGAGGCGGGTGCGTATTTTGGCTGCAACGAGATAATGGTCCGAATCGATGTTAGGTCCTCGGATCGTTCGCACATCTAAAACACTGGAGGCATGCCGTCCGTCTATCACAACGTGATCGATCTGATTGCGAGTATTTCGATCAGGAGACAGCCATGTAGCTTGATGTATTTTTTTATGCATGAACCTCGTGCTTGATATGACCATGTTTCGAGCACCGTCAATCAGCCTCAGTCCGTTAGGAGAAGTTTCATTGTGTAGGCTGAACTTTCCGACTGTAGGGCCAAAAACACCTTCTTTGCCCACCCTGGCGTTAAAGTCGCCAAGCACGAGTTTTATATCATGACGGGGCAGCGCTCGTATGTGCGTTCTAATTGTTCATAAAAAGTGTCTTTCACCTCATCGTCTTTCTCCTCTGTCGGCGCATGGGCGCAGATGATTGATATATTAAAAAATTTTGCTTTTATTCGAAAAGCAGCGAGACGCTCGTCCACAGGCGTGAACGCCAGCACTTGGCGACAAAGTCTCTCTCCCACCACGAATCCGACGCCGAAACTGCGCTTATTCGCATGGCCACTCCAATATATGTCACAATTTTTGATCTTCTTTCTTCCTTGCTTCGTTCAACGCATTTCTTGGATGGCGCTGATGTCAGATTTTGCTTTGACGAGGACATCAACCAGCCGGGATTCTGCACCAATCCCATTCAGGGAGCGGACGTTCCAGGTGCATGCCCTCAATTCATTGTCCTTCAAACGTTTGCCATGGTCGTCATCAATAGAGAGTGTATTTATCCGAGGCTTGTTGTTATATTTCATTGGAGTATGGTTTTACGTCGCGGGTCCCAAGCCCAGCGCACAACCCGCTCAGCGGGGGTGAAAATATTACTTGGCACGTTTATATAGCGAGCCGCTTGCTCCAAGAAAGACGCCCGCTTGCAGCCACACCTAGAGGTGTACAGACGCTGCCGATGAAATCTCCCCCGGCTAGCCCTTAAACGGATTATGTCAGAGTGGCCTAGCCAGGTTGTCGCATTCTCACATTAGCTCACCGCTAAACGGGTGTTTAGCGGCTACCCAGAGGATACTTGGCCGCAAGCGACCGGCAGTAGTGAGCTGCTTGAACCGCATGCAAAAGAATCGCTCTGGCCATTCCCAGGTGAATGGCGGTCAGAAGCTTTCCCCACTTTCGTGGACTTCTAAACACGGCCCCACCCTCCTATATGTACGCTTAATAAAAATTAGCAAAATCGGATAAGGACCACACCCACTTTTAAAAAAATTTTTTTTTTTTAAGTAAAATTTTAACAAAAAATTAAATATCTTTACAGTATATAAGTAAATTATGTCAACATTCAACTCCAGTAATGATATGGTGCAACAAAATACAAATATAATAGAAAATTTCAAAATGGGCGTGGCTCCGCCCTTTTTCATTTAATTTGTCTAGGATACTTTTAACGCCATAAGTCGAACAAAAATTAACCAATCCTTTTGAAATTTGGTGGGTGCATAGATTTTATGACGTTAACTGTTTTCTGTGAAAATGGGCGAAACCGGTTAATGCCACGCCCAGTTTTTATACACAGTCGTCTGTCCTTCCGCATGGCCGTTAACACGATAACTTGAGAAAAAATCGACATATCTTTAATGAACTTAGTTCACGTGCTTACTTGAACTCACTTTATCTTGGTATGAAAAATGAACGAAATCCGACTATGACCACGCCCACTTTTTCGATATCGAAAATTACGAAAAATGAAAAAAAAATGCCATAATTCTACACCAAATACGAAAAAAAGGATGAAACATGGTAAGGTAATTGGATTGTTTTATTGACGAGAAATATAACTTTAGAAAAAACTATATAAAATCGTTGTAACACCTACCATATTAAGTAGAAGAAAATGAAAAAGTTCTGGAGGGCGAAATAAAAAACCCTTAAAATCTTGGCAGATATTACATATATAAATAAATTAGCGGTATCCAACAGATGAAGTTCTGGGTCACCCTGGACCACATTTTGGTCGATATCTGGAAAACGCCTTCACATATACAACTACCACCACTCCCTTTTAAAACTCTCATTAATACCTTTAATTTTATACCCATCTCGTACAAACTCATTCTAGAGTCACCCCTGGTCCACCTTTATGGCGATATCTCGAAAATGCGTCCACCTATAGAACTAAGGCCCACTCCCTTTTAAAAATACTCATTAGCACCTTTCATTTGATACCAATTTGTACAAACAAAGTCTAGAGTCACCCCTGGTCCACCTTTATTGCGATACCTCGAAAATGCGTCCACCTATAGAACTAAGGCCCACTCCCTTTTAAAATACTCATTAACTCCTTTCGTTTGATACCCATATTGCACAAACGAATTCTAGAGTCACCCCTGGTCCACCTTTATGGCGATATCTCGAAACTGCGTCCACCTATGGAACTAAGGGTAACTCCCTTTTAAAATACTCATTAACACCTTTCTTTTGATACCCATATTGTACAAACAAATTCTAGGGTAACCCCTGGTCCACCTTTATGGCGATATCTCGAAACGGCGTCCACCTATGGAACTAATGATTACTCCCTTTTAGAATACTCCTTAACACCTTTCATTTGACACCCATATCGTACAAACGCATTCTAGAGTCACCCCTGGTCCACCTTTATGGCGATATCTCGAAAAAGTGACCACCTATACAACAACCACCACTCCCTTTTAAAACCCTCATTAATACCTTTAATTTGATACCCATATCGTACAAACACATTCTAGAGTCACCCCTGGTCCACCTTTATGGCGATATTTCGAAACGGCATCCACCTACAGAACAAAGGCCCACTCCCTTTTAAAATACTCATTAACACCATTCGTTTGATGCCCATATTGTACAAACAAATTCTAGGGTCACCCCTGGTCCACCTTTGTGGCAATATCTCGAAACGGCGTCCACCTATGGAACTAAGGATTACTCATTAACACCTTTCATTTGATACCCATATCGTACAAACACATTCCAGAGTCAACCCTGATCCACCTTTATGGCTATATCCCTAAATGGCGTCCACCTGTAGAACTATGGCCCACTCCCTCATAAAATACTCTTTAATGTCTTTCATTTGATACACATGTCATATAAACAAATTCCAGGGTTTCCCTCGGTTCATTTTCCTACATGGTTATTTTTCCTTATGTTGTCACCATAGCTCTCAACTGAGTATGTAATGTTCGGTTACACCCGAACTTAACCTTCCTTACTTGTTTCAATTAATACCCTTTATTTTACGAGAAGTTGAAAATATGCATGAATTTCCGAAGTCTCGTGCAAATGCGTTTTGTTGTTATTTCCTCTTCTTTCCTTAAACTAGTTCAGCGTGCAAAATGAAATATCAACATTTCTTGGCTATTACTTTTTCATGCTGAAGAAACAATAGAAAATATTTTCTTGTGGTTTTCCTTTGAACTGCGTTCAGCCCTAATTCGGGAAAAACTAAACGATGGGTCTATTGAAGCAGATTACATTGCATCTGAAGACCATGCAGTCGATGTGCTTATTACGATCCTTCCAAGGCACAAATAAGTATGGCCATGTACTTTGTTAAAATGAAAATTCATATAAATCTTATTGTCCTAAATTATTTTTTTTAATAATCATATTTATATCTATATCTATATATATATATATTATATATTATATATTATATCTTAATATATAAAAATCACGTGTCACTATGTTTGGCGCCAATGCACTCCTAAACTACAGAACCGATTTTGAATTTGTTTTGCACCCCGTATGTAATTTGATCTAACTTGAAATATAGGATAGGTTATATCTCAGTTTATAGTCGCAATATTATTCTATTGCAATTTCTCTATTTGTTTATACGTAGTAATAAAATGTTACGTATACGCACCGGCACTCACATTTTCAGAGGTGCGGATATACTTCCGTGCTTATCAATAAAAAATATTATAGCGAATGATATCAAGTATAGCACATCACCAGGCTCGCCGAGAGGGTGGGGTGGGGTTTCTGAGTGGGTTCGCAATTTAGAGGTACTATGAAATTTTTTTTAATTCAGGAGAGTCTTTAGTTGTTCCATGTGCAATTTTTAAGCCGAATTTCAAAAGCAACGAAAATCTGCATTTCGTTTTAATATTATAGTGAAGTGTGAAAAATAAAAATCTATATATATATATATATAAAAAAAAGCTAAAATGTTGCGTAAACCTCACGCGGTGGTTACTACATAGGTTTGGTTGCGATCGACGTACAGGGTCTCGAGATATAGGCCGAAACGTGGACCCTAGTACCCCTAGAATGTGTTTATAGAATATGGATAACAAATGAAAGCTGTTGATGAGTGCTTTAGTAGAGGGTAATATTCATACCCCTGGATAACTAGGGTCTCGAGATATAGGCCAAAACGTGGGCCAGTGAATGCCTAGACAGTATTTAAATTATTATTATTATATGTTTAGGCTTAAAATAAATTTTAAGACTAACAAAAGAGAGCACTAGCTGCTATGGCTACCAGCTCATAGACAGTATTTATACAATATGGATATCAAATGAAAGCTGTTGATGAGTGCTTTAGTATAGAGTAATATATTATCCAGAGACGGACTGGGACTGGGATTAGGACTAGGACTGGGACTGAGACTCGGGGTGGGACTGGGACTGGAATAAAATACATACCACCCTCTGGGACAGGCAATAAAGGATGCAGAAGAGTGAGAAGAAATTGAGGGAATAGAAAATAGAGAATGAGAAGGAGATTGAGAAAGAGATACAATGAGACGAAGATGGAGATAGATGAAGCGAAAAAGACGTAGGGAGGAATGAATAAAAGGATTAGGAAAAAGCTTATCAAAATGTATGCAGATAGGCCAAATTTAGGGCAGAACAACGTCTGCCGCGTCTTCAAGTATAATATATATTTTGAAAGCGGTTTTTTTCTGGATCGCAAAGCTCAAGAAAGGCTGAACCGATTGAGATGAAATTTTGAGCATAGATTTGGTGGTGGCTCGATATGGTTATAGGCTAAAAAACTGCAATGATTTAGAAAATTTTAGAGATATCGACCAAAATGTGGGGAATCAGCAGAGGGGAGCGGAATCAAAAGCGCCGGGAAAGGAGATGATAGATAAATCGCACACCTGCATGTATTTACTTGCCATGGGGATTGCAATTTTTTTTTTTTTTTGCTGTCTAATCGTTATGTCATTGACTATAATGTCACTTTATCAGCTGTTATTTAAAAAATATGAATTTAGTTTTAGACAATTCGTTACGATTTTCGGTTTGTTCTGAAGTTAATATTTGCGTATAAGTATTTCTTTACTTTTGTGAAAGTTTATGTAGCGAATGTGTGTGCATTTGAAAAATAACTTAAAATGATTAAAATCAGTGAAAGTTAGTTTTTACGAATTGAAAAATGACGGAAAACATCGCATAATACGTTAACGGCTGATTCATATCGTGTAGAAGAACGGGTGCGGGCTTATTTGTTTTACAATAGATGCGCGTTTGATTACCATGCAAATATAGATTATCCTATTTCAAAAGACCTTCAAATAGGAAGAATGGATGTAGTTTGTGTACATTGCGGTGCGAAAAAATGGAGTAGTGAGGCGCCAGGTTGTTTTGCGGGAGGTAAAGTTGTTATTTCTAATCTTCAGTAGCCACCGGATCCGCTATAGTCCCTAATTCTTGGTAATCATCCATTACCAAAGTATTTTCTAAATAATGCAAGAAAGTACAATAGCTTATTTCAAATGACATATTTTGGTGCACATGAGATAAGAGAAGGCAATTTCATGCCGATATACAACATTCAAGGTATACAACCTCATTGGATCATTATTGCCAGAACCGAATTTACTTGCTAAATACTTACAAATTTATTTTATTTCTGAAGCTGACCAAACATATATTCACTCAAATATGAATCCTTCGTTAAATGTGGAAGTTATTGAAATGCTTCAAAATTTATTGCACATGTATAATTCATTAATTTCAAGCTTTAAGTGCAATATACAACGTATGTCCACGCCCGAGTCTGCGAATGATTTTCGGTTAGTTATACACGCGGCCAAATTACCGGTTAATGATCACAGAGGACGATATAATGCACCTTTAGTAAATGAAGTTGCCATCCTTTTGATAGACGAAGACAAGAGGCCTAGAGATATTGTATTGCACTGTCGCACAGGGCAACTCCAACGAGTCTCTAAGCTACATCGAGCGTATGATCCTCTTCAATATCCGACCAAGTTTGTAAGAGGAGAAGACGGATACTCTTTGAAAATTCTGATCAAACAAAATATATATCTTGCATGCAGTTCTATGCTCACCGGTTCGTGATCAGAGATAACTGTTTAAATCACCTTCATTATTTTAAAAATGTATTGAATCAATACTCCGTGGGCATGATGGCAAATATGATTTCCGAAAGATTGAACTTCATGCGCAGAAATCAGCAAAAACTACGTGCTGAAGACTATATACACTTACGTGATGCTTTCAATGAAGATTCGAATATTAATGTTTCTACTATAGGCTAAAACGTTATACTTCCATTGTTATTTACGGGCTCAGTGCCGTTATATGTAGGAAAAAACACAAGACGCGATGAAATATGTCCGTCATTATGGACGCCCTGATTTATTTATCACATTCACATGTTATCCTGAATGACCAGAAATAACTCAAGAGATTTTTGATTCACAAAAGTCATAAGATCGACATGATATTGTAGCTAGAGTTTTTCATTTAAAAATGAGAAAGCTAATGCTTCCCTGCAGTCAAACCAACTAGTTGTATACTAGATGAATACTAGTTTGCAAAAACACTATACTAGTATGAGTTCTGTCGTTTTTCCATATTACCAACCGGTATTTTTAACACGGCGATGTCCTACGAAATATCAATTGCCAGCCTCTGCATCAGCATCATACCAATTGACAAACTAGTCTGTACCCAGGGTACATGAACACTTCAGCACCAACCATACTTTCCGTCTTTTCATTTAAATTTTTTTTCTTTTTATGCTTTTGATTTTTCTTATTACAAGTTTCATGACTCTGTAACACTCTGTATTATCTAACACTAGTCTAAACTCAACTTCCGTCCGTCTGTCAATGCTTGCATATGATTTTTGATAACAAAATACATATATCGATAATCAAGACGTCAATGATAACCATATGGGTCTTGAGCGATTTCCGGAGCTCAGCTCTTTCTTTTCCTGAGGAACTACCGTGCGGTAAACATCTGTTGCAGAAATTTAAGTCCGGGTCGAGTATTCAATTTTAAGTTAAACCTAGTAAATTCGCGAGTGTTTTCGTAGGACGTTACCCACGGTAGATCGAACATACCAACACAAAATCATCAATTCCTGCAAAAGATCCGGCCCAGAAATTAGGTAAGAACGCAGTGACATCCTATAACATAGTGTCCGTGTAGCTTAGTGCTGACGGGTAGTGTTAGTATTTTAAACAACGAATGGGAATTAAAATTCGGTACCCTTGCAGACAAATACCTACTGCGCATACACTGGAGAAGATTAGCGAGCGGAACGCTGGAAGACGGGTGCAGGAGCCCCCATCGAGTTGCATGCGGCTAACCCCTCAAAACCCGACCCAATTAGGCGCTTAAAATACATCAAGTTATATAGTCGCAAATTATGAAACGCAATCATACATAAAATAATCAATTTACTTTAACTCCCATAGTTCAATATTATTCTAGCGATGCGTGGCCGCTAGAAAAGAAACTAGGACAGTAAATAGATTTAAAGCCGCATATGCATCTAGAAAGATGGTTAGCATGCCGATCTAAAATGATCCTAACCTAATTTAATTTAGTAATACCTACCTTTGAACCTAAAGTCTGAGTTCCCTTGTGTAAAGCTAGCTAAAAAGACCTATTAGTTTGTAACTATGTTGCTGCACGTTAATTACACATGTGGATAGGTATAACCATATATTTATCAAAAAAAAAAAAAAACAAAGGAAAAAACGAATTTAAAATTTTACTTAAGCTGAAATGAATTTGAAATTAAATATACGGTTAATACATTAGTTTACTACTTACCCTTAAGATATACCAAGTATCTTCATACTTCCAGTTAAGCTACTCTTTATACTTACCTTCAACCTAGATCTCAAATTTGCCGTCGGATATTTAATTTGATTAAGAACATTTTTTTTGTATATGCAAATATGTTAAACAACCTGTTATTAACAGAATTATTCTATGTACGTTTACATAGAATACCATATGATCGCTGCTAAAACTGACCTAGTTCCACAAAATGTCATAACTTTTCATTCCATTTACCCACTTTCTGTTTACTTTTTCGAGAGAAACCCGAAAGGCACCTTAAACATACTAAAACTCTTACTTTAACAAAAGTTTGGAAATTCTCTTAGAATCTCTCAGTTTTTCATTTGTTTGCGCTCATGCCGGCGGCGATTAATCTTTGATACTTTTTAAGCGACCTTCGCACACCAGTCATACAATGCATGACCTAAAAATAGCCCCAGCCGGTTTTTAAGATTAATTATATCGCAGGTTTTTTTTTGTTGGTTGGATGAAATCTTCCCTATCCCTAACGATTCTTCCATAGGGTTAAGCTTACGATCGCGTACCAGCCGCTTCATACAAAGCAAGGAAGGCCTTCTTCGCTTCGTGGGACAGCGTGGGACTAAGCAAATGGGTACATAACGACAAAAGCATGTAAGTGAATTTAAGTCATTTTGTCCACCCACTATTTTAGCGTAACCAGAGAAGGAGGTGCTTAGTTACACATGTACTTACATACATATTAGTTATGTATGTACGTAGATGCATTATATTTTTGTTTTTTTTTGCGTGCGCCAAATTGCACATAAGTTCATACATATCTATATATGCACGTCAACTTAGTTTTTTTTGTATCATTAATTTCTATCTTTGAATGGATTGCTGAGATCTCTGCTTAGCAAACCAAAGGGAGTTAGAGTGGGTTTTTCTTCCCTCTCTATTATTTTTTTTTCTGAATAAGCCACAAGTCTACGAGAATGACAAGGTCGTTAGCCTATGGAATACCTTATGTATGTATGGTTGAGGTAGGTTGGTTTTGGTCAGCTGATTGATACCCCCAAACAAATAAATGTTAGTACTTTAGGATTAATTGTAGTCTTAGTGTTAGCATTATACCTATTTTGAAGCTTCTATTAGAATATAAGAAGAATGAATTGAGCTTTAATAAATATTTGTAATTATGGAATTTTAAACTTAATTGCGTTGGTCTGATTCCATAGTTAGTGTGGGTGGATTTATTGGGGCTTTATTAACAGCTTTAAAGCCATGGTAGGGTGGGTTAAGAACAGCCGCCAAAATAAGATACGCGCTGCTAGGTATGGGGTTTTCCAGGCATAGTGGGTGGTACTCAGGCTTCCGGTAGCTTTTCGTTAGTGTGCAACATTTAAGTTCTTGTTCGGCCCCCAAGCTGAAGGATGATGGCTTGGTTCAGTAAATGTGTTTCGAACCCTCCCCAGGCTGAAGCTCCCGTACTAACGCCAGTGCACACACCACTTTTACTAACATGCTAGGCAAGCCCATCTTAAGTAAGAGGCTGAAGGGGCCCGTAACAGAAAATGGCGCCCGAGCAGGGACCTGACTGACCGACGACCGGAGGCGTACTAGGTTTTCGCCGAAGACTTTTGGTCCCTACCAATTATTCCCTCTTGGAATATTCGTTTTTTTGTCTGTTCGTTTTCTTGAAAATTTTTATATGAATTTTTTTATTTTTTTTTTGTGAACCAAAGTCGATTGATTGGAAGCGCGAAACTTTAGCTAAATGCTTTTTATTTTGACCAATGTAATTGATAGTTTTTTGAAGCCATGTCTAGGTAGTCAGAGTAGCTCAGGGCTGACGCTGGAATTGCAGAACCCTAAAGGCTTGATGTCTACGGATCTGACCGCTGAAGCTACTGTACCTATTCGAAGATACCTTAGAGGAGTTAAGATTTTGCAGATTTCATGAGCGTTTGGATGTTAGCTATCTGGAACTGTGGTTTTAGCTCGTCTGTATGTCAGCTAACCAACCGATAGTGTAATTATCTAACACCTTTGTGAAGTTCTGGCAAACTAATTTATCTCAAAATCCATTTTCGAGTGTTTTTCTAATTTTTGATTTTGTTGTTTCCATGCCGAAAGCTTCGAGTATTCATTTTCGATTGACCTGGAATGCCCCTACCAAACTGACCGCCACACAGCTTGGATGTCAGACCAACCATATTTTTGATGATTTACTTTACTTTGTAGATTTGACAATTTTTTTTGTAGTTTCACGAATGTTAGGAAATACGCAAACTACCAATCTTATATTGGTAAAACCATACATATACACCTTGATTGAGCGAGATACGTATGTACAATATATATAGGTGCATATGTGCATACAATTTGAATATATAAAACGCTTAGTTTTTTTTTTATTTCTTTTTTCAAATCGATTCATTGTCGTTTGAATTTGATATTTTTTTTTTAGTTCCCAAACCTTCGCATTACGGGCATTGAGGAATTGGTTCTTTTTGGGTTGTGGTCCTCAGGATCGGAGTTTTTTTTTGAAGCATTTGCTTTTCTTTTGATTTTCGATTTTTAATTTTTTTCTATTATGGCGTTTAACCAAGGGTCTGTACGGGTGACACTTCAGGGGAATAGCTGTACAATCTGTCAAGAAACCCTTGAAGCTACCGACGATATCTTAACAACGTCTTGCTCCCATACCTTTCACCGAGCATGTTTGCTAAACTGGTTGAAAAAGAACAATTCATGTCCTCAATGCAGAGCCAGGTGCACTAGCAGGGAATTTAAAAAGAACAACAATAAGAACACAGAGCTGCCCCGCAATGAGCAAGGTCACGTTGAAGACGGTGCTCAGAGTTTACCTATTTCTGCAACAGATACAGGTAGTAGAGACGAGGAAGGGCGGATCAGAAATATAGTTGCGGCCGTGATTGCGGCTAGACAGGCCACTGTAGTTGATGACCTCGAGAACCGAGTAGCCCACTTAATCCAGCAAAGACTCGAGAGTACCCTGACCACGGTCCTAGCCAGGCTAAACCTGAATAGGGAAAATCCGAATGAGCCGCCAGCTCCACCAGTAGAGAACCATAGTCCGGTAGTCAACAATATCCCCTTAGGTCCGCCAAACAATCATTCGACTGGATTTTGGCCTAGGGACATACCTCATTTACCCAATAACTCCAACCAAACTTTCCATCGTGCAATTGACCAGCTTCGCTTTAGCGATATGTCGAGTGTACCCAATTCCGGCAGAATTGCACACCTCATTTCGAGTTGGGGTATCACGTTCGATGGGTCAACGCGATTATCGGTCGATAGCTTTATTTACCGCATCGAATGCCAGGTAATAGATACCCTCGGTGGGAATTTCAACCTCCTTTGCGAACATGTCCAAAGTTTATTTACTCACGATGCGAAAGATTGGTACTGGAGGTATCGACGTTCAGTGGAACGCGTCACTTGGATTTCCCTGTGTCAGGCTCTCAGAACTAATTTCCAGCAACACAAAAGTGATTTTGAGTTGAAGGAGCACATTAGAGGCAGAAAGCAGGGTATGACCGAGAGCTTTGATGAGTTTAGGAATTCTGTTCTCAAATTGGCTGAACCCTTACAAGTACCACTGACAGAGGCCGAACTGATAGAAATTTTGCAACACAACCTACGTCCCCGCATCCGACAGCAGTTGCTATATGTACCTGTTAGCTCTCTCGCCGAACTACGTAGACTATGCTTGAAGGGTGAAAGCTTTGCAAGCAAAATTACAAAGTCCTGTACTCCACTACCACCCGCAAATGCGCGACAAGCACCCCGTAGATATGCTAATGAGCTGCAGTACGAAGACGAAATACCCGAAACTGCAGAGTGTGAAGTGGACGAGGTGACGAAACGGTCGTTCGACGCGTCGAAATTAGTGTGCTGGAACTGTAGGAGTGAAGGTCACAGGTATATGGATTGTCTTGAAGACCAAAGTGTCTTTTGTTACGGCTGCGGCAAGCCAAATGTTTATAGGCCGAAATGCGAAACGTGTTCGGGAAACTTGCAAGCGGGCGAGGTTTCGAAGTTGAACCCTCGCAAAGACCCAAAACCGAAATAATAAGTCCTTTGATTTCCCGCGCAGAAACAGGTAGCCACTCTGCGAAGACTAGTCCAATTGTCCATGAGATTGTTCCCTACGATGTCCGCCTGAAAAATTATAATGAAGTCCGAAACCGAATTTTTTCTGAAGAAAATAAGTCTATACCCGTTAGAAGTCGTTCGTCCGTCCGCATTAACGAATTTTGGCGAGGTATTAAGGACAAACGAAGATCAATTAAGAACTTTGTGTGCTCTTTGACCAAGAAGTCATCTGACCTAAGGCCCTATGCTAAAGTAACAATTTGTGGTGTAGATCATTTAGCATTGCTAGACAGCGGAGCCCAAGTCTCATGTATAGGATCCTCACTTGCAGACGAGATTCGCAAAGAAAAGAAGCTGCGAGAACATAAAACTGCAGTTTGTACCGGTGATGGTAAAACGCAAGTGGTTTTCGGGATTATAGACTTGGAAGTAAAATTTGAGGGTAGGAATCAGTTGATTTCGTTTTTTGTCATACCGAGCATGTCTCAAAGAGTTATATTGGGAGTCGATTTTTGGATTAAATTCCAAATCGCGCCCCACCTTATATCCGAAATTGCCCTTGATGTAGAACCGTGTGGTAATGCCATGTTCTTAACTGACGAGCAAACCGTTCACTTAAATATGATTAAAAACCGATTTCCGAACTGTGATAAGGAAGGCTTAGGGAAAACGTCTTTTATGGAGTACGTAATAGAGCTACAGCCCAACGTCCGTCCGATCAAACAAAGATACTTCCCCATTTCCCCTGCGGTAGAAAAATTAGTCCACGCAGAAATCGATGAAATGCTTAAGTTAGGAGTGATCGAAGAGTCCCCTAACAGTCCTTGGTCCAGTCCGGTCGTTCTAGTGAAGAAGCCAAATAAGGTCCGTCTGTGTCTTGACTCCAGAAAGATAAACAGCGTAACCGTTAAGGACGCTTTCCCCCTCCCGCATATAGATGGTATACTAAGCAGGATACCAAAGGCAAAATACATAACTTCACTAGATTTGCGTAGAGCCTTTTGGCAAATCCCCCTGTCCGAGAAATCTAGGGATTATACTTGTTTTACTGTCCCCAACCGTCCGTTGTATCGATACTGTGTAATGCCCTTTGGCTTATGAAACGCCCCTCAAGCCCTTTGCCACTTGATGGATCGCGTCATTCCACCCAAATTAAAAAATCAAGTTTTTGTGTATTTAGACGACCTGCTTATACTGTCCGAAGATTTTGATAGCCATATGTCCGTTCTGTCCGACGTTGCTCACCAGTTAAGAAAAGCTGGATTAACCATTAACGTGGAGAAGAGCAAGTTTTGCATCAGTGAGGTGAAGTATTTGGGATATATTGTGGGTAATGGCACTCTTCGAACCGACCCGGAGAAGATTTCCGCAGTTACCAATTATCCAGTACCCACTACCGTTAAACAAGTTCGGCGATTCCTTGGAATGGCCGGGTGGTACCGTCGGTTCGTAGATAACTTTGCGTCCATTGCCACCCCCTTGACTAACTTATTAAAGAAAAACAAAAATCTCACTTGGAATGATGAAGCCCAGAAGTCGTTTGATACTTTGAAACAGGTATTATGTTCTGCCCCTGTCTTAGCCAGTCCTGACTATACAAAGCCATTCATAATTCAATGTGATGCCCTTAAGCTTGGTGTTGGTGCGGTTTTGGCGCAGCAGAATGAAGAAGGTATCGAAGTCCCAATTGCATATTTCTCCCAAAAACTCAACAAGGCCCAAAGCAATTACAGCGTTACGGAGCTAGAATGCCTTGCAGCTATGCTCAGTTTAAAAAAGTTCAGAGCCTATGTTGAAGGGCAAGATTTTACAATTGTGACTGACCATGCCAGCCTTCAGTGGTTGATGCACCAAAGCGACCTATCCACCCGATTAGCACGATGGTCATTGAAACTTCAAGGTTATCGATTCAAAATAGAGCACAGAAAGGGTTCTTTAAATGTAGTTCCGGATACCTTATCCCGTCAAAAATTTCGAAGAAATCAATGAGTTAGAGGTCCGTCCGATAGTTGATATAGAATCGTCCGAATTTAAGTCCGAAGAGTACAAGAAATTAATAGTTCGTATTAAAAACAATCAAAGTAGACTACCAGATCTGCAAATAGTTGATGACCGGGTCTATAAAAGGACCGAATGTCCCAACGGTAACCCGGAGCGGGAGGTATACAACTGGAAACTATGGATCCCGAAAAGCTTGGTTGAGAACGTGATACAGAATGCTCACCGCCCGCCTAACAAATGCCACGAAGGAATAGCAAAAACCTTAGAAAGGCTTCGAATGAACTTTTATTGGCCAAACATGACGGTTGACGTAAAGGACTACATCCGAAGTTGTGAAACCTGCCAAACCTCGAAGCCATCAAACGCTACGCTGCGATCCCGTATGTCCGCACAATACACCGTTCAGCGTCCTTTTCAAAAACTCTACGTCGATTTTCTCGGCCCATATCCCCGTTCAAAGCAAGGTAATATCGGAATCTTTATTGTTTTGGATCACTATACCAAATTTCCTCTTTTCAAGGCCGTAAAGAATTTTAATGCTCTTGGGATATGCGATTTTCTTCGGGAAAGTGTGTTTGCTGTTTTCGGAACACCCGAAATAATTTTAAGTGACAACGGGAAACAATTCAAGTCATCCCAGTTCAATAATTTGCTTGCTGAACGGGGTATCAAACATGTATACACTGCCTTATACAGTCCTCAAGCGAATGCCAGCGAGCGGGTTAATCGGTCCATAATTGCAGGAATAAGGGCTTACTTAAAAGATGACCAGGCTCTGTGGGACAAACACTTGCCAAGCATTGCCGAGGCATTGAGGAGTTCTGTTCACCAGTCCATAGGTTGTACCCCTTACTATGCCGTTTTCGGTCAGCAGATGCCGGCTCATGGTGACGAGTATCCGCTTTTTCGAAAATTGGGGTCCCTCGAAGGTCTCGTCGTAGATAGATTAGACAAACTGGCGTTAATACGGCAGTCTATAGGTGAAAATATTAAAAAAGCGTTCGAATCGTCAGCAAAAAGATATAACTTGCGAAGTTCGGCAGAAAAATTTAAGGTTGGAGACTCGGTCTATAGACGAAATTTTGTGCTGAGTGACGCCTCAAAGAAATTTTGTGCCAAGTTTGCCCCTAAGTTCGTAAAAGCAACCGTTGTTGCACAAACTGGCAATTGTTTATATGAATTGCAAGACGTAGATACAGGCAAGCGAGCTATTTATAACCAAAAGGACATCCAAAAAGACAGAGGAAAGATACCAACCGCACCAACACTCTAGGTGGGGGGGTATATGTACCCAGGGTACATGAACACTTCAGCACCAACCATACTTTCCGTCTTTTCATTAAAATTTTTTTTCTTTTTATGCTTTTGATTTTTCTTATTACAAGTTTCATGACTCTGTAACACTATGTATTATCTAACACTAGTCTAAACTCAACTTCCGTCCGTCTGTCAATGCTTGCATATGATTTTTGATAACAAAATACATATATCGATAATCAAGACGTCAATGATAACCATATGGGTCTTGAGCGATTTCCGGAGCTCAGCTCTTTCTTTTCCTGAGGAACTACCGTGCGGTAAACATCTGTTGCAGAAATTTAAGTCCGGGTCGAGTGTTCAATTTTAAGTTAAACCTAGTAAGGCATCTAAATTCGCGAGTGTTTTCGTAGGACGTTACCCACGGTAGATCGAACATACCAACACAAAATCATCAATTCCTGCAAAAGATCCGGCCCAGAAATTAGGTAAGAACGCAGTGACATCCTATAACATAGTGTCCGTGTAGTTTAGTGCTGACGGGTAGTGTTAGTATTTTAAACAACGAATGGGAATTAAAATTCGGTACCCTTGCAGACAAATACCTACTGCGCATACACTGGAGAAGATTAGCGAGCGGAACGCTGGAAGACGGGTGCAGGAGCCCCCATCGAGTTGCATGCGGCTAACCCCTCAAAACCCGACCCAATTAGGCGCTTAAAATACATCAAGTTATATAGTCGCAAATTATGAAACCCAATCATACACAAAATAATCAATTTACTTTAACTCCCATATTTCAATATTATTCTAGCGATGCGTGGTCGCTAGAAAAGAAACTAGGACAGTAAATAGATTTAAAACCGCATATGCATCTAGAAAGATGGTTAGCATGCCGATCTAAAATGATCCTAACCTAATTTAATTTAGTAATACCTACCTTTGAACCTAAAGTCTGAGTTCCCTTGTGTAAAGCTAACTAAAAAGACCTATTAGTTTGTAACTATGTTGCTGCATGTTAATTACACATGTGGATAGGTATAACCATATATTTATCAAAAAAAAAAAAAAACAAAGGAAAAAACGAATTTAAAATTTTACTTAAGCTGAAATGAATTTGAAATTAAATATACGGTTAATACATTAGTTTACTACTTACCCTTAAGATATACCAAGTATCTTCATACTTCCAGTTAAGCTACTCTTTATACTTACCTTCAACCTAGATCTCAAATTTGCCGTCGGATATTTAATTTGATTAAGAACATTTTTTTTGTATATTCAAATATGTTAAACAACCTGTTATTAACAGAATTATTCTATGTACGTTTACATAGAATACCATATGATCGCTGCTAAAACTGACCTAGTTCCACAAAATGTCATAACTTTTCATTCCATTTACCCACTTTCTGTTTACTTTTTCGAGAGAAACCCGAAAGGCACCTTAAACATACTAAAACTCTTACTTTAACAAAAGTTTGGAAATTCTCTTAGAATCTCTCAGTTTTTCATTTGTTTGCGCTCATGCCGGCGGCGATTAATCTTTGATACTTTTTAAGCGACCTTCGCACACCAGTCATACAATGCATGACCTAAAAATAGCCCCAGCCGGTTTTTAAGATTAATTATATCGCAGGTTTTTTTTTGTTGGTTGGATGAAATCTTCCCTATCCCTAACGATTCTTCCATAGGGTTAAGCTTACGATCGCGTACCAGCCGCTTCATACAAAGCAAGGAAGGCCTTCTTCGCTTCGTGGGACAGCGTTGGACTAAGCAAATGGGTACATAACGACAAAAGCATGTAAGTGAATTTAAGTCATTTTGTCCACCCACTATTTTAGCATAACCAGAGAAGGAGGTGCTTAGTTACACATGTACTTACATACATATTAGTATGTATGTACGTAGATGCATTAAAATTTTTTTTTTTTGCGTGCGCCAAATTGCACATAAGTTCATACATATCTATATATGCACGTCAACTTAGTTTTTTTTGTATCATTAATTTCTATCTTTGAATGGATTGCTGAGATCTCTGCTTAGCAAACCAAAGGGAGTTAGAGTGGGTTTGTCTTCCCTCTCTATTATTTTTTTTTCTGAATAAACCACAAGTCTACGAGAATGACAAGGTCGTTAGCCTATGGAATACCTTATGTATGTATGGTTGAGGTAGGTTGGTTTTGGTCAGCTGATTGATACCCCCAAACAAATAAATGTTAGTACTTTAGGATTAATTGTAGTCTTAGTGTTAGCATTATACCTATTTTGAAGCTTCTATTAGAATATAAGAAGAATGAATTGAGCTTTAATAAATATTTGTAATTATGGAATTTTAAACTTAATTGCGTTGGTCTGATTCCATAGTTAGTGTGGGTGGATTTATTGGGGCTTTATTAACAGCTTTAAAGCCATGGTAGGGTGGGTTAAGAACAGCCGCCAAAATAAGATACGCGCTGCTAGGTATGGGGTTTTCCAGGCATAGTGGGTGGTACTCAGGCTTCCGGTAGCTTTTCGTTAGTGTGCAACATTTAAGTTCTTGTTCGGCCCCCAAGCTGAAGGATGATGGCTTGGTTCAGTAAAGGTGTTTCGAACCCTCCCCAGGCTGAAGCTCCCGTACTAACGCCAGTGCACACACCACTTTTACTAACATGCTAAGCAAGCCCATCTTAAGTAAGAGGCTGAAGGGGCCCGTAACAAGTCATTATATACACCAACATCATACCAGATGACATACTAGTCAGCATACCCATCAGACTCATACCAATTAACATACTAGGCAGCCTTTGCGCCAGCATTATACCAGATGGCATACTAGTTATTATATACACCAATACCATACCAATTGACATACTAGTCAGTAGACTGGGTTGGTCCCCATACAAAAAAAAAAAGTTGCTAATGTCCGCCATTAAATTTGAAGATTATGTTGAGAGGGTTTCGACAAATTTTTTTTAATTGCTTTTGATCCTTCGAAATACAGTCAAAAAGGTTTTTACGTTGTAACTTGGTTATTTGACAACCGATTTTTAAAATTGATATGTCATTATTTTGGCCACATTTCCGTTTAATGCCCTGTTAAGCTATGAACTCGTTTTCACATGATTAGGTCAGCTAAAAAAATTTTATCCCCCCTAATGTATGTTTTTTTCCTTAACCAAACGAAAGTACTTAAAAATTCAAGAAAATGTTGCTTTGAAACCATATTACTAAAATAATAAACAAAGAAGTTATAGCACTTTCAATATTTATTGCAACTGTTATTTTACCTGATTCTTATTATACTTAGGCCTGAAACTCGCGATATTTTTGTAGGAAAAATTGCAGGGTTTGGATTGAAAAGTTAATAAAGATATGCCAAATATCAGGAATAGGGGAAGTCAAAGTAAATAAGTGAGTCAAACCTGTAGTTTCGTATTTATAATAATAACGTTATGCGACAAAATCAACTTTTTTCTGGGTATTGGACAAAACCCACTTCTTTGTAGAGATTGAGGCTTAAGTAAACAAAGTAATATCTCCGTTTTTCCCACATTAAATCCCTCAAGCCAAGAGAACTGCTAGGGTTCATCATGGAAGTCGGATGGGATAAGGTGCTGACCAAAGGTCGCAGTGCAATCCTTAATAAATTATCTATCTATCTAACGGAGAAGGGACGAACCAGTAGTGGTTGACTATGTAAAAACAGGCCAAGCTTCACTAGCGCCGTCCTGTTATGAGTGTTAATGGAGTTCAGAATGGTGGTAGTGATATGCACTTTACGGAAGTCATGCTTATGGCTGGATAACCGAACAATTTCATTTAATTGAGGGAATCATAACGGCTTTAAACGATTTCGTTACTGACTAAAGGGATAATATCGATAGATACTGGCTGAGTTTCCGGTCTTTCTCTGTTATTCTGGAAAGGCATAGGCTTGTAACGACAAGTAGAAATATGTCCTAGGCTACTGATGCTCTCATGGCACAGGTGTTTTGGCATCGGTATAGGTCTTCCGTCTGGGACTATTGATATGGATGGCTTGGCCTTTTCAATAACTTCTTTAACCTCTGTTGAGGTAACGGTGAGGGTTGACTCGTCATGCTTGTGTTTATGTGCCCGTTGATTTGGACGATATCTAGCATTGTCAACTGAAGTATGCATTGCAAATTGGCTACAGAAAGCACTCGCGCATTTCCTCGAGCCGACAGACGAAATTATAGTCAAATGAATTATTTAAATACTAACTAGTATTAATAACACCACAAAATTATAGCCAATAAACTAGAGTTGGGTCGTCTCGTTCTGAACTTGTTCAATTGACCGGGTCTCTCAACTGAACAAGTGAACTAAATCTCCGATTTCGGTTCTATTTGTTCTTTTAGTTCATTTTTTCTTTTAGTTCGTTTTATCTAATGTTATTCTTTCTCTCATATCGTTCGCGAACATACATACGTAAATTCATGCATACATACGCAGAAATTCACAGTGAGCATGAATGTCGATGATGCCACTTACACTAAAGATATGTGTGGTCACCTTTGTGTGTGGCACTGCTACATGCACATTTAAATATACCTACACAAAGCATTGCTGCATACACACCCCAATCTATACTTATAGGCTTTTTCCGCGGGGGCGAGCAGCAGTGAACAAATTTGCTTGAAAAAAAAGAACAAATGAACAAAAAGAACAACTTGTTCATTCATCAGAAAAAGAACGAAAGATTCGAATCTCTGAAATGAACGAAAAAGCACAACTCTACAATGAACCATACTAAAACTGACCAGTATGATGAACGCCACACAATTCTAGTCAATTAACTACTCATACACTAACTAGTATGAATAACACCACAAAATTATAGTCAATGAACTATTCAAAAGCTGACTAGTATGAATAAACCGACAAAATTCTAGTCAATGAACTAGAATGTTTGCTGACTACTTTGGCTTTTGACTGTAGGGTTATTTTAACCAAAAAATGCATACTTAGGTGCCACATGGTTTCAGTATAGTGGCAAAAACGTGGCTTGCCGCATTGTCATATATTGCTTTGGCTGCAGACGTAAATTCAACCACACGAAACAGATAACATTATTTCTGCTGAAATATCCAGCCAACGCGATGACCCACTCCTGTACGAAATTTTGTGCAAAAATATGATACTTGGACCATGTGGACAGCATAATATATTTTCCCCATGCATGGCAGATGGTAAGTGTGTGAAGAGATTTCAACGCAATTATAGCGCTGAGACGCAGTCTGGCGAATATGGCTACCCAACATACCGTAGACGATGTCCTGAGAACGGAGATAATACTGCCGACCTTGATGTACGTGGAGCTATGACCAGGATAGACAATAGATGGGCTGTTCCTTATTGCCCTGTACTCCTGCGATGTTTTTCGGCACATATTAACGTTGAATACTGTCATTCCGTTAAAGCTATTAAATACATTTGCAAATATGTTATAAGGGCACAGATCAAACAACATTTTCTTTTCAAAATCCTTCGGATGAGATTCAAAAATATCTCAATGGTCGGTATATAAGCACTTCAGAGTCTTACTGGCGTTTTTTTGATTTTCCCATCCATGAGCGATCGACTATTGTACACTTAGCAGTGCATTTAGAGAATGGGCAACGAGTGTACTTCTCGGAAGATATTGTACACCGAGTTCTGGAAAACCCCCGAAAACTACGTTGGTGGCATTTTTTGAACTATGCGCTACCGATTCTTTTGCGAAAACACTCCTTTATTATGAAGTGCCGTCTTATTATACGTGGAGCAATAATAAATTTTCCAGAAGGAAGCGCGCAATATCTATTGAAGGTAACCCAGGGATTAAAAAGGATTCGGCGTTTGGTAGAGTTTGCAATGTACACCCCAACCAAACGGAATGTTTTTATATACGTTCACTGCTTCACAATATTTGAGTTCCTACTTCTTTTGAAAGCTTGAGGACTGTAAATGGTGTAGTTTTCCCAACTTTTTAGCCGCTTGCAAAAAACTACAAATATTTGGAAAACGACGACCATTGGAAAAATGCCATAGCTGAGGCAGCCCTTTTGCATTCGCCGCCAAGGTTATGAGAGTTATTTTCCATTCTAATAGTTTTTTGTCAGCCGTCAAATGCTGAGTTATTATGGAACATGTTCAAGGATGACTTTTGTGAAGACTTCCTTTTCAATGAACGCAGAAGGCGTAAGGATCCCGATCTACAAATTTCTGAAGGTTTAATAAATCAAGGTTTGAAAAAATTTTACGACCCTTACGCTAATGATTGAATAAGTAGTTAACATTTATTTTAAGGTTTGATTGACATCGAGGACAAAGTAATAGGCCTTTGCGAAAAAGATTTATCCAGTTTTGGGTTGCCTTCCCCAAATCGTCATATTCAATGACTTCTTTTGAGACAATCCTGAGGCACCCATGTGACTTAAATTATTTAAATGACTACCTTCAAGCTAATATATTGAAAATGGTTTCAGATAAGCAGCTGACATAAGATAAAAATCATTGACAGCATTGAAAATAAAAGAGGTCAAGCATTTTTCTTAGATGCTCCTGGTGGTTGTGGAAAAACCTTTTTATTTAATCTTCTTCTCGCATATGCTAGACGTAAAGGTCACGTGGCGCTGGCTGTAGCATCATCGGGAATTGCAGCGACTCTATTATCTGGTGGTCGAACAGCCCACTCCACTTTTAATTTACCATTAAACGTGTCCCTCCAAGAAGAAAAGGTTTGTTGCATTCGAAAGAACGGGTCAACGGCTAAGATAATAAAAGAGGCAATTCTTATAGTGTGGGATGAGTATACAATGACTAACCGAGCACATATTGAAGCAGTAGATCGTAAATTAAAAGACTTAAGATCAAACGACAAAGCCTTTGGTTGGATAACTATCCTTTTTGTAGGGGATCTTCATCAGATTTAGTCAGTAGTGGCGAAAGGAACTCGAGCTGATATAGTTTAATCGCGCTTCAAATCATCGCTATTATGGATTCACCTCGAAAAATTGTGTCTGGCAACAAGAATGAGAGCGCATCTTAACGGAATTATAAGTACATTTCCCAGGATTTATTAGATATTTGGAGATGGTACAATTTTCACTGAGAACGGCTACTTTATAGTACATTCAAAGCTTGCGAATGTGGTACATAACGTGAGCGAATTAATTTCAGAAGTTTACCCAAATATGGAAGAGCTATCCAGCAGGCCATATACTTGGCTATGCGGCGGGCTATGACTTCACCAAGGAATAAGACTGAACACGAAATAAATAACATAATTCTATATAGAGTTCCTGGCGAAGTTAAAGAGTATATATCAAATGACACTGATCTTAATAATGAAGATGCCGTAAACTATCCAATTCAATTTTAAAATTCGCTTAATGCCTCTGGCATACCGCCTCATAATTTGAAGTTAAACAAGTAAGGAAGGCTAAGTTCGGGTGTAACCGCACATTACATACTCAGCTGAGAGCTTTGGAGACAAAATAAGAGAAAATCACCATATAGGAAAATGAACCTAGGGTAACCCTGGAATGTGTTTGAATGACATGGATATCAAATGGAAGGTAATAAAGAGTATTTTAATAGGGAGTGGGCCTTAGTACTATAGGTGGACTCCTTTTCGAGATATCGCCATAAAAGTGGAACAGAGGTGGCTCTAGAATGTGTTTTTACGATACGGGTATCAAATTAAAGGTATTAATGAGGATTTTAAAAGGGAGTGGCCCTTAGTTGTATTTGTGAAGGCGTTCCATAGTTCTATAGGTGGACGCCATTTCGGGATATCTAGAATGCCTTTGTACGATATTTGTATCAAACGAAAGGTTTTAATGAGTATTTTAAATGGGAGTGAGCCTTAGTTCTATAGATGGACGCTGTTCACCGAGTAAGAGAAAGAATATTGTTTTCAAGCAAGCTAAATTTCATGTTATTATTTATTAATTGACAATATAATTAATAGCGCAGCAGGCTTTAAAAATTGTAATCTATCTTCCCTCTCTTCTCTCTTTTTATCAAGTGACGATGACAATTACCAACTCTTGCCCGAATATGACATTCGTTCAGAGTTGCCTGAGAGAAGATAGACTTTTAGGGTTTCCAAGCCTGTATTAAATAAGTACAAGGTTTAATATTACAAATGAATTCAACTAATATCATGTTCACATTAAGTGTTAATTATGGCGGTAACATTCCCCCCCCCCCCCCCCCCCCTCGTAAGTAGCCCCGGTGCTTACTAAGCTATTACTTGGCTATCTTCGTCGCTGGTCGTTCCATTATCCCTAGAGGGGTCTTTACCGTCACTCGCCGAACTTGTCCGTCTTTGGCTACTATGGTGCTGATTACTCTTCCTTTCGGCCATAAGTTACGAGGGAGAGTTTCGTTGATTACAATAACCACATCATCGATTACTATGGCTGTAGCTTTTTTCAACCACTTGGCTCGCCTGGTCAGTATCGTCATATACTCCTTCACCCAACGTTGCCAAAAGACGTCTGCAAAGAGCTGCGTTTTGTACCACCGTTGCATTAGGTCCATACCGTCGCTGAACGCGGGTTTATGACCATCTGCCGACCCCAATAACATGTGGTTTGGGGTGAGAGCAATATCATCCGACGACTCAAGACTAACGAAAGTAAGCGGTCTCGAGTTTATGATGAATTCTACTTCCATCAGTGCGCATCGCAAGCTTTCATCATTAAAAGAGTAGGAGGGGCATATGCTTCGCAAAATGTTCTTAGTTGTTCGTACGAGACGTTCCCACGCGCCTCCCATGTGGGGTGCGCCCCGTGGATTGAAGCGCCACTTAATACGGTCATATTTCGCTGTAATTCGATCGAAGTCAAGCGTGATCAGTTTTTCTCGGACGAGTTTCTCTGTCGCTTTAAAATTGGTGCCGTTATCGGAAAGGATCTCCGCTGGAGTACCACGACGTGCCATGAAGTTTCTAAGAGCCATAATATAAGAATTTGTATCGAGGCTATGAGCGATTTCGAAATGTACTGCCCGGAGTGTCAATCAAGTATAAAGCACTCCCCATCTTTTTTCCTTATGTCTCCCTACGTTGACAAGTATTAGACCAAAATAATCGACGCCTATGAATGTGAAGGGTCTAGTAAAACTGGCTAATCTTGCAGCTGGTATCGGCGACATTTGTGGAGGTTATGGTAAGGCGTTGTTAATTTTGCACCTCTGGCACGATTTTCGTATTTTATTGTACAATACTCGTAGACGCAGAATACAATATTTGCCTTTGACATTATTAATGACTGTTTCGTGTGCCATATGATGGTTCTTTTCGTGGTAATCTCTAACGATCAAAAACGTTATGTAGCTTTCTCTCGGCAGTACGATGGTATCCGTGTGCTCGTTAATTGAATCTAATCTGCTTCGTATGCGCAGAATACCTTTCTCGTACAGATAAGCGTTAAGCTGATATAATTTGCTTTGCTTGCTTAGCGTGTGACCCGCATACAGTACATTAATTTCCGATGAGTAAATTTCAGCTTGTGCTTGTTTGAAGAGAATATTTTCGGCGATCTCAATCATATCTTGTAACTTCTTTTGGCATGATGCGCCTTACTCGTCTGGATTTTAACCTGAATATGTACAAGATGAAGGTCGCAACTGCTCTATATAGATTGCGCCACTTTGAAAAATACTCAACATTGAGAGATATTGGTGCGACTTTATAGTTTACGCATACTCGCTTTCGAAGCTCGGTGGTATCTAGTACCTCGCTATGCATATCGGAACTCGGCCACATGCTACTATGTAGAAACAAGAAATTAGGCCCTTTCAGCCACTTTTTGTCATCGACCGCGCCGTTGATTTTTGTGGCTAGATCGGCTACGTTCAGCTTCGTAGGAACCCAGCGCCAATGTTTGCTGTCGGAACTCTCTAGGATCTCTCCAACGCGATGCATTACGAATTGCTGAAAGCTGCGTGGGTCCATATTAAGCCATTGTAGTACGGTTTTGGAATCTGTTTCGGTGTTCAAGCCCCCGTATTTTTATTACCTTTTGCGTCAAGCGTACTCCCACTACGGCGGCTTGCAGTTCCAAACGAGGAATGGAGATTGGTTTTAATGGAGCGACTTTACTTTTTGCCGCTATCAATGACACGTCGACGTCGTCTCCTTGGCGTACCCTCACATAGCAAACTGCAGCATAGGCATGATCGCTGGAACCAACGAACGTATGAATGCCGACGTCGGTAGCGAATTTCAGATTACGTGAGTAGCATCTCGGAATTTCCGCCGCTTCAATCAGTGGTAAAAGTTGCCTCCATTTTAACCAGTCTTCATATAGTGTCTCGGGAAGTTCTTCATCTCACCCAATATCTGCTCGCCAGACTCGTTGGATCAATATTTTTAGCCCCACTGTATAGCGTGCTAACAGCCCCAAGGGATCGAAAACCGACATCAGTACTTGGAGTACTTCCCTTTTAGTTGGAACTACGTCCTGTGTGAACAGATCTCGACGCAGTCGGGTGAACCTGAGAATAAATTTAAAAACGTCAGAATGTGGTTCCCAATACATACCTAGTATTTTTTCGGTATCTCCAAACTGGACTGATGTTTGCACGCCTGGGTTGCCGCCAAGTAGCTTTACTAGAACAACTACTGAATTTGATGCCCAATTACGTATTTCGAATCCGCCGGCTAGATGGACTTTACGGACTTGTTCCGCTACCTCCAAGGCTGCCTCGTCGTTGTCTGCCGTGTCAATGTAATCGTCGACATAATGCGCATTGTTGATGGCTTCATATTCGCGTGGATATATGTTGCGATACTCCTCTGCATTTTTATTTCAGACATAATCGGCGATACAGGGCCCGCAACTTATGCCGAAAGTCATTGCGCGCATAACGAATACCTTTGTTTGGTTGTTCGACTTATCGTACCACATGAACCGTTGGGCGAGCATGTCTTCATCGCGGATGTTGATTCTGTGAAACATCTGCGCGATGTCACCGCACACGGCCACCTGACCAACTCTGAATGCTAGAAGTACCTCGACAAGTGGTTTTAGTAAATCTGGCCCGGTTAGCAAAAAATCATTTAATGATTTGCCATGAGACTTTGCGGCAGCGTCCCACACAAGTCGCACCTTATTTGGTGTGTTGGGATTAAGAGCTATAAATATTGGTAAATACCAAGTGCGGTCAGGCTTAACTGCCATTTCGTTTTCTGATAGTTGTAGCGCGTATCCCTTTCGAATTAAATTGTCTATTTGATCGTTGATTTTATCATACATTTCTGGCTGTCGACTGATTTTGTTTTTTAAACATGTAAGACGGTTGAATGCGTTCGTGTAGCTTTCGGGTAGCGACTCGTTTTCCCTGCGCCACAAGAGGCCAATTTCAAAACGTCCATGTGTTTTTGTGCAAGTTCGAGCTAGAATTTCCATAGCCTTCTTATCATCGTTAGACTGCAGATTGTGTGGTTTTACTGCGTCTAGATTAAAACTATCTTTAACGACGTCATTGAGCTCTTGCCACCCACAATCACAGTGACGCATCGTCACATAGCTCGCTGCATTCGAAGTGCCTTGAACGCACCATCCCAACAAACATTTTGACGCAATAGGTTCGCTTCGCTTGCCTTCGCGTATTTTACGCGGAACAGCAATTTTCCAATTATCGGTGCCGATGAGCAGCATCGGTCGAATGTCCGAATATGACGGCATAGGAATACCTCTTAGGTGCGAATACTTAGATTGAAGCTCTTCTGCGTTAATGGATTGCTTGGGCAAAGCGATGTTTTCAACCGTGTGCACGTCATTGAGCCAATACCGCTTACTACTATTTAGTGCGGAAATTTGAATCGACGCTCGCACCGAATTATTTTCATTACGTGTAGTATTGCTGGTCCATTGCAAATATATCGGTGCTGGAACCCCTTTAACACCGAGCTCTCGGAACATCGACTCGTCTATAAGCGTTACGTAAGACCCTTCGTCCAAAAATGCAAACACTTCGACAGTCTTTCCAGCTGAATGTAGGTTTACTGGCATAATACGAAAGTATTGTGTACTATGCTTGCCGCTCTGATGCGTACTTACAACTGCTTGATCATTGGTCTTGTTTTCAGATTTTTGTGTACGATCGCTGTGAAGCAACGGGTGATGTTTTAACATACAGCCATTTACGCCGCACTTCTTTTTTGAAAAACAACTTTTGCGGTGACTTTTGAGACACGTATAATAAGCCTTATTGTCCTTCACCATGTTCCACTTTTCTTTTTGCGATGCGTTTTGAAATTGTGTACAGTGCGCAGCGGAATGGTCCGATGCGCCACACGCAATACATTTCATGGTCTGCTTTGGTTGAGACTCGATAACGTTGCTTTGAACCTCTTTAGACTGAGTCTTTGATCCGCAGCTGTCGTTGCTACTGTGCGTATTTATTGAGCCCATTTCTACATAAACGCTGGTGACACAACTGTTGATGCCGCTTCGGCCATACGATACAACCAATTGCTGAATACCTTGATGGATGGTGAAACATTGTCGCGAGGATACATCGCCCAGTTGAGCTTGTGGTGATTTGGCAATTTGTCTACAAGTTCTTTTACCAGCATTGGGTTGTTTAGATGTGCTTCGAGTTTCCACGTCTCCATTGTCGCGCAGATGTTACGCACCGCGAGTGCAAATTCTATAAGTGACTCAAGTTTATCCTTCGGACAAGGAAGCTTTCGTACCTTGTCGATCATCCTCTCCAAGATATGTTCTGGCCTATCAAAAAACATTTTTAATGTGTTTATGACATCCGGAACCATCGCCGGCAAGAGAAGTTTATCTTTCACCAAATCACGTGCCCGCCCTTTTAGACACCTTTGTAGCCGGAGCATGTTTTCGACATCTGAAAACCCAGCGACGGATGTGCTGTGGTCGAATGTACTTATAAACATCGGCCACTCTTTCGGGTCACCACTGAACGTTGGTAAGTCTTTGGGGATGGATTTCCTTGCAGCTATTTGAGCACTTGATGGCCCATTGTTTGATGCATGTTGCATCGATGATAAAAAATTCGACGTTGATAAACCAGCGTTGTTCATCTGTGAAAGTATGTTATATTTTTGTTCTATAAATCGTTCCTAGGCGGCTCTTCGCCCTTCGAGCATGGCCAGCATGAGCCTTTGTTGATCACCAGGTTCGTTCATAGCATTGCGTGGTACTGCGGCTAATTTTAGTGAGCTAGTATCGCTCTGATTTTCGAGGTTGGCATTAATCGATGTGGTCGCTGGTGCTGGTGGAGCAGCCGATGTTGTTATTGTTGTAGTTTCTGGCTGCATTGCGTTTGCAGAAGTGTGTGGTGCGTCCACACTAGGTGCCTTAGTACAGGAAGCACAACTCCAGTCGCGATCTTGCACGCTAGTGTCTACTCCAGCACATTTGAAATGGAACCATAGTTCGCAGTCATCGCATTGCACGCAATCCTCAGTACCACTAGCATCTGCCTTTTTTCCGCAGACATTACAAATGCACATGCTTGATGATGAAATATATTAAGTTGAGACTCCTGAAATACGAACACGCGTTTACAAGCGCTAAATCGCAAATGGATCGGTTCGCAAACAAAATGTACGCTTTTAAATGTTGATTTTATTGGATTTTATTCTTGCGAATGCTTTCGTCGTTGCCGCTTTTTCTATCAAAGTTTTGGCGGCACGTACGCTACCGAAGATTGGTAATAATCTCCAATCTCAATTAAAATTTTTAAAGAATTGTTCACGGAGTAAGAGAAAGAATATTGTTTTCAAGCAAGCTAAATTTCACGTTATTATTTATTAATTGACAATATAATTAATAGCGCAGCAGGCTTTAAAAATTTTAATCTATCTTCCCTCTCTTCTCTCTTTTTATCAAGTGACGATGACAATTACCAACTCTTGCCCGAATATGACATTCGTTCAGAGTTGCCTGAGAGAAGATAGACTTTTAGGGTTTCCAAGCCTGCATTAAATAAGTACAAGGTTTAATATTACAAATGAATTCAACTAATATCATGTTCACATTAAGTGTTAATTATGGCGGTAACAGACGCCTTTTCGAGATATCGCCATAAAAGTGGACCAGGGGTGACCCTAGAATGTGTTTTTACGATACGTGTATCAAATTAAAGGTATTAATGAGGGTTTTAAAAGGGAGTGGGCCTTAGTTCTATAGGTCGACGCTTTTTCGAGATATCGCCACAAAGGTGGACCAGGGGTGACTCTAGAATGCTTTTATACGATATGGGAATCAAACGAAAGGTGTTAATGAGTATTTTAAATGGGAGTGGGCCTTAGTTCTATAGGTGGACGCCTTTTCGAGATATCGCCATAATGGTGGACCAGGGGTGACTCTAGAATGTGTTTGTACGATACGGGTATCAAATTAAAGGTATTAATGAGAATTTTAAAAGGGAGTGGCCCTTAGTTGTATTTGTAAAGGCGTTTTCGAGATATCGGCCAAAATGTGGACCAGAGTGATCCAGAACATCATCTATCGGGTACCGCTAATTCATTTTTATATGTAATACAAAGAACAGTATCCCTGCCAAAATTCCAAGGGCTTTTGATTTCGCCCTGCAGAACTTTTTCATTTTATTCTACTTAATATGGAAGGTGTCACACCCATTTTACAAAGTTTGTTCTAAAGTTATATTTTGCGTCACTAAACCAATCCAATTACAATGTTTCATCCCTTTTTTCATATTTGGTATAAAATTATGGAATTTTTTAATTTTTCGTAATTTTCGATATCGAAAAAGTGGGCATGGTCATAGTCGGATTTCGGCCTTTTTTATACCAAGATAAAGTGAGTTCAGATAAGTACGTGAACTAAGTTTAGTAAAGATATATCGATTTTTGCTCAAGCTATCGTGTTAAGGGCCGAGCGGAAGGACAGGCGGTCGACTGTGTATAAAAACTGGGCGTGGTTTCAACCGATTTCGCTCATTTTCACAGAAAACAGTTATCGTCATAAAGTCTATACCCCTACCTGGTTAGTTTTTGTTCGACATTACATTGGCATTAAAAGTATTCTAGACAAATTAAATGAAAAAGGGCGGAGCCAAGCCCATTTTGAAATTTTCTTTTATTTTTGTATTTTGTTGCACCATATCATTACTGGAGTTGAATGTTGACATAATTACTTATATAATGTAAAGAAAAAAGTTTTTTTTTAAAAAGTGGGCGTGTTCTTCACCCGATTTTGCTAATTTTTATTTAGCGCACGCTCTTGCCAAATTTCATCATGATATCTTCAACGACTGCCAAATTACAGCTTGCAAAACTTTTAAATTACCTTCTTTCAAAAGTTGACGGTGCCACGCCCATTGTCCAAAAATTTTACTAATTTTCTTTTCTACGTCATAAGGTTAACCCACCTACCAAGTTTCATCGCTTTATCCCTCTTTGGTAATGAATTATCACCCTTTTTCTGTTTTTCGAAATTTGGATATCGAAAAAGTGGGCGTGGTTATAGTCCGATTTCGTTCGTTTTAAATAGCAATCTGTGATGAGTGCCCAGGAACCTACATACCAAATTTCATCAAGATACCTCAAAATTTACTCAAGTTATCGTGTTTACGGATGGGCGGACGGACGGGCGGACATGGCTAAATAAATTTCTTTTTTCGCCCAGATCATTTTGATATGTAGAAGTCTATATCTATCTCGATTAGTTTATGTCGTTATGCGAACAAAATTAATATACTCTGTGAGCTCTGCTCAGCTGTGTATAAAAACGATATTCCAATTATTTTTCTGCGTAAATAAAAGAAACCAACTCTACGCAATGGAACGAGATTACAAATAAAACGAATGCATAACAATATCCTCGAGGCAATGATCCTCACGGGTCCTGCGTCCGGAAAGAGATATCGTTCATACCCCGCATACCTATGATTCCAACGGATATGCCTTTCCGATATAAACTGTTACAATTTCCTGTGAAGGTTTCCTTTGCAGTCACAATCAACAAATCACAATGCCAAACTTTCCACAATGTTGGTATTGACTTGCGTGCAGAATATTTCACACATGGGCAGTTGTATGTTGCAATATCGAGAACTGGGAACCCTCAGAATCAAACTATACTGCTAACTTCAGATAATAAAACTAAAAATGTAGTGTATTCGGAAGTACTTAAAGTTATAAAATGAAATAAATGCCACATATGTATATTTACAGCGTTATTCTGTGCACCTGACAAATTGTCAATAAGTTGACAAGTAATCAAGATTTTTATCAAGCTGACAAATATATCTATTCTTTGCATAACTCGACAACTCTAAAAAATGGAAAATGGAAAAAACGTAAGAATTAATATTGTTCATTATTTTTTGTAACAAATATTATAGTTTTTTCAAGGAAATCAAAAGCGAACGTGCTACGCATAAGCAATTGGAGCGATATGTCTAATTTTATACTGCTAACCCCGAAATGGGAAAAGGAAAAAATAATCCGCGGGGTTATTTGAGGGTCATTTCGGCATGGCTTTGGGGACTCCCTCGGGTCATTTGTGGGTAATTGCTGTATGGTTTTAGGGACTCACTCGGGGTCATTTGGGGGTCATTCCGGTAGGGTTTGGGGACTCCATCGGGTTCTCCTGGGGTAATTTGGGGGTCGCTCCGGGATCTTTTTGGGGACTCATAGTTTTTTCAAGGGAATGGAAAGCCGAACGTGCTACGCGAAAGCAATTGGTGCGATATGTCTCATGTTATGCTGCTAACAACAAATGGGAATAGGAAAAAATAATCCGCGGGGGTTTTTTTGGGGGTCATTTCGGCATGGCTTTGGGGACTCCCTCAGGGTCATTTGTGGGTCATTGCTGGATGGTTTTGGGGACTCCCGCATGCTAATTAAGGGGTCTTCCGGGATGATTTTGGGGACTCCCTCGGGGTCCTCCCGGGGTCATTTGGAGGACATTCTGGGATGTTTTTGAGAACTCCCTCGAGGTCATTTGGGGGCACTCTGGGATGGTTTTGGGGACTCTCTCGGGGTAGCTTGGCGAATGCCTCGGGGTCTTCCCGGGGTAATTTGGGGTAGTACGGGGAATGTTTTCGGGCTCCCTCGGGGTATTTCTGGAATGGTTTTGGCGACTGCCTCGGGAACTTCCCGGGTCACTTGGAGTCGTTCCGGGATATTTTTGGGGACTCCCTCGGCGTCATTTGGGGGACATTCTGGGATGGTTATGGGGTCACCAAAACCATCCCGGAAAGACCCCGATGAAATCCCCAAAACAATCCCGGAATATCCGCCAAATGTCCCCGAGAGAGTTCCGAAAACCGTCCCGGAAGACCCCTTAATTAGCCTGAGGGAGTCCCCAAAACCATCCAGCTATGACCCACAAATCACCCCGAGAGAGTTCCCAAAAGCGTCCCGGAATCACCCAATTTTTGTACAACAATAAACACCCGTTTTGCGAGCAACGGCGCACACGGGCTGCTAGTACATATATATAGTAAATTTATTTGGATTGGGCTGGAGTGAACTGCATCTTAACTTTCATTATACTCAGCTGAGCAGAGCTCACAGAGTATATTAATTTTGTTCGCATAACCGTAATCCGTAACGGCATAAACTAATCCAGATAGATATAGACTTCTATATATCAAAATGATCTGGGCGAAAATAGAAATTCATTTAGCCATGTCCATCCGTCCGTCCGTAAACGCGATACTTACTTACTTAATTGGCGCTTAACCGTCTAAACGGTTATGGCCGTCCAACAAGGCGCGCCAGTCGCTCCTTCGCTCCGCCAACCGGCGCCAATTGGTCACACCAAGGGAGTTTAAATCGTTTTCCACCTGGTCCTTCCAACGGAGTGGGGGCCGCCCTCTACCTCTGCTTCCATAGGCGGGTTCCGATAGAAACACTTTCTTGGCCGGAGCATCATCTTTCATTCGCATAACATGGCCTAGCCAGCGCAGCCGCTGCGTTTTAATTCGCTGGACTATGTTGATGTCTGCGTATAGCTCGTACAGCTCATCATTACATCTTCTTCGGTACTCGCCATCGCCAACGCGTAGAGGTCCATAAATCTTTCGAAAAACTTTTCTCTCGAACACTCCCAAAGCCGCTTCATCTGCTGTTGTCATGGTCCATGCTTCTGCCCCATATAGCAGGACGGGTACGATAAGTGACTTGTAGAGTATGATTTTCGTTCGCCGAGAGAGGACTTTACTTTTCAATTGCCTACCTAGTCCAAAGTAGCATTTATTGGCAAGATTGATTCTTCGCTGGATTTCAGTGCTGATGTTGTTGCTAGTGTTGATGCTGGTTCCCAAATAAACGAAGTCTTTTACTATTTCGAAATTATGGCTGCCAACAGTAGCGTGGTTGCCAAGGCGCATATGCGCTGACTCTTTGCTCGATGACAGCAGGTACTTCGTTTGGTTAGTGGGTTGACCATATGACGCAGAATAGAAAATTAGTAAATTTTTGGACAATGGGCGTGTCACCGCCCACTTTTAAAATAAGGTAATTTCAAAGTTTTGCAAGCTGTAATTTGGCAGTCGTTGAAGATGTCATGATGAATTTGGCAGCAACGTTACTCCTATTACTATATGTGTGCTAAATAAAAATTTGCAAAATCGGATTGCGAACACGCCCACTTTTTTAAAAAAAATTTTTTTAGTTCAAATTTTACAAAAAAATTTAATATCTTTACAGTATATAAGTAAATTATGTCAACATTCAAATCTAGTAATGGTATGGTGTAACAAAATACAAAAATAAAGAAAATTTCAAAATGGGCGTTCGCAGCCCTTTTTCATTTAATAGAATACTTTTAATGCCAAAATGCCAAAGTCGAACAAAAATTTACCAATCCTTGTGAAATTTGGTAGAGGCATAGATTCCATGACGATAACTGTTTTCTGTGAAAATGGGCAAAACCGGTTGAAGCCACGCCCAGTTTTTATACACAGTCGACCGTCTGTCCTTCCGCTCGGCCGTTAACACGATAACTTGGGCAAAAATCGATATATCGTTACTAAACTTAATTCACATACTTATCTGAACTCACCTTATCTTGGTATAAAAAATGGCCGAAATCCGACTGTGACCACGCCCAATTTTTCGATATCGAAAATTACGAAAAATAAAAAAAATGCCTTAAAAGGATGAAACATGGTAATTGGATGGGTTTATTGACGCAAAACATAACTTTGTAAAATGGGTGTCACACCTACCATACTAAGTAGAAGAAATTGAAAAAGTTCTGCAGGGCGAAATCAAAACCCTTGGAATCTTGGCAGGAACAGTATCGTGGTATTATATAAGTTAAAGGACTATAGTCCTTGTTTTATAAAAAAATTAATTTGTTGGGCCAACTCGCCCAACCAACAACACTAAACAACACAAGTTCAAATAGTCTTTTACAAGTATATTTTAACTCAGTTTATTCACAATTATAATTAAGATTAAATTACTGTTAACTCCAATCCGTCCCGAACTCGACTGCCGGCTCTGCCGCAACTGCTCCCATATATAGCCAATCAACAAGCCGCGACGCGCCTCTTGCGTAACTTGTTGACAGGCCGCTGTGTGAGAATGTTGAAGTCGGTTTCTTCCCACAGGTGCTGTATGTGTGCATTTCACAATCATGTGTAATAGAATTTAGCTGACTGTGCGTCTGGAGTAGTTCCGCAGCATGAGTGTTAATTGCCGTCACTAACCATGGCCTTGAATTAAGGTGTTAGGTTGCCATGCGCGGCCGTATGTAGTGAGAACCATATTTTGCAGGTGTTAGTTGCCGTCACTAGCCATGGCCTTGAATTAAGGTGTTGGGTTGCCATGCGCAGCCGTATGTTGTGGGAAAGATAATTTGCTGACTCGGCGCGCGTGTACTGGCCATACGTGGGAATGTTGCGATAAGGGCAACTGGCGTGTGTTAACACTTCCCCCTTTAAAGATCTGCGTCCCGCAGATTAGGATTTGGACAAGTGTCCTCTTTATGTTGTCTTCTAATGGATAGTCGCAATTCCGGGAATTTTGGCCCCGTTGTTAATTTCCTCTAAATTATCCAAATCATGAGTAGGAGCAGAAGTAGCCCCAAAGTTTCCGACGCCGTGAACCAATTTGTTTTGTCCCTCAGGTACCTCAAGAGCTTAACATTGCCGATTGTCATCTCGTGTACAAGATTGAGGTTAACTGCAAGGCTTTTATTTGCAATAGTAGATAGCACAGGGGGCAGTATTTGAACTCCTGAACTACTCATACTCCAGTAGGTTCTGTCACCAATGCGGATCGTTTCATTGTCCAGTTGAAGGATGTAAGAGCCGCTTAGGTGATTGGGAGCATCACCTGACCACACGGTGTTATTGAAATTGTCTAAGAGAATCGTGTCTTCCTTGATCACCTCAATCGTTGAGTCATTGCAATTGATGTACCGACAACTAGTTTTACCACCTTTGAGCAGACGTGGCAGACAGTCGTCCTCTCGAAGTAGGTCCAGCGCTTTTTGCTTGCATACCATTGCGCTTGTAAGGTGGGTGCAGCTATCCTTGATACCATACGTTTGCTCTTTGTTGATTAAGACTGTGCTGTACTTCAGGTCTATGCGATGTCCGTCTTTTACAATTGCTCTGGTGATCAGATGGTTAAATCTCGTTTGGGCCACCTTTGGCATGGACACAACGTAGAGTAGCATCGCGCCGTTGGTGTAGATTGAAGGTTCGCTGAATTCTATTGCTTCGATCACATTGCTGTATGGAAGGACATCTACTTCGCTTATAAGTCCATTGATCTCTTCTTTGTCTAGTAGGTTGCTGTTGACAATACCTGCCTTAGCCATCTGGCAGGCCTGCACCAGTTCGTTCATATCGTCCTTCAGGATCATGACTTTCTGAAGGATTTCTTGTGAAAGCTTTATGAGATGATTCTGGCCAATGATGTCATTCGTGTTGGTTACGATGCCGTTGACAACCTGCAATAACTCATGAGTTTTCTTAAATATTTCAGAGTTTACCTTGTATTGTTGGTTATTGTTAGATACTAGCGTGTCTTGGGCTCGTAGGAGCTCATCCCAGTCGGAAGCGTCGGGGGAACCGGCTATCCATTTCCAAGCCGATCCTATCCAGTTGATTGATCGCTTGATTCTCTTGTTCTTTGGGCCTTTTAACTCCTCGAGCTGCGTTTGGATTTTACTCAAGTGGAAAGAAATGACGTCTGTGAGGTCGTTCGTTTCATCCAGTTTCTTGACTTCAATTTCCAGGCGGTTTGCTATTTCCTCATAACGGGCTAGGTTGATTACATGAATTAATTTGAAGTAGCCATTGATTATCCAGCCGTACCCATCACGTACGGTTACCACGGGCGAGTCGAGATCGAATACCACATATGCTTGTGCGGATGCACAGAGGCAGATTCTAGGAGTCGGAGTACACATAATTCTAATAAGTAGTGAAATACATAGTTAACTATTGCTATTAAAAAATTTACATTTCAAAGTTTAAGTACTAGTCTAAGTAAATTTCAAATTTCATTTTAATTTAGGTAGATTTTAGATTTCAAATTGTAATTAACATTTCAAGTATAAAGTAGACTATTTTTAAATCCTACTGCTATACCTAATGAGTGGAGTTCGGGTCGGCAAGGGTTTGACAGGATTTTACGAGGACCCAGGAGTGATGTTAAAAGTGGAATTTTTCTGACAGTTAGTTTTCAGTAATTAATTTAGTAAGTTAGTTTTTAGTTTTTGTTAGATTTATATTTTTTCTTTTTTTGTTACTTTTTTTTGTAAGTTAGTTAGTTAGCTTTAGGTTTTTGTTAGTATTAGTATTTTTCGAGGAATGTTTCCCTTTTTTTTTTTTTTTTTTGTTTTTTTTTTCCCACCCATCGAACGAGTGACTTCTCATGTCAATTAAAGCCAATAGTCCCATGGAGGAATTGAACCACTTCGATTGATATCGCTCGGACTAACCCAGCGGGTCAGGGGGTTAGAATATACCCGCGGTAGGTATGCCTGTCGTAAGAGGCGACTAAAATACCGGATTGGCCTGAAGGTTTAATGTGGCCATATAAATCGTTCCCGAGATGGTCGGGCCAGCTCCTTAATGATGCTGTGTTACCGGAGCGTACCGGATCTGTAAACGGCAAAGGACCATCACATCGATCACTCCCTAAACCTTCGGGGAGCAACCGTATCGCTACAACAACAACAACAACAACATATCGCTCGGACCACCGAGTTAACTGGAATTGAACCAATACGACAGATCGAATACAAAAGTGAATTTGTACCCGGACCACCGGGGCTTAGGAATCTATGCATGAGTTTTCTACCTCTTGACCAACATTATTAATTCTTCGGCCTTGCCGAGCTTTTGAGTGCTTGAATTTCGACCAGAGGAGCCAACATTTCTCGAACCAGCTATGGGGGATCGTGTGTATCCGTTTTAGAGGTCGCATTGCCATTTGTCATGTTCGATGGCGCCACCTCCTACTAAGGCACGATTTGTCCTACTTACAAGCCCGCTCTTGTTTTGAAGTTCCCTCTTAGTGCCGAATCTCGCCTCTTATGTTTTTTGTAAGTTTTTAATGTGTCCTTGGACATTTTGTCTGTTTATAGACATTTTTGTTTTCGTTAGATATTTTTAATATCCGATTTGTGGAATTTTTTCCCACTTTGCGTGGTTATAGTGGAATTTCTATTTTCCGCCACAGCTTCTTTCTTATAAAGTGGCTTTTGCTTTTTATTTGTTTATTAGCTATGAATAATTCATCGGCACTGTCAAAATTGCGGGGGGGCGAACGTGTTTTATTATTTCTTAAGTTCCTACTTTCCTGTTCGTGTAGAAGAAGAGCCTTTATGTCCTCGTTAGTGCGCTCCCTGAAGTTTGCTAAATCTTGGTAATTTATCCTAGCTGTCCTATTCAGAAAAACATCAGCCGGTTTGCGCTTTATTACGGAATGTATTGTGTTATTATACCTATCCACAGTTATTGCGACACGTTCTTCCGGTGTTATTCTAGGAAATTCAACGGAAAGGCAGCGGTATATTTCGATCAAAGTAGAGTGTAGCCTCTCTACCTGACCATTGGCCTCGCTTCGCTGCGTTGGTGTTTGGTATATTTCTATCCCTAAGGACCTGATATAATTTAATACAAGTGGTGACAAGAATCCGCGTTCATTGTCCATGACCAAGGCTCGTGGTACTGTGAAATAATGCAGCGCGATCGTTAGGTTCATTCGCAAATGAGGAGATGACTTATTTTTGACTGGGAAGAGCTTAGCAAATTTGGTAAATTTGTTGATACAACTCAAATATTTTTGTCGTTCAATTTCGAAGATGTCGATGTGCAAGATTTCGCACGGATAACTAGGAATGGGAGTTGGTTGCTCATATGGTTTAGAAGGGTGCCTATCGTATTTCTTCAATTTACATGTTTCGCATTGGCTAATGTATTCCCTAATCTGTTTGGACATTGCGGGAAAATAAAATTTTTCCAGTACCTGTTCCCTATTCTCACGAGCATTTCGATGCGCGCGCTTGTGCTCCTTATCGATAATGTCGAATACCCTATCGGCTATTGTCACATCTTCTACCACGCGCTGCGTGATCCTAATTTTATATCTGCTGAAATTGTTAACGTATACAGCCTGCAAACTATGGAGGTCATCTTCCGGAATTTTAATGCCATTTATAACATTTATAAGCTTCGACGCTTAATACAGGCATTGTGACAAAGTACCTTTTGTACCCCCTATGAGGCTCTTCTGTACACTCGCAACTCGCCCCCCGCCTAAAAATTATTTGATTTCTAAACACATTTATGGGTGCCTCTACGTGAGGTATGAGGTCAGAGCTTTCCTGCTCTGCGGAGTGCATGGTACCCTCTGAAGCAGTGTCAGTTTCAGACACCGCGTCAGCTATAGTACTCGATGGTTGTACAGCTATGGAGTCAGTGAGTGCGTTCACTTCCGTCTTGAGACGGGAGAGTGCATCAGCGACTACATTTGTCTTACCTGGCTTGTAGATTAACTCGCAGTTATATTCCTCTATACGAGCTTTCCATCGCTTGAGCTTTGCATTGTAATTACGATTACTCAAGGAGAATGTCAGAGGTTGGTGATCAGTGTAAACCCTAATTTTCTTTGTGCCATAAAGGTAGGAACGCAAATTATCTAGTGACCAAACAATAGCTAGAAGCTCTTTTTCATTCGTAGCGTAGTTTTCTTCGGCTTTGTTTAGGGACCGCGATATGTAAACTATCGGTTTATCGTCGCCTATTGATCCTTGTGATAGTACCGCGCCAATGGCGTAGTTTGATGCGTCCGTTGTCAAATTAAATGGTTTGGAAAAATCTGGAAATGCTAATACGTCCGCTGACATTAGTAGTTGTTTCAGCTCGCAGAAGGCCTCTAAGGCATCCTTGTTAAGCATAATCGCTACATTTTTGGACGCGTTTGCTTTTACCTGTGCATTTTCCCCCCGAGTGAGGTTGGTGAGTGGCTTTGCGATCCTGGCGTAATCCCTAATGAATTTCCTATAGTATGAGGTCATACCAAGAAAACTTTTTAAATCCTTCAAATTTTCCGGGGGTGAAATCGTTTTAATAGCTTCTACCTTTTTTGCGTCAGCGCGTACTCCATCGGGAGTAATAACATAGCCTAGAAATTCGACTTCTTTTTCAAAGAAGCATGTCTTTTCCAAATTAACCTTAAGATTCGCCTCCCAAAGCGTTGCAAAAACCTTCTCAACATTAACGAGATGTTCCTCTGCATCCTTGCCAAATACGATGATGTCGTCGATATAGACGTAACAAATTTTCCCGATGTACTGCTTGAGGACATCGTCTATCATCCTTTGGAAAATCGCAGGCGCATTTTTCAACCCGAATGGCAACCGAAGAAATTCATATTTACCATTCATTGTGGAGAAGCTGTCTTTGGGATGTCCGAATCTTTCATGGGAATTTGGTGAAATCCGGAAATCAAATCAATTGTAGTATAGAAGTTGGCTTGGCCAAGGCTGCAAAGAGTAGCGTTTATATCGGGAATTGGGTAAGTATCGGCGATAGTTACAGCGTTCAACCGTTTATAGTCTATAACCATACGATACTGTTTGTCCCCATTCGCCTTAGGCTTTTTAGGGACTACCCAAATTGGGGAATTGTATGGGCTTTTCGACGGCCGGATGATACCTTCGTCTAGGAGCTCATTTGCCTGTTTTTCGACTTCATCTCTCATACATGCTGGGTAGGGGTAGGATTTACTATACACCGGTTCGTCAGTTGATGTTTTTATTTCTGCACGGACATTCGTGTTTGCAAACTCATAGCCGTTAAGTGGTTTGAAAAGACCAGAGTATTTATCCAATAGTGAATTGACTTTTCCATGGATATCAAGAGGTAGGTCCTTTCCTAATGTGAAGTTTACATCGAGAGATCTTCTGTCTTTCAAGGGGATTTTGTAATTGTCTATACTAAGGAGGTTATTCTGCCTATCTATTATCGCGCCTAATTTCCTCAGGGTATCGTCCCCAATGATTCCGCAGAATTCACTAAGAGTCGGTAAAACAAAGAAATCAAATTCGGTGGAGTTACCCACACTTTCGAATAATTTTAGTTTTACTTTATCCTTTATTGGCACGCTACCCCCCACCGAAGCTACATTGAATAATTTCTTTACAGGAGTTGTTTTCGTTGCAATATTATTTTTTATAAAATTCTTATTTGCGCCGGTATCCACGAGGAAATCCAGCACACGACCGTCAGGCAAAGTATATTCTAAGTATGGTACGCTAGATGACCGGAAGACAGAAAATCCTCCGAGTTGTTTTCACTTGGCGATTCCTTCAGGTCCATATATCTCTCTTCGCTCTCCTCGGGTGTAGTATGGAACACCCTTTGCTGCTTCCGTGGTAGATTTTCTGAACTTGCGCTTCTTTTAAACGGATTTGGGCGATTCATGTAGTTAACGTTGCGTGTCTGTACCGAGGGGTCTACGTCCATTTTCTCTACAGGCGCATGTAGTGGGGTGCTGGCATTTCCAAATCGACCTGACGGGCGGTCACTCTTTACATATGAGTGCTTTTCCTGGTTGCGCCAAGTAGGTTTAGGGGGTAACTGGGGAGGCTTGATCCTATTCCTAAATGAGGAGGTACCTGGCAAATTGTTAACAGGGACAGCCACACGGTTATTGGAATTGTTCGTATGAACGGAAAAATTGCGGAAATCCACATTTTGGATTTCCAAACAGGCTGAATATGCCTCTGGCAATGTTTTAGGGCGTCGTATAAGGAGCATTCGCGACATTTCGCCGTTAAGCCCACGTATAAAAACGTCCAGGGCACGATTTCGGTAGGTTTCTACCAGAACTTTAACGGCATCTTCCGTGTAGGATTCGGCTTTAATTTTATTAATAATAAGGGAGAATTGATGATTCACCCTGGCGTAGAATTCATCGATTCTCATTCCCTTTTGCTGTAGCTGGTGCTGTTGGTGTTCGAGTGTACCAACATCCCTCTTATCTGCGTAGTGCAGGGAGAGGCATTCCTTAATCTTTCCCCAATTGCTATCGAATATATTGTAGGAAATAAGTGCAGAATCAGCTGCTCCCCGCACCTTCTGCCTAATATGTTGGAGAATCGCTCGGTAAAGGGGCTTTCCCTTCATTACCGCAAAGTCTGAAAGGATCACTTCCACAGAGTGAATCCATGAGATGTACTGGACAGGGTTACCGTCAAACACTTGTAGCTCCTTAACACAATCAGGGAGCCTACATATATCTCTGATTTCAGCCTCAGAGGTGGGTGGCTGAGCCACCACTTCTTCAACCACTGGAGTGGTGGCCGCCGTAGATGAAGAGCTAGCTGAGTCAACGCGAGCCACCCGCCTTTCTAGCAAATTTATTTTTTCAAGAAGGGCGTTGACGGCCCCAATCAAATTTGTCACTGTGGCTCTTATATCGTCCATTTTTTTGTGGGAATATTTTTTTATTTTACTTTACCTTTGTGTTTTTTATACTCACGTGATGAGATAAATCATCCGTACTATATCAGAATTACACTGCAGTGCGTACAGGAGCTCTCAGGAATTTTCACTAGTGACCACTATTACGTTGTAATGCCGGTAGTATGTAATGCTGATGATCTTGCTAGAAATTCTCCTTTAGTTTTTTCCACGGTTTCCTTCTTTCAACAAATTCTTTAGTCAGCTCTTTCTTTTTTGCAAGGACAGTTTTTCCTTTTTAGCACTTTCTTTTCACAGTTTCTTCTTTCTTTTTTTGAACAATTTATTTTTTGAAATTTTTTTTTTTTCACAATTTCCTTCACTTCCTGGGTCCCTGCTCGGGCGCCAGTTAAAGGAATATAGTCCTTGTTTTATAAAAAAATGAATTTGTTGGGCCAACTCGCCCAACCAACAACACTAAACAACACAAGTTCAAATAGTCTTTTACAAGTATATTTTAACTCAGTTTATTCACAATTATAATTAAGATTAAATTACTGTTAACTCCAATCCGTCCCGAACTCGACTGCCGGCTCTGCCGCAACTGCTCCCATATATAGCCAATCAACAAGCCGCGACGCGCCTCTTGCGTAACTTGTTGACAGGCCGCTGTGTGAGAATGTTGAAGTCGGTTTCTTCCCACAGGTGCTGTATGTGTGCATTTCACAATCATGTGTAATAGAATTTAGCTGACTGTGCGTCTGGAGTAGTTCCGTAGCATGAGTGTTAATTGCCTTGAAATTAAGGTGTTAGGTTGCCATGCGCGGCCGTATGTAGTGAGAACCATAATTTGCAGGTGTTAGTTGCCGTCACTAGCCATGGCCTTGAATTAAGGTGTTGGGTTGCCATGCGCAGCCGTATGTTGTGGGAAAGATAATTTGCTGACTCGGCGCGCGTGTACTGGCCATACGTGGGAATGTTGCGGTAAGGGCAACTGGCGTGTGTTAACTTATATATAAACAAATTAGCGGTACCCGACAGATGATGTTCTGGGTCACCTTGGTTGACGTTTTGGTCGATATCTCGAAAACGCCTTCACATATACAACTAAGGGCTACTCCCTTTTAGAACCCTCATTAGTACCTTTAATTAGATACCCATATCGTACAAAACGTTATAGAGTCACCCCTGGTCCACCTTTATGGCGATATCTCGAAAAGGCTTCCACTTATAGAACTAAGGCCCACTCCATTTTAAATAATCATTAACACCTTTCATTTGATACCCATATCGTACAAAAGGTTCATTTTCCTACATGGTAATTTTCCCTTATTTTGTCTCCAAAGCTCTCAGCTGAGTATGTAATGTTCGGTTACACCCGAACTTAGCCTTCCTTACTTGTTTTCATTTATTTCCTTATTATCTTGAATTGTTTTTGTACGCGAAGTAGGTCTTCTTTTAATTCTTTTAAACACGCTGCTTGTTTACTAACGTAAGTAAAGTCCACACGAACGTTTTACTAACAGGAAAAAACTATTGTAATCTCCGCACGGGCGTATAAATTTGGGCGTCCAAATTGGTTTTACTATCGTTTAATGAAGTGCGTTTGATTGTTGTAATAACATGGAAATTATCTTTTCGATGTGTAACAAATGGATAACAACGGATCTATCCTATTTTTGATGAAACTCTCACTGATCTTGGTAATCAGGGAGTCAATTCCCTAACTGTGAAAAACTGAAAAATGTACACTCATTGAAAACTCATTTGCACACACAATTTACACTTTAAGTTTTCATGCGATTCTGTAAATTATTGTGTACATTGTTTTGCTGAATGAGCGCTGAATGTAAAAGTCTTATGTCAGTGAGAAAATATTCATCAAACGCCATGAAAACAAAAAAGTCATTCTGCAACATTGCGTATGAGTTTTGAATGTCAGAATAGCGTACACTGGCTGCCAAGAAAACTCACGAAGTTTTTATCAGTGAGTTTTTTTGTTCACAGTTTTGCTTTACAGAATCAGAATTTCAAAGTTTACACAATTTCTTGTGTACACTTTAAAACTCACAGTTAGCGAATAGGGCCCCAGCATACGATTTTTGAAAATCAGCAAGATCAAACCATATCATTTGATTTAGGAAGAAGAGGATTATAATAAATACGCAAAACTATAATCCTTAACACTTTGTTAGTTTCGCATATTTTGCTTAAATAATAAACTTGCGCACAACATTATTTTAAGTATATTTTTGTCATTATTATTAATATTTTTAACTATTTTAGAGTCTTAGTTGCCGAACATGTTTTTATTTCCCAATTAAATTTTTTAAAATTTCCAACATTTCACGCGACATTATTTTTCAAGATAGAAAAGAAATTTTGTTAAGAGCATATACGTATGTACTATATGCGAGTGTAGTCGCTGTTGAAGGTGCATGCAAATCTTTTATGATACTGAAGTAGTTGTTGTTCATTTATGGAGGTACTTCATACTAAATGCAAGTCCAATTATTGCTGTAAATTATGCTCTTAAGTTGTGCTTACTGCGATAGTGCGTTTTTCATTCTACTTTTGCTGAATAAAATCGAAAGTTGTAGCTCCGCTAATCTTTCCAGACGCACTCCTGTGAAAATGTACATTTTGCCATTTGTTATCTCGCTTATGCCACACGCGGGTTTCTTCGGATTGATGAGTATGAGCATGGCCTTGTCTGTAAATGTAAAGGAAATGCTTAATAAGGGAAGGATATATATGATGATATGATAAATTATTCATGTTCTTGGCTATTTGCCGTCAAATAATTGAGGATTTTAAATTTTTTGCTCATATAAATTAAAAAAGTCGTAATTTTTTCTATCAATGTATTATTTGCGCCATTCTATGTACATAAATGAGTTCGTAAAATGAAGCGAGTCGAAATCCAGCGAATAAATAAATAAATGTAAGGCGCGATAACCTCCGAAGAGATCTAAGGCCGAGCTTCTCTTCCAATTTGCGTCGTGCTCCTCTTGATTTTCCCTACAAATTGGCCGGACGGGACCTACATGTTTTATGCCGACTCCGAACGGCATCTGCAAGGCAGATGAGTTTTCACTGAGAGCTTTTCATGGCAGAAATACACCCGGAGCGCTTGCCAAACACTGCCGAGGGGCGACTCCGCTTAGAAAAATTTTCTTCTAATTGAAAAATCATATTTCTGAAATTTTTATGTTGCTTTGCCCGGGGTTTGAACCCAGGGCATACGGTGTGGTAGGCGAAGCACGCTACCATCACACCACGGTGGTCGCCTGAGCATTAATATCTGGAGTGGATCAAAAAAAATTAAGTAAAACATAGCTCTACATGTTGTTCCCCGTGATGAAAACAAGAATATTCAGTTCAACAAAAAACCTTTATCTCAGTCCAACATTTTAATAAGAAGTCCACACAAATATTATAAAAAATAAAAAACTAGTTTCGTTTCAAATAAACTCGTATTGCATATACATATGTACATGAAAGGTCAGCCAATTCAATTATTCTAAAAACATTAGACCATCTAAAGTAGGTGTTAAAAAGCTATTTATCCGGTAATTAAGAAACATCTAGTAAGGGTAATTAAAAATTGTATATTTCGATTGCAATTAATTAATTGCGGGCCGCCGCACAGTGTAACTTTTTTCACTTTTAGGTTGACAAAAGTCCAAAAAACAATGTTCTCCAATCTCAAAAATGTTATGACATGCAACAGATTAATAACCAACTGTTAAGAAAATGTATACACAGCATTATGAAACTTTGATAATTGAAACAAATGTAAAAATCATTTCAAAGTCCAAAATTTTTGACCAATTTGGTGGCCACGTGGTGGATTTTTCGATATCTGTTTTGACTTCAAACTATTTTATTTAACATACTTGGGTAGTTTATAACTGCACTGATAAGTTTCAGCCACGTAGGCATTTTTTTTTTTTTTGTTTGATAAGCTTAGAAAATTTTTCGTTTTCAATATAATAAAACTTGCCTGATTCCGCCCAATTCCATTGATCGAATACATACACATTAAAGGCAGTTTCATATAGTTTCAGATAAAGAAAAATCATTGCGAAATTTTGGGTTTTTTTTGTAAACGCCAACTTAAGGTCTCTATGCTCATGTATGAAGCGCAGTGACCTAACAATGGAATGTCCTCAATTCAAGTCTACAACACTAGACCCCAAAAAAAGATAGTTATACCTGAAATGGTAAAAACCCAGAAAAAGGGAAACTTATGCACTGAATAGCCTTCATTGTTTGTCAAATGAGTTTTCCCATAGTTAACGAGATGTGCACTTATCCCATCAACTTATCTTATGTATGCATGCCTACCTGAGGGATTATGGGTGATACTTCTAAGCAATTGAGTGCTTCGGGAATATATATATGTATGTATTCATCACATAAACGCCTACCTAAAGCTCGCTCGGAGTTTGAGATCTTAGGTAGATCTTAAAACAAAGAAATGGCTAAGTAGATTTTTGTTAAGAATTAGCAGGTATTATTTTCCCGTAAAAACCCAGTTTCTCATTCTATGACAAGTGATATAATAAAACGCTTGGGCTAAGACTATATAAATAGAGAACAAAGCTAAAAATGAATCATACCAAAGACCGACTGCAATGAAGTAAATCCAACTGCACTGTACCAAATTTTCCTATATCGTCAACCAGTTATGGCTATTTCACGAAATGCAATCATTGAAGTTTGGCTAAAAAGCAAAGATGTGCAAACGTTAGCTGTTACAAACAACAATTTTCGGAAGAAAACAGCCCTGTCAGAGTGAAATGTTGACAAAAGCATGCTTGCTTTCGGAATTTCCCCTTTACATTCTTGGATACGATGCATGGAATGTATGCTACACATCGCTTATCGAATGGAAATGAAGACCTGGTGTGTGCGGGGCGAAGAAAATAAGGAAAAGATGAAAAAGAAGAAAGAACATATCCAAAATAGATTTAGGAAAGAAGTTGGTCTTTTGATTGATATGCCAAAGCAAAAAAACGGCAACAAAAATGATGGCAACACTGCGAGAAGATTCTTTGGAGATCCTGAAATAACATCAGACATAACCGGCATAAACATAAATCTTTTGAAAAGGTTTCATACAATACTTTCATGCATAGGATGTGGGTTTCAAATAAATTCTGAAGCTTTTGACCACTATGTGACAGAGACAAGGGTGCTATATTTATCGGAATATGCTTGGTACAATATGCCAGTGAGCGTACATAAAATTCTGTTTCATGGAAAGGGTATAATCGTGTCTGCTATTCTTCTTATTGGTCAACTTTCGGAAGAAGCTCAGGAGCACAGAAACAAAGATGCACTAAACTATCGTGAACTTTTCACCACAAAAAGTCAAGAATTTGTAGTAACTTGGATTTGATAAACAGATTGCTGATATCGTCAGACGCGTTCATAAACGGTTTGCGAAAACCCCTAGGTCAAAGCGGAGAACATTAACGAAAGAAGTTATTGGCTTATTATCTGAACCAGAGCATGTCGAAGATATTTACTCCGACTAACTTTATACCAGTTAAAATATCACTTTTCATTTATAAGTATGTATTTCGATTCAGATTTTACAAATATATGTACCTACATATGTTGTGTTTCACTTTGAAAATACAATCTTTTAAATATTAATCAAAAGCCTCTAAGCTAAAGTTAAGAAATCTAAACAATTTTTATTTATATTGGCACTGGAAAATGATTTTAAAGTAGAAAATATGATTATGTGAAATTTCACCTTATATGAGGGCAAGGAGAAAACGTGAGCGGATCACGCCCATTTTTGTTCTCAAATCAGACTTGGGTATCTGCAACCACTCTGCAAAATTTCAAATGAATTGCTCCATTGGTTTGGCTGTTATTAATTTTGGCATCCTAAAAGTGAAAAAAGTTACACTGTGCGCCGTGGTGGGATGATGGCGTGCTCCGCCTACTACACCGAAGGTCCTGGGTTCAACTCCCGGGCAAAATAACATCAAAATTTGCAAAAAGTTGTTTCAGTTGGATACAAATTTTTCTAATCGGCGTCGCCCCTCGCAAGTTATTTGGTAAACACTCTGAAAGTATTTCTGTCATTGAAAGCTTCTCGGCTTGGCTTCCAGCCTGGTCTCACCCAGTGGATCGCGTTGTATCTATGCGGTCGCACGCGAAAAGATATTTTTATACTCTTTCAAATGTCATAGATGTTCCCTCTGGCGTTCTACAGGGCAGTCATCTTCGTCCAATTCTGTTCTTGCTATTTAATAATGATATCTGTACCACTATAAAATATTATAAAATCTTAATGTATGCCGATGATGTAAAACTGATTAGGTCTTATGCGGCTATCGAAGAACGTCCCTTGCTTCATGCGGATTTAAACTGCCTAGTTACTTGGTTCACCGTAAATTCAATGCCGCTGAACCTCAATAAATGCAAATTCATATGCCTCTCTCGAAGGTCTTTGCCAGTAGCCTCTTACGTAATTAAAATTTTTGTCTTCTATCAGTAAACTATTTTGTGGACTTGTGATTCACGATACCTAGATGCTAAACTTAGTTTCAACCTTCATATTAATGCTACTATCATTAAGGCTAGACGTGGTCCGAAGAATGAAGTGAGCCTTATATAACTAAAGCACTTTTCACCACTTTAGTTAGAAAGATACTATAATAGGGATTAACTGTCTGGAATCCAAAATATCGAGTTCATTCAGATAGACTTGAATCAATACAAGGCAATTTCTACTTTTCTCTTTAAGAAATTTTCAGTAAGACTGCTTATAATCTAGAGATTAAGAGAGGGCGAGAGGTGCACATGATCGACCAAGCGGGAAAGGCGTGGGTTCAAGCGCGGTGCTGTAAAGTGTCGAAGATTTTGTGTAGGTCCTACAACCTTAGACTAACAAACATTAAATAGAGATGACTGTAGACTCATGACGGATATTCTGACTAGACACTGCCTACTGGCGTCACATGCATTTAAATTAGGCTTAGTCAGTGATATCAGGTTAAGGAAGTGTGGGTTGGAGGAGGAAACGATCGATCACGTTTTGTGCTCGTGCCCTGCGCTTGCCAGGTTAAGACTCCAGCTATTAGGAGTGATACAGCTGTCATATCTAGAAGCAGCAAGTGGCTTAAGTCCAAGAAGGCTTCTAGTATTTGGCAAGAGGACAGACTTATTTTATAACTTAGGTCCTGGTTTTTGATAGTGTTTTTCAGTTTGGTCATTAGAACAAACTTATGGTAACACTACGGACTTATTCAGTCTATGTGAGGTCCTCATGGACTGGCCACTTCAACTTAACCTAACCTGCCTAAGCTTATCAATCTTCCAACTCAAGTCGTAGAGAAATTCTAGGCGTAATATTTATGGCTAAACTACTGAATGGATTGATTTCTAGCCCAATTCGGTTGAACGAAGTTAACTTTAACGTCCCATCGCGAGTGTCAAAACATTACTTCTTTTGAGGCAGTGTAGAACTAATTTCGAATTAAAAGAACCTTTTCAAATTTTCTAAATTTGCTATCGATAATCCTCTTTCCCGCATTTTCGTAGATTTGCGTCGAAATTGAAATAAGATGAATGATAGTTGAGTGAAGTGTCAAACATTAAAATAATTTCTAAATTAAAAAAAAAAAGCTTTCAGAAAAGTAAAAATATTGGAAAAATAGATAAAAAAGTAATGAATAATAGTGTAAAGTAGGTAAAATATAATCAAAATATTGGTGTGTGGTGTAGTTGGCAAATTGGAATGACTTAAAGCCATAAAGAAGTCAAAAACATTGTATTGTCCAGTAAATATGTATATGTGAACGTGAGTGTCGAATGGCAAGAAATATTGTGGTTTGTGGTGATAAAAATTATAACAAAACCGATATATTTTCTATTTATATGTTGGATTTATATTTAAAAAATCAATCCAATTATGTATACATGTACGTTAACGTGGGTCGATTTATATGGACGAAAGTTAACCGATATCGCGCCATCGATTTTTCGATAGGATTTGGGCTCTGGAAAAAAAATTTCCACTACGTATACTCAAAAAGATAAGTTTAGTAGGTCATGAAAAAAACCTTAAAAATCAAAGTCGAAAAAAATCAAAATCCAAATCCTATCGATGGCGCGATATCGGTTAATAAATCGACCCAGTGTAATGTACATATATGAGCTTTGTTGACAGCATGAAGAAAAAAGTACAAGAAAATCATCAAAACTGTGAAGTTTGCAAAAAGAAATGTTGTGAATATACATAGTGAAAAGTAAAAAGTAGTATAAATATGTGTACATTAAACATTGTGTTGTACAGTATGTGAGGATGTGTGTGCTAAGTGATAACAAGTTTGTGATAGAAAATATAACGAAACCGATATATTTTATATATATACTAGAAGACCCGGCAGACATTGTCCTGCCCTAAACTTGGCCTATCTGCATACATTTTAATAAGCTTTTTCCGTTTGACTCTGCCCTCCCCCTCTTCACTTTTTCCTAACCCTTTTAATCACTCCTCCCTCCGTCTTTTTCGCTTCATCTATCTCCATCTTCGTTTCATTCTATCTCTTTCTCAATCTCCTTCTCATTCTTCTCTCAATTTCTTCTCATTCTTCTGCATCCCTTATTGACTCTCCCAGAGGGTGGTATGTATTTTATTTCAGTCCCAGTCCCAGTCCCACTCCGAGTCTCAGTCCCAGTCCTAGTCCTAATTCCAGTCCCAGTCCGTCTCTGGATAATATATTACTCTGTACTAAAGCACTCATCAACACCTTTCATTTGATATCCATATTGTATAAACACTGTCTAGGCATTCACTGGCCCACGTTTTGGCCTATATCTCGAGACCCTAGTCACCCAGGGGTATGAAAATTACCCTCTACACAACTAAAGACTCTCCACAAATTAAAAAAATGCCATAGTACCTCTGAATCACGGGCGCCCTCAGAAACCCACCCGCCCTCTCGGTGGGCCTGCTGATGTGCTATACTTGATATCATTCGCTATAATATTTTTATACTCAGTTGAGCACAGCTCACAGAGTATATTAACTTTGATTGGATAACGGTTGGTTGTACAGGTATAAAGGAATCGAGATAGATATAGACTTCCATATATCAAAATCATCAGTATCGAAAAAAAATTCGATTGAGCCATGTCCGTCCGTCCGTCCATCCGTCTGTCCGTTAACACGATAACTTGAGTAAATTTTGAGGTATCTTGATGAAATTCGGTGTGTATATTCCTGGGCACTCATCTCAGATCGCTATTTAAAATGAACGATATCGGACAATAACCACGCCCACTTTTTCGATATCGAAAATTTCGAAAAATCGAAAAAGTGCCATAATTCATTACCAAATGTGGATTAAGCAATGAAACTTGGTAGGTGAGTTGAACCTATGACGCAGAATAGAAAACTAATCAAATTTTGGACAATGGGCGTGGCACCGCCCACTTTTAAAAGAAGGTAATTTAGAAGTTTTGCAAGCTGTAATTTGGCAGTCGTTAAAGATATCATGATGAAATTTGGCAGGAACGTTACTCTTATTACTATATGTCTGCTTGATAAAAATCAGCAAAATCGGAGAACGACCACGCCCACTTTTAAAAAAATTTTTTTTTTAATTCAAATTTTAAAAGAACGTTAATATCTTTAGAGTATATAAGTAAATTATGTCAACATTCAACTCCATTAATGATATGGTGCAACAAAATACAAAACTAAAAGAAAATTTCAAAATGGGCGTGGCTCCGCCCTTTTTCATTTAATTTGTCTAGGATACTTTTAATGCCATAAGTCGAACAAAAATGTACCAATCCTTGTGAAATTTGGTAGAAGCTTAGATTCTAGGACGGTAACTGTTATCTGTGAAAAAGGGCGAAATCGGTTGAAGCCACGCCCCGTTTTTATACACAGTCGACCGTCTATCCTTCCGCTCGGCCGTTAACACGATAACTTCAGCAAAAATCGATATATCTTTACTAAACTCAGTTCACGTACTTAGCTGAACGCACTTTGTATTGGTGTAAAAAATGGCCGAAATCCGACTATGACCACGCCCACTTTTTCGATATCGAATATTATGAAAAATGAAAAAAATTCCATAATTATATACCAAATACGAAAAAAAGGATGAAACATGGTAATTGTATTGGTCTATTGACTTTGTAAAATGGGTGTGACACCTGCCACATTAAGTAGAAGAAAATGAAAAAGTTTTGCAGGGCGAAATAAAAAGCACTTGGAATCTTGGAAGGGAATACTGTTCGTGGTATTACATATATAAATAAATTAGCGGTACCCGACACATGATGTCCTGGATCACCCTGGTCCACATTTTGGTCGATATCTCGAAAACGCCTTCACATACACAACCAAGGGCCACTCCCTTTTAAAACCCTCATTAATACCTTTAATTTGATACCCATATCGTACAAACACATTCTAGAGTCACCCCTGGTCCACGTTTATGGCGATATCTCGAAAAGGCGTTCACATATAGAACTAAGGCCCACTCCTTTTTAAAATACTCATTAACACCTTTCATTTGATAACCATATCGTACAAAAAAATTCTAGAGTCACCCCTGGCCCACCTTTATGGCGATATTTCGAAAAGGCATCCACCTATAGAACTAAGGCCCACGCCCTTTTAAAATACTCATTAACACCTTTCATTTGATACCCATATAGTACAAACAAATTCTAGAGTCACCCCTGGTACACGTTTATGACGATATCTCGAAAAGGCGTCCACATATAGAACTAAGGCCCACTCCTTTTTAAAATACTCATTAACACCTTTCATTTGATACCCATATCGTACAAAAAAATTCTAGAGTCACCCCTGGCCCACCTTTATGGCGGCCGTTAACAGGATAACTTGAGCAAAAATCGATATATCTTTACTAAACTCAGTTAACGTACTTATCTGAACTCACTTTGTATTGGTGTAAAAAAGGCCGAAATCCGACTATGACCACACCCACTTTTTCGATATCGAAAATTACGAAAAATGAAAAAAATGCCATAATTATATACCAAATACGAAAAAGGGATGGAACATGGTAATTGTATTGGTCTATTGACGCAAAATATAACTTTAGAAAAAAACTTTTTAAAATGGGTGTGACACCTGCCATATTAAGTAGAAGAAAATGAAAAAGTTTTGCAGGGCGAAATCAAAAGCACTTGGAATCTTGGAAGGAATACTGTTCGTGGTATTACATATATAAATAAATTAGCGGTACCCGACACATGATGTTCTGGATCACCCTGGTCCACATTTTGGTCGATATCTCGAAAACGCCTTCACATATACAACCAAGGGCCACTCCCTTTTAAAACCCTCATTAATACCTTTAATTTGATACCCATATCGTACAAACACATTCTAGAGTCACCCCTGGTCCACGTTTATGGCGATATCTCGAAAAGGCGTTCACATATAGAGCTAAGGCCCACTCCTTTTTAAAATACTCATTAACACCTTTCATTTGATACCCATATCGTACAAAAAAATTCTAGAGTCACCCCTGGCCCACCTTTATGGCGATATTTCGAAAAGGCGTCCACCTATAGAACTAAGGCCCACGCCCTTTTAAAATACTCATTAACACCTTTCATTTGATACCCATATAGTACAAACAAATTCTAGAGTCACCCCTGGTACACGTTTATGGCGATATCTCGAAACGGCGTCCATATATAGAACTTAGGCCCACGCCCTTTTAAAATACTCATTAATAACTTTCATTTGATACCCATATCGTACAAAATAAATTCTAGAGTCACCCCTGGTCCACCTTTATGGCGATATCTCGAAAAGGCGTTCACCTATAGAACTTAGGCCCACTCCCTTTTAAAATTATCATTAACACATTTCATTTGATACCCATATCGTACAAACAAATTCTAGAGTCAGGCCTGGTCCACCTTTATGGCGATATCCCTAAATGGCGTCCATCTATAGAACGATGGCCCACTTCCTCTTCAAATACTCTTTAATAGCTTCCATTTGATACACATGTCATACAAACACATTCCAGGGTTACCCTAGGTTCTTTTTACAACATGGTGATTTTCCCTTACTTTGTCTCCACAGCTCTCAACTGAGTATGTAATGTTCGGTTACACCCGAACTTAGCCTTCCTTCCTTAGAATGTGTTTGTACGATATGCGTATCAAATGAAAGGTGGTAACGAGTACTTTAAAAGGGAGTGGGCATTAGGTCTATAGGTGGACGCCTTTTCGAGATATCGCCATTAGGGTGGGCCAGGGGTGACTCTAGAATGTTTGTACGATATGGGTATCAAACGAAAGGTGTTACTGATCATTTTAAGACGGAGTTGGCATTAGGTCTATAGGTGGACGCCTTTTCGAGATATCGCCATTAGGGTGGGCCAGGGGTGACTCTAGAATGTGCTTGGACATTATGGATATCAAATTAAAGGTATTAATGAGGGTTTTAAAAGCGAGTGCCCTTAGATGTACATGTGAAGGCGTTTTCGCGATATCGACCAAAATGTGGACGAGGGTGATCCAGAAAATCATCTGTCGGGTACTGCTAATTTATTTATATATGCAATACCACGAACAGTATTCCTGCGAAGATTCCAAGGGCTGTTGATTTCGCCTTGTAGAACTTTTTCATTTTCTTTTACTTAATATGGTAGGTGTCGCACCCATTTTACAAAGTTTTTTTTAACGTTATATCCAATTACAATGTTTTATCCCTTTTTTCGTATTTGGTATAGATTTATGGCATTTTTTTCATTTTTCGTAATTTTCGATATCGATAAAGTGGGCGTGGTTATAGTCGGATTTCGGCCATTTTTTATACCAAAATAAAGTGAGTTCAGATAAGTACGTGGACTAAGTTTAGTAAAGATATATTGGTTTCTGCTCAAGTTATCGTGTTAACGGCCGAGCGGAAGGACAGACGGTGGACTGTGTATAAAAACTGGGCGTGGCTTCCACCGATTTCGCCCGTTTTCACAGAAAAAAGTTAACGTCATAGAATCTATGCCCCTATCAAATTTAAGAAGGATTGGTAAATTTTTGTTCGACTTATGGCATTAAAAGTATTCTAGACAAACTAAATGAAAATGGGCGGAGCCACGCCCATTTTGAAATTTTCTTTTATTTTTGTATTTGTTGCATCATATCATTACTGGAGTTGAATTTTGACTTAATTTACTTATATACAGTAAAGATATTAAATTTTTTGTTAAAATTTGACTTTTAAAATTTTTTTTTTAAAAAGTGGGCGTGTTCTTCATCCGATTTTGCAAATTTTTTTTAACACATATATAGTAATAGTAGTAACGTTCCTGCCAAATTTCATTATGATATCTTCAACTACTGCAAAATTACAGCTTGCAAAACTTTTAAATTAATAAAATAAAAAAAAAAAACTTTTAAATTACCTTCTTGTAAAAGTGGGCGGTGCCACGCCCATTGTCCAAAATCTTACTAATTTTCTATTCTGCGTCATAACGTCAATCCATCTACCAAGTTTCATCGCTTTATCCGGCTTTGGCAATGAATTATCGCATTTTTTTGGTTTTTCGAAATTTTCGATTTCGAAAAAGTGGGCGTGGTTATAGTCGGATATCGTTCATTTTAAACAGCGATCTGAGATGAGTGCCCAGGAATCTACATACAAAATTTCATCAAGATACCTCAAAATTTACTCAAGTTATCGTGGTAACGGACAGACGGACGGACGGACGGACATAGCTCAATCAAATTTTTTTTCGATACTGATGATTTTGATATATGGAAGTCTATATCTATCTCGATTCCTTTATACCTGTACAACCAACAGTTATCCAATCAAATTTAATATACTCTGTGAGCTCTGCTCAACTGAGTATAAAAATTTGCAATAAAATAATACTGCGGCTATAATTTGAGATATAACCTATCCTATCTCTCAAGTTAGATCAAACTACACACGGAGTGTAAAACAAATTCAAAATCGGTTCAGTAGTTTAGGAGTCCATCTCGGCCAAAAATGTTGTGACACGTGTTTTTTATATATTAAGATTGAATTTGTATGTATAAAATCAATCCAATTATGTATACATATATTGTGTGATGGTAGCGTGCTCCGCCTACCACACCGTATGCCCTGGGTTCACACGCCGGGCAAAGCAACATCAAAATGTTAGAAATAAGGTTTTTCAATTAGAAGAAAATTGTTCTAAGCAGGGTCGCCCCTCGGCAGTGTTTGGCAAGCACTCCGGGTGTATTTCTGCCATGAAAAGCTCTCAGTGAAAACACATCTGCCTTGCAGATGCCGTTCGGAGTCGGCATAAAACATGTAGGCCCCGTCCGGCCAATTTGTAGGGAAAATCAAGAGGAGCACGACGCAAATTGGTAGAGAAGCTCGGCCTTAGATCTATTCGGATGTTATAGCGCCTTACATTTATTTATTTATTTATATTGTGTTTTGTTGACAGCATGATTTATCATTTCAACCACCATACTTCAAACATCCAATTATTGCAAAAACTCATATATGTAAATGTGTAATACTTCTGCAAAAACTTCTATATTTCCACAATTTTTTTGCTGAAAGGTTGTGATGAAATGTCGCAACAAAGCTTTTGCGTAAAAAGCTGACTTTTTTACAACTGTCCATTCTTAAATTGTTCCCTTTTGATTTCCGATTCATAAAAATGCTTCTTCTTCACTTTGTCCAAATTTGTGGAAAAATTTGTGCAACAGAGCAATTTTCCAAATCATAAAAAGACACAGTTTTGTGATTTTATAAATTCCAACTTCGATTCTTATTGGGGGTTTCAATTCTCTTGCGCATACCGCTGAAACATATGTATATTCCATGCATAATATCAAAGAAGTAGACGCCGCTTCAAATGGAATGTAATTTATTATGATTTAATTCAAAACCATACCTTAAAAATAAAAGAAATTCAAAATTATCAAAAATATTCAATATTTATTTTTTAACAATGTGGTGATGCGGGTTGCGTGTTGGTAACAGCTGCGGGTTTATTTGGTGGACTGTATGCGAATGCCGAGATACCTTTCCAATGCAAATCATAAAATGCCGTGTTTCGATTAAGTTCGCCTTAATTATAACAATACACTTTATTGTAATACAGCTGATAAATATATTCACAATTAATTAATTGTGGCGGTATGTAGTGCACAGCGAAAAAAGCAATTAGATAAGTAGTAAATTCAAAGGCGAATGCAAAAATATAAGAAAATGAGAATAAGGCAAATGTCAAACATGATTGACGATGCTTGCGCATTAACCCTTTCAGTGCTATTATGAAAACTTTAAGATTATGTTAATTCGAACTCAACATACCGCCGCCCTTGGACTATATATGATAGTTTCAACAATGTTAAAAAATTTACATAGCATGAATAATGAAGCATACTAATTTACAATGCAAAATATCAAAATCAATGAATTTCATTTCTATGAATAAATATATGAAATCTATAAATTTTCCTCGTGGAATAACTCCTCCTTCGTCGGTAGTAGGCAAAGTTTCACGATAGGTCTAACAAGTTCCCCATTTGGCGTCTTCAACGTGATCAATCGTACACGCCCGTCTGTACTAGGATGGCATTTTAATACTCTCGCCATAGTCCACTTCGTCGGTGGTGTTGATTCATTGGCAACGGCAACTACATCGCCTTCTACGAAGTTACGTGAAGGGTGAAACCATTTAGATCGACGCTGTAGACTGAATAGGTACTCGTCTCTCCACCGAAGCCAGAAATGCTGTCTCATAGCAGAGATCACTTGCCAACGCTGACGAAGACTTCCACAGATCCCTTGACCCTCAGGTTCTGCGATTGATTTCAACGGTTCGCCGATGATAAAATGACCGGGAGTTAAGACTTCGAGGTCAGCAGCGGATGAAGAATTGTCGCAGAGTGGGCGGGAGTTCACGCAAGCTTCTATATCCTCAACAATGTGGTGAACTCTTAGTAGAACAACAGCGTTTCGCCTAGCACGCGCTTGAGATGGTACTTTATTCGCTTAATACCAGTCTCCCAGTAACCTCCCATGTGGGGCGCTGATGGGGGTTGAAGCGCCACTCTGTTTTGGACTCGGTGATAAAGGAATGGAGTTTGGTGTCCGCCATGCACTTTTGGAATGCCATGAGCGACTCCCTCTCGGCGCCAACATAATTTGGGCCATTGTCCGACGACATAACTTTACAATTCCCTCTGCGATTCATGAATCCCTTAAAGGCATTTAGAAACCCATGCGTTGACAAGTCGCTAACAAACTCTAAATGCATCGCCCCAGTGCACATGCAGACGTATGAACAGATATATCCCTTGGTAGCCTTCGCACCTCTTCCATGGGTGAATTTGTAGTTGTATGGCCCAGCGTAATCGACAGCGTAAAATATCGAGCGAAGGTAGTTCGAGGCGCGGGCAAGTCTCCTATTGACTGGGTAGCGAGATTACGGTCCACCAATGTACATTTCACGCATTTGTGGTAAGTGATGCGAATTAGGTTGCGGGCGCCGATAACCCAATACCGCCGTTGTAGTATAGTTTGCATAATGCGGGGCCCAGCGTGGAGCGTAAATGTATGTATCTCACCGACAATGAGTTTCGCAAGCGGACAGTTTTTCGGCAGTATAATGGGGTGTTTAACGTCATGAGTTACTTCTGCATTCTTTAGTATGCCTCCCACACGTAAGACGTTGGTTTCATCAAGGTATGGCTGCAAGCGCAAAAGACTGCTGCGAAGCGGAACGGGCCATTTTGCGCTGCAAAGAGAAATTTCATTAGGGAAATAAACGTGTTGTGTATACCTCACCAGACGAAGTTCAGCTTCAGATAATTCTTGACAACTAGGAGGCCCAAACAACTTAGCATCGTTGAGTCGAGTGCGGGCTCTAGCGTTATTGAAAAAACGCAATACGTAGGCAATGACGCGCCGCAGCTTCGAATAAGACGAAAACTTCGTAAGTATCGGCCAGTGCTAATTAGTGGAGTCTGTCCATGCGTAAAACGGATAGCGGATGTTATGACAACTGTGTAAAATACTTCGCGCTAACTTAGCAGCTAGATGCGTGGCGCACAGTTCTAGGCGCGGCAATGTTGTAGTTTTGAGCGGCGCTACTTTCGTTTTCGACGATATCAAGGCAACAGTGACACTATCGTCGAGCTGCAGCGTGCGCGCGTATACAACAGCGGCATAAGCGCGCTCGGATACGTCAGCAAAAATATGCAATTCTGTGATTGTCCCAGTCGTTCCTAGGCCCAACCAGCGATTAATCTTCAGATTAGAAAACATTTTTAGCTCCGATCGATGCTCCAACCATTTTGTTGCGATGGAGTCGGGAATATTGTCGTGCCAACCAATATTATTACGCCATATCTCCTGAAACCACATCTTTGATTTTATAGTCGCTGGGGCGAGCAGTCCCAGAGGGACAAATAGCGTGCTGGCATCAGATAAAAAAGTCCTCTTCGTTAAAGTATAAGGCGGTTTGTTTATTTTAATGGCGAATGTCAAGAAATCTTCCTCAGTGTTCCAAACTAATCCCAGAGCGTGGACATCTTTACCATCGACTAAGTAGTGAGATATAGTCTTTGACGCGTTCGAAATGCTTTCGTTAAGTGCCACACAATTCGAAGCCCACTTACAAAGCTCAAACCCACCTTGTTTAAGTATATTGGATACGTTTCGTTGCAGGAGTAGTAAGTCTTCCTCGGAAGCGGTGCCAGTGAGGAGATCGTCCATATAAAAGGCCTTGAAGATAATATAAGCAGCTTTCTCACAAATGTGTGACTCACATCTTGCGGTTTGTTGAAGTGCTTTCACGACGAGGTGGGAAGCAGCGGCCATACCGTACGTTACGCGCAACATTCGGTAATCTTGCATGGGTAAAGATGCGTCACTCCGCCAGACAATCCGTTGTAAGTCGATGTGCTTCGGTGATACGCAAGCTTGGCGATATATTTTTGCGATGTCTGCGGTCATAGCGTAGCGAACCGTTCTGAAGCGCGTTAAAACAGAAAACAAATCGGTTTGCAGCTGGGAGACGACGAATAACACGTCATTTAACGAGTTTCCGGAAGTGGATTTAGCGGATGCGTTGAACACAACTCTTAATTTAGTTGTAATGCTCGATTCCTTTACAACAGGGTGATGCGGCATGTAAAAAGTATTGTAAGGTGATTCTGATGCAAGATCCACATGTTTCATATCGATAAGTTCCTGCATGAACTAATTGTAGCCTTGTCGTAGGATTTCGTCTAGTGCAAGTCTTCTCTCGATTCTTAGTAGGTTTCGTACAGCATACTAACGCGAATCTCCCAGCGGAACATCAGGTTTCAGCGGTAGGTCAACTACGAATCGCCCGTCGGGTGCCCTTCCATACGTTGTTTCGAACAGCTCTTCACAATAACGCTCTTCCTGAGTGAGGTGGATCTTTTGCGGCGCTTCCTCCCACAATCTGCTAAGCGCTCTGTGCAGCTGAGCATCGCAATGTAGCGATTGTAACTGAGGCGTAGCAGTACAGAGTTCGCCCACACTGCCAAAGAGCGTCCACCCGAAGACGGTTCGTTGAGCCATTGGCGTACCAGGTGGACCTTTACGAAACTCAGAGTAAAGAAGTTGATCCATTACATCCATAACGACCAGCATGTCGATATTCCCAGGGGTCATGAACTGCGGATCCGCAAGAAACAAGTCTTTCACGTGAGGCCATGATGCAACTGATAAGGTTTGTGTTGGCAATTCGCTCGTGATCTTAGGTAAGATCAGCGCCTTAAAATTGAAGAATTTACCTGAGCAAAAAGATGACAACGAAAGCAAGACCTCACCTCTCGAGCGAACCCCTTGAGATAAACCAATTCCCGTAATGAAAACTGCTGACGCTTTCCGTTGTACGCCTAAACGTTGAACTAGTGCCTCGGTTACGAAAGAGGCATGCGACCCCGAATCGACCAATAAACGTGCGGTTTGGAAGCGACCTGAACAATCGCGTACTTTAACAAGGGCAGTGGCTAACAAAACAGTTCTTTCTTTAAGCAGGGTGCTAGAGTTGGTGTTCAAACACGAGGAGGTGCATCCGGACGAGGTATGTGCGGTGGACTCAAACCCGGAGACAGTTGTGCTTGCTTGCGGTGTACTGGTTGCGGTTAGTGCAGACGGAGTAGCGTTAGATACGTTGTTGGCCAAAGGCGAACTGGTTGCGCTATTACTTGCCGGGTTAGTATTGTGCAGCAATGTGTGATGGTGTTGACGGCACACCCTATATGTGGACGTGCTTTTGCATTTCGCCTTGTAATGGCCGGAGCTGAGGCAATTTGTGCACAGGCGGGATTCTGATACGAATTTAGATTTGGCTTTTACATCTAGATCACGAAACCTGTCACAGCTATATATTTTATGCGTGCCATTACAATAGGTGCAAGTCGAGCTGTTTTGATCTTGCACGGCGTGAAACACGTTCGTTGATTTGCTAACTGTATTGGCTTTACCTCTTGAGGGAAGCATCGACAGAGAGCGACAATTGGCTTCCAAAAACGATACCAATTGCTGGAATGTTGGAGGCTCATCACTGACGAGTGACAACTCCCACTGTTTTCGCGTTTCGAAAGCTAGCTTATTTACTACCTCGTATACAAGCCAATCATCCCAGAAGTCGACTGGGCGCCCTAAACCCTTAAGTTCGCGTATGTGTTGTTGAAATGTGTCAATCACCCCCTTTATTGATTCAGCGGTGTCACAAGCTACTTTTTTTACATTTGACATAGCTCTGAGATGACCTTCCACTATTACACGCACTACTTTATAATGCGATTTTAAGAGCTCCCAAGCTTCTTCATAATTTGCATCACATACTTGAAAGCCAGATAGTGAAGTTTTTGTCCAGCTGACAATGCGGTGTTGCGATCAACCAACGAAGGAAATGCATCGAAAAACCCAATCCATTCCGTAGCGTTGCCGGAAAATTTAGGAAGCTCCATCTTTGGTAGGCGTATTGCAGCAGACACTGGCGTTGCCGAAGGCGTTGATTTCAACTCCTCACAACATTTCTTAATATGATTAAGACTGGATAAGGCAGTTGTATACCATGCCTCAGCTTGTATTCTCATGTTTTCCTCTACCTCCATGTTTTCGGTTCCGCACGAGATTTCAACCGCATCCTGTGCAGTATTAAAACGGACCTACTGCTCGCTTAGTAACTGAAGATAACTCTTTACATTTTCGGCATTCATTACATGTGATTCATCGGTAGTCTTGGTCATATACCGCTTGATGGCATTGAGTGCAGAATCGCGAGTTTTGACGGAATTGGACATTTTATTTGTTTGCTTTTGGCGATTTGTTCGTAGCTCTTAAATATCGTACGATACTTGCAAGGGAAAATGAAGGACGACGCGGTTGTCTCGAAATTTGAAAATATTATGTAAATGTTATAATTTTTGTAAATTTTGTTTATATATGTAAATGTACGAATGTTCGTATATGTAAAGGATATCTATGCTGATATTTTATTTGTTGCTGCTGCAGAGGGCAAATCAAAGTTAATATGTCTTACGAAAAAAAAATACGAGCCTACGTGTGTAAGGGATCGTAGAGGGCAAATGAATGTTAGGAATTTTTCCGGCGCAAAATATATTGCGGCACTTTCTCCTATGGCTTGAATTTATTGTAATATATTTGTATATACAAGTTGTAATTCTGAAAATGTATGAATAATATACTGTATCTGCAATCTTATACTTGCACTAGCGAATTTCGAATTTGCAAATTGAATATGGTTCGTAGGACCAAAATTAGTGATGCGGGTTTTTTGGTGGACTATATGCGGATGCCGAGATACCTTTCCAATGCAATCATAAAATGCCGTGTTTCGATTAAGTTCGCCTTAATTATAACAATACACTTTATTGTAATACAACTGATAAATATATTCACAATTAATTAATTGTGGCGGTATGTACTGCACAGCGAAAAAAGCAATTAGATAAGTAGTAAATTCAAAGGCTAATGCAAAAATATAAGAACATGAGAATAAGGCAAATGTCAAACATGATTGACGATGCTTGCGCATTAACCCTTTCAGTGCTATTATGAAAACTTCAAGATTATGTTAATTCGAACTCTACACAATGAATACTATTATTTTAATGCCTACAAAAACCAAATATCAAATAGTACCTACATTAAAATACAAATCAATTTAAATAATAAAAACATAAAAAATGGTGATTGAAATTGAACAGAGATTAATTAATAAATTGTAATGTATACTATTGGTATTGTAGATATATTGTTATTGTGTTATTTATGCTTGATGAACTTCGGGAAATTAATTCGTTCACTTTCAAAAGATCTACATCAAGTTTCCTCACGTTTTTAGTATACTGTTTTCTATGGCTTGTTATATAAGTATCTGAATTAAAAAGAAGAGTATGAAATACGTCCTCGTTTGTAGCGGATCTTGAGCATTTTCTAGGATGATGTAGACGAAATTTTGTATAATCCTTATTACGGGATTCTTGTGCATCTTCCGAAAGTTGACCAATATCATTTCCATACAACGAATCCAGAAATTATGACACTTTCTCCATGAATCAAAATTTTGTGAACTCAAGATGGCATGTACCTAATTCCATTCATAATTGCTCACATAGATCCTGGCAGTCTCCATAGCATAAATGCCAAATTTTTCAGCATTTATCACCCGATGACAGAGCTTGCAGTATTATGTAAAATCGTTTAATCAAATTTATATCCACTGCTGTAATTTCAGCAGAGTAGCTTGCATTGTGAAAAGATCTTCTGGCAGTATTACCGTCTTTAGTATTACAACTTACTTGTCTTTGTTTGTCGATGATCAATCCTAACTCTTCACGGAAACGCCTTTGTACCAGGGATTTCTTCTCCTGCTTTAGTCGTTTCTTATAGGAAATACGTAAAATCATTTCCATACAACGGCGTGCAAAGTAGACAGTCCGTATTGATAAGAATCTTCATTTTCAGGCCTAGCAGTTACTTTAGTCAAATCGTTCATTTGTCGTGGAGTAGCTCCACACATTGTACATGTGGAACCCGAAGGCGTATCTGTTAATATCTGAGCTACTTTACCATCTATCATTCTAACAAGTAAGAAAGGTTAAGTTCGGGTGTAACCGAACATTACATACTCAGTTGAGAGCTATGGAGACAAAATAAGGAAAATCACCATGTAGGGAAATGTATCTAGGGTAACCCTGGAATGTGGTTGTATGACATGTGTATCAAATGGAAGTTATTAAAGAGTATTTTAAGAGAGAGTAGGACATAGTTCTATGGATGGACGCCATTTAGGGATATCGCCATAAAGGTGGACCAGGGCTGACTCTAGAATTTGTTTGTACGATATGGGTATCAAAGGAAAGGTGTTACTGAGCATTTTAAGAGGGAGTGGGCCTTAGGTCTATCGGTGGACGCCTTTTCGAGATATCGCCATTAAGGTGGGCCAGGGGTGACTCTAGAATGTGTTTGTACGATATGGGTATCAAATGAAAGGTGGTAATGAGTATTTTAAAAGGAAATGGGCTTTAGTTCTATAGGTGAAAGTCTTTTCGAGAAATCGCCATAAAGGCGATATGGGTATCAAACGAAAGGTGTTACTGAGCATTTTAAGAGGGATTGGGCATTAGGTCTATAGGTGGACGCCTTTTCGAGATATCGCCATTAGGGTGGGCCAGGGGTGACTCTAGAATGTGTTTGTACGATATGGGTATCAAATGAAAGGTGGTAGTGAGTATTTTAAAAGGGAGTGGGCATTAGGTCTATAGGTGGACGCCTTTTCGAGATATCGCCATTAGGGTGGGCCAGGGGTGAATCTAGAATGTTTGTACGATATGGGTATCAAACGAAAGGTGTTACTGAGCATTTTAAGAGGGAGTGGGCATTAGGTCTATAGGTTGACGCCTTTTCGAGATATCGCCATTAGGGTGGGCCAGGGGTGACTCTAGAATGTGTTTGTACGATATGGGTATCAAATGAAAGGTGGTAATGAGTATTTTAAAAGGGAGTGATCCCTAGTTCTATACGTGGACGCCTTTTCTAGATATCGCCATAAAGGTGGACCAAGGGTGACTCTAGAATGTTTGTACGATATGGGTATCAAACGAAAGGTGTTACTGAGCATTTTAAGAGGGAGTGGGCATTAGGTCTATAGGTGGACACCTTTTCGAGATATCGCCATTAGGGTGGGCCAGGGGTGACTCTAGAATGTGTTTGTACGTTATGGATATCAAATTAAAGGTATTAATAAGGGCTTTAAAAGCGAGTGGCCCTCAGATGTATATGTGAAGGCGTTTTCGCGATATCGACCAAAATGTGGACCAGGGTGATCCAGAAAATCATCTGTCTGGTACTGCTAATTTATTTATATATGCAATACCACGAACAGTATTCCTGCCAAGATTCCAAGGGCTGTTGATTTCGCCTTGTAGAACTTTTTCATTTTCTTTTACTTAATATGGTAGGTGTCGCACCCATTTAACAAAGTTTTTTTTAAAGTTATATTTTGCGTCAACAAACCAATCCAATTACCATGTTTCATCCCTTTTTTCGTATTTGGTATAGAATTATGGCATTTTTTTCATTTTTCGTAATTTTCGATATCGATAAAGTGGGCGTGGTTATATTCGGATTTCGGCCATTTTTTATACCAAGATAAAGCGAGTTCAGATAAGTACGTGGACTAAGTTTAGAAAAGATATATCGGTTTCTGCATAAGTTATCGTGTTAACGGCCGAGCGGAAGGACAGACGGTGGACTGTGTATAAAAACTGGGCGTTGCTTCCACCGATTTCGCCCATTTTCACAGAAAACAGTTACCGTCATAGAATCTATGCCCCTATCAAATTTAAGAAGGATTGGTAAATTTTTGTTCGACTTATGGCATTAAAAGTATTCTAGACAAATTAAATGAAAATGGGTGCAGCCACACCCATTTTGAAAATTTCTTTTATTTTTGTATTTTGTTGCATCATATCATTACTGGAGTTGAATTTTGACTTAATTTACTTATATACAGTAAAGATATTAAATTTTTTGTTAAAATTTGACTTAAAAAATTTTTTTTTTAAAAAGTGGGCGTGTTCTCCATCCGATTTTGCTAATTTGTATTTAACACATATACAGCAATACTAGTAATGTTCCTGCCAAATTTCATCATGATGTCTTCAATTACTGCCAAATTACAGCTTGCAAAACTTTTAAATTACCTTCCTGTAAAAGTGGGCGGTGCCACGCCCATTGTCCAAAATCTTACTAATTTTCTATTCTGCGTTATAACATCAACCTATCTACCAAGTTTCATCGCTCTATCCGCCTTTGGCAATGAATTATCGCATTTTTTCTGTTTTTCGAAATTTTCGATATCGAAAAAGTGGGCGTGGTTATAGTCCGATATCGTTCATTTTAAATAGCAATCTGAGATGAGTGCCCAGGAATCTACATACCAAATTTCATCAAGATACCTCAAAATTTACTCAAGTTAACGTGTTAACGGACAGACGGACGGACGGACGGACGGACGGACATGGCTCAATCAAATTTTTTTTCGATACTGATGATTTTGATATATGGAAGTCTATATCTATCTCGATTCCTTTATACCTGTACAACCAACCGTTATCCAATCAAAGTTAATATACTATGTGAGCTCTGCTCAACTGAGCAGAAACAAGTAAGGAAGGCTAAGTTCGGTTGCAACCGAACATTACATACTCAGTTGAGAGCTGTGGAGACAAAGTAAGGGAAAATCACCATGTTGTAAAAGGAACCTAGGGTAACCCTGGAATGTGTTTGTATGACATGATACACATGTCTGGTGGTCATGGAAGGTATTAAAGAGTATTTTAAGAGGAAGTGGGCCATAGTTCTATAGATGGACGCCATTTGGGAAATCGCCATAAAGGTGGACCAGGCCTGACTCTAGAATTTGTTTGTACGATATGGGTATCAAATGAAATGTGTTAATGATAATTTTAAAATGGAGTGGGCCTAAGTTCTATAGGTGGACGCCTTTTCGAGATATCGCTATAAAGGTGGCCCAGGGGTGACTCTAGAATTTATTTGTACGATATGGGTATCAAATGAAAGTTGTTAATGAGTATTTTGAAAGGGAGTGGGCCTTGGTTCTATAGGTGGATGCCTTTTCGAGATATCGAAATAAAGGTGGGCCAGGGGTGACTCTAGAATTTTTTTGTACATTATGGGTATCAAATGAAAGGTGTTAATGAGTATTTTAAAGGGGTGTGGGCCTTAGTTCTATAGGTGGACGCCTTTTCGATATATCGCCATAAAAGTGGACCAGGGGTGACTCTAGAATTTGTTTGTACGATATGGGTATCAAATGAAAGGTGTTAATGAGTATTTTAAAAGGTCGTGGGCCTTAGTTCTATAGGTGGGCGCCTTTTCGGGATATCAACATAAAGGTGGACCAGGGGTGACTCTAGAATTTGTTTGTACGATATGGGTATCAAATGAAAGGTGTTAATGAGTATTTTGGAAGGGAGTGGGCCTTAGATCTATAGGTGGATGCCTTTTCGAGATATCGAAATAAAGGTGGGCCAGGGGTGACTCTAGAATTTTTTTGCACATTATGGGTATCAAATGAAAGGTGTTAATGAGTATTTTAAAGGGGTGTGGGCCTTAGTTCTATAGGTGGACGCCTTTTCGAGATATCAACATAAAGGTGGACCAGGGGTGACTCTAGAATATGTTTGTACGATATGGGTATCAAATGAAAAGTGTTAATGAGTATTTTAAAAGGGAGTGATCCTTAGTTCCATAGGTGGACGCCGTTTCGAGATATCGCCATAAAGGTGGACCAGGGGTGACTCTAGAATGTATTTGTACGATATGGGAATCAAATGAAAGGTGTTACTGAGCATTTTAAGAGGGAGTGGGCATTAGGTCTATAGGTGAACGCCTTTTCGAGATATCGCCATTAGGGTGGGCCAGGTGTGCCTCTAGAATGTTTGTACGATATGGGTATCAAATTAAAGGTATTAATGAGGGTTTTAAAAGGGAGTGGCCCTTAGTTGCATATGTGAAGGCGTTTTCGAGTTTTCTACCAAAATGTGGACCAGGGTGATCCAGAACATCATCTGTTGGGTACCGCTAATTTATTTATATATGTAATACCACGAACAGTGTTCCTTCCAAGATTCCAAGGGCTTTTGATTTCGCCCTGCAAAACTCCTTCATTTTCTTCTACTTAATATGGTAGGTGTCACACCCATTTTACCAAGTTTTTTTCTAAAGTTATATTTTGCGTCAATAGACCAATACAATTACCATGTTTCATCCCTTTTTTCGTATTTGGTATATAATTATGGCATTTTTTTCATTTTTCGTAATTTTCGATATCGAAAAAGTGGGCGTGGTCATAGTCGGATTTCGGCCGTTTTTTACACCAATACAAAGTGAGTTCAGATAAGTACGTGAACTGAGTTTAGTAAAGGTATATCGATTTTTGCTCAAGTTATTGTGTTAACGGCCGAGCGGAAGGACAGACGGTCGACTGTGTATAAAAACCGGGAGTAGCTTCAACCTATTTCGCACTTTTTCACAGAAAACAGTTATCGTGCTAGAATCTAAGTCTCTACCAAATTTCACAGGAATTGGTAAATTTTGTTCGACTTATGGCATTAAAAGCATCCTAGACAAATTAAATGAAAAAGGGCGGAGCCACGCCCATTTTGAAATTTTCTTTTATTTTTGTATTTTGTTGCACCATATCATTACTGGAGTTGAATGTTGGCATAATTTACTTATATGCCGTAAATATATTAACTTTTCTTTTAAAATTTGAATTAAAAAAAAATTTTTTTAAAAAGTGGGCGTGGTCGTTCTCCGATTTTGCTAATTTTTATTAAGCAGAGATATAGTAATAAGAGTAACGTTCCTGCCAAATTTCATCATGATATCTTCAACGGCTGCCAAATTACAGCTTGCAAAACTTCTAAATTACCTTCTTTTAAAAGTGGGCGGTGTCACGCGCATTGTCCAAAATTTTACTAGTTTTCTATTCTGCGTCATAATTTCAACTTACCTATCAAGTTTCATCGCTTAATTCGTATTTGGTAATGAATTATCGCACTTTTTCTATTTTTAGAAATTTTCGATATCGAAAAAGTGGGCGTGGTTATTGTCCGATATCGTTCATTTTTTCCAGGAACCTACATACCAAATTTCATCAAGATACCTCAAAATTTACTCAAGTTATCGTGTTAACGGACAGACGGACGGACAGACGGACATGGCTCAATCGAATTTTTTTTCGATACTGATGATTTTGATATATGGAAGTCTATATCTATCTCGATTCCTTTATACCTGTACTACCAACCGTTATCAAATCAAAGTTAATATACTCTGTGAGCTCTGCTCAACTGAATATAAAAAGAGTTCGTGCTTCACTTGCACTCCCTCACCTTCTTTGGCCCCAAAGAAATTATTTGACTTTTTATTTCATCGGCTTTAGTTTTCTCGGGAGTTTCTTTGCTAAATTCTATTTATATAGGCCGACAAAAATGAACAGATGAAGTTACCGGATTTTGCCAAACAACATCACCTGTTACCTCGTTAATTAACTTAATAGGCACCAAAGAAATGATAAATAAGTTTGCATCACAAATTAGTTCAGACTCTTCTGGCAGTTTTTGTTTCTACTGGCTTTGACCGGATGAGCCATTACAGCCCCAATTACTGTATTGAAGTAAGTTATCCAATCCATACCTATACACTGAATCTATTGTCAATATTCTAGCTGCAGTGTTATCTAATAAATTTTGAAGTCTTACTTTTTTTGCACTTGTGTCTGTAATTTCTATAGCTGAAGATGTTAGATAGCAAGTAGTTTGAACTCCTTGCACTTTGTAATAAGGTGGAAAAACAAAACATTCTCGTTCGTTCCATATATTTCTCAAGTACACATATTGTGTTTTCGTTAAATCCAAGTCAATAAATACGCTCAATGCTTCTTCATTCGTTAACATTTTTGTCTGCCTTGGATTTTCTATAAGACTAAGGTCTTATTTTCACTGTCAGCAAACCTTAATGTTTCCACAAGTTTAGCTTCTGTTCCTTCTCCTAACGAACGTTAACCTTGAAGATATGCATTATAGATGTGCTCAATTCGAATTAATTAAGTAGCATTGTATTCGTTCTTCATTTGTTGGATTCTGACAAATCTGGATAAGATATGCACGGTCTCCCACGTTTTCCAGAAGAAGTAGATGGTACGGAGTCGGTTGTAACGTCTTCAGAGTTCGGTAAAGTTACTGAATATTCTAATTCTAGCCAATTACTGTTTTTCATTCAAAATGTATCCTTTTTCCTGAGGATGAAACATAAGTTGTCTTCAGATACATGATAATTTTCAATTGTTTTTGTTTTTATCGGCCTATTGATAAATCATTCAAGGTTCGAATCGAGCTCAAGGCCAGAACAATAATTTTTTTCTAATGATAATTATCATTAGAAAAAAATTATTGTTCTGGCCTTGAGCTCGATTCGAACCTTGCATGATAATTTTCTTTTAAAACTGTTGATAATGCCTCCAATGATTTTCATCCTTCGATATACGAAAGTATTATTTCACGTTTAAAACCCTTGAAGGTCGACATTTTTAAGGGACAAGAAAACACAAAGTTATTTGTATCCGAAACAATTACACTTCTGTTAATTCACCAATATTTTGTTCTGTTTATATACTAATATGAAATATGAGGGTAGTGCGTTAAAACAAAGGGTATTTTGAAAGGTTAGGTTAGGTTAAACTGGCCGGTCCAGGAGGACCTCACACAGACTAAATGAGTCCGTAGTGTTACCAGAAGTTGGTTTTAACGACTAAACAGAGAAACCCTATCAAAAACTAGGAGCTATGTTATAAAATAACTCCTTCCTCTTGGCAAATACTAGAAGCTTCCTAGGACTTAAGCCACTTGCTGCTTCTAGATCTGACAGTTGTATCACTCCTAATTGTTGGAGTTTTAGCCTGGCAAGCGCAAGGCACGAGCACAGAATGTGCTCGAACGTTTCCTCCTCCAACCCGCACTTCCTACATCTGCTATCACTGACCAAGCCTAATTTAAAGGTATGTGACGCCAGAAGGGGCTGTCCAGTCAGAATACCTATCACGGGTTTACAGTCCTCTCTTTTTAATGATAGAAGCAACTTAGTTAATCTAAGGTTGTAAGACCTACACATAATCTTCGACACTTTACAGCCCCGCGCTTGAACCCACGCCTTTCTCGCTCCACGCTTAATCTCGCCTAGTCTGATTGGGATGTCTACGGAGCAAGCTTCAAGGGATGCGCCCTTTTTAGCTAGTTCATCCGCTTTTTCATTCCTATCTATTCCCATATGCCCTGGGACCCAGTATAGATTATGCTTCTCCCTGTACTGATTCCCCCCAGAGACTGGTTATACCCTAACACGCATTTGGATGCTGTACTGTACGAGATTATTGCCTTAACTGCTGCTTGACTGTCAATATAAAAGTTAACTCGGTAGCAGCTTAAGCTATTCCTTTCCAGGGTTTCTACTGGCTTGGTTACGGCTAATATTTCCGCTTGGAAAACGCTACAGTAATTCGGCAGCGTGTAGGATCTGTTGATTTCCGGATCAGCACAATATACCGCAGACCCTACTCCTTCCACTTATTTGGAATCATCTGTGTACACATGTATCGCCTCGTCCGCCATTTGAGCACCCTTGCGCCAACCGTCCACCTCTGTTGTGGCCTTAAGATCTCCCTTGAAGCGCAGATAGGGAATCAGGTAGTCTGTTCGTTTTGTGATTGATGACGCTACACTACTATGGCCGTATGGTCGGCGCTCACGCTGCCCCGAGGCACTGAGTCTGGTTGCAGTTGTTAACGCTATGTTCTTTGCTACCAGGTCTACAGGTGGAATGTGCAGAATGGCATACAGTGCTGCCGTCGGTGTTGTTTTCAGGGCTCCGATAACACTAAGCATTGATAGTTGTTGTTTTTTGTGTGGCTTTCCACCAAACAAGAACTCCATTGTATAGAATAGAGCTTACAATCGCTGTAAAAACCCAATGAGTAAGGGAGGGCGATAAGCCCCACGTACACCCCTGCGTTCTTTTACATGCATAAAGTACCGCTGGGGCCTTCTTCACCCTCCTCTCCACGTTGAGTTTCCATGACAGCTTACTGCTAGGATGATTCCTAGATATTTTTTGCAGGGTTCCTCCAGTTATATCACCCTACGTGGTCCAATTTGGGACCTTGTACCCCTTTGTAAACAAGACCATATCCGCCTCCGCGTTGGCTTTCAACCCGACATTAAATGCGCAGGTATGGATATCCCGAAGCGCCCGATCCATCAAAGAGCCTTAAGTTTTACGGGTTCCTCATCGAATCGCCTGAGCAGTTGGTTGATGACCAGCATACACAGTAGAGGTTTTAGCACCCCTCCCTGCGGCATTCCCCTGTCCACTGATTTCGTGGTCTCGTACAATCCCCATTGTGAATTAATCTTCCTGCAATTTAACATGAATCCGATCCATCTGATTAAGGCTGGATGTACTTTAATGTAATTAAGACCATCTATAATCGCCCATTTTGAAACATTACTGAAAGCCACGTCAATATCTCAGAAGACTACTAGAGCATATTCCTTATATTCCAGGGCTTTCTCTATGCTTATTACCACCCTAGACAATGCGGTATCTACCGAATTGCCTTTGGTGTACGCATGCTGTGTTGTGGAGAGCAACTTTTCATCCACGTTGGACTTTATGTACACATCGATGAGCCTCTGATAGGTTTTGAGCAGAAATGATGTTAAGCTAATGGGTCTATAGTCTTTGGGATACACGGGACCGATCTTTCCTGCCTTTGGTGGGAAAGCTACACGGGAAGTTCTCCAAGAGTGCGGTACATAATTCAGTCTTATGCACCCATCGAATATTATTTTAAGTCATTCCACTACCGCTCTACTTGTAACTTGTAGCATGGCTGGGAATATAACATCTGGGCCCGGTGATTTAAACTTAGAAAGCGTCCTCACTGCCCATTAGATCTCGGTATCGGTCCCCAAGCCCGGCACTACCCGCTCCGTGATCGAAGTGTGAGTGCTGTCTGCTGGCTTTTCTAAACTATCTCCCGATGGGAAATGTGTATCGAGAAGCGCCTCAAGGGATTCCTCACTATTACGTGACTATTACCTATTCTCTTTCTTTATTAGCCCCTGGACTATGTTTCCCCTTGCTAGGACTTCTTTCAACCATGCTGTTTCGCTGGAGCACTCTATGTCCGTATAGAAGCTTTTCCATGAGATTCTCTTCGACCTGGGAATTTCACGCTTTTAGATCCCCAGTAGATCCCTGTACTCGTCCCGACACGCTTCACTTTCCGCGGTCTTTGCTAGCTTAAACATTTCTTTTACTTGTTTTCTTAGAATACTCAGCTCATTGCTCCACCATGGCGGCTTTGCTTTTCCTCTGAATCTTGTTAGAGGGCAAGCTTTGTTATACGCAGTTATAAGCGTCCTTGTTAGGAATTCATTAGACTCCTCCAGTTACTATAAAAGGTGGAAAAATGAATAGTCGGTTTTGTGAGGTGTAAGTGCGAATGAGCGAATGCGTCTTTATTGAAATATTGTTAGCTTATTTTACTAAATTATTCTACACATAATCTTACATACATATTTACTTCAAGCATACATACTAACATACCTACATATAACTCGACAAAAATATGTACCTACCCATTTGTGTTGAGCTGTGACTTCTGTGGGAAACGCAATGTCAGCAAATTTGCCTGAATAAAAATTTGGTTTAGTCGAACGCCCCTTTTGTCGATGAAAATTTAGACTCTTTTTGTTACAGGGCAGCATATTAACTGGTTTACTTACTTGGCAATGAAATTGTTGGCTGTTTACACTACATCTCCCTTTTTTCAGAATGCTTATGCATTTGGAGAATGCGTGAGCATTCCATTTTTATTTAAAAAATAAAAAAATAAAAATAAATGTAAGGCGCGATAACCTCCGAAGAGATCTAAAGCCGAGCTTCTCTTCCAGTTTGCATCGTGCTCCTCTTGATTTTCCCTACAAATTGGCCGGACGGGACCTACATGTTTTATGCCGACTCCGAACGGCATCTGCAAGGCAGATGAGTTTTCACTGAGAGCTTTTCATGGCAGAAATACACCCGGAGCGCTTGCCAAACACTGCCGAGGGGCGACCCCGCTTAGAAAAATTTTCTTTTAATTTAAAAACCTTATTTCTAAAATGTTGATGTTGCTTTGCCCGGGGTGCGAACCCAGGGCATACGGTGTGGTAGGCGGAGCACGCTACCATCACACCACATCATAAATTAATTCTATATTTTGCATTTTATGTATGTAGGTTGAAAATTTACTTATTCTATTAATTTAAGTCAATTTTTGTGTATTATTATTTTCTTATTGTTTATTATATTGCTATTTTCTATGTTACTGGGAAATTTTTGCTTATCATTATTTCCTCTTCTAGACGGGATTAAAGTGTAATTATTTTTCCTATCGATATTTTCAACTTTATAAGGTATTAGAGTAAAATTATTATTTTTATCGATATTTCTACCTTATAGGGCCCTTTATATCTACTATCTAACTTATGACCTGCTTCATTTTTTACTAACACTAGATCTCCTATAGTTATTCCCTTATAGTGAATATTTTTATCATAGCTAATCTTTTGTTTTTCGTTAGCTTCTTTTACAAATTTAAAGGCTATATCCTGTGCTATTTGTAACCTATATTAAATTTCTTTATCGTAAGCCTCATAATTGTATAATGGGCTTACCGTATTTTCTTGTAAAAATTCGTAAGTCTGGGGTTTTTTACCAAAGACCAATTCGAATGGGCAATAACTATGGACTGTAGATGGGGTAGTATTGTAACAATATGCAAAATATTTAAGATACTCATCCCAATCATCTTTGTTAATGGATATGTAAGAACGCACATACTCATTGAAAGTTCTATGGCTACGTTCAACCGTGCCTAAAGTTTGGTGGTGATAGATGTTTTGTGCTCAATATTGAGAAGCTTACATAGTTCCTCAAACAAGCTATTTTTATATTCAGATCCCATATCCGCTATTATTGTTTTCATACTTCCATAAATTAAGATGAAATTTTCGAATATGGCTATGGCTACTGTTTTTGCATGTTTGCTCTGTATAGGAATTGCAACTAAGTATTTAGTCAAATCACATATCAGAGTGACAGCGTATTCGTTTCCATTTAGTGATCTTGGTAAAGGTCCAATTGTATCTATTTGCACTGTTTCGAACGCCTTCGGTGGTGTATCAGTCAAAATCATTGGTTCTTTTAAATTTTTATAAATTTTATTTTTATTACAATTTACGCATTTCTTTATATATTTATACTCAGCTGAGCAGAGCTCATAGAGTATATTAATTTTGATCGCATAACGGTAATCCGTAACGGCATAAACTAATGGAGATAGATATAGACTTCTATTCTATCATTTAGCCATGTCCATCCGTCCGTCCGTCCGTCCGTCCGTAAACACGATAACTTGAGTAGGTTAGGTTAGGTTAGGTGGTAGCTGCCCTGATAAGAATAGCTCACTTAGACAACACGGAGGTCCGTTGTAATACCACATACACCAAAAATAACGGTGACTTAGATCTAGCTACATAGAGAATCGTTGAGTAGCAACGATAAAGCTCCGAATAATACCGATCCCAACTTTGGATAAATCCTCGAGAGATCCAAGTGAGTCGCGACCGAAATACTTTCGCCTAGTTCTAGCAAAAGCTGGGCAATCAAGCATAAAGTGATATAGTGATTCCACCTCACCGTCCTTCATACAGCTGCAGCAGGATGGAGTTTCCAGTATATTGAGATGTACCGCATGGATACACATCGGACAGTGCCCTGTCAAAACCCCAATGACCATTGATAGGTGAGCCTTGGTGAACCCAATTATTTCAGCAGACCTCCTGCCATCCACTTTTGGCCAGAAAGATCTTGCTACCCTGCAAGACGTGGTGTCCACCCAACGTTTGCTGAGCTGATTCGAGGCCCAGCTATGGAAGAGCAATCCACAGGTGTCCAGCGGAATCCCGAAATCCATACAGCCATCTTCATCTGGTTCAGTTGTACCGATGCGGGCTAAGAGATCCACTTGACAGTTACCCGGGATATCACTATGGCCCGGGACCCAGATAATCTTAATTATAAAATAATTCGATGCAATCGCAAGCGAGGTCAGGCACACGCACTGTAGTTGAGCTCAAGGCCTTGATAGCCGCTTGGCTATCAGAGTAGATGTTAAATTCCCTACTCGTAGTTGCACTGGATAGCATTCCATCCACCGCATCCTTAATCGCAGCAACTTCCGCTTGGAATACACTGCAGTGATCAGCTAACTTAAACTTGCGGCTTACATTTAGCTCTTGACAAAATGTATGTAAATGATGTATGTTCAGCATGACATTCAGTGCCAAGGTAGGTGTTGTTCTCAGAGCGCCACTGATACCAATCCGCGCCATCCGTTGCACTGACACTAACATTTTGGAGGTGCTCGCCGTGTCCAGTTCTTTCCACAAGACCAGCACCCCTTATAGCAGAATCGGTTTGACCACCATCTCATAAAGCCAGTGTACTATTCCTGGCGAGAGTCCCAATCTCTTTCCAATAGCTCCTCTGCAGCAGTACAAGGCAATGGCGGCCTTCCTGGCCCGATCTTCCACATTGGGTATCCAGGGAAGTTTCTTGTCCAAAACAATCCCCAAATATATAACACTATCAGAAAATACGAACGGTTAAGAAGAAACGACGAGAGACTTATTGGCCTGAAATCCTTAGGTGATACATGAGAGCTTCTGCCGGCCTTCGGAATGAAAATAACCCTAACCGTGTGCCAAGACTTCGGGATATAGTAAATCCTGAGGCAGTTAGTGTAGATGATGGCTGTTTAAGCCGCCTCCAATAAGATCCAGACGGCGGCGAAATTCTTATGCGCAGCCGTGCGCGGCGAGTGGAAAGGCTCAAATTCACAAGAACTGCCCTCGTCAGCAACGATCCTTTTTCCAACGAGTCAGTCAAGCATTACTACTCGGCAACCGCGGACGCGCTCCATTCTACATCCATATTGCATAAATTTTGTACATTTTAAATATCCAAATTAATGTCGGTTTTCAAATTAATATTGTGTTAACGTTTGCATTCTCATTAATAATAAATGAACAGTGAATTTTATAACGTTTTCGAAAAAACTCAAAAATCTATTTATTGTTTATAAGAGTGTAGCGAAGAAAGACCCAAAGTTATTCATGGTCCTTCGCAGCCATCCTTGGCCCACCCTTAAATTAATGTAAAACAAACAATTTTTTATTAAATCGAATATTCGTTCGTACAAAAAATAAAAAAAAAATAAATACACAAATGTGCAAACAGTGGGTGTTCAAAAATATACAAAGAAACATATAAATTTAAAACAAAGAAACCTAGTGAAAAAAAATTTTTTGCAACAAACATAAGAAATAAAAAATATAAAAACGAATGGTTTGAAGGTTTTCAAGTGACAATACAAATACAAAAATACAAAAGAAAAAGAGAAAATACATATATGTATATATACAATCTGAGTGCTTCAAAAAACTTAAATAATCAAAAACAAAGTTTGAAATAATTTAAAGAAAAAAAAGTTTTTGAAAATTGTGGGCGCACTCATCATAAGTGCCGTTTTGATACAAACATATATTAATACAAACACTTATATGCACGCAAAAATTGTTTTTGAAAAGAGAAGAAGAAATTTTTGAAAATCAAAAAATAAAAAGTTTAAAATCATCTTTACCCAGCAACAGCCAGCTAAGCAGCAACATCAACCGGGTTATCATCAATAACAAGCGACCAGGCAACAGCAGCAATATAAAGAGCAACAGAATACAAGCATTGGTGAGTAGGCAGCTTTTATTTTTCATAAAAATATAGAAAATAATAAAACTTTTTTCCACAAAAGTTATATTATTTTGTGTAAACTGGAAAAACATATATATATATATCCACATATATACTTGAATATTGCGGAAATTTTCTTACCGTTGGTTTAACTGCAACTTTTTTGCAACCAAAAATTGGTAGAAAATATTCCGCTATACCGATAGGCAAAATCCGCCAATTATATATATATATATGTATACATATTTCTAGAGGTATTTAACCAACAAAAAATTGCAGTTTACTTGCCTACTCAAATCCACTGTGCAAGAACAACATCGGCAAAATCTTCTTCCACAGCTGAGTTTACCCCGTTGTTCGCACAGAGCGTTGAACTTGTCGATACAGTTCAATTTCTTCCAAGTGATTTTTTCTTGCTTGCCAGCATATACAAAAATCGTAATATTCATACGTACATACTTACATACATGTACAAATAACATGAATAAAATGAGAACATCATACGTGTTTACTCACACGTTCAAGTCACTCTTCCAGCGACATTCTCCGAGCACATATAGCTACATTAGCAACGAGAGCTGTGTACTTCTGATCAAATTTCTCAACCTCTCTCATATTTGGAATTTTTTCATCTTTCTTTGCTGCACTCTCCCAACAGTGCAATCAAGCGCACTCAGCTTCACAAAGAAACGCGACATTAAAGCGACGAAGAAGCGAATCAAAACAAACTCTTCTGTTTGTAAACATAAACAGAGAAGCTCATCTGATTCACGTGCATACGTTCGCATAAACAAATATATATACATACGTTTGTATATTGCGCGTGTACATTTGTACTTATTCTGGCGTACAAAACTAAGTTTGAGATATTTTCGTCCCTATAGGAACTTTCAAAAAATATCCATACAAACTTCAAGTACATATTATTATTTTCTAATATATACATACCTATATATACCAGTAATTTACAAATACACGTTTATTTCCACACGTATATTTACACGTATATATAAGTGAAAAGTGTTTGTGATTTTTTTTAAATTTTATACCTTTTGTTTTTACAAAACAATATACATCCTATTAAATTCCGAATTTCGCGGATTTAAATCATTTAAGGAACGTCCCGTTGTCCGTGCTTGACTCCATTGTTCAAAAAAAAAAACACAAACACCGCCACCAATTAAAATTCCCCTTTTTAAATTTCTGTGGCACGAAGAGTTTTCCATTTTCAAATTTTGCGAACGTTCTCTGAGCGGACACATACTTTATTCGGTTTTTTTGGTGAAAACCCAAAAGCTTGCATAAAATGCCTCGCAGTCCCCCAAAAACGTCCGAAACCGGGACCAGGCATGCTTAACGAACGAAACGATATCATTTCGTTACGATAATCAACGATAATAAACGAAACGAAGTCACTTCGTTTCGTTTATTAACGTTAAGATCGTCAAATTAACGTTAATTTGACGTTCTTAACGTTAATAAACGAAACGAAATGACTTCGTTTCGTTTATTAGCGTTGATTATCGTAACGAAATGATATCGTTTCGTTCGTTAAGCATGCCTGACCGGGACAAAACCAAAAGGTGGCCCAAAGGAAGAAACGGCCAAGGAGAGGTCAACATCCCCCCGGAAATCCAAATCAGTTGACCCATCTGCGCAAAAGTTCATCGCGGAAAGTGACAATCTGATGAGATACTGTGCAAAATTCAACGAAGCACCGATTCAGGATCACACTGAATCGTATCTCATGATAAAGGACAAATCACTAGATGATTATTGGGCGCGACTTCAATCGGTTTGCGATCTGTTTTTTCGAAACCAGACGAAAGTTTCCCTGAAGACTTCAAGAGTTCAGTGCAAGGCAAACAATGCGCCTGCCTTGATACGTATTAAGTGACTAAAGCAAAAATTGCCGATCAACTTTCATTGATCAAAATGATGGCAACGCCGAGTCCACCACCCCGCGTGGAACAACCCCCGGCTGAGGCAAATATTTACCTCAAGGTCCCAGCCTGCGACACGGAGACCTTTTATGGTGGCTATGAAGAATGGCCCGCTTTTCGTGACATGTTCACAGCGGTGTACATTAACCACCCAAGGCTCTCCCGTGCTCAGAAATTGTACCATCTCCGGTACAAAACGCAAGGCAAAGCCGGCTCCATCGTCAAACAATATGCGTTGAGCGATGATAACTTTGACCTTGCCTGGGAAGCTTTACGGTCACGATACGAAAACAAGCGTATCTTGGTTGACAACCAGATAAAATCCTTACTGACTCTTGCCACTATTCCATCCGAAAATAGTGAGCAACTTCAGAAATTGCAAAATACAATAAACAATTGCCTATCCGTCCTTCACTCCCAAGGAGTTACGACAGACAGTTGGGATCCGATTCTGGTGTACATTTGTTCATCAAAGCTCCCAGAAACAACCCTGTCACTTTGGGAACAGTCTCTCTCTTCTCGAAGAGATCTACCCTCATGGTCACAAATGAACGACTTTCTCACCTCGAGATATGAAGTCGTTGAAAGGGTCAATAGGCTTCAACCAAGCAAACAAAAACCAGTCGCTCATCAAAATTCTACGCAAAACAGGTCCTTCAACAGGACGCAAACCCTTGTGGCAGAATCTAAAAAGGAAACTTGCCAATGTTGCAACTCCCCGCACCTTATTAGATTCTGTCCACGATTCAAACGAATGTCTGTGCAAAACCGGACACAATTCATAAAACAAGCTAAGCTGTGTAGAAACTGCCTTAGCAGCACTCATATCATCAATGAGTGCACGAGCAAGTGGTCATGTTCAACATGTCATCAACGGCATCACACGCTGTTGCATGCGAGCCCACAAGCTCAACGTTCCACCCCGCGAACGAATGCACCAAACGTGCAGCACACAACTGCTGAGTCAACATCTCCCGTTCGACAAACGCAGAATAGCTCCGATTCTGGCGAGCTACCGTGTTGTTCAAAACACGCACCGGTTCAATCATTGTATGCAGCCAATGATAACCAAATTCTCCTTCCTACTGCTATGGTCGCAGTCGAACACGAAGGGGAATTATTTCAACTGAGAGCCCTTATTGATCAAGGCTCGGAAAGAACTTTCATTTCCTCGAAAGTGCAAAAACGGTTGAAACTTCCATTCCAACATTCAAAGTTCGAAATCTCTGGCATTGGTGGACAAGTCGTACAAAAGTCCTCCAAGCTTTGTCCTTTGACACTGGTTGCATCCAAGGCCATGAAAAGGATAAAGGCTCATGCCATTGTGTTGCCGCAATTGACAAAAAATCTGCCAACATCCTCCATTAGTCGCAAAATCTGGCAGCAGTTCAAACTCCTTGAGCTCGCTGATCCCAGTTGCCACATACCAGGTCAGACTGACATGGTCATTGGCAGCGACATACTTCCCCAACTTCTGCTGGAAGGTATAAAAAAGGTGTGCGGTAGCATACTTGCGCAACAAACCATTTTTGGTTGGATTCTCAGTGGTCCAATAACTGAAAATGTTGTGTCATTCTCGACGAAAGTCCAAGCGTCAAACGAGACACTCAGTTCTCAACTGAGAAAATTTTGGGAAGAGGAGGAAATTCCACAACCTCCACAGATATCCCCCGAGGATCAAGCGTGTGAGCAGATATATGCAACAACCACGACACGTGCACCAAACGGTCGATACATTGTGCGACTTCCATTCAAGAAAGAGTTTCCTGAAAAACTCTCCCTCGGCAAATCCCGCCCGGCTGCTCTGCAGCAGTTTTTCAGCATGGAGCGATCGCTTCAGAAAAAGGGGGAGTTAGGTACAATGTACAACAATGTGTTGCAAAAATATCTCGACCTTGATCACATGGAATCTGCCGACCCATGCGAAATAACTTCGAATGGCAAGGTCTTCTCATTTTACTTGCCACATCATGCGGTAGTCAAACCAGATAAGGTCACCACCAAAGTTCGTGTGGTTTTCAACGCCTCTAAAAAATCTGGGTCAGGAAAATCCCTGAATGACGTACTATACACTGGTCCAACTCTCCAACCAGATCTCATGCTACTAATCCTACAGTGGCGCATGCAAAAGTATGTGTTCAATGGAGACATTGAAAAAATGTACCGTCAGATCCTTATACACGAGGACACAAAGATTTTCAGCGAATCCTATTTCGCAAATCGGCCAACTCCAATGTTAGCGATTTCAATCTAAAAACGGTTACATTCGGCGTCAATTGTGCACCATATCTCGCTATTCGTACGTTGCATCAACTATCCGATGACACGAAAGCGACACTCCCGTTGGCTGCAACAATTCTCAAGACGCAAACGTATGTCGACGACATCCTATCCGGAAGTCATACCATCGATAACGCCACTGAATCACTCGTTCAAGTGATAAACGCCCTAAAATCAGCTGGTTTCATACTAAAGAAACTAACGGCTAATCACCCGGCCATATTAGAACAGTTTCCGAAGGAGGATCTTCTAGACTCCAACTTCTTGAAATTCGAGAGCACTTCCAATACCAAAACTCTTGGCATTCGATGGAACGCGCTCACGGACAAATTTTCATACACCATTCTGCCGGAACACACCCAAAATGCGGTCACAAAGGGACAAATTTTATCTTCTGTTGCAAAACTGTTTGACCCGGCAGGATGGCTGTCGCCAGTTATGATCCAGGCCAAGATGCTTCTCCAAGAAATCTGGCTGGATGGCAGCGATTGGGATGAAAGCGCCAAACCCGCAACATTATCAAAATGGCAACAAGAAAATCTGCCAGCCATTTGCCACATCGAAATCCCTCGATGGGTTAATGTCGTTCCAGGGCAAGACACCCAAATCCACGGGTTCTGTGATGCCTCGGAAAAAGCATATTGCGCAGCGATTTACATCCGCACACATGTGGGCAACCAAATAAAATCTTCTCTTTTGGTTGCGAAAGGCAAAGTTGCCCCCATAAAAACTGTAAGCTTACCCCGCTTAGAGCTATGTGGTGCAGTCCTACTCGCAAAACTGGCTTCAACTGTTCGAAAACAGCTCGACTTACAAGCATGCAACATATTCCTATGGTCAGATTCTGAGATTGTACTAGCCTGGCTAGAGAAATCTCCATCGACCTGGAAGACTTATGTGGCCAACCGTACCTCTCAAATTCGAGAATATCTTCCCAGCGGCATCTGGCGCCATGTATCTAGCCAAGACAACCCTGCTGATCTTGGCACACGTGGTTGCAAGCCGCATGATTTGATAGGTTCATCACTTTGGTGGCACGGACCACAATGGCTTTCTTGCCACATTTCGGCATGGCCAAAGCCGAAAGCAGGTAGCGCTTCTCCACCCGAGAAACGCAAGGTGGAAGCATATCACGCACTCGAGGAAGAGGACGACATTCTTCAACGTTTCTCCTCATACTCTCGAGCTCTCCGTGTGATTGCATACGTGTTCCGCTTTGCGAACAATGCCTGCAACAAATCTAAATCAGTGGCAACAACACATAATCCCCATCTGACGTACAAAGAGTTGCAACATGTGAAAACGCGGCTTGTGGCAATGGCACAATCTCGCAATTTCGGGGCGGAAAAGAGTGCCTTACAAAACAATATGCCAATAAGCAAAAAGAGTTCCCTTCTGGCTCTTGACCCATTTCTGGATGGATACGGGCTCCTACGTATCGGTGGAAGATTGGAACATTCTACAATGCAATACAACGAGAAGCATCCAGTAATCCTTCCTCCGGATTCGAGGCTCTGCCAGTTGTATCTGGAGTTCTTACACCGCCTGCTTCTTCATGCAGAAATGCGGTTAATGCTCCAAATGGTGAGGCAAGAGTACTTCGTACCAAAACTAAAGCCTCTTATAAAGAAATGCATTTTTCAATGCAAATCTTGCACGCTTTTCAAACAGAAAACGCGCACGCAAATAATGGCAGCTCTACCACCTGAGCGCTGCAATTTCTCACTCCCCTTTTCCACAACAGGAGTAGACTTTGCAGGTCCATTCCAAATAAAAGCATCGGTTCTGAGGTCGACCACTATCATAAAAGGGTACGTGGTTGTATTCTTCTGTTTTTCCACAAAGGCAGTACACCTCGAGCTATGCTCGGACCTTACTACTGAAGCCTTTCGAGCAGCATTCGCCCGATTCGTTGGCAGACGAGGTTATCCCTCAAAAATGATGAGCGACAATGGTAAAACGTTCATTGGCGCTCAGCGCGCACTCGAACGCGACTTCGTTAAATTTCTTAACGAATGCTGACATTGTTCAGAAATATGCCCCTCAGGGAATAAACTGGCAGTATATTCCACCCAGCGCCCCTCATATGGGCGGCTTGTGGGAATCCGCAGTAAAAAGTTTTAAAACCCACCTCAAAAAAACCGCTGCATCCCACAAGTTTACTTTCGAAGAATTCACGACGCTGTTGGTGCGTATTGAAGCAGTTCTCAATTCGAGGCCTCTAACCTCACTATCCCAGGACCCAGCTGACTTCACAGCGCTCACTCCGGGTCACTTCCTTCGAGGTGCACCGCTATTAGCCATTCCTGAGCCAAACGCGGAAGACCTCTCCTGGATAAATCGATGGGAAAAACTCAAATCGCTTCATCACCAATTCAGTCGACGCTGGAAAGAGGATTATCTGAAGGACCTTCAGAAGCGTTATAAATGGCAAACGCCACAGCGAAATCCTCAACCAGGCGACCTTGTCGTAATTAAAGAAGATTCGCTCCCACCCACCGAGTGGCGTCTGGGACGAATCGAGAATGTTCGCCACGGACCTGACAACCATGTTCGGGTTGTAGAGGTTCGCACCCAAAATGGGCTTGTCATGCGCCCCTTAGTTAAACTGTGCTTTCTTCCAATGGAGTACTCTTCGAGCACAGCGCTCTAACTTATATACGTTTCCCCTGTATAATTAAATTTCTGTTTATCATCCGCTGTATCCAACTAATTCTCGTTTCTCTGTCTGCTCTTATACTTCCAGGACGACATCCATCTGGCTCTCACGGCAGAGACCGACAACTGCCTTCAGTGTCGGCTCTGCCTCCACTACCACGCTCAGCGGACCGATCGAAGAAACCAGCGACAACTCCCAAACCGGAACATAAGGCCAAGCGCACGATCACGCGCACCCCACGAGGCCTGCCAACGACATAATATAGCCAGTCGCTCCTCAAATATCACCATCCGCGCCTTGCAGGAACTGCAGAAGGTCCTTACAAGCACCTCCCTGCAGGGCGGGCAGAATGTTTAAGCCGCCTCCAATAAGATCCAGACGGCGGCGAAATTCTTATGCGCAGCCGTGCGCGGCGAGTGGAAAGGCGCAAATTCACAAGAACTGCCCTCGTCAGCAACGATCCTTTTTCCAACGAGTCAGTAAAGCATTACTACTCGGCAACCGCGGACGCGCTCCATTCTACATTCATATTGCATAAATTTTGTACATTTTAAATATCCAAATTAATGTCGGTTTTCAAATTAATATTGTGTTAACGTTTGCATTCTCATTAATAATAAATGAACAGTGAATTTTATAACGTTTTCGAAAAAACTCAAAAATCTATTTATTGTTTATAAGAGTGTAGCGAAGAAAGACCCAAAGTTATTCAATGGCCAACCAGCGGCAGGAAGTCCCCAAAGACTTTTGAAGTTGCGCAGGAATGATTCCATCCGGGCCCGGAGATTTATAGGGCTTGAACGACCCTATAGCCCAGGTTATTTGACTTTCCCGTATAGCTTTAGTAAATTTTGAGGTATCTTGATGAAATTTGGTATGTAGTTTCCTGAGCACTCATCTCAGATCGCTATTTAAAACGAACGAATTCGGACTATAACCACGCCCAATTTTTCGAAATCGAAAATTTCGAAAAATACGATAATTCATTACCAAAGACGGCTAAAGCGATAAAACTTGCTAGGTGGGTTGATCTTATGAAGCAGGATAGAAAATTAATAAATTTTTGTACAATGGGCGTGGCACCGCCCACTTTTAAAAGAAGGTAATTTCAAAGTTTTGCAAGCTGTAATTTGTCAGTCGTTGAAAATATCACGATGACATTTGGCAGGAACGTTACTCCTATTACGATATGTGTGCTAAATAAAAACTAGCAAAATCGGAATACGAACACGCCCACTTTAAAAAAAAAATTTATTCAAATTTTAACAAAAAAGTTAATACCTTTACAGCATATAAGTAAATTATGTCAACATTCAACTCTAGTAATGGTATGATGTAACAAAATACAAAAATAAAAGAAAATTTCAAATGGGCGTGGCGCCGCCATTTTTCATTTTAATTTGTCTAGACCATTAATTGTCTAGAATGCCATAAGTCGAACAAAAATTTACCAATCCTTGTGACATAGGTCCTAGGGGCATAGACTCTATGACGATAACTGTTTTCTGTGAAAATGGGCAAAATCTGTTGAAGTCACGCCCAGTTGACGGTCTGTCCTTCCGCTCGGCCGTTAACACGATAACTTGAGCACAAAAATTGATATATCTTTACTAAACTTAGTTCACATACTTATCTGAACTCACCTTTTTTTGGTATAAAAAATAGCCGAAATCCTACTAAGACCACTCCCACTTTTTCGATATTGAAAATTATGAAAAATTTAAAAAATATCCCAATTCTACACCAAATATGAAAAAAAGGATGAAACATGGTAATTGGATTGGTTTATTGACGCAAAACATAACTTTGGAAAAAACTTTGTAAAATGGGTGTCACACCTACCATATTAAGTAGAATAAATTGAAAAAGTTCTGCAGGGCGAAATCAAAAGCCCTTGGAATCTTGGCAGGAACAGTATCGTGGTATTACATATATAAATAAATTAGCGGTATCCGACGGATGATGTTCTGGGTCACCCTGGTCCACATTTTTTTCGATATCTCAAAAACGCCTTCACATATACAACTAAGGGCTACTCCCTTGTTAAACCCTCATTAGCACCTTTAATTTAATACCCATATCGTACAAAACGTTATAGAGTCACCCCTGGTCCACATTTATGGCGATATCTCGAAAAGACGTCAACCTATAGAACTAAGGCCCACTCCCTTTTAAAATATTCATTAACACCTTTCGTTTGATACCCATATTGTACAAACGCATTCTATAGTCACCCCTGGTCCACCTTTATGCCGATATCTCGAAAAGGCGCCACCTATACAACTACCACCACTTCCTTTTAAAACCCTCATTAACACCTTTAATTTGATACCCATATCGTACAAAACGTTATAGAGTCACTCCTGGTCTACTTTTATGTCGATATCTCGAAAAGGCGACCACCTATAGAACTAAGGCCCACTCCCTTTTAAAATACTCGTTAACACCTTTCATTTGTTACCCATATCGTCTACCTTTATGGCAATATTTCCAAAAGGGATCCACCTATAGAACTAAGGCTCACTCCTTTTTAAAATTGTCATTAACACTTTTCATTTGGTACCCATATCGTCCACCTTTATGGTGATATCTCGAAAAGGCGTCCACCTTTAGAAATAAGGCGCACTGCCTTTTAAAATACTCCCTACCACCTTTCATGTGATTCCCATATCGTACAAACACATTCTAGAGTCACCCCTGGTCCACCTTTATGGTGATATATCGAAAGGCGGCCACCTATAGAACTAAGGATCACTCATTTTTAAAATACTCATTAACACCTTTCATTTGATACCCGTATCGTACAAACACATTCTAGATTCACCCCTGGTCCACCTTTATGGCGATATCTCGAAAAGGCGTCCACCTATAGAACTATGGCCCACTCCCTTTTAAAATACTCATTAACACCATTCATTTGATACTCATGTCGTTCAAACACATTCTAGAGTCACCCCTGGTCTACCTTTATGGTGATATATCGAAAAGGCGGCGACCTATAGAACTAAGATCACTCACTTTTAAAATACTCATTAACACCTTTCATTTGATACCCATATCGTACAAACACATTCTAGATTCACCCCTGGTCCACCTTTATGACGATATCTCGAAAAGGCGTCCACCTATGAAACGAAGGATCACTCCCTTTTAAAATACTAATTACCACCTTGCATTTGATACCCGTATCATACAAACACATTCTAGAGTCACCCCTGGTCCACTTTATGGCAACATCCCGAAATGGCGTCCACCTATAGAACTATGACTCCCTTTAAAAATACTCTTTAAACCTTCCATTTGATACCCATGTCATACAAACACATTCCAGGGTTACCCTAGGTTCATTTTCCTACATGGTAATTTTCCCTTATTTTGTCTCCAAAGCTCTCAGCTGGGTCCGTAATGTTCGGTTACACCCGAACATAGCCTTCCGTACTTGTTTCTTATATCATTTTTCATATTTTCCAGTATCATTTTTGTCTAATTTTATTAGTTGTACGATTGATTCCTGGGTGGCCACCATTAACAGGATCATCGTGATATTTTTGAAGATTCCTTTTAATTTTATCATTTTCCGTCACATGCACAACCTCCAGAGTTAATGCTATTGTGAGATCTTTGGTACCTGTTTCTTTAAATGTGTCTACTCGAGTATAACTAAACAATTTGTCTCCTAAGGACAACTGTATTTTCTTAATTCCCAAATTGCCGGGTTTTTCCATAAGCCTGGTAAAGATTTGGCCTAAGTCAATCTTCGCCTCAACAATATGATTCTCTATATTTATTTCACTACAAATTTTCTTTCCTTTTTTGAAATATAATTTCGGAGGATCGAAAACGAGCTGGACTAGTCTTTTTACTTCACATTTATTAAGCGCTTCGTATACTATAGGGTTCTCTTTGTGACTTTTCTTCTCTTCATTTCTATTACTGTTATTACTGGAATTCTTTTTAGTTTGCGATCTTGTCGCGACTCTCATTATTTTACATGCCTGTACTGACATTTCTTTCAAATCATTGATATCTATTCGTGCTCTGTCTCTGTGCCTGCCACGTAATTTTCTTTTCCGGCTATGTACTCCACCCCAAAGTCATACTCTTCCAAATCTAACTTGATTCTAGTTAATTTAGATGAAGGGTTTTTGATTGCGAATAAATATGTTAAAGGTCGATGATTCGTTTTCACTCTGAATTTTCTGCCATAAACATATGGTCTAAAATAAATAATGGTCCAATGTATGGCCGCCAATTCTTTTTCGATCGTGGCTTTATTTATTTCGCCTTTTGTAAATGATCTTGAGGCGTAGGCAATGGGTAATTGTTTTCCTTCATACTCTTGGCTAAGCACAGCACCGCAAGCGTAACCACTTGCGTCAGTTGTAATATAGAACTCTCTATCAAATTTGGGATATTGCAGGATATTTGGACTAATTAATGCATTTTTTAGGTAGCTAAACTATTTCTCGCAGTCGTCTGTCCAATTGAAAATTACATTTTTCTTACTACGCCTTGGTTAAATCCTGGCATATTCCGCAAAATTTGGTATGAATCTTCTATAATAATTACAAAATGCGACAAATTTTTTTGCATCCATTACGACTAAGTCGTCCATGTATAAAAATGCTTGTAATGGTTTCAGACCTGCGAATACCAATGTCATCATCTTCTGGAATGAGTTTGGAGCTACTTTGAGACCATAAGGTAACCTTTTCAAACGATAAGTACCGTTATCCGCTGTAAAGGATGTGATATTCCTTGACTCTGGGCTGAGTTCTATTTGATGAAATCCTGACATTAAATCTAAGCATGAGAAATATTTCGCTCTTCCTAATTGATCCAGAATATTATCTATTCTAGGCAAAGGGAATTTATCAACTGTTAATGTTTTATTTATTTGTCTGAAATCAACAACTAATCTGCACCTTTTTTCTAGTTTGCCCGGAAGGGATTTTTTAGGTACCAATAAAATAGGGCTGTTGTACTCTGAAGGTGATTGTTCCACAATATCATCTTGAATTAGTTTATTTACTAGTTTATTTATTTCATTCTTATGTGCTTGAGGTAGTCTATAGTTTTTAATATACACAGGAGTGTTATCTTTCATATGCAACTTTTGTGTGTAAAAATTGTTGGTCGTGATTGTGTAGCATTATACGTCACACACTGTATTGTATCATTATATGCCACACCTACTGTAACATACTTGCGGCTTTACGCATAACAAATTCAAATATATTTTAGTAATAATCATATTACAATTTTTGAACTAACCCAGACGGCACGGAATGCCGAATATGAGACACATATCACAGTTAATAAATTATACATATAAACACACAACCCATTGTAATATACATACAAACATTCAACTAATTGTGGGAAAATACCAAAATATTCAAACTGATCTGCTGACGCTGCAAATTGTACAAAACTACATGTATGGAGTTATGCATACAAAAGTACATGTATACAAAGACTGTATACAAACGTACATGTATGCATAACCCATTTCCTATGTACTTATTTTTAGTTATTAGTATTAAGATATTTATGAATGTATAGGTTAAGTAAATTAGTATAAAAGACAATAATTTATTCAATAAAGCAGAGACTTAATGTCGCACAATCAAACGTGCAACGTCTTTCAATTACGAATATTTCATGGCGGTCCTGCCAGCTCAGAACTAAAATCAGCACAACTGCTAAAACGTTCTGACTGGAGAAGATCCTGCCAGCTTGATCTTAACTTAGCTGAAAATTTGCTCATAAGCAAAATTCGCTAGATCTTGCCTGGACAGAGATCCTGCCATCTCACAAACAGCTCACTAACTGCCAAGAATTTGAAAAGAAAGGACTAAAGATCCTGCCAAACTAAAGTAGTCCTGAACGTAACAAGATACAAAGAAAGAAGATATTTTACGCTACAAAGAAGATTCAAAAAATTTTTTGCTAACATCATCAGGAGCTGAACAAATTAAAACCAAAATCATCAGTTATGAAAATTGGAGCAAATCAGAATCGAAGGATGACTGATCAAGTAAACGCATAAGCGAAGTGGAATAAAAAGGCAATAAGGAGAACGGATCAAATAAAAACGTAAGCAAGCTGGAATAAAAATGACGGATCAAATATAAGCAAAAGAGGTGGAATAAATATTGGAAATCTTCAGCAACAGCAAATTAACGGCAAACTACATCCAGACCGACAAGGAGTTATAAATATTTAAGTATACATTTTTAGAATCAATTGAGCGGCCTCAGGGACGCTAAACCATTAGCAAAAACGAAAGTTTATGCTTAGGATTTTTTTTCTCTCTTTAAGTAGGAAATAAAATTAATTGAAAATTCTTTTTTTAAACATTGAACAAATTTCCTTTAAAATATATAGAAAAACTGCACTATTTAATTTTGAAAAAAAAAGTGTGTAGAAACAATTTCTTTTGAAAAAAAAAAATATATAATATAAAAATTTACTTTAAAAGTAAAAGAAAAGTAAATTGGAATATTTAGGACACTTCTATAACCTCTAGAGAAATCCCATAGAACATTTTAATAAAATTTAAAAATTTAAATTACTCTGTCATTTACTACTAAAATGCAAAGAAACTCCTCAGACCTTCCTCTCTATTGGTGGGATGAAAATACCCGACACACTAGGGACCTACCCAAAGAACTAGAGAGTTTAAAGAAATTTTGGAAGACAATAGGTATGGAACGGGAACCCACAATTGAGGACATTATAAACCCCACTACCAGGGTGGAAAAAATAATGTGAATGATGAGGAAAGTGTTCCCCAACAATTCCAAATGTTAGGTAGCACCTGAAAAAAAAAAATTTATAAAACAAAAATATCTAACTTCCTATTAAAACCTTCAAGATGTCTTGGTGGACAAAAATAGCCCAAGGCATTATGGTAGCCATAGCTGGCTACGAAATAGGAAAAGAAAACTCTGAAACAAGAGATAACAAAATAATCAAGTATGAGCCATCAACTAGGGTAGATACAGAAAGTACTCCGAACATCCCGGATGTTTGGTTAGCAATTATAGGTTGCGTATTCATGCTATTAATCATCACAATAGCCATGATGCTCAAAAACTATATGAAGCACAAATTTAGGCAGGCAAAACCCGCCACAACTCGTATCTAACCCATTACCAGTACCAAACCAAAACTGAGGAAGAGCGATAAATTCAAACCCAAAATGTCACAATCGACAGTAAAGGCAACCCTGCCTAAAGCGAACAGCAAATCAAAAAAAAATTAGCATAATTCCTTTGATGGCTCCTGACAAAAATAGTCAAGAAGCAATAGGAAAATCTAGGACAGTGGAAGTAAGCAAAACCTAATGAAAAAAAAAAAATAAAAATATATACAAATAATTTTTCAACCCAGCCAATATTAACAACTAAAATGAAGAAAAGTCACAAAGAGAACCTATATTAAATATATATGTTAAAGCGCTATATAAATTTGCAATAAGACATGTCGCGCTAGTTTTCATCTTAGGATAGAAAAATGGTAGCGTAGGAAATACAAGAAACCTGATTGTAGATGATAAAATTGACTTAGGACAATTACTTATCAGGCTGTACACACGTTGTACAAATGCCGCCAATACAAGACTTGGTATTTATTTGAAAAACACAGTTGTCCCCAGGGACAAATTGGTGAAAAATAATTGATTATTTACTCGAGTAGGCAAATGTAAAACAATAATTGATAGTTCTCTAAAATAGAATATATGCATTAACCAAAGAGGTTGTGCACGTGATAAATCCCGGTATAAAAATAGAAATTAATTCTTCATAAAAGTTATGACGATTCTGTCCTGGTGGCCGCCGCAGAAATCGCATGACAAATAAGATCAAATAAATTGCTGGAAAAATAAGAAAAATAAATTAAAAGAGAATAATTTTGCATCCACTGTACCTTCTTTCCATTAACCAGCTAAACTACTACAACAAATACAAATTACCTCGCTCTTCCACCAGCTACAGCTACAAAATTTTCCGAATAAATAAATGTAACCCTAATAAAATAATATAACAATGAAAAGGTGTTAAAAATATGTATATAAATATGAAGTGTTTCAGCCATAAAAACAACGTTTATAGAAATCATAATCTTAGGAAAACTCCGATAAAATAGTAATAGGAAATATTTTTACGCTAAATAGAATTGAATAGTAGTAAGAAATAGCCCTATTTCAAAATCCCCAATAGATTAGAAAATATTAATAGCAAGGTTTCTTCTTCTCTAACCTTAGGTAAAAAAATAATAAAAATTATTTCTATAGGAAACTGATTTGCATAAATTAATAAGTAATGGTAGAATAAATAATGGTAGGAACTATAAAAATAATTTAGAAATTAATAATAATAGCAATTATTATTAAGGAATTAATTTCTCTTGGAAATAATATAAAAATAAATATTCCAATTTACTCGATTTGTAGGAACATGCCGATTTTTAAGTGAGTCGACGCTCTTAAAGACCGGCTGTGCAAAACAAATTTTGAAATTCTTTATATGAAAAATAATTATTACATTTAAAATTTTGAAAAAATAAGTAAAATTTAAAAAAAAAAACAAAAAAAAAAAAATTTTTCTATATCTAAAAGTCTAAAATGTTGAAAAAAAAAATGGACTTCTACAAAACAAAAAATATACGTAAACAATAATTATAACAATAAAAATAGCAAGGTCAACAGATCAAAAGCAAAGCAAACAACCTCTTTCACTACAATAAAATATCAAAACAATTGAAAATATGACAAAAAGTCTTATACAATTGTCCGCAAAACAATTATATAACACTTTTTTTTCTAAGGTGGATGGTAGGATACGTCACACACTGTATTGTATCATTATATGCCACACCTACTGTAACATACTTGCGGCTTTACGCATAACAAATTGAGATATATTTTAGTAATAATCATATTACAATTATTGAACTAACCCAGACGGCACGGAATGCCGAATATGAGACACATATCACAGTTAAGCGCTGATGGATTGCCTGTGGAGCTATTCAAGTTCGGCGGCGAGGAGTTGGTAAGGCGCATGCAGCAGCTTCTTAGCAAAATATGGGCGGACGAAAGCATGCCCGACGGTTGGAATCTAAGTGTTCTTTGCCCAGTCCACAAGAAGGGGGATACTGCAAAATGCACCAACTATCGTGGAATCAGCCTTCTTAATATCGCATATAAGGTCCTTTCAAGTGTATTGTGCGAAAGATTGAAGCCCACCGTGAACCGGCTGATTGGACCTTATCAGTGTGGCTTCAGACCTGGTAAATCTACCATCGACCAGATTTTCACAATGCGCCAAATCTTGGAAAAAACCCATGAAAACAGAATCGACACACATCACCTCTTCGTCGACTTTAAAGCCGCCTTCGACAGCACGAAAAGGAGCTGCCTATATGCCGCTATGTCTGAATTTTGTTTTCCCGCAAAACTTATACGGCTGTGCAAAATGACGTTGAGCAACACCATCAGCTCAGTCAGAATTGGGAAGGACCTCTCCGAGCCGTTCGAAACTAAACGAGGTTTCAGACAGGGTGACCCCCTATCGTGAGATTTCTTTAATTTGATGCTGGAGAAAATTATACTAGCTGCAGAACTTAACCGCACTGGAACAATATACTATAAAAGCGTGCCAGTAATTGCATATGCTGATGACATTGATATCATCGGCCTAAACACCCGCGCTGTTAGTTCTGCTTACTCCAAGCTGGAAAAAGAAGCGGTAAAGATGGGTTTGATGGTGAATGAGGGCAAAACGAAGTACCTGCTGTCATCGAGCAAAGAGTCAGCGCATATGCGCCTTGGCAACCACGCTACTGTTGGCAGCCATAATTTCGAAATAGTAAAAGACTTCGTTTATTTGGGAACCAGCATCAATACTAGCAACAACATCAGCACTGAAATCCAGCGAAGAATCAATCTTGCCATTTAATGCTACTTTGGACTAGGTAGGCAATTGAAAAGTAAAGTCCTCTCTCGGCGAACGAAAATCATACTCTACAAGTCATTTATCGTACCCGTCCTGCTATATGGGGCAGAAGCATGGACCATGACAACAGCAGATGAAGCGGCTTTGGGAGTGTTCGAGAGAAAAATTCTTCGAAAGATTTATGGACCTATACGCGTTGGCGATGGCGAGTACCGAAGAAGATTTAATGATGAGCTGTACGAGCTATACGCAGACATCAACATAGTCCAGCTAATTAAAACGCAGCGGCTGCGCTGGCTAGGCCATGTTATGCGAATGAAAGATGATGCTCCGGCCAAGAAAGTGTTCCTATCGGAACCCGCCTATGGAAGCAGAGATAGAGGGCAGCCCCCACTCCGTTGGAAGGACTAGGTGGAAAACGATTTAAACTCCCTTGGTGTGACCAATTGGCGCCGGTTGGCGGAGCGAAGGAGCGACTGGTGCGCCTTGTTGGACGGCCATAACCGTTTAGACGGTTAAGCGCCAATTAAATAAATAAATAAATAATAATAAATAAATAATCACAGTTAATAAATTATACATATTAACACACAACCCATTGTAATATACATACAAACATTCAACTAATTGTGGGAAAATACCAAAATATTCAAACTGATCTGCTGACGCTGCAAATTGTACAAAACTGCATGTATGGAGTTATGCATACAAAACTACATGTATACAAAGACTGTATACAAACGTACATGTATGCATAACCCATTTCCTATGTACTTATTTTTAGTTATTAGTATTAAGATATTTATGAATGTATAGGTTAAGTAAATTAGTATAAAAGACAATAATTTATTCAATAAAGCAGAGACTTAATGTCGCACAATCAAACGTGCAACGTCTTTCAATTACGAATATTTCAATTGGTTCTGTTTCTAATGAAAATATATCAACGAATTCTGGGCTTAATGTGTTGAGTGATTTACTAGCGAATGGCGGGAAATTTTTATTCAATATTTCTAACTTTTCTTTATTATTAGCTTTAGAGCAGAGCCGGCCACACAAATACTAAAACAATTGCATAAGTGTGTGTAAAAATTTAGTGACAACTCCCCACAGTGTGTTAAAAGAAAATGTGGACTGTGAAGTTTGAAATTAAAAAGGACTCTGGTTATTTGATTTCAAGCTAATCCCAACAATATTTACTTATATTCATATAACTAAGAACGCGGAGGTCGTTCTAGCCAGATAAAACTTTTTTATAAAATAAGGTATGGTGTTTCTTCAATGCAAAATTTACTTAAAAAATCACTTTTTCATTAAGAAAGAACTATAAAACAAAGGAAATGTAAAGATAGAAATATATATTTTCAAAGCATAAAGTTATTCAAGAAAAAAAAATTTATAAAAATTAATAAAACTTAGTAGAACGTATAAAAAGTTACTTATATTAAATTGTCAATAGCCGTGTTTTTTTATACACGCCTATACGTTTACGTTTGCGCGTGAAAAAAAAACGCCTATCCTCGCTTAGATAATGCTTAGGAGACCCATCTAGCGGCAGTGGTTAAATAACTAGCTGCATCCACAGGGTGTACTGAGAAGCGGAGGCACAATCCGCTGATGGGCATAGGGTATAACATATAGCTAAATCAGTTGCGATGAATTGCGGACACACATAGAATACATAGAATTAGTGTAGAGGGTGAAACAAAAACACATATTTCAGTGACATCTGAGTATAATGCGTATTGAAATTTAGTAGTACACATTTTATGCGCAGCAATTTCAGAGGTGTATTTAAAGTTTGACGCTTAGCAGTCCATATAAAGTTTAAGCGTATAGACGTTTACGTGTATAAAAAAACACGGCTAATATTTATTAATAATTAATTAATTATTAATATTTAAATTGTCAATATTAATAAGTATGTTCAAAGGAACTTAATAATACTAACTAAAACGTATTAAAAGTCACTTTAACCTTGCAGCATATTGTTTTTATTATGTGCCCAAAAAGTAGCATGCACTTTTCCTTTTGCATTCACTGTTGATTTTAGTGAGTGACAAGCGAAAGCAAACGATCGTGATCGCACATCGTTAGTGTCTGTGTGAAAATTCGAACTCAAATTGCACAATGTGCAACTTTTGGCCGGCTCTGCTTTAGAGTGAGGTGTATTTTCAATGAAAGCTTGATTACACACAGTTGAGCAGAGCTCGCAGAGTATATTAACTTTGATTGGATAACGGTTGGTTGTACAGGTATAAAGGAATCGAGATAGATATAGACTTCCATATATCAAAATCATCAGGACCGAAAAAAAATTTGATTGAGCCATGTCCGTCCGTCCGACCTTTAACACTATAACTTGAGTAAATTTCGAGGTATCTTTATGAAATTTGGTATATAGGTTCATAAGCACTCATCTCAGATCGCTAATTAAAATGAGCAATATCGGACTATAACCACGCCCACTTTTTCGATATCGAAAATTTAGAAAAACCGAAAAAGTGCGATAATTCATTACCAAAGACGGATAAAGCGATGAAACTTGGTAGGTGAGTTGAACTTATGACGCAGAATAGAAAATCAGTAAAATTTTGGACAAGGGGCGTGGCACCGCCCACTTTTAAAAGAAGGTAATTTAAAATTTTGCAAGCTGTAATTTGGCAGTCGTTGAAGATATCATTATGAAATTTGGCAGGAACGTTACTCCTATTACTATATGTATGCTTAATAAAAATTATCAAAATCGGAGAACGAACACGCACACTTTAAAAAAAAAATTTTTTTTTTAAGTCAAATTTTAACAAAAAAATTAATATCTTTACAGTATATAAGTAAATTATGTCAACATTCAACTCCAATAATGATATGGTGCAAGAAAATGCAAAAATAAAAGAAAATTTCAAAATGGGCATGGCTCCGCCCTTTTTCATTTAATTTGTTTAGGATACTTTTAATGCCATAAGTGGAACAAAAATTTACCAATCCTTGTGAAATTTGGTAGGGGCTTAGTTTCTGGGACGATAACTTATTCCTGTGAAAAGGGGCGAAATCGGTTGGAGCCACGCCCAGTTTTTATACACAGTCGACCGTCTGTCCTTCCGCTCGGCCGATAACACGATAACTTGAGCAAAAATCGATATATGTTTACTAAACTCAGTTCACGTACTTTTCTGAACTCACTTTGTATTGGTATAAAAAATGGCCGAAATCGTCCACGCCCACTTTTTCGATATCGAAAATTACCAAAAACGAAAAAAATGCCATAATTCTATACCAAATACGAAAAAAGGGAGGAAACATGGTATTTGGATTGGTTTATTGACGCAAAATATAACTGTAGAAAAAAACTTTGTAAAATGGGTGTGACACCCATCATATTAAGTAGAATGATATGAAAATGTTCTGCAGGGCGAAATAAAAAACCCTTGAAATATTGGCAGGAATACTGTTCGTGGTATTATATATATAAATAAATTAGCGGTATCCAACAGATGATGTTCTGGGTCACCCTGGTCCACATTTTGGTCAATATCTGGAAAACGCCTTCACATATACAACTACCACCACTCTCTTTTAAAACCCTCATTAATACCATTAATTTGATATCCATATCGTACAAAAAAATTCTAGAGTCACCCCTGGTCCACCTTTATGGCGATATATCGAAAAGGCGTCCACCTATAGAACTAAGCCTCACGCCCTTTTAAAATACTCATTAGCACCTTTCATTTGATGCCCATATCGTACAAACATATTCTAGAGTCACCCCTGGTCTACCTTTATGGCGATTTCTCGAAAAGGCGACCACCTATAGAACTAAAGCCAACTCCCGTTTTAAAAGACTCATTAACACCTTTCATTTGATACCCATATCGTACAAACAAAGTCTATAGTCACCCCTGGTCCACCTTTATGACGATATTTCGAAAAGGCGACCACCTATACAACTACCACCACTCCCTTTTAAAACCCTCATTAATACCTTTAATTTGACACCCATATCGTACAAACACATTCTAGAGTCACCCATGGTCCACGTCTATGGCGATATCTCGAAAAGGCGTCCACCTATAGAACTAAGGCCCACTCCCTTTTAAAATAATCATTAGCATCTTTCATTTGATACCCATATCGTACAAACATATTCTAGAGTCACCCCTGATCCACCTTTATGGCGATATCTCGAAAAGGCGACCACCTATAGAACTAAAGCCAACCCCCTTCTTAAAAGACTCATTAACACCTTTCATTTGATACCCATATCGTACAAACAAAATCTACAGTCACCCCTGGTCGATCTTTATGGCGATATCTCGAAAAGGCGACCACCTATACAACTACCACCACTCCCTTTTAAAACCCTCATTAATACCTTTCTTTTGATACCCATATCGTACAAACAAATTATAGAGTCACCCCTGGTCCACCTTTATGCCGATATCTCGAAAAGGCGCCACCTATACAACTACCACCAATCCCTTTTAAAACCCTCATTAGTACCTTTAATTTGATACCCATATCGTAAAAACACATTCCAGAGTCATGGTACACCTTTATGGCGATATCTCGAAAAGGCGACCACCTATACAACTACCACCACTCCCTTTTAAAACCCTCATTAATACCTTTCTTTTGATACCCATATCGTACAAACAAATTATAGAGTCACCCCTGGTCCACCTTTATGCCGATATCTCGAAAAGGCGCCACCTATACAACTACCACCAATCCCTTTTAAAACCCTCATTAGTACCTTTAATTTGATACCCATATTGTACAAACACATTCTAGAGTCACCCCTGGTTCACCTTTATGGCGATATCCCTAAATGGCGTCCAACTATAGAACTATGGCCCACTCCCTCATAAAATACTCTTTAAATTCAAGTCAATTCTTGATGAGGTACTAATAGTTCCTTAGTGTAACTATTGATATGAACCTGTCTAATTACTTCGTATCTTCGGGTATTGTAATACTATTGATAGTTGGTATAACTATATCTTCTGGGTAATCGTATGGTCGTAGTATTAGGCTGTCCCCATTTTTATTATAATCTAAAATGCAATTATATTTTTTAATGAAGTCGAGTCCCAAAATTCCATCACATGGGATTGGGAAATTGTCTTCTACTATGTGCCATTTTCTGTTAGTATTACCGTAATATCTTCGGTTTTGGTTACCTCGATAATTACTATTATTTTGGTAGCTTCTTCGGAAATTATCTCGGTAATTACCTTATGAGCGCGTCAGGCGTAACACTGTATTTGGGTTACCCATGACTTCAGTACAGCTATTCGTGAATTTTGAAATAGCCTCGTTCTTAGATGTGAACGTTCCTGTTTGCATTATCAGTTTAATACTGTTTTCACACAGAAACTTAATGATCTCATTTCACCTGCTAATGAAATCGTAAATTTTTTGCTTTCACACAGAAGTAACTGCTCGATTAGTATGAAGGATGATACAGACAATCATGGCGGAACGATACAAGGTGGGAGCATGGTGACATACCTACAAACAAAAAAAATTCCATGTACTTGTAAATTCGATGGACAAATGTCAAAATCGTACTGCGCCGGTAGTTGATGTATCAAGTCAAATAAAAAAGGTTATAATCAGCTGTTCGATGCGGCCAACTTGTATCGTTCCGCCATGCAGACAATGACATTTGCTTTGAAAACTAAGAAGCGGAACGCTGCCAACAGAGTTGCATTGTGCTTTTGACTTCATTAGGCATTCGATTAGCTACTAATGAAATAATAATAGATTCGAATTTTGTAGGGAAGATTGAGCTCAATAAGCGTCTTAATGTAGAAAACTGCCTTTATTATTCAATAAGCCGTCTGTGTGAAAACAGTATAACTCTTTCGTTAACCGAGTTCTTACACATAGCCTTTACAGCTGAATGTGTGGCATATTTGGTTGCCACATCAGGTGCAAGACCGTCAGATATGTAAGTACCCTCCAACGATTTTGTTAATTTTTCGATTTCGGCAGTGTACTGGTTAGCTGTTTTACTGCGCTGTTGGACGTTTAGGAGTTTTGCCGTCAAACCTTCTACAGATTCACCTTTAATTGCTGAACTCAACTTTTTCTTTATTGCTAGTATTGAATTTTCAGTGCTCAAACGGTTTCTAGCTGCTCCCTCGAGCTTAGTTTTTATCATGGAGATTGCTATGGTCTCGTGAGTATCCTTAATTTGTTCTAGGATATCTAGTGCATCTAAGAAACTAAGTAAGTTCCCATGCTTACCATCAAACTCTCTCAGAATTGACGAAGCCGCTTTTAAGAATTCTACTGTGGTTTGTGCCATTTTGTCTTTTCTTGTTTGGTAGTTTGGTGTTTCTATTAATATTTCCTTTTGTTCCTGTTCTTATACTCAGCTGAGCAGAGCTCACAGAGTATATTAGTTTTGTTCGCATAACGGTAATCCGTAACGGCATAAACTAATCGAGATAGATATAGACTTCTATATATCAAAATGATGAAATTCATTTAGCCATGTCCGTCCGTAAACACGATAAATTGAGTAAATTTTGAGATATCTTGATGAAATTTCGATATGTAGGTTCCTGGGCACTCATCTCAGATCGCTATTTAAAATGAACGAAATCGGACCATAACCACGCCCACTTTTTCGACATCGAAAAATTCAAAAAACTGAAAAAAGAACGATAATTCATTACCAAAGACGGCTAAAGCGATGAAACTTGGTAGGTGGGTTGATTTTATGACGCAGAATAGAAAATTAGTAAATGTTTGGACAATGGCCGTGGCACCGCCCACTTTTAAAAGAAAGTAATTTCAAAGTTTTGCAAGCTGTAATTTGGCAGTCGTTGAAGATATCATGATGAAATTTGGCAGGAACGTTACTCCTATTACTATATGTGTGCTAAATAAAAATTTGCAAAATCTGATTACGAACACGCCTACCTTTTAAAAATTTTTTTTATGCTCAGTTGAGCAGAGCTCACAGAGTATATTAAGTTTGATTGGATAACGGTTGGTTGTACATATATAAAGGAATCGAGATAAATATAGACTTCCATATATCAAAATAATCAGGATCGAAAAAAAATTTGATTGAGCCATGTCCGTCCGTCCGTCCGTCCGTCCGTCCGTTAACACGATAACTTGAGTAAATTTTGAGGTATCTTGATGAAATTTGGTATGTAGGTTCCTGAGCATTCATCTCTGATCGCTATTTAAAATGAACGATATCGGACTATAACCACGCCCACTTTTTCGATATCGAAAATTTCGAAAAACCGAAAAAGTGCGATAATTCATTACAAAAGACCGATAAAGCGACGAAACTTGGTAGATGAGTTGAGCTTATGACGCAAAATAGAAAGTTAGTAAAATTTTGGACAATGGGCGTGGCACCGCCCACTTTTAAAAGAAGGTAATTTAAAATTTTTGCATGCTGTAATTTGGCAGTCGTTGAAGATATCATGATGAAATTTTGCAGGAACGTTACTCTTATTACTATATGCACGCTTAATAAAAATTAGCAAAATCGGAGAAGGACCACGCCCACTTTAAAAAAAAAAATTTTTTAAAGTAAAATTTTAACAAAAAATTTAATATCCTTACAGTATATAAGTAAATTATGTCAAGATTCAACTCCAGTAATGATATGGTGCAACAAAATACAAAAATAAAAGAAAATTTAAAAATGGGCGTGGCTCCGCCCTTTTTCATTTAATTTGTCTAGGAACTTTTAACGCCATAAGTCGAACAAAAATTAACCAATCCTTTTGAAATTTGGTAGGGGCATAGATTTTATGGCGTTAACTGTTTTCTGTGAAAATGGGCGAAATCGGTTGATGTCACGCCCAGTTTTTATACGCAGTCGTCCGTCTGTCCTTCCGCATGGCCGTTAACACGATAACTTGAGCAAAAATCGATATATCTTTACTAAACTCAGTTCACGTACTTATCTGAACTCACTTTATCTTGGTATGAAAAATGAACGAAATCCGACTATGACCACGCCCGCTTTTTCGATATCGAAAATTACGAAAAATGAAAAAAATGCCATAATTCTAAACCAAATACGAAAAAAGGGATGAAATATGGTAAGGTAATTGGATTGTTTTATTGACGCGAAATATAACTTTATAAAAAACTTTACAAAATGATTGTGACACCTACCATATTAAGTAGAAGAAAATGAAAAAGTTCTGCAGGGCGAAATAAAAAACCATTAAAATCTTGGCAGGTATTACATATATAAATAAATTAGCGGTATCCAACAGATGATGTTCTGGGTCACCCTGGTCCACATTTTGGTCGATATCTGGAAAACGCCTTCACATATACAACTACCACCACTCCCTTTTAAAACTCTCATTAATACCTTTTATTTGATACCCATATCGTACAAACTCATTCTAGAGTCACCCCTGGTCCACCTTTATGGCGATATTTCGAAAAGGCGAACACCTATAGAACGAAGGCCCATTCCCTTTTAAAAATACTCATTAACACCTTTCATTTGATACCCATATCGTACAAACAAAGTCTAGAGTCACCCCTGGTCCAGAAAGGTCCACTCCCTCTTAAAATACTCATTAACTCCTTTCGTTTGATACCCATATTGCACAAACGAATTCTAGAGTCACCCCTGGCCCACCTTTATGGCGATATCTCGAAACGGCGTCCACCTATGGAACTAAGGATTACTCCCTTTTAAAATACTCATTAACACCTTTCATTTGATACCCATATCGTACAAACGCATTCTAGAGTCACACCTGGTCCATCTTTATGGCGATATTTCGAAAAGGCGTCCACCTATAGAACTAAGGCCCACTCCCTCTTAAAATACTCATTAACTCCTTTCGTTTGATACCCATATTGCACAAACGAATTCTAGAGTCACCCCTGGTCCACCTTTATGGCGATATCTCGAAAAGGGGTCCACCTATAGAACTAAGCCCCACGCCCTTTTAAAATAATCATTAACACCTTTCATTTGATACCCATATCATACAAACAAATTCTAAAGTCACCCCTGGTCCACCTTTATGGCGATATCTCGAAAAGGCGAACACCTATAAAACGAAGGACCACTCCCTTTTAAAAATACTCATTAACACCTTTCATTTGATACCCATATCGTACAAACAAAGTCTAGAGTCACCCCTGGTCCACCTTTATTGCGATACCACGAAAATGCGTCCACCTATAGAACTGAGGCCTACTCCCTCTTAAAATACTCATTAACTCCTTTCGTTTGATACCCATATTGCACAAACGAATTCTAGAGTCACCCCTGGCCCACCTTTATGGCGATATCTCGAAACGGCGTCCACCTATAGAACTAAGGCCCACTCCCTTTTAAAATACTCATTAACACCTTTCGTTTGATGCCCATATTGTGCACACAAATTCTAGGGTCACCCCTGGTCCACCTTTATGGCGATATCTCGAAACGGCGTCCACCTATGGAACTAAGGCTTACTCCCTTTTAAAATGCTCATTAACACCTTTCATTTGATACCCATATCGTGCAAACGCATTCTCCATCTTTATCTCGAAAAGGCGTCCATCTATAGAACTTAGGTCCACGCCCTTTTAAAATACTCATTAATACCTTTCATTTGATACACATGTCATACAAACACATTCCAGGGTTTCCCTCGGTTCATTTTCCTACATGGTTATTTTCCCTTATGTTGTCACCATAGCTCTCAACTGAGTATGTAATGTTCGGTTACACCCGAACTTAACCTTCCTTACTTGTTTTTAATTCAAATTTTAACAAAAAATTTAATATCTTTACAGTATATAAGTAAATTATTTCAACATTCAACTCCAGTAATGGTATGGTGAAACAAAATACAAAAATAAAAGAAAATTTCAAAATGGGCGGGGCGCCGCCGTTTTTCATTTAATTTGTCTAGAATACTTTTAATGCCATAAGTCGAACAAAAATTTACCAATCTTTGTAGGAGCATAGCTTCTATAACGATAACTGTTTTCTGTGAAAATGGGCAAATTCGGTTGAAGCCACGCCCAGTTTTTATACTCAGTCGACCGTCTGTCCTTCCGCTCGGCCGTTAACACGAAAACTTGAGCAAAAATCGATATATCTTTACTAAACTTAGTTCACATACTTATCTGAACTCACCTTATCTTGGTATTAAAAATGGACGAAATCCGACTATGACCACGCCCACTTTTTCGATATCGAAAATTACGAAAAATTAAAAAATTTGACTGGTTTATTGACGCAAAACATAACTTTGGAAAAACTTTGTAAAATGGGTGTCACACCTACCATATTAAGTAGAAGAAATTGAAAAAGTCCTGCAGGGCGAAATCAAAAGCCCTTGTAATCTTGACAAGAACAGTATCGTGGTATTACATATGTAAATAAATTAGCGATACCCGACGGATGATGTTCTGGGTCACCCTGGTCCACATTTTGGTCGATATCTCGAAAACTCCTTCACATATACAACTAAGGGCTAATCCCTTTTGAAACCCACATTAGTACCTTTAATTTGATATCCATATCGTACAAAACGTTATAGAGTCACCCCTGGTCCACTTTTATGGCGATATCTTTAAAAGGCGTTCACCTATAGAACTATGGCCCACTCCCTTTTAAATAATCATTAACACCTTTCATTTGAGACTCATATCGTACAAACGCATTCTAGAGTCACCCCTGGTCTACTTTTATGTCGATATCTCAAAAAGGTGACCACCTATAGAACTAAGGATCACTCATTTTTAAAATACTCATTAACACCTTTCATTTGATACCCATATCGTGCAACCACATTCTAGAGTCACCCCTGGTCCACCTTTTTGGCGATATGTTGAAAAGGCGTCCCGCTATAGAACTAAGGATCACTCCTTTTTAAAATATTCATTAACACCTTTCGTTTGATACCCATATTGTACAAACACATTCTAGAGTCACCCCAGGTCCACCTTTATGGCGATATCTCGAAAAGGCGTCAACCTATAGAACTAAGGCCTACTCCCTTTTAAAATACTAATTAACACATTTCGTTTGATACCCATATTGTACAAACGCATTCTAGAGTCACCCTTAGTCCACCTTTATGCCGATATCTCGAAAAGGAGCCACCTATACAACTACCACCACTCTCTTTTAAAATACTCATTAATACCTTTAATTTGATACCCATATCGTACAAACACATTCTAGAGTCACCCCTGGTCCACCTTTATGGCGATATCTCGAAAAGGCGTCCACCTTTAGAACTAAGGCCCACTGCCTTTTAAAATACTCACTACCAACTTTCATTTGATTCTCATATCGTACAAACACATTCTAGAGTCACCCCTGGTCCACCTTTATGGCGATATCTCGAAAAGGCGGCCACATATAGAACTAAGGCTCACTCCCTTTTAAAATACCCATTAACGCCTTTCATTTGATACCCATATCGTACAAACGCATTCTAGAGTCACCCCTGGCCCACCCTTATGGCGATATCTCGAAAAGGAGTCCACCTTTAGAACTAAGGTCCACTGCCTTTTAAAATACTCATTACCACCTTTCATTTGATTCCCATATCGTACAAACACATTCTAGAGTCACCCCTGGTCCACCTTTATGGCGATATCTCGAAAAGGCGTCCACATATAGAACTAAGGCCCTCTCCCTTTTAAAATACCCGTTAACACCTTTCATTTGATACCCATATCGTACAAACGCATTCTAGAGTCACCCCTGGTCCACCTTTATGGCGATATCTCGAAAAGGCGTCAACCTATAGATCTAAGGCCCACTCCCTTTTAAAATACTTATTAACACCTATCGTACAAACACATACTAGAATCACCCCTGGTCCACCTTTTTGGCGATATCTCGAAAAGTCGTCCACATATAGAACTAAGGCCCACTCCCTTTTAAAATACTCGTTAACACCTTTCATTTGGTACCCATATCGTCTACCTTTATGGCGATATTTCGAAAAGGGATCCACCTATAGAACTAAGGTTCACTCCTTTTTAAAATACTCATTAACACTTTTCATTTGGTACCCATATCGTCCACCTTTATGGTAATATCTCGAAAAGGCGTCCACCTTTAGAACTAAGGCGCACTGCCTTTTAAAATACTCTCTACCACCTTTCATTTGATTCCCATATCGTACAAACACATTCTAGAGTCACCCCTGGTCCACCTTTATGGCGATATCTCGAAAAGGCGTCCACATATAGAACTAAGGCTCACTCCCTTTTAAAATACCCATTAACGCCTTTCATTTGATACCCATATCGTACAAACGCATTCTAGAGTCACCCCTGGTCCACCCTTATGACGATATCTCGAAAAGGAGTCCACCTTTAGAACTAAGGCCCACTGCCTTTTAAAATACTCACTACCACCTTTCATTTGATTCCCATATCGTACAAACACATTCTAGAGTCACCCCTGGTCCACCTTTATGGCATATCTCGAAAAGGCGTCCACATATAGAACTAAGGCCCTCTCCCTTTTAAAATACCCATTAACACCTTTTATTTGATACCCATATCGTACAAACGCATTCTAGAGTCACCCCTTGTCCACCTTTATGGCGATATCTCGAAAAGGCGTCCACCTATAGAACTAAGGCCCATCCCCTTTTAAAATACTCATTAACACCTTTCGTTTGATACCCATATTGTACAAACACATTCCAGAGTCACCCCTGGTCCACCTTTATGGCGATATCTCGAAAAGGCGTCAACTTATAGAACTAAGGCCCACCCCCTTTTAAAATACTCATTAACACCTATCGTACAAACACATACTAGAGTCACCCCTGGTCCACCTTTATGGCAATATCTCGAAAAGTCGTCCACATATAGAACTAAGGCCCACCCCCTTTTACAATACCCATTAACACCTTTCATTTGATACCCATATCGTACAAACGCATTCTAGAGTCACCCCTGGTCCACCTTTATGTCGATACACCTAAATGGCGTCCACCTATAGAACTATGGCCCACTCCCTCATAAAATACTCTTTAAATTCATTAGATACACATGTCATACAAACACATTCCAGGGTTACCCTCGGTTCATTTTCCTACATGGTTATTTTTCCTTATGTTGTCACCATACCTCTCAACTGAATATGTAATGTTCGGTTACACCCGAACTTAGCCTTCCTTACTTGTTTGAGTTTACTATCGTGTTGGCTACAAAAATGCCATCAGTCAATTCTTGATGAGGTACTAATAATTCCTTATTGTAACTATTGATATGAACCTGTCTAATTACTTCGGATCTTCGGGTATTGTAATACTATTGATAGTTGGTATAACTATATCTTCTGGGTAATCGTATGGTCGTAGTATTAGGCTGTCCCCATTTTTATTATAATCTAAAATGCAATAATATTTTTTTTAAGGAAGTCGAGTCCCAAAATTCCATCACATGGGATTGGGAAATTGTCTTCTACTATGTGAAATTATCTGTTAGTATTACCGTAATATCTTCGGTTTTGGTTACCTCGATTATTATTATTATTTTGGTAGCTTCTTCGGAAGTTACCTCGGTAATTACCTTATGAGCGCGTCAGGCGTAACACTGTATTTGGGTTACCCATGACTTCAGTACAGCTGTTCGTGAATTTTGAAATAGCCTCGTTCATAGATGTGAACGTTCCTGTTTGTATTATCAGTTTAACTCTTTCGTTAGCCGAGTTCTTACACATAGCCTTTACAGCTGATTGTGTGGCATATTTGGTTGCCACATCAAGTGCAGGACCGTCAGATATGTAAGCAACCTCCAACGATTTTGTTAATTTTTCGATTTCGGCAGTGTACTGGTTAGCTGTTTTACTGCGCTGTTGGACGTTTAGGAGTTTTGCCGTCAAACCTTCTAGAGATTCACCTTTAATTGCTGAACTCAACTTTTTCTTTATTGCTAGTATTGAATTTTCAGTGCTCAAAAGGTTTCTAGCTGCTTCCTCGAGCTTAGTTTTTATCATGGAGATTGATATGGTCCCGTGAGTATCCTTAATTTGTTCTAGGATATCTAGTGCATCTAAGAAACTAAGTAAGTTCCCATGCTTACCATCAAACTCAGGCAGAATTGACAAAGCCGTTTTTAAGAATTCTACTGTGGGTTGTGCCATTTTGTCTTTTCTTGTTTGGTAGTTTGGTGTGTTTCTATAAATATTTCCTTTTGTTCCTGTTTTTATACTCAGTTGAGCAGAGCTCACAGGGTATATTAGTTTTGTTCGCATAACGGTAATCCGTAACGGCATAAACTAATCGATCTATATATCAAAATGATGAAATTCATTTAGCCATGTCCGTCCGTCCGTTCGTCCGTCCGTAAACACGATAAATTGAGTAAATTTTGAGATATCTTGATGAAATTTGGTATGTAAGTTCCTGGGCACTCATCTCAGATCGCTGTTTAAAATGAACGAAATCGGACCATAACCACGCCAACCTTTTCGATATCGAAAATTTCAAAAACCGAAAAAGTAGGATAATTCATTACCAAAGACGGCTAAAGCGATGAAACTTGGTAGGTGGGTTGATCTTATGACGCAGAATAGAAAATTAGTAAATGTTTGGACAATGGGCGTGGCACCGCACACTTTTAAAAGACGGTAATTTCAAAGTTTTGCAAGCTGTAATTTGGCCGTCGTTGAAGATATCATGATGAAATTTGGCAGGAACGATACCCGTATTACTATATGTGTGCTAAATAAAAATTAGCAAAATCGGTTTACGAACACGCCCACCTTTTAAAAAAATTGTTTAAATTCAAATTATAACAAAAATTTAATATCTTTACAGTATATAAGTAAATTATTTCAACATTCAACTCCAGTAGTGGTATGGTGAAACAAAATACAAAAATAAAAGAAAATTTCAAAATGGGCGGGGCGCCGCCGTTTTTCATTTAATTTGTCTAGAATACTTTTAATGACATAAGTCGAACAAAAATTTACCAATCCTTCTGAAATTTGGTAGGAGCATAGCTTCTGTAACGATAATTGTTTTCTGTGAAAATGGGTAAAATCGGTTGAAGCCACGCCCAGTTTTTATACACAGTCAACCGTCTGTCCTTCCGCTCGGCCGGTAACACGAAAACTTGAGCAAAATCGATATATCTTTACTAAACTTAGTTCACATACTTATCTGAACTCACCTTATCTTGGTATTAAAAATGGCCGAAATCCGACTATGACCACGCCCACTTTTTCGATATCCAAAATTACGAAAAATTAAAAAATTTGATTGATTTATTGACGCAAAACATAACTTTGGAAAAAACTTTGTAAAATGGGTGTCAAACCTACCATATTAAGTAGAAGAAATTGAAAAAGTTCTGCAGGGCGAAATCAAAAGCCCTTGGAATCTTGGCAAGAACAGTATCGTGGTATTACATATATAACTAAATTAGCGGTACCCGAAGGATGATGTTCTGGGTCACCCTGGTCCACAGTTTGGTCGATATCTCGAAAACGCCTTCACATATACAACTAAGGGCTAATCCCTTTTGAAACCCACATTAGTACCTTTAATTTGATACCCATATCGTACAAAACTTTAAAGAGTCACCCCTGGTCCACCTTTATGGCGATATATTTACAAGGCGTCCACCTATAGAACTAAGGCCCACTCCCTTTTAAATAATCATTAACACCTTTCATTTGATACCCATATCGTACAAACGCATTCTAGAGTCACCCCTGGTCTACTTTTATGTCGATATCTCGAAAAGGCGACCACCTATAGAACTAAGGATCACTCATTTTTAAAATACTCATTAACACCTTTCATTTGATACCCATATCGTGCAACCAAATTCTAGAGTCACCCCTGATCCACCTTTATGGCGATATCTCAAAAAGGCGTCCACCTTTAGAACTAAGGCCCACTTCCTTTTAAAATACTCACTACCACCTTTCATTTGATTCCCATATCGTACAAACACATTCTAGAGTCACCCCTGGTCCACCTTTATGGCGATATCTCGAAAAGGCGTCCACATATAGAACTAAGACCCACTCCCTTTTAAAATACCCATTAACACCTTTCATTTAATACCCATATCGTACAAACGCATTCTAAAGTCACCCCTGGTCCACCTTTATGGCGATATCTCGAAAAGGCGTCCACCTATAGAACTAAGGATCACTCCCTTTTAAAATACTCATTACCACCTTCCATTTGATACCCATATCGTACAAATACATTCTAGAGTCACCCCTGGTCCACCTTTATGGTGATATCCCGAAATGGCGTCCACCTATAGAACTATGACCCACTCCCTTTTAAAATACTCTTTTATACCTTCCATTTGATACCCATGTCATACAAACACATTCCAGGGTTACCCTAGGTTCATTTTCCAACATGGTAAGTTTCCCTTATTTTGTCTCCAAAGCTCTCAGCTGAGTATGTAATGTTCAGTTACACCCGAACTTAGCCTTCCTTACTTGTTGGTCTTCTTTTTGTTCTACTTCTGGTTCCTCTTCTAAATCGGAGGCAGAATCCAGCAGGAATGTGCTAAAGTCTATTTCTATTTCTTTTTTTAATCTCGTTGGTACTATGAATTCTATTTCATATCTTGCCAGTGAGGACACTAACTTGTCTCTAACGCTGGTAAAAATTGGATATGTTTGGTCTTTTACATTGCCGTCTAGTTTACCATTTAACTGTTGTATTGTTTTTCCTATTTTGTTAAATGCTTCAACTATTATTTTGAGATGCTTTACTACTGTTTCTGCCTTTACTTTTGTCTTTTTATTAATACATTTGTAAGATTTTTCTCCTATCATTTTTTCTTCCATGAGTAGTTTAACGATATCTTCCAATTTGCCCATTGGGGACGGTAGATAAAAAGTTTGTTAAACCTTATCTAAACCGTCGGCGCGGCTGGCATATCGCTTTTTTAGGAATTTGTTATGGGTTGAGTAGAGTTTCAGAAACAAATTAATGCAACTAACTACACAAGCTGTATTTCGTTGCAAACTATTACAATTAAAACACTAGCTAGCTTACCGAATTGCATGGAAAGAAACAATAAAAAGTAATCGAGTTGAGTTGGCTAAGCTGAAACCGCTTAGGTAATTGTCGGCCTAATTTATAGTGTTGTATATTGTTGCATATTCAAAAATAGGGCACTATTGTGAACGAGCAAATGAAATGAACATACGAATCATTGTGAATGATAAAAAGTGTGATATCTTCTGCATAGACGTCAAAATTCCAAAGTGATTGGATCACCTGATTTGTAATTGACTATCGCTGTATCATTCTGTATCTCTTTCTATCACCTGTTGAAGATAGGCGCCGCCATATTGAACACCCTGTCAAAACGTTAAAAAGTAGTCATATTGAACATCCTGTCAGGCAGTTGACAGATAAGATAACACACTTAGTTATCATTCACAATGATACGAATGTGCAGATAAACAAAAATAACAAAATAACAGCGTGGCGGCAGGGTGACATACATACAAACAAACACACGCATTTCATGTATTTTGTTTTTGAAATTCTCTGGTAGAGTGTCAAAAGCATACTGCGCTAGAAGTAGAAATGTCAAAGCAGCTAAAAAAAGTAACCATCTGTATGGTTTTTCCATAATGAAACTGTTTAGCTAGTTGAAGCGTTTTTTCAAGCTCGCATGCAAAAAAAAACACCTACAGATGATTAGAAGCATGATCTTAATAGTATCTAGTGCCTCAGTATGGTCTACTACTTGGACTGAGTTTACAACGTTTGTGGTTGGATTTTCTATTTTCGATTCTTGGCCACCCATCGTAAAAAAAAATATGAAGAAAGTAATTTTTTTTCTTTTATTAATTTTTGCTCATTATATTAGTCTGTTCTTCCCATATATTTGACTTCGTACCTATATAATTCTTCAGGTGTTGTTTGGTGTGGGTTTCCTACATTCCATATTGTTGGTTCCCTAGGTATATCAATAAGTTTCCACCATTTTTTCAACCATACTAGAGTCTTTTCTTCATCTACAATTTTAATTTCATTTTTAAGGTCCTCAAGTGGGCCTTTTACGTACGTTTTAATCTTCCTGGTTCTTTCCATATTTTAAGATCAATAGTTTTACAATATTTTTATTTTGACACCCTAATGCTTATATATGCTTTTTTGTTGTTTTTTATTTTTATAATTATTATTCTTAATCCCTTAATTTCTTGTTTTAGTTGAATTTTTTCTTCCTGATTAGTACTTAAATTTTTTTTTCATAGATCCTGGCTATTGTTTTTCTAATGTTAAATTGCTTTCCTCTTCTTTTTCTTTTCAATTTGACCGGCTTTGGGACTTTATGTATGTTTGTTTAATGGTGTGTTCAGTTTATACTTATATTTAAGAATTCATGAGCTTAACACCGGCTTATAATAATTGAATTTCAATTATTATATTTTCTAAGAGTAACTGAAAAGAATGAAAAATTTACTGGCATATTGCGATGGACCCATTTCGAAAACCGCCAAAGTAATCATCAGGCAATTTTGTAATGTTATCAAAGGTTTCACCGGGATTCGAACCGTGAATCACATGGTGAAACTGCAGTAGCCTTTAACCACTAGGCCATCGACTTTAGGTTCCTCAATTTTTGAAGCCTATTTCTCTTTCTGTACTCCTCTATTGTTATTGATTTAGGGTCTTGCTTGATTTTCTCGGGTGTTTTGTTTTCACCTCCTTGCAAATTTAAATTTAATCCAACTAATTTCTCAAAAATTTGGTCAAATTGACTTTGATTTTGTATGTCCTCTTCTGGGAACATAATTTAGAGGGGTAAAAGAAATTATATTTATTTTACAGCAGAAATATAAAATTTTTGCTTGTCAATAGGCAGCCGTTAGGTTGCCCGAATATTTTCTTACTTAAAAATAATGTCTAAATTGTCAAACCGACTTCAGAATTAAGCTAATTATACTTATTATAATTATGCGTATTATTATGCTGCCAGTCCTGTTGTTTATTCCACCCTTTTTATGATCTGACCGACTTCAATAATTTCTTCCCAATTGTTTACCACCTTATCACCGTTGGACATTTCTGGCTGGCTGTAGATTTTTGTTTGTAGAAATTGTGTTTATTTGAAGTGTATTGGAATTCGAAAGGTACAAAAGTGGGCGCCAGCGCATCTAACTTTAGCGTGTTTGTTTTTCAACTACCGCAATTTTCATGTAATCTTCATCGTTGGAGCCCAAATTTAATTCATCAAAAACATCATTGCAGAAGCGAAATGTGTGTTTGTTCCGAATGTGGTTCTTTTTTTTATTCTTCCAGTTTATTGACAAAAAATTTAACCGCGATAAAAATTAGATTAGGAAAAACACTTCCTATATCTTCTCTTTTTCGCTTCTTTAACAAGGTTTAGGCTGTAGTCAGCCAGTATAATCCTTACCAATGATCAAGGCAGGATCGCCATATAAAAGGTGGAAAAATTAATAGTCGGTTTTGTGAGGTGTAAGTGCGAATGATCGAATGCGTCCTTATTCAAATATTGTTAGCATATTTATACTAAATTATTCTACACATATTATTACATACATATTTACTTAAAGCATACATACTTACATACCTACATACAACTCGATACAAATATGTACCTACCCATTTGTGTTGAGCTGTGACTTCTGTGGACCGCAATGTCAGCAAATTTGCCTGAATGCAAATTTGGTTTAGTCGTGCGTTGTACACACACCTGTATTAAATCGTGGGAATTGCTCTGTCAGCAACAACTAGCAAATGCCCCTTTTGTGTTGATGAAAATTTAGAAACTTTTTGTTACAGGGTAGCATATTAATTGGTTTACTTATTTGGCATTGAAATTGTTGGCTGTTTAAACTACATTACTCCACATTGGCAACCTCCTTGGGCTGTCCCAGTTGTGTTTCTACCTGTTTCTTGAATTTAGTCCAGTTCGTTGACCTAGGGTTTCTAAAGGTTTCTCCCTTCTCTACCCTCTTTAGGGGATGCTGAAGCTGACATACGCATGGTCGGAGAAGGATGGCCTATCAAGAACCATTCAATCATACACTGATATGTCACGTTGGGAGCTCAATGTAACATCCAGAACATTGCTGGATGTTGGAACAATGTATGTAGGGATATTTCCCCTGTTGGCTGTCTGCAAATTGGTTTCCAGGATGTAACAAAATAGAGATTCGCCTCTCTCGTTCGTATCTGCTCCTCCCCATGCAGTGTGGTGGGCACTTTCATTCGCGCCAATGACCAACCGCCCTTTGCGCCCTTCGTCCTGTACAAGCCTCTTGCACATCCAACGGCCACCACTACGAGGTCCTGAGTAATGTAATTAGGCAGCATATATGAATGCAGTTGTTTCCTTACCATCACTACAGCTCGCACCCGTCCTTCCGTTTGCGCGTAATAAACGCCAAATCCGCGCGCTAAGTCCACAAACATTTCCTCCCGATGAGAGCCACGGCTCTTGGATCAGCACCACGTAAAAAAAAAACCTCGTCAAGAGTTAGGAGGAGTTCACTCGACGCCACTTTACTGTATTGGAGGTCTATCTGTAGGGCTTGCAGCACCATTGGGCTGTTTGTCCCCCTCCAGAACCTTCGTCATAACGTCGTCGTCCTCCCCTTGCCCTTCTGATTTAGAGCATTCGAGGCCCCCTTCAGCCTCTCGTAACTGTTGTGCCGGGTGTACCTCTGTACGACTCGCAGTACCATTTGGCTGTTGGTACTCTTCTAACACTTTCGTGGTGGCGTCGGCTACCTCCACCTGGAAATTCCGCTAAAAGCGCTTTTAACCTCGTTAGTTTCCTACCTAAGGTCTACATTCATAAGTACTCCTAAGTATATGGCTAAGTTCCTTGCGCAAGTAGGTAGAAACCACATGTCCCCATGCAAATGCTTCACACTCTTTCAGTCTACCTAATAAAATTTAAAAACTAAAAATTCTTACTTTAAGGTATTATTCGCCCACAAAGTTTCGAATTGTAGGTATATTATGCAAAACTGCACTTAATGCTTTACTTTTTAAACGGTTTTATTTAGTTTGACTTGACAGGCAGGCCGCACGGCCGTTGTGAACGCATTTTGTAATTGAAATTTAAGTACAAGCTTGAAACTTGGAATATAGTTCAGAACCCGATGACAATGCAATAATAAGAAAAAAATCGCCGCTAGGTGGCGCAAGGATCAAGATATTCGCAAAAATCGTATTTGTGGTCCGATTTGGCTCATACTTTAAACATAATACATACAAGAATGGAAATCGAACTATAAAAAAAATCGCCGCTAGGTGGCGCAAGGGATTTAGATATTCACAAACATCGTATTTGTGGTCCGATTTGGCTCACATATGGAACACATAATACGTACAAGGGAAAGAGAAGAAAAAAAGGGAGAAGGTATCAACAACATGAATGGTGCAAGCTCGATCAGTAGTGTAAGGAGTTGTAGTAATAGTTGGTAGTACAAATAACCCAAGAATTAATAGTATGATGCGAATGTATGTGACAATAATATTAATAAAACTAGCAAAAACGATGAACATGATACATCCTATTTCAAAGAATGGTACACAGATTATCGACTTTGAGCCCCTTGTATCGACTAATCTCAATGAAGGATGTAAAGGCGTGTATCTAAATGTGCTGAAGTGATTATCTCGATAACTTCCATGCAAACTACTGTGGTATCTAATGTGAATTTTGCTAATGCTTTCCGACTCTCTTTGATTTGTTCAAAGATATCAGGAGCATTCAAAGAAATTATGCAAATTCTTGATTTGCCATCGAACTTGGACAGTGCTGATGAAGTTGTCTCAACAAATTCTGCTGTTGATTGAGGCATTTTGAGGGTTACTGTGTGAAGGTTTATTTTCAATTATTTGCTGCTCTTTCTCATAATCAGATTGAGTATTAAATAATAAGGTGCTAAATTTGTTGTTTTCAAATCAAAATTTTTCAGATACGATCTGGAATGTTTTTAGTTGTCTATATTTATGTTTCATATAATTTTTGAGCATCATACCTATTGTAATGATCAACAGCATGAATACGCAAATTAAAACTGTTAACCAAACATCTGGAATGTTTGGAATATTTTTGGTGGCATTCAAAAAGAATTATGCAAATTCTTGATTTGCCATCGAACTTTGACAGTGCTGATGAAGTTGTCTCAACAAATTCTGCTCTTGATTGAGGCATTTTGAGGGTTACTGTGTGAAGGTTTATTTTCAATTGTTTGCTGCTCTTTCTCAAAATCAGATTGAGTATTAAATAATAAGGTGCTAAATTTGTTGTTTTCAAATCAAAATTTTTCAGATACGATCTGGAATGTTTTTTAGTTGTCTATATTTATGTTTCATATAATTTTGGAGCATCATACCTATTGTAATGATCAACAGCATGAATACGCAAATTAAAACTGTTAACCAAACATCTGGAATGTTTGGAATATTTTTGGTGGCATTCAAAAAAATTATGCAAATTCTTGATTTGCCATCGAACTTGGACAGTGCTGATGAAGTTGTCTCAACAAATTCTGCTGTTGCATGAGGCATTTTGAGGGTTACTGTGTGAAGGTTTATTTTCAATTGTTTGCTGCTCTTTCTCAAAATCAGATTGAGTATTAAATAATAAGGTGCTAAATTTGTTGTTTTCAAATCAAAATTTTTCAGATACGATCTGGAATGTTGTTTAGTTGTCTATATTTATGTTTCATATAATTTTTGAGCATCATACCTATTGTAATAATCAACAGCATGAATACGCAAATTAAAACTGTTAACCAAACATCTGGAATGTTTGGAATATTTTTGGTGGCTCATGTTTAACTAGTTTTTGTTACGGTCTGCTGTTATGGTCTACGGTTACAGTTGACTTGGGAGCGTGTTCGTGCGAACACACCTAATGACTGGTGATGGGGCGAAAGTTGCGATACAAAAGTATCGAAACAAAGAAAGAAAAATTCGGCGATCACTAGCGAAAAAAGCCATGAGTTTCCGGCCGTGAAGGAGAAAAGAAGTGTGAAAATTTTAGAAACCACGACTAGCAGAGAAATGGCCATGTGTTTCCGGACGGAAAAAACGAGGAAGATTTGTGATTTGTTTGAGCCTAATTTTTTGGCCGCCCTGCGGTTATACAAAAGGATCATATAACATCTATGGACACAACTTCAACAGCAAGGACGTGAAGCCCAGATAATATACTGCTTCATTAACACTATTGCTTACATCAACTGCACATCCCCGACTATATTCAACTCATCGCAAAACACCCTCGCAGTGCTGTACACATATTCAAGAGAGTATTGTTGAAGAACCAAAAGACTGCAACGAGGAAGCGCAGGCCGATTCCTTCACCCAACTACCAAAAGAACAAATGGGAAAATGCCCAGAAACTAGGAAAGAGTCGATAGCGCAAAGTACCGACACAGTTCATTCCAACAAACCTCGTTTTTACTCGTCTATTTTGGGTGGTAATAAACCTTACAACGGTTGTGTTGTGTTGACACAAGCTCAACGTAAAGAATATCTAGTTGAAGTAGTAGGTCGGCGTTTCACAGTCACACCTAGTGAGGAAAGTTCTAGTGATTCGGATTCGGACGGCAATAAACTAATTGTTGATGAGAAACACTTGGTATCCGAAGATAAATTCCTTTCTCTACGTTTACGAACTACACCACCACCTTTGGAAAAGCGTCTAACACCATCTCCACCTCCATAGCCACCACAACCGCAATCACATCGGCAGCGCCAACCAATCGCGTAACATCCACCAGGCCGCTTCATATAGGCCCACCGACTTAAGCCCGGCATAACAAACGCCGGCCACCACAACCACAACCATTTCGACGCACAAACCACGAGCGCAACTGCCACCAACTGCGCCAACCACCATCGCCAGTGGCCACAACGGCCACTTCGACCGCGCAACCACAACCGTACAACCCCATCGGCAGCGGCAACCAAACGCACAATAACCACCAGACGTACCACTTCCAGCACTAGTAACAACAACCAGCCGGGCCGCCGTATATAGGCCTGCTACAACCACCCAGCGGTGACAACTCACCGGCAATGAATAGTACCAATTTACCAGCAACAAGCGGTGAGTTCGTTCGGTATTTTGAAACCAAATTTGTTTTTTATACCTTTAAACTTAATCAATTTATGAAATAACACACTTAAATATACACTTGCAATTCTGCATATACATGAGTGGTAAAGGGTGCTTTTAAGTCTAATCTAATGGCGGCCTCCGTGGTGTGATGGTAACGTGCTCCGCCAATCACACCGTATGCCCTGGGTTCAACTCCCGGGCAAAGCAACATCAAAATTTTAGAAATAAGATTTTTCAATTAGAAGAAAATTTTTCTAGGCGTGGTCTCCCCTCGGCAGTGTCTGGCAAGCGCTCCGATTGTATTTCTGCCATGAAAAGCTCTCAGTGAAAACTCATCTGCCTTGCAGATGCCGTTCGGAGTCGGCATAAAACATGTAGGTCCCGTCCGGCCAATTTGTAGGGAAAAATCAAGAGGAGCACGACGCAAAGTGGAAGAGAAGCTCGGCCTTAGATCCCTTCGGAGATTATCGCGCCTTACATTTATTTATTTTTAAGTCTAATCCTTTTAGGTTAGAGTCGTGAATTAATACACTTTAAATATATACTTGAAATTGTCCATATACATGAGTTGTAAAGGGTGATTTTAAGTTTAATCAGCTTAGGTTAGATTCGTGATATAATACACTTTAAATATATACCTACAATCATGTATATACATAAGCTGTAAGGAAGCTTTTAAATTTAATCAGCTTAGGTTAGAGTCATGAATTAATACACTTTAAATATATACTTACAATCATGTATATACATATGTAAGCTGTAAGGAAGCTTTTAAATAGCCGTGAAATAATACACTTTAAATATATACTTACAATCATGTATATACATAGGCTGTAAGGAAGCTTTTAAATTTACTCAGGTTACGTTAGGTTTATGAAATAATCAAATCTAAAATACGCCTAAAAATATGCATATACATAAGTGTAAAAGGGGCTTTTAAATTTACTCAATTTATGTTAAATTCATGACCTAATACAACTTGAAAATGCGCCTATACATAAGCTGTAAATAGGGCCTTTAAATTTGATCAGTTTAGGTTAGATTCATGAAATAATCTAATTTAACACATGCTTAAAATTATGCATTTACATAAGCTGTAAAGGGGGCTCTTAAATTTAATCAATTTATGTTAGATTCATGAAATATGAAACAATCTAATTTAAAAGACGCTTAAAAATATGCATATACCTGAGTGGTAAAAAGGGGGGGAATTCCTTTATATCTATATTAGAGTTGGGTCGTTTCATTCTGAACTTGTTCAATTGACCGGATTTCTCAACTGAACAAGTAGGCTAGATCTTCGATCGCGATTCTAATTGTTCTTTTGGTTCATTTGTTCCCTTTAGTTCGTTTTATCTTAGGTTATCCTTTCTCCCTTCTCGTTCGCGAGCATTGTTAATTCCTATATACCTACGCCTAAATTCTGGGCACGAATGTCGGTGAGGCCACTTGCACCAAATATGCGTGGTATTCTTTGTGGGTGGCATTGCTGCAGCAGTGTATGTATATACTAGTAATGGAAAACCTCTTTTGTAAGAAAATTAATAACGTTTCTTAAACTCGGGAGGATCTTTTTTACAATTCACGTCTATACTCTTTAAATTTCCTGGATCTTCCGAAATTCGTAACTTCCTTTGCATATATGCATATACTAACATAGTTACTCATAACTCATTTAAACATATATACGCAAAGCCTTGCAGCATACCCACCCCCATCTATACTGGGTGCGGTTTTTTTGTTTGTTTTTTTTTTGCGGGTGCAAGCAGCAGCGGACATATTTGCTTGAAAAGAAAAGGGAACCGATGAACAAAAGTAATAACTTGTTCGTTCATCAGAAAGATCTAAGGAATCAAATCTCTGAAATGAACGAAAAAACACAACTCTAATCCATATGAATGCAAATTGCAATCTTTTTTTTCCAGGCCTGAAATGTATTTTTTTTATGCTATGCACATATATTACGCCTAGGGCGTATTCGTTCGAATATAATTAGATTGTAAGGAAGAACACTTTTGAAGGGTGTGAAATAGTGCCGCTGACGGCCAATAAGCGTTGAACCTTTTACGCTAGGTTCATGAGCGCTAATATGTACGGCATACCAAATTTGTAAATTTCGAATTATTAAATTTAAAATGAATAACAATTAAATATTTGATATCACATGCGTAGGTATGAAAAATGCCTTAACTATAGGTGCTTAATTAGCTTTAGTGACTGGACGTGCAAATTTGTATATTGCATAACCCTAATTGAAATGTAAAACGGAATATATTATTTAGACGGGTCCGGACTACTTTCATTTGCCCGTATTGAAAATAAGTACATGCATATGCACATAGATATATCTCAGTTGTTTTTTTAAATTAATTATAAATAAAATTGTAATTAGAATGGGAATGCTGGCATCCACATTTATTTAGAAGGCACTAGGTAAGGTTTACAGGTAAGGGGCCACTGAAAATCAGGTGCGTCAGTGGCCATGGTTTTTGAGGGTGGGGTAAAAGCACCGGGCGTCGCAATAACACCCGCGGCGCCCCCTATATATTCGCCCCATTTCTGTTTCTTCTTTTTTTTTTAATTTTCAGCTTTTTTTTTTGTATTTTAATTTTCAACAGTTAGTAACCGGTCGTTTCCGGTTCGATTTTTTTGCGTTATAATGAAGTTTTTTTGTTGAATTTCTCTTTTTGAATTTTAAATTTTTGAATGTTAACGGTCTGTCCGTGACATCCGGTTCGGCCGGATGTTGTTTTATTTTGAATTATGAGCGTTTTGAGTCGTCTCTGCGCTTTTTGACAGCTAGTTTTGATAGGCATGATAGGAACTTTTTTTCTGTTTATGGCGCAGGAACAGTAAGGTTGGCAAGGACCCGCCCCAGCCGACAATGACTAGCCACTGTGCACCACCACATCATGCAGACCGCCGGGGCAGTAGTCGAAGGCGTCACGAGACTTAACGTCAGTCCTCCGGATTTTTGAATTCACCCGATGAGGCAGTGCTGAACGCACTTAGTTTTTTTGTAAGGGGTTTTTTTTTGTTACCGGAAATTGTCCGTTAGTCGGCTAGGAATAATTTTGTCCGTTAAATTGGGTTTTAATTTTTGTGTAATGTTTAAAATTTCTTTTGCCGAATTTGTGTTCGTTTAGTATGAATGGTATGTGTGAGTTGTAGGAACCCAGTTCATCCCACGTCTCAGGTGGCAACACATAGTGCCACCTGGATTGTGACGGGTTGAGCTGGGATTCAAAGTGGCACCTCTTCCTGTCCCACCAGTCTGGGGAGCGGCCCTTGAAGCCACTCCGCCCATTGCGGCGGAGGCAGGAGTAGTGTCCAGGGTGAATGGGCGGGAGGCCTCAGCACCCCCAGCCAGTCACACTACCACGTCCCCAGAGACCGCCTCTGCGTTGCGGCTGGGTGTGTTGGGACCAACCTTTGTGTGTAGGAAATTGACCCTAGTGGCCCCAACCAGTCCCAGAGGCAGGTCCTTAAGACCCCCTTATGCGTTGCGGTTGGGAGCACTAGGGAAAAGAGCCCTAGTGCCTTCGGGGAATGGGATGCCAGCGTCCCATTGACTACCCAAATATTTTTTTTTGGCCTTCTGTGTGGCGATAACTACTAGCCTTTCGGAGTTTGGACGAGTTCTCCATATCAAAATGTTTACACCGTTTTTTTGTTTTGCTTTTCTGTGGGGGCGATAGCCACTAGAAATCATCTTTCGGAGTTTTGACGAGTTCTCCATAACAAATGTGTAATTGCCACAAAGCCCTTTTAAACTAGGAAACAGAATTAATTCCCAACTTGACTTAACCTTTTTTTTTGATGGAACTATGTTGCCCGGCTAGCTAACTTTGAGACTCTTATCTCAGGGGTGAGTCGTGCCCCACGTTGATTGGCATCGGAGGCCCCTGGCAGTGGCTTCCCACAGAGGATCCGGTTTCCTGTTCGCTTCATCGTCAGGTCTTCGAAGCGAAGCAGGTTTGTTACGGTCTGCTGTTATGGTCTACGGTTACGGTTGACTTGGCAGCGTGTTCGTGCGAACACACCTAATGACTGCGAAAGTTGCGATACAAAAGTATCGAAACAAAGAAAGAAAAATTCGGCGATCACTAGCAAAAAAGCCATGAGTTTCCGGCCGTGAAGGAGAAAAGAAGTGTGAAAATTTTAGAAACCACGACTAGCAGGTGTGTTTCCGGCCGGAAAAAAACGAGGAAGATTTGTGATTTGTTTGAGCCTAATTTGTTGGCGGCCCTGCGATTATACAAAAGGATCATATAACATCTATGGACACAACTTCAACAGCAAGGGCGTGAAGCCCAGATAATATACTGCTTCATTAACACTATTGCTTACATCAACTGCACATCCCCGACTATATTCAACTCATCGCAAAACACCCTCGCAGTGCTGTGCACATATTCAAGAGAGTATTGTTGAAGAACCAAAAGACTGCAACGAGGAATCGCAGGCCAATTCTTTCACCCAAGTACCAAAAGAAAAAACGGCAAAATGCCCAGAAACGAGGAAAGAGTCGATAGCGCAAAGTACCGACACAGTTCATTCCGACAAACCTCGTTTTTACTCGTCTATTTTGGGTGGTAATAAACCTTACAACGGTTGTGTTGTATTGACACAAGCTCAACGTAAAGAATATCCAGTTGAAGTAGTAGGTCGGCGTTTCACAGTCACACCTAGTGAGGAAAGTTCTAGTGATTCCGATTCGGATTCGGACGGCACTAAACTAATTGTTGATGAGAAACCCTTGGTATCCGAAGATAAATTCCTTTCTCTACGTTTACGCAGTACACCACCACCTTTGGAAAAGCGTCCAACACCATCTCCACCTCCATAGCCACCACAACCGCAATCCCATCGGCAGCGCCAACCAAGCGCGTAACATCCACCAGGCCGCTTCATATAGGCCCACCGACTTAAGCCCGGCATAACAAACGCCGGCCACCACAACCACAACCCTTTCGACGCACCAACCACGAGCGCAACTGCCACCAACTGCGCCAACCACCATCACCAGTGGCCACAACGACCACTTCGACCGCGCAACCACAACCGTACAACCCCATCGGCAGCGGCAACCAAACGCACAATAACCACCAGACTTACCACTTCCAGCACTAGTAACAACAACCAGCCGGGCCGCCGTATATAGGCCTGCTGCAACCACCCAGCGGTGACAACTTACCGGCAATGTATAGTACCAATTTACCAGCAACAAGCGGTGAGTTCGTTCCGTATTCGGAAACCAATTTTTTTTTTATACCTTTAAACTTAACCAATTTATGAAATAACACACTTAAATATACACTTGCAATTCTGCATATACATGAGTGGTAAAGGGTGCTTTTAAGTCTAATCCGTTTAGGTTAGAGTCGTGAATTAATACACTTTAAATATATACTTGCAATTGTGCATATACATGAGTTGTAAAGGGTGCTTTTAAGTTTAGTCAGCTTAGGTTAGAGTTGTGAAATAATACACTTTAAATATATACTTACAATCATGTATATACATAAGTTGTAAGGAAGCTGTTAAATTTAATCAGTTTAGGTTAGATTCGTGAAAAAATACACTTTAAATATATACTTACAATCATGTATATACATAAGCTGTAAGGAAGCTTTTAAATTTAATCAGCTTAGGTTAGAGTCGTGAATTAATACACTTTAAATATATACTTACAATCATGTATATACATAAGCTGTAAGGAAGCTTTTAAATTTAATCAGCTTAGGTTAGAGCCGTGAAATAATACCCTTTAAATATATACTTACAATCATGTATATACATAGGCTGTAAGGGAGCTTTTAAATTTAATCAGTTTAGGTTAGGTTTATGAAATAATCCAATCTAAAATACGCCTAAAAATATGCATATACATAAGTGTAAAATGGGCTTTTAAATTTACTCAATTTATGTTAAATTCATGACCTAATACAACTTGAAAATGCGCCTATACATAAGCTGTAAATAGGACCTTTAAATTTAATCAGTTTAGGTTAGATTCATGAAATAATATAATTTAACATATGTTTAAAATTATGCATTTACATAAGCTGTAAAGGGGGCTGTTAAATTTAATCAATTTATGTTAGATTCATGAAATATGAAACAATCTAATTTAAAAGACGCTTAAAAATATGCATATACCTGAGTGGTAAAAAGGGGGGGAATTAATTTATATCTGTATTAGAGTTGGGTCGTTTCATTCTGAACTTGTTCAACTTACCGGATTTCTCAACTGAACAAGTAGGCTAGATCTTCGATCGCGATTCTAATTGTTCTTTTGGTTCATTTGTTCCCTTTAGTTCGTTTTATCTTAGGTTATCCTTTTTCCCTTCTCGTTCGCGAGCATTGTTAATTCCTATATACCTACGCCTAAATTCTGGGCACGAATGTCTGTGAGGCCACTTGCACCAAATATGCGTGGTGGGTGGCATTGCTGCAGCAGTGTATATATGTACTAGTAATGGAAAACCTCTTTTGTAAGAAAACTAATAACGTTTCTTAAACTAGGGAGGATCTTATTTACAATTCACGTATATACTCTTTAAATTTCCTGTATCTTCCGAAATTCGTAACTTCCTTTTGAAATTAATTAAACCCATATGCATATACTAACATAGTTACTCATAACTCATTTAAAGATATATACGCAAAGCCTTGCAGCATACCCACCCCCATATATACTGGGTGGGGGGTTTTTTTTTGTTTTTTTGATTTGCTAGGTTCATGATTATCGAGCGCTAATATGTACGGCAGACCAAATTTGTAAATTTCGAATTATTAAATTTAAAATGAATAACAATTAAATATTTGATATCACATGCGTGGTATGAAAAATACCTTAATTATAGGTGCTTAATTAGCTTTAGTGACTGGACGTGCAAATTTGTATATTGCATAACCCTAATTGAAATGTAAAACGGAATATATTATTTAGACGGGTCCGGACTACTTTCATTTGCCCTATTGAAAATAAGTACATGCATATGCACATAGATATATCTCAGTTGTTTTTTAAATGAATTATAAATAAAATTGTAATTAGAATGGGAATGCTAGCGTCCACATTTATTTAGAAGGCACTAGGTAGGGTTTACAGGTAAGGGGTCACTGAAAATCAGGTGCGTCAGTGGCCAGGGTTTTTGAGGGTGGGGTAAAAGCACCGGGCATCGCAACAACACCCGCGGCGCCCCTCTATATATTCGACACATTTCTGTTTCTTATTTTTTTTAATTTTCAGCTTTTTTTTGTATTTTAATTTTCAACAGTTAGTAACCAGTCGTTTCCGGTTCGATTTTTTTTGCGTTATAATGAACTTTTTGGTTGAAATTTTTGAATATTAACGGTCTGTCCGTGACATCCGGTTCGGCCGGATGTTGTTTTATTTTGAATTATGAGCGTTTTGAGTCGTCTCTGCGCTTTTTGACAGCTAGTTTTGATAGGCATGATAGGAACTTTTTTTCTGTTTATGGCGCAGGAACAGTAAGGTTGGCAAGGACCCGCCCCAGCCGAAAATGACTAGCCACTGTGCACCACCACATCATGCCGACCGCCGGGGAGTAGTCGAAGGCGTCACGAGACTTAACGTCAGTCCTCCGGATTTTTGAATTCACCCGATGAGGCAGTGCTGAACGCACTTAGTTTTTTTTTGTAAGGGGTTTTTTTTTGTTACCGGAAGTTGTCCGTTAGTCGGCTAGGAATAATTTTGTCCGTTAAATTGGGTTTTAATTTTTTGTAATGTTTAAAATTTCTTTTGCCGAATTTGTGTTCGTTTAGTATGAATGGTATGTGTGATTTGTAGGAACCCAGTTCATCCCACGTCTCAGGTGGCAACACATAGTGCCACCTGGATTGTGACGGGTTGAGCTGGGATTCAAAGTGGCACCTCTTCCTGTCCCACCAGTCTGGGGAGCGGCCCTTGAAGCCGCTCCGCCAGTTGCGGCGGAGGCAGGAGGAGTGTCCCGGGTGAATGGGCGGGAGGCCTCAGCACCCCCAGCCAGTCCCACTACCGCGTCCCCAGAGACCGCCTCTGCGTTGCGGCTGGGTGTGTTGGGACCAACCTGTGAGTGTAGGAAATTGACCCTAGTGGCCCCAACCAGTCCCAGAGGCAGGTCCTTAAGACCCCTTATGCGTTGCGGTTGGGAGCACTAGGGACAAGAATGAATGAGTTTGTGTTTTTTTTTTTTCTTTTTTTTGTAGCCCGAGTGCCTTCGGGGAATGGGATGCCAGCGTCCCATTGACTACCCAAATATTTTTTTTGGCCTTCTGTGGGGGCGATAACCACTAGCCTTTCGGAGTTTGGACGAGTTCTCCATATCAAAATGTTTACACCTTTTTTTTTGTTTTGCCTTTCTGTGGGGGCGATAGCCACTAGAAATCATCTATCGGAGTTTTGACGAGTTCTCCATAACAAATGTGTAATTGCCGCAAAGCCCTTTTAAACTAGGAAACAGAATTAATTCCCAACTTGACTTAACCTTTTTTTTTGATGGACCTATGTTGCCCGGCTAGCTTCGTAGTAGGACTTTGAGACTCTTATCTCAGGGGTGAGTCATGCCCCACGTTGATTGGTATCGGAGGCCCCTGGCAGTGGCTTCCCACAGAGGATCCGGTTTCCTGTTCGCTTCATCGTCAGGTCTTCGAAGCGAAGCAGGTTTGTTACGGTCTGCTGTTATGGTCTACGGTTGCGGTTGACTTGGGAGCGTGTTCGTGCGAACACACCTAATGACTTGCGATACAAAAGTATCGAAACAAAGAAAGAAAAATTCGGCAATCACTAGCAAAAAAAGCCATGAGTTTCCGGCCGTGAAGGAGAAAAGAAGTGTGAAAATTTTAGAAACCACGACTAGCAGGTATGTTTCCTGCCGGAAAAAAACGAGGAAGATTTGTGATTTGTTTGAGCCTAATTTGTTGGCGGCCCTGCGATTATACAAAAGGATCATATAACATCTATGGACACAACTTCAACCGCAAGGGCGTCAAGCCCAGATAATATACTGCTTCATTAACACTATTGCTTTCATCAACTGCACATCCCCGACTATATTCAATTCATCGCAAAACACCCTCGCAGTGCTGTGCACATATTCAAGGAAGTATTGTTGAAGAACCAAAAGACTGCAACGAGGAATCGCAGGCCGATTCCTTCACCCAACTACCAAAAGAACAAACGGGAAAATGCCTAGAAACTAGGAAAGAGTCGATAGCGCAAAGTACCGATACAGTTCATTCCGACAAACCTCGTTTTTACTCATCTATTTTGGGTGGTAATAAACCTTACAACGGTTGTGTTGTGTTGACACAAGCTCAAAGTAAAGAATATCTAGTTGAAGTAGTAGGTCGGCGTTTCACAGTCACACCTAGTGAGGAAAGTTCTAGTGATTCCGATTCGGATTCGGGCGGCACTAAACTAATTGTTCATGAGAAACCCTTGGTATCCGAAGACAAATTCCTTTCTCTACGTTTACGAAGTACACCAACACCTTTGGAAAAGCGTCCAACACCATTTCCACCTCCATAGCCACCACAACCGTAATCCCATCATCAGCGCCAACCAAGCGCGTAACATCCACCAGGCCGCTTCATATAGGCCCACCGACTTAAGACCGGCATAAAAAACGCCGGCCACCACAACCACAACCATTTCGACGCACCAACCACAAGCGCAACCGCCACCAACTGCGCCAACCACCATCGCCAGTGGCCACAACGACCACTTCGCCCGCGCAACCACAACCGTACAACCCCATCGGCAGCGGCAACCAAACGCACAATAACCAACAGACTTACCACTTCCAGCACTAGTAACAACAACCAGCCGGGCCGCCGTATATAGGCCTGCTACAACCACCCAGCGGTGACAACTTACCGGCAATGAATAGTACCAATTTACCAGCAACAAGCGGTGAGTTCGTTCGGTATTCGGAAACCAATTTTTTTTTATACCTTTAAACTTAATCAATTTATGAAATAACACACTTAAATATACACTTGCAATTGTGCATATACATGAGTGGTAAAGGGTGCTTTTAAGTCTAATCCGTTTAGGTTAGAGTCGTGAATTAATACACTTTAAATATATACTTGAAATTGTGTATATACATGAGTTGTAAAGGGTGCTTTTAAGTTTAATCAGCTTAGGTTATATTCGTGATATAATACACTTTAAATATATACTTACAATCATGTATATACATAAGCTGTAAGGAAGCTTTTAAATTTAATCATCTTAGGTTAGAGTCCTGAATTAATACACTTTAAATATATACTTACAATCATGTATATACATAAGCTGTAAAGAAGCTTTTAAATTTAATCAGCTTAGGTTAGAGCCGTGAAATTATACACTTTAAATATATACTTACAATCATGTATATACATAGGCTGTAAGGAAGATTTTAAATAGCCGTGAAATAATACACTTTAAATATATTCTTACAATCATGTATATACATAGGCTGTAAGGAAGCTTTTAAATTTAATCAGTTTAGGTTAGGTTTATGAAATAATCCAATCTAAAATACGCCTAAAAATATGCATACACATAAATGTAAAAGGGGCTTTTAAATTTACTCAATTTATGTTAAATTCATGACCTAATACAACTTGAAAATGCGCCTATACATAAGCTATAAATAGGGTCTTTAAATTTAATCAGTTTAGGTAAGATTCATGAAATAATCTAACTTAACACATGCTTAAAATCATGCATTTACATAAGATGTAAAGGGGGCTCTTAAATTTAATCAATTTATGTTAGATTCATGAAATATGAAACAATCTAATTTAAAAGACGTTTAAAAATATGCATATACCTGAGTGGAAAAAAAAGGGGGGGGGGGGGGAATTACTTTATATCTATATTAGAGTTGGGTCGTTTCATTCTGAGCTTGTTCAATTGACCGGATTTCTCAACTGAACAAGTAGGCTAGATCTTCGATCGCGATTCTAATTGTTCTTTTGGTTCATTTGTTCCCTTTAGTTCGTTTTATCTTAGGTTATCCTTTCTCCCTTCTCGTTCGCGAGCATTGTTAATTCCTATATACCTACGCCGAAATTCTGGGCACGAATGTCGGTGAGGCCACTTGCACCAAATATGCGTGGTATTCTTTGTGGGTGGCATTGCTGCAGCAGTGTATGTATGTACTAGTAATGGAAAACCTCTTTTGTAAGAAAACTAATAACGTTTCTTAAACTCGGGAGGATCTTATTTACAATTTACGTCTATACTCTTTAAATTTCCTAGATCTTCCGAAATTCGTAACTTCCTTTTGAAATTAATTAAACCCATATGCATATACTAACATAGTTACTCATAACTCATTTAAACATATATACGCAAAGCCTTGCAGCATACCCACCCCCATCTATAGTGGGTGGGTTTTTTTTTTTTGTTTTTTTTTTTGCGGGTGCAAGCAGTAGCGGACATATTTGCTTGAAAAGAAAAGGGAACCGATGAACAAAAGGAATAACTTGTTCGTTCATCAGAAAGATCTAAGGAATCGAATCTCTGAAATGAACGAAAAAACACAACTCTAATCCATATGAATGCAAACTGCAATCTTTTTTTTTCAGGCCTGAAATGTATTTTTTTTATGCTATGCACATACATTACGCCTAGGGCGTATTCGTTCGAATATAATTAGATTGTAAGGAAGAACACTTTTGAAGGGTGTGAAATAGTGCCGCTGACGGCCAATAAGCGTTGAACCTTTTACGCTAGGTTCATGATTATCGAGCGCTAATATGTACGGCATACCAAATTTGTAAATTTCGAATTATTAAATTTAAAATGAATAACAATTAAATATTTGATATCACATGCGTAGGTATGAAAAATGCCTTAACTATGGGTGCTTAATTAGCTTTAGTGACTGGACGTGCAAATTTGTATATTGCATAACCCTAATTGAAATGTAAAAGTGAATATATTATTTAGACGGCTCCGGACTACTTTCATTTGCCCGTATTCAAAATAAGTACATGCATATGCACGTAGATATATCCCAGTTGTTTTTTTAAATGAATTATAAATAAAATTGTAATTAGAATAGGAATGCTGGCGTCCACATTTATTTAGAAGGCACTAGGTAGGGTGTACAGGTAAGGGGCCACCGAAAATTTAGGTGCGTCGGTGGCCATGGATTTTGAGGGTGGTTATATGCACCGGGCGTCGCAACAACACCCGCGGCGCCCCCAAGTTATATTCGGCCCTTTTGTTTTTTTGTATTTTAATTTTTCAGCGTTTTTTGAATTTCAGCGTTAGTAACCGGCCATGTCCGGTTCGGTAAATTTATTTTTGCGTTTGATTTTTTTTTGAAGTTTAAATTTTGAAGGTTTAACGGTCTGTCCGTGACATCCGGTTCGGCCGGATGTTGTTTTAGTTTGAATTTATAAGCGTTTTGAGTCGGCTCTGCGCTTCTGTCAGGGTTTTTCGATTTTGACAGCTTTCAGTTTTGATAGGCATGATGGGAACTTTTTTCTGTTTATGGCGCAGGAACAGTAAGGTTGGCAAGGACCCGCCCCAGCCGACAATGACTAGCCAATATGCACCACCATATCATGCCGACCGCCTTCCTTACTGCTTCCCTTAGAAAATGCGTATCCATAACATTTTCTTTTCCTATTTCACATCCGGCTATTGCTATCATAATGCCGTTTGCTATTTTGGTCCACCAAGAAAATTTGAAGAGAAAATAAAAATTGCCTTTCCTGTTTTTTACAAAAAGAACTAATTTAATCGTTAGTAAAATTTCTTTGTTTTTATCTTTATTCTATTATTATTAAATATATGCCTTAAATTATACTTAAAATTGTATGTTAATTTGTTGTTTCCTTATTTAATTAACATTATAAAAGTTATTATTTAAGAAAATTTTATTCCTAAACTTTTTAATTTTCGTTATTGATATTAGAGAAAAATTTCAAAGTTTACAAACGGCGATGGTTATGGACATGCTTCTTAATTTCACTTCTTCATTAGCAAGCTTCTCGGGAGCTGAGTATTGAACTCGAATCTCCAACATCATACCAGTGTAAAGGCAGATGTCTTTAACCACTCAGCCATATGAATGCCACGCTGCTCGCTTTACAATTGGTCTCTAACAGCCCTATTCGGTGCACTTTGTCAAGTTTGCCAATTTATCAAGTAATTGCTATTCTATGTAAAAAATAAAAAGTTTTTTCGCTGACTAATTGTCAATAAGTCAAACGCTCTTGATAATTTAATTTATACTGATAAATTTAAATTAGAATTCTGTTATTGTGCGATCTAGAGAAAATGGAAGAAGATTTATTACTTTTGCTATTATTGTGTGAAGATCCTCCTGGGGTATTTGGGGGTAATTTCGGGATGTTTTTTGGGGCTCCCTCGGGGTCCTCCCGGGGTCATTTATGGGTCGTTCCGGGAGATTTTGGGGACTTCCTCGGGGTCCTTCCGGGGTCATGGGGGGTCATTCCGGGATATTTTTTGGGGACTCTCTCGGGGTAATTTGGGGGTCTTCCCAGATGATTTTGGGGACTCCCTCGGGGTCCTCCCGGGGTCATTCCTGGATGGTTTTGGGGACTCCCTCGGGGTCATTCCTGGATGGTTTGGGGACTGTATCGAGGTAATTTGGGGGTCTTCCTGAATGATTTTGGGTACTCTATCGGTGTGTTCCCGGGGTAATCGGGGGGTCATTCCTGTTTGGTTTTGGGAACTGTAGGGTTATATTTATATTCAACTTTAATTGTACCTACTTTAAATAAATTGAATTTTTGTTCTTGTTAATTTTTTATATTTCAATTTTGAAATGATTGTTTCAAAAATTTTCATTGTGATAAAAAATTTTAAAACGAATTGTTAACATACATTTAGGAGTGAATATTAAAATATATTTTTATATAAAAATAAATAGTGGTATATTTATTGCATACTACATTAGCGATCAGCCAGGCCTTTTTTAAATAAACTTACAGCAAGAAGAAAAGCGCTCATCGTTAAGTAAAAACTAAGGATCACGCTGATTTGTTGGAAGTATTTTTAGAAGCTCTATTGGAATGATCAAAAATCGTAGCTAAAACAATGCTGTCTTATGTTGCGAATAATGAAAGCGGATATATCAGATAAGTAAAAAATATACAATTGCGACAAATATTTGGTGAGCTGTATCTAGCATTAATATTATTTATATGTATATGTATCAAAATAGATTAAACATTTTTGTTTTGTAAACGCTCCTTTCCGGACATTTTTATTTCTTCCTATAATATAATTAAAGTAATTATTTTTATTTACAATGTTTCATTCACCATCAAATACTAATACACGTACATCTTCACCACGAAATCAAGTAAACGATTCGCTTATTGATTTGGATAATGAAAATTGTCAAAATGATTTACCAAATCCATATGCGAATCAAAATAACGAAATTTTTGCTACATCGGTAAAACTTCCTCAATTTTGAACTAATTGCCCTGAAGTATGGTTCATCCATGCTGAAATGCAATTTAGTCGAAAGAACATTACTCAGGAAGGGACAAAATATGAATATGTCATAACTGCACTTCCGCAGGATGTAATTATGACAATTCTTAATTTTATTCAAAATCCTCCTGAAGATGACAAATTTTCTGCATTAAAGAAAATTTTAATTGAACGGCACTCATTAAGTGGGAATGCCAAGTTAGATCGAGTGTTATCCGATTCAGAAATGGTAGATCGTACACCTTCTGAGTTTTATCGGTCTCTAGTGCTACTCTCTGGAAACAATTTTAGTAAGGAAATTCTTAAAAAGCTTTGGATATGGAAGTTGCCAAAAAATTTAAGTATTATTCTTGCTAGTTTGAATTCGACTGAAATAAGTGAATTAGTTAAATTAGCCGATAATATTTGGGAAGCTTATAATAAAAATGAAGTAGCTTCAGTTAGTAATTTTCCAAATTCTAAAAGTGAAAATGCTATTATTTCAAATTTTGTTCAAACAACTAACATTATTTTCAAAAATTTTGAAAAATTATCATTAGAAATCAGTGAAATTAAAAATCAGATGAGTCAAAATTATTCAAGGTCCCGATTTTTAGTAGGAATCGTTTTAGAAGTCCCTTTAGATATCGATCAAAGTTTCGTGACAACCCAAATTGGTTCTATAGGTATCATTATAAGTTTGGTAATCAGACTTTGAAGTGCGAACAACCATGCGCTTTTAAAAATAACAATAGTTCGTCAAACTAAAGTCATCCGTTGTTGCGGCGACAAACAACGAAAATTTAAACACCTTTACACGTCGCTTATTTATTGTTGATAAAACAAACAAATTGAATTTTTTAATAGAGAGTGGAGTAGAAATTTCAGTACTTCTGGTTTCAAAATCTTCGTGTTCGAAAAAGTCATCAGATATTATTTTAACGGCAGCTAACGGTTCAACGATTTCGACATACGGTAAAAAACTTTTAAATATAAATTTAGGACTGCGTCGCGAATTTCCGTTCACGTTTTTAATAGCAGATATGGCTAAACCAATTATCGGTGATAATTTTCTGTGTAAATATGTTATCTTAGTTGATGTTAAACGCAAATGCTTAGTAGATCCGGTAACAAGTCTGTCAGTTAACACAATTTCATGTGTTTGTAATATTTCGCTACCAAAAATTTTCGCTGTAGATAACAAATTTACAAAGTTATTGAAAGAATTTCCTTCTTTATTTTCTGAACAAGATTATTCACAATCAGTTAGACATACAACAGTTCGCAGAGTAGTCACTGAAGGAAATTTGCCATTTTCTAAACCAAGGCGTTTAGACCCTATTAAATTCAAAGTAGCTAAAACTGAATTCGATTTTTTAGTAAAGACAGGGATATGTAGGCCTTCTAATTCAGCGGTAGCATCTCCTTTGCATCTTTTTCCCAAGAAGGAGTTAAATGCCTGGCGCCCTTGTGGAGATTTTAGAAGATTAAACACAGTAACAGTCCCTGTTCATGACTTCAACATGAATCTCAGAAATGAGAAAGTATTTTCGAAGCTAGATTTGGTAAGAGTTTATCACCAAATTCCAATGGCAGAAGAGGATATCTATAAAACTGCAATCACTACGCCTTTTAGCATGTTTGAATTTGTACGAATTCCTTTCGGGCTTAGAAACTCCGCGCAAACTTTTCAACGATTTATTAATGAAGTAGTTAATGATTTAGACTTTGTTTTTACATATATTGATGATCTCTTAGTGGCAAGAGAAAATGAGGAACAACATTTCAAAATCTTCGCGTACTATTTCAGCGCCTCACGGAGTACGGTTTAAATATAAAACCAAGTAAATATACCTTTGACGTAACAAATGTTGACTTTTTAAGACATAATATTTCTGAATCGGGAATTAGGCCCTCGAAAGGAAAAGTTTTAGCCATTCGAAATTTTGATCGTCCAAAATCTATTAAGCAGGCACAAAAATTTATGGGTATGGTTAATTATTACCATCGATATATACCAAAATTAGCAGAGTTTACGACAGTTATCTATGATTTAATTAATAGAACAAATAAGAAGCGAGATGCGACGATACATCTAATAAAGCTTTCGAATGCATTAAAGAAAAGTTTGCATCTGCGATATTGTTAAATCATTTTAATAAAGATCCAAACTTTCTTTAAATGTAGATGCATCCAATACGGCAATCAGACCAATTCTAAATATTCGCTCGGAATTTTGTTCTTGCGGATTTTATTATTCCCGCGGAAAAATTCCTCCAATTTTTTTTTTCCTAGGGAGAAGAATAATTGGGGAGTAGGAATTTCGAATTTTCGAAGTCAGCTGTTTTGTCAATTGAAATTTCGTTGCGAATTTCTTATGTTGTTTAAAAAATTGTAAAGTTTAATTATTGTTGCCAATTTGTTTGAAATTAAAAATAAGGTATAAACAATGCACATTATTGCATTTCATGTGGTATTCACTGAAATGTGTAATGAATTGGTGCGACAGCAACATCAACAGAGGAGCATAAGAAGAAGACCGGCGAGATAACACAAATCCGCCGGAGTTGCCTGCTTTAATTCTGCAAAGCTATTTTCTGGCGACCAAGTCGAGTTGAGTTCGCCTTTCGCCATATGCCAAAATCTATTTAAGCCTTCTTAAAAAATCCTTGCGCTATTTCTGGATGGCTGCATCAAATATGCGAACAGCTCTTCCGTTGCTTATGATATATTTTTCCACTTAAAATAAAGAATATTGTGGTTGTTGTTGTTGTATTAGCAGTGAGAATATTGTGGTACAATGTAAATACATAATTTAGCACAAATTTGTACAAATAAGTGTTCTTTCTTAAAATAACCGATTTCCTTTAACTATTTTGATGCATACCCTTTAATTTAAGTAGTGAAAAAACTCCTATGAAATAGCAGAGAAATCTCCCTCACATTCATAATACCTACTTTTCTCCCATAACCGGTTTCCGCTTTTTCGAACATTGTTCAGAATAGGAGGAAAGGGAGAAGTGAAAAAACTCACAAGGAATTTTTATTTAGAATACGAGGAATGGGAGAAGGGAAAAAACTCGCACGGAATTTTCGTTTAGAATTGGGCTGAATAGGTGATGTCATACATGAAACGTTTAATAATAAATCAGAACCACTTGCATTCTTTTCAAAGAAATTGTCTCCATCCGAAATTAAATATAGTGCGTTTGATAGGGAACTATTAGATATGGTGCGAAGTGTCAGTAGAAAATCCTAGGCCATTCATTCCAAACAATTTAAGAAAAATAATATTTGATATGTTACATGGGATTTCACACCCTGGTAGTAGAGCTACACGTCGTTTGATAGTTAAGAAATATTTTTGGCCAAAAATGAATAAAGACATCAATACTTGGTCCAACGAATGTATAAGTTGTCAAAAATCAAAAGTACATCGTCATACAAAATCTCCAGTTTTGAAAATTCCAATTCCAAAAACTAGATTTGAACACATTCACTTAGATATTGTCGGACCTTTGCCTGTCCCAAAACAAACTTGTTTCAGAATTAACGAAACTTCTTGGAAGTCATCAAATAACGACTTATTCCTATCATCCCCAAGCTAATGGAATGATAGAACGTTTCCATAGACAGCTTAAATCTCGTCGAGGGATTGGTATGAAGAGTTACCAATAGAGCTTATGGGTTTGCGATCGATTTTTAATGAAGATATTTCGGCAACACCAGCTGAAATGGTTTATGGCCAAAATTTAAGATTATCTGGTGAATTATTTGTTTCAACTTCAGGGAATGTAACTTCAGCGGATGTTTTTAGTAGTTTGCGTGAACATTTTAAAAATTTTAACTCAAATTTGGAATATCATCAAAATTCTAGCGGTATTATTGTTTCAAAAGATTTAAAAGATCGTCATTTTGTTTTTGTACGTGTAATAAACAAACCTTCCTTGCAGCACCGTATGAAGGTCCTTATAGAGTTATTGAAAAAGATATTAAAAACTTAAAAATTGAGATAAATAATGAAATTAAATCTATTCCTATTGATCGTTTGTGAGGACCAAATAAAACACCATTAATTTGGCCCACAAAAAACGATCCCACAACATATTCAACACAGCGTTAACACAACAGCCAGTCACAAAAGGCCCTAGCAACACGACAAACCAACAAGTCTCAGCAACACGACTAGCAATCACAACACTTAATAGCAACACAACAAACTGAAATGTTTAATAGTAGATAAAAGAAACTCTGACTTTTGGAGTCGGATAATTATTGATTTTATTAAAAGAAATCCTTAACCTATACATTCATAATTATTCTAATAATTACGAACTAAAGATATGTAGATTTGTATTAGTGGTGTGTATATATGTAGATTTGTATTAATAGTATGCATATATGTAGATTTGTATAAACGGTATGCATACATGTAGATTTGTATTAATAGTATGCATATATGTAGATTTGTATAAATGGTATGCATACATGTAGATTTGTATGCAAAGTCAGCGGATTGCTATTCATGTAAAATGTTTGTATGTGAATATTTGGTTAATTCACATTATTGGTTGTATGTAAATATTTTGGTGGCAAACTAACATTGACGATCGGCAGTGTATTGACTGGAGTGAGTGACTAAGCAAAATTTGTAAAGTGTGAACTGACAAGGGTTTCATATTCGGCATTCCACTGATGTTGGCTTACCGCTGTGTTAGGTCAATGTTTGTGTCGCATAATATTGTAATATGATTATGCTATTAAAAAAAATGTATTGGCATAGAAGTTCATGATGCGTAATGCCGCAAATGTATTGCATAGGTGGGCATGACGCATAATGCTACACCATCCGCCTTACAAAAAGAGGTTTATATAATTGATTTGTGAACAATTGTATAAGACTCTTTGTTCGAATTTTAAATGATTTGGTATTTTACTGTAACTTTCTATTATAGTGAAAGAGTTTGTGTACTTTGTTTCTAATTTTTTTTCTTAACAATGTTTTGTACAAATCTTTTTTTTATAAAATTTTTAATTTAACGATTATTTTACTTATTTTATTTATTTTATTTATTTTCTATATTTTACTTATTTTACAGCTGGATTTTAAATATGTGACACACCTAAAATCCTCTTATTTCTAGAAGTTTTTATTAAATAACCGAGTAAATTGGAATGCTTATTTTACGATTATTTGCTTTAAATTATCAAAAGATGTTTTAAATGTGTAAGCCTATTCTTATGTACTATTCGTTTGTTTTTTTTTTTTATCTTTATTAATCCTATCATTATTTTCTAAATTATACAAAACTACTTTCCTATCGAAATTTTTCTATGTATATAAGTTAAAGTAAAAATTCTTATTGTTTATCTTACGAGAGGCCTTTTCCTTAATTATTTAAGTCTCTATTCTACTGAAGGTTAGATTAAAAATATTTTCTTGTTAATATTTCCTATTCCACCTGTGGCTAAAGTAAAAATATTTTGTCTATTATGTAGTGCTTCTGACCTCTTGAATTGTGAGGTTTTCTAAAAGGGGACCCAGGTGCCTAAATATTTTTATATTTATGTTTAATAACTAAAGATGATTGATTTTTGTATTAACAACGACTTTCATTGTTTATACACATAAAGTAAGAAGTCTGTCACTCATTGTGCGAAAAAAAAAATGTTTGGGGTTGTGATTGATGGAAGAGCATAGTAGTTTTAATTAACGAGTAAACGGAAGGTACAGTGGATGCAAAATTTTTTCATATCTATAAGTTTTCTTTTCATGTTTTCTTCGTATTTTCCAGCAATATATTTTTGGTCTTTTTCGTCATGCGATTTCTGCGGCGGCCACCAAAACAGAATCTTCATGACTTTTATGAAGAATTATTTTTATTTTTATACCGGTATTGTCACATGCACAACCTCTTTGGTTAGTGCAATTATTTGATCTTTGAGAACTTGGGTAGCTATTTTTATTATTTTAAATTTGCCTACTCGAGTAAATATTCCATTATTTTTCACCAATTTGTCCCTCAGGACAACTGTGTTTTTCTTAAAAATTACAAGTCCTGGATTGGCGGCATTTGTACAACGTGTGTATAGCCTGATAAGTAATTGTCCTAAGTCAATTTCATCATCTACAATCAGGTTGCTTGTATTTCTTACGCTACCGTTTTAGGAGCGCGACATTTCTTATTGCTGCAAATTTATATAGCGTTCTCTTTGTGACTTTTCTTCATTCTTTTCTGTTTTTGTTGTTATGGGCGGGTTTTAAAATTTTTCTTGTTCTTAGTTTTTGCCTATTTCCACTGTCCTAGAATTTTCTATTGCTTCATGACTATTTTTGTCAGGAGCATTCACAGGAATTTATGCAAATTTTTGATTTGATGTCGCTTTAGGCAGGGCTGCCTGTGCTGTCGATTGTGACATTTTTAGATTTACTATTTGAGATCTACTTGAATTGTTTATTGCTCTTCCGCAGTTTTGGGTAAAAAGAATTCAGATGTTTGAGAAGGAGAAAAAAATTTTAGATGCGCTGTTGTACGTTTTTCAATTGCATATATTTGATTTTCAAATATATTGTTAGTATTGTGGCCATTGCATTGATCAATAGCCCGACTACGCAAATCATTGCTCCTATCCAAAAATCTGGAATTTTTGGGGTAACTTTTATGTCTAGTTGGTCTGGTGGCTCATATTTAACTATCCTATTTTCAGATATTTTATTTTCTGAACTTGCTGAATTTTCTTTCCCTAGTTCATATCCGGCTATCACTATCATGATGCTTTGCGCAATCTTTGTCCACCAAGCCATGCTGAAAATTTTCTATAATTATCTTTTTGAGAAATGAACTAAGTTTAATTTTTAATAAAATTTTGATTTTATTATTTATCCTATGCATTCCATTTTACTCTTGACCTTCATTAATTTTTAATAAATTTGCCTTATTTAATTAATAGCTATTTTAATAATTTATTTCTAAAATTGTAGTTTTTGTGTAACTTTAGAATTTATTCATTTCTAAGTTAGATATATATAATTATTTCTTAAAAAAAATTTCAAATTTAATTTTTTCAAATTAAAAAAAATTTTGTTCAAAATTTAACACATATATTTTCCTATTTCTATTTTTTTTAATAAATTTTCTTTACAACGAATCTTTGTTATTTGCATATTAATTATTTTCAATTCCTACTTAGGAGAGAAAAAAACTTTCGTTTTTGCTAATAGTTTAGCGTCCGTAAAGGCCGCTCAATTGATTCTAAGACTTAATGTTAATTTTATATACTTAATTGCATCTGGTTATATTGTGGTTTTCTTCATCCAAAACGAAAATCCTTGTGGTTTTGTTGCAAATCTGATATGTTAACGTGGTATTCCACTTCCCTATGCGATTTGGTGAAAAAGCTCTTTGTCCATCTCCATTACCATTTCTATTCCTCTCTTTATGCGGCTTGACGAAAAAGTTGTTTATCTATCTCCATTACCATTTCTATTTCACTCTTTATGCGTTTTGACGAAAAAGTTTTTTATCTATCTCCATTACCATTTCTATTCCACTCTTTATGTGGTCCGATGAAAAAGTTTTTTATCCAGTTCGAATTTTTCCATTGATTAGCTTCGGTTTGTTTGTCAAATAATGCAGCTTCAATTCCTTCCACCAGTATGTCCTGCTTTTTGGCCCGAGTTTTTGGCCATTAATTTTTATTAAATACAAAAACTTGGCAGGATCTCTGGTCAGTTTACATCTTCTTAGCAATATTTGCTTGTTCAGAAAATGTTTATGCTTATTAGGGATCGAACCAAGATCGCCATGAAATGTTTAATAGTAGATAAAAGAAACTCTGACTTTGGGAGTCGGATAATTATTGATTTTATTAAAAGAAATTCTTTCCCTTTTATACATAATTTCTTAACCTATACATTCATAATTATTCTAATACTTACGAACTAAAGATATGTAGATTTGTATTAGCGGTGTTTATATGTAGATTTGTATTAATAGTATGCACATATGTAGATTTGTATAAACGGTATGCATACATGTAGATTTGTATTAATAGTATGCATATATGTAGATTTGTATAAATGGTATGCATACATGTAGATTTGTACGCAAAACCAGCAGATTGCTATTCATGTAAAATGTTTTTATGTGAATATTTGGTTAATTCACATTATTGGTTGTATGTAAATATTTTGGTGGCAAACTAACATTGACGATCGGCAGTGTGACTAAGCAAAATTTGTAATGTGTGAGCTGACAAGGGTTTCATATTCGGCATTCCATTGATGTTGGCTTACCGCTGTGTTAGGTCAATGTAATTTATGTCGTATAATATAGTAATATGATTATGCTACTAAAAAAAATTTATTGGCATAGAAGTTCATGATGCGTAATGCCGCAAATGTATTGCATAGGTGGGCATAACGCCTAATGCTACAAAACTAACAAGTCTCAGCAACACAACGAGCGTTCGCAACATTTAATAGCAACACGGTAACCATGGCAACGCTACCATTTGAACTAGCAACACCAAACACAACAGCTATAAAAGGAGTGACACAGCAGTACAGCAGTTAGTTAGCACGGAGCTGTGGTCGTGAGCGGAACTACCAGTGGAGCGTCCCTCGAATGTGTCGGTTATACCACTAGGAGAGGTCGTTTCGAAGAGTGAATCGTGGCCTAAAGTGGTGAATATGTCGGTTATACCACCAAACACCGCTTGACGCTTCGTAAGCAACGGCCCTACCGCAGTAACGCGCACCCGCGAACAGGCGACGTCCGCCCGCCTGAGACGACGCTGGCCACAATAGCGAACAGACTACGTTGGCTCCAGCACTACGCCAACATACGACGCGGGCCACAACAGGGCTACGTAAACACACTACGCTGGCCGCAACAGCAATACGCAAACATACTACGTTGGCTACAGCAGAGTCACGATAACCTACGTCCCTGGCCGCAACAGCGCTACGCAATCGCACTACGCTAACATACGACGCTGGCCACAACAGCGCGATGCAAACATACTACGTTGGCCACAGCAGAGTCACGATAACCTACGACGCTGGCCGCAACAGCGCTACGCAACCGCACTACGCTAACATATGACTCTGGCCACAACAACGCTACCCAAACAGACTACGCTGGCTGCCACGGCACTACGCAAACATACCTCGTGGGCCACAGCAGAGTCACGCTAACCTACGACGCTGGCCGCAACAGCGCTGCGCAGGCATACTACGTTGACCGCAGAATAGTTACGCAAATACACGACGTCAACCATACTAGAGTTACACACAAGCACACAGACGCACCGACATAAGCCACAGCAGAGAGAGCGCAGTCGCTAGCCGTACGAGAGGCACGGCGACGCAGGAAGTCACAGAAATACATTTACACACACCCAGGCAACGATCAGCAAGGCGTCCTAACGGGACACGAGGACCGTTAGCCCACCACAAAATATAGCACAAAGCAAGCACAAAGTGAAGTCAACAATACAAATAAATCTTTCTTTTATTACATTATTTTCATTATAGTTATAAAATATATAGGGTTAAAGAAATAAAGTGAATTTTATATGAAAACGATTTGAAAGGTGTCCCGAGTTACAAATTTATTGTAAGTGAACCTTGGACACGGCGAGTATACCCCAAGCACTTATTGAAGAAGTACCAGGGCAGGAAAAAGCTTCGTTACAATTGGCGTCCGAGCATGGACACCGCAAATCGTCCAACGTCAGAAGGAACATTACTGAATAGAAACCTAATCATACAATGGCCGACCAGATTGATACCACGTTGTTAGACAACATTTCAAAGGAGCAGCTGATATCCATCACAAAGGAATTGGGTATTGAGAAGACTGGTAATACACGAGAAATCCGAAAGCGCATAGCAGCACTGGCTTCGAGAGCAAACGTGGATTCGGAAATACGCGAAAAATTTCTATCCCTAGAAGCCGCTTATAAGGAAACTACAGACACGAGTGATTTAAATGAGGTTAAGAAACCGATTCCATCGAACGGAGGGGCACCATGAACATCGCCGTTAGACCAGCAGAGCAAGACCAGTTCGCGTTCCCTCCCAGGAGTACAGCACCCCCACAACCGTACTTATCGTCAGGAAAAGCGGTACCATCCAACGGTACATCACAGGCACCGACCGTTATATTCGCCCCCATCATCGACCAGGTAAGAAAGTGGTCGGTAAAATATGAAGGTGGACGGGACCCGTCATCGTTCATCGAACGGCTGGAGGAGTTAGCCGAAGTTACGCGCTAAACGTGGATCTCCTACCAAAAACCATGCCCGAGCTACTGGGGCCCCGCGCTGCAGTGGTATCGCAATAACAATGCACACTGGGAAAGGTGGACAAGCTTCAAAAAGGATTTTTTACGGTTCTTCCTACCAGTCAGGTATTTTTACCGTCTTGAGGACGACAAACGCCAACGGAGGCAGCATAACAAGGAGAAGTATAAGGACTACGTGCTAGCGATAGAGAGCTTGATGAGACACGCAGGTACACCAGCGAACAGCCGTTGAAACGAATCTTCTGTAACAGCCACCCAGATTACCAACTTTACATCCGTCGGAGGGACTTCACCAATCTCGCGGAACTCTTAACCCTTGCCGAGGAATACGAGAGCATACGTGAGGACTATCGAAGACCATCAGGCGGGCACCACCGCGAGTTACGTGACACATCGCAAGTGACACGACCCTGGTATCACCACCTAAACCTGCACCACCACCACCACCACCACCATCACCGAACATACCGCACCACACGCCTCCCGGCAATCAGGGGTTCAACCCCTACAACGTATGCAGGAGGTGCGGCGAACAAGGACACTACGGCAATAGATGCCGAAATCCACGGAAAAATTTTTGCTGGGAGTGTGGCCACAGTGATATACGCACAATCGAATGCTGCCATCGACGACAAAGAAACGACAGAGGGCTTCACGAAGAACAAGGCGCAGTGAGCCCAAAGAACCCAGCGCCGAATCGGTAGTGGTAATGTACCAAGAGCATGGGCGCCTTTACGCCGTAGCCAGGCTCGGCGCGGAATCAGCCGAGACGGTCATAGCCACAGGGGCATTGAGAAGCTTCGTTTCGAGCTGCCTCGCAGAACGTGTAGTAAACTCTGAAAATGGAGAAATGGTGAGAGTGACCATCAAAATAGCGATGGCAAACGGGACACGCACCGCAATCTTCGACGCCATAAGGACTGAGGTACGCCTCGTAGAAGCGTCAATCCACGCAGTTTTACATGCCATGTCCGGGGCGATCGATGAAATCATACTGGGCCTGGATACTCTAGGAAGCATAGGAGCCACCATATCATGTGGAGAAGGCCACCTCGTGCTAACCAGACCTTGCTCAGCACACACCGCATCCTGGAGCCACGTCAGAAAATATTCAGAGTATAACACCAGCCAGAATGAGTACGAGGAACAGCAGGTACGACACCCCTGGGACTATTCAGAGTATAAAACCAGCGAGAACGAGTAACGCCAGGTAAGACACCCCTGGAACTATTCAGAGTATAACACCAGCGAGAACGAGTACGAGGAACGCCAGGTACGACACCCCTGGAACTATTCAGAGTATAACACCAGCGAGAACGAGTAACGCCAGGTACGACACCCCTGGAGCCACGTTAGGAACCATTCAGAGGTTAACACCACCGAGTAGTAGTAACCATAAGTACAACAACATTGACAATAGGATCAACAGGATCAACGGGTCCTACGATGAGGACGAGGCGGGTTCTTTTCGAGTGCGCGGTTTTCTGGCAATAGAGCTCTGGAAATTCGGGAGCATGAGTGGGGTGACGACAACAGCCGACCACAAGATTATCCTGACGGACGACCACCCTATCAAGCAACGTTACTTCCCACGCAACCCAGCTATGCAGACCATCATCAACAACGAAATGGACGAGTTACTCCAGGAAGGATGCATCGAGCCGTCCCGTAGCCCACACAGCGGACCGATCGTGCTAGCCAAGAAGAAAAACGGGAAGTGGAGGTTATGCGTGGACTATCGGCAGCTCAACGCCCGATCCGTACCCGATGCATACCCCTTACCCAGAATACAACATACACTGGACAAGCTACGACGAGCTAGGTACATCAGCAGCTTGGACTTGAAAAATGGCTACTGGCAAATACCCCTGGAGCCCCAGAGCCGGTACCGGGACGCGGGTTATTCCAGTGGCGCGTTATGCCGTTCGGTCTACACTCCGCACCTGCAACATTTCAAAGAGCACTAGATCAGGTTATTGAATCGGAGGCGGAACCCTAAGCTTTCGCATACCTCGATGAAATAATCGTCATAGGATCCACCTTGGAGAAGCATATTCACAACTTGAAAGAAGTAATGCTACGACTGCAGCGCGCCAACCTCAGAATAAATTCGGATAAATGCGAATTTTTCAAGAAGGAAATCCGATACCTAGGACACGTAGTAAGCGAAAGGGGAATTCACACCGACCCCGAGAAAGTTGCAGCCATCAAAGACCACTAAGGAACGAGGTGCGTCAATACCTCGGTATAGCATCTTGTTACCGACGGTTCGTACCCGACTTCGCCACGATCAGCCAGCCACTCACAACCCTGATGAAAAAGAGCAAACACTGGAAGTCTTTGTTTGGTAGCACATACCTAGTTCTAATAAGTCCGAAGCGTCTCGGTCGCGTGGCTCAATAGACTCTAAAACCTCAGTTCCGTTTGAATTAAACTTGCGCAGACTAAACGCGCCATTTTGTAGTAACAATCGTAACTGTGTTATTTTATTGATAGCTTCTTCGAGTGTGCCCCATCCAGATAATGCGTCGTCTACGTAAAACTCTGTTTTGAGACACTTCGCCGCATTAGGGAATTTTTCTCTCATCATTGGCCAGGCGTCGTAGAACTTTTAGCGCCAGGTATGGTGCAAGGTGTCACAGTAAGCAGTGCATAGCTGGTAGGTTCTTCATCTGCACTACCTTTCCAAAAAATTCGTTGAAGTTCAGTATTCTCGCGGTCCACTAATATCTGTCTATACATCTTCTCGATGTCACCAGTAAAAGCGTATTTGTATCGACGGCAATTCAACAGGATATTGCCTAAATCATTTTACAGCTTGGGCCAAATGTGCAAACAGTCATTGAGTGATACTGCGGTGGAGAATTTTTGGGCAGCGTTGAACACCACTCGAAGTTGTGTGGTGGAGCTTGAAGCTTTCCACACTCCGTGGTGCGGTAAATAGCACACAGGGCTAGAGGTAGGATCATTAGATATCTCTATAAGGCTCAGCTCGCTATATTCTTCCACAAATTTACTGTACAATTTCTTCATTTCAGGTTCACGATCGAGTCGTCGTTGTGAATGTTTTAACAATTCTAACGCATCTTGCTTACTTGGTGCAAGCCGGCTAAAATCGGTATCTTATCGAAAAGGTAGCTTTACGATGTATCGCCCTTGGCAGTCACGCCTAGTAGTGTTCTCGAAGAGGCTTTCGCAGAAAACTTCGTCCTTCTTCATAGTTTAACGCTCGTTGAGTTCCTCAAGCTCCCAGAGACTGTGTAATGCATGCTACAAGTGGATTTGTCTGTTATAGCACTGGGCCTTGTGAATATCAGACACCCCGCTGATACCTGACAACCCGAAGAAGACCCAGCCTAATTGCGTGTGTTGTGCCACTACTCCATTTGTAGTGCTCTGTTTAACATCGTTGCGTAATATTGTGGCGTAGCCGGCAGCACTCAAAATTATGTCAATAGCAACCGGTTGGTACCACTTAGGACCGCCAATTTCAACAGACCGAATTCTTAAAACTGGGGATTTGAAATTGGTTTACTAGGCATAATACTCCCAACCTTTGGGAGTATTAACGCAAAGCATTCCAGTTTGAAATCATATGTCGGTGAATGAATAACAATCGTAGTCAAGGCTTTTGCACAAGCCAGATTCGTACCAGTTGCACCGCTGATCGGTACCTTAATTGCTGTACGTTGTAACTGCAACTGTCGTGCAGCAAATTCGCTAATAAACGTAGCCTCGGCCCCGTTATCAATTATCGCTCGAAATATTAGTTTGTGACCATTCGGACCGCGTGTTTCCGCATACGCTGTGGCCAGCAAAACTATTGGCAAGGTAGATGACCGACTTAATGCGTTTCCAAAAATTGTATTGTGAGCTGTAACAGATGTTGATATATTTGTAGTGCTTGAGTCAGCAGTCCCACTTTGGGTCGTTTCCCTATTTGATACACCGTGTTCGGTTTTATTATACTGTGACGAATATTAGGAACACTAAGGGATACTCTAACGTATTGGACAGGAATATATTTAACATGAGTGTACACATAGGTATACCAGAAAACACATACAGTGTAACTATTAACTATGCTCTCTCTTATACTATATACTATATGCTCGTACTCACTGGAAAGATATACATAAAATCACATTTGGAGCACTGCTCAATTACTTGAAGTTTAGTCGTAAGTTTAGTCTGTAAGCAACGTGAAATTAATAAAGATCATTAGAGTGGCGACGAGGCAAAACAGAACTCACAAAATCAAATTATTGATAGTGTACCACATTATAGGCACGAAGATAATAATTGGAATGTATTCCGTCAACAACTAAACCAATTCTTTATCGAAAATGAAATTACGGACGACAAAAGAAAAAAAAAGCAATCTTTCTAACGTCAATCGGTGAGGGATCTTATATTCTCCTGCAAATTTTAATGTGCCCACAAAAGGTAGGCGATGCAGCGACGACGTTTAAAAGTTGCGTAGATGTTATGGATGCGCATTTTAAGCCACCGGCGTTAGCGTTTGCAGAGCCGCAGTCAGCGAACAAAAGCAGCAAAGAATAACGCGGACAGCAAAGGCAAGGGAAGCAGTGCACGGTATGTGGAAAATCGAGCGTTGTAAGCAGAGAATGCAGGTATAAAAACTTTAAGTCTCATAACTGTAAGCAAATAGGGCATTTAAAAAAAGTGTGTACGGTTAGCGAAACACAACTTAAATTTGCTGAAATGAATTTGTGAAATGAATTTGTTAGCACTGCAGTCTGTAAACGATGGTCCAATAAAATTAAATGTTCACCTGAACAAAATGCCTATTAGTATGGAGTTGGACACAGGTTCTGAATTCAGTATCCTCTCGGCAGCTCGGTTCACAAACTTAGTGAGCAGAAGTGAGCTTGTAAGTACAAACGTTATATTAAAAACCTATAAAGGCGTATACCCTGTTGGTAGTTATGACGGTCTGGTGGAGTTTAAAGGCAAATGCGAAGTGGTAAAATGCTTAGTAGTTGATAATGGGGGACCGCCATTGCTAGGCAGGAATTTCTTAAGAGCGTTTGGGTTAAGTATCGCTTATTTAAAATTCACACTGCCCAGCGAAAGTGTAGGAGTTCCTAGGGTGGTGGAAAAATTTCCGTTACTGTTCGCTGGGACTTAAGTTTGTTTCAAAAAGGGCCAAGCGAGCTTGCAGTTGATCGAAAAAGCGACACCAAAGTTTTTTAAGCCGAGGCCGGTACCGCGGGCTATCCAAGAAAAGGTGGAGAAAGAAATCAACAACCTAGTACAATTAAAAGTCCTTGAACCAGTGGTGTTCTCCGAGTGGGCTACACCGATAGTGCCTTTTCTCAAAAAAGATGGGGGTGGTAGAATGGAGATTTCAGGGTGTAAGTTAATCCGAATTTAGGGGTAGAACAGTACCCGTTACCGAGGATTGAAGATCTCTTTGCGAAACTTCATGGGGGCGAAGAGTTTACGAAACTCCACTTATCTACGGCTTATCAACAAATTGAACTTAACCCCGAATCACGCAAGTTGACAACAATCGCGACAACAAAAGTACTTTTTCAGTACACTAGGCTAGTGTATGGGCTGGAATCGGCTCCAGCAATTTTTCAAAGAATGATAGAAGATCTTTTGATGCATTTAGAAGGTGTAGTAATCTTCTTGGATGACATCTTAATCACGGCTCCGAATAGGGCAACACATATGAAAAGGCTTGAGGGAGTTTTGAAAATACTAGAAAATGACGGATTAAAATTAGCTAAGAATAAATGCCACTTTTGCTGCAAACGGTAGAGTACTTAGGGCACATCATAGACAAAGAAGGTTTACATTCAAATCCGGCAAAGACGCGTAAAATAGACGGCATGCCGTACCCAAAATCAGTTAAAGAACTTCAAGAATTTCTAGGCGTGGTTAATTTTTATCGTCGCTTCTTACCCGATGTAGCAAAGACATGTGCCCCGCTGTATGACTTGCTCAAGGCAAACACCAAATTCCTTTGGTCCAAGCAATGTGAGATTGCGATAGACACGTTAAAGGCAGGGCTAAAAAAGGAAACGTGCTTGGCACATTTTAACCCACAGCTTGAAACCAAGCTGACTGTTGATGCTAGCCCGGTAGGATTTCGGGCAGTATTGTCACAAATTACATCCAATGGCAATGAAAGACCTATAGAATTTGCACCGCGTAGGTTATCTGAAACAGAACAGAGATATTTGCAACTTGATCGGGAGGCTGTGGCAATTCTATACGGTGTAAAGAAATTTCACCATTTTCTCTACGGGGGCCATTTCACTTTGGTGACGGACAATAAACCGTTGCATCACATTTTCAATCTAAAAAAGGGAATCCCAATAATGGCGGCTAAAATTTTTGCTCGGTTTGGATTGCCGGAAACCTTTGTCTCGAATAATGGGACAGCTTTCGTATCACGGAATTTAAAGTTTTTTAGAAAGAAATGCAATTAAGCACATAACTTCGCCAGTCGGTCATCCTGCCAGCAACGGTCAAGCCGAAAATTGTGTAAAACTAATAAAAACGGCGTTAAGGAGAGGCTTGAATAAAATAACGGAAACCAATTTCCATGATGTTTTAAATAGATTTCTATTGGACTATCGTAATGCAGTGCACAGTACTACAGGCATATTTCCAGCCCAGCTTATGTTTGGTGGAAAACTGCGTACTCGCTTAGACGTACTGAACCCCAAACGAAAAACTGATAGCAATTCACATCAGTCGGTAAGAAATAAAGTAAAAGATCAGCAACATAAGCAGAGAAGATATTATTGTGGAAATAGGGAAAACCAATTTTGAAAAGGCGACAAAGTTATTGTTATAGATTACTCGATACCGGGAAAGGTTAGTAGGACCAAGGCTGAAATTTTAGAAAAACTAGGCAAACAGACCTTCAAGGTAAAAATCATAGCTTCGGAAAAAACTTGGAAGCGTCACGCAAATCAAATCATAGCATGTAACGCCTTAAACGAAGGCGATACATACAATTCTAATGATTCGAGTGATCTGCTACCGCATCAAAGCTTAGATTGAAATATAGGTATAACCGGTGGAAGCTATGGAAATTCAGTAGACACACATGAAGTCGAAAAAGAGCTAGAAAGGAAAAATTCTGAAAATGTACCAACCACGGTAGGCAATAATTTGTGCAAGTATCACTCACATATACACGCGCATATGAGAAGCTATAACGTGCATCTGTAGTTATAGCTGGTAAACAAATAGTAAATTCTAGAAACGCCTAGAAATATACAAACGAGGAAACCGAAGAGTATAAAAGCAACACCAACTGAGGCATGGAGTCATTTTGATTTAAGCACGCTATCTGTTGAGAAGTAGAAGTGTTGTTGTGAAAGTAGTCTAATAAAGACCATTTTGCATTACTGAATATTGGAGTTATTTATTCAACAGCTTAGTAATTTAACCGTTAGCAGAAGGTTGCAAAAAAGCGGAATTTCCCAAAATTCGTTACAATTGGTGTCAGAAGAGGAATTGTTGAATAAATTCCGAAGATTGCGAATACAACTTGGACATGGCAAAGTTGAGTGAACTAAGGATCCAGCAACTGAAGAAGGAGTTGGAGGGCCGTGGATTGAATACAACCGGCAATAAGATCTAACTTCAAGCAAGGCTACGCGACGCTATGGAGTTGGAAGGTATTAATGTGGACGATGATGTCTTTCATCCTGATGGGGACGAGACAACAACAAAAATTTAAGAGAAAAGCGAAACATCGCAGACAGTTACGAGCACAGACTTGAACATGATTTTGGCTGCAATATCTGCGCAAACATCGACAAAGGCATCTCGGCTGGAATCACAGGAGACACTTATAACAGCCAAGATGGAAACTCAACTGGAAGAACAGAAGACATATATAGCATCCCAACTGGAATCACAGCAGGCACATATTTCAGAAATGACGTGACAAGTGTCATCTCAACTGGAAGACCAAAAGACATATATGGTATCTCAATTGGAAGCGCAAGAGGCACGTATATCTGAAATGCCGGCAGAAATTTTGGAACAGGTAATATCAAAACTGGAAGCGCAGGATGCAAAAATGGCTCAATTTCAGGTAGAAGTAGATGATGTAAAAGGTCGAATGGAGCAGTTACAACTAAATCGCCCAGCTGTTTCAGCAAGCAATCCGAAGGTAAAAACTCCATCTTTTGACGGCTCTGTTCCTTCCCAGGCCTTTAAGCTTCAATTTGAGAAGACATCAGCAGTGAAGAACTGGAATACTGAAGATAAAGTTGCTGCACTGTTCGTGGCATTGAAAGGGCCTGCAGCTGAAATCTTACAGACTATTCCAGAGTACGAACGGAACAGTTATGAAGCATTGATGGCCGCTATCGAGAGACGTTACGGAAGCGAGCATAGGAAACAGATATACCAAATTGAGTTGCAAAACCGTTACCAAGAGGCGAATGAGACTTTGCAGGAATTTGCTCATCTCGCAAATGCAGACGCACCCGTGGAATACACGTTAAGGGTAAAATCTAGAGTTTTATAAATGGCATACGGGACATCGAATCGAAGCGAGCAACATCCGCAAACCCACAGCAAACATTTGCTGAAACAGTATCCCATGCACTGACTCAGGAAACTGCCTCACATTTGAGTAAACCAGCACACAAAGCCCATCGTGTGGAAAGACCAGAGTATGTGGACGCAATTTTGGAAGCATTGAAGGGAACGCAGCAGAATAATAATGATGCAGTCAAATGCTTTACCTAAGTGTGGAAAGCCAGGGCACATTGCACGTTATTGCAGCACCAACCCTAATAGTTCCAACAATGTGGCTAGTCGTAAACGCAGAGCTGAAGGAGATGATCAAATCTCCAAGTCCACTCAATCGTTAAACTAAATCGAGTCAGCCGCAAGGGGCGACAACTGGCTCCCGCAATTGAATGCCCCGTAATCTCTATATCGCAAATTGGAAGAAGGGCAAGCAATCTTACTGTCGGAGGACATATGGATGGAAAGGAACGTTTACTAACTGTAGATACGGGTGCATCTCATTCCAACATTCGAGCGGATTTAGTCAACAAGAAGATAAGACCATTGCATGGAGCAAGATTGCGTGCAGCCACTGGAGAAGATACCACGGTTCTAGGAGAAGCAGCATGTGAAGTCGCAATTGGGAATCACGGTAGTACACAATTTTATAGTGGCAGAGATTGTTGATGAAATCAAAATTGGAGTGGGCTTCTTAATCGACCAGGTCATCAAGATCGACATGCAAAGCAAGACGATGCGATATAAGAACATAGATGTACCACTAAATTTCGGCTACGCGACAGACTACAGCAGTAAATGAAAGCTGGTGCAAGAGAGTCAACAAATACCACCAAAATCAGAAGCAGTCATCTGGGCAAGGGTTGATGGATATTGCGGGACAAACTAATTGTAGGTTGTCGAAGCAGCAAACAAATCAGCACCGAACATACTTGTAGGAAAAACCCTGGCTATGACAAAACAAGATGGACGTATTCCAGTAAGAGTACTCAACGAGTTCAAGTTCAAGTCACCACTCAAACTGACCATAGGAGCTATTTTGGGAAGATGCCAAGAGGCTGAAATAGTTATTAACTGTGAACAGCTCCAGGAACACATTTCATCTAGTAATACTTATCTTGCAAATGACATCGCGGCGTGGACAGAGGGACTAGAGGAAGCCTATCAGAGTAAGGCCAAACAACTGCTAATAAAGTGCGCCAACATATTTGACCAAGATGGCTCCAAACCAGGCCGCACCAACATTGTGAAACATCAAATTGACACTGGAGATGGGAGGCCGATCCGTCAAGTTCCTCGTAGTGTTCAACTGGCGAAGCGGGAAGTTGTGAGTCAAATCGGACAAGAAATGAGCGACAGCGGCGTCATCGAACTATCAGCTAGTCCATGGAGCTCACCTGTGGTACTTGTGAAGAAGAGGGATGGAAAATGAGGTTTTACGTGGACTATCGAAAGTTGAACGACGTTACTAAAAAGGATAGCTACCCATTGCCAAGAATTGACGACACACTGGACTCGCTATCTTATACGAAATGGTTTTCCACACTGGACTTAAAAAGAAGGATGAAGACAAAGAGAAAACAGCCGTTAATGTCGGTGAAGGTATTTGTCAATTTATAGTAATGCCCTTTGGACTATGTAATGCCCCAGCTACTTTCGAGAGACTCATGGATCAGGTATTGAAAGGAAAACATGCTTGGCGTATCTGGACAACATCATCGTATTGGGCAAGAACTTTGATGAACCTCTTAAAAATTTAGAGGAGGTTTTCCAGAGAATAGCTGGTGCTGGTCTGAAACTTAGTCCCAAAAAGTGTTCTCTGTTCATGAAGCAAGTTAGTTACTTGGGTCATAAAGTAACGACGGAGGGCATCTGCACCGCGAATGAAAAGATAGAAGCAGTAGAGGATTGGCCAAGACCACAGAATCTGCATGAATTGAGAAGTTTCCTTGGGCTGTGCACATATTACCGGCGTTGTGTTCCAAATTTTGCCAGCGTAGCCCATAGCCTCCACGAGCTAACAAGAAAAAATAATGTTTTGAATGGAAGAAGGAGCAGGAAGTAGCTTTCCAAACATTAAAAGAGCGCTTGAGCACTGCCCCAATGTTGGCATATCCGATTCCAGGAGCAACGTTTTTTCTAGAGATATATGCGAGCGGATATGCTATAGGAGGCGTTTTTTCACAACTGGTTGATGGAGAGGAGAAGGTGGTTGCATATTACAGCCGTTCAATTGGAAAACCAGAGAGGAACTACTGCGTTACACGGAGAGAGCTATTGGCATTAGTAAACTGCATTAAACATTTTCACAAATACCTCTACGGCCAGCGATTCTGCGTCAGGACAGATCACGCAGCGTTGAAATGGCTCTTGTAGTTCCGCAATCCAGAAGGACAATTGAAACGGTGGATCGAGCGACTACAAAGCTATGACTTTTCCATTGAGCATCGAAAAGGTAGTACCCATGGGAATGCCGATGCAATGTCACGAAGAACATGCCCTTTGGAATGCAAGCACTGTTCAAGGGCCGAAGCTAAAGAACATTATAAAAGAACATTATAGATGTCCGGCTAATGACTATAACGTGTACGGATGACTGAGACAAGGAACAACTAAGGAAGTGTCAGCTGGAAGATACAGATCTGTCACATGTTATGAAAGGGCTCGAACGAAACCAAAGACCAAACAGAGAGGAGATGTCAGCAGAGAGTCCCATTGCGAAGTCATATTGGGCACAGTGGAATAGTTTAGAATTTATATCCGGTTGCTTGCATGGAGTATGGGAGAGTGAGGATATTCAATGCGAGAAGAAACTGATAGTTGTTCCCAGGAAGAGGATTCCTGACGTGCTCAGCGTGCTGCATAATGGTCCAAGCGGAGGTCATCTTGGAATCACGAAGGCGCTCGAGAAGATTAAACAGAGATTCTATTGGGTTGTTTGCTGTCAGTCGTTCACTGATTGGATTGCGAACTTCGAGGTTTGCAGCAGAGCGAAAGGGCTCAAAACCCGAAGTCATGGCCAGATGAAGCAATATAACTCAGGTGCGCCATTTGAAAGGATCGCTATGGATGTCGCAGGTCCATTTCCTACTAGCAACTGCGGAAACAAATATGTACTGGTGGTTATGGATTATTTCAGCAAATGGCCAGAGGTATACCCAATCCCAAATCAAGAAGCGGAAACAGTAGCAGAAGTGTTTATAAACAATTGGGTTGCAAGGTATGCTGTAATAATGGAGTTACATTCTGACCAAGGCAGGAATTTCGATTCAGGTGTGTTTCAGGAAATGTGTAAATCATTGGGCATTCGAAAACACGGACAACTGCATTGCATCCTCAGTCCGATGGTATGGAGGAACGATTCAATAGAACATTGGAGGAGCTTTTAAGGAAAGTAGTGGACAAGTTCCATAAAGAGTGGGATACCCGCATACCATTATTCTTGATGGCTTACCGATCAGAAGTGCATGAAACAACGGTTCAAACCCCCGCAAAAGTAATTTTTGGCAATGACCTTCGACTACAAGCTGATTTGAAGTTCGGGATAGATGCCGATGTGGAGAGAAATGTCAAGAAATCCACTGGTGTTTTGGAAGAAGAGCTGAGAGAAATCCACGATATGATAAAGCAACGAACAAAGGTTACAAAGCCAGATACGATAAAGCAATTAATTCGGAGGGTTTTCAGGAAGGAGATTTGGTGCTGTTATACAACCCACAACGGAAAAAAGGTTTGTCCCGGAGATTGCAGTGTAACTGGGAAGGCCCATACAAAGTTACAAAACGGACCAACGATGTAGCTTACCGCATACAAACCATTGTTGAACCACGAACCAAAATGAAATTGGTTCATCTGGAAAGGCTTGCGGCGTTTAGATCAGGAAATTTGTCAGATCGGTACGATCAGAATTAGATGGAGGGCAGTGTGACGAATATTAGCAACACTAAGATATACTATCATCTCTAAGCCGATACTAAGCAGTCACTTGTATCTACATAAACGAATTAATCAATATATCTACACATATGTACGTACACGCAATGGAGAGAAACGCACAAAGACATACATATATCTTATCTGAGATGCTCAAAAAAGTAGGCAATCATTTTTGCAAGTATCACTCACATATACACCCGCATATGAGAAGCTATAACGTGCATCTGTAGTTATAGTTGGTGAATTTATAGCTGGTACACAAATAGTAAATTATATAAACGCCTAGAAATATGCAAACGAGGAAACCGAAAAACATAAAAGCAACACCAGCTGAGGCATGGTGTCAGTTTGATTTAAGCACGCTATCTGTTGAGAAATAGAAGTGTTATTGTGAAAGTAGTCTAATAGAGACCATTTTGCATTATTGAATATTGGAGTTATTTATTCAACAGTTTAGTGACTCGAACGTTAGCAGAAGGTTGCAAATAAGCGGAATTTCCCAAAATTCGTTACAATATAATTCACCGTGCAATAGTGTGTTATGGTTCGCTTTGCAGATATTACAGCGTCTCTCAAACGGACACCCTCGTAACATATGCATCGACCGTAAGCAGTTGATACATAATTTATGTCTGACGGCCAAATCTTTCTTTGCACTGGAAGCTCTAAATTGTTTGCAATGTAGGACAATGTGCTTATCTGAACATATTGCACATGCTGCCATTGACGTGTGATAGCCTTTAACTGTTGCCTTCAATTTGTTTTGTTTCTGAGGTTCACCGCAAGCCAATTGTATAACCTCCAGGGACAGGATGCGATTTTCGAGAAACTCCCTTAAATTTCCATACATTGGCACCTCGTCATTTGAGCCAAGAAACACTTCCCATGCCTTATGTGTAACCACATCCAATTTGTTAACAACTATGAACACGAGCCAATCGTCCAACAGCGACACACAGCATCCAAGATGCTCCAGTGTACGCAATGCTGCGGTACAGTCATCACACAGCGTTCTCAATTGGCTTGCCGTTTCTGGCTCTATTTTGGGTAAACTCATAATTTGTTCCCATATTTCTTAACAAGAATATCCCATGCAATTTGAAAATTCGCATCTCTTGTTACAATATTATCAAGAACATATAGTGCCTCACCAGTCACTGCATCTTTGAGGTACTGGAGTCGCTGTATGTTACTCAAACTTGAGTGATTAGTGATAACCCGTATGAAAAAATGCTTGAATATGTAGCAGTGTATGAAGTTGCCATCGAACGTTGGCACTTTAATGCAAGTGTCGGCAAAAATGTTGTGTGGATGTATTAGTGAGAGCGCTTTGATCGCACGAACCAATTGATTCACTGATCATTCGCTTGTTATACTGCAACGGCTAAGCACGCAATAAATAATACATTATCGATGGGCACAATGGCAAGCGAATATTTTATGTTGAACAACGCCTTTGGGCAAATTCAATGCGTTTTATGCTACAAAACATTTTCAGCGACGTATGTACATAACATCAAACGACATTTTGAAAGTTCGCATAAAAACTTAAATAAGTTGAATACAACAAAAAAATTAAAACTTTTTGAGGAGAAAAAGCATTTATTTTTAGAAAAAATAAAAGGGTGGCTGCCCAATATGCAATTCTCTGGCAGGGAAAAAAGGCAAAACGAAATTAAAGACTGAATTATCTTCTTTAATAAGTTTTAAACTGGCGAAGAAGGGTAGACCGTTCACTGACGGTAAATTTATTAAAGACTTAATGATAAAAGTGTTTGATAAACTAAGTATAAACATAGAATTTTAGTATTAAAGCATCAGCCTTCCACTGCATTATACACCAGGCGGCACTTTTTTCGAAGTTTTTAACAGATCACCCAGTCATGAAAACAGCAGAGGAAATTATAAATAAAATACGTTATGGTCACCAACTTTCCCATAGAAAATTCGTAATCTTTTTGAAAAGCTAAGGAGCCGTCCACAATGGCCTAAAAATATTTACAGAGGTAAGATGGTTAAGCCGTGGCGATTGCCATAATAGGTTGTTTGGCCTAAGAGCAGAAGCTCTACAATTTCTGGAAATAGACAAAAAAGAAGTTCGTTTTATATCGTTGCTCAAGGATAAAAATTTTATTTTGAACTTGGCATTTTTGTCAGACACAACGAAGTTTTTGAACGAATTCCACCTACAACTTCAAGGAAAAGGGTTAAGTTTACCGGATGCTTACAAACTCTTAAATATATTTAGGACAAAGTTGTTTTTACTTCTAAGCGATTTGCGAAGCGGTGATTATTCCAGTTTTTCGAAAACTGCATTGATTCTTTCTGACTTTAGCACGAGTAATACAAATTTGGAGCATTCCTTTATTTTTCAAACGCTTTTGGAGAATTTTCAAGATAGGTTTAGGGATTTTGAAAATATGAGTCCACTAATAGAACTTTATGAAGATCCTTTTCGGTGCGATGTAACTAAATATCATTTCGAGCTTCAATGCGAACTTGTTTTTCTAAGAAGTGAAATGATTGTTCTGATGTCACAAATATAGTTGAATTCTGGAAGAATTTGGGTGGCAAAAACTATCCTGAGCGTAAAAAAAAATCGTTAATATGTTTGTCATTATTTCCTTCCACATATTTTTGTGAGCAAACATTTTCCGAGTTGAAATATCTTTGTTCAAAGCAGCGGAGTAAATTGACTTGAACAAATTTGAACAATTTACTTTTAATACGAAAGTGCCATCCAAATTTAATAAAAAAATTATTGAACAATATTACACTCTGACTTCCTAAAACTCTCTATGTAGAAAATATGCTCCAATTTAGGGGGTCAAGAAATACTCAAGAAAACGTTCCCGGATCAAATCTACAGATACAGGATGCTGCTTGATAGGAATTTCATAAAGAGCTGCTTTTTGATCAGTTTGTATAAAGGTAGTCCTTAAAATGTTTTTATTGAATTTTACTTACTACTTTAAATTCCACTTGCATACACAAATAGATCCCTATAATTTTCCTAATAAACACATACGTTTTTTACTATTACTATTAATATTTACGAATTTAAGATTGACACCTGATTGTTCTAGAAATAAATGGGCAACAAAACCGAATCGCCGAATTTTCAAGAATTTTTAGTATTATTTTCAAATAAAATTTACAGTTTCTCTATTAGATCCTGTTGCATATTTTTTATATTAAATTAGTTAAATTAATTCATATTAATAAAATGTATTTACGTAAATACGTGCATATATTTTTCGCTGCGCAACTAGCGATACGAACACCCGATGTTGACACACCAATTGCTCATTGCAGACTGAACCATTCACTAAACAAAGAGCGCAGGCTCTCTGTGTGAGTTGCTCACCATCTTAAGATGTATGAAACGCCGATGTCTGGTTCAGGAGCATGCGATATTACGCTTTCAACACTTTCAAGCCCTGCTTTCAGCTTTTGTACCTCACTATCAACTTGCTCTTGTTTGGCCTCTTAGGCCGATATACGCTCAGAAGCTTCTATTAACTTGGTGGTGAGCACAGAAACCTCCTTGTCGATTTTACTGCAAAGAGCACGCTCTGCTTTGACTAATTTTGATAAGAGACCTTCAAACGAAGACTTTTTTACATCAGATTGTAGCTGTATTTTCTGACCTACCTCTCCAAGTGCAGTTAATATTGAAGGTATAGCTGCACTCTCACCCAGTGTCGTTGCTTTAGAAATTGTAGAGCCTTTCCTCAGACGTCCCTCGCGCCAGCAGGTTGATTAGCAACAACAGATTGGTTAGCTGGCATACCTTGAATTTTAGCAGCAAGAAAAGTCCCAGGTTTGTATTATCCCTCAGATATATGAACAAGCCAAATGACAAGGCGCCAGATATCACACGTACGTATATTTAAGACAAGCTTTGCGAAAAGACTCAGCGTAGAAAATTATGAAATATAATATATAGAAATAAGCGATAAAATCACGAAACAACTCGGAGCGATACAAAACACGTCCAGACTTTTCTCTCAAAAAAAAGTTTGTTAACTCATTTCCAATTCAGGTATGGTCAGATTTCAAATCTTCCATTAAGAAGAAACTGTCCCACAACCGCACCCAAATGCTAGCAACAGATGGAGGACCAAACACTGCAATCAATTTGACTGCCTTGGAAGAGGAAGTTGCGCAGTTGGTATGTCTTCGTGATGCCATAGCAGGAGTTTCTGGCAGACACTTTGGCACACAACAGAACCTGTCCCGAAATTTAGAAAGCAGTGCTAGCGATACAACATTAAATTTCGTGGTGAATGAATTTAGACTATATTTATCTCGATTCCTTCATGCCATCACGTTACCGTTATACAACTTAAGTTATAAAATACTTGTGTAATAGTTGTAATAATTGGCGGCCACCGTGGTGTGATGGTAGCGTGCTCCGCCTACCACACCGTATGCCCTGGGTTCACACCCCGGGCAAAGCAACATCAAAATTTTAGACATACAATTTTTCTAAGCGTGGTCGCCCCACGGCAGTGTTTGGCAAGCGCTCCGAGTGTATTTTTGCCATGAAAAGCTCTCAGTGAAAACTCATCTGCCTTGCAGATGCCGTTCGGAGTCGGCATAAAACATGTAGGTCCCGTCCGGCCAATTTGTAGGGAAAATCAAGAGGAACACGACGCAAATTGGAAGAGAAGCTTGGCCTTAGATCTCTTCGGAGGTTATCGCGCCTTACATTTATTTTATTTAATAGTTGGCATAATAATCACGTGATATTTATTTTTTGTGACCTCAATAATATGGCCACAACCGCTTTTTCCCTAGCTCTGTCGCTGTTAAAAGCAAATTAAGTTATTATCTATAGCGAAAGGATATTTGCATACCATTAAATTAAGGAACTTTAAACTTTTTCAGGTTTGATATGTTATTCGGATACCTAGGCATCGAAAATCACTGGCAAGATTTTCAAACCAAATGTAAGTGTTATCAAACCGAACTTCCTAGGAAAAATATCTACAAACTCCACATACTTAGTTATATAAATTGCATAACTTACTTGTCAATATATTGTGTTAGACGCACGTAGGCAATACAGGCTGCATCTTCGCCCAGCAAGTGAACATGAGGATTGAGAATTGTGGTGTTTATGGCTTTACAATTTTTTCCTAATACTGAAGATAAAAAAGATACAAGGTTTACAAAAAATGTGTTAGTATGATTATTGTTATATTGTTGGTACATAATAATAATAAAAACAAGTAAGGAAATCTTAGTCGGGTGAAACCGTTAGGAAATCTATATTCATTTCGATTCCTTGTGCTATGGCGAACTACTGTTTATTTATTTATTTAATTTATCTACAAGACATAGATAGGAAACAATTTGATATAATAGTAAGAATTAAAAATAACAAAACAAATTATAATAAAATTATATAACTACAAAAACTATAACAACTGCAAGCGCATTATATACGCACATTCATTTACTTATTAACCGGTCTACGAATCAAACAGTTATACAGACCAAATAAACAAACTTAAAGATATAGGCGCATAGTCATAGTAAAAATAAAATAGTTTTTTAAATTTAGTTGCAGCTTTTTTATGTCAGGCAACAGTACTTAATTAAACGCTTGATAACCTCAAATTCATAAAGTATACAGAAGTTAAAACGATATTTATTACAGAGTTATAGGGGGCCGAAATCCATTCGATTTGGCCTACGTATTTAAGGTAGTAAACTGATATTTTTTAATTCCGAATATCGAGTCGCAGGAGTCTAAGTTTTTACAATGTTTATTGAAATCCTGTAATACGCTACGAAGCGGTTCATGCATTTCACAGTTTGATCTGCAATTAATTATGTGTAGTAGTTGAAAATGTCTAGACGGTCTGACTGGAACATTGAACTGAATTTTGCCGAGCAAGAATGGGCTGGAAATCGTCCCTCTTAAAAGTGTTACTATATATAAAACACCAAGCATCTCTCTACGGCTCTGTAACATAGGCCACTGTAAAAGTTTCAATCGGTTGCTGTAGGGCGGAAGATTCCGTGACGTATCCCAAGGTAAATGTTTCAAACCAAAAAGCAAAAATTGTTTTTGGACCGATCCCGCTTGTTCACAATGAACCTGATAACCCGAGTTCAGGATTATCGAAAAATACTTCAATATAGAACTCACCAATGATGTAAAGAGAGTTTTAGTAACATATGGACCGTTAAATTCATTTAGCTCTATTTACACAAGATTCAACATGTGATTTAAAATCAAGCATGGGGTTCATTAATACGCCAGGGTCAGAGAAGCTGGTGACTTGCTTAATAATGTAATCACCAAACACATACTCATGGGTTTGAAAGGGTTTAAGTGTAAAAGGCACGAAGTTGCACTTCGACTGGTATAAAGACATGATGTTCACATTACACCATTATACTATGCTATTACTATCTGACTGAAGAAGTGCTCTACTATCTGGTGAGCTGATAACCATAACAAGTTTGACGTCATCCGCGTACATCAACGTCTTGCAGTACTTCAAAACACTTGGTAGGTCGTTAGTGAAAAGTAGAAATAACACTGAACCTAGGTTGCTACCTCGCTAACATTAACCAGAAGTAACATTAACAAAATAAGACCAAATAATTTTTAATATAACGGTTTTCTTTCTTCCATTCAAATAATAAGAAATCCAAAAAATAAACAAAGGTGGAAAGCCTAGTCGATCAGTTTGTACAAGAGTAAGCAATGTGAGACTTTATCAAAAGCCTTGCTAAAATCAGTGTAAATAACGTCCGTTTCAGTTAAAGTTAAACTTAAAGCTGTGGGATACAAGGGTTGTGAACTCGAGCAAATTAGACACAGTTAATTTACCCTTATAAAAGCCGTGTTGTGATAAGTCAATCGCAGAAGATACTCTATGCGCTAATTGTTTATCGACTCGAGTAGCTTTGGGACAATACTACAATATTGAAATAAAAACGAAAAGAATTTATGAACTGCCGTTTATGCGGCACCAAGAGTAAGTCGCTTTATTCATAATATTTCGGCTTATTTGTACTAAAATATTCTAAACAAATTCTTATGTACTAAAGTTCCTATATACTAAACATACGTACATACATATTGCATGAGCGATCTAAACGTTTGTACATAGCAACCGGTCGCACGGTCGCTGGCACATAAGCGTGGCTCATATAAAACACGCGTTTTGCTTGCCTGCTTGCCTGTGGGAACGTAATTATGTTGGCATTGCCTACTATAAACACATTCACACTTACGACGCAAGAGTGTCGAATGCACTGCGGCGTGTGAAATTTTTAGAATGAATGCAAGAAGATATATGTTACACCACCAATTTTTAGAGAATGGCTTTACATTGAGTCTAGAGGCATTTTTTTCAGTTAAATTTATGACAGAGTCTCAAGTGGTTTTTGTTATTTTAAGTGGTTTGCTTATGGATAAGTGGTTTTGGTTTTGTAAATAAAAACTTTTTCATTTTAATTGTTTTACTTGTGCGGTATATTTGTGTCAATGTGATGTACTTGAGATTATGAATTTACATTTTCTTTTCTTTTTGTTCTTTGGTGTTAGGTAATTACTTATGTTACAAAATTTTCGTTTTGTTTACTTCAATTTTAAGTGGGCTATTAAATAATTTATTACATTCAGATTTTTTTTTTATTATTGTATTTTTCTTTTGCGTACAATAAAAATTGTCTTTTTGTTTACAAAATTTAAGTCCAAATTATCAAATAAATTATAAATAAAAAATTGCTTTAAATAAATGTTTTCATACATTTAAAGCAATAAGGGTAATCCCCGCTTAAAAGCTCATACAAATAGAAACATTGGTGTTAATTCGTTGTACTTCTATAAAAAGAACAAAACAACAACACCAAGTTTCTCTGAAGTTCGAATCCCACTTCCGGGAGAAAAGGCTTTGAAGAGATTTAAAAAGTATAATCGAAACAGCTGTCGCCTTGTCTGTCCTGTTGTCATGCTGTTTAAATTTTTCCCAAATTATTAAATAAATGTAAGTGTTTTTATTCTACGAGTTTAAGCCTATTTTTATGTACTATGATTTTCCTATTTTTGTTGCTTAGAGGATAATTACTATTCTGATTTATGTTTTCTGCGTTTCTATTTTCTACATTATAGGGAAGTTATTTTTCTTATCGATATTTTCTACCTTATAGGGCCCCTTATTCCTACTATCTAACTTATGACTTGCTTCATGTCTGACTAATACTAAATCTCCTAAATTTATTTCTTTATATAGTATTTTCCTATCATAACTAATTTTTTGTTTTTCCTTAGCATCTTTTACTAATTTATAAGCTCTATCTTGCGCTATTTGTAAACTATATTTAATTTCTTTTTCGCAAGCCTCATAATTGTATAATGGGCTTACCTATTTTCTTGTAAAAATTCGTAAATCTGGGTTTTTTTTACCAAAAACTAGTTCGAATGGACAATAACCAAAACTGTAGATGGCGTTGTATTATAACAACACGAAAATATTTAAGGTATTCATCCCAACGGTTTTTGTCAATGGATTTGTAGGAATTCACATATTCATTGATTGTTCGATGACTACGTTCAACTGTGCCTAAAGTTTGATGGTGGTAAGGTGTTGCAGTTTTATGGTGCATTTTTAGAAGCTTGCATAATTCCTCAAATAAGCTATTTTTATATTCGCTTCCCACATCTGTTATACTTGTTTTTATGCAACCATAAACTAGGATAAAATTTTCAAATATCGCTTTGGCTATCGTTTTTGCATGTTTGCTGGGTATTGGTATTGCAACCAAATACTTAGTCAAGTCACATACTATAGTAACTGCATATTCATTTCCATTTTCCGACCTGGGAAGAGGGCCAATCGTATCTATTTGTACTATGTCGAACGCTTTTGTGGGCATTTCGGTTATAATCATAGGCTCTTTCCAATGTTTATATATTTTATTTTTATTACAATGAACGCATTTTTTAATATATTTTCTGATATCGTGTTTCATTCCTTTCTACTAGTATTTTTGTCTTATTGATTTATTCCTGGGTGGCCACCAAAAACAGGTTCATGATATTTGCGAAGAATTTATTTAATTTTCTCGTTATTTGTCACATGCATAACCTCTGAATTTAATGCTATAATTAAATTTTTGAGAACTTTGGTACCAATTTCTTTAAATGTGTCTACCCGGGTATAATTATTTTTAAACAATTTTTCTCTTAAGGGCAACTGTATTTTTCCAATTCCTAAATTGCCGGCTTCTTCCATAAGCCTGGTAAGGAATTGCCCTAAGTCAGTCTTCGCCTCAACAATTAGTTTTTTTATATTAATTTCGCTACAAATTTTCTTTCCTTTTTTGAAATATAATTTGGGGGGATCGAAAACGACCTGGACTAGTCTTCCTGTCTCACATTTATTTAGCGCTTAAAATATTATTGGGTTCTCTTTTTGACTTGTATTATTTTCATTTTAACTACGGATATTACTGGAATTTTTATTAATATTCGATCTGGTTGTTACTTTTAAGATTTTACACGCTTCTACCGATATTTATTTTAGGTCTTTGATATCTATGCGTGATAATGCGTCTGCTACATAATTTTCTTTTCCTGCGATATACTCCACATCAAAATCATATTCTTCCAAATCTAATTTGATTCTAGTTAATTTTGATGAAGCTTTTTCATCGAATATAGGAACGTTAAGGGTCTGTGGTCTCTTTTGACCAAATTTTTTCTACCGTAAACGTATGGTCTAAAATATGTCACTGCCCGATGAATGGCCGCTAATTCTTTTTCAATTGTTGCTTTATTAATTTCTCCTTTTGTAAATGATCTTGATGCGTAGGCAGTTGGTAATTGCCTTCCTTCGTACTCTTGACTCAAAACTGCACCACAAGCTAGCATCTGTTGTTATACAAAATTGTTTACTGAAATCTGGATATTGTAGAATATTAGGGCTTATTATCGCAGCTTTCAAATAGTAAAAAGATTTTCTACAGTCTTCTCTCCATTAGAAAACTACATTTCTCTTGCAAAGTCTCGTTATTATTCTAGAGTATTCTGCAAAATTTAGAATAAATCTTCTGTAATAATTGCAAAATGCGACGAATCTTTTCGCTTCATCCACATTTTTAGGTGCCGGATAGTTTTAAACAGTTTCGAATTTACTGGGGTCCTGTAAATTTCCTTTGCTTATGCATTTATGACCAAGGTAAGTTATTTCTTGGTTAAAAAAAGACATTTACCCAGATGTAATTTTAAATTATATTTTCTACAAGTTGCGAAAACATCTCGTTAATTTTTAATCATATGTTTTTCGGAGCATCCTAATACGACTAAATCGGACATGTTTAAAAATGCTTGTGAAGGTTGTATGCCTGCAAATGCTAACGTCATTATTCTTTGGAATGGGCTCGGGGCTATTTTAAGCACATACGGTAATCTTTTAAACCGATAAGTACCGTTATCTGCTGTAAAGGATGTGTTGAGTACTGAAAACATATTTATATATATTAATTAGTATGAATTTATAGTTCTTTGAAAATAATAACATCCCTGCAAAAATCGTGGGACCATGTGGTCCACTGGAGTACTTACCATTATACTCCACTGTAATGCAGCAATGGACCAACTCATGTTTCTACACGAGCATATTGTAAGCCGATCATTGCTCGTTTTTAACGATTGTAATCACTACACGATGTTTATTGGACTGTGGGTACTCCATGGATTACTGTGATGTAATGCGGAGCTGGAGTATATGGTCCCGCCCTAGGACATCGCAATGTTAATTGGACCATATTTTTTGTATTGATTGTGGTTAATTTTGGAGCACTCGGTTGGTCCATGGCGAGTACTGCATACATGCATGCATGGAGTACTCGCGCTTTTTGCAGGGGTATAACCCACTGTAACATTTTGCCTTCCCTCTTTAAACATATTCGTTAGTAGTACATATGTACATTTGTCATATCATTAAAATTAATTGAACGAAAAGCTCTAACTGTTATGCTGAATTGAAGAAAAATTATTATATGAGACTGCAATTGAGTGCAGCGAGTGAGTTGTGACTAAGCCTTCAATTGAGATTAAACGCATTTGTATAAAGCAAAAATTGGTGTTTTTTTTTTTTAATTGCAAAACGAAGTGAGATTGTTTTATAATTTCTGGGTTGTGAAAACTATCACTGCTTGACATTTTGGAGCCGAAACCCGGGGCATTGGTCCTTGTTACAATCCTAAAATAAAATTTTGTGAAAAATTGATTTCATTGGAAGTTTACGGAAATGTAGAACAGGTAAATCGCTCGTAAAAGGAGGCTAAGATATCCGCGGTCGCGAAAATTAGAAATTTGAAATTTAAATTAATATCAAGAACAAATAATTGATGTTGTTTTTATTTTTATTTTCGGCCTTTCAAAAGTTATATCAAGAAGAATTTCCGAGCTCTAGGCCACACATATATATTAGTAATAAAGATTCAATTGATTATACCATATATGTTGTGTTTATTTATTTTGTCGATATTTCGATTTCAATTAGAAATCATCTTCAGGGCTGTAAAAAATATATTTTTCTATAAAAACCATAAATGCACAAACATAATCTGACACTTACACTTGTGAATGCACCTTGTCGACTAATATAAAATTTCAATGCAGAACACAGAATATCATAAACAGAAACAAAAATGTATACAAATAATAAACAGTAATAATAAACAAAATATCTGCTAACAACAACGTATATATTAACTTATTGGACACCCTCAGCATTATTGTTGCTAACTTCTCTTCATTACAAAATGTCTGTATGCGTGAGCGATGTTGTCGGTGTCGCTCTTAAAATTCATGCGTATGTCATTAGGTGTATTGGTAATATGTAGCATTTCGAGAGTGTACCGCTTGGAATATTGTTTTTCTTCTTGCAATATTGTAACATTCTCTAAATCCGGAAAGTGTCCCGTGGTCTTGCAATGTTGCGATAAAGCCGTTCTGTTGTCGTTAGAGTGGTCGCGATTTTTGATGTTCGATTTGTGAGCGGAAATCCTTGTCTTTAGTTTTGATTTAGTAGTACCGACATATACTTTGTTGCATGCGTGGGACCCGTCGCCATTACATTTAATTTTGTATATTACGTCCGATTTCTCGTATTTTTCGATTTTGCTTTTTGTATTGCTGTATATTTGTTGTAGGGTATTTTTATACTGGAACGCGATTTGGAATTTTTCTTTGTCATACATGTTTGAATGTTTTATTCGGTTAGACAAACCAGGTACAAATACGGCAGTCTTATATATTTTCTTTGTTTTGTTCTTTGTTTTTATTCGTAGCGTAAAATTGGTGGATATAACCATTGATAAGGTGGATCGGAAACTCGTTGTTTTGAAGTATTTTTTTGATGATGCTTATATTTTTCGGGTGATATATTCTATCGCTGATAGATAGAACTCGCCTGATAAAATTTTTGGCCGTGTTTATTATTACTCCTATCATGTTTCGAGTTAAAAGAACAAATGATTGATCGAAAGTATCGTTTATTGTGGTACCTAATTAAATATGGGGTCGGATACAGAAAAGGAGGAAGCTTGTGGTGCTAAAAAAGAAACTCCAAAACTAGCTGAGCTGAAATATTTACGGGCGTCAACGAAGGGCAACATAACCCGCATTAAAAATTTAATAGTGAAAAAAGGTTCTACATTACCTGTTGAAGAATTGGATTGTAGGCTTGGTATTTTGGAGGCTTATTTTAAGCAAATACTTAGCGTACAAGCGAGCATTGATAAAATTTGCCCAGAAGCGGAAAGAGCGTCAAATGCAGCCTTTTCTGGTGGTGTGGAAGAACTATATGTGAGCGCTAAATCCAGCATTATGTCCGAAATCGCGAAGAAACGTCCTAATCAACGGAGGTTAGCTTTTCACAGACTGCCTCGTTTATTGCACCTGCTTCAAAATTACGTCGCGAAATTAGAATTCCGAAGTTTGATGGAAAATATGCAGAATTTCCTAAATTTCTCGCGTTATTCACAAAAATGGTAGATCAAGACAACACTTTGGATGATTGTGAGAGGTTTTTGATCCTCAAGGACAGTTTGGGTCCACGGCCGTTATCGGAAATCGCCGAATTTGATGAAACAGAGGCAAATTATCCAAAGGCATTCGAACGCTTAAAGTTAATGTTTGATAAGAAGGCACTCATGTTTCAAGAACACATTGCTGCATTGTTCGATTTGCAAAAGGCTACGAAACCGTCAGCTGAGCATTTACGCAAAATAATTGACACCACTAATGCACGATTGAATGCAATGATGTCACTGGGGAGCTACCAAACCGTTGCTAACGCTCTCATTATATTTCTAGTGATGGACAAGCTAGATGGTGAATCACAAGCTAGGTGAGAAGAAGTGGTTGATTATACACAGTTTTTCTAATGGGAAAAGTATTCTGAATTATTATCAAGGCGGTGCCAAACTTTGGAAGCAAGGGAAGCGAATACTGTGTCTTCCGATTCGAAGCAGGCGCCTACCAAGGACGCAAATAGGGCGTTGAAGTCGAAGGCATTCTATGGCAAGCATAATACGTCAACGGCATTGGCCATTGAAAGGTCGTCGTGCAACATTTTTCACAAAGGCGATCATGACGTATCCCACTGCCCAAGATTTACTCGAATGAACTTTCAAGAGCGATACTCCGCTGTGCGGGCTGCCAAGCTATGTCTAGTGTGTCTGAAAAAGGGTCATTAGTCCAAATAATGTAATGTAGGGAAATGCACAAAATGCAATTTTTCTCACCACGTATTAATGCACAAGCCAGATGACACCAAGCCGGTATCCAATGAAAGCAGTGCAGTTGAAAATAATGAGGGCAGTTCAGTGAACAAAAAGGTAGCCTTTTGTACTAGTGGGAGTAGCAAAATCGTAAAAGAAGTCTTCTTGGAACCCGTCGTTATTTTAGTGAAAGATATTTGCGGGCGTTATCAACCAGTGCGAGCAATTTTAGATTCAGCATCGCAAATTAACCTTATGTGTGATTATTTGGCGCAAACTCTGATGCTGCCAAGGACCTCTTGCACGTTGGACCTTAATGGAGTTAACGGAGTAGCAACGAGTATCAACAAAAAAGCCCATGCTATGATAAAGTCACGTGTCAATAACTATGATGTGACATTACAATTTTATATCTGGCCAAAAATAACATCAAGAAAGCCTGATCAATATGTCGACGTCTCTGCCTGGAATATTCCAAAGAATCTTGGACTTGCAGACCCCCGTTTCATTATCCCAGGTCATGTAGATATGTTATTGGGTGCAGAAGTATTCCTAGATTTGCTCTGCGTAGGCCAAATTAAGATGTTAGATGGTGTACCTCGAATGCAAAAAACAGTATTTGGCTGGGTTGTATCCGGCAGTACTCAAATATGCGATGGGGTTCGTGAGAAGGCACAAAGTTTGGTCAGCGATGTAAAAGGAACACAGCAACAAGAGAAGAAGCTTATCAACTTAGTTGAAAGATTCTGGGAGATGGAGGAGATATCGGCGAAGTCGACGTTCCTAACTGACGAGGAAGAAGAGTGCGAGCGCATATTTCGCGAGAACATGCGAAGAGACGATAGCGGAAAATTTATTGAAATACCATTTAAAAACAACGTTGATCAGCTTGGAGACTCGTTCTATACAGCTGAACGGCGATTTCTGTCATTAGAAAAACGACTTAGTAAAGACGTAGAAACAAAAACCGCATACATTGCGTTTATGGAAGAGTACAACCAACTTGGACATATGGCTAAATTAGAGATAGCAGAGATGAACCAACTGAAATATTTTGCACCTCATCAACACGTACTACGCCCGGAGTCTACTACCACAAAACTTCGTGTAGTTTTTGACTGCAGTTGTAAAACTACTAGTGGGTTGTCTCTTAATGACGTAATGATGAAAGGGCCAGTTGTGCAAGACGATTTGCTATCTATTTTCTACGTTTCCGCTGCTTCAGATTTGCTCCCACAGCTGACGTGACGAAAATGTATAGGCAGGCTTGGGTCACCAAAGAAGACTGCAATTTACAAGCGATTTTATGGAGAAGCTCTAGAGATCAAAAATTGCAGCATACCGACTGCTGACCATAACGTACGGGACAACCGAAGCGCCTTTTCTAGCAGCACGGTGCTTAAAGCAGTTGGGTGAAGATGGTAAGCAACAATATCCAGTGGGGTGGCTGAAAATACTTTCCGATTTTTATATGGATGATTTCATCAGCGGGGCTGATTCCACGGCAGAGTTTAAAGCGAAGTTTCATCTTTAACAAGTTCGGCGTATTTCATACTACGAAAATGGCATTCGAACAACACTGATTTTCTGAATCAGCTCGAAGAAAATGAAAAAGAGAAACCGATGATGTTGAAATCATTTAAACGCTGGGCATTGTGTGGGAACCAGAAACATATTTTTTTCATTATATCTGGCAAGAGCTAAAGAATGTAACCAAAAGAGTAGTATTAGCAGAGTTGTCCACGTTGTTTGATCCGCTAGGTCTGGTGAATCTGATCATAGTCAAGGCGAAAATTTTGTATGCAGGACTTGTGGATAAAAAAAATTGGCATGGGATGAGTCTCTGCCAATGCATTTGCATAGCCAGTGGATTGAGTTTAGAGACAGACTGAAAGCGATACGAGATGTACAGATGAGGCGCAATATTTTTACTGTGAGAAAGCATATACGAATAGAGTTGCACGGTTTTATGGATGCATCCGAGCGAGCTTACGGTTGCTGTATATACCTGCGATCAATCGACGAAAACAAAGAGGTAAATGTTCAATTGTGGAGCGCCAAATCTAGAGTTGTACCCGTCAAAAAGAAATCGTTACCCGACTGGAGCTGATGGCAGCTCACTTGCTAGCTACATTTTTGGTGAAGTAGCAGCAGAATATTCAAATTACACAAGATGCTATATATTTATGGAGCGATTCTGAAATTGTACTTAATTGGTTGAGGGCACATCCATCTACATGCACCACTTTCGTTGCTAACAGGGTGGCCTTTATACAGGATGAGACTAAATCGGCGATCTGGAGGCATGTTCCTTCTCATCAAAAATCAAGCCGGCATTATATCCAGAGGTGCGTATGTTGATGAATTACTAAACTCTATTTGGTTTACAGGTCCATCGTTCCTCATGAAACCATGTGACCAATGGCCTGTTACCAAGTCGTACAGCGCACCAGGGAGGTACATTGTAGAGGTCCGTAAGAAGACGACGGCACTAACGGCTGAAGCAAAGACAAATGCATTTATTGAGTATCTTGAAAGTACAAGTGACTTTGTGCAAACCAAAAGACTAGTTACGCGTTTTCTTTGCATTTTGCGGCGAGTGAAAGACCGCTCTGGGCAACTGCCACATCTAACAACAAAAATGATGGACGAGTTTTTTTTTTCTCGGACGTTGTGGCAGCGCACTGTTTTTTTTAAATTTTTTTTTGAATTCATACTAATTTTTTTTTTTTTGTATTCTAATTCTTATTTATGTGTTATTTATAATTTTTTTGTTACCGAGTCTTTGAGAGGCAGCGGCTTCTTAAGCGGCGAGATCTAAAACCGCTCAGCTACAGAGAAACTCATCAGCTGAGAAATATAGATTTACAAAATACAATAGATTAAAAATATAAATATAATTTTTTAATTATTAAGAGAAGATAGAACCGTCTTTTTTATGGCAAAGAGCGAGTCCGAAACATCAATTATTCTCGAGTGAGAGTTATAATCTTCACACAAACATAGAAAAGGTTCGTGTAGTTGGAAATTACTTCTGCATTGTTTAAGAATTATAGGTATATAATGCCTTGAAACTCGGCATGGAAGATTCAAGTTTATATCGTTCAAAATAAGTGGGCTTGAAATCGATCCATTTAAAAGTATAGCCATAAATAGAACACCTAGCATTTCTCTACGTCTTGCAAGGGTAGGAAGATTTATTAGTATTAATCGATTAGTGTAAGGAGGAAGATTATACGGAAAGTCCCATTGAAGATTTCTCAAGGCGAAAAGTAAAAACTGTTTTTGAATTGATTCTAGTCTATCCACATAAACTTGATAACGCGGATTCCAAATTATTGATCCATATTCTGATATCGGCCTCACCAATGATGTAAAAAGGGTTTTTGTAACGTAAGGATCACTAAACTCTTTTGCCCATCTTTTCACAAATGCTAAAACTCCTCTCGTTTTATTGACTGTGACATTAATATGAGGGTTGAAACTAAGTTTGCAATTCATTGTAACTCCCAAGTCGACAAAAGCATCAACGCTTTCCAGAGTTTGGCCATTAATTGTGTAGGAAGCTGGCTGTATGTTCCCACGTAATTCGCATTGTATATTGTATACAACAACATTAATTCAAGAATGAGTATCATGCTTTAAAACGTGACATGCACCACGCCGCCACGTCTTCGAGAAAAGTGTATAACTTGAGCGTTTTCATCGATAGTTGCTATGGAGTTGATATTTTGCGTGTAGGCGGTCGCTTGGAGAACGCAAAGTTGCCGTACGATGAAAAGCACCCCATTTTACTCCCTGCCGAGAGTAGCTTTGTTCGAAATTATGTACGATTTGTGCACGAGGACCATATGCATGTAGGCCCGCAAGCTTTGATTGCGATGATGCGTCAGCGGTTTTGGATCGTTCATGGGCCTAAAGGGGTACGTTCTATGACAACTAGATGCTTACATTGCTTTTGTTGTCGACCAAGGTTTCACCAGCAGATTGTTGGCAATTTGCCAGCTGATAAAATAAATATGGCCAGGCCATTTACGACCGCAGGCGTCGACTTTTGCGGTCCATTTATGACGACTTATAAACAAAGAGGAGTACGCACTACTAAAAGTTATGTCGCCGTTTTTATATGTTTTGCAACTAAGGCCGTCCATATGGAAGTGGTATCAGACCTGTCGACAAAGGCATTTATTGCAGCACTCAAGGGATTTGGTGCACGGCGGGGTCTATGTGCAAAACTGTTTTGCAACAACGGCACAAATTTTGTTGGGCCAGACGTTAGCTTTACGACTTTAAGGAAACATTTTACGAACAACGACAACAAGGTATAATTTCTAAGTTCTGTGTTGAAAACAATATTGACTTTTGTCATATACCGCCTTGCTCCCCACACTTTGGTGACCTGTGGGAGGCAGCGGTTAAGTCCGCTAAATACCATATTGTCATAGTGCTTGGTGAAGAATATTTAACATTTGAGGAGCTCAGTACTGTGGTTGCAGAAGTCAAACCAACACTTAATTCGCGACCGTTGACCGCAATGTCTTCTGACGCCCGTGATGAAACTGCTATCACACCAGGCCATTTTTTAACAGGTGGTCCGCTTGTAGGTATTTCCGAACCAGTGATTGAAGATAAAAATATTTCTAATTTGAATCGCCGGATGCGTCTAACTGCAATACAGCAACACTTTTGGAGACGTTGGTCAACCGAGTACTTGCATGAATTACAGCGGAAAGCAAAATGGACGCAGAAGAAAGACAATGTAATTGAGGGCGACCTAGTTTTGGTATCTGAAGACAACGCCCCTCCTAAATCATGGCTACTTGGGCGAGTAATGAGAGGAATAAAAGGTTCTGATGGATGTGTGCGCGTGGTCGACATTAAAACTAAGAATGGGTGCATTCGCCGTGCAGTTCAAAAGGTAGCGCCAATTCCCAAACCAGAATGAAGTTGATCTGTCGGCAGACATATCAAGGGCGCCGGCATGTTGAGTACTGAAAACCTATTTACATTACATTTACATAATTAGTATTCATTTATAGTTCTTTGAAAATAATAATGTATAACCCACTGTAACATTTTGCCTTCCCTCTTTGAACATATTCGTTAGTAGTACATATGTACATTTGTCATATCATTAAAATGAATTGAACGAAAAGCTCTAACTGTTATGCTGAATTGAAGAAAAATGATTATATGAGACTGCAATTGAGTGCAGCGAGTGAGTTGTGACTTAGCCTTCAATTGAGATTAAACGCATTTGTATAAAGCAAAAATTGGTGTTTTTTTTAATTGCAAAACGAAGTGAGATTGTTTTATAATTTCTGGGTTGTGAAAACTATCACTGCCTGACATTTTGGAGCCGAAACCCGGGACATTGGTCCTTGTTACAATCCTAAAATAAAATTTTGTGAAAAATTGATTTCATTGGAAGTTTACGGAAATGTAGAACAGGTAAATCGCTCGTAAAAGGAGGCTAAGATATCCGCGGTCGCGAATAATAGAAATTTGAAATTTAAATTAATATCAAGAACAAATAATTGATGTTGTTTTTATTTTTATTTTCGGCCTTTCAAAAGTTATATCAAGAAGAATTTCGGAGCTCTAGGCCACACATATATATCAGTAATAAAAATGCAATTGATTATACCATATATGTTGTATTTATTTATTTTGTCGATATTTCGATTTCAATTAGAAATCATCTTCAGGCTGTAAAAAATATATTTCTCTATAAAAACCATAAATGCACAAACATAATCTGACACACTTGTGAATGCACCTTGTCGACTAATATAAAATTTCAATGCAGAACACAGAATATCATAAACAGAAACAAAAATGTATACAAATAATAAACAGTAATAATAAACAAAATATCTGCTAACAACAACGTTTATATTAACTTATTGGACACCCTCAGCATTATTGGTGCTAACTTCTCTTCATTACCAAATGTCTGTATGCGTGAGCGATGTTGTCGGTGTCGCTCTTAAAATTCATGCGTATGTCATTAGGTGTATTGGTAATATGTAGCATTTCGAGAGTGTACCGCTTGGAATATTGTTTTTCTTCTTGCAATATTGTAACATTCTCTAAGTCCGGAAAGTGTCCCGTGGTCTTGCAATGTTGCGATAAAGCCGTTCTGTTGTCGTTAGAGTGGTCGCGATTTTTGATGATCGATTTGTGAGCGGAAATCCTTGTCTTTAGTTTTGATTTAGTAGTACCGACATATACTTTGTTGCATGCGTGGGACCCGTCGCCATTACATTTAATTTTGTATATTACGTCCGATTTCTCGTATTTTTCGATTTTGCTTTTTGTATTACTGTATATTTGTTGTAGGGTATTTTTATACTGGAACGCGATTTGGAATTTTTCTTTGTCATACATGTTTGAATGTTTTATTCGGTTAGACAAACCAGGTACAAATACGGCAGTCTTATATATTTTCTTTATGTTTTGTTCTTTGTTTTTATTCGTAGCGTAAAATTGGTGGATATAACCATTGATAAGGTGGATCGGAAACTCGTTGTTTTGAAGTATTTTTTTGATGATGCTTATATTTTTCGGGTGAAATATTCTATCGCTGATAGAGAGAACGCGCCTGATAAAATTTTTGGCCGTGTTTATTATTATACTCCTATCATGTTTCGAGTTAAAAGAACAAATAATTGATCGAAAGTATCGTTTATTGTGGTACCTAATTAAATATGGGGTCGGATACAGAAAAGGAGGAAGCTTGTGGTGCTAAAAAAGAAACTCCAAAACTAGCTGAGCTGAAATATTTACGGGCGTCAACGAAGGGCAACATAACCCGCATTAAAAATTTAATAGTGAAAAAAGGTTCTACATTACCTGTTGAAGAATTGGATTGTAGGCTTGGTATTTTAGAGGCTTATTTTAAGCAAATACTTAGCGTACAAGCGAGCATTGATAAAATTTGCCCAGAAGCGGAAAGAGCGTCAAATGCAGCCTTTTCTGGTGGTGTGGAAGAACTATATGTGATCGCTAAATCCAGCATTATGTCCGAAATCGCGAAGAAACGTCCTAATCAACGGAGGTTAGCTTTTCACAGACTGCCTCGTTTATTGCACCTGCTTCAAAATTACGTCGCGAAATTAGAATTCCGAAGTTTGATGGAAAATATGCAGAATTTCCTAAATTTCTCGCGTTATTCACAAAAATGGTAGATCAAGACAACACTTTGGATGATTGTGAGAGGTTTTTGATCCTCAAGGACAGTTTGGGTCCACGGCCGTTATCGGAAATCGCCGAATTTGATGAAACAGAGGCAAATTATCCAAAGGCATTCGAACGCTTAAAGTTAATGTTTGAAAAGAAGGCACTCATGTTTCAAGAACACATTGCTGCATTGTTCGATTTGCAAAAGGCTACGAAACCGTCAGCTGAGCATTTACGCAAAATAATTGACACCACTAATGCACGATTGAATGCAATGCTGTCACTGGGGAGCTACCAAACCGTTGCTAACGCTCTCATTATATTTCTAGTGATGGACAAGCTAGATGGTGAATCACAAGCTAGGTGAGAAGAAGTGGTTGATCATACACAGTTTTCCTAATGGGAAAAGTATTCTGAATTATTATCAAGGCGGTGCCAAACTTTGGAAGCAAGGGAAGCGAATACTGTGTCTTCCGATTCGAAGCAGGCGCCTACCAAGGACGCAAATAGGGCGTTGAAGTCGAAGGCATTCTATGGTAAGCATAATACGTCAACGGCATTGGCCATTGAAAGGTCGTCGTGCAACATTTTTCACAAAGGCGATCATGACGTATCGGACTGCCCAAGATTTACTCGAATGAACTTTCAAGAGCGATACTCCGCTGTGCGGGCTGCCAAGCTATGTCTAGTGTGTCTGAAAAAGGGTCATTAGTCCAAACAATGTTATGTAGGGAAATGCGCAAAATGCAATTTTTCTCACCACGTATTAATGCACAAGCCAGATGACACCAAGCCGGTGTCCAATGAAAGCAGTGCTGTTGAAAATAATGAGGGCAGTTAAGTGAACAAAAAGGTAGCCTTTTGTACTAGTGGGAGTAGCAAAGTCGTAAAAGAAGTCTTCTTGGAACCCGTCGTTATTTTAGTGAAAGATATTTGCGGGCGTTATCAACCAGTGCGAGCAATTTTAGATTCAGCATCGCAAATTAACCTTATGTGTGATTATTTGGCGCAAACTCTGATGCTGCCAAGGACCTCTTGCACGTTGGACCTTAATGGAGTTAACGGAGTAGCAACGAGTATCAACAAAAAAGCCCATGCTATGATAAAGTCACGTGTCAATAACTATGATGTGACATTACAATTTTATATCTGGCCAAAAATAACATCAAGAAAGCCTGATTAATATGTCGACGTCTCTGCCTGGAATATTCCAAAGAATCTTGAACTTGCAGACCCCCGTTTCATTATCCCAGGTCGTGTGGATATGTTATTGGGTGCAGAAATATTCCTAGATTTGCTCTGCGTAGGCCAAATTAAGATGTTAGATGGTGTACCTCGAATGCAAAAAACAGTATTTGGCTGGGTTGTATCCGGCAGTACTCAAATATGCGATGGGGTTCGTGAGAAGGCACAAAGTTTGGTCAGCGATGTAAAAGGAACACAGCAACAAGAGAAGAAACTTATCAACTTAGTTGAAAGATTCTGGGAGATGGAGCAGATATCGGCGAAGTCGACGTTCCTAACTGACGAGGAAGAAGAGTGCGAGCGCATATTTCGCGAGAACATGCGAAGAGACGATAGCGGAAAATTTATTGAAATACCAATTTAAAACAACGTTGATCAGCTTGGAGACTCGTTATATACAGCTGAGCGGCGATTTCTGTCATTAGAAAAACGACTTTGTAAAGACGTAGAAACAAAAACCGCATACATTGCGTTTACAACCAACTTGGACATATGGCTAAATTAGAGATAGCAGAGATGAACCAACTGAAATATTTTGCACCTCATCAACACGTACTACGCCCGGAGTCTACTACCACAAAACTTTGTGTAGTTTTTGACTGCAGTTGTAAAGCTACTAGTGGGTTGTCTCTTAATGACATAATGATGAAAGGGCCAGTTGTGCAAGACGATTTGCTATCTATTTTCTACGTTTCCGCTGCTTCAGATTTGCTCCCACAGCTGACGTGACGAAAATGTATAGGCAGGCTTGGGTCACCAAAGAAGACTGCAATTTACAAGCAATTTTATGGAGAAGCTCTAGAGATCAAAAATTGCAGCATACCGACTGCTGACCATAACGTACGGGACAACCGAAGCGCCTTTTCTAGCAGCACGGTGCTTAAAGTAGTTGGGTGAAGATGGTAAGCAACAATATCCAGTGGGGTGGCTGAAAATACTTTCCGATTTTTATATGGATGATTTCATCAGCGGGGCTGATTCCACGGCAGAGTTTAAAGCGAAGTTTCATCTTTAACAAGTTCGGCGTATTTCATACTGCGAAAATGGCATTCGAACAACACTGATTTTCTGAATCAGCTCGAAGAAAATGAAAAAGAGAAACCGATGATGTTGAAATAATTTAAACGCTGGGCATTGTGTGGGAACCAGAAACAGATTTTTTTCATTATATCTGGCAAGAGCCAAAGAATGTAACCAAAAGAGTAGTATTAGCAGAGTTGTCCACGTTGTTTGATCCGCTAGGTCTGGTGAATCTGGTCATAGTCAAGGCGAAAATTTTGTATGCAGGACTTGTGGATAAAAAAAATTGGCATGGGATGAGTCTCTGCCAATGCATTTGCATAGCCAGCGGATTGAGTTTAGAGACAGACTGAAAGCGATACGAGATGTAAAGATGAGGCGCAATATTTTTACTGTGAGAAAGCATATACGAATAGAGTTGCACGGTTTTATGGATGCATCCGAGCGAGCTTACGGTTGCTGTATATACCTGCGATCAATCGACGAAAACAAAGAGGTAAATGTTCAATTGTGGAGCGCCAAATCTAGAGTTGTACCCGTCAAAAAGAAATCGTTACCCGACTGGAGCTGATGGCAGCTCACTTGCTAGCTACATTTTTGGTGAAGTAACAGCAGAATATTCAAATTACACAAAATGCTATATATTTATGGAGCGATTCTGAAATTGTACTTAATTGGTAGAGGGCACATCCATCTACATGAACCACTTTCGTTGCTAACAGGGTGGCCTTTATACAGGATGAGACTAAATCGGCGATCTGGAGGCATGTTCCTTCTCATCAAAAATCCAGCCGGCATTATATCCAGAGGTGCGTATGTTGATGAATTACTAAACTCTATTTGGTTTACAAGTCCATCGTTCCTCATGAAACCATGTGACCAATGGCCTGTTACCAAGTCGTACAGCGCACCAGGGAGAGACATTGTAGAGGTCCGTAAGAAGACGACGGCACTAACGGCTGAAGCAAAGACAAATGCATTTATTGAGTATCTTGAAAGTACAAGTGACTTTGTGCAAACCGAAAGACTAGTTGCGCGTTTTCTTTGCATTTTGCGGCGAGTGAAAGGCCGCTCTGGGCAACTGCCACATCTAACAACAAAAATGATGGACGAGTTTTTTTTCTCGGACGTTGTGGCAGCGCACTGTTTTTTTTTTAATTTTTTTTTTTAATTCATACTAATTTTTTTTTTTTTTGTATTCTAATTCTTATTTATGTGTTATTTATAATTTTTTTGTTACCGAGTCTTTGAGAGGCAGTGGCTTCTTAAGCGGCGAGATCTAAAACCGCTCAGTTACAGAGAAACTCATCAGCTGAGAAATATAGATTTACAAAATACAATAGATTAAAAGTATAAATATAATTTTTTAATTATTAAGAGAAGATAGAACCGTCTTTTTTATGGCAAAGAGCGAGTCCGAAACATCAATTATCTCGAGTGAGAGTTATAATCTTCACACAAACATTCTGCATTGTTTAAGAATTATAGGTTTATAATGCCTTGAAACTCGGCATGGAAGATTCAAGTTTATATCGTTCAAAATAAGTGGGCTTGAAATCGATCCATTTAAAAGTATAGCCATAAATAGAACACCTAGCATTTCTCTACGTCTTGCAAGGGTAGGAAGATTTATTAGTTTTAATCGATTAGTGTAAGGAGGAAGATTATACGGCGAGTCCCATTGAAGATTTCTCAAGGCGAAAAGTAAAAACTGTTTTTGAATTGATTCTAGTCTATCCACATAAACTTGATAACGCAGATTCCAAATTATTGATCCATATTCTGATATCGGCCTCACCAATGATGTAAAAAGGGTTTTTGTAACGTAAGGATCACTAAACTCTTTTGCCCATCTTTTCACAAATGCTAAAACTCCTCTCGTTTTATTGACTGTGACATTAATATGAGGGTTGAAACTAAGTTTGCAATTCATTGTAACTCCCAAGTCGACAAAAGCATCAACGCTTTCCAGAGTTTGGCCATTAATTGTGTAGGAAGCTGGCTGTATGTTCCCACGTAATTCGCATTGTATATTGTATACAACAACATTAATTCAAGAATGAGTATCATGCTTTAAAACGTGACGTGCACCACGCCGCCACGTCTTCGAGAAAAGTGTATAACTTGAGCGTTTTCATCGATAGTTGCTATGGAGTTGATATTTTGCGTGTAGGCGGTCGCTTGGAGAACGCAAAGTTGCCGTACGATGAAAAGCACCCCATTTTACTCCCTGCCGAGAGTAGTTTTGTTCGAAATTATGTACGATTTGTGCACGAGGACCATATGCATGTAGGCCCGCAAGCTTTGATTGCGATGATGCGTCAGCGGTTTTGGATCGTTCATGGGCCTAAAGAGGTACGTTCTATGACAACTAGATGCTTACATTGCTTTTGTTGTCGACCAAGGTTTCACCAGCAGATTGTTGGCAACTTGCCAGCTGATAAAGTAAATATGGCCAGGCCATTTACGACCGCAGGCGTCGACTTTTGCGGTCCATTTATGACGACTTATAAACAAAGAGGAGTACGCACTACTAAAAGTTATGTCGCCGTTTTTATATGTTTTGCAACTAAGGCCGTCCATATGGAAGTGGTATCAGACCTGTCGACAAAGGCATTTATTGCAGCACTCAAGAGATTTGTTGCACGGCGGGGTCTATGTGCAAAACTGTTTTGCAACAACGGCACAAATTTTGTTGGGCCAGACGTTAGCTTTACGACTTTAAGGAAACATTTTACGAACAACGACAACAGGGTATAATTTCTAAGTTCTGTGTTGAAAACAATATTGACTTTTGTCATATACCGCCTTGCTCCCCACACTTTGGTGACCTGTGGGAGGCAGCGGTTAAGTCCGCTAAATACCATATTGTCATAGTGCTTGGTGAAGAATATTTAACATTTGAGGAGCTCAGTACTGTGGTTGCAGAAGTCAAACCGACACTTAATTCGCGACCGTTGACGCAATGTCTTCTGACGCCCGTGATGAAACTGCTATCACACCAGGCCATTTTTTAACATGTGGTCCGCTTGTAGGTATTTCCGAACCAGTGATTGAAGATAAAAATATTTGTAATTTGAATCGCCGGATGCGTCTACCTGCAATACAGCAACACTTTTGGAGACGTTGGTCAACCGAGTACTTGCATGAATTACAGCGGAAAGCAAAATGGACGCAGAAGAAAGACAATGTAATTGAGGGCGACCTAGTTTTGGTATATGAAGACAACGCCCCTCCTAAATCATGGCTAATTGGGCGAGTAATGAGAGGAATAAAAGGTTCTGATGGATGTGTGCGCGTGGTCGACATTAAAACTAAGAATAGGTGCATTCGCCGTGCAGTTCAAAAGGTAGCGCCAATTCCCAAACCAGAATGAAGTTGATCTGTCGGCAGACATATCAAGGGCGCCGGCATGTTGAGTACTGAAAACCTATTTACATTACATTTACATAATTAGTATTCATTTATGGTTCTTTGAAAATAATAATGTATAACCCACTGTAACATTTTGCCTTCCCTCTTTTAACATATTCGTTAGTAGTACATATGTACATTTGTCATATCATTAAAATTAACTGAACTAAAAGCTCTAACTGTTATGCTGAATTGTAGAAAATAATTATATGAGACTGCAATTGAGTGCAGCGAGTGAGTTGTGACTTAGCTTTCAATTGGGATTAAACGCATTTGTATAAAGCAAAATTTTTGGGTTTTTTAATTGCAAAACGAAATGAGATTGTTTTATAATTTCTGGGTTGTGAAAACTATCACTGCCAGACAGGATGTGATATCCCTTGACTCTGGGCTGAATTCCATTTGGTGAAATCCAGACATTAAATCTAAGCATGAAAAATATTTAGCTCTTCCTAATTGATCTAGTATGTCATCAATTCTTGGCAACTGGAATTTATCTGCGGTTAGTTTTTTATTTACCTTTCCGTAATCTACAACCATTCTCCATCTTTTTTCTTGGTTATTTGGGAGTGTTTTTTTGGTACTAATAAAATTTACTAATAAATTCTGAAATTGAAGGTTTTATTATGTCATCTTTAATTAATTTATTTACTTGTTTATTAATTTCACTCTTATGAGCTTTTGGTATTCTATAGTTTTTTTTGTTTGTAAAAATTATTAGTGGTAATTGTTTCTGTTTCCAAAGAAAAAATGTCAATGAATTCTGCACATAATTAAGTGATTTATTTGCAAAGTGTGGACAATTTTTATTAAATCTTTCTAATTTTTCTTTACTGTTGGCCTCAATTTCGAGTTTATTATTTTTAACTATTGTATAATCATTCAAATTTTCTGTTTATATATTAAAGTCATGGAGTACTGCATTTTTATCTGTTGTATTTATAATTCTGACAAATGTTTGGTGTGAATCTGCTAAAGTGTTTGCAATAATAATGCTTTCAGGCAATTCTTGTTGTGGAATTAGTAAATCTGAATTGTTATTTTTAATGTGTATTTGTCGAACTACTTCTGATCTTGCGTGAATTGAAATACTATTGATTTTTGGTTTATTAGTCATCAGAATTATTATGTTTTCTGGGCAGTCATACGGTCTTAGTATTAGAGTGTCCCCTTTTTTTGATAGCCCAAAATGCAGTTATATTTTTAAATGAAATCTAATCCCAATATTCCATCGCACGGGATTGGGAAATTGTCTTCTGCTACGTGAAATTTGTGTCTCATTAATAGATAATCGTCTTTTAAGTCTGCTTTAACCGTGCCAATAGTGCTTGTTATACCCTGACCAATTCCTCTTACATCTGTTTTTTGAAACCTATTTATCGTGACATTACTGTCAATTTGACCCTTTTTCTACTCAGCGTGCTTTGCACACAGATTATGTGAGCTTTGATTGGATAACGGTTTGTTGTACAGGTATAAAGGACGGCTCAACGACTCTATGAGTGGTTCGGAAGAAAGATTTATGCAGCGGTTGAGTGAAATAGCTGGTGAGTTGTCTAGTACGAAGAAAAGAATAGACGTGGTTGAAAATAGAGTAACTGCTATTGAGAGCTTGAGATCAACAGCAGTCGATGGCTTGCAATATGAACTATTATCGCTCAAAGCGGAAGCAGAAAAGGCGCGAAAAACAATTGAGCAGTTTGAGAGTGCGGCGGTCTCAACAGATCACATTATAAATGGCATACCAAAATGTAATGAAGAAAACTTGAGTGAGATGTTTGGTGATGTATGCCAGGCAATTGGTTTTGCCATGCCTAGTGTACGTGAGTGTTTTCGTATGCGAAAAAACAAAAGCCAAGCGCGCTCAGCGCCAATACTGTTTAAACTCAATTGCCAATATGATAGGCGAGAGTTTCTTAAAGCAGTCGCTGCTTTTTGTAAACACAAAAAGAGATCAATGATGCTATCTGATATTGGTCAGGGCGGTGAGGGTAATTTCTACATACATGAAAGTTTGACAAAAGCAAATAGAGCTCTAATGCATTACGCAACTCAAATTAAACGTCAAAACCCCATTTCGTCGGCATTTAGCATTAGAGGGAGAGTCTATGTGAGAGTACATCACGGAAAAGAGGCAGTTTTTATGGACAGCAAAGATAGCGTTGATGCACTTGTCAGCCAGTCAAGTCTTATTATATAAAAATTAAGACACACAATGTTGACACATTTATTATACTATCTTAATTTTTCCCTGTTTTCACTATATATTTCTTCTTTTGTTATTATATTGTGTATTTTTCTCTATTACTCAATTAATGCCACTGTAAATTTCCAAATTATTTGCGCCGGTTTTGGATCTCAGCATGTTTAACGCTGATAAGAGTTTTACTGCTGACAAAAGATGTTTAAATTTAATGCTAGAAGCTTTAATAATCAAAATGTTGATTACATTAATTATGTTTTGCAGGGCCTTGATATTGATGTTGTATGCATAACCGAAACATGGTTTAGTGAGTCCTTATGTGATAATACTTGTGTACTGCGTGACTATAAACTATTAAGAAATGATAGGCAAACGGGGGCGAAAGGTGGTGGAATCGGCATCTACTGCAAATCCGGGATTAATCGAAAAATTATATTTAAATCAAGTTGTGATCATCCGGTTGAGTATTTGGTGGTTGAAATTGGAGATGTTTGCAGGAAGTGTTTGGTCGTATGTGTTTGTAATCCTAGTAGGAGATTTGATCTTAGTGGCCTTTTCATTGAAGTTGCTGAGTTAGCTCCCAAATATGAGCATGTCTTGTTATGTGGGGATTTCAATATTGATCTTCTCAATGGTGATAGCAGTTCCATTGATTTAACAGATAGGCAGATTTCTGCTGGTTTGGAAGTAATAAATAAATTTCCCATCCGCTTTGGTCATAATTGTAAATCAAGTCTGCTTGACATTATATGTGTGTCTGACAGTTCTAACGTACTTCATTGTGATCAGTTTTCCATTCCAGAAGTATCAGATCATGATATGATGTTTTTAGCGTATGATTTACAGTTTAATAATGATGTCGACAAACAATTTGTTTGCAGAGATTTTATATCTGTTGATATTGATGCATTAAGATATGAGGCTGGCACCCTTGATTGGAACACAGATTGGTTCTTTCCAGATATAAACCAAAAACTAGACTTTTTCACTTCAAGCTTAAATTATCTTTATGATAAATATATCCCTGTAAGAATGGCCCAAGTCTCCAATAAAAAACCTCCATGGTTTACAAGAGTGGTATTACAAAGTATAAACACGAGTAACAGGCTATACATACGTTGGAAACGAAAACCAACGCGCGAAAACTGGGAAGCATACCGCGTTGCCCGTAACAAAGCTAATCTGACCACGAAAAACTCTAAAAGCAGCTTTACCATACCAAGTTAGATGTAAACTTATCTGGCAAAATATTGTGGAACAATCTAAAGTCTGTTGGAATTGGGAGTAAAACTAGTACCTATAGAATGCAATTTAGACTCCAACTCTATGAATGATTACTTCTTAATATCTAACATTATCCATAGCAGCAGGGATTTTAAACTAAATGAAAGCTTACTACTTGCAACAGAAAAAACATATGACTTCTCAACCGTGACTGAGAATGATATTCTAAAAAGTATTTTTACAATTAAATCGAATGCCATTGGAGAGGATAACGTAAGCTTAAAATATATAAAGCTGATAGAATTGTGAGGAATTCCTTCCCCCAATAATTTTAGAGGACTCGTCTATAAATTTTGAATCAGTTGCAACTAGCCTTGGTTACAAAGTTAACTCAAACCTTGGGTGCTCCGATTATATAAACCAAACCATATCTAAAAGTTATTTCATTCTAAGAAAGCTATGGTACACAGCTAACTTCGTCCCGCAGGACACAAAATTACGTTTAGTGAAAACCTTTATAGTTCCACTCATTTCTTATGGCGAACTCACCTACGGGCTCCTAGATAGCGCATCTGAGCGAAAACTTGCAATGGCCTTAAACAGCTGTGCAAGGTATGTGTCTTGTAGGCGTAAGTATGACCACATCTCACAATTTAGTTACAAGATACTCGATTGCAATATGACTTGCTACTTGAAGTACCGTAATTTTATATATATGTATAAACTCATTAATACGAGAAATCCAAAGTACCTTTTCGAAAAGATGGCTTTTGCGCATTCGATTGGAACATGCAACCTCATCGTACCAAAACATCATTATAATACTTCATCACGAACGTTTTTTGTCAGTATTGTCAAACTCTGGAACTTTTTACCAAACCAAATTAAATCGACAACAAATCCCAGGCGCTTTAAATTGGAAGTGTTTAAGTTTTTAAATATCTAAATATATCTTCCTATTTTGTTTTACTTTTTCATCCTTATGATCTTTATTTCTGTTTTTCATATTTTTAAGAATAAATCTTTCTAAACCTAAAATATTTGTTATAAGTTGTTAATTATGATTTAAGTTAATGCAATTTTTTTTGATATGCATATACAGTAATTATTATTGTTATTAGATATTATTATTATTAATTATATATGAAAATATTGTGAATTGATTTAATGATGACGGGCTTGAAAGACATTAGTCTTACGCTCAACCAACCAGTCTTATAAATAAATAAATAAAGGAATCGAATTAGATATAGACTTCCATGTACCAAAATCATCAGTATCGAAAAAAAATTTGTTTGAGCCATGTCCCTCCGTCCGTCCGTTTACCGGCCTGTTTACACGATAACTTGAGTAAATATTGAGATATCTTCACCAAATTTGGTACAGGAGCTTATCTGGACCCAGAATAGATTGGTGTCGAAAACGAGCGAAATCGGATGATAATCACACCCACTTTTTATATATATAACATTTTGGAAAACACAAAAAACCTGATAATTTAGTAAATAATACACCTAGAATCTTGAAATTTGACGTGTGGACTGATATTGAGACTCTTGATAAAAATTAGGAAAAAATTTTTAAAATGGGCGTGGCTCCGCCCACTTGTGTTAAAAAAAATTTTACAAATATTATTAATCATAACTCAAAAATCGTTAAACCTATCGTAACAAAATTCAGCAGAGAGGTCACCTTTACTAAAAGGAATGCTTTGATGAAAAATTAACAAAATCGGTTAAGGACCACGCCCACTTTTATATAAAAGATTTTTAAAAGGGTCGTGGATGAATAAAATAAGCTATATCTTTGCAAAAAAAAGCTTTATATCAATGGTATTTTATTTCCCAAGTATATTTATAACAATAAATAGGAAAAAATTCAAAATTAAAAAATGAAAATGGCACCGCCCCTTTTATGACTAAGCAATTTTCTATGTTTCGGGAGCCATAACTCGAAGAAAAATTAACGGATCGTAATAAAATATGGTACACAAATTTTCCCTATAGCAGGAAATATTTCTAGAAAAAATGGACGAAAGCAGTTAAAGACCACGCCCACTTTCATATAAAAGATTTTTAAAAGGGTTGTGGACGAATAAAATAAGCTATATCTTAGCAAAAAAGAGCTTTATATCAATGGTATTTCATTTCCCAAGTGGATTTATAACAAAAAATAGGAAAAACTTCAAATTTTAAAAAATGGTCGTGGCACCGCCCCTCTTGTGACTAAGAAATTTTCTATGTTTCAGGAGCCATAACTCGAAGAAAAATTAACGGATCGTAAAAAAAATGGGTACGCAAATTTTCCCTATAGCAGGAAATATTACTAGAAAAAATGGAAGAGATCGGTTAAAGACCACACCCACTTTTATATTCAAAATTTTTGTAAGGGTCGTAGACGAAAATAATAAACTATATCTTAGCGAAAAAGACCTTTGTATCAATATAATTTTACTTTTTAAATTGAATTATATCATTAAATTGGAAAATACTAAAGTTTTTGAAAATGGGTGTGGCACCGCCCCTTTTATGACTAAGAAATTTTCTATGTTTCGGGAGTCATAACTCGAAGAAAAATTAACGGATCGTAATAAAATTTGGTACACACATTTTCCCTATAGCAGGAAATATTTCTAGAAAAAATGGACGAGAGCGGTTAAAGACCACGCCCACTTTTATATAAAAGATTTTTAAAAGGGTTGTGGACGAATAAAATAAGCTATATCTTTGCAAAAAAGATCTTTATATCAATGGTATTTCATTTCCCAAATGGATTTATAACAAAAAATAGGAAAAACTTCAAATTTTAAAAAATGGTCGTGGCACCGCCCCTCTTGTGACTAAGCAATTTTCTATGTTTCAGGAGCCATAACTCGAAGAAAAATTAACGGATCGTAATAAAATTGGGTACACAAATTTTCCCTATAGCAGGAAATATTTTTAGAAAAAATGGACGAGATCGGTTAAAGACCACGCCCACTTTTATATAAAAATTTTTTGAAAGGGTCGTAGACGAAAATAATAAGCTCCATCTTAGCGAAAAAGAGCTTTGTATCAATATAATTTTACTTTTTAAATTGAAATATATCATTAAATTGGAAAATACTAAAATGTTTGAAAATGGGTGTGGCACCGCCCCTTTTATGACTAAGCAATTTTCTATGTTTCGGGAGCCATAACTCGAAGAAAAATTAACGTATCGTAATAAAATTGGGTACACAAATTTTCCCTATAGCAGGAAATATTTCTAGAAAAATGGACGAGAGCGGTTAAAGACCACACCCACTTTTATATAAAAGAATTTTATAAGGGTCGAGGACGAATAGAGTAAGCTATATCTTTGCAAAAAAGAACTTTATATCAAAAAATAGGAAAAACTTCAAATTTTAAAAAATGGGCGTGGCACCGCCCTTTTTATGACTAAGTAATTTTCTATGTTTCGGGAGCCATAACTCGAAGAAAAATTAACGTATCGTAATAAAATTGGGTACACAAATTTTCCCTTTAGCAGGAAATATTTCTAGAAAAATGGACGAGAGCGGTTAAAGACCACACCCACTTTTATATAAAAGAATTTTAAAAGGGTCGTGGACGAATAAAGTAAGCTATATCTTTGCAAAAAAGAGCTTTATATCAATGATATTTCATTTCCAAAGTGGATTTATAACAAAAAATAGGAAAAATTTCAAATTTAAAAAAATGGGCGTGGCACCGCCCCTTTTATGACTAAGCAATTTTCTATGTTTCGGGAGCCATAATTCGAAGAAAAATTAACGTATCGTAATAAAATTGGGTACACAAATTTTCCCTATAGCAGGAAATATTTCTAGAAAAATGGACGAGAGCGGTTAAAGACCACACCCACTTTTATATAAAAGAATTTTAAAAGAGTCGTGGATGAATAAAGTAAGCTATATCTTTGCAAAAAAGAGCTTTATATCAATGGTATTTCATTTCCAAAGTGGATTTATAACAAAAAATAGGAAAAACTTCAAATTTTAAAAAATGGGCATGGCACCGCCCCTTTTATGAATAAGCAATTTTCTATGTTTCGGGAGCCATAACTCGAAGAAAAATTAACGTATCGTGATAAAATTGGGTACACAAATTTTCCCTATAGCAGGAAATATTTCTAGAAAAATGGACGAGAGCGGTTAAAGACCACACCCACTTTTATATAAAAGATTTTTAAAAGGGTCGTGGGCGAATAAAGTAAGCTATATCTTTGCAAAAAAGAGCTTTATATCAATGGTATTTCATTTCCCATGTGGATTTATAACAAAAAATAGGAAAAACTTCAAATTAAAAAAAAATGGGTGTGGCACCGCCCCTTTTAGGACTAAGCAATTTTCTATGTTTCGGAAGCCATAAATCGAAAAAAAATAACATATCGTAATGAAATTGTGTACACATATAAGGATAACAGAATATATTTCTAGTAAAAATGGACGGGGTCGGTTAAATACCACGGCAACTTAGATATAAAACAAATTTAAAAGAGTTGTAGACTAGAATAATAAGCTATAACTTAAAAAGAAATAGTTTTGAATCAATGATATTTCACTTATCAAGTTTTATTGTAAGAGAAAATGGGGAGAAATTTTTTTTTTTTAAATGGGCGGTGCCACGTGTTATGAAGAAAAGTAATTTATCTGAAATGAAATGTACAATTGAGGCTCACGCTGAATATATGATGTTCGGTTACACCCGGACTTAGACAACTTTACTTGTTTATTATTGTAATATCCGCTCCTGTATCGATTAGGAGGGTTGAAATGGAATCATTCAGAGTTGTTCTGGAAGATATGTAGCTATTAAGGTATAAATTGAAAATATATAATTTTTTATTTATTGAGGTGGAGTTTGTTGGTTTTCCTGTTGTATAACATTTCGGACATTTCTGGTATTATTGCGGTTAGATCCTCGCGATCCGAAATTTCGAGCAGATCTTTGGTTAGTTGGTCTATTATTATTATTGTTATTATTATTTTTAAAATTACACAAGTTTACAAATTCAGGTCAACTTTTGGATCCGTGCAGATAAGAAGGATTCTTAACTATATTTGATATGCTGAATTCGAATCTACATTCAGTTTTTTAAGATTGATTCAAGTTTCTGAGTTCTCACATGATAGCACCATTGTGCTTTTATAGCAGCTTTTAAATAGTGGCACTGCTTGATAAGTCATTTCAACTGTAACTGTAAAATAATATAAGTGATTAGAGCAAATAAAAATGCAGAGACAGTGTTGCAAAGTTGACTCAAAGTGTTTTTGTTACATTTGTGGTTGTTATATGATTAAAAAAAAGTGGCAAAATAATAACAAATGCGCTCAAAGATGCGTATCTGCACTATTTTGGTTTGAGAGTAGCAGACACTCATAAGTCATGGATACCGAAATTTATTTGTAACGCATGCAAAACAAAGCTGTATAAGTGGTCATTGGGAGAACGCTCTGGAGAGAACCTAAAAACCATGTAGATGACTGCTACTTTTGTTTGATGAAAGTTACGGGTATAAATGCAAAAAAATTAAAAAAATATAAATATTCTGATGTATCATCAGTATCCAAGCCAGCTTCACGTACTGCTAATGATTCATTGCCAGTTTGTCCAAGTATAAGTGGAAACGTCCTGGAAACTTTAACTCCATGACCGCCGAGCAGTGAAAGCGACTTGGTCATGGAAGCGACACATTTAAGTTCGCAAGATGAACTAAGCGATTTGATTCGTAATTTGAATTTGTCCAAACAAAAAGCAGAGTTGCTAGCATCACGGTTGCTGCAATGGAAATATCTAGACTCGAACACAAGCTACTGTATATAGAAACAGAAATCAGGCACTTCGACCGTGCTTCAAAAAAGAAGACAACATAAGTTTCTGTAACGATATTAGTGGTTTATTTAATGAAATGAATACACCGTACGATCGAAACGAATGGCGTTTATTCATTGATGGTCCCAAATACAGCCTAAAATCTGCTCTTCTCCACAATGGAAATAACAAACCATCTATTCCGATTCCTCATGCAGTACAAGCGAAGGAATGCTACGAAACAATGCGGAAATCCTGTGCTTCATCAAATACAATGATCATAAATGGAAAATATGTGGTGATCTAAAGGTTTAAATATTAAGTCCAATTAAATCGAAAACACTTATTTTTTATATTATTTCAACAGGTAATTGGTATCTTAACTGGGATGCAATCTGGATTCAACAAAATTTGTTGTTTTTTATGCTTGTGGGATAGCCGCGCAACTGAACATCATGTGAGAAAAGAATGGCAAAGTCGCAATCAATATGAGCCTGGACAGCAAAACGACTCCGCGGAACCACTTGTAAATCCACAAGACATTTTCCTGCCACCTCTTCACATTAAACTAGGACTTATAAAGAATTCGTCAAAGCATTAAACCGTGAAGGACCGGCTTTTCAGTACTTAGTTAAGTTGTTTCCTAAATTTTCGTATGCAAAAATCAAAGAAGAAATATTTGTCGGACCTGATATAAGAAAATTTACAAAATGTTTAACGCTCGATGAAGCAGCCGCATGGGCATCTTTTCAAAATATCGTTCGCCACTTTCTTGGTAATCACAAATCCCCTAATTTTAAGGAAATTATTGTAGATATGTTGGAAAATTGAGCTAGAATGACTCTAAAGATGCATTTTCTGCATTCCCATCTCGATTTTTTCCCCGAAAACTTGGGTGATACGAGCGACGAACAAGGAGAGCGGCTGCACCAAGATCTAGGCAACATTGAAACACGATACTAAGGATTTTGGGATGAAGGCATGTTGAGCGACTACTGTTGGACTCTAATACGTGAAACAGATACTAAACAATACCAAAAGGCAAAGTTCCACCAATCTTCATTTCTGGTTTGTTACTTTTAAGTTAACAATAATAAGGCCTATTTTTATAAATAAAACACTTGATTTTGTGTTTAATTATTTAATTTATTCGATATTTCGACCTTAGTCTAAGGTCATCATCAGGACTGCAAGAAATAATACGAAAACATTAATAAATATTAACATTTTTGACATAAGTCATTTTCATATTTAAACAGCATATAAACAACATATAAAAAATATAAATATACTAGCATACCCGGCAAACTTTGTTCTGCCCTAAATTTGGCCTATCTGCATACATTTTAATAAAATTTTTCCGTCTAAATCTGCCCTACCCCTCTACACTTTTTCCTTATCTTTTTATTGACTCCTCCCTCCGTCTTTTTCGCTTCATCTCCATCTTCGTCTCATTCTATCTCTTTCTCAGTCTCCTTCTCTCTTTTCTCTTCTCTCAAGTTTTTCTCCTTCTTCTTCATCTCTTATTGCCAGTCCCAGAGGGTGGTATGTATTTTGTTCCAGTCCCATTCCGAGTCTCAGCCTCAATCCCAGTCCTAGTCCTAATCCCAGTCCCAGTCCGTCTCTGGTATACTTCCCGGAAAAAAGCATCGTAAATAGTAACTTGGGCAAATTTATATACGAAATTTAAGGCAAATCGAATAGGACGTATGTGGGTATTATTAATTCTTGTCTTTATTTCGGCTTCGCATGCATATTTATCAGTTTTGCAAGGTTGATGAGACTAAATCGAATATCACAATGAACTTTAGTGCTCTCAGCAACAGTTTTCATTTGATATCCAGAATACACACACATTCTAGGGGTATCCGGGTCCATGTTTTGGCCTACATCTCGAGACCCTAGTCACTCAGAAGTGTAAAACTTACTCTGTATTATAGCACACACCAACAGCTTCAATTTGATACCCATAATATAAAAACACATTCTAGGTGTGTCCGGGTCCATGTTTTGGCCTATATCTCGAGACCGTAGTCACCCAGCGGTGTAAAACTTTCTCTGTACTAAAGCATACTTCAACAGCTTCAATTTGATGCCCATAATGTAAAAACACATTCTAGGGGTATCCGGGTCCACGTTTTGGCCTACATCTCGAGACCTTAATCACCCAGCGGCATACAACTTACTCTATACTTAAGCACACATCAACAGCTTCAATTTGATACCCATAATGTAAAAACACATCCTAGTGTTACCCTGATCCACGTTTTGGCCTATATCTCGAGACCCTAGTCACCAATAGGTATGAAAACTACCCTGTACTAAAGCACTCATCAACAGCTTCAATTTAATACCCACAATGTAAAAACATTGTCTAGGCGTTCAGGGGCCCACGTTTGGCTTATATCTCTAGACCCTAGTCACCCAGGGATATGAAAATTATCCTGTACTGTAGCACTCACCAACAGCTTTCATTTGATCTCCATATTGTATAAACACATTCTAGGGGTACCCGGGTCCACGTTTTAGGCTATATCTCGAGACCCTAGCCTCCCAGTTGTATGAAAATTATCCTGTACTATAGCACTCATCAACAGCTTTCATTTTTTTTGTTTTTTTTTTTTTTTTTTTTTTTTTTAATGGACGTTGTGGCAGCGCGCTGCCCTCAAGTGGCCCAATGAAACCAGGCTAATCCTGTTCACGCGATCGATTTATATATATATATAATAACTTTTTTTTTTTTTTTTTATTTTGCCGAGTCTTTGATGGGCAGCGGTTTGTCAAGCGTCACGATCTGAGACTGCTCAGCTACAGAAGAAATTTCATCAGCCAAGCGTAATACTTAAAGAGAACAGAAGCAAACGTATTATACATTAATTTAGAGAGGTGAGAACAATCTTTTTTATAGAAAAAAGGGAGTCCGAGCTATCAAATGTGTTTGAGTGAGAGTTATAATCTTGGCATAAACGCCGAAAAGGTTCATTTTGTTCGAAATTCGTTCTACATTGTTTCAGTAGAAGGTTTGAAGTGTCTCGATGTCCGAGAGGGAACGCAAAAGTTCACTTCATTCAGAAGGAATGGGCTCGAAATTGATCCATTTAAAAGTTTTGTCATAAATATCACACCAAGCATTTCCCTTCGACTAGCAAGAGTTGGAAGATTGATAAGCTTTAATCGATTAGTATAAGGTGGAAGATTAGTTAAAGAGTCCCATTGGAAATTTCTTAAGGCAAATAGTAAAAATTGTTTTTGTATTGATTCGAGACTGTCTGCATGGACTTGATAACGCGGATTCCAAATTATCGAGCCGTATTCTAATATTGGCCTAACTAATGTTGTAAAAAGTGCTTTAGTTATGTAAGGGTCGTTAAATTCTTTTGACCACCGTTTAACAAATGCAAAAACACCTTTGCCTTTATTCACTGTAGCATTAATATGAAGATTGAAACTAAGTTTGGAATCCATCATGACTCCCAAGTCAATAAAATTATTTACAGTTTCTAGACTATAGTTGTTAATTGTATATGAAGCTGGTGGCGAAACTCTCCGAGAAAAACACATGAATTTACATTTTTTGAGATTGAGCGGCATATAATTTACATTGCACCAGGTAACCAAGTGATTTAAATCCATTTGAAGCAAGGAATGTTCCTCAACCGAGGCACATGATTTGAAAAGTTTTACATCGTCTGCGTACATCAAGATTTTTGAGTATTTAATTGTACCAGATATATCGTTTATGAACAACAAGAACAGAATCGGACCAAGATGGCTGCCCTGAGGAACACCAGAAGAAACATTGATGACCCCAGAAAGTGTATTTTTAAAGATTACTTTTTGCGTACGATAACCAAGATACGAAGAAATCCAACATATAAGACGGGGTTGAAAACCGAGTTGACTGAGCTTATGAATAAGTAATGGGTGTGATACTTTGTCGAAAGCTTTACTGAAATCGGTGTAAATTACATCAGTGTGAAGGCCTTTTCTAAATCCATTAGAAACGTGGGTGGTAAATTCTAGTAAATTGGTGATAGGTGATTTGCCCTTACAGAACCCATGCTGCGAGCTTGCAATTATGGGGGAAATAGGGAATGTTAGGTGGTGGGTAACAATAGCCTCAAATAACTTTGGGATAGCGGATAACTTTGCTATGCCCCGGTAGTTTTCTATTGAAGACCTGCTTCCATTTTTATGAAGCGGAATAAGAAAAGATTCCTTCCATATTGTTGGGAAAACGCCATAAATTAAAGATAAATTAAATAAATCTGTTAGCGGCTGATAGATGTTTGCGGCACATTTTTTAAGAAAGTGTGTCGGGATCCTGTCGGGGCCGTATGAATATGATACTTTTAAAGTTTTTAAATAAGATAATACATCTTCTGAAGATATAAATGGAGCTCTGATTGAATAACATTAATCAATATGGTATGGGTATTCATTAGGTGGAACGTTGGTCTCAATAGAGTAATTTGATTTGAAAAATTCCGCAAAGAAGTCGGCGATCTCTTGATCATCGCTGGAAATATTATCTTGGAATTTCATGGATGATGGAAACCCTTTCACCCTGCGTTTAGAGTTTACGAATCCGTAAAATGCCTTCGGGTTGCAAGTTATATTTCTTTTCATTTTACAAAGATAAGCTTTGTAACACTTTTTGTTCAATTGAAAATACTTGCAGCGTAGAATCGAGTACTGTAAGTAATGGTTATGTAAACCCGTCTTTTTGAACAACTTGAAAGATCGAGACTTTTTATTCTTTAAAATTTTCAGCTCTTTAGTGAACCATACTTGGCTTGTATCGGAATGTACACAAATCCGCTTAGGTACGTATTTTCAAAAAGACAGTAAATGGTATTGTAAAAGTGAGAAACGCTTTGCTCCACATCAGCATTAAATGTTGGCCACACTATTCGAGATAGATCACGATTTAATTTTTTAAAATTGGCCTTCGCAAAGTCGAAGCGATAACTGGAGTCGTATCGTTTATTTCCGCTGTTACAAGCATAATTTACAACTTCGTAAACTATTTTGAGGGAAGGGTGGTAAGCATCTTCAGGTTCAATAATGGGTTCGCATCGACTAATGGAATATTTAGATTCATCATCCACAAAGGCTAAATCCAACACTCTTCCGAATTTATTCGATTGGATGTTGATTTGTTGAAGGCACAGCTCAGACATTCCGTCTAGAAATTCATTGTTGGAAGACTTTGACGAAACTGGTACGATATTAAAGTCAGAGATGCACCATGATATGTGTGGCATATTGAAGTCACCCAAGACAATAATGGAATCGGAAGGCTTTAGCATCGAATTAACAGTTCTTAGCAAGGAAATGTGATTCATATAAACGGATAGTTCAGAAGATGGCGGGATATAACAGATGGCCAAATAAATGTGGATATTTGCTAGTTGTGTGCGTATGCACAAGAACTCAGTTGTATCGGTGGCGGTTACGCAAATCTCTTCAGATGGTATTGAAGAGTGTACAGCAAGCAGAACCCCACCTCCAACCCTGTTCAGGCGGTCATTTCGATATATCTGGTAGTCATTACAGAGGATCTCTGAGTTAAAAACATGAGGTTTCAGCCAGGTTTCGGTTAAAGCAATTATATCGTAGCTTGAGTTAAATGATTTTAAAAACAGTTCTGTTAACTTGGTGTTTAAGCCTCTAACATTTTGGTAAAGTATATCTAAAGCAGATTTTTCGTTCAGTTTTTTGACTCAGTGTTATTAACAGGGATCTTTGCCAAGTTTGGAACACTCTTATTCCGCCTATATTCAAATTCCCGCACAAGTGCCCCAGAGGGCCAAAAATCGTTACTCAAGATAGTGTCAAAATGGTCAATAGGTACATCTAATCTAAAGGAAGATACGTTTCTTTCATAACTAAAATTAAATTTCCGAATTGTTACGTCATGGGTTTTCCTTTTTGAGAAGATATACGATTTCAGATCCTCCTCAGTAGTATCCCTGTCGAATCTTGACACGAATATAGATTTTTTAGGAGGGACTACAACCAACTTCCTAGTTCCAGGCTCAGTCGCCTGAGAACGGTTTGCAGGTTCAATATTTTTTCTAGCTGCTAGTTTTGTTGGAGGTGCCTTTGATGTTGAAGGCTCTACTGTAAGAGGACTTGGAGATGCTAAGTTTATTAATTCTATAGTGCTAGGTGTAGGAACGATTGGGTTCTGGATGTTTTGAACGGGGTCTAGGGTCAATACGCCAGCCGAGACATCAGTTCGTTTTCGTTTGCTGTCACGACTGTCGCTGTTAGCATTAGCAGCTGAATCGGTAATACATTTGAAAGTTTTAAACAAGTTTTCATAATACTTGAATTTATCCCCTAATGTAGAAAGTTCCTTACCGATTTCGGAGAATGCGTTTCGAGTATGTTTGAAAAGCTTAAAAAGATCCACTTCGGTGGATCTGCATTTCAAGCACGACCAACGCACACCCTTGTTATCGTTGATCGCATCACACACCCTTGCTGTCAAACTAGCGCACTTCATATGAGCAAGCTCATCACAAAGCCAGCACGACACGAAACGCTCGGTATCACCTTTCAATTGGCAGTTAACAAAATTGCAAGACATTATAAGTTAAAGTAAAATTGATTAAACAGACGGAGGCAGTGAAAATAGTTTGGAGATCACAGTAAGAAAATCACTGTTTGAGCAGTTTGAAGATCACTGTATGTGCAGTTTAAGATCGCTATTAACTGACGCTTAACAACACACAATGCAAACAGCTGTGGCAGTGAAAAGAAAATGAAGTAAATGTGCACGAGCAAATAACAATTGAAAACTGAAAATATGTAAATGCCAATCAAATGCAACAACAAATATGCAAAGTGACTCGGCAAATATGTATGTATGTATGGATATACACACTTTATCAATTATTTTTAAGATACAATTTATTTTAGTAAAGAAAAGCAGAACTTTAAATTGCGAATGCAGTACACAACGTGTTTACACTTATTTTTAGCACAATAATTATTTAAACAAACAAATTTATTTATTTAAGACAAAATAAGGCACAGTAGAAATCAAAACACAACTTCACAGCTTGACGTTCGCACATTAAACTTTGACATCCATATTGTATAAACACATTCTAGTGGTTTCCGGGTCCACGTTTTGGCCTATATCTCGAGACCCTAGTCACCCAGAGGTATGAAAATTATCCTGTACTAAAGCACTCATCAACAGATTTCATTTGATATCCATATTGTATAAACACATTCTAGGGGTACCCGGATCCACGTTTTGATCTAAAGACCCTAGACACGTAGCGAAAAAAAAGGTAGACGTTGGCCGATTCTCAGACCTACCCAATATGCTCACAAAATTTCATGAGAATCAGTTCAGCCGTTTCGGAGGAGTTCAGCCTCTAAAACCGTGACAGAAGAACTTTATACATTAGATTTAACATAAATCATTAGGACAACTTACGTTTTAAGCAATGCTTTAAAGACTAAAATGCGAAAACAAAATAAATTGAGGAATAGCGACGATTCAAACAAAGAGTGTGCATAAACAAATGAAGTCCCGTAATTGTAAACAAAAATTTTATAAAAACAATAATACATTAAGTGGCGAAAAAACAGCATGCAGAAAAATTGTTCACAGCAGTGTAGTGTTGTTGTTGGGAGAGCTCGAGAATGGCTTTTGTGCTTTATTATTAGGTTGCGGTAGGCGTAGGCACAGTGTTCAGTGTCTGCCTTAAAATTCATACGTTTATTATTACGGGTGTCAACTATTTGTAGCATTTCTAACGTGAAGCGTTTATTATAATTTTCCTTCTCTTCTAAAATGGCGACGTTCTCAAAATCCGGGTAGTGGCCTTTGTCTTTACAATGTGCTGTTAATGCCGTTTTATTATCAGAAAAATTATTCCTTAATTTTATGTTTGATTTGTGAGTTTGTCTTGTGTTTAGATTTTGTAGTACCCACATATACTTTCTCGCATATGTGGGACCCGTCGCCAATACAAGGAATCCGATACACTACGTCAGATTTTTCCTCTTTAGCTATGGGATCTTTCAGTTTGCTGAATACTTTTTTTAATGGGTTGCTGTAGGTAAAGGCTAGCTGCACCGTTTCCTTGTCATACATTTTGGAATTTGTGATCCTCTCCGAGAGCCCAGGGACATAAGGAACCGATTTATAAATTTTTGCAGTTTGATTTCCCTATTATTATCTTTATCACGCATAGAGTAAAATTCGTATATAAGTTTATAGATTAATTTCGTGGGGAAGTCATTATTTTCCAGGGTATCCTTAATGATATTGATGTTTTTGTTGTGGTACAATGTGTCGTTGATGGAGAGAACACGCCTCACAAAATTTTTGGCAGTGTTAATTTTTATATTTCTAGCATGCTGCGAGTAGAAGTTAATCAATCTTCCAGATGTTGTGGGTTTTTTGTACCAGTCTATTGTTAATCGGCTATCTTTCTTAATTATTAGGGTAACCAAAAAAGGTATTTTTCCGTCCTTTCCTATTTCGATCGTAAACTTAATGGATTTATGATACCCGTTGAGTAGATTTAACATTTTGTCTGTGTCCTCTGTTTTTACTATGGCTCGTCCACATATTTAGTTAACAATCTAGGTTTGTTGGGCGATTCCATTTCAAAACGTGTTAAAAGATCCTCCATCACAATATCGGCTATGACTGGTGATGCTGGAGAACCCATGGGGATTCCTGATCGTTGCTCATATATTTTATCTCGGTATTTAAAGTAACGATTCGCTTTAATACAAAACTTTAATACAGTTAAGAACAATTCCTTTGTCATGGACGTGTTCTCCTTTATCTTGTCCCATTTTGATCCTACGATTTCAAGCGCCAAATCTACTGGTATACTAGGGAATAAAGACACAACGTCGAACGAAACTAAACTCTCGTCATCATACGCATACGTATTGTGTATTTTATTTTTAAATTCAATTGCGTCTTTTATGTTATATTTAGATGATAGGGTTAGTTTGTTAAGAATTTGTACAACATATTTACATAAATTGTAGGACGGGGAATTAACGGACGAACAGATAGCCCGGAGTGGAGTTCCTGTTTTGGGAATCTTCCGCAGACCATAAATACGGGGTGAATTAGACGTTTTACAATTGAGACGATACTTTTCTTTCAAGTCAATGACCTTGTTATTATATAATTTATCCACTATTTCGTAGTCACCCAGCGGTGTAAAACTTTCTCTGTACTAAAGCATACTTCAACAGCTTCAATTTGATGCCCATAATGTAAAAACACATTCTAGGGGTATCCGGGTCCACGTTTTGGCCTACATCTCGAGACCTTAATCACCCAGCGGCATACAACTTACTCTATACTTAAGCACACATCAACAGCTTCAATTTGATACCCATAATGTAAAAACACATCCTAGTGTTACCCTGATCCACGTTTTGGCCTATATCTCGAGACCCTAGTCACCAATAGGTATGAAAACTACCCTGTACTAAAGCACTCATCAACAGCTTCAATTTAATACCCACAATGTAAAAACATTGTCTAGGCGTTCAGGGGCCCACGTTTGGCTTATATCTCTAGACCCTAGTCACCCAGGGATATGAAAATTATCCTGTACTGTAGCACTCACCAACAGTTTTCATTTGATATCCATATTGTATAAACACATTCTAGGGGTACCCGGGTCCACGTTTTAGGCTATATCTCGAGACCCTAGTCACCCAGAGGTATGAAAATTATCCTGTACTAAAGCACTCATCAACAGATTTCATTTGATATCCATATTGTATAAACACATTCTAGGGGTACCCGGATCCACGTTTTGATCTAAAGACCCTAGACACGTAGCGAAAAAAAAGGTAGACGTTGGCCGATTCTCAGACCTACCCAATATGCTCACAAAATTTCATGAGAATCAGTTCAGCCGTTTCGGAGGAGTTCAGCCTCTAAAACCGTGACAGAAGAATTTTATACATTAGATTTAACATAAATCATTAGGACAACTTACGTTTTAAGCAATGCTTTAAAGACTAAAATGCGAAAACAAAATAAATTGAGGAATAGCGACGATTCAAACAAAGAGTGTGCATAAACAAATGAAGTCCCGTAATTGTAAACAAAAATTTTATAAAAACAATAATACATTAAGTGGCGAAAAAACAGCATGCAGAAAAATTGATCACAGCAGTGTAGTGTTGTTGTTGGGAGAGCTCGAGAGTGGCTTTTGTGCTTTATTATTAGGTTGCGGTAGGCGTAGGCACAGTGTTCAGAGTCTGCCTTAAAATTCATACGTTTATTATTACGGGTGTCAACTATTTGTAGCATTTCTAACGTGAAGCGTTTATTATAATTTTTCTTCTCTTCTAAAATGGCGACGTTCTCAAAATCCGGGTAGTGGCCTTTGTCTTTACAATGTGCTGTTAATGCCGTTTTATTATCAGAAAAATTATTCCTTAATTTTATGTTTGATTTGTGAGTTTGTCTTGAGTTTAGATTTTGTAGTACCCACATATACTTTCTCGCATATGTGGGACCCGTCGCCAATACAAAGAATCCGATACACTACGTCAGATTTTTCCTCTTTAGCTATGGGATTTTTCAGTTTGCTGAATACTTTTTTTAATGGGTTGCTGTAGGTAAAGGCTAGCTGCACCGTTTCCTTGTCATACATTTTGGAATTTTTGATCCTCTCCGAGAGCCCAGGGACATAAGTAACCGATTTATAAATTTTTGCAGTTTGATTTTCCCTATTATTATCTTTATCACGCATAGAGTAAAATTCGTATAAAGGTTTATAGATTAATTTCGTGGGGAAGTCATTATTTTCCAGGGTATCCTTAATGATATTGATGTTTTTGTTGTGGTACAATGTGTCGCTGTTGGAGAGAACACGCCTCACAAAATTTTTGGCAGTGTTAATTTTTATATTTCTAGCATGCTGCGAGTAGAAGTTAATCAATCTTCCAGATGTTGTGGGTTTTTTGTACCAGTCTATTGTTAATCGGTTATCTTTCTTAATTATTAGGGTATCCAAAAAAGGTATTTTTCCGTCCTTTTCTATTTCGATCGTAAACTTAATGGATTTATGATACCCGTTGAGTAGATTTAACAATTTGTCTGTGTCCTCTGTTTTTACTATGGCTCGTCCACATATTTAGATAACAATCTAGGTTTGTTGGCCGATTCCATTTCAAAACGTGTTAAAAGATCCTCCATCACAATTTCGGCTATGACTGGTGAGGCTGGAGAACCCATGGGCATTCCTGATCGTTGCTCATATATTTTATCTCTGTATTTAAAGTAACGATTCTCTTTAATACAAAACTTAAATACAGTTAAGAACAATTCCTTTGTTATGGACGTGTTCTCCTTTATCTTGTCCCATTTTGATCCTACGATTTCAAGCGCCAAATCTACTGGTATACTAGGGAATAAAGACACAACGTCGAACGAAACTAAACTCTCGTCATCATACGCATACGTATTGTGTATTTTATTTTTAAATTCAATTGCGTCTTTGATGTTATATTTAGATGATAGGGTTAGTTTGTTAAGAATTTGTACAACATATTTACATAAATTGTAGGACGGGGAATTAACGGACGAACAGATAGGCCGGAGTGGAGTTCCTGTTTTGGGAATCTTCGGCAGACCATAAATACGGGGTGAATTAGACGTTTTACAATTGAGACGATACTTTTCTTTCAAGTCAATGACCTTGTTATTATATAATTTATCCACTATTTCGTTGTTTTTTGCTTGAAGTTGATTTGTAGGGTCTCGTTTTAGCACTTTGTACGTGGAAATGTCGTTTAATATTGTTTGCATCTTTTTGTTATATTCCGTTTTGTCCATTAATACAGTGACGTTTCCCTTGTCTGCATTGAGAACCAAAAGTTCTTCGTGGTTTTTTTAAGAATTGTTTTGTGGAGCGCAATGTTTCTAGCGTAAATCTATCCCTTACAGAAATTGTTATCTTGTTAATGTGGTTCTGCAAGAGTGTTGTCAAATTATTCCTTTCAATCTCTTGTTTTTCTTTTACTTTAATTGTTTGTATATGGTTCTCGCCATCTGCTATCAACTTAAATAAAGGAAATTCTTTAACCTCGGTGGGCATCGCGTATTTTGGACCATGGGATAGAAGCCACATAATATTTGTTGGTATTTGTGGGTCTGTCGTGTTACAAATGTAACCTGGCACCACCCTAATGTCCAAACTTTGTTGTTGTTTCTGCTTTAACAGTTCGTACTTGTTAACTTGTGAATTTTTCACGCCGGCCTTTAGCTTATCTATCAACAGCTCTTCACTTTCAAAGAATGTGGTGGCATCATGTGTTGTTAGGGAATTTGTTATTTTTGTTTTTAACATATTTACCTCTTTTCCATTTCGCCGTAGAATCTCGTGTTTTATTGTGATGAGAAGATTTAGAAATTTGAACCTGATTCTCTCTATGTACTTAGTCACGGTATTAGCTAGTTTTGTTGGTAGTTTGTGACTGTTGATGTTGTTGTTTATAATGTAATTTATGGTTTTGGTTGCATTTGTTATGAAGCTGGGAGTAACGCCGTTTCTTCTGCATCTCTCTAGGAATTTTGTTGACTCCGAGAGTCTCGCTAGTTGATGTGTAGTGCGTTAGTATTGTTTGATGCTACGTTTGGTTTGGATGTTGTAAACATTGTTGATGTTTTTGTAAACGTTTGTGGTGTCGTTTACTTCTCGGTGTGCTCGCCGTTTAATCATAATTGAGTTACTTATTGGCCGGTAAAAATATATATCCACGAGATTCTACGGCAAAATGGAAAAGAGGTAAATATGTTAAAAACAAAAATAACAAGTTCCCTAACAACACATGATGCCACCACATTCTTTGAAAGTGAAGAGCTCTTGATAAATAAGCTAAAGGCCGACGTGAAAAATACACAAGTTAACAAGTACGAACAGTTAAATCAGAAACAACAACAAAGTTTGAACATTAGGGTGGTGCCAGGTTACATTTGTAACACGACAGACACACAAATACCAACAAATATTATGTGGCTTCTATCCCATGGTCCAAAATACGCGACGCCCACCAAGGTTAAAGAATTTCCTTTATTTATGTTGACAGCAGATGGCGAGAACCATATACAAACAATTAAAGAAAAAGAAAAACAAGAGATTGAAAGGAATAATTTGACAACACCCTTGCAGAACCACATTAACAAGATAACAATTTCTGTAAGGGATAGATTTACGCTAGAAACATTGCGTTCCACAAAACAATTCTTAAAAAAACCACGAACAACTTTTGGTTCTCAATGCAGACAAGGGAAACGTCACTGTATTGATGGCCAAAACGGAATATAACAAAAAGATGCAAACAATATTAAACGACATTTCCACGTACAAGGTGCTAAAACGAGACCCTACAAATCAACTTCAAGCAAAAAACAACGAAATAGTGGATAAATTATATAATAACAAGGTCATTGACTTGAAAGAAAAGTATCGTCTCAATTGTAAAACGTCTAATCCACCCCGTATTTATGGTCTGCCGAAGATTCACAAAACAGGAACTCCACTCCGGCCTATCTGTTCGTCCGTTAATTCCCCGTCCTACAATTTATGTAAATATGTTGTACGAATTCTTAACAAACTAACCCTATCATCTAAATATAACATCAAAGACGCAATTGAATTTAAAAATAAAATACACAATCCGTATGTGTATGATGACGAGTGTTTAGTGTCGTTCGACGTTGCGTCTTTATTCCCTAGTATACCAGTAGATTTGGCGCTTGAAATCACAGGATCAAAATGGGTCAAGATAAAGGAGAACACGTCCATGACAAAGGAACTGTTCTTAACTGTAGTTAAGTTTTGTATTAAAGAGAATCGTTACTTTAAATACAGAGATAAAATATATGAGCAACGATCAGGAATGCCCATGGGTTCTCCAGCATCACCAGTCATAGCCGATATTGTGATGGGGGATCTTTTAACACGTTTTGAAATGGAATCGGCCAACAAACCCAGATTGTTAACTAAATATGTGGACGATTTATTCGCCATAGTAAAAACAGAGGACACAGACAAATTGTTAAATATACTCAACGGGTATCATAAATCCATTAAGTTTACGATCGAAATAGAAAAGGACGGAAAATACCTTTTTTTGGATACCCTAATAATTAAGAAAATAACCGATTAACAATAGACTGGTACAAAAAACCCACAACATCTGGAAGATTGATTAACTTCTACTCGCAGCATGCTAGAAATATAAAAATTTACACTGCCAAAAATTTTGTGAGGCGTGTTCTCTCCATCAGCGACACATTTTACCACAACCAAAACATCAATATCATTAAGGATACCCTGGAAAATAATGACTTCCCCACGAAATTAATCTGTAAACTTATATACGAATTTTACTCTAGGCGTGATAAAGATAATAATAGGGAAAATCAAACTGCAAAAATTTATAAATCGGTTACTTATGTCCCTGGGCTCTCGGAGAGGATCAAAAATTCCAAAATGTATGACAAGGAAACGGTGCAGCTAGCCTTTACCTACATCAACCCATTAAAAAAAGTATTCAGCAAACTGAAAGATCCATAGCTAAAGAGGAAAAATCTGACGTAATGTATCGGATTCCCTGTATTGGCGACGGGTCTCACATATGCGAGAAAGTATATGTGGGTACTACAAAATCTAAACTCAAGACAAACTCACAAATCAAACATAAAATTAAGGAATAATTTTTCTGATAATAAAACGGCATTAACAGCACATTGTAAAGACACAGGCCACTACCCGGATTTTGATAACGTCGCCATTTTAGAAGAGAAGAAAAATTATAATAAACGCTTCACGTTAGTAATGCTACACATAGTTGACACCCCTAATAATAAACGTATGAATTTTAAGGCAGACACTGAACACTGTGCCTACGCCTACAGCAACCTAATAATAAAGCACAAAAGCCACTCTTGAGCTCTCCCAACAACACTGCTGTGCTCAATTTTTCTGCATGCTGTTTTTTCGCCACTTAATGTATTATTGTTTTTATAAAATTTTTGTTTACACTTACGGGACTACATTTGTATATGCACACTCTTTGTTTGAATCGTCGCTATTCCTTAATTTATTTCGTTTTCGCATTTTAGTCTTTAAAGCATTGCTTAAAACGTAAGTTGTGCTGATGATTTATGTTAAATTTATTTATATTTTTTATATGTTGTTTATATGCTGTTTAAATATGAAAATTACTTATGTCAAAAATGTTAATATTTGATAAATTTATTAGTGTTTTTGTATTGTTTCTTGCAGTCCTGATGATGACCTTAGACTTAGGTCGAAATATCGAATAAATTAAATAATTAAACACAAAATCAAGTGTTTTACGTAAAAAAATAATATTATTTGACAAAAATCTTTAAAAATTAATTTATTGACTGTATTAAAAACTAGAATCAATCTTAAAAAACGGAATGAAGACTCGGATTAAGCGTCATAAATTGTCTTAAAAACCACTTTTAGTTACCTAGATCCAAAACCGTGTATACTTCTGTTATTGAAAGTGCGCCTCTGATTGCCTCTATAATTATTGTGTTGATAACTCCTGCGGAAGTTACCTCGGAAATGATTTTGTTGGCGAATATGTAAAAGCGAATTGGATTTCCAGTTACTTCTGTGCAACTGGTAGTAAATTTTGATATAGCTTCGTTCATTGTGGTGAACGTTTCAGCTTGCATGATAGTTTTTATTTTGTCGCAATTTTTCCACATAGCTTTTACAGCTAATTGCGTAGTATAGTTGGTTGCTAACTCTGGTGTTAGTCCATCTGATACGTATGCTCCTTCCAACGATTTCGTGAGTTTTTCTATTTCAGCAGTATATTGATTTGCAGTTTTACTGCGCTGTTGGATATTCAGGAGTTTTGCTGTCAAAACTTCGACTGATTCACCTTTAATTGCTGTTTTTAATTTTTGTTTTATCGCTTCAATTGAGCTTTCAGTGCCTAACAGGTTTCTGGCTGTTCCTTTCAGCTTGGTTTTTATCATCGAAACCGCTACAGCTGCATGGGTATCCTTAATTTGTTCTAGGATATCTAAGAAGCTATTCAAGTTCTCGGATTTACCATGAAATTCTAGCAGAATTGACGAAGCAGTCTTTAAAAATTCGGTTACTGTTTGTGGCATTTTGTCGTTTTCAGTTTGTGAATTTTTATCAAGAATTTCAATTTTTGGGACTTCCCCTAAATTGGGTTGAGTTTCCGGTAATAAGACAGCAAAATTTATTTCTATCTCCCCTTCAAATGATGTTGGGACTAACGCCTCAATGTTATATCTACCCAATGAGGACACCAATTTATCTCTAACACTGAAAAAAATTTGTTGTGCTTCTAGTTGATGACTGGCAGTCAATTTGTTATATACCTCTTGTATAGCCTTGCCTTTATTATTCAACGACTGTAATATTGTCGTGAGAAGCTTTAAAACAGTTACTCTTAGTATGTTTGTATTTTTATTAATACATTTACACGATTTTTCTGCCAAAATATTTTCTTCCACAAGTGTGTTGAGAATAGTTTCCCATTTGCCCATTGAGGTAAAGAGAGAAAAAAAAAATTTTTTTTTCTATATTCTTCCCTTGGGTTTAGACCTGGTCTAGACCATCTGCTCGGCTCATGTATTTTTCTTTAAAAACCTAGCTGAGTATAATTTTAGGAATATAATTTAGGAATAACTTATATAATATAATTTTAGGAATAACTTGAGGCAAGTGCAGATTGTCAAAATTATCAACAAGATTTTTATAACGTCTAGTGCCTCGCTATGGTCAACGACTTGAATGGAATTGATTACATTGGCATTAGGCTCTTCTAATTTTGATTTTTGGCCTCCCATCGCAAAAAAAAATTAATGCAAAAAAACATTTCTCTCTTTTTGTTGTTTTTTTTTTCATTTATTCATTTGTTTTTATTATATTATTCAGTTCGTCCTAAATATTTGACCTCGATATATATTTCCTCAGCTGTTGTTGCTATTGGGTTCTTTACATTCCATATTGAAAAAGTAGCTTTCTTAAATTTACTGGTATAAATCTACTTTTTGCCCTTAAAATAGCCGCCGTTGGATTGAAATATGCTTTTAATATAGGATAAAAATACTTAAATAATAAATTGCTTAACTAATACATATTTTCAGCTGTCTTCCTCGTTCTCCTTGTTAATTTTCTCCCTTGCTGCGGTGCTTGACCTGTTTGATCATAGAATCGCCCTTGCCGCCAGATTAGATATGTTTGCTGCAGACCAGGATCTTGTATTTATCCACTCCGTTATGCGTATTCCACCCTGTTATGCATATGTGATTTTGCCGGATCATATTTGCCTTTGCCAACATTTTTTACTCAATTTTCGCTATGATTGTCAAATGTGTATGTATGACACAGCGATTTCCCAAAATGATACGATGCCTTAACTCCAACGAAAGAGCATAAATATAATAAGAGCCATCACTCGTTATTTTTTAGGCATTTACTCTATGTTTTCTATGAGGTAGTCGCTGGTTTTTTTTAGCGAGATGTGCATAAAATGTCTTCTATACACTTTCATTGGGTATCTGTGTTTATTTTTCTGACTGTATTTAATAAATTATTTAATTATCTTTCCAAAAATCACGTTTGCATAAAGTGCTTACACCGCATGGATAAATGGGAGGCAATTCAAAAATGTCCCTCATAGAAAATATTCGGCATTAATTTTTTGATTTCCAGCGAGTTACTCGCCACAAAATAACGAGTGACAGCTCTTATTATATTTATCCTTGTTGCTCCAACAAGAATGAATCTCCATTACTATCGTTGTTGTTCCTTCTCTCTCTTTTTCTTTCCAATCTTAAGGAGTTTTAATGTAATACTAGGGATTTTTTTGAAAGGAGGTCTGCATATATTACATGCAGCAGACGAAGAATTTTTTTTTAAAGCGAGACTGCCGATTTAATTTAGCTGCTCAGAGTAGTTTAAAAGGAGACTGCGGGTTTAGTTTCAGCAGCTCAAGACTGGCAGGATCGCCATGTAATGTTGAAATAAAAACGAAAAAGATTAATGAAGTGCCGTTTATGCGGCACCAAGAGTAAGTCGCTTTATTTATAATATTTCGGCTTATTTATACTAAAATATTGTAAACAAATTCTTATCTACTAAAGTTCCTATATACTAAACATACATACATACCTATTGCATGAGCGATCTAAACGTTTGCACATAGCAACCGATCGCACGGTCGCTGGCACATAAGCGTGGCTCATATAACGCACGCGTTTTGCTTGCTCGCTTGCCTGTGGGAACGTAATTATGTTGGCATTGCTTAATATAAACCAGGCATGCTTAACCAACGAAACGATATCGTTACGATAATCAACGTTAATAAACGAAACGAAGTCATTTCGTTTCGTTTATTAACGTTAAGATCGTCAAATTAACGAAATGATTTCGTTTCGTTTTCTGCCATATCAAAACGAAATCAAATCGTTTATGTTGATTATTAATTTCAAACTATGCTGGCAAAGCTGATTGATGGCGGAGTCATTAAAGGTGAAAGCATTAGCCAAGCTGATTGCAACTTTTCTCATGAATTTTGACAGTACGAACATTTCTCAGAGTATTTTTGACATTACCACCAACGAATTACACAAGCAAATTACATAGTGTTTGTGTGTGTATGTGCGCTCGTTGTTACCACCTTACGGCTTCACCATGGCTATAGCATTGCCAGCACAATTCAAACATAAATTATCACGTTTTTGTTAGCGTTTTTAACGTTAACGAAAGCTTTTCGTTTCGGTTAAAAACGAGATACAATTTATCTTGATAATTTCTTTATCGATAATATTTTGAAGTGTTTCAACGGAAACGGTGGAAATTTTTTGATAAACGATTAGCTTAACGTTAAGGTGCATCCCTGATATAAACACATTCACACTTACGACTAAAGCAGAGTGTCGAATGCACTGCAGCGTGTGAATCGTTTAGAATGAATGCAAGATATATGTATCTTACAATACTCAGTTTGGTAATTCCCCTATAATTTGTGACACAGGATCTGCTACCACTTCTATAAAGGGGAATTATAATGGATTAAAGTATTGAGCACATGTTCAAACACAATTGGTTGAATTTGAACACGTTCGGCAGAATAGGAAACCTTTAGTTTTTCTAGATGCAATAAAACCTCCTCAGCGCAAATACTAGGGACTAACGCTGAATTCAGCGGACACAATCTAAATGGGTATTCCGAAAGCACCGAATCAGATGTATTAGAGTAGTTCGATTGGAAGAAATCGGCAAAATTATTAGCAATTACGGAGTTTTCGTTAGAAATAAGATCGTTAAACGTCATTGTAGAAGGAAACGCAACTAAAGTTATAGTTAGTAATACTACTTTTAGAAAAAGTATCGATACCTGTTCTTATTTAAAATACTCGGATCAAAGTATAGATGCCAGTACTCTTACTCAGTAAAAGGTATCTAGTATGTAAGTACACCTTGCCCAAAACATATAAGTGAAGCGGAATTTCTAAAATACCCTATCAACTCATACGGTATATTTGGCGAGACCTTAGGAAAAACGCCGTACAAAATAACGTAATTTCTCTAACAAAAATCTCTAAATTTTACATAAGAAAAATTCCGCCGAGCTGGTCTTACATATACATATATTTCTCACATATAACTCTAACTATAAAAACGTTTAAATATTCATACGCATTGCCTTACCTGCTATATACTTACCGCCTCACATACTTACCCGTTCAATTCCACTTGAATTTTTCTCCTGAATTCCAACGTGCACAGTATCATACCCTCTCTCACATCCCGTTGCTACGTAAAATTAAATAGCCGGTGCTCCACCCCTAAATTAAACAAACATTTTTAGTTCAAATAATTATACATATTAAAATAGATATTGACCCTAAAACATACTGACAAAATTAAACCAATTATTTACTCACCCTGTATTTTATATTTTCTCGAACCATTAATTGCATCTCACTGCATTTTTTGGTGGGTTTTCTTCCACCCTATTTATTATTCCCAATAAAATAAAAATTTACGCACATGCTTAGAAGCGCTTAGGCAAGTAATCCCTATTCCGTAAACAAATTTACCAAGCAAATACGCTATCTCAAATATAGTGGGACACAATACGTCAAATCTGAAGTAAGATGCATTTCATTTTAAACCCCTAACACCCAACTTTTAATTAATTAAATACACAAGATGGGCGGTACAGGCGAGGAAAAACAAGAAAAAACCCAAAACCTCCAACCACAAGGAGTGAAAACGCGATCGAAATCACAAAGTGACGAGGAAGAAGCGAGCTTATTACACAAAAAATTCAAATACGAAGTCTCAAGGCTGGAGAAATACTGTCAAAAAATTTGGAATCTAAACGAGTCTGATCACAAGGAGTCCAGTCTCAAGACATAATTGGATCAACTCAACCGACATATGGCTTTGGTCGATACAGCGAACGAGAATCATCAGATGAGCAGCATTGAACAAAACACCTGAGCAGCAAGCGAAGCGAATTACGATGCAGCAAACGATTCCGGACTAGGTACAAGACTTCGAAGCTCGCCAGCAGACGTCAGCCGATCCCAACAGAAGCAGCTTCAATTGCGCCAACTCAGTTCCAGCCTTTCCCCCTCTTTGTAACTAAACTTATTTAAAGGTACCTGCATGTGACACATAAGTTTTCTACGGAGGATGCTAAGACTGGCCATCCTTTAAAGACATGTTTACTGCAGTGTACATTAGTCATCCCAAACTCTCTCCCGCCCAGTAACTCTACCATTTAATGCAAAAAACCCTGGGAAAAGCCGCCCTTCTTATAAAAAATTATCAATTGAATGACCACAGTTTTGAATTCGCGTGGAACGCATAAAAGAGTCGATATGAGAATAAAAGAATTCTTGTCGACAACCAGCTACAAACCCTCTTTAATATACAACCTGTAACCAGTGAAAACGGAGAACGGATGCAGTACGTGCAAACCACGATAAATAATTGTATCTCAACCCTTAAAGCTGACGGTGTTTCCACGTATAATTGGGACCCGATGCTGGTATACCTCTGCTCCTCCAAACACCCAGACGAAACTCTAGCGTTTTGGGAGCAGTCACTCGATTCCCGCAAGGAACTTCCTCTGTAGGCCGAGTTGGACCAGTTCCTGACTACTCGGTATGAGGTAATTGAACGCCTAACCACATATAGGCCTAACAAACAGAAACTTAATCTGACTTTAACTAGTTCTATCGGACTCAAAAAATAAAAATACAGATTTTAATTTATATGTTGACTTTTATGGAAAAAGTTCGAAAAATAAAAAGGATGCATGATTCGACATGTTATTGCTATAGGGATACCTGAGAACTCAAACACTTTCACCTAGGACAATTTTTTGACCCGAACTTTTTCGACTCCGAAAAAATAATAATAATAATTTGCAGGTTCAAATCCCACTCCCGGGAGAAAAGACTCTGAAGAGATTTACAAGGTATAATCGAAACAGCTGTCGCCTTGTCCGTCCTGAATATTTAAAATATATTTTAAATTAAATATTGCTTCGAATAAATGTTTTCATACATTTAAAAGCAAGGAAGGCAATCCCCCCTTAATTCATACAAATAGACAACATTACTCTGAAAGAAATGGTGCTAGTAAAATCAACAAATCGGTTATGTTGTTCTTGACTTAACAGGGATTCTGTGAAATTGATCGAATTATGGTTAATTCGACCGAGTTCTTTGTCAAGCGAACAAATTAGTTTAGTCATTTAAACAGAAGAGAAATTGTCGCTCTTAAGTTAACAAAATTCTGTAAAATTGACAGATTCCTAATCAATCTAACTGATTTTTCTGTTAACACAACTGATCTCACTGGTCGTTTCAACAGCGAACAACAGTCAATGCATGAGCAAATTTCAAAGAGAATTTTACGCTCACTGCGCTCTCTACTTTGTACTAGTGACGACGGTGCCACTTGTAAAAAAAAAAAAACACAAGTTAAGAAAACCACCAAATCAAAAAAACACACAAATTGGGAAAACAACAAAAAACTAGCTTTTTAGTTATCAATGCAAAATGAAAAAACCCTTTTTTGAATTTACTGTGCATAACATTGCAAAAAATTATGCGATACCCGGACACCTATTTATCGGGTACAATTTTGCAAATTCTCCTCCAAGCGAAATGCAAAATTGCGCCATGTTGTTGCAAAAGTTTTGTTTGAACGAACAGGATTTTTCCAAAGTTAGTAATATTTTGTTCAAGTTTTTACGAATTTTCACTCACGCCAACGAATCTAATAAGGTAATAAAAAACATCCTTTTTTAATGCTAATGTTTCCGTCAGCAAAAAAGTTTGAGTTGTTTTGGAATCGTTTCAAAATAAAGTGTTACGAGAATCAAACTGGCCGAATTACATGTAAAGTTACTCCAGTTGTGAATTCCCTTCCCGCGATTTGATTGTTTACTTTTCTAAAACTTACAAGTTCTCTATTTAAAATGTTATGCCAAACATTTACAATTTTTGTTCGAAGCAATCAAGTGTAGCAACTCTACATGCGAGAGAAGAAATTGAGAATGAGCTGCAACTAAAAGAATTGAGAATCAGTTTCGTGACTACTATTTTCATTTCTATTTGAAAAGTGAAGTGACGCGCGATGAAGTTCAACTCTGTAAATTAAATAAATTATAAAAAATAAAATCTGGTGAAAGTACGTTTAACAAAAGTGTATAATGTGTAATGTGTGCCAGTATATTTGATGTACGCCTAATTGAAGTTCGGTTAGTAAGTACGTACATATGTATGTACTTATTTTCCGATTTTTGTTTTAAAATCAAAAAAAAAATGGAAATATTTTATATCAAATGTGCACATGTGTACAAATATGACTATAATTGTTATATAACAATATTGTGAATATTTTTGAAGAACAAGTTGAAATAAAGTTCTTGAAACCGACGCCAATGTGGTTCGTTAGAGCATATACTAACGCGTGTGTGAATATATATATATGCAGCAAATATATATGTAGGCGTATTTATTTATTCACATATTTAAGGCAACATACTTTCGTACAAAGCTGTCGATAGCAGTTCGGAACAGGTTTTGTTTATTTGAATTCAGATTTAAATTATTATTTTAATTAATATTAATAAATATAGCAATAAAATCATTAGAAATGAAATATACTTATGTGTAATTTATACAAATAAAAAAACTACGTAAGTTTAAATATATATTTATCCGGCTTTTGTTTTTTCCACAGGTATTAATGTCATATGAACAGAAAGCTCTGTTGATATAAAAGTTTACGCTATTAATCTAGAAAAAAACAGAGATATCTGTTATTTCAATAGATTTCACTGGTAGTGTCATTTCGACAATAAAATCTGTTAATTTAACAGTTTGCACTGGTAATTTCAAAAGAACAGAAATCCCTTTCATATTAACAGTTTTGATTGTAATTCCTAGAGCGACAGTAATAATTGTTAATTTAATAAACTATGGGTAAATTATATTGAAAGAACTTTTTTTGTTTATTTGACTACTAAAACGGTCAATTACAAATCAACGCTTTGTGGGCAGTTTATTCAACATCTTGTTGCGATGGATAAAAATTTACAGAAATATCGGTTGAATTGACCCGTATTTCGGTTGATTTTACCAGTCTTTTTCTTTCAGTGTAGTTAATTATTTGTAGTTCTATAAATAGAACAAAAGCAAAGATACCAGTTTCTTTGAAACCGCCAGCAACAAAAAGCATAATTTTAACACATGATTACATACAAAGTATGTACTGTGCAAAGAATAAAATATGCACGGAAGGCAGTTGGGATAAAGTTTACAACAACTAAGGCATGAAGTGGCTGAATACGTTTGTAACACTTCAACTATCGTAGAAGTGCCACTGCCGCGAGAAAAGGCTTTGAAGAGATTTACAAGATATAATCGAAGCAGGTGTCGCCTTGTCTGTCCTGACTTCAACTTGTTAAAAATTTTCCCAAATTATTAAAATAAATTATAAATTAAAAATTGCCTCGAATATATATGTATTTTCATACATTTAAAAGCAATGAGGGCAATCACCACTTTATTCCTACAAACGGAATAATTTAAGTTTAAGCAATACATGCTTTTAGAAGGAAACATTTTCTTTTTGAAGAATCGGTTAATCGTCTTGCTCCCTCAGGGTTCGCTCTTGAGCGGCACTTGCGTTTAAAGTCCGTACGTTTGCGGTCCAATTTCTAGTGTTTGATGTCCGCGTGTTCTTTGTATTGCCAGTATTGTTGCTGCCGTTGTTATTGCCCTGAAGTCGGTTGCCGTTTCCTGAACGGGAATAATGCCGATGATTGCCTCGATTGAAATTATTGTCAAATTTTGGTCTGTGTTGTCTATAATTGTTGTAATTTCAGGATTGGTTGGAAAAACTACGACCTAGACCACCATTTTGAAAATTTCTGTAGTTGTTACTACGAGCCCTGGTTGCTAGTATTTGACGCTCTTTTACTTCATTTGATTGCTTTACTATTAACTTGGCTACTACGTCTTTGGAGTCAGTAAATGTGGTGGAAGCGAGGATGGATTTGACTAAATTTTTCCTTGCGTTCAATCGGCAAACGTTTACGTTTGCTCGATGGCCATTTCGTGATCTTTCGTTTGTGTTATGCCTTCTATGATAAGCGAGCGTTCCAACGTGTCGGCCAATTCCTCAACACGTCTAGAAAAGTCAGTATAATTGTTGTTATTTACATGTAAGGCTGCGACTTTTCCAGCCACAACCTTCGAGTATTTTATACGATTACGCAGTGCCATTTTTATTTTTTTATTTCAACAGAATGCATTTTAGTAAGTATTGCTTCGCGGGCTTTACCCTCGGGCTTGGACTTTATAAAGGAAATAAAAGTATCTTTTAAGTTTTCGGTGCTAAAACCTTGAATTAAATTAATTTTGTCTAGGAATGACTCTTAAGCAAGGGGATCTCCGTTATAATTTTATCGAATTATTGAAGCACAAAGGCTGACCAGACTTTTTTTGGTGTAAATTAGACATTTCGAAAATTTTTTTAAAATCGTAAAAAATCTTAGGTGATTTTCTTTCTGTTGGCGGTTATTTTAAAGAAGGCTATGAGAGGCTTGGTTTTTCATTAAAACTATCAAAATTTAAAGCTTTAAAATCGAAAAATTCTTCGTCTGACTCGTCTTCACGAAAAGTCGCTATGCCTTCTATTTGGAATTTTGTTTGGCACTTTAAACGATCTGAGCATTTAACTTATTCCTCTTTACAACGTGATAGCTTTACTTGTAATTTTTTGAGGTTAGACTCTGTAATATGATCTGTAATATATAACACAATATTATTATATGATTTAATGAGTGAAAGCTTATATTCTTATAACTTATTTGCATTCGTCGACAATGGTCGTTTTTGTAAAATTCGCTTCGTCACTTTAAAGAAATCGCGCTGTCTTGTTTTAAGTTGTGTTTCGGAATCTGACATAACCGTGCAAACACAAGTTTTGAAAAAAAAGGAATTTTCGTAAAAGAAACCAAGATAGTTGTAGCGCTATTATATAAGCAATTTAGCGTAGACAAGTAGAAATACATTATTTTAGGCTAAACCGCATAAACACAATTTTGAAAAAAAGAGATCTGTAATAGAAACCAGGATCGTTTTTACGCTAGTATAAAGACAATGTAGCGTAGTCATGGCGAAGTAAAATATTTCGATGACAACTATGAATGGTAGTGGTCTTGATTGAACGGGGATAAGTACCACTACAACAATAACAACAACAACAAGCTAAACAACTTTTTTTTAAATTTTTTAAACGTGCGGGTTACTATCTATAAGAAGTATAATGACTTGCAGCGTAGATACCGATCACGAACTGTACTGTTGGTTTGAACTTCGAAAACCGATTAAATTGAATTTAAGAAAAATTACAAGGAATGGCAATTTACGTGATTTTGGTTATGGTAAAACCAGGGGAAAAAGTTGAATATGAATATGTCGATCTATGTAATACGCAAAGAAAATATATGTACCATGAATTGGAATGTCGAAATTCCGCAAGGTATATGAGTTTTAATTACAAGATTCCGTAAAATATGAATAAGTTGGAATTACGAAATTCCTGAAATACGAATAACCTGAAAAGTTTTCATGCAAAAGAGGGTATCATGCAAGAGAATGTTCACATGAAAGTTAAAACAAGTAAATTGTGTTTGTATGTGTTGGCACGTAATTTTTTTTTTGGTGCCCCCATAAATTCAGAAAACAAAAATTCAGAAACACATTTCTTCAGAAAACATAAGTCAAGAACCCTTTTTTCATAAAGACAAAATTCAGAAGTCTCAGAAACCAAATTTCAAAAGCCAAATTTTATTATTTTTATATTATATTTTATATTAATTAAATTGTTTTCGCATTTATCTTTTTCAAATGAATTTACAGGAATTCGAGCTGTTCATAAGAGCAATACACAGCTTTATAGCTCCAAAGCTTCCGCAAACTAATTGTCAACCTTGCATACACGACAGGAATCCTGTTACAAATATGAATGTATCATACACATATTATTTATCAGGCGAGGCTCTCGCAACCTCAAGTTCTTCATGGAACCAGGGGTGGGAGGACGGTATGGCCTAGAAGGTGTAATGTGGTCATATTAATCGTTTCCGAAATCGTTGGGATAGTACCTTAATAGTGATTTCTTACCGGAACGTACCTATCTATATCCGGCAAAGGACCATCAACATCGATAACACTCCCCAAATTTCAGAAGTGAAAATTCAGAAAGTAATCAGAGAGCAAAAAACATTAAATTTTACGCAAAGTTTTGCTCTCTAATTACTTTCTGAATTTTGACTTCTGAAATTTGACTTCTGAATTTTGATTTCTGAATTTTTGTTTTTGATATGTGACTTCTAAATTTTGGCTTTCTGAAAAAAGAGTTCTGACTAATATTGTCTTAAAAAAATGTGTTTCTGAATTTTTGTATTCTGAATTTATGGGGGAAACCCTTTTCTGTTTATAAATTTTACAAGTTTTTGTCCACTGTATTCTAGTGCTATACAGAAAATTGTTTGTTTGATTTTCTTTTTCTTTAACTATATATGTATGTGAATTTGCATTTGGTCGCTACTACCTATAACATACATATTAATACATAATACCGTACCGTACAGAATTTTCATAATGCTGCTTCTGAATACTGCTGCTTGCGACTGCTGCTGCATCACTGTACCCAGCGCTCCGGCACTACCACGACAAAATAACATACTATATACATTAAGCTGGGTTGATTTGCATGGTCGTCATGCCTTAGTTGTTGTAAACTTTATCCCAATTGCCTTCCTTATATATTTTATTCTTTGCACAGTACATACTTTGTATATAATCATGTGTTAAAGATATGCTTTTTTGTTGTTGGAGGGTTACAAGGAAACTAGTATTTTTGTTTTTGTTCTATTTATAGAATTGCCAAGAATTAACGAATGTTGTATATTTGTATGAATTTAATTTAATTTATTTCATAATTTGGGAAAATTAAAAAAAAAACGTGACATCAGACCGGACAAGGTGACAGCTGTTTCGATTATACCGTAGGTTAGATTAGGTTAAGAGGGCGTGCGTGGGCGATACCCAGACTTCCACTCGGAGACATTTTTGTCCATTGTGAGTGCCCTCAGTAAGTACAGGGTGGCGGCAAATTCGTTTAGCCCCATTACCCTATAGCTGTCCTCATCGAACCACTTGCTTTCCCTGATAAACCCAATAAGAAGCGAGACGTCCACCTTCCCAACCTCTGCCAGGCTGTCGAAGAAGCGTGCGCCCAGAAATCTGAGCCTTCTTCTTTGAAGCGCCGGGCATCGGGAGAAAGTGGTAGATCGACTCCTCTTCCTCCTCATCCTGATAGCTTCTGCAGAGGGAGCTCTTCCTCACAACAGCGATAGCACAATAACCAGTGACGACACCCGTAAGTACCCTCACCGCAGATTTGTTCAGTTTGAGAAGGAAGCTACTGCCCTTCCTATCCAAGCATGGCCATAAGGGCCTTGAGAATTCGTAGTCAACCCTATTGGTTCATAGAAAGTCCGTTGCCCTGTTCTCATATTCGTCGATTCTCCCTAGGAGACAACTCAGCGGCGGTCGGAGCTGTTCAATGTACTGGACTTATACTGTAGGGATATAATGAATTAAATAAGTTATGTACATGGGGCTTTAGGTGCATCTGACAGCCGCGTTGCCAACGGCATCTGCAGCCCACGACACAAAAATTAAAAAATAAAGGAAACAAAAAAAAAACGAAGCCGGCCATTCTAATTTGACCAGCTTCGTGCACATACGTGAATAAAGAAAAGTTAACTTAAATAGTTTGAGTGTCTTTTATTGAACTATAAAACATATTGATGTGCCGGAGACGAAGACCCCCTAGATCGATTTAAATCTCAACATTGCTGGCTACAATCTGGATGAGGCGACAGGTAATTATGGGTGAAGGTGCTCGGCTAGCGCTACAGAGCGAAGGCGTATGCACAACATCGCGACCGTGAATAGAGCCGATGGTGTTGGTAGTGGTAGTAGTTGTTTTGGGTCAGCGAGTTGTGAAATAGAGAAGTGAAATTAATAGAGAATGAAATTAACATACATATATTTAAATGCAGAAATAATATAATAATTTAAACACAAATTTCTACAATCTCTAAATGAACCCCGACATAAAAAACATATGTCCTGCTTGTAATCTGTCCCACATGTCGCCAACCATCTCTTTGTATTGTGGAACCAACGCCTCTAATACCCATTTCATTATGGTCCACCCCTGTTGAAACAGCAAGTTTCCTTGCACTCCCTCCCGTTAGAGGACATTGATGACAATTTGTGATCGTTCGCACCAATTGGATGGGCCAAAGCACTGCTACAACAACAACAACATAAAGTCCTTTTACAAAAAGAACCACGATACAAACCAGAAAATATCTATCAGGAACCGTTTATTGTTTCAAAAACAAACGAATTTTTGGTGAAGTAACAAAAAAGGAAAAAACTGTACACAAAAATAGAATACATAAAGTAAATTAATATCTATTCATTTATACTAAATTCATTACGTACATACAAGTTTTACAAACAGCCAAGAAGGCAACAAAAATTTGTTTTTAAACGGTTTTATTTAGGTTGACTCGACAGGCTGCACAGCTGCACGGCCGGCCGTTGTGAACGAATTTTGTAATTAAAATTTAAGTAACTTTCCGATAAGCTACAAGCTTGAAACTTGGAATATAGTTCAGAACCCGATGACAATGCAATAATACGAGAAAAAATCGTCGCTAGTTGGTGCAAGGATCGAGATATTCACAAAAATCGCATTTGTGATCCGATTTGGCTCATATTTGGAACACATAATACATACAAGAATAGAAGGCGACCTATGATAAAAAATCGCCGCTAGGTGGCGCAAGGATCGAGATATTCACAAAAGTCGTATTTGTGGTCCGATTTGGCTCATATTTGGAACGCATAATACATACAGGAATAGAAAGCGACATATGAAAAAATCGCCGCTAGGTGGCGCAAAGATCGATATATTCAAAAAAATCGTATTTGTGATCCGATTTGGTCCATATTTCGAACACATAATACATACACCGGCGGCCACCGTGGTGTGATGGTAGCGTGCTCCGCCTATCACACCGTATGCCCTGGGTTCGCACCCCGGGCAAGGCAACATCAAAATTTTAGAAATAAGATTTTTCAATTAGAAGAAAATTTTTCTAAGCGGGGTCGCCCCTCGGCAGTGTCTGGCAAGCGCTCCGGGTGTATTTCTGCCATGAAAAGCTCTCAGTGAAAACTCATCTGCCTTGCAGATGCCGTTCGGAGTCGGCATAAAACATGTAGGTCCCGTCCGGCTTATTTGTAGGGAAAATCAAGAGGAGCACGACGCAAATTGAAGAGAAGCTCGGCCTCAGATCTCTTCGGAGGTTATCGCGCCTCACAATTATTTTTATTTATTTATAATACATACATGAATAGAAAGCGACCTATGATATCCGATTTGGCTCATATTTGGAACAAATATTACACACAGTCCGGTAGAAGTGACATCGAAATATTTTGGAGTTGGAGGGGGGCAAGCAAAGGAAGGATTATGTATTGAGGACTTAGATTGTAACAAATTGTCAGGAAAGAGTCTTTGTAATAATGATTTACTAAATGAACTAAATAGAATGAGAAATAATAGGCAAATAAATAAACACAAAAAATTTGAAAATAAAATAATTAAAAAACAATTTTTAAGTTAAACGGTTTTATTGAAAACAATACTTACATGAAATAATACTAATACTAAAAGCTAGAAAATAATTAGGTAGGTCCTAGATACTAGTCATCACACTCCTCATCAATCTAGGGCGTTGATCAGACAATAAAAGCGTTGGACTCGTCCAATTTCTATTTATAGTCATATATAAGACCAACTGAACCTTAATCAGGTTATGCTACGCCTCTCATTTTTACGACCTAGATTTATGAGGAGTGTGATGACTAGTACCTAGGACCTACCTTATTATTTTATAGCTTTTAGTATTATTATTATTTCATGTAAGTATTGTGTTCAATAAAACCGTTTAACAAAAATTTTTTTTATTATTTTATTTCTAAATTAGGGTCAACTAACTTAAACTCCATTTTGCATAGTCGTTTCTAAATGTAAAGCAAAAAAAAAAAAACAAGTAAGGACGGCTAAGTTCGGGTGTAACCGAACATTACATACTCAGTTGACAGCTATGGAGACAAAGTAAAGAGAAAATCACCATGTAGGAAAATTAACCTAGGGTAACCCTGGAATGTGTTTGTATGACATGTGTATCAAATGGATGGTATTAAAGAGTATTATAAGAGGGCCATGGTTCCATAGGTGGCCGCCATTTAGGGATATCGCCATAAAGGTGGACCAGGGCTGACTGTAGAATTTGTTTGTACGATATGGGTATCAAATGCAAGGTGCTAATGAGTATTTTAAAAGGGAGTGGGCCTTAGTTCTGTAGGTGGACGCCTTTTCGAGATATCGCCATAAAGGTGGACCAGGGGTGACTCTAGAATGCGTTTGTACAATATGGGTATCAAACGAAAGGTTTTAATGAGTATTTTAAAAGGGAGCGGGCCTTAGTTCTATGGGTGGACGCCTTTGCGAGATATCGCCATAAAGGTGGACCAGATGTGACTCTAGAATGTGTTTGTACAATATGGGTATCAAATGAAAGGTGTTAATAAGTATTTTAAAAGGGAGTGGGCCTTAGTTCTATAGGTGTTCGCCTTTTCGAGATATCGCCATAAAGGTGGACCAGGGGTGACTCTAGAATTTGTTTGTACGATATGGGTATCAAATGAAGGGTGTTAATGAGTATTTTAAAAGGGCGTGGGCCTTAGTTCTATAGGTAGACGCCTTTTCGAGATATCGCCATAAAGGTGGACCAGAGGTGACTCTAGAATTTGTTTGTACGATATGGGTATCAAATGAAAGGTGTTAATGAGTATTTTAAAAGGGCTTGGGCCTTAGTTCTATAGGTAGACGCCTTTTCGAGATATCGCCATAAAGGTGGATCAGAGGTGACTCTAGAATTTGTTTGTACGATATGGGTATCAAATGAAGGGTGTTAATGAGTATTTTAAAAGGGAGTGGGCCTTAGTTCTATAGGTGGACGCCTTTTCGAGATATTGCCCTGAAGGTGGACCAGGGGTGACTCTAGAATGCGTTTGTACAATATGGGTATCAAATGAAAGGTGTTAATGAGTATTTTAAAAGGGCGTGGGCCTTAGTTCTATAGGTAGACGCCTTTTCGAGATATCGCCATAAAGGTGGACCAGGCGTGACTCTAGATTTTGTTTGTACGATATGGGTATCAAATGAAGGGTGTTAATGAGTATTTTAAAAGGGAGTGGGCCTTAGTTCTATAGGTGTTCGCCTTTTCGAGATATCGCCATAAAGGTGGACCAGAGGTGACTCTAGAATTTGTTTGTACGATATGGGTATCAAATGAAAGGTGTTAATGAGTATTTTAAAAGGGCTTGGGCCTTAGTTCTATAGGTAGACGCCTTTTCGAGATATCGCCATAAAGGTGGACCAGGGGTGACTCTAGAATTTGTTTGTACGATATGGGTATCACATGAAGGGTGTTAATGAGTATTTTAAAAGGGAGTAGGTCTTAGTTCTATAGGTGGACGCCTTTTCGAGATATCGCCATAAAGGTGGGCCAGGGGTGACTCTAGAATTTGTTTGTACGATATGGGTATCAAATGAAAGGAGCTAATGAGTATTTTAAAAGGAAGTGGGCCTTAGTTCTATAGGTGGACGCCTTTTCGAGATATCGCCATAAAGGTGGACAAGGGGTGACTCTAGAATTTGTTTGTACGATATGGGTATCAAATTAAAGGTGTTAATGAGAATTTTAAAAGGGAGTGGGCCTTAGTTATATAAGTGGATGCCTTTTCGGCATATCGTTATAAAGGTGGACCAGGGTTGACTCTAGAATGCGTTGGTACAATATGGATATCAAACGAAAGGTTATAATGAGTATTTTAAAAGGGAGTGGGCCTTAGTTCTATAGGTGGACGCCTTTTCGAGATATGGCCATAAAGGTGGACCAGGGGTGACTCTATAATGTGTTTGTACGATATGGGTATCAAATTAAAGGTATTAATGAGGGTTTTAAAAGGGAGTGGTGGTAGTTGTATAAGTGAAGGCGTTTTCGAGATATCGACCAAAATGTGGACCAGGGTGACCCAGACCATCATATGTCGAGTACCGCTAATTTATTTATACATGTAATACCACGAACAGTATTCCTGCCAAGATTCCAAGGGCTTTTGATCTTGCCCTGCAGAACTTTTTCATTTTATTTTACTTAACATGGAAGGTGCCACACTCATTTTACAATGTTTTTTTGTTAAGTTATATTTTCCGTCAATAAACCAATCCAATTACCATGTTTTATCCCTTTATTCGTATTTGGTATAGAATTATGGCATTTCGGATTTCGGCCATTTTTTTATACCAATACAAAGTGAGTTCAGATAATTACGTGAACTGAGTTTAGTAAAGATATATCGATTTTTGCTCAAGTTATCGTGTTAGCGGCCGAGCGGAAGGACAGACGTTCGACTGTGTATAAAAACTGGACGTGGCTTCAACCGATTTCGCTTTTTTCACAGAAAACCGTTATCGTCCTAGAATCTTAGCCCCTACCAAATTTCACAAGGATTGGTAAATTTTTGTTCGACATATGGCATTAAAAGTATCCTAGAGAAATTAAATGAAAAAGAGCGCAGCCACGCCCATTTTGAAAATTTCTTTTATTCTTGTATTTTGTTGCTCCATATCATTACTGGAGTTGAATGTTGACATAATTTACTTATATACTGTAGAGATATTAACTTTTTTAAATTTTACTTTAAAAATTTTTTTTTAAGGTGGCCTGGTCGTTCTCTGATTTTGCTAATTTTTTTTTTTTATTAAGCATACATATAGAAATAGCAGTAACGTTACTGCCAAATTTCATCATGATATTTTCAACGACTGCCAAATTACAGCATACAAAACTTCTAAATTACCTTCTTTTAAAAGTGGGCGGTGCCACGCCCCAGCGTATCCGCCGACTTCCGCAGGCATGGTATACGTACTTTAACTTTTGGTACCGTGGGGATTTACGCTTTATGTACCTCCTCAAACAGCGTGTTTGTGGTTTGCTTTTGGATGTTTGGAACCACTTCCAGCCACTGCAAATTCGCGATGTTGTCGCATGCGACGAATTTTTCCCGGGAGTGGGATTTGAACCCGCACTCCTACGATGGTTGAGGTGTTACAAACGCATTCAGAAACGTCATGACTTAGTTGCTGAGGGTGGCATTTGAACCCGCACTCCTATAATTTACGAGATTTAAAAGGTATTGTTGTGCATACGCCTTCGCTTTGTAGTGCTTGCCGACCACCTTCACCCATAATTAACTGGGAAGTCGCTTCATCCCGATTGTAGCCAGCAATGTTTAGATTTAAATCGATTTAGGGGTTCTTCGCCTCCAGTACATCAATATGTTTTATAGTTCAATAAAAAACACTTAAACTATTTAAGTTAAATTTCTTTATTCACGTATTGCACGAAGCTGGTCAAATTAGAATGGCCGGCTTCGTTTTTGGTTTTCTTTATTTTTTCATTTGTGTGACGTCGGCTGCAGTTGCATATGACAGCCGCGTTGCCAACGGCTTGCGTTGTCAGATGCAGCTAAAGCCCCATGTACATTACTTACTTAACTTATCCTATCCCTAGATCATCCTTCCTTGGAAAAGAAGAATTTGGCAAATTGATCAAGTTTCCTTCCATAAATTGTTTCCAATGAACGAATATGCTTATATTAGGGTGCACCCTTTTTCATTCCTTCGTTCTGACAAATTTTACATTTTTATAGTTAAAATAAACTTTCTTTTTAAGTTTTTTTTTTATAATACAGGTCATTTATGTATTTTCATTTTCTTCAATTTATATTAGAAAAAATATATATATGTATATATTAAAATATATATATATTTTTTTTTTGCTTTACATTTAGAAACGACTATGCAGTTGTCTAAATTTTTTCTTTCTTCTATTCTAATTTAAAAATTTTTTCAATTAAGAAAAAATTTATCATAAGAATAATAATGATAACAAGTAAAGAAGGTTAAGTTCGGGTGTAACCGAACATTACATACTCAGTTGAGAGCTATGGTGACAACATAAGGGAAAATAACCATGTAGGAAAATGAACTGAGGGAAACCCTGGAATGTGTTTGTATGACATGTGTATCAAATGGAAGGTATTAAAGAGTATTTTAAAGGAAGTGGTCCATAGTTCTATAGGTGGACGCCAGGGATATCGCCATAAAGGTGGATCAGGTTTGACTCTAGAACTTGTTTGCACGATATGGGTATCAAATTAAAGGTATTAATGAGGGTTTTAAAAGGGAGTGGTGGTAGTTGTATAGGTGGTCGCCTTTTCAGAGATATCGCCATAAAGGTGGACCAGGGGTGACTCTAGAATGCGTTTGTACAATATGGGTATCAAACGCAAGGTGCTAATGAGTATTTTAAAAGGGAGTAATCCTTAGTTCCATAGGTAGACGCCGTTTCGAGATATCGCCATAAAGGTGGACCAGGGGTGACCCTAGAATTTGTTTGTACAATATGGGTATCAAAAGAAAGGTGTTAATGAGTATTTTAAAGGGAGTGATCCTTAGTTCCATAGGTGGAAGCCGTTTCGAGATATCGCCATAAAGGTGGACCAGGGATGACCCTAAAATTTGTTTGTACGATATGGGATTCAAATTAAAGGTATTAATGAGGGTTTTAAAAGGGAGTGGTGGTAGTTGTATAGGTGGTCGCCTTTCCAGGGATATCGCCATAAAGGTGGACCAGGGGTGAATCTAGAATGCGTTTGTACAATATGGGTATCAAACGAAAGGTGTTAATGAGTATTTTAAAAGGGAGTGGGCCTTAGTTCTATAGGTTGAAGCCGTTTCGAAATATCGCAATAAAGGTGGACCAAGGGTGACTCTATAATGCGTTTGTACAATATGGGTATCAAAAGAAAGGTGTTAATGAGTATTTTAAAAGGAAGTGGGCCTTAGTTCTACAGATGGACGCCTTTTCGAGGTATCGCAACTTAGACTTTGTTTGTACGATATGGATATCAAATGAAAGGTGTTAATGAGTATTTTTAAAAGGGAGTGGGTCTTTGTTCTATAGGTGGTCGCTTTTTCGAGATATCGCCAAAAAGGTGAACCAGGGGTTACTCTAGAATATGTTTGTACGATATGGGTATCAAATGAAAGGTGTTAATGAGTATTTTAAAAGGGCGTGGGGCTTAGTTCTATAGGTGCACGCCTTTTCGAGATATCGCCATAAAGGTGGACCAGGGGTGATTCTAGAATGAGTTTGTACGATATTGGTATCAAATTAAAGGTATTAATGAGAGTTTTAAAAGGGAATGGTGGTAGTTGTATATGTGTAGGCGTTTTCCATATATCGACCAAAATGTGGACCAGGGTGACCCAGTACATCATCTGTTGGATACCGCTAATTTATTTATATATGTAATACCTGCCAAGATTTCAAGGGTTTTTTATTTCGCACTGCAGAACTTTTTCATTTTCTTCTACTTAATATGGTAGGTGTCACAATCATTTTACAAAGTTTTTTCTATAGTTATATTTCGCGTCAATAAACAATCCAATTACCATGTTTCATAACTTTTTTCGTATTTGGTATAGAATTATGGCATTTTTCGTAATTTTCGATATCGAAACAGTGGGCGTGGTCATATTCGGATTTCGTTCATTTTTTATACCAAGATAAAGTGAGTTCAGAAAAGTACGTGAACTAAGTTCAGTAAAGGTATGTAGATTTTTGCTCAAGTTATCGTGTTAAGGGCCATGCGGAAGGACAAACGGACGACTGGTTATAAAAACTCGGCGTGGCTTCAACCGATTTCGCCCATTTTCACAGAAAAGAGTTAACGTCATAAAATCTTTGCCCCTACCAAATTTCAAAAGGATTGGTAAATTTTTGTTCGACTTATGGCATCAAAAGTATCCTAGACAAATTAAATGAAAAAGGGCGGAGCCACGCCCATTTTGAAATTTTCTTTTATTTTTGTATTTTGTAACACCATATCATTACTGGAGTTGAATGTTGACGTAATTTACTTATATACTGTAAAGATATTAAATTTTTTGTTAAAATTTTACTTTAAAAAAATTTTTTTTTTAAAAGTGGGCGCGGCCCTTCTCCGATTTTGCAAATTTTTATTAAGTGTGCATATAGTAATAGGAGTATCGTTCCTGCCAAATTTCATCATGATATCTTCAACGACTGCCAAATTACAGCTTGCAAAATTTTAAATTACCTTCTTTTAAAAGTGGGCGGTCCAAAATTTTACTAATTTTCTATTCTGCGTCATAAGTTCAACCCACCTACCAAGTTTCATCGCTTTATCTGTCTTTGGTAATGAATTATCGCACTTTTTCTGTTTTTCGAAATTTTCGATATCGAAAAAGTGGGCGTGGTTATAGTCCGATATCGTTCATTTTAAACACCGATCTGAGATGAGTGATCAGGAACATACATACCAAATTTCATCAAGATAACTCAAAATTTACTCAAGTTATCGTGTTAACGGACGGACGGACGGACATTGCTCAATCAAATTTTTTTTCGATCCTGATGATTTTGATATATGGAAGTCTATATCTATCTCGATTCCTTTATACCTGTACAACCAACCGTTATCCAATCAAAGTTAATATACTCTGTGAGCTCTGCTCAACTGAGTATAAACAAGTAAGAAGGCTAAGTTCGGGTGTAACCGAACATTACATACTCAGTTGAGAGCTGTGAAGACAAAGTAAGGGAACATCACCATGTTGTAAAAAGAACCTAGGGTAACCCTGGAATGTGTTTGTATGACATGTGTATCAAATGGAAGGTATTAAAGAGTATTTTAAAGGAAGTGGTCCATAGTTCTATAGGTGGACGCCATTTAGGGATATCGCCATAAAGGTGGACCAGGCCTGACTATAGAATTTGTTTGAACGATATGGGTACCAAATGAAATGTGTTAATGATAATTTTAAAAGGGAGTGGGCCTAAGTTCTATAGGTGGACGCCTTTTCGAGATATCGCCATAAAGGTGGACCAGGGGTGACTCTAGAATTTATTTTGTACGATATGGGTATCAAATGAAAGGTATTAATGAGTATTTTAAAAGGGTGTGGGCCTAGGTTCTATCAATGGATGCATTTTCGAGATATCGCTATAAAGATGGACCAGGGGTGACTCTAGAATTTGTTTGTACGATATGAGTATCAAATGAAAGGTGTTAATGAGTATTTTAAGAGGGCGTGGGCCTCTGTTCTATATGTGGAGGCCTTTTCGAGATATCGCCATAAAGGTGGACCAGGGGTGACTATATAATTTGTTTGTACTATATGGGTATCAAATGAAAGGTGTTAATGAGTATTTTAAAAGGGAGTGGGCCTTAGTTCTATAGGTGGACGCCTTTTCGGAATATCGTTATAAAAGTGGACCAGTGTTGACTCTAGAATGCGTTTGTACAATATGGGTATCAAACGAAAGGTGTTAATAAGTGTTTTAAAAGGGAGTGGGCCTTAGTTGTATGGGTGGAAGCCTTTTCGGGATATCGCCATAAACGTGGACCAGGGGTGACTCTAGAATGCGTTTGTACAATATGGGTATCAAACGAAAGGTGTTAATGAGTATTTTAAAAGGGCATGGGCCTTAGCTCTATAGGTGGGCGCTTTTCGAGATATCGCCCTAAAGGTGGACCAGGGGTGACTCTAGAATTTGTTTGAACGATATGGGTATCAAATGAAAGGTGTTAATGAGTATTTTAAAAGGGCGTGGGCCTTAGTTCTATAGGTGGATGCCTTTTCGAGATATCGCCATAAAGGTGGGCCAGGGGTGACTCTAGAATTTTTTTGTACGATATGGGTATCAAATGAAAAGTGTTAATGAGTATTTTAAAAAGGAGTGGGCCTTAGTTCTATATGTGGACGCCTTTTCGAGATAACGCCATAAACGTGGACCAGGGGTGACTCTAGAATATGTTTGTACGATATGGGTATCAAATTAAAGGTACTAATGAGGGTTTTAAAAGGGAGTGGCCCTTAGTTGTATATGTGAAGGCGTTTTTGAGATATCGACCAAAATGTGGACCAGGGTGATCCAGAACATCATCTGTCGGGTACCGCTAATTTGTTTATATATGTAATACCACGAACAGTACTCCTTCCAAGATTCCAAGGGTTTTTGATTTCGCCCTGCAAAACTTTTTCATTTTCTTCTACTTAATATGGTAAGTGTCACACCCATTTTACCAAGTTTTTTTCTAAAGTTATAGTTTGCGTCAACAGACCAATACAATTACCATGTTTCATCCCTTTTTTCGTATTTGGTATATAATTATGGCATTTTTTTCATTTTTCGTAATTTTCGATATCGAAAAAGTGGGCGTGTTCATAGTCGGATTTCGGCCATTTTTACACCAATACAAAGTGAGTTCAGATAAGTACGTGAACTGAGTTTAGTAAAGATATATCGATTTTTGCTCAAGTTATAGTGTTAACGGCCGAGCGGAAGGACAGACGGTCGACTGTGTATAAAAACTGGGCGTGGCTTCACCCGATTTCGCCCTTTTTTACAGAAAACAGTTATCGTCCTAGAATCTAAGCCTCTACCAAATTTCACAAGGATTGGTAAATTTTTGTTCGACTTATGGCATTAAAATTATCCTAGACAAATAAAATTAAAAAGGGCGGAGCCACGCCCATTTTGAAATTATTTTTTTTTTTTGTATTTTTTGCACCATATCATTACTGGAGTTGAATGTTGACATAATTTACTTATATACTGTAAAGATATTAACTTTTCTTTTCAAATTTGAATTAAAAAATTTTCTTTTAAAAAGTGGGCGTGGGCGTTCTCCGATTTTGCTAATTTTTATTAAGCAGACATATAGTAATGAGAGTAACGTTCCTGCCAAATTTCATCATGATATCTTCAACGACTGCCAAATTACAGCTTGCAAAACTTCTAAATTACCTTCTTTTAAAAGTGGGCGGTGCCACGGCCGTTGTCAAAACTTTTACTAGTTTTCTATTTTGCGTCATAGGCTCAACTCACCTACCAAATTTCATCGCTTAATCCGCATTTGGTATGAATTATCGCACTTTTTCGATTTTTCGAAATTTTCGATATCGAAAAAGTGGGCGTGGTTATTGTCCGATATCGTTCATTTTAAATAGCGATCTGAGATGAGTGCCCAGGAACCTACATACCAAATTTCATCAAGATACCTCGAAATTTACTCAAGTTATCGTGTTAACGGACGGACGTACATGGCTCAATCGAAGTTTTTTTCGATACTGATGATTTTGATATATGGAAGTCTATATCTATCTCGATTCCTTTATACCTGTACAACCAACCGTTATCCAATCAAAGTTAATATACTCTGTGAGCTCTGCTCAACTGAGTATAAAAATTATTGTTAGGCCTTGAGCTCGATTCGAACCCGCGATCTTACAAAAACAACAAAAATTGTTAATACATCCCAGAGCACGGGGAAAAAAGTCTCAATAAAATATGACACTATGGCAGCATTGCCATCAACCAAGTCCAGTTTTCACATCCATTCTGCAACAGATGTCACAGTGTTGTGAATATCAATTGGCACGAACTAGAATAGAAGTAGGATTAATGAAGACAAACAAAAAACCGCTGTGATGGCTGAACGGTTATAACAGCGGCGCCTAAACGTTGCCGATGAAGGAATTTAGCAGTTCCCGAAATGGATCTATACAACGAGCTTTGGCAGTTGTCTAAATTTTTTCTTTCTTCTATTCTAATTTAAAAATTTTTTCAATTAAGAAAAAATGTATCATAACAATAATATTGATAAAAAATTATTGTTAGGCCTTAAGCTAGATTCGAACCCGCGATCTTACAAATCAGTAGGCCGATATAACAACAAAAATTGTTAATACATCCCAGAGCACGGGGAAAAAAATGTCAACAAAATATGACACTATGGCAGCATTGCCATCAAACAAGTCCAATTTTCACATCCATTCTGCAACAGATGTCACAGTGTTGTGAATATCAATTGGCACGAACTAGAATAGAAGTAGGATTAATGAAGACAAACAAAAAACAGCTGTTATGGCTGAATAGTTATAGCATAGCGCCTAAACGTTGCCGATGAAGGAATTTAGTAGTTCCCGATATGGATCTATACAACGAGCTCTGGCAGTTGTCTAAATTTTTTCTTTCTTGTATTCTAATTTAAAATTTTTTTCAATTAAGAAAAAATTTATCATAACAATAATAATGATAAAAAATTATTGTTAGGCCTTGAGCTCGATTCGAATCCGCGGAGTTTTAGTTGGTTTAACCTAATTTAGAAATAAAATAATAAAAAAAAATTTTAGTTAAACGGTTTTAATGAACACAATACTTACATGAAATAATAATAATACTAAAAGCTAGAAAATAATAAGGTAGGTCCTAGGTACTAGTCATCACACTCCTTCTTTTAAAAGTGGGCGGTGCCACGCCCGTTGTCCAAAATTTTACTAGTTTTCTATTCTGCGTCATAGGTTCAACTCACCTACCAAATTTCATCACTTAATCCGTATTTGGTAATGAATTATCGCACTTTTTCGATTTTTCGAAATTTTCGATATCGAATAAGTGGGCGTGGTTATTATCCGATATCGTTCATTTTAAATAGCGATCTGAGATGAGTGCCCAGGAACCTACATACCAAATTTCATCAAGATACCTCGAAATTTACTCAAGTTATCGTGTTAACGGACGGACGGACATGGCTCAATCGAAGTTTTTTTCGATACTGATGATTTTGATATATGGAAGTATATATCTATCTCGATTCCTTTATACCTGCACAACCAACCGTTATCCAATCAAAGTTAATATACTCTGTGAGTTCTGCTCAACTGAGTATAAAAATTATTGTTAGGCCTTGAGCTCGATTCGAACCCGCGATCTTACAAAAACAACAAAAATTGTTAATACATCCCAGAGCACGGGGAAAAAAGTGTCAATAAAATATAACACTATGGCAGCATTGCCATCAAACAAGTCCAGTTTTCACATCCATTCTGCAACAGATGTCACAGTGTTGTGAATATCAATTGGCACGATCTAGAATAGAAGTAGGATTAATGAAGACAAACAAAAATCCGCTGTGATGGCTGAATGGTTATAACAGCGGCGCCTAAACGTTGCCGATGAAGGAATTTAGCAGTTCCCGAAATGGATCTATACAACGAGCTTTGGCAGTTGTCTAAATTTTTTCTTTCTTCTATTCTAATTTAAAAATTTTTTCAATTAAGAAAAAATGTATCATAACAATAATATTGATAAAAAATTATTATTAGGCCTTGAGCTCGATTCGAACCCACGATCTTACAAATCAGTAGGCCGATATAACAACAAAAATTGTTAATACATCACAGAGCACGGGGAAAAAGTGTCAATAAAATATGACACTATGGCAGCATTGCCATCAAACAAGTCCAATTTTCACATCCATTCTGCAACAGATGTCACAGTGTTGTGAATATCAATTGGCACGAACTAGAATAGAAGTAGGATTAATGAAGACAAACAAAAAACAGCTGTTATGGCTGAATAGTTATAGCATGGCCCCTAAACGTTGCCGATGAAGGAATTTAGTAGTTCCCGATATGGATCTATACAACGAGCTCTGGCAGTTGTCTAAATTTTTTCTTTCTTCTATTCAAATTTAAAATTTTTTCAATTAAGAAAAAATTTATCATAACAATAATAATGATAAAAAATTATTTTTAGGCCTTGAGCTCGATTCGAAGCCGCGGAGTTTTAGTTGGTTTAACCTAATTTAGAAATAAAATAATAAAAAAAAAATTTAGTTAAAAGGTTTTATTGAACACAATACTTACATGAAATAATAATAATACTAAAAGCTAGAATATAATAAGGTAGGTCCTAGGTACTAGTCATCACACTCCTCATAAATCTAGGTCGTTGATCAGACAATTAAAAAAAAGCGTTGGGTGCGTGAAATTTCTAAAAATATGAGGCGTAGCATAACCTGATTAAGGTTCAGTTGGCCTTATATATGACTATAAATAGAAATTGGACGAGTCCAATGCTTTTATTTTCAATAAAACCGTTTAACTTAAAAATAGTTTTTTAATTATTTTATTTTCAAGTTTTTAGTGTTTATTTATTTGCCTATTATTTCTCATTCTATTTAGTTCATTTAGTAAATCATTATTACAAAGACTCTTTCCTGACCATTTGTTACAATCTAAGTCCTCAATACATAATCCTTCCAAAGACTTTACTCGACTCTGCGCCACGTATGCTTGTCCCCCCTCCAACACCAAAATATTTTGAGGTCACTTCTACCGGACTGCATGTAATATTTGTTCCAAATATGAGCCAAATCGGATATCACAGGTCGCTTTCTATTCATGTATGTATTATGTGTTCCAAGTATGAGCCAAATCGAACCACAAATACGATTTTTGTGAATATCTCGACCATTTCGCCACCTAGCGGCGATTTTTTATCATAGGTCGCCTTCTATTCTTGTATGTATTATGTGTACCAAATATGAGCCAAATCGGGTCACAAATGCGATTTTTGTGAATATCTCGATCCTTGCGCCACCTAGCCACGATTTTTTTCTCGTATTATTGCATTGTCATCAGGTTCTGAACTATATTCCAAGTTTCAAGCTTGTAGCTTATCGGAAAATTACTTAAATTTTAATTACAAAATTCGTTCACAACGGCCGGCCGTGCAGCCGTGCAGCCTGTCGAGTCAACCTAAATCAAATCGTTTAAAAAAAAATGTTTGTTGCCTTCTTGGCTGTTTGTAAAAACTTGTATGTACGTAATGAATTTAGTATAAATGAATAGATATTAATTTACTTTATGTATTCTATTTTTGTGTACAGTTTTTTCCTTTTTTGTTACTTCACCAAAAATTCGTTTGTTTTCGAAACAATAAACGGTCCCTGATAGATATTTTCTTGTTTGTATCGTGGTTCTTTTGTAAAAGGAATTTATGTTGTTGTTGTCGTAGCAGTGCTTCGCTCCATCCAATTGGTGCGAACGATCACAAATTATCATTAATGTCCGCTAACGGGAGGGAGTGCAAGGAAACTTGCTGTTTCAACAGGGGTGGACCATAATGAGAGGGGTATTAGAGGCGTTGGTTCCACAATACAAGGAGATCGTTGGCGACATGTGGGTCACATTACAAGCAGGACATATGTTTTTTATGTCGGGGTTTTGGATTTAAATTATTATATTATTTCTGCATTTAAATATATGAATGTTAACTTCACTCACGCTATTTCACAACTCGCCGACCCAAAAAAACTACTACCACCACCAACACCATTGGCTCTATTCACGTTCGCCATGTTGTGCGTACGCCTTCGCTCTGTAGCGCTAGCCGAGCACCTTCACCCATAATTACCTTTCGCCTCATCCAGATTGTAGCCAGCAATGTTTAGATTTAATTCGATCTAGGGGGTCTTCGCCTCCGGCACATCAATATGTTTTATAGTTCAATAAAAGACACTCAAACTATTTAAGTTAACTTTTCTTTATTCACGTATGTGCACGAAGCTGGTTAAATTAGAATGGCCGGCTTCGTTTTTTGTTTCCTTTATTTTTTAATTTGTGTGTCGTGGGCTGCAGATGCCGTTGGCAACGCGGCTGTCAGATGCACCTAAATCCACATGTACATAAATTATTTAATTTATTTTATCCCTACAGTATAAGTCCAGTACAGTGAACAGCTCCGACCACCGCTGAGTTGTCTCCTAGGGAGAATCGACGAATATGAGAACAGGGCAACGGACTTTCTATGGACCAATAGGGTTGACTGCGAAATCTCCTGGCCATGCTTGGACAGGAAGGGCAGCAGCTTCCTTCTCAAACTGAACAAATCTGTGGTGAGGGTACTTACGGGTGTCGTCACTGGTTAATATGCTATCGCTGTTGCGAGGAAGAGCTCCCTCTGCAGAAGCTGTCAAGATGAGGAAGAAGAGGAGTGGATCTACCACTTTCTCTGCCGATGCCCGGCGCTTCAAAGAAGAAGGCTCAGATTTCTGGGATCACGCTTCTTCGACAGCCTGGCAGAGGTTGGGAAGGTGGACGTCTCGCTTCTAATTGGGTTCAACTGGGAAAGCAAGTGATTCGATGAGGACAGCTAGGGGGTAATGGGGCTAAACTAATTTGCCACCACCCTGTACTTACTGAGGGCACTCACAGTGGACAAAAATGTCGCCGAGTGGAAGTGTGGTTATCGCCCACGCACGCCCTCTTAACCTAACCTAACCTACAGTATAATCGAAACAGCTGTCGCCTTGTCCGGTCTGATATCACGTTTTTTTAAATTTTCCCAAATTATTAAATAAATTAAATTAAATTCTTAGAAATATACAACATTCGTTAATTCTTTGCAATGCTGTAAATAAAACAAAAACCAAAATACTAGTTTCCTTGAAACCCTACAACAACAAAAAAGCATATCTTTAACACATGATTACATACAAAGTATGTACTTTGCAAAGAATAAAATATATAAGGAAGGCAATTGGGATAAAGTTTACAACAACTAGGTCATGGCGTGGCTGAATGCGTTTGTAACCCTTCAACCATCGTAGGAGTTAGGGTTTTAAGCACACTCCCGGGATAAAAGGCTTTGAAGAGATTTACAAGGGATAATCGAAACAGCTGTCGCCTGGTCCGTCCTGATGTCACGTTGTTAAAATTTTTCCCAAATTATTAAACAAATAATTTCCTTTTCATGCTATTGCTAATCCAAACGGAGTGAAAGAGTATGATATTATTTATCGAAATGAAAATTATGACAAGAAGAAATTGAACAGCTGTTTTGAATTAATTATTTTAAAAAAAGTTCTTGCAGCAGACAGATTTTTCACACAATTCCATTCAAAATTGGTATTCTTGCCTACTATTTATAATATGCAGAGATTAATGTAGGGTTGAATACAACACCTGGGTGTATTTTGAACTCACAACACTGCTTTATTGAATTTAGCTTTATAGAGTTTAGCTTAAATATTAAATTGTAAGAGGATACGTGAATTGATCGGTGTGTAGCTGTTGAACGTTCGTAGGCAACTGTCCGTTTTCGTTAGTTTGAAACCAGCGTCATGTATTTTTCGTCAAGTGTTCGTTCATATGTATGTATCTAATGTCAGTAGAAATGTATTATCTAGTAGCTAATAGGTCTGTTCACTTCTTGTTGTCCGTTCCTGTGTCAATCCTACATTCGGCCGTCCTGACATGTCGTTCGACCCGAACGATAGGTTCCAGGCTTTCATGTGCTCGGATATTGTTGTAGTTTTATGGGGACCCTCATGGTCACCTACTTTTTCTACTTCATACCTGCCGTGGGGTAGCCTTGGTTTTACAGCATATGGCCCTAAGAATTTGGCCTTAATTTTTAAGCCTGGACCATATTGCGTCCTCTTTATCGCAACCAACTCATCTACATTATATTCGGTATCTTGTTTTCGCTTTGAATTAAATGAACGTCTATTCCCTTCTTGAATATTTGAAATATTTTCTACTGCATGTTGACTGACATCTTCATGTTCGCTATTTAATTCTTCAACTAACGAATCTTCCAGTAACTTGCGCAGTTCTATGTTTTCGCCTACACGTATGTCTAACCCCGTTAGTATTTTAAAAGGTGTATAACTGGTACTTCTTGTTGGACTATTATTGATAAAACGTTGAACTGTTTCGACATGCTTGTACCAGTTTTCTGGGCTATTGTGGCATAGTTTCGTAAGAAGTGGAATTATAAAGCGCTGTATGCGTTCTACTTGTCCATTACCGCGAGGTACCCCTGTTGCAATTAAAAGGTGTAGAAAATTTTTTTTGTCGCAATACTCATCAAAGATTTTTGCTGTAAAAGCAGTACCTCTGTCTGTTATTATTCGTCGAGGGTTGCCGAACACTGAAGCCTGTCTTTCTAGCCGATCTCTTCTGTTATGTATGTATGTATAAAGCTGTGCGGCTTTTACAAATTATGCGCTGTCTGTAGCTTTTCTCGATGTAAAGCTGTGCTGCTTTCACACCTTCTTTGACTCTTGTACCAACTTTCTGTTTAAAACTCAGTGTTATGCTGTGCTGCTCCCACCGCTGCAACTTTTAACGTTTCATCTTTCTTTAAAAGTTTTCCGAATCTCAGTATCTGTGCTCTTCGTCTGAATATGTAGCTGTATTTATACGTGTTTCGTCGATATAGAACTGTGCGGCTTTAACAGCTTTTTTAGAAACTTTCTTAATATTCAGAAACGAAGACTGTTTACTCTGCGGTTTTTACTAACATTGATTGTCATAGATTTTGAGGTATGTAGCTGTACGGCTTACACACCTGCTTCGATGCGGCTTAAGTACAATATTCACATTTAGTAATCTCTTTCGCTAATGAGGTACCTACTAGTACTTTACGAATTCGATATTCGGCTTTAGAAAATTTGAACTTCGCATAAAACCGCTGCTCTTGAATATTTTCGCGTTAGCACGACTTTTCGTGTTTTTTTTTTTTTTTTTCGTCAATAACTTCTAGATGATGATTTTATGTGTTTTAATGCATTTTAGAAGATTTATGTCTTTTAAATTTCTGAAGCAAATTTCACTTCTTTTTGCAGTTTTTTACAAAAGTTCACTATCGTAATTTGAACGGTCTTCCAATTTCACGATTAACACGATCGCGCAGCAATTTTTCTTTGCTTGTTTATAAACGTACCTTAGTTCAATTCCGTTTGAGCCCCCCAATTGTAGGGTTGAATAAAACACCTGGGTGTATTTTGAACTCACAACACTGCTTTATTGAATTTAGCTTTATTGTGTTTAGCTTTATAGAGTTTAGCTTAAATATTAAATTGTAAGAGGATACGTGAATTAATTGGTGTGTAGCTGTTGAACGTCCGTAGGCAACTGTCCGTTTTCGTTAGTTTGAAATCAGCGTCATGTATTTTTTGTCAAGTGTTCGTTCATATGTATCTAATGTCAGTAGAGTTGTATTATCTAGTAGCTAATAGGTCTGTCCATTTCTTGTTGTCCGTTCCTGTGTCAATCCTACATTAATAACACTAAGAACGCGTATGTTTCCAGAGACATTGCAATTGATTATGGGTTTTATGGAGTTAGCACAAATGAGCAGAAATCAAATGTAGATTATTACCGCTGGGAAGTGGGCTTGATATTTTGTTGCGGCTTTTTACTATGATGCCAGTGCTAAGTTCGTCAACATGAAGCTAAGGCCTGCTACGCGAAGAATGGGTTTACCAAAAATAACGGGTCAGAACATAACGGGTCTCTGATCCCGTTATAAGCACGCTACACATACTTACATCGACAGCAACGCAGGCAGCGATGCCGACGCAACAACTACAAGGGTACGACGACGCACTGATTTCGTTTTTGTATGTCACACCTGAACGATAATTTTCGAGCCTGCAAAATTTGAGTTTTTTGACTTTTTTCTTTGATTTTTAAGGTTTTTTTTTCATGACCTACTTAAAAAATTTCCATTTGATTTTAAAATTTTCATGTATACCCTGTCCGACTCAAAATTCTCCGTTAAAAACTTTGACGATAACAGTTTTTTGAAAAAAAAAAAATTTATTTTTTCGCCATATTTTTTTAAGGGTTTCTTCAGAAACGTGCAAAAGTGTTGCCGATGAAAACGAATTTGTCTCATTGTTCCTATCCCACTTAAAATTCTGCGATAAAAACGTTGGCATTAACAGTTTTTAAAAAAAAAATTTTTTTTTGGTTTTTGGGACTTGTTTTGGTCGAAATCGATTTTTTCATTTTCAAGGCTCCAAATCATCTTTTATTTATATGTTTCCGTTAGACCCACCAATAAGTATACCAAAATGATCAGGGGGCGAGCTAAGTGGATTTTGCCATGTCCGTCTGTCCGTCTGACCGTTTGTTTGAACGTAAGCTAGTGCCTCAGTTTTTGAGATATATTGATGAAATTTGGTAAGCAGGCATATTTTGATGGGGGATTTGACGTTTGTCGAAATAGACCCGATCGGACCACTATAGCATATACCTCCCATACAATCGATTGTTCAATAAGAGGGTTTTCGCCATTTCTGCCTCATTTTAACAGCTAGAAATATCAAATTTTACCACAAGCTTACGTATTGGGCATAGATTGTTGTCTGAGAAAATCATCAAGAGCGGACATATTTATAATATATATCCCATACAACCGACTGTTATGGTAAGAGGATTTTCATCGTTTTTGTCGAAATCGAATTTTAGTCCGATCTTGATGATTTTTTCAGACAACAATCTATGCCCAATACGTAAGCTTGTGGTAAAATTCGATGTTGGTAGCTGTTAAAATGAGGCAGAAATGGGGCAGAAATGGCCAAAACCCTCTTATTGAACAATTCTGTTGCAATTAAAAGGTGTCGAATATTTTCTTTGTCGCAATACTCATCAAAGATTTTTGCTGTAAAAGCAGTACCTCTATCTGTTATTATTCGTCGAGGGTTGCCGAACACTGAAGCCTGTCTTTCTAGCCGATCTCTTCTGTTATGTATGTATGTATAAAGCTGTGCGGGTTTTACAAATTATGCGCTGTCTGTAGCTTTTCTCGATGTAAAGCTGTGCTGCTTTGACACCTTCTTTGACTCTTGTACCAACTTTCTGTTTAAAACTCAGTGTTATGCTGTGCTGCTCCCACCGCTGCAACTTTTAGCGTTTCATCTTTCTTTAAAAGTTTTCCGAATCTCAGTATCTGTGCTCTTCGTCTGAATATGTAGCTGTATTTATACGTGTTTCGTCGATATAGAACTGTGCGGCTTTAACAGCTTTTTTAGAAACTTTCTTAATATTCAGAAACGAAGACTGTTTACTCTGCGGTTTTTACTAACATTTATTGTCATAGATTTTCAGGTATGTAGCTGTACGGCTTACACACCTGCTTCGATGCGGCTTAAGTACAATATTCACATTTAGTATGCTCTTTCGCTAATGAGGTACCTACTAGTACTTTACGAATTCGATATTCGGCTTTAGAAAATTTTAACTTCGTACAAAACCGCTGCTCTTGAATATTTTCGCGTTAGCACGACTTTTCGTGTTTTTTTTTTCCCGCCAATAACTTCTAGATGATGATTTTATGTGTTTTAATGCATTTTAGAATATGTCTTTTAAATTTCTGAAGCAAATTTCACTTCTTTTTGCAGTTTTTTACAAAAGTTCACTATCGTAATTTGAACGGTCTTCCAATTTCACGATTAACACGATCGCGCAGCAATTTTTCTTTGCTTGTTTATAAACGTACCTTAGTTCAATTCCGTTTGAGCCCCCCCAATTGTAGGGTTGAATAAAACACCTGGGTGTATTTTGAACTCACAACACTGCTTTATTGAATTTAGCTTTATTGTGTTTAGCTTTATAGAGTTTAGCTTAAATATTAAATTGTAAGAGGATACGTGAATTAATTGGTGTGTAGCTGTTGAACGTCCGTAGGCAACTGTCCGTTTTCGTTAGTTTGAAATCAGCCATGTATTTTTTGTCAAGTGTTCGTTCATATGTATCTAATGTCAGTAGAGTTGTATTATCTAGTAGCTTATAGGTCTGTCCATTTCTTGTTGTCCGTTCCTGTGTCAATCCTACATTAATAACACTAAGAACGCGTATGTTTCCAGAGACATTGCAATTGATTATGGGTTTTATGGAGTTAGCACAAATGAGCAGAAATCAAATGTAGATTATTACCGCTGGGAAGTGGGCTTGATATTTTGTTGCGGCTTTTTACTATGATGCCAGTGCTAAGTTCGTCAACATGAAGCTAAGGCCTGCTACGCGAAGAATGGGTTTACCAAAAATAACGGGTCAGAACATAACGGGTCTCTGATCCCGTTATAAGCACGCTACACATACTTACATCGACAGCAACGCAGGCAGCGATGCCGACGCAACAACTACAAGGGTACGAAGACACACTGATTTCGTTTTTGTATGTCACACCTGAACGATAATTTTCGAGCCTGCAAAATTTGAGTCTTTTGACTTTTTTTCTTTAATTTTTAAGGTTTTTTTTCATGACCTACTTAAAAAATTTCCATTTGATTTTAAAATTTTCATGTATACCCTGTCCGACTCAAAATTCTCCGTTAAAAACTTTGACGATAACAGTTTTTTGAAAAAAAATATATATATTTTTTGGGTTTTGAGGAGTGTTTTGGTGAAAAAATTTATTTTTTCGCCATATTTTTTTAAGGGTTTCTTCAGAAACGTGCAAAAGTGTTGCCGATGAAAACGAATTTGTCTCATTGTTCCTATCCCACTTAAAATTATGCGATAAAAACGTTGGCATTAACAGTTTTTAAAAAAAAAATTTTTTTTTGGTTTTTGGGACTTGTTTTGGTCGAAATCGATTTTTTTCATTTTCAAGGCTCCAAATCATTTTTTATTTATATGTTTCCGTTAGACCAACCAATAAGTATACCAAAATGATCAGGGGGCGAGCTAAGTTGATTTAGCCATGTCCGTCTGTCCGTCTGACCGTTTGTTTGAACGTAAGCTAGTGCCTCAGTTTTTGAGATATATTGATGAAATTTGGTAAGCAGGCATATTTTGATGGGGGATTTGACGTTTGTCGAAATCGACCCGATCGGACCACTATAGCATATACTATATTGCTATTGTTCAATAAGAGGGTTTTCGCCATTTCTGCCCCATTTCTGCCTCATTTTAACAGCTAGAAATATCAAATTTTACCACAAGCTTACGTATTGGGCATAGATTGTTGTCTGAGAAAATCATCAAGAGCGGACATATTTATAATATATATCCCATAAAACCGACTGTTATGGTAAGAGGATTTTCATCGTTTTTGTCGAAATCGAATTTTAGTCCGATCTTGATGATTTTTTCAGACAACAATCTATGCCCAATACGTAAGCTTGTGGTAAAATTTGATGTTGCTAGCTGTTAAAATGAGGCAGAAATGGGGCAGAAATGGCCAAAACCCTCTTATTGAACAATTCTGTTGCAATTAAAAGGTGTCGAATATTTTCTTTGTCGCAATACTCATCAAAGATTTTTGCTGTAAAAGCAGTACCTCTATCTGTTATTATTCGTCGAGGGTTGCCGAACACTGAAGCCTGTCTTTCTAGCCGATCTCTTCTGTTATGTATGTATGTATAAAGCTGTGCGGCTTTTACAAATTATGCGCTGTCTGTAGCTTTTCTCGATGTAAAGCTGTGCTGCTTTCACACCTTCTTTGACTCTTGTACCAACTTTCTGTTTAAAACTCAGTGTTATGCTGTGCTGCTCCCACCGCTGCAACTTTTAACGTTTCATCTTTCTTCAAAAGTTTTCCGAATCTCAGTATCTGTGCTCTTCGTCTGAATATGTAGCTGTATTTATACGTGTTTCGTCGATATAGAACTGTGCGGCTTTAACAGCTTTTTTAGAAACTTTCTTAATATTCAGAAACGAAGACTGTTTACTCTGCGGTTTTTACTAACATTGATTGTCATAGATTTTGAGGTATGTAGCTGTACGGCTTACACACCTGCTTCGATGCGGCTTAAGTACAATATTCAAATTTAATAATCTCTTTCGCTAATGGGGTACCTACTAGTACTTTACGAATTCGATATTCGGCTTTAGAAAATTTGAACTTCGCATAAAACCTCTGCTCTTGTATATTTTCGCGTTAGCACGACTTTTCGTGTTTTTTTTTTTTTTTTCGTCAATAACTTCTAGATGATGATTTTATGTGTTTTAATGCATTTTAGAATATTTATGTCTTTTAAATTTCTGAAGCAAATTTCACTTCTTTTTTGCAGTTTTTGACAAAAGTTCACTATCGTAATTTGAACGGTCTTCCAATTTCACGATTAACACGATCCCGCAGCAATTTTTCTTTGCTTGTTTATAAACGTACCTTAGTTCAATTCCGTTTGAGCCCCCCAATTGTAGGATTGAATAAAACACCTGGGTGTATTTTGAACTCACAACACTGCTTTATTGAATTTAGCTTTATTGTGTTTAGCTTTATAGAGTTTAGCTTAAATATTAAATTGTAAGAGGATACGTGAATTAATTGGTGTGTAGCTGTTGAACGTCCGTAGGCAACTGTCCGTTTTCGTTAGTTTGAAATCAGCGTCATGTATTTTTTGTCAAGTGTTCGCTCATATGTATCTAATGTCAGTAGAGTTGTATTATCTAGTAGCTAATAGGTCTGTCCATTTCTTGTTGTCCGTTCCTGTGTCAATCCTACATTAATAACACTAAGAACGCGTATGTTTCCAGAGACATTGCAATTGATTCTGTGTTTTATGTAGTTAGCACAAATGAGCAGAAATCAAATGTAGATTATTATCGCTGGGAAGTGGGCTTGATATTTTGTTGCGGCTTTTTACTATGATGCCAGTGCTAAGTTCGTCAACATGAAGCTAAGGCCTGCTACGCGAAGAATGGGTTTACCAAAAATAACGGGTCAGAATATAACGGGTCTCTGATCCCGTTATAAGCACGCTAGACATACTTGCATCGACAACAACGCAGGCAGCGATGCCGACGCAACAACTACAAGGGTACGACGACACACTGATTTCGTTTTTGTATGTCACACCTGAACGATAATTTTCGAGCCTTCAAAATTTGAGTTTTTCGACTTTTTTTCTTTGATTTTTAAGGTTTTTTTTTCATGACCTACTTAAAAAATTTCCATTTGATTTTAAAATTTTCATGTATACCCTGTCCGACTCAAAATTCTCCGAAAAAATTTATTTTATCGCCATATTTTTTTAAGGGTTTCTTCAGAAACGTTTACTCTGCGGTTTTTACTAACATTGATTGTCATAGATTTTGAGGTATGTAGCTGTACGGCTTACACACCTGCTTCGATGTGGCTTAAGTACAATATTCACGTTTAGTATGCTCTTTCACTAATGAGGTGTTACGGAAGATATGGCCTGGGGTTTAGCAAAGCGAGCCAACGAAATTTATAAGAGTGAATGCAACCGTGCACGGTTGACAAATCAGGCAACCTCGCTTAACGTCAAACTAGGGTAAGTGGCCAACGCAGCCAATTTCGCGTTTTCCTGCATCCGGCCTTTTCATCACCGGGGATCAAGCATAAAGTTGGGAAAAAGGAAACCTTATCGGAAAACGTCCAGGTAAGAAAATCCGAAGATTGTGGCTTGCCCTGCTAGACACATGTTTAAACTATACAATTTTACATTAGAGATAGTAATTTCGTCGAGCAACATCAAAGTTGAAAGCAACTTGAGCAACTTCAAAGAGCACGCGCCAATCTCCGCGCGAACATCGAATAAGTGCTCAGTAATAAGCGTTCACTCCAAAAACAACCAGAACACGGTAATAACGAGCAAATCTCTTCAAGCGCAGCGTCCACGAGAGCACACCAACGTTAGCGGCTAGAGGCCGTTAAAAGACCGGCCAGTACGTGTGCATATTGTGGTGGTATAACAGCGCGGCACTCCAGAACCATTGGCACAGCGCGGGAGGCAGGCCAGAGAGGTTTGAGCGCCACAAATGCTCTCAATTGTACGGAGTTTACGGTTGGGTAATTGAAGCCTACTCCTACAAAAGTAAAGACGCGAGCAACGAGTCCGTGCGGCAGAGGAGCAGCGAAACACACTCAGGTTACTGGCGGCATTGCCTGCAAAATAGCGAGACAGGTTTGCAACAGAAACGGAGTGAGCAGAAACTTCCACATCCTATTGTTGTGAAATATAAGTACGTATGCATAAAATAGAATAATATAACAATAATTGTGCTTGGGGGTGTGCACAAAGACGTTACTGGCATGGAAAGGGAACACACGGCAATTCGGTTGGCATGAAGTGCCTGTACGCTTGAGCGACCACGTTGCCATCAGAGAGCGACAGAGAGAAGCGCTGAACATCACCATTTAGCGTATATGTAGGCATAGTTGTTAAGCGTAGGACTGTAGTAGTGATATTTATGCTTTCAGGTATAATCGTTTGTCAGCGTGAGGCAACGGCAGCATGGTGAATCATATGTAGTAGAGATAATTGGTTAGTACCATTGATGCTGTGCACGAATTCAGGTTTTTATCCGGGGCGCCTTGGGTAGGGAGCTGATATAGTGGTCAGTTTAGTTGAGGATGGTGAAAATTGAGTAGCCACAAATAATTGTCACCATTCCGTCGCGTGCCAAGAGCGTAACTCAAAGTTAATGAAATTTGTTTGTTATAAGCGGGTTAGGTGCACATACACACCGGTACACTTAAAGAGTTGAGTTGCTCATTGCCAAAACGACCCTCATGTTATGTATCGTGATGTAGCTCAAAGCTTGCAAGACAGAGCCATCGCATGGCGGGTAGTTATGCATGGTTAATGGATTCGAATTGGTTTAAGATTGGCCGCGGTAATGCGATTCTGTCTTGAAATGCTCTGAGTTAAATCAGGAATGCAATTTTATACCATCATAATATTATTGTCAATTGCAGACATTTGCTCATATTCATTGATGCGATATATGGGGATATGTGTTTAAAAATGCAGTTATGAGAAATGGTTTAGGAAGTAAACATTTGCAGCGACATGCATATGAGCATGTGAATATTTTTATGTATAAAATAATGCGGAGTTTTTTTGTTATATCAAACGTAGATGTGTATGGATTCGTAGTACATAGATTTGTATTGAGCTAAATGCTTTCGATAACCTCGGTAAGATTAACGTCGTCGTTACTATCATAGGAATACGACCTGCCATTGAATCTATGGTAATTGAATGATGGTTGAATGATCATGTTATAGTTACATACTTTACCTAGATATATATTCATATTGATATTTTTGCGGGCACACTCGCGCGTAAACATTAGGGTGGGACGCTCGCCGTTCGAGTTGAACTGAAATTTAGGATATAGGTTAGCTAGTAGTGGATTGCATGACCTAATGTAAACGAGTGTAATAAATACAAACAAGTGCGCGGGCACTCATGAAGATTCATCATTAATATTATAATAGGATTTGAGATGAAATGTCATATTAAATGAATTGCTAAGGATAACAACAGTGTGATGAATGGGAGTAATGGGGTGATCGTACAGGGATGGACAGACGGACACAGGCACAAAGGTAAGTGTTGGGTCAACCGTTTTGGGCAATGGTTGACATTGGTAGGGTGGGCAAGGAAGCAGAAGGGCCGGCCTTGAGTCTATGGAGGCGAACTGCGACGACGGCGGTGGCATGCTGTGGAGGAGGTCATACAAGAGGGGAAGCGAGAAACAGCGCACGGGTACGAATTTTTTTCTCATTGTTTCTGCGGTTTGGGGCAACATCGTGGATGATTTGCGAACCCCACCCCATCCGGCGAGCTGAGCCTATGCAAGCGTACCCAGCGGATCATCAGACCTTATTCTTTCATCATAAGGGAACCTGTACCGCACTGCCAGTCATGGTAACAATAGAAAATGGCGCCCAACGTGGTTGCCCGAAAGTGGGGCTACCACAAAATTCACTTCATAGAACAGCTGTCTTCATTCACAGCGTCGATCGCGGGGACAGCTACAGACAGATAAGGGGGGTCACGGTTTGGCAGCTTGTGAGGCTTCGCATGCGGCTCACAAATGTGTCACCGATTGTAATATTATTTTTAAATGTAATCCTTCGATAGCGGGGTCGGCTACTGATTATTAGACACGAGTCATATTTTCATGAGGTAGATCACGTACCGGAGTGGGTGTCTCATCGGCGAGGCGGCTACTACTCACGGGATATAAGTCCACGTGCGTATGAGGTAGTTTCCCGGTAACTCACTCGGGGGAGATTGCGGGTCCAACCCACTAGGACGAGGGTCAAGTCCTTTTGGCAGTGGACATCTAGGACAGGAGACAGTTTGTACAGGACAGGGGGGGACATCACGGGACAGAAATAACGAAAACTTTGGACAGATCATCCTAAACCCAATTCATCACACATCCACCATTAATTCATACCACATTTTATGTTTGTCTTGGCTGCTAAAAGCCAGAGAGTTCAGATAGCTTTTGAAAATTTCTTTTGATCTACCACGCGACAGCGTGTACCACGAAACAACAACATCAATTTTTTTATAATCACCTGGAATAATGACCAGAAAGGGTAAGAGGAAATCCAGGACGAACGCAAATGACAGCGAGGAGGAGGAGGAGCGATCATCAAGGCAAGTCGAGCCAAACACGTCGGTCGCGCAGCCCAGACAGAGGTTAGCCCCGGCAGTTGGTACTCCTTCGCCGGAAGCGACCTTGCTAGATAAAGTGGGGGGCGAATTGTTACAAAAATTCGAGGCAATGTTTTTCCAGTATCAACTGGACGTGAACCGCACAACGGCGGAAGCGATACGCGATGCCATGAGCGGTATGCGAAAGGAGGTCAGGGCCCTGGGGGCGCGTGTCACCACGGTTGAGGAGGCTCGCGAAGGTGCACGAGCGGACGCGGCAGGTCCTCCACGGGATTCTGGCGGTCCTTCGGCAGTATCTGAGTCGGAGCACACTCGCAAGGAGGAAGACCAACCAGGAGCTACCGGAAGGAGGCTCTTTACTCCATCACCACAAAGTAGGAGTACACACACGGATCGGAACAAAAATAAATTTAAAGTCATCAGGGACTGGGGGTTGAAATACGATGGGACGGGCAAGTCCATCCCCATCGACCGGTTTTTATTCAGGGTGGAGACACTGCAGAAGCGGCATGAGATCTCGTCGGAGGACCTTTACTCGAATTTCCATTTGCTTTTGAGCGGAGCCGCGCAGGATTGGTTCTGGCTGTACATGGAAGAGCAGGCCGGCGAGGAGAGAGAGGGGTTTATTCATTTAAGGGAGGCCCTCCTGAGCCACTTCCGCAAGGCAGACAGCGATGAAGAAGTTCTACAAACGATGAATGAAAGGAAACAGGATCTTCGCGAATCTTTCGACGATTTTTACGCATGCGTGAGGGGAATGGCGCTAACCCTGAAAACTCCACTGCCGGAACGAAGCTTGGTGAATCTCATGCGCAGGAATCTGAAGCCGAAGGTGAAGAACCTTGTATTTGGCTGTCAAATTGCAACACTCGCGGAGTTGAAGACAGAGTGCAGACGGGCGGAAAAGCACTTCGAGGAGTACGAGTCCAAGTTTGCCAAGCGAAGGGAAGTTAATGAGTTAGGGCTGCGACAAGGGGAAATCCACGAGGACACCGACGGCGCTGTTGCCGTAGAAGCGTTCGAGAGAAGAGGGCGCGTGGGCAGCAGGAACGACAGCCCCAGGAACTCTTCGGATTTTACGAGACCGAGACACAACGAACAAGGATGCGATTCTCAATTCCATGATTTAAGATGTTACAAATGTGACAAGGCGGGAGCCAGACTGGCCATGTGCGAAAAGTGTGGGCAGGGAAACCATCTTCCTTGCGGAGGCACCGGGACGTCAGGCCAGGAGAAGAAGATCCCGGAAACCCACTAATAGTCAAGGCCATGCTCGCAGCCGACTCACCTAAACCGATATCGGAACACCAAACAAGGACAACGCCACGCGAAACCTTGCAAGAGAGGGAAAAGCGATACCAAGAAGCGAGGCAAAGAATATTCGGAGGCAAGACGCGAGGCGAGAATATATGGTGCGCGGACGCAGGGGGAAGGCAGTATAAAAAGATCGAACAACTGCGGCACAAAGACAAGGAACACAGAGCAATGAGAAGAGCGGTGACAGCAACAATCATAAGAGACGAAGTGGACCGAAGGCCATACGCCGAAGTTCAGATAGGAGGGACAATGATGCGCGGACTGCTGGATAGTGGCGCATCGGTCAGCTGCTTTGGGGGACCGGCGATTAGCAAGTTGAGCGTAAAGGACGTTGTGTCGATCGATGAGCAGCTGAGTACGGCGGACGGAAAAGGACAGTCGGTGATAGGCAAAATAATGATGGACGTGAAATGGCGGGGAAGGACACAGAGAATGGTTCTCTACCTGGTGCCCAGCCTGAAACAGCAATTGTATCTGGGAGTGGATTTCTGGGAAGCCTTCGGGTTATGGTCGTCAGTGATATCGGAGATTAGCCTCGATAGCTCAGGTATGGTGGTGTTGACACCGGGACAGAGGACAGAACTGGAGCGTGTCAAATCGTTGTTCCCATCATCCGCTGAGCGAGGTCTGGGGAGAACCCACCTGATGGAGCACACCATCGAGGTATATGATGAGACCACGCCGGTTAAGCAGCGATACTATCCCATGTCACCGGCGAAGCAGAAACTCGCGTATGAGGAGATAGACCGAATGCTGAAGCTCGGGGTAATAGAGGAAAGTAACAGCGCGTGGAGCTCCCTGATCGTACTCGTGCAGAAACCAGGAAAAAACAGGCTCTGCGTAGACATGCGCAAACTGAACAAGTGCACAAAGAAGGACGCATATCCGACGCAGCATGTCGAGGGCATCCTTAGTCGGCTACGGGACACGTACTTCATAACGGGAATCGACCTGAAGGACGCCTTTTGGCAGATCCCGTTAGCGAAGGAGGCGTGCGAGAAGACTGCATTCACAGTCCCCGGCAGGCCACTCTATCACTTTAAGGTGATGCCGTTCGGGCTATGTAATGCCAGTCAGCGACTTTGCCGACTAATGGATAAAGTCATTCCCTCTAGGCTGAGGGAGAACGTCTTCGTATATATTGATGACCTGTTGATATGCTCGCCGGATTTCGACACACATTTGTCACATCTCGCCGAAGTAGCGGAGTGTCTTTCGAAGGCGGGACTCACCATTAATTTGTTAAAATCAAAGTTTTGTCAGAGAGAAATAAAGTATTTGGGGTTCCTGGTAGGTCAGAGGTAGGGAGAGCTGAAAACAGACCCGGAGAAGGTGCAAGCTATGTTGGACTTTCCGATCCCGAGGACCTTAAAGCAACTGCGAAGATTTCTAGGCCTCACCGGTTGGTATAGAAGATTCATCTCTAACTTTGCTACCCTCACTGCACCACTCACAGACTGCCTGAGAGGGAAGAAGGAGTTTGCGATGACACCGGAGGCCACAGCGGCCTTTGAAAAGCTCAAATCGGAGGTAGCCTCTCCAAAAGTGCTTGTCAATCCGGACTTCGGAAAGAGGTTTTTTGTACAATGCGACGCGTCTACCACCGGAGTAGGGGCGGTGCTGTTTCAGTTGGATGACCAGGGGAATGAAAGACCTATATCTTACATTTCGCAGAAATTGATCGCGGCCCAAAGGAATTATACAATTACAGAACTGGAATGCTTGGCAGTAGTCACCAGTGTGAAGAAGTTTCGACCATACATCGATGGAACGCCGTTTACAATCATCACGGACCACATGAGTCTGAAATGGCTTATGGGGCAGAAGGACCTCTCCGGCCGGCTGGCGCGCTGGAGCCTCAAGCTGCAGGGCTTTGATTTCGATATCGTACACCGAAAAGGGGCCAAGAATGTAGTACCAGATGTATTGAGCCGAATCCATATGGACGAGATTCAAGCCGGGAACCTGTCGATGGATATATCGCTAAGTGACAAGGAATTTCAATCGGACAGTTACCAAGACCTCATCAAGGTCACAGAGTCAAATGCGGAACGACTACCAGACGTCAAGGTGATACAGGGCATTATCTACCAGCGAGACCGCTTCCGAAGGAACGAGGACGATGATGAATTCACTTGGAAATTATGGGTGCCGGAGGGCCTTCGGCAGACGCTGCTGGAGCGGACACACAATGGACCCTCTGCCGGCCATGGGGGCATGACTAAGACAATCCATCGCTTGCGAGCCAAATACTACTGGCCCGGAATGGTGACCGCGGTCAAAAGGTTTGTGGGGAGCTGCGACATCTGTAAACGCTGCAAAGCCTCGAACGCCACAAGCAGGCCACTCATGGGCGGGCAAACGGTGACGGAGAGAGCGTTCCAGCGGTTATACGTGGACTTCTGCGGACCATATCCGCGATCTCGAAAAGGAAACAGCCACGTGTTTGTGGTGCTGGATCACTTCACCAAGTTCATATTCTTGAAGCCCATGAGAAATGCCACGGCAAAGGAAGTGGTTCGGTATCTGGAAACGGATGTTTTTCACATATTCGGGGTGCCAGAGGTCATCCATTCCGATAACGGGCGTCAGTTCGTATCCGAGGTGTTCACAGATTTCCTTCGAAGCTATGGCGTCCGACATATGAAAACGGCGGTGTATTCGCCCCAAGCGAATGCCTCCGAGAGAGTCAATAGGTCACTGCTAGCAATAATTCGATCATATCTCGATGAGGGGGACCAGAAATCCTGGGAAAAACAGGTATCAAAAGCTGCATTCGCGTTGCGCAGTGCCGTCCACGAAGCCATAGGAGCGGAGCCATACAGGGTTGCCTTTGGTCAGACAATGGTCCGACATGGGGAAACCTACCCCATATTGCGGGCCTTAGGCGAAGCCGCTGATTCAGATACAGAAATAATGCCGAGGGATGTGAGACTCAGACTGCTGAGAGAAAAGGTGATAGCCCACTTGAACTCGGCGTATGAAAAGGGTCGGCGAGCCCACAAAACACGGGCGAAACCGAGAGCATATGTGGAAGGGCAGATAGTATACCGGCGAAGTTTCCGCCAGAGCGACGCGGCACGAGGATTCAATGCGAAGCTGGCGCCAAAGTTCACAAGGGCGGTGGTTCTAAGGAAAGTCGGTCAATGCCTGTACCAGCTAGGAAATCTTAGAGGCAATCCCATTGGAGTCTTCCATGCGAAGGACATCAAGATCTGAAGTAGGGACGTGGGTACGCGCCCCACACTCGCAAGCGGAGTGAAACGCATCTTCCCGTCTTTCGAGCTCATCGACTCCCCATCATCTCCTCGATTAACTGGCCCTGTTACGGAAGATGTGGCCTGGGGTTTAGCAAAGCGAGCCAACGAAATTTATAAGAGTGAATGCAACCGTGCACCGTTGACAAATCAGGCAACCTCGCTTAACGTCAAACTAGGGTAAGTGGCCAACGCAGCCAATTTCGCGTTTTCCTGCATCCGGCCTTTTCATCACCGGGGATCAAGCATAAAGTTGGGAAAAAGGAAACCTTATCGGAAAACATCCAGGTAAGATAATCCGAAGATTGTGGCTTGCCCTGCTAGACACATGTTTAAACTATACAATTTTACATTAGAGATAGTAATTTCGTCGAGCAACATCAAAGTTGAAAGCAACTTGAGCAACTTCAAAGAGCACGCGCCAATCTCCGCGCGAACATCGAATAAGTGCTCAGTAATAAGCGTTCACTCCAAAAACAACCAGAACACGGCAATAACGAGCAAATCTCTTCAAGCGCAGCGTCCACGAGAGCACACCAACGTTAGCGGCTAGAGGCCGTTAAAAGACCGGCCAGTACGTGTGCATATTGTGGTGGTATAACAGCGCGGCACTCCAGAACCATTGACACTGCGCGGGAGGCAGGCCACAGAGGTTTGAGCGCCACAAATGCTCTCAATTTTACGGAGTTTACGGTTGGGTAATTGAAGCCTACTCCTACAAAAGTAAAGACGCGAGCAACGAGTCCGTGCGGCAGAGGAGCAGCGAAACACACTCAGGTTACTGGCGGCATTGCCTGTAAAATAGCGAGACAGGTTTGCAACAGAAACGGAGTGAGCAGAAACTTCCACATCCTATTGTTGTGAAATATAAGTACGTATGCATAAAATAGAATAATATAACAATAATTGTGCTTGGGGGTGTGCACAAAGACGTTACTGGCATGGAAAGGGAACACACGGCAATTCGGTTGGCATGAAGTGCCTGTACGCTTGAGCGACCACGTTGCCATCAGAGAGCGACAGAGAGAAGCGCTGAACATCACCATTAAGCGTATATGTAGGCATAGTTGTTAAGCGTAGGACTGTAGTAGTGATATTTATGCTTTCAGGTATAATCGTTTGTCAGCGTGAGGCAACGGCAGCATGGTGAATCATATGTAGTAGAGATAATTGGTTAGTACCATTGATGCTGTGCACGAATTCAGGTTTTTATCCGGGGCGCCTTGGGTAGGGAGCTGATATAGTGGTCAGTTTAGTTGAGGATGGTGAAAATTGAGTAGCCACAAATAATTGTCACCATTCCGTCGCGTGCCAAGAGCGTAACTCAAAGTTAATGAAATTTGTTTGTTATAAGCGGGTTAGGTGCACATACACACCGGTACACTTAAAGAGTTGAGTTGCTCATTGCCAAAACGACCCTCATGTTATGTATCGTGATGTAGCTCAAAGCTTGCAAGACAGAGCCATCGCATGGCGGGTAGTTATGCATGGTTATTGGATTCGAATTGGTTTAAGATTGGCCGCGGTAATGCGATTCTGTCTTGAAATGCTCTGAGTTAAATCAGGAATGCAATTTTATACCATCATAATATTATTGTCAATTGTAGACATTTGCTCATGTTCATTGATGCGATATATGGGGATATGTGTTTAAAAATGCAGTTATGAGAAATGGTTTAGGAAGTAAACATTTGCAGCGACATGCATATGAGCATGTGAATATTTTTATGTATAAAATAATGCGGAGTTTTTTTGTTATATCAAACGTAGATGTGTATGGATTCGTAGTACATAGATTTGTATTGAGCTAAATGCTTTCGATAACCTCGGTAAGATTAACGTCGTCGTTACTATCATAGGAATACGACCTGCCATTGAATCTATGGTAATTGAATGATGGTTGAATGATCATGTTATAGTTACATACTTTACCTAGATATATATTCATATTGATATTTTTGCGGGCACACTCGCGCGTAAACATTAGGGTGGGACGCTCGCCGTTCGAGTTGAACTGAAATTTAGGATATAGGTTAGCTAGTAGTGGATTGCATGACCTAATGTAAACGAGTGTAATAAATACAAACAAGTGCGCGGGCACTCATGAAGATTCATCATTAATATTATAATAGGATTTGAGATGAAATGTCATATTAAATGAATTGCTAATGATAACAACAGTGTGATGAATGGGAGTAATGGGGTGATCGTACAGGGATGGACAGACGGACACAGGCACAAAGGTAAGTGTTGGGTCAACCGATTTGGGCCATGGTTGACATTGGTAGGGTGGGCAAGGAAGCAGAAGGGCCGGCCTTGAGTCTATGGAGGCGAACTGCGACGACGGCGGTGGCATGCTGTGGAGGAGGACATACAAGAGGGTAAGCGAGAAACAGCGCACGGGTACGAATTTTTTTCTCATTGTTTCTGCGGTTTGGGGCAACATCGTGGATGATTTGCGAACCCCACCCCATCCGGCGAGCTGAGCCTATGCAAGCGTACCCAGCGGATCATCAGACCTTATTCTTCCATCATAAGGGAACCTGTACCGCACTGCCAGTCATGGTAACAGAGGTACCTACTAGTACTTTACGAATTCGATAATCGGCTTTAGAAAATTTGAACTTCGCATAAAACCGCTGCTCTTGAATATTTTCGCGTTAGCACGACTTTTCGTGTTTTTTTTTTTCGCCAATAACTTCTAGATGATGATTTTATGTGTTTTAATGCATTTTAGAATATGTCTTTTAAATTTCTGAAGCAAATTTCACTTCTTTTTTGCAGTTTTTTACAAAAGTTCACTATCGTAATTTGAACGGTCTTCCAATTTCACGATTAACACGATCGCGCAGCAATTTTCCTTTGCTTGTTTATAAACGTACCTTAGTTCAATTCCGTTTGAGCCCCCAAATTGTAGGGTTGAATAAAACACCTGGGTGTATTTTGGACTTACAACACTGCTTTATTAAATTTAGCTTTATTGTGTTTAGCTTTATAGAGTTTAGCTTAAATATTAAATTGTAAGAGGATACGTGAATTGATTGGTGTGTAGCTGTTGAACGTCCGTAGGCAACTGTCCGTTTTCGTTAGTTTGAAATCAGCGTCATGTATTTTTCGTCAAGTGTTCGTTCATATGTATCTAATGTCAGTAGAGTTGTATTATCTAGTAGCTAATAGGTCTGTCCATTTCTTGTTGTCCGTTCCTGTGTCAATCCTGCATTAATAACACTAAGAACGCGTATGTTTCCAGAGACATTGCAATTGATTATGGGTTTTATGGAGTTAGCACAAATGAGCAGAAATCAAATGTAGATTATTACCGCTGGGAAGTGGGCTTGATATTTTGTTGCGGCTTTGTATTTTGATGCCAGTGCTAAGTTCGTCAACATGAAGCTAAGGCCTGCTACGCGAAGAATGGGTTTACCGAAAATAACGGGTCAGAACATAACGGGTCTCTGATCCCGTTATAAGCACGCTACACATACTTACATCGACAGCAACGCAGGCAGCGATGCCGACGCAACAACTCACTGATTTCGTTTTTGTATGTCACACCTGAACGATAATTTTCGAGCCTGCAAAATTTGAGTTTTTTGACTTTTTTTCTTTGATTTTTAAGGTTTTTTTCATGACCTACTTAAAAAATTTCCATTTGATTTTAAAATTTTTATGTATACCCTGTCCGACTCAAAATTCTCCGTTAAAAACTTTGACGACAACAGTTTTTTGAAAAAAAAAAAATATTTTTTGGGTTTTGAGGAGTGTTTTGGTAAAAAAATTTATTTTTTCACCATATTTTTTTGGGAGTTTCTTCAGAAACGTGCAAAAGTGTTGCCGATGAAAACGAATTTGTCTCAAAGTTCCTATCCCACTTAAAATTATGCGACAAAAACGTTGGCATTAACAGTTTTTAAAAAAAAAAATTTTTTTTGGTTTTTGGGACTTGTTTTGGTCGAAATCGATTTTTTTCATTTTCAAGGCTCCAAATCATTTTTTATTTATATGTTTCCGTTAGACCCACCAATAAATATACCAAAATGATCAGGGGCGCGCTAAGTTGATTTAGCCATGTCCGCCTGTCCGTCCGTCCGTCCGTCCGTCCGTCCGTCTGTCCGTCTGACCGTTTGTTTGAACGTAAACTAGTGCCTCAGTTTTTGAGATATATTGATGAAATTTGGTAAGCAGGCATATTTTGATGGGGGATTTGACGTTTGTCGGAATCGACCCGATCGGACCACTATAGCATATACCTCTCATACAATCGATTGTTCAATAAGAGGGTTTTCGCCATTTCTGCCCCATTTCTGCCTCATTTTAACAGCTAGAAATATCAAATTTAACACAAGCTTACGTATTGGGCATAGATTGTTGTCTGAGAAAATCATCAAGATCAGACATATTTATAATATATATCCCATACAACCGACTGTTATGGTAAGAGGATTTTCATCTTTTTGTCGAAATCGAATTTTAGTCCGATCTTGATGATTTTTTCAGACAACAATCTATGCCCAATGCGTAAGCTTGTCGTAAAATTTGATGTTGCCAGCTGTTAAAATGAGGCAGAAATGGGGCAGAAATGGCCAAAACCTTCTTATTGAACAATCGATTGTATGCGGAATATACCGACACAGGATTAGAAGGTATTTACTGTATCTCGGTCAACGAGGAAAGGCAGTTCTACATCTTCCAATTAAACAAGCATGCGGAGGATATATTGTACAAGCAGCTTGGAAAAATGTGCTGGGGTATAGGCAAAATTTACATGCCTTTAAAAGAGGACCGACAACCAAATGGTGCTGCGAGTCGCACAGAGGAACTCCCAGCACAGTATTTATTACCCGGATAACGAAGTCTCGAGAATAACAATCGTTATTTGCAGGAAGTGGGAGAGGCTAAAGAGGGCCTCGAAAGTTTTAAACCAAAAGGGCAAGAGGAGGGCGAAGCTCTTCGAGACTTACAGATAAACCTCCAAAACAGTAAAGTGGCATCGAGCGAACACCTCCTAACCCTTAAGTAGGGTTCGTTTGACGTGGCGCTGATGCAGGAGTCGCAGTGGTGGCCGTTGAGCAGAATAATAACGAAGTATTTATCCTGGCATCATGTTACATGGCCCATGCTGTTGAGGTTCCACCGATGGAGTGCAATAAGCTAGTACATGACGAAGGGCACAAAGGGTGGTTGGTCATAGGCGGATCTAAATGCGTACCACAGTGTATGGGCAGGAGGAGATGAGAATGAGAGAGGCGATTATCTATTTTGTTACATCCTGCAAACCTAATTGCAGATAGCCAACAGGGGAGGTGTCCCTACTTACATTGGTCCAATATCCTGGGCTCTGATGGTGATATATAAACGTATAATTGGATAGCTCTTGCTGGGACAATCATTCCTCGAACAAGCGTATATCAGCTTCAGCATCCCCCTTAAGAGAGTAGAGAAGGGAGGATCCTTTAGAAACACTAGGACAACGAACTGGACGAAAGTCCATAAACATGTAAAACCCAATCTGGGACAACGCAAAGAGGTAGCCAATGTGAAGGATTCCAATGATTTTCTAACAAGGAAGCTAATGACTGCGTATTACTTAGAAGCTTCCCAAGGCAGTTGGTTCTATGTACCGGAGCGACTAGGAATTTTTCCCGACCAAGGACTGTCATTTCTGTGTAACCCCATTTAATTCGTTATGTCCTTCCCACAAATTGTCATCCCTCCAGCAGCTCCTCGCAGCGGGACTGCTCCATACTCTCCTGCTCCGGGCAGGTATCGAATCCAATCCGGGTCCGTCTCCTGACCCCGGACCTGAGAAATGGTTTTGCTGCATTTGCCGGAAAAGAATCTATTTAGGACGGTCATAATTTTGTCAGTGTGGGCCCTATGGTGCCTCCAGCTCATACGGCCGCTCACACTCACAACTACAATCTCCGTAGTAGAGTAGGCAGCAATGCCGTATATCAGCCCCCGCCCCCATCTTCTTCCCCTTCTCTTCGGGCAGCAATCATGTAGGTCAGGGAAACAGACTCTCAGTCCCTACCACCTTTTGCACTGTCTGCAGGCACAGAATATATATGTTTGCGACATCCGCCCAATGCAGCTCCTGCCGTCGTCGGTGCCACTTTCCTAGATGTTCTGGTCTTCGCGACGGAAGCCCCCGACGGGCTTCATTGCGCCGTGTTGCCAGGCCGCAAACCCAAATACATCGGGCACCCAAATGCTTACCCAGGGACGCCCAGTCCCAGGGCCACAACATCAATTGCGTCCTAGCCTCTCACAACCCAGGCGTAGTCACCCGTCACTTACTCCTAGAATGTTGACGTCTCCCCTGTTGCACTTCCGAATTTTGCAGTTAAACTGTAATGGATTAACTGGTAAGATCACGGAGTTAGTTGATTTCATGAAGGGGCACAACATCGGCATTGCTGCGATTCAAGATACTAAACTCAAAGCAAGATCTGCTCTGCAGACCTGTTATGGGTACAATGTCCACAGAAAAGATCGCGAGAGCGGGAGTGGATCCCGACATCGGCCGCAGGGACAATGACCTGGAACGTCATGGCTTATCTGTCGGGTCAGGCGATGTAAACCTAGAAATCATCTATATCTACATCCCTCCTGCCACCTGCTGCCCCAGTGGATACCGCCCTAATATTAGTGCGTTACTCCCTGGCGACAATCTCATTATCTTAGGCGATTTCAATGCCCATCACGACCTATGGCATTCAAACTTGCAGGCGGACAGCAAAGGTGAGATGTTGGCGGATCAAATAGAAGAAACGACGTTCTGCACAATAAACGGAGACGGCCCCACTTGTATGGTAGGAAGCTGTCACAGTTCGCCAGATATATCAATCGTGAGCGCAGGACTCGTAAACTGTGTCAACTGGCAGCCGATGGTAACATTGCCATCCGACCAATACTCACCTCGCTCGAGTGTACCGCCGACTTCATCGTCTCTGAAACACGCACATTCATAAACTTTAAAAAAGGAAAGTGGGAAGAATATAAATCGTTTACAGACATCCGCTTTGCTGCCCTCCCTAACCCGACAGATACTCGCCAAGGGGAGCGTGCTTTCCGGAAGGTCATTGAATCCGCCGTGGCTCGCTTTATTCCCGCCGAAAGAGTTCCCGAAATTCGGCCTCACTTTCAGGCGGATGCCGCAAATTTAGCCAGAAAACGTGACCTTATAAGACAGCTCGATCCCGGCGACCCCCACATAAGGGACATAAACCAACACATCAAATTGCTTGTGGATGAACACAAGCGGTAAAATGGGAGGAGCATCTAAGAAGCTGTAACCTCTCTGCTGGTGTGGGTAAGCTTTTGTCCACTGTTGCGGGGGGAATGTGGCACCCGGGTCGTGGGGCGCGATCGCACGCAAATAAAAGAAATAAAAAGAGAAGAGTTAGTACCGATTCGTTACAATTTATTTATAAAAGATAAATATTTTACAATAATTGTTTATACAAGTGAAGCACTCACAAACTTCCTGGTCGTCAGAACAGTAAATAGCTTGAATATGCCGCCGTGCAATTGGACAGAAATTAGTTGACTTACACAATGCACTTAACACATTAAAATTTATGCACGGGATTAATAGCAAATAGCAAATTGAAACGTAAAAATTAAGTGACAATGGCAGAATAAATTCACTTGGCTTTAGAACACAATTTAAGATTTACTTGTGAAAATTATTAATTGCAAATAGCAAATTGAAACTTAAAAATTAAGTGACAATGGCAGAATAAATTCACTTGGCTTTAGAACACAATTTAAGATTTACTTGTGAAAATTATATTAAATGGTTAGGAAACTCACCTGGGGCCATCTGCTGGCGCTTGAACGTTCCAAAATAGAAAAGAAAGATTTAAAAACGAAAAAGGTCCGCACCACCTGCCGATGGCTAACTTTCGTCGAGTTTTTCCCCTTTGAAGTTAGCGCTCGGCAGGGGTGGGCCGTTACCGGTAAATAATAATATTGCCAAAAAATGTGCATTATGGTGGTAGCGAATATTTAGGCTGGTGGCCTAAACATGCCGGCCCCCTTGCGGCGAGCAACTCGAAAGAGCAAAAAAAAAACTGGTGAGTACGCCAGCAACCTTCCCAAGGCAGGATAAAATAAATAAATTAAAACTATGACATGTATGTATAGTTGGATCGTAAGTACGATCTCCGCCGGACATCCGTGCTCGCAGTAATGCAGCCTCGCTGAACTGTGGATGAGAAAGAAAAGTGTTAGTATTAAAGTACGTGGGGTTGCTTGGTTTAAAATGCACCTTGTGGTATAATTAAAGTTTTTATAGGGGGTGGGCTCCGGACACGACGAGGCCGAAAATTGTGGCTTGGGTGAGGAGCCCGCCGACAGTTGACGTGGGTGTGCCTCCGACCATAATACTTGCGTAGACGTCGGCGCCCAAAGTGAGCAACACTGGGGACGATCGGTAAAATGTCGGATCGGCCAGCTTCATGAACTGAAATGGGGCCGATACCGACGGGTCCAGATTTGCAGTGGGGTTTAACATGGCATAGTTTGCTATTACGGTGGGTTGGGTCGTGATCTTTCCCGCTACCCCATACTTCCCTCGAAGAACGACGGTGCACCTCGAAAGACGTGCGGTATTGTTACGCTCCAGGTGTAGATCCTTGCACAAATTGGCATCGATAATGCTGGTGGGAGCGCAGGCATCTAACAGGGCGCGGACCAGGTGTAAACGGCCTCCTGCCTCAATTCGGACTATGGCTGTCGGCGCGATTGCGATCAATGTTCGAGTTATAGTCGGTGCCGCTAAATTGTCCCGGAGTCGACCACTTCTGAAGCCGGCTGGGGTTGTTGTTTGGCGCGCGAGGGTGGTTGTGGTACCCTCCTTGCATGGTTGAAACGGGGCCGGTCTGCCAGTGGAGCGTCGGGTCAAGCGGAACGGACGCGGCTCCGCGCCGCCCAGGCGCCTACTGGCATTGCGGTGCGATGGGCGGAAAGGACGTGTCTCCGCGCCATCCCCGTGTTCCATGTGTCTCTGGTTACTTTTCTGGTTCTCATGCTGAAGCAGTGGTCGGAAGGATCGTGCTTCTCCACTGGTCGTTGGGGCGATGGCTAAGGCTGCGGCACTTCGGTCGATCTCCTCCATCTCTTCCTCCTTATCTGCTACTTGTTGTGCCCATGATCGGGTGTCCTCCGTTATATGAATAGAGAGCACTTCGTCGGCGCTTGCTTCCTCGTCGTGCTCGTCGTGGCAGGTAGAGCGTGGCTGCGGTTGCTCATCCTCTATATGCAGCGTAGTATGGTGTGGCTCCTGGAATCGGTGGCAACGGTCGCGGCTGGGGCATATTTCCAGCCGATGGAACGGCGATAAACAATTGGGGCAGTGCCGGTGTATGAGGACGGCCCGGAGGCGTTCTTCAGCCGACATACCCCTGTACAGCGGGCATAGTCGTATGCCGTGATTCTTATGGCACAACCGGCAGGAGACAGTGAAGGAGTCAACGCGTTGCTCCGTCTTGTTGCGTTTGACCGAGAAACCCGTCATTCTGGAACGGGAACTTGTTATTATTTGTTCTGCATTTTAAGGGAGTTGGGTGGCGAATGGGCGGAGAGTAGAAGCTTAATTGGTCGAGCTTGTGGTTGGCGTACTCGGGTTAAGGGGTTTATTTGGGATTAATAATCTGATTAGGTTATTCTGCCGATACAATGACGTGTAGTGGTTGAACCCACTGTTAGGTTTAGTAAACTTTGATTGACATACGCCTAAGTTATCTTTAGTTTTGAAAATAGTTTCATCAGAATGAAATGCTGATATTGAAAGCCACCAATAGTAAGATTAAGAATTATTAAATATAGACTTAGGGCAAACTATATTTTTTGGTGTTTGCCTAAGGCAGGCAATACATGATAAACACGGTAAACCCGTGTGTTGTCACGGCTCCTTGTTATTGCCCTACAAAAATTTGGTCACAAAACTTACCCACGCCCATGTAAATGTGACTATGAATATAACCTATGCATGACTGTAAAATGACTAGTCAAATGACGTTGTGCAGATAAAGTGTGCGACAGATGTAAAGAGGCCTTTATTCGCTGTCTGGGAACACTCTTTGTGTTGATTTGTGCCATGTTATGTGAGAATCACAAATTGTGGTGTGTTTGTTGATTTCAACACAACCCTGGCTGGAATAGCCTACACTATCGAGTGTGGTAATTTGTAGAGCCGTCAGCTGCTCACTCTTCCAATCATTGGAATGAGACAGCTGTGCGGTGCTGCCCATTGCAGTGTAATGATACATAATGGGCATGTCATGAAAGTATTTAGGGAAAACTCGCGTCTGAGTTCTAACGCGACATAAAATGTATGGTTTTTTTAAAAGATTAATTTCTCCCTTGTTTGTAGTATCGAAAGCATATATGACACTACTTTATTCTTGCTGGGATTTCAAGCTAGAGGGACTGACGAAACTTCAAAACACCAAAACAATTGCTCTCACGAAAGCGATGGCACTATTCCCCTAAAATTCGCGAGTTAGACCTGTTTTTGTTTAAGTTTTACTTTTTATTTTTGCATTAACATTTTGAATCAGTAAGAACAATGCAAATAACACGCGAAAATTATTTCGGTCTCGAGTGGTTCACCCTCTTCACAAGAAGGTTGACTTTGATAGTGTTCTAATGCACCAAATTTTCAAACTAAAAATAAAATTTTCATTTATCGGAACCAAAATAAAGTTGTTCGGGTACTTACACTCGAGTTTTTTTTTTTTTTTTTTTTGGATCCGACTTGTAATCCCATGGGGTCGCGCGCAATGTGTTTACGGCGTAAGAAAAGACAAGAGCAAATGTCATCGAGTGGCAACCGTGTTTGGGTCGTTCACAAAGACACTCATTCATGGATATATACTATTTCATTCACAATGACACTCCTTCATGGATACATACTATCTCGGAAATAAATTGATGAATTGGCAGAGCGTGGTTCCGGTAAGAATGTTGATTATTCTTATTGCGTTGGTATGAGGTTATAGCCAATCATACAAGGTAGTCTGCATCTTTTAATAGACTCTGTTGGTGCAGAACTCAATCGACTGTCATTTGCGATAGGTGGTGTGGTGGGAAGAGGCTGCATCACTGGTATGATTGACTGTGATGACACCATAAGCACTAGATTATGTGTACGTGCATGTGTCTGGCAACCCTCAACATTGCCTAAGTAAGAGAATAATAACAAATGCACGAAAATGGTTTGTTTACAACGAAACAAAAATGGTGTGATTTAACAAATTACACAGATGAACACAAACCGCTTGCCATCGTGGCTAGTGGCTTCCTGTTAAGGCTCGCAATGATCCAGTTATGTGGTGCGGTCCGAAAAATTATGATGGTTTAACAAGGTCCCACCGATGTAATGTGGGATGGATCGGATTACTTGATTATTGAGACACCCCCGGGCACCTCAGATGAACATGTTACTGTTATGGAATGTATGCGTGATGTGAAGTGTGAAGGTGCAATCCTGTCTACGACGCCACAAGGGGTTGCCTTTTCGGCTGTACGTGCGGTGTTAACATTTTGTCGGAGGACAGGTCTGCATGTTATTGATATTATGGAAAATATGGGTTGTTTGTCCACACTGCAGTGATTGCCCTAATATATTCTCATTTAATAGCGACGTTGAGTTAGCTAAAATTGCGGGGGTCCCCCATTTGGGTACGTGACCAATTGAACCACGTTCAAATGGTTTAGTTGATTCTGTGTCAACTCCAATGCCGGATGCAAATACAGCACGTTTTGAAGTCACTAGTTACCCAGATAACAAGTAAAGAGTCTACATAAGGCTTACGAGGAATCAAGCGTCAATTGATTCACTTTTATTTGAATTTTGTATTAAGGAACCGCTGCATTTTTGACTAATACATTACGAAGAAATATACAAATTTTTAGGATATATGTAATACCAGCATGCCATGGTATTACTCCATGATCTTAAATGTTTCAGTGTGTTGACGGCGTGTCTCAGATCCCCTTTGGGAGCGTAGAGAGGCTGTTATCCAGACCCATGAGTTACTAAGATTATGCCCAATGTTGTCTTGGGCTTAATAAGCTTTCGTTTCGTAAGCGTTTCTTTACATGTTTCGAGTGGTAGTGTAAAATAACCTTGTTGTGCAATCCGTAAGCTTAAAGGGTGTTTTAATTGTGCAATCTTTTTTCACTTATCAGTTGGAGTGGTTATTAAAGACCACAAAATGAGGCAATATGAGTGTCAGTGTTCTCTTGAAATTGGAACCAAGGAACCAACTTTTACTTAAATACCTTGTCGCACTACCACTCACGCGTTTTAAAAATAAATGAATAAATGTAAAGCGCGATAACCTCCGAAGAGACCTAAGGCCGAGCCTCTCTTCCAATTTGCGTCGTGCTCCTCTTGGTTTTCCCTACAAATTGGCCGGACGGGACCTACATGTTTTATGCCGACTCCGAACGGCATCTGCAAGGCAGATGAGTTTTCACTGAGAGCTTTTTCATGGCAGAAATACACCCGGAGCGCTTGCCTAACATTGCCGAGGGGCGACCCCGCTTAGAAAAATTGTCTTCTAATTGAAAAACTTTATTTCTAAAATGTTGATGTTGCTTGTTTGGGTGTGAACCCAGGGCATTCGGTGTGGTAAGCGGAGCACGCTGCCATCACACCACGGTGGTCGCGAGTTTTAGCGCGTCGTTTTAATCGTCGGAGCGGGCATCTGTCTGACTAAATAGTAGGTTCTCGTACGATTGAACAAAGGAGATAACCACTGAACCATATGAATACTTCGATGATCGAAAACTGAATATAGTTTTCAATCATTTTTGGAGTCATATGCGAATCGAATATGTTTACTTTAGATGGTCAACAATTTTTTAGTCATTTTCCATTCAGCTTTCTGAATCTTCCCTGATTATCTTGATTGACTGATTAATGAATATTCTACGTGTTGAAGTTTTACATCTCATCGAAGATTTTATTTGGTCTGAGATATGAATCAAAAATGATTATTTAAGCATAATCACATTTAAGATACATTTTTTTTTCGAAAATAAATTAACTTTTGAACCGAAAATACCTTTGAATCTGAACGTTTTTAATCATCCTGGGGCATGATGTTTGAATGTTTTGAGTCGCTTGATATTCTGGTGGTGATATGATTTTTTTTTTTTTTTTTGGGTATGCGGTGGCAGATAGTTTATCTGCTTTAGGCTTCTGTTGGCCTCGTTCGTGGTGAACGAGAGCTGGGTTATGGGGTTTGTTGGCCTCGTTCGGGGTGAACGAGAGCTGGGTTATGGGGTTTGTTGGCCTCGTTCGGGGTGAACGAGAGCTGGGGTACGGGGTTTGTTGGCCTCGTTCGGGGTGAACGAGTGCTGGGTTACGGGGTTTGTTAGAGCCGTTGGGAGTTACAAGTCTTCCTCACCCTCACTGGAGGGTGGTAGTAGGACCAATTTCGTGATTGGTCTGGTGGTTTGTCCCCTTGCCGTATCCAGTTCGACGACTCGAACTCGGTTATCGGGGCCATAATGAAGGGTGGCTATCCGACCTAGTCTCCATTCATTGGGGGCAGATTATCCTCCTTAATGACGACTAGGTCTCCCTGTTTAAGGTTTGAATGTGGATGCTTCCACTTAACGCGCTTCTGCAATTCGGTGAGATACTCCGTTTTCCACCGTTTGCAGAAGGTTTGATGCAGCGCCTTAAGTTTTTCCCATCGATTGACGAGTGAAGCGCGATTCTCGCTGACGTCGATCTCCGGTGGAGCTAACAGGTGCCCACCCACGAGGAAATGGCCTGGAGTAAGTGGCTCCAAGTTATACGGGTAATTTGACGATGGGCAAAGGGGTCGGAAGTTGAGACAGGATTCAATCCTGCACAGGAGGGTGCTAAACTCCCCGAGAGTTAATTTATGATCCGATGCGATCTTTTTGAAATGGGTTTTGAAACTCTTGACTCCCGCTTCCCACAGCCCGCCCATATGAGGAGCAGCTGCTGGTATGAAATGCCATGTAAGGGTTTGGTGGGCATATTTAGAGAGGGTTTGGTTGCGCCCATCAACGAGGAATGCCTTGAACTCTGAGCGGAGAGCCCTCGACGCACCGACAAAGTTCGTTCCGTTGTCGGAATAGAGGTTTTTCGGGCATCCTCGTCTGGGGACAAACCGACTAAATGCTGCTAGAAACGCGGCGGTGCTGTGGTCGCTAGTCGCCTCTAAGTGGATCGCCTTAGTCGCAAAGCAGACGAATAGGCAGAAGTAATCTTTACACATGCGGCATCCTCGTCCGCTGTAAGACTTGATGTCAAACGGTCCTGCGAAATCCACCCCGGTGTTGGTAAATGCCCTGCTAGAGGTAGTGCGTTCCGCAGGGAGGGTTCCCATGAGTTGCATCGGGGAACGTTTGCGGAATAGCGTACAGGCCTTGCAGTTGTGTATGATGGATCGGATCATGTTTTTGACCCGAGGTATCCAATATTGCATGCGTAGGAGCCGCAGCAGCAGTTGGTTTCCGCCATGTACGGAAATGGTGTGGACAAACTGGACTAGAAGACGGGTGAGTCGGCAGGCGTAAGGGAGGATTATCGGGTGACGCTCGTCGACGGGAACGTCCCTGGATGCGTTGAGACGACCCCCCACCCGAAGGACATTATCTTCGTTGATAAAGGGGTCTAGAAAGGATAGAGCTTTTGGTACCGATGGGTTTCCTAGTTCTCAGGGAGCTTATTTCTTCGGCATAGTGGTTTGTTTGGGATATCCTGATGATGCGGCTAGTCGTAGCCTTGATTTCGTGAGGCGAAATCTGGTGCGACTCTGCTTTAAAAGACGGTTTACTTTTTGGATGGGTTCTATTGGCGAATCTTATAATGTAGGAGATTACCCGCAACGCTCTTGATAGATAAAGAATATTCTCGCTATTGTTGATGGTCGTTGCTGCATGCACTTGTTCTCGTTTTTCTTCGATGTCTGTGTGCCTTGTCCTTGTCCTGTTCGCCTTGAGATGGCCATTTCGCTTTGCCTTCTTGCAGCCAAGAAGGTCCCTGCCACCACAAAGAGTTGTCGACTAGGTCCGTGGCTGGAAGTCCTCTGCTGGCTAAGTCCGCTGGATTTGATGCGCACTCCACATGATGCCATGCTTTCGTTCCTACCTTTGCCACGATTTTTGTCACCCTGTGAGCTACAAATGTTGACCAGGAACAAGGGGGTTTTCGAATCCATGCTAGGACGATAGTCGAATCTGACCATAGGTGAATGTTAAATGTGCCTAAGTTCAGGTTCTCCATCACAGTTTCCAAAGTCTCAGGCAGCAGGACGGCACCGCATAACTCCAATCGTGGTAATGAAATTGTTTTCACTGGTGACCCCCTTGTTTTTGCCATAAGTAGACTAACGTAGATCCTTTCGTTGATCTTAGCTCGCACGTAAACCGTAGCCGCGTAGGCATTTTCGGACGCGTCGCAGAAGCCGTGAATTTCTATATCGTTGGTTGGGGTGAAGTGCACCCACCGAGGTATACGAATCTGGTTAATGGCGGGGTACTCCTGCATAAAGGTTTTCCACCGATCTAAAGTGATTGAGGATACCGGTTCATCCCAATCCGTCCCCTCCAGCCAAATGTTCTGCATTAGCATCTGGGCTACGATGATAACTGGAGCAAGCCAGCCTAACGGGTCGAAGAGTTTGGCGATGGCAGATAGGATCGCCCTCTTTATTAAGATGTCCTGGTTTTCGATTGGTTTCGCTGTGAAATAAAAATAGTCGGAATGCGAGTTCCAACGGATGCCTAGGGTTTTACCATGCTCGCGTCCTCGAACTCCAGAAAGTCTTCCGTAAACCTGTGAGGTTTGGGTTTGAACTGTAGTATCCTACTGCAATTAGAGGTCCACTTTCGCAGAGGGAATCCTGCTGACTTTAATGCAGCTGTGATTTCATCGCGAGCTGCGATTGCTGCCTCGATGCTATGCCCCCTGCAAGGACGTCATCGACGTACATACTGTTTCGCAAGATGTGCGCTGCGGTTGGCAGAGATGCCTCGACGTCGTCTGCAAGTTGATGTAGGGTTCTGATCGCTATATAGGGGCCACAGTTCACCCCAAAGGTTACCGTGTTGAGCTCAAACACGCTGACAGGGTCCTCTGCTTTGAGTCGAAAAACTATTCTTTGGTATTGGGTTTGATTTTCCTTTACCCAAATTTGCCGGTACATCTTCTCAATGTCGCTGTTGAAGACGTACTTGTAGAATCTCCATCGGAGGAGCAGTATTGTTAAGTCGGATTGAAGTACTGGGCCGGTGTGTAGAACATCGTTCAGGCTTATGCCATTGGATGTCGGGCACGACGCGTTGAATACGACCCTTACTTTAGTCGTTCTGCTTTCTTCTTTGATCACCGCATGATGCGGTAAGAAATAGCAATCACTTGATTGTGGTGGTACTACGGTGTGCACCTTAGACATGTGCCCTAACGTGACGTATTTTGTCAGTACCCTATTGTATTCCGTCTGTAGGGCCGGTGTCTTGGCTAGGCGTGTCTCGTTCCGATAGAACTGAGAGCAGACGCTCTTGAGAAATGGGCCCAAACAGACAGTTTTTGGGAAGCTTTGTTTGAATGGAGGGGCGACGGTATATCTTCCATCTGAATTCCTTTCCGTTGTGTTTTTATATAGTGCCTCGCAATAGGCATTGTCTTCCGTCAGGGCTTTTTTCGTTGGTATGTTTTCAATTTCCCAAAAAGCGGTTAGTTGCTTATCTAGGCTAATTTCGTTAAAAAAGGATACTCGTGTATTGGTTGGGTGAGGTGCATCTGCACGACCGTTTAAAATCCAACCGAAGACGGTTTCTTGGGCGAGAAGGGTATTTAGAACATTCTCCGTTCAGTATTATCTGGGGATAAATGTCGCCTCCAAGTATGAGGTCGACTGGTTCATTAATGAAGAACCTCTTGTCCGCCAGAATCAGATCAGGGAACGCTTGCCGAGTCGTTGCGCTCACTTGGCAAGTCGGAAGGTCCCCTGTTAATTGAGGCAGGACTAGGGCCACTGTATTGATGCTTACTAAGGGGTCTGTAAGCGAACCTAAGTTAATCGAACATGATTCCTTTACCTGTGCAGATGGTGTATTGTTTATTCCTGACACTTGCACATGCAAACGTTTGGACGGAAGGTTTATTCGCTTCTTTAGTCTTTCTGTTATGAAAGATCATTCGGACCCAGAGTCTATCAGCGCTCTGGCGGAAAATTTCACTCCGTTGTGGATTATATTAACCTGCGCTGTTCCTAATAACACCCCTTTTGTTGTGTTAGCATGACACGACGTGACGTTGTTGGTACTATCTTGTCTTTTATCAGACTCCATCCTTGCCCTAGCCTGTTGGGAGGTTGAAGGTGTCTTGTCGGTGGCGTTTTGAGTCCACCTTTGAGGCGTTGTCTTTTGTTGTGCTGTCGGGAGATGGAGCAAGGTGTTGTGCCTTGCGTGGCACGTGCTGCAGTTGAATGGGCTGGTGCATCGTGTCACGGTGTGTCCACCCGACAGACAATTCAGACAATAACTATTGCTTTTTACAAACTCGATTTTCCCTGATGTAGACAACCTACGGAATTTTTGGCAATTTCGTTATTTGTGCTCCGTACTGTTGCACATCTTACAGGCTGATTTGGGTACGCTGGCTTGGTAAACCCCAAGTTTTGTAGAATTTTCCCTAGAATTCGAATTTTGACTTTTGGGTGCTTTTGTAGTTTTGTTACCCCTAAGATCAGAAACCGTCTCTAATGTCTGGAAGCGATTGGACAGGAATTTGTCCATATCCTCCCATTTCGGAATATCTGTTTTTCATTCTACGGTCTGTTCCCAAAGAGCCAGTGTAGATTCAGGGAGTTTTGTGGAGCATAAGTAAATTATAATTGCATCCTAATTTGTGATGTCAATATTATGACATTGTAGCGCAGAAATGCAATTGTTGATCTCACGTTGCAATTTTTTGATTGATGTTCCACACTCCTGATCGACTGCCGTCAGATTAAATAAAAGTTTTAATTGTGTGTTGACGAGGATACGTTTATTTTCGTACCTGTCGCTTAGATTCTTCCAGGCGGTTGCAAAACCCTCGTTTGTTAATGAGCACCTGCCCACTATTTCTTTTGCCTCCCCTTGAGTTTTTTGTTTTAGATAATATAATTTCTGGACATCTTTCAGATCAGTATTGTGGATGTATATCGCCGTGAACATATCTCGAAAGGCTGGCCAGGAAAGGTAGTCGCCTTTAAATACATCGGTGTCACAAGGCGGCAGCCGCATTTTATGTCCACAGCGCGAAGAGTCTTCATCCTTTGCTTCATCCTTGGCCGGCTGTGGGGTGATAGCTTCGGCTTCAGCCGCCACAGCAGACATGCATTGCAGGTAGCATGCGAAGCAACTTTTATTCTTCTTTCTTAGTGAGCTGAGCTCGTCTTTGGACAGCTCAGAATTGCTGAGAAGACTTTCATATGTGGACTTGGTCTTCTTCCATAGTGCCCTTAGCTCCTCTTGCAGTAGTGCAAGGGTGTGCTTGTTCCGGGATTCGGCCGGGGTGGAGTTGAAATCTTGTTCAAACTCGGCTATGGAATCCACCAATCTAATATAAGTCTCCATTGATTTTATTAATTTGAATATCTTGATTCTTTAAAGGGTTCGAGCTTGGAGGCAAAATACTTAGTGGCGTTGGTGTGTATCTAACCGCAGCAAAAATTACAAGTGTGTTTCGTTTTTTGAACGTAGCCCAGCTATCAATCCTGCTGTGATTGTGCTGTATAAGTAAAATCCTTAAAAACACACGGATTGAAGTTCTGGTCTGATTGAATGTGTTAACACAAATAGCAATCTTATGTGAATTTAGTGATAAGCAAAAATTTGAATCAGATGTAAATCTTGATGTGAATGAATGTGTGGCCAGTACTGAACCACTTATAGAGATACTCACGAGGATTATGTAAGCCACAGATAGAAATCCTGACAAGGATTTAAGGTGTATACAGTGATATGGAAATAAACACAGATAGAAATCCTGACGAGGATTTGGTGTGTATAAAGTGATATAAATGTAGTGATATGCAGCACAGATAGAAATCCTGAAAGGTTCTAGTGTGTGCAAAGTGATATTAAGCACGGATAGAAGTCCTGAAAGGATTTAATGTGTCTACAGTGATGTGCAATGCAGAGAAGAGAATCGTCTGCAAATATTTAATGTGTCTAAAGGGTGTATTGGACACAGATAGAAATATTTTCTGAAAACTTAGCGTGTCTAAAAAAAGTTTAAAAAACACAGATGTAATCCCGATGTGGATATAGTGTGTCAACCTCGAGATTTGAACCACAAATCGAAATCCTGTGGTTTTAATGTGTGTAATTCTAGAAATTTGAACCACAGATAGAAATCCCGACGAGGTTTTAATGTGTATACCTAGTGATGTGAAACACAGATAGAAATCCTGACGAGGATTTAGTGTGTATACAAGGTGAAAGTGAACGCTGATGAGTATCCCCGAGTAGCCAACCAGGGTATCTTTCCCAACAAAAGAAATAATTTTTGTATATTCAACTTGATGTGGAAAACATACAATTTAAAGTATTTATTAAGAAAAAAAGTGATAAAAATACAGCTATATAATATAAAGCGATCAGTATAAATTGTGTGATCAAGCCACTAGCCACCCAACATAGTGATACTTTTTGGCTTTTGGTAATATTTCAGCTCGCAAACTGATTACTAAAGTGAATTCTGTGATAGAAAAGCTAAGGCTATCAACCAAGTGAAAATATGGTTCCTGACTAGGAAGTAACGTATGTGACGACGAGGGGTACAATACAGTGCAGTGATGAGAGTGAAAAAAAAAAAAACTAAAAAAAATTCACTGACTGTCTGCCTTGAGCGGTGTCGAGTAACCCTTACCACTGGTGGGGGGAAATACCCGATCGTCAAAAGGCGATTGGTATGTTTAAAAAAACACGAAATTTAGCAATTTCACTTGATTTGCCCCTCTTGTGACTATCACGGAATGCACCTTCCGTACGTAAAATCACGTAAATAGGGAAAAAAAATTTGTGCAACCAAGCAACCACGTACCTTGTTTTTTTTTTTTTTTAGTTGATCGATGTGCAGCGATGTGTTGATGTGATGGACTGAGTAATGTGATGATGTGATGAACTGAGTAATGTGATGATGTGATGTGATTCTAATGGGTGCGATATATTATAATAATTTGATTGTGATGTTGTGTGATGAAGCTAATGGACTGTATGATATAATGGCTTGTATATGATGCTGGATGGATGTGATGATTTTAATGTATGTGATATCGAAGATGCTTTTATTCGTTTTAGCTGTATGATGTGATGATTTGTGGCTGTATGTGTGCTCGCTTGTTTTGTGTTTTCGCTGGTTTTATGTATGTAAATAATAGCCTCCTTAACTTTTGTTTAATTATCCAAATATGAAAAATTGGCCAACATTTTATAAAAAAAGTGCTGTTTTCTCCGACTTAAATTTTCTCGGCACGAATGGACCAAATGTTGCGGGGGGAATGTGGCACCCGGGTCGTGGGGCGCGATCGCACGCAAATAAAAGAAATAAAAAGAGAAGAGTTAGTACCGATTCGTTACAATTTATTTATAAAAGATAAATATTTTACAATAATTGTTTATACCAGTGAAGCACTCACAAACTTCCTGGTCGTCAGGACAGTTAATTATTTCACAAGATAAATAGCTTGAATATGCCGCCGAGCAATTGGACAGAAATTAGTTGACTTACGCAATGCACTTAACACATTAAAATTTTTATTGCCAAAAAATGTGCATTAGGGTGCTAGCGAATATTTAGGCTGGTGGCCTAAACATCCACCGTAAAGTCCCTATCGAATCCGTCCAAGCACAACGACACAATTTCCATGGCCTCTGGCGATAAAGTGCTGTCGGATACGAAAAAATGCGCGAGCGCCTTTTGCCGACAATATATAATGCATTCTACGGTTGAAAAAGATAGACGGAGGGCCAACAGACACGCGCACAAACATAAATTCAGCGCGTCCCCAATTACTATCACCGCCAAAGAGGTTGAGGATGCCATCGGTCAAGCTAAACCACCTAAACCGGTGGGCCCTGACGGCATAGCCATGCCGATGGTTAAAAGCCTAGGAAATGAGGGTTTTAAATATTTAGCACATGTCTTCTACCTGTCTTTTTCCACCTTTGTCATTCCTAGGTAATGAGGGTTTTAAATATTTAGCACATGTCTTCTACCTGTCTCTTTCCAACATTGTCATTCCCGAAAGATGGAAAATGGCCAAGATGGTTCCGCTATTAAAGCCTGGGAAACCAGCTAACATAGGAGAGTCATATCGCCCGATATTTCTCCTATCGCCAGCAGCAAAGACGCTTGAAGCCATTTTACTACCCCATTTCAAGGCAAATTTGCCACTAGCCTCTCATCAGCATGACTTTAGAAAACTACACTACCACCGCGTTAATGCCATTAGCACCCAGATGAATTTAGGTTTAAATCAAAACCCCCACCATAGAACAGTACTCGTTGCGTTAGACCTATGAAAAGCTTTTGATACGGTCAACCATGGCACGTTACTGCAAGACCTGGAAGGGTCTACCCTTCCCCCATAAAAGGTGGACCGCAAATTATCTAGGTGGACGGCGGGCATCGGTGCAATTTCGAAGCGAAACATCTAAACCAAGGAGATTTAAACAAGGGGTGCCACAGGGTAGTGTCCTATCCCCTCTTTTGTTTAACTTTTACATATCAAAGCTACCTTCGCCACCAGAAGGAGTGAAATATTTAAATTAATAAAAATAATGGTCGGATTTGAGCGTCTAACAATAATTGATTTTATTGAAGAAAGTCTTTCCCTTTTTATACATAATTTCTTAACCTACACATACATAATTATGCTAACACTAACAAACTAAAAATATGTACATTTGTAATACTGAAATGCGAAGTCAGCAAATTACTTCATTGAGCTATTTATGGAAACAATGTAAAGTAGCTGTATGTGAATATTTTGTTGATTAACATTGACAAGTTAGCACTGACAATTAGACATTCGGATCGGCAAGTGCATTGATCGGCGTGACTAATTGAGCAAAACTATGAAGATGTGAAATGACATGGGTTTTGTATTCGGCATTCAATTGATGTTGACTTTTTCCGCTGTGTCGGGTCAATATAATTTATGTGAATCAATATTGTAATATGTGGCAGGTTCATAAAAAATGCATTGGCATAGAAGTTCATAATGCATAATTCCGCAAATGTATTGCATAGATGGGCATAACGCATAATGCTACACCATCCGCCTTAGAAAAAAGAGGCGTATATAATTGTGGACAATTGTAGAAGACTCTTTGTTTGGATTTTAAATGCTTTTGGTATTTTACGGTAACTTGATACGAAAGTGAAATAGTTTGTGCACTTTGTTTCTAATATGCGGACTTTGATACTATCTAATGTGTGATGAGTAAAGTGGAATGCTTATTTTAAGATTATTTTCTTTAAGTTATCAAAAGATGTTTTAAATGTGTTTAAGCCTATTCTTATGGACTATTATTTCCTTATCTTTAATGTGCCTACCACTAGTTTCTACTCTATGTGGTATTAATGTAAAATTGTTATTTTTGTCAATATTTTGTACCTTATACTGTCCTTAATATCTACTATCTAGCTTATGGCTAGCTTCTGCTCCATTTAATACTAGATCACCTATATATACCTATTTCCCTATTGTAGCTATTTTATCATAATTATATTTCTTTACTGTTTCTATTATACGAAGGTTTTCATTGCTATTTTATTTCATTTGGGTCATATTAAACTTAGAACCATTAAAAAAAAAATTGTAGCTAATTATTCAGAAAATATTAGTAGTTCAGCTAATGGGAAGACGAAAGGTACAGTGGATGCAAAAATGTTTCGTATCTTTAAATGATCTTTTCATATTTTCGATATTTTCATATTTTCAAGCAATTTCATTGATCTTATTTGTCATGCGATTTCTGCGGCGGCCACCAAGACAGAATCGTCATTACTTTTATGAAGAATTATTTTTATTTTTACCGGGATTGTCACATGCACAACCTCTTGGGTTAGTGCAATTATTTGATCTTTGAGAACTTGGGTACCAATTATTTTTTTTAAATTCGCCTACTGCAGTAAATATTTAATTAATTTTTCACCAATTTTTCTTTCAGGACAACTGTGTTTTTCCTTATAAATTTCAAGTCCTGGATTGCCGGCATTTCTTGTATGCCTGGTCGAATATTGTCCTAAGTCAATAACTTCCTCAACAATCTGGTTGCTTGAAAATTTTTCTACGCTAACATTTTTCTATCCTAAGATGAAAATGAGCGCGACTAGTCTTTTGTTGCAAATTTATATAGCGATTTACATACATTTTTATATGTTCTCTTTGTGACTTTTTCTTAATTTTTTTTTGTTATGGGCTGTTTCTAAAACTTTCGTATTTTTCTTTCTAAGATTTTGCCTATTTCCATTGTCCCAGAATTTCTTATTGCTTCATGACCATCTTTGTCAGGAGCACTCAAAGGAATTATGCAAATTTTGATTTGCTGTTCACTTTAGGCAGGGGCGCCTTTACTGTCAATTGGATTGTTTCCTGCTCTTCCTCAGCTTTGAATTTGGTTTTAAAATAGTAGGGTGTAAGTTTAACACTAGAATTCCTTAGATACGAGCTTGAACGGGTTTTAATTGCCTATATTTAAATTTCATATAACTTTTGAGTATCATGGCTATTGCAATGATCAATAGCCCGATTACGCAGATTAAAGCTGCTAGCCAAACATCTGGAATGTATGAAGCAGCTTTTGTTTCTGGTTCAGCTGGTGATTCATATTTTAATATTCTATTTTCTGTTTCTTTATTTTCTGAGTTTACTGAATTATCCTTTCCTAATTCATATCTGGCTAATGCTATCATTATGCCGTGTGCTATCTTTGTCCACCAAGCCATGCTGGAATTCTATAATATCAATTTTCTGCTTTTGTGAGAAAGGGGCTAATAATATTTAACAAAATGTTTGATTTTGTTCTTTACCCTGTGCATTCCATTTTACTTTTATTATTTTTTCCTTATTTAGTTGACATTAAAGTTTAAGAAAATTTTTTTTTTGAAAAATTTGTTTAATTTAAGATTTTTAACATTTTAATGTACATTTTTTTTTCAATTTACACAATATTTTAAAAATTAATTTTTATGCCATTTTTGCCTGATTTATGTGACATTATAAAGATCTAAGAAGAATTTTGTTAATGTAATTTTTCCTTATTTAATTAATATTATAGAAACTACTGTTTATAATTTTCTAAAATGTTTGATTTTTTGAAAAAAAATTTTCTAAAGTTAATATTTTTAACATTTCTAGTTTTCTTAAAATTGGAAAAAATATTTTTTTCAAAGTATTGTTTAAAATTAAATTTTATGCTATTATTATCGGCTTCAATCTTTTTCCCTATTTTTAGTTTTAGTTTGTGTCATTCTCAAAGCTGACATCAAACTTTTTGTAAAAAAAAATTTGTTCATCCTACCATATTTAAAAAATGTTTATAAATTCTCTTATAGTGTCTTTACACTTTTTAAAAATTCTGTGGAATTCTTCTTCCGTTTTTATTTCTTGCATAACAAAGAAATAACTGAACCCTCTTTTTTATATATAGATATTTTTTTTAAGCTAAAACAAAAATTTCTTTAAAATTTAAGACATTTTGATTTTCTTACTACTTCTCTTTTTTTTCATGAAATTTTTATTGAAAAGGAGCTCTTTCAAGTCCTATTTAAAAAAAAAAATTCCTAAGCAAAAACTTTCGTTTTTGCTAATGGTTTAGCGTCCATAAAGGCCGCTTAATTAATTGTAAGACTTAATTACCAAGACTTATGTTAATTTTATATACTTAATTGCATCTGGTTATATTGTGATTTCTTTCATCCAAAACGGGGATCCTTGTGGTTTTGAAGCCAATCTGATATGTTAATGTGGTATTCCACTTCCCTATGCGATTTGGTGGAATAGTTCTTTGTCCATCTCCATTACCATTTCTATTCCACTCTTTATGCGGTTTGATGAAAAATTTCTTTGTCCAGATCAAATTTGTCCATTGGTTAGAGTCGATTTGCTTGTCAAATAATGCGGCTTCAATTCCTTCCACCAATACGTCCTGCTTTTTGGCCCGAGTTTGTGGCCATTAATTTTGATTAAATACAAAAACTTGGCAGGATCTCTGGTCAGTTTAGATCTTCTTAGCAATATTTGCTTATTCAGCAAATTTTTATGCTTATTAGGGATCGAACTGGTAGGGTCGCCATGAAATATTTAAATTAATAAAAAGAATGGTCGACTTTGAGCGTCTGACAATAATTGAATTTATTGAAGAAATTCTTTCTCTTTTTATACATTATTTCTTAACCTACATATACATAATTATGCTAACACTAACAAACTAAAAATATGTACATTTGTAATACTGGTATGCAAAGTCAGCAGATTACTTCATTGACCTATTTATGGAAACTGTAAAATAGTTGTGTGTGAATATTTTGGTGATTCACATTGACAAACTAACACTGACCGGCATGTACATTGATTGGCGTGACTAATTGAGCAAAACTATGAAAGTGTGAAATGACATGGGTTTCGTATTCGGCATTCAATTGATGTTGATTTCCCGCTGTGTCGGGTCAATATAATTTATGTGGATCAATATTGTAATATGACTGCACTATGACTGTGTCTGGTAGGTTCATAAAAAATGCATTGGCATAGAAGTTCATAATGCATAACGCCGCAAATGTATTGCATAGGTGGGCATAACGCATAATGCTACAGGAGTTACTATCGTTTCCTACGCCGATGACTGTACAATAATGGGAACAGGCCGGGGCCCACAGATCGATGAGCTATGCAACAAAATAAACGCCTACCTCCCTGATCTCTCCAGTTTCTTCACCTCGCGAAACCTGACATTATCACCCACTACATCATCGGTGACCTTATTTACAACATGGACGTCCCAAATGTCGACCATTTTGAAAGTCCACGTCAATGGCACTACGCTACCGACTGTCTTACACCCCAAAATCTTGGGTGTGACGTTCGATCAGGATCTACATTTTAGTGAGCATGCAGCCGCAATTGTACCGAAAATCCAGAGCCGTAATAAAATCCTCAAATCTCTTGCTGGCAGTACTTGGAGAAAAGATAAAGAAACGCTCATTACCACTTACAAAGCAATTGGCCAGCCGAGTGCATGCTACGCGTCCCCGATATGGTCGCCAAGCCTAAAGATTACGTACTGGAAGAAGCTACAGGCCTGCCAAAATCTACATAATGAGGCGAGAATGCCCCCAATAAGGGAAATAAATGAAATGCTAACCAAATAGTTTCTGTTGAATGCCCAGAAACCTGGGCATCCCAACAGACATCTGATTGATGAGCCAACAGTGCCCAGGGCCTTAAGGAGTCACCTCCGTAATGCGTCGGACCTCTATGTCAGGAATTGCTCGGTGAATCCAGTTCTCAAAGAGCAACACCCTAAACTTGCGGAAACTCCCTATGGAAACGAGAGTCACTCTAGCTCAACTTCGATCTGGATACTGTAACAGGTTAAACTCTTACCTATCCAGAATCAACCCCGACATACAAAATGTATACCCTGCTTGAAATGTGTCCCCACATGACACCAACCATCTCTTCAATTGTAATGTAGAACCAACGCCTCTAACACCTCTCTCATTATGGTCCACCCCTGTTGAAACAGCAAGTTTTCTCGGACTCCAGTTAGAGGACATTCATGACAATTTGTGATTGGTCAGACCTATTGGATGGGGTGAAGCACTGCTACAACAACACTGTGTATAACAGAGTTTTTTTCTCTAAGAAGATTCAGAGGAAATGAAAAGCCGCCAAGGTGGTGCAATGTGCTAAGAGGACAGGTAAAAGGAATGTTTAAGCTGGCAAAGAAAACGGTAAACGGAGGGTGCTGGGACGAGTATGTGGATCTTTTTAGGATCTACAAGCGTAAAATTTTCAGGGCGAAGATAATCTCATGTTCGGTCAAATGTATCCCAAAGATTACAGGCCCATTAGTTTAACATCATTTCAGCTCAAAACCTTTGAGAGGCTGATAGATGTGTCAATAAAGCCCAACGTCCCCACAACACAACTTGCCAAAAGACACTGCACTGCATAGGGTGGTAATAAATATAGAGAAAGCCCTGGAATATAAAGGGTATGCTCTAGGAGTCTTCTTAAACATTGCCGGGGCTTTCAAAAATGTTTCTAAAAGGGCGAGCAAGGGTGGTCGTAATTACATTAAAGTAGGCCCAGCAATAACCAGATGGATCGGCTGCATGTTGAATTGCAGGAAGATTACCTCACTATGGGGATTGTATGAGGCCACGAAATCAGTGGACAGGCGGACGCCACAGGGTGGGGTACTCTTACCTCTACTGTGGACGCTGGTCATCAACCAACTGCTCAGGCGGTTCGATGAGGAAAATAACCTACCTCAAAAATTAGATGGATATGCAGGCTATCAGTGCTTGGCATTGCGAGAGCCATACAACCCCGACGACTGCAATGTATGCTATTCTGCACATTCCACCTGTAGACCTGGCAGCAAAGATCATAACGTTAATAACTGCAACGAGGCTCAGTGCCGCAGGGTAGCTTAAGCCCAAAACCATACGCTCATAGTATATAGCGTTATCAATTACAGGACCAACAGATTACCTGGTTCCCCATCTGCCCTTCGAGGGGGCTCTTGAAGCCGCAATAGAAGTGTGTACAGGGATGGTTCCAAAGTAGTGGAAAGAGTAGGGTATACTACGCTGATCCGGAAATAAACAGATCCTACAAGCTGCTAGATCACTGTAGCGTTTTCCAAGCGGAAGTATTAGCCATAACCAAAGCAATAGAAACACTAGAAGAGAATAGCCTAAACTGTAGCAATGTTAACTGTTATATTGACAGCCAAACAGCAATTAAGGCAGTAATATCGCACAATATCTTAAATTGTGTTAGACTGTAAGCAGTCCCTGGAAAAAATCGGGACGTAGAAAATCATATATCCATATTGGCTCACAGGGCATATGGGAATATATGGGAATTAAAAATCGGATGAACTAGCTAAAAAGGGCGCAAGAGTAATAGCATGAGTCCTGATTTTTTTGATAGGGGTTTTCAGTTTTATCGTAAAATAAATTTCTGGTAACACTACGGCCTCATTCAGTCTATGTGAGGTCCTTATGGACCGGCCAGTTCAAACTAACCTAACCTTATTAAAGCTCTCGGAACCCCCAAACCAACTTTTCCTTAGATAACCTAAATAATTACCTTGCTTGATAGAGGTTAGGTTAGGTTGAACTGGCCGGTCCATGAGGATCTCATATAGACTGAATAAGTCCGTAGTGTTACCAGAAGTTTGTTTTAACGACCAAACTGAAAAACCCTATCGAAAACCGGGACCTATGTTATAAAAAACTCCGTCCTATTGGCAAATACTAGAAGCTTCCTAGGATTTAAGCCACTTCCTGCTTCTAGTCTGACAGCTGTATCACTCCTAAACCTGGAGTCTTAGCCTGGCAAGCGCAGGGCAAGAGCACAGAACGTGCTCGATCGTTTCCTCCTCCAGCCCGCACTTCCTACATCTGCTATCACTGACCAAGCCTAATTTAAAGGCATGTCACGCCAGAAGGCAGTGTCCAGTCAGAATACCCGTAATGAGTCTACAGTCCTCTCTTTTTAATGAAAGAAGCGACTTTGTTAGTCTACGGTTGTAAGACCTGCACATAATCTTCGACACTTTACAGCCCCGCGCTTGAACCCACGCTTTTCCTGCTTGGTCAATCATGTGCACCTCTCGCCTTCGCTTAATTTCGCCCAGTGCTTGATTCCTCTATCTAATAAAATTATTTTCCCTATACTTTGTTTTTTAAAAAAATGCATTCTTTGCAAAAACTTGCGTGTGTAAAGTGGAATTCTCATTTATTTTATCGCTCATTACCTCTGTACGGGTTAAGATGTTTTAACCATTTTTGATTTAAATAAATCTTACAACTCTATATTTTAAGCGCAAGCAGCTCAATATTTGGTAGAGCTACTATTTCTAGTACTTAGCAGTTTTTACTGCAAATCCGCGAAGAAATATTCATGACCTCAACTTTTCCCAAAAATGTAATATTGTTAATTTTATCAAAAAACCTGTTTTACATCGACTTAAAAATTTATAATAAGTAACCTCTTATGCTATAGAAATAATAAGAACAATTTCAGATATATTTCCGTAAAAAATTTGTTTTAACTGGAATTCTCCACTTGTTCTGTAAGCATGCAATATTTTAAAACAAAGTATAGGGAAAATAATAGTATTTGACCCTCTATCAAATAAGGTAACTATCCCGCTTAATTGTGTTGGCTGGTAAGGAAGCGCCTGGTGAATATCACCATTTCAGCCTTCGCGGGTATTACTTTGAGGCCGCTTGCATGACCAGGCCTCTTCGAGGAATTATGCGGTCCGCAGTAGCTCGCCTAGAATTTGTAGATGTTTTCGAGTTGTCGTTAGAGCGAATAACTTATATATTTCACTAACCCATTTCACCATTCAAGAGATATGGTATTAAAAAATTTATTTCGATCACGGATCGTTAAACACGACACGGGCCCACAATATAAAACACCAAATTGTTCAATGTAACAATGGAAAATACTAAATATTTTGTTGATTCCGTCTAAAAGAAAAAAGCATAGTGGCGTAAATGTGAAATTACCGCAACAACGTATTTGGAAGAACTTGGGTTATACTATGTTCAAACAGAAAAATAAATTGAGGCACTTTCGATTTAAATTGAGTGGTGTTCATAAAACTCAATTCAGCTTAGACAATAGTAATTTGATAGCTGGTTGACTCATCTCTACAGCAACAACATACCTTTGTTCAGACTGTCAAAATGTGCGTCTTGGTATTAGGGGAATGGAATGGAATGAAAACATAAAACTTTGAAATTTTTGTGTGTTGTAAGAAAATGTGTTCAATGCTTTGGTTTCGTTTTGAGTTTACCATCTTCTTTTGACAATCCCTACTCCAGTGAAATGAAAAAAATAAAATCAGCTGATGAGATGAGCCAACCATATAGTTGAAGTTTAAATCTACTCAATAAACACACTTTACAAGGTCGCATTTGCAGTTTGAAACAATTTATTACAAAATTTTTTTTAAATTGGCAATTTATTTTTACAATTTGTTATATGATAAATTGCGTAATAAATTTCCCAAATGATATAAATTGCCAATTTGGTGTGTGTTTGTACATAGTATTAGAAATATTTTTTCACTAGGAAAATTTGCCGCCAGTATACGGAATAAAATTTTATTTAAGAGGTTTTTATTAATTATTATCCGAAAGTAGTATAAGCAGAATCTAGTATACAGACGAAACACCTTTTTGTAATTTCAATAAAGTAGAAGCGTCCGCATGATGAGAATACTTTTCTTTTGATTTAACTGAATACTAAATGTTAATTGTCTTAAGGTTTAGAACTAGTTTATCAACTTCATAATTTTAATGATGTTCCAGGCTAGAAAAGAAACTAGTTGGAAAACATGCCCCCTAATTAAGTCCTATAATAAGAATTTAAGAATTACTAGGTGATCTTACAAATATATTGCGATTTTCTGTCCTAATTTTTCTATATAACTACAATGACTGTGATGTAATAATACAGATTCAAATTGTTGTATACTATTGCATCAGAAAAAAGAGTTTCTCGTATCTACTTCAGGAATACATACACCGTTTAAAGATTATACGAAATTTTCCACACTTTAACTTTAATTTTGACTTTTTAAATTTTGCAACTTTTTGCAATTATTCCCCTACAAAAATACATGGGTCACTTTGTGGGGCGATGCCAACTTTTCAGCGTCTTTTTGCTTTGAAGCTTATGCGCAACAGTTTCAAAGCAAAAAAAAAAATTACTTTGCACCACAATGTGACCAGCTCATTTTTTTTAAGCAAAACTTTAAAAATCAAGATCGGTTCGTATTGCAAAAATTAAAAAAAAAAATTAAAAAGTTTCAATTAAAAGTTTTTTACGCAATACCATCCGGCTCGATTTTGTTTTTGCTCCAAACGGAGTCTATGTACTCCCTTATAAATATGTGTACGCCCCTTTGTGGGACAATGTAAAATTTTTTGGTTTTCGGACTTTCAAACTGAAGCTTTCAGGTTCCAACGTGCTACAGCTCCGAAGTCCAAAAAGCCACAAAAATTGACGTTACTTATAAAATGGCCTGTAAATTTTTATAAGACAGTGCATGGGCTCTGCTTGAAACAAAAAAATAGAACCGGCTGGTATTGCGAAAAAAAAAATTTGAAAAAGTTGAATCATCCAAATCTTTGGTACGTTGAAATTATGTAAGTGGTCTAAATATTGAAAAAAATCGCAAGGGAGAAAAGCTAATTTTCGAAACCCTGCAATCGCAGTCCGTTCATATATCGGTTACTCCTGTTGCACAGGTGATAAACCCTACAATGACAACATGTTTACCAACTTAGGTGGATTTTGTATACATCAAGTTTTTTAAGTGGGAACACTTGACGTGAATTAAAAATTAACTTAGTTACCGTTTTCAAAATAAAATTTATGAAAATCGATTCCTTCCACGAGGTTGCCTAAAGCTTCTGGCTCAAATGCAGTTAAGTGAGGATCACAAATTTTGCTGAAAAAAAAAAAAATTTAATATGCTATAAACATACATATCTGAAAATATATTCATTATTTGGGGAAAGAGTTGTTTGATAAAGAGTTAAGTTATGTTTTAAATTTGTTTTTATAAACATACATACTTAAAATATATTCATTATTTGGGGAAAAGGTTGTTTGATAAAGAAAAAATGTATGTTTTAAATAAGAACAAGTAAGGAAGGCTAAATTCGGGTGTAACCGAACATTACATACTCAGCTGAGAGCGATGGAGACAAAATGAGGAAAATGAACCTAGGGTAACCCTGGACTGTGTTTGTATGACATGCGTATCAAATGGAAGGTATTAAACAGTATTTTAAGAGGGAGTGGGCCATATTTCTGTAGGTGGACGCCATTTAGGAATATCGCCATAAAGGTGGACCAGTGCTAACTCTAGAATTTGCTTGTACGATATGGGTATCAAATGAAAGATGTTAATGAGAATTTTAAAAGGCGTGGGCTTAGTTCTATGGGTGGACGCCTTTTCGAGATATCGCCATAAAGGTGGACCAGGGGTGACTCTAGATTTTGTTTGTACGATATGGGTATCAAATGAAAGGTGTTAATGAGTATTTTAAAAGGGAGTGGGCCTTAGTTCTATAGGTGGACGCCTTTTCGAGATATTGCCATAAAGGTGGACCAGGGGTGACTCTAGAATTTGTTTGTACGATATGAGTATCAAATGAAAGGTGTTAATGAGTATTTTAAGAGGGCGTGGGCCTTAGCTCTATATGTGGACGCCTTTTCGAGATATCGCCATAAAGGTGGACCAGGGGTGACTCTAGAATTTGTTTGTACGATATGGGTATCAAATGAAAGGTGTTAATGAGTATTTAAAAGGGAGTGGGCCTTAGTTCTATAGGTGGACGCCTTTTCGGAATATCGTTATAAAAGTGGACCAGGGTTGACTCTAGAATACGTTTGTACAATATGGGTATCAAACGAAAGGTGTTAATAAGTGTTTTAAAAGGGAGTGGGCTTTAGTTGTATGGGTGTACGCCTTTTCGGGATATCGCCATAAACGTGGACCAGGGGTGACTCTAGAATACGTTTGTACAATATGGGTATCAAATGAAAGGTGTTAATGAGTATTTAAAAAGGGCATGGGCCTTAGCTCTATAGGTGGACGCCTTTTCGAGATATCGCCATAAAGGTGGACCAGGGGTGACTCTAGAATTTGTTTGTACGATATGGGTATCAAATGAAAGGTGTTAATGAGTATTTTAAAAGGGAGTGGGCCTTAGTTCTATAGGTGGACGCCTTTTCGAGATATTGCCATAAAGGTGGACCAGGGCTGACTCTAGAATTTGTTTGTACAATATGGGTTTTTTTCTTTTAAAAGTGGGCGGTGCCACGCCCATTGTCCAAGATTTTAATAATTTTCTATTCTGCGCCATAGGTTCAACTCACCTACCAAGTTGCATCGCTTTAGCCGTCTTTGGTAATGAATTATCGCACTTTTTGTGTTTTTCGAAATTTTCGATATCGAAAAAGTGGGCGTGGTTATAGTCCGATATCGTTCATTTTAAATAGCAATCTGAGATGAGTACCCAGGAACCTACATATCAAATTTCATCAAGATACCTCAAAATTTACTTAAGTTATCGTGTTAACGGACAGACGGACGGACGGACGGACGGACGGACATGGCTCAGTCAAATTTTTTTTCGATACTGATGATTTTGATATATGGAAGTCTATAACTATCCGATTCCTTTATACCTGTACAACCAACCGTTATCCAATCAAAGTTATTATACTCTGTGAGCTCTGCTCAACTGAGTATAAAAAGACATTGATTGGATATTTGCATTCCGAACAACGTTAGTTGTCTAGGGGCAAGCCAGGTTTATCAGTCTTTATGATAACTGGAACCCCAGCAAATAGGGGGACCACTCCGGCTTACTCGCCTTGCGTAAAATTAGGTGCGGCTGCAAGCGGTCGCGTAACTTGGATCAGGCGATTCGCTATATCATGTGGAATTTTTTTACTTATTAACTTTGATTGGATAACGGTTGGTTGTACAGGTATACAGGAATCGAGATAGGTACAGACTTCCATTATCAAAATCATCAGTATCGAAAAAGAATTTGATTGAGCCATGTCCGTCCATCCGTCCGTCCGTCTGCCCGTTAACACGATAACTTAGTAAATTTTGAGGTATCTTGATAAAGTTTGGTATGTAGGTTCTTGGGTACTCATCTCAGATCGCTATTTAAAATGGGCGATATCGGACTATAACCACGCCCACATTTTCCATATCGAACATTTCGAAAAACCGAAAAAATGCGATAATTCGTTACCATAGACGGATAAAGCGATGAAACTTGGTAGGTGGGTTGACCTTATGAAGCAGAATAGAAAATTAGGAAAATTTTGGAAAATGGGCGTGGGACCGCCCACTTTTATTTATTTTATTTATTTATTTATTTATTACGACTCCAAGAGCCTAGCTTATACAATTCAAAAAAATGATTGCATTAATTAACAATAGGTACAGTAGTTTAACAATAGGTAATCAGTTTAAATAGATATATGCATATATATAAACGAGGAAATTTGTAATTTTAGAATTAGATATATAAATTAGGAATACGTATCACAAACCAGCTCAGATCTTAGTATTTATTTTATCCTCATAGATTTGACGTAATTGTATTACCTTTTTTTAAACAAGTTATTATCATTCATACCAATTCTAAATATTCTCGCAGAATTTTGTTCTCGCGGATTTTTTTATTCCCGCGGAAAAATTCCTCCAATTCTTTTCTCCTAGGGAGAAGAAAAATTGGGGAATAGGAATTTCGAATTTTCGAAGTCAGCTGTTTTACCATCTGACAGTTCATTATGCATTTCTGCTTTTGTTTAAGAAAATAAAGTTTAGTGTCTTTTGACGAATTAATCGTAAATTAAAGAAAAATATACATAAAAAATGAATAGTATTGCATTTCATATGGTTGTGAACGAAATGATTGATGAAGAAGGTTCCCAGCAACACCAACAGAGGACTATAAGAAGAAGGTTGCGCGATAGTACCAATCCGTTGGAGTTGCCACAATCGTTGTAAGTATTAGAACATCTTCTGTTTTGCTTTTATATTTCATTAAATTTCTGGAATTTACAGATTTCAAAAGTATTATAGGGTTAACAAACCTGCATTTCGGTATTTGTTGGAATTTCTCACATCGCACACACGGCATCGTAAAAAACAATTTGCGATATCGCCGCTTGTGAAACTGAGTGCAGTTTTAAGATTTTTTGCTGAAGGTGGGTATCAAACAGGAATCGGAAAAGATGTGGACGTTTCTTTAGCGCAACCCACCTTCAGCAAAGTTCTGGACGAAGTCGTTGAGACCTTTGAAAGTGAACTGTGCGAAAGATGGATAAGTGTGCCAATGAGCAGCGACGAAAGAAGAAGAATTTCACGTGCATTTTACGTGAAGCATGGGATTCCCAGTGTTATCGGCTGCATTGATGGAACTCATGTCCGTATCATCGCACCCGCGGAAAACAAGCATCTCTACTGCAATAAGAAGGGCTACTACAGCTTAAATGTAATGTTGGTAAGCTATTTATAATAGTTCAATTGAAATATATTTGACTATGGCATTGTATTTTCTTAGATGTGTGACGATGAGCTGAAAATTCGGTACGTTGATGCTTCCCATCCCGGTGCCTCGCATGACTCCTTTATTTGGAATGTGAGTGAATTGAGAACTCACCTTGAAGACCAGTATTTGCAACGTGAAGCCAATTTTTGGTTACTGGGTAATAATAAAATATTCAAAATGTAAATATTTGTATTGATATAAGACTTTTGAAACTAGGTGATGCCGGGTATCCTTTAGAACCATGGCTTATGACACCACATCGGAGTCCCGACGAAGGCTCTATACAGATGAAATTTAATGAAGCCCATTCGAAGTGTCGCAACATTATTGAACGAACCAATGGGGTGCTGAAAAATCGATGGAGGTGTCTCCTTGGTGCAAGAGAATTACATTACACTCCAAAAAAAGCAGCAAAAATTGTAAACGTATGCTGCGCGCTGCACAACATATGCATACATTTCAAGGCATACACAGATATGACAGAAGTACAATCCACAGAAGAGCAGGCAACTCAAAACAGAAATCCAGATTTAATACCCTTGACTTCGCCTCAGTATTTGAACGCAGCGCAAAACATACGAAACAACATTGGAAGCTCGCTATAAATTTTAAGGAATGAAAACACATACTTTGAGTTTAATATTTTATTTTCTGTTTTAAATTCATTTTTTCTGCCTTTAAATTCAGGTATCACAATTTAGTACATTTTACTTAATTCCTACTAAAGAGTTTCAGTCTCATTTTCTTACAAAAAATAGAAATATCACAAATAGTTTTTTTTGCTCGCCATAACACAGTCTTAAATTAAGTAATATTATAGTCTACAAAATAAAAATAGTTCACGTAAGCATGTATAATACTGATATTAATACTACTATGAAATAAAATAAAAAATAATTCATATTAAAAAAATTTACTAGTCTTATATTTTAGTAAATATTAAAAGGACTATTAAAAAAATCACAAATTCAGGTAGCTTGCTATATACAAGTGTCAAGCGACTAGGTATTTTTCTATTATTTTTCTAGCTGGCGGAGCATAAGGTTTTCCATTACTAAATTATGCCTTTTCAATTCATCTATTTCCTCTCTTTTTAATTTTTCCATTTCCTTATAATGCTTTTTATTAATTGCATATATTTTGTCAGTCGCCCTATATATTTTTTTAATATTTTCTTTTTGATCAGTGGAATCTGACACTGCACCTTTTATGGTATCACAGAGCTCGCGTTGAATTGACAATTCTTCTTGAAGAATGTCAGAGGAAGATCTCTTAGATGGCACTTTTTGAGGAAGTGGGCCTTTCAATCAAAGCATTTGATATATACAAGAACAAAGCATCCCTTAGAACACCAACAAAAACACAATGTTATATACGAGGTAACATGCAAAGGCGATGAAAACGACGAATGTAGAAGAATATATATTGGTACTACAAAACGACCTCTTTCGGTTAGACTAGGCGAGCATGAAGCGGACATCAGAAAACAAAAAACAAGTACAGCACTAGCGCAACATACATTAACAAGTGGACATTCAGCTGACTTTACCAACACGAAAATTATTGATAAGGAAAAGAGAGAAGCAGCAAGATATACACTTGAGAGCCTGAGAATTATGGAAAGACGAGAAAAGACGATTAATAAACGCGAAGATACGGAAAACATAGCGGCCGCTTACATTGTTTGTTTACAAAACAATAATTTTTAGTATTGACAAAGCTACCATGATAGTCAGATGGTAATGATTATATTGTGATGATTTATGTTTTTAATGTTTTTTGCAACAGTTTTGATTTAATGACAATATAACGTAAGTTTATCTTGTTAAATGTTAAACTATTCACCAAATTGTTTTTCTTTGTTGTTTTTCATGTCTGTTTTGAAAACTAATTGATAATTTTTATATATTGTTTGTAACAGATAAATTAATAAATATTCCCCTGATGATGCTAAAATTAAAAATATTAGCGAAACGTTGGGAAAACAGTGGAATAATTTAGTTTTATTCGCACATAAAATATAGATTGGAAAGCCTACCTACACATATATTTAATATTAAAGAAGAACCAATCGGATTATATATAAAATATAAAAGGTAAGGTTCAACAATAGATCGATATACTTTAGTTTTATAGTAATTACTTAGGTTTTTGCAGGTTCTTTGCATAAACCATATTTTAGTTGCTATTTTATTTGTTACATAAGCGACATGGGCGTTGAATTTTAATTTACAACCTATTACGATACCAAGGCATTTAATAGTATCTATGTTTTCAATTTCTGAATTGTTTATTTTGAGAGTACCAACATCGGAAACATTCTTTCTAGTTATTAACATGTATTTAGTTTTTTTGTCGGAAAAACGATGATCAAAGGTTTCAGTGATTTTTAAAAAATTTACATTATTTTGTGATAGATACCAAATATGTTGAAGCACTAAAAATGGTTTTTAATTATTTTTACTAGTCGGCAATTTGTCGGAAAAATGATGGTCAAAAATTTGCAGTGATTCTGAAAAGATTGAAAACTTTGCGTGCTACAAAAAGTGATATATTACCAGATCAGTTAACACTAACACCTGAACCATCATCGACTTCACTACTCCCATCGAAAGAAACAGCCACTTGGGTTCAATTCTGCGGCAAGATTGCTGTATTTCTGACAAATTTTGACCGAATGAGTGAGGTCTTGAGTAGAATGAAAAACGAAGCTGTGCCAAATTCGACAGCATTTTTCAGCGATGTAACCGACTGTTTAAAGAATATTAACGAAGAGAGTGAAAAATTGTTAGAAATTGCAAAAGAAGAGGAAAACAATCTTGGGCGAAATAAATCTTTTCTGCATGTTGGCAGTGAAGCTATAGTAGACCATGCCTATTGTAAAAGAATGAAAATATCGACTACCAATGAACGCAAATATTTAAGTGCTCTTGGACCATACCAGCCAAATCTTGACGTTTATCCAATCAATGCCGAAATTTCGTTGAAAAAGCAATGTCGATTCAACCCTGCATGGTATTCAGAATACTCATTATTAGAGTACAGTTCATATAAAGACGCTGAATTTTGCTTTGTTTGCATTTTATTTTTGGAAGGCATTGGGAGATCGCAAGCTAGTCCAGAATGGGTATCGGTAGGTGTTCGTCAGTGGCATAAAATAAAGAGCCGAGGTCAAAATAAAAGAAGAAAATTGGCTGAACATTTCACTTTAGAATCTCATCGAGCCGCTTTAAGTGATTTCTGCAATTTCATCAATGAAGGAGCCAATATCAAAATCTTAATGGACAAATCCATCAGAGAACACGCGATTCAAGAAGCAGAAGAAAAATAATACCATTTGAAAGTTCTGCAAACCCTTGTTGATGTTTCTAGAACCTTGTGAAGGCAGAGCTTGGCTTTTCGTGGTCACGATGACAGTTTGGAAAACGGCGATGGAAATTTCCTACAAATTGTCAACCTAGTTTCATGCCATTGCCCTTTATTGAAGAAATGGTTAGATGAAACTTCAAGAAGACCACGTCACGTGTCGTATCTTGGTCAAGCCACACAAAATTAATTCATTGCTCTCTTAGGGACTGAAACTCAAGAAGCCGTTGTAAATGAAGTCAACCAAGCAGGTATTTTTTATGTCATGGCTGACACTACTTCGGACCCGTCTCATCAAGATCGAATTGCTATTGAGGGCGAGCGGTTATTGAAAATGGACGTCGTCCAAACCAAAAAGACGGGAGAAGACTTTTCCAATAAAATTGTGTCGGCTCTTTAATCACTTAAAATTTCTATTAAAAACATCGTTTTCCAATCGCACGACTATGCCAAAAACATGTCGGGCAAATATATTGGCACGCAAAAGAAATTATTGGAAATGTGTAAAAAAGAAATCCCTTATATTCCATGTCAGGCTCATCGGACAAACACATTTGTGGAAACAGCGCGCAATGCCAGTGCGTTAATTACAGAATTTTTCAATGTTTTGTAAGCATTGTACTTTTTTTTTGTGGTAGCACAAAACGTTTCAAATATTTGAGAGAAGAATTGAAAAAGATTGAAAACTCATTGCAGTTGAAAAATTCTAAAACGCGATGGACTGCAAGAGCTGAAACGGTAAAAGCCGTATGGGTTTCTTTTGAAGGTATCGTACATATTTTAACAGATATAAAAAAGGATTCGGAATTTTTCGATAGTAAAGCACGCACATCCGCTACAGCTCTGCTGAAAAAAATTTTAGGTTTCGATTTCATTAGCTCCTTATTTTTTTGTAAAAATATAATGTTCAAAATCAAAAATTTAACTGAGAGCTTGGAAACTGAAGATTTTAATGTTATTGATGCTCTGTTGTCAATTGAAAGTACATCAGCGTTATTCCAGGAAATGAATGATGAGATTCAGATCAATGCGCTGATCAATAGCTCTGATTTTTGAAACATCACAGAACGCGCCGTCTACCCAAAAAGTGCGACGAGAGACCAGAAAAAGCAATGATTTGGATTTCTTGAAATTTTACCGAAAAGAATTCAGAACTGTCCTTCAAGTTTTCGACACTGGTATTCAAAATAATATAAAGGACGCTTTTTCGCCATTTTTGCATGTTCAAAAGATTTTAAAATTCCAGTTGGTAAACGCAACGTCACATTTGAATCGGTCGAATCTATTATGCAATTGGATCCAATTTTGTTCAAAGGAGATCCAGAATGTTTGCATGCTGAACTAAAAATTCTTCTGGATTCATGTCAAGAATGTGAAAACTTCAAAGATATTTCTAAAGTAGTGTTAAAGTTGAAAAATGTCATTCCCGTGGCACACAAACTCGTTCGTTTTATTTTGACTGCTCTTATAACATCAGCTTCTCGTGAACAGTCATTTAGTAAAATTGAAAAAATTTTGTATTATCTGTGGGTGGGTGTAAATAAATCGGGTATCGAATTGCAGAGTTGCATTAGGGGGATCGCAATCAGATGCGGAAAAGTTAGGCATCCTGCCTAAACAACCACTTTTTGTGGGTATCAATTGATGAAACGACTGACATACAAGGCCGTTTCGTTGCAAACATTTTAGTGGGAATATTACACCCAGACAAAGATGTAAGCTGTATATTTTTTTTATTAAACGTCGTTTGTCTAGAACACACAAATCACTCCAAAATTGCAAGAGCATTTGATGATTCCATGCAATTAATGGGCCCTGAACTCTTTAAGTCAATGAACTCTTTAATGCTGCTATATTCTTCGAAGGATAAAGTGGACGAAATAAATCTACGTGAGGTTGTCAAAAAATGTTCATTATTGAAATACCGCAGAATCCAGATCTGACGTAAACACAGCATTAAATGTCTAGGAGTACTTCGAGAAGTTATAAATTCTTAACATAGCGGTCGTCAATTACTTGATTTTCAAACTACTGTACTTATTTTGCTGTTATCTTGATATCTTATGTAACATAATTTTCCAAATATACAAATTTTGAAATTTGCTTTGTACCATAAATTGTCAAACGTTATATTAGGTAAATAAATTATCATATAAATTTTATGCAGTCGGAAAATTTTTCTAGTGAGTCGGCATTTTTATAGGATCCAATACCATTATTATTCGAAAATAGTAAATCAATTTTTGTTCTATATATATCCGTTATACGAGTATCGAAATCAACTTTTTGCTACATAGAGTATGATTTAAACAGATCAATTAGTTGTGTACTATATGTTGATGTATTATTTAAATTAATATTAAAATTTCCTACAAGAATATTGTTTCCAGAATTTTTACAAGTAATACCTAAGATATTACGTAAATAGTTTATAAAATCTGAATCGCTTGTGCTAGGTCAGTGATAAACCACACCGACATGAATTTTTGGGTTAAAGTGCTTCAATTGGATAAAAATATACCACACACTTTTATCGATTTCTTTATTATGTTTAACGCAGTATTCAACTGAATCATGTACATAAACAAGAACGCCACCAGTATGCCTACTATGGGAGTCACAACGTACTAATTTGTAGGATTTTATTTTCAACTCTTGATTTGTTACGACATTTGTGGTACATGTTTCAGCGCAAAATACTATCGCTGGATTTTTAATCTCGATCAGACTTTCTAATTCATTCTTATTACTTACAATACAATCTATATTAAGATAAAGACAAATTAGATTATTTAATTGCTACTTTCTAGTTTTGGATTTTCTTTGAATATATCTTTTATATGCTGGGCATTCCTTACTAAACGCAGCATGGTGTACATCAGTCTATATCAATTTTTTCTGGACTTGCTCACAACAGTTTACACAATTATATACATTTGATACACAATCTCTGATATCGTGATTGCCTCCACATCTACTACATGCTTTTTTATTGATACATTCAACCGCCTTGTGATTAAATGCCAAACATTTAAAGCATCTGAATACTCTTTTATAATCAGTAATTATGCAAGAGTCCCATTCTACATTAATTCTCTTTTGTATAATAATATTTTCGTATGTTTCTATATCTGCTTCAACAAGAGCATTGAAACATTCTTCTCTTCGACTGAAATTTTCAAAAACCTTTACAAATTTGAATTGTTTACCCTCACATATGCTATTTTGTTTTGTAATACATTCTATCAATCGCTCACTGCTAAACCTCTCAGTTAAACCAATAACTTTAAATATTTTTTTTAATCTTTCTCTTATCTTTTGTTTTTTCCATATCGTATTCATTCCCAATTTGTTCCGCTATCTTTTTCTGCTATAGTTCGCATGATTCCTTATTCTTGCATTGCACTACTATCCCACCGTTGTTGATCTCTTTTACTGCTGTGACATGACATTCGGTTGGTTCGATGACTGGTTTCAGCGCTACTTTGGTGTGTTTATTTTTCTTTGCTTTGTCTTTCGGTTTAATAACAATCCTATTTTCACTTTGTGGGGCTGCTTGTGCATATGTAATTTTTTTGTTTACATTTGTGTTGTTGTTTAGGCAAAGAGGATAAATATAATAAGAGCCGTCACTCGTTATTTTTTAGGCATTTACTCGATGTAAACTGTGATGTAGTCGCTACTTTTATTTTATGAGGGACATTTTTGAACTGCCTTTCATTTAACCATGCGGTGTTGTCACTTTATGCAAACGTGTTTTTTGGAAAGAGAATTAAATAATTAATTAAATACAGTCGGAAAAATAAACAAAAATACCCCATGAAATGTATAGAAGACATTTAAAAACATCTCGCCAAAAAAAAAAAGTAGCGAATACCTCACAGTTTACATCGAGTAAATGCCTAAAAAATAACGAGTGACGGCTCTTATTATATTTATCCTCTTTGGTTTAGGCTGGTACCCGCCAAAACTTCATTTAATTTTTCGCTATTATTTTCTATTGTTTGTGATAACTCAGACAGTATGGCGCATAATCATAGTCAAAATAAATTAGGTTTTAAATTTAGTTGCAGCTTTTTGACATAATTTTCTATGAGCTATCTGTCAAAAAAGCTGCAACTAAATTTAAAACCTATTTTATTTCGACTATGAATATGCGCCTATATCTTTTCTAATTTGATTAATTTCTACATTATGTTCAAGCAGTGAATTGAAATCAGTCATCAGACTAATTTTCAACTGCTGTATTTTGTGAAATAATGCTTCTTCAATTATATCCTTCATTTCTGTCTATCCCAATCTCTTTTGATGTTGCTGCATTTTATGCAGAAAAAAGATCCACATCCACTCGAACATTTTGCCTAATCCTCCACCACTTTTTCATAAAAATTTGTTGACAAAGTCACAGTCTTCACAAATTCCAATTTGAAAGAAGGTAATTTAAAAGTTTTGCAAGCTGTAATTTGGCAGTCGTTGAAGATATCATGATGAAATTTGGCAGGAGCGTTACTTCTATTACTATATGTGAGCTAAATAAAAATTAGCAAAATCGGATGACGAACACGCCCACTTTATAAAAAAAAAATTTTTTAAAAGTCAAATTTTAAGAAAAAATTGAATATCTTAAAAGTATATAAGTAGTTTATGTCAACATTCAACTCCAGTAATGATATGGTGCAACACAATACAAAAATAAAAGAAAATTTCAAAATGGGCGTGGCTCCGCCCGTTTTCATTTTAATTTGTCTAGAACATTAATTGTCTAGAATGCCATAAGTCGAACAAAAATTTACCAATCCTTGTGAAATTTGGTATGGGCATAGGTTCGATAACGATAACTGTTTTCTGTGAAAATTGTTGAAATTGGTTTGAAACCACGCACAGTTTTTATACACAGTCCACCTTCTGTCCTTCCGTTCGGCCGTTAACACGATAACTTGAGCAAAAATCGATATATCTTTACAAAACTTAGTTCACGTACTTATCTGAACTCACTTTAACTTGGTATAAAAATTGGCCAAAATCGGACTATGACCACGCCCACTTTTTCGAAATCGAAAATTACGAAAAATGATGCCATAATTCTATACCAAATATGAAAAAAGCGATGAAACATGGTAATTGGATTGGTTTATTGAAATTAAAATATAACTTTAGAAAAAACTTTGTAAAATGGATGCGACACCAACCACATTAAGTAGAAGAAAATGAAAAAGTTTTGCAGGGCGAAATCAAAAGCACTTGGAATCTTGGCAGGAATACTGTTCGTGGTATTACATATATAAATAAATTAGCGTCGACATTTTGGTCGATATCTCGAAAACGCCTTCACATATACAACTAAGGGCCACTACATTTTAAAACCCTCATTAATACCTTTAATTTGATACCCATATCGTAGAAACGCATTCTACAGCCACCCCTGGTCCACCTTTATGGCGTTATCCCTAACTAAGGCCCTCTCCCTTTTAAAATACTCATTAACACCTTTCATTTGATTCCCATATCATACAAATACATTCTAGAGTCACTCCTGTTCTACCTTTATGGCGATATCTGGAAAAGGTGTACACCTATAGAACTAAGGCCAACTCCCTTTCAAAATGCTCATTAACACAATTCATTTCATACCCATATCGTACAAATACATTATAGAGTCACCCCTGGTCCACCAATATGGCAATCCACCTATAGAACTAAGGCCCACTCCCTTTTAAATAATTATTAACACCTTTCATTTGATACCCATATCGTACGAACGCGTTCAAGAGTCACCCCTGGTCCACCTTTATGGCGATATCTCGAAGAGGCGTACACCTATAGAACTAAGGGTCATTCCCTTTTAAAGTACTCATTACCACCTTTCATTTGATACCCATATCGTACAAACACATTATAAAGTCACCCCTGGTCCACCTTTATGGAAATATCTCGAAAAGGCGTCCACCTATAAAACTAAGGCCCTCTCCCTTTTAAAATGCTCATTAACACCTTTCATTTGATTCCCATATCGTACAAACACATTCTAAAGTCACTCCTGTTCCACCTTTATGGCGATATTCCGAAGAGGCGTCCACCTATAGAACTAAGGATCATTCTCTTTTAAAATACTCATTACCACCTTTCATTTGATACCCATATCGTACAAACACATTCTAGAGTCACCCCTGGTCCACATTTATGGCAATATCTCGAAAAGGCGTCCACCTATAGAACGATTGCCCACTCCCATTTAGAATACTTTTTAATACCTTCCATTTGATACCCATGTCATACAAACACATTCGAGGATTACCCTAGGTTCGTTTTCCTACATGGTGCTTTTCTCTTATTTTGTCTCCAAAGCTCTCAGCTGAGTATGTAATGTTCGGTTACACCCGAACTTAGCCTTCCTTACTTGTTTTCTTTAACTTTAGCAGCCATGTCATTGTTAACGCAATAAGTTCGAGACTGTGGAAGGCTTCGTCTATATGGGAACCAGCAGTAACAGCGCAAAGTTCTCTTCCGATGAACAAAAATCACGCTCTATAAGTCGGTCATCATATCTGTCCTGATATATTGCTCGGAATCATTGGCGGTGTTGAGCGATGATGTGGTAGGTCTTGAAGTATTCGAAAAAATTTCTCTGGAGATTTATGCTCCTGCCCGCAACGCTAATGGCAAGTATTGAAGGAGGTATAATGATGAGCTTTACGAAAATATGAATATAGTGCTACGAAAAAAAAAACACAAATACTTTTCTATCTAAGTAATGTTGTGCGAATGAACGAAGATGACGATGGTATTTTAAAAACAAGTAAGGAAGGCTAAGTTCGGGTGTAACCGAACATTACATACTCAGTTGAGAGCTGTGGAGACAAAGTAAGGAAAAATCACCATGTTGTAAAAAGAACCTAGGGTAACCCTGGAATGTGTTTGTATGACATGTGTATCAAATGGAAGGTATTAAAGAGTATTTTAAGAGGAAGTGGGCCATAGTTCTATAGATGGACGACATTTAGGGATATGGCCATAAAGGTGGACCAGGCCTGACTCTAGAATTTGTTTGTACGATATGGGTATCAAATGAAATGTGTTAATGATAATTTTAAAAGGGCGTGGGCCTAAGTTCTATAGATGGACGCCTTTTCGAGATATCGTCATAAAGATGGACCAGGGGTGACTTTAGAAATTGTTTGTACGATATGAGTATCCAATGAAAGGTGTTAATGAGTATTTTAAGAGGGCGTGGGCCTTAGTTCTATATGTGGACGCCTTTTCGAGATATCGCCATAAAGGTGGACCAGGGGTGACTCTAGAATTTGTTTGTACTATATGGGTATCAAATGAAAGGTGTTAATGAGTATTTTAAAAGGGAGTGGGCCTTAATTTTATAGGTGGACGCCTTTTCGGAATATCGTTATAAAAGTGGACCAGGGTTGACTCTAGAATGCGTTTGTACAATATGGGTATCAAACGAAAGGTGTTAATAAGTGTTTTAAAAGGGAGTGGGCTTTAGTTGTATGGGTGGACGCCTTTTCGAGATATCGCCATAAACGTGGACCAGGGGTGACTCTAGAATGCGTTTGTACAATATGGGTATCAAATGAAAGGTGTTAATAAGTATTTTAAAAGGGCGTGGGCCTTAGTTCTATAGGTGGACGCCTTTTCGAGATATCGCCATAAAGGTGGACCAGGGGTGACTCTAGAATTTGTTTGTACGATATGGGTATCAAATGAAAGGTGTTAATGAGTATTTTAAAAGCGCGTGGGCCTTAGTTGTATAGATGGATGCCTTTTCAAGATATCGTCATAAAGGTGGACCAGGGGTGACTCTAGTATTTGTTTGTACGATATGGGTATCAAATGAAAGGTGTTAATGAATATTTTAAAAGGGAGTGGGCCTTAGTTCTATAGGTGGATGCCTTTTCGAGATATCGCCATAAAGGTGGGCAAGGGGTGACTCTAGAATTTTTTTGTACGATATGGGTATCAAATGAAAGGTGTTAATGAGTATTTTAAAAAGGAGTGGGCCTTAGTTCTATATGTGGACGCCTTTTCGAGATATGGCCATAAACGTGGACCAGGGGTGACTCTAGAATGTGTTTGTACGATATGGGTATCAAATTAAAGGTATCAATGAGGGTTTTAAAAGGGAGTGGCCCTTAGTTGTATATGTGAAGGCGTTTTCGAGATATCGACCAAAATGTGGACCAGGGTGATCCAGAACATCATCTGTCGGGTACCGCTAATTTATTTATATATGTAATACCACGAACAGTATTCCTTCCAAGATCCCGAGGTCTTTTGATTTCGCCCTGCAAAACTTTTTCATTTTCTTCTACTTAATATGGTAGGTGTCACGCCCATTTTACCAAGTTTTTTTCTAAAGTTATATTTTGCGTCAATAGACCAATACAATTACCATGTTTCATCCCTTTTTTCGTATTTGGTATATAATTATGAAATTTTTTTCATTTTTCGTAATATTCGATATCGAAAAATTGGGCGGGGTCATAGTCGGATTTCGGCCATTTTTTACACCAGTACAAAGTGAGTTCAGATAAGTACGTGAACTGAGTTTAGTAAAGATATATCGATTTTTGCTCAAGTTATCGTGTTAACGGCCGAGCGGAAGGACAGACGGTCGACTGTGTATAAAAACTGGGCGTGGCTTCAACCGATTTCGCCCTCTTTCACAGAAAGCAGTTATCGTCCTGGAATCCAAGCCTCTACCAAATTTCACAAGGATTGGTATATTTTTGTTCGACTTATGGCATTAAAAGTATCCTAGGCCCATTTTGAAATTTTATTTTATTTTTCTATTTTGTTGCAACATATCATTACTGGAGTTGAATGTTGACATAATTTACTTATATACTGTAAAGATATTAACTTTTCTTTTAAAATTTTAATTTAAAAAACATTTTTTTTTAAAAGTGGGCGTGGTCGTTCTCCGATTTTGCTAATTTTTTATTAAGCAGACGTATAGGTATAAAGTAACGTTCCTGCCAAATTTCATCATGATATCTTCAACGACTGCCAAATTACAGCTTGCAAAACTTCTAAGTTACCTTCTTTTAAAAGTGGGCGGTGCCACGCCCATTGTCCAAAATTTTACTAATTTTCTATTCTGCGTCATAAGTTCAACTCATCTACCAAGTTTCATCGCTTAATCCGTATTTGGTAATGAATTATCGCAGTTTTTCGATTTTTCGAAATTTTCGATATCGAAAAAGTAGGCGTAGTTATTGTCCGATATCGTTCGTTTTAAATAGCGATCTGAGATGAGTGCCTACATACCAAATTTCATCAAGATACCCCAAAATTTACTCAAGTTATCGTGTTAACGGACAGACGGACGGACGGACGGACATGGCTCAATCGAATTTTTTTTTGATACTGATGATTTTGATATATGGAAGTCTATATCTATCTCGATTCCTTTATACCTGTACAACCAACCGTTATCCAATCAAAGTTAATATACTCTGTGAGCTCTGCTCAACTGATTATAATAAATAACATAGTAAACATTTTGGTCCAACTCGCAGGCTTTTACGCTACATTCGTAAGAGTATTTTAACATAAAAATTCTGATAATGCCTAGAGGATGGTACAAAAAATGGAGGTAGTTCCCTCGAAATCATAAGCAGTCCAAGTGGATTTCATTGCGCAACTCATGGATAAAAATAGTATAATCCTAATTTTCAAAATCGTTAAACTGATTTTAAGTTGAGAGATGTAAAGGTTATATGCTCAGTCGAAACTCTCGTTTCCCGGACATTTGTTTCAAGAGTTCATTATGAATAACTGCGTAGCTTCGGTTTCAGACTAGTTAGACTATCCATACGTTAGGGTAGTTGCACCCGGTTATTTGTTCGACTGTCTTGGGAAAGCTTTTGCTTCACCTCTTTGAATGTGTTTGCGAAGGACAAAGCCTCACCTGATAAATATATGTGCCGACGTATTCACATACATACGTTACAGGACCAGTAATGATATTTAAATTAGTTGATAGGCTATAATCAATGTGATTCACTCCAAGGGACTTATTGGGATAGCGCCGCCAACTTTAGGAAATATCAAACCGTGAGAATTGGGTGTTGAATGATGAAGTGTGAAAATCAAAATTAACATTTCAGATGCTATTTTAAAGTTTCTCAAATAAACGATTTTTCAAACCTTTCCCATGGGTACATATATCTTCAACTTAAGTAAGAGGTGAAAATCATTTCAAAGGAGTGGTTAAACTCCTGGAAACTAATAAAGGATTTTGCATAACTGATTTCGCTTAATCTTTTAGCCAAATGGAATATAGAAGTTTGAAAAAAATCGACACTTTTTTCATACAGGTTGCTTATTTAACAGAGGACAATTTGAAAACATAATCGACTTGGGCCATTTAACTTGAATTCATTGTTCTTTATTAATTTTGTTTTTAAATTATGCAAAGTGAGCATATTATTTTTATATCTTCAACTTATATCTTATATCTTCAACTTAAGTACGAGGTGAGAATCATTTCAAATGAGTGGTTAAACTCCTGGAAACTAATAAAGGATTTTGCATAGCTGATTTCTCTTATTCTTTTAGCCAATTGGAATATAGGATTTTTATAAAAATTGGTACTTTTTTCGGGTAGGTTGCTTTTTTAACAAAGGACAATTTGAGAACATGTTCGACTTGGGTAATTTTACTTTAATTCATTGTTCTTTATTAATTCTTTTAAAAAATTGTTCAAAGTGAGCATATAAGTTTTTTACATAACTTTTCTTTTAGTATTTTGTTTTAATAACTTGGTGAATTCAAGTTAAGAGCCCCACTCCTGGGGCTCTAAAAAGGGCCCCACGGCACCTTTCTTTCCCTGTAAGTAAATAAAACAAGAGATTTCAAGTTTCTTAATAGTATAATTACCATGAGTAGTCCAGCGCAACCCAAATCAGAATGACAATCTCAAACAACAAATGCTAAAATTAAACCTAAAATCTTCATTGACTTAATTATTTATTGCTGACGAGGCGCTTCCCATAAATGGCAATTTCGTTACCTGAAGCAATTCGATACTGCTTGCAGCGCAGATCGTTAACTTGAAGAAATTCGATATTGCTTACAGCGCAGATTGTTTACCTGCGCTGGCTATGCGCGCATGTGGGAAAGTGCGTCGTCAGCTTATTCTCACTAATACGCATATTAACCCTCGTCTTAACTACCCCACTTTAAACATTTGCGTCCCGCGGATGATCTAATTTCTAATGGGGATCTGTGGCATGGGGCGTTGGTAGATCCTGATTTGTGGTTTGGTTTAGCCCAGGAAAGTTGATTGTAGTCGTAAGTTTCTTCCAGATCATGTTGCAAACGGCTGCCAGGATTGTTAAGGCAATAGCGTCAAACATTAACGAGTAGTGGAAGTGATTTCCAAGGTGCTTAAGATGATGGATATTTTCCATGTTGAGGTCGTAGATGTATTCCATATTTAGTCTTAGACCTACGTTCGTAACGTTTACTAAAGCTGGAGGCAGGGCTTACGACGTGCGTGCTGGTCGGCTGGTGAATATTTTATTGCCCACCACCACTGTCTCGTTGCTGAGGAAGGTCACGTATATTCCGTTAACTTGTCTCGAGAAATTTTTTCCTTGTGTGCGACCATTATAGTTGGTTAAAAATATTGATGCGTCGTTAAGCATTTCGATGACTTCATTGTTTCCTGGTTCAAAGTGGCATTTCGTATCACCACCCCTTATCAACCTTGCCAGGCATTCGTCTTCGGGCAGTCTTACTAAGGATTCGGGAGAGCAGATAGTGGAATTGCTAATTCAAAGGCAATCTGAATTAGGCCTGCCTCTTTATTTATCAGTACTTTCTTGAAGCTTTGGTCGATATGGTGTCCCGATATGATAGCTGCTCGAGTAAGAAGGAGTCGATAGCTCTGTGGTTTAACCTTTGGCATTGAGAGCACGTAAAGGAGTATTGTGCCGTTAGAATACATAGATTCCAAACCGTATTTTATAGCCTCGACAACGTTTTGGTACGGAAGAGATTCTCCTTCACGTATAAGAGTTTGGATTTCGGTTCGATCGAGCAAGTTTGTATTTATAATACCCGATTTTGCCATTTGGCATGCTTGTACGATTTCTGTTTATATTTTATGATCAAGACGTTACTCAAATCCAGGAGCTTGAGTTTTTTCTCGTTTATGTTTTTCGATATCGAGTTGATGTTGCCATTACTTCATTTGACTTCTCTCAGTTGACTAGCGAGTAACGTTAAATAGCTTTTCATTGACTAGGTACTGATGGTTATTGTTTGCTATGACTTCATTCATATTCACCAATATGAAGTCCCAATTTGCCGCGTCTGGCGAGCCGGCAATCCATTTCCAGGCGGACCCAATCCAGTTAATAGACCGAGCCTTCCTTGAGCTATTTATCTGAAGTTCATCAAGGCGAAGCCTTGTTTGGTTTAGGTGAAAATATACCACAGCACGCACTGCCTCACTCTGTATATGACGAAGCGCTGACTCTCACAGTTCTTCCAGTGCTGTTCCAAAATAGCTAAGATCGATCATGTGAATTAGACTGAAGTGTCCGTTCAGGATCCATCCACGCCCATGCCCTATAGTCACCAACGGGGAGTCAGAGCCGTAAATGTTCAGGCCACAAACGCCAGATGTTAATATCAAACTGCCATAAGTAAAAAAAAAAATAATGGTTTAGATTATTAGTTTTAAAGTGCTAAGACTTTTTAGTTTCGGGGACGGTAATTTGGATTTTTCAAATTTTCATGACTACAAATATTCTTCCTTTTTTCTGGTTTTTAACAAAATTTTTCCTACGATTTAAGTAACAAAAAGTTTCTGTACGGACATAGAGAGCTGCAACGAAACAGCACGGTTGAGAAAAGTGCTAGCGAGGGTAAACATAGTCCAACTACTAATAAAGAAAGAGAACGGGGAATGGTGACGAAATAGTGAGGAATCCCTTGAGGTGCTTCTAGATACACATTTCCCATCGGGAGATAGTTTAGAAAAGATAGCAGACAGCACTCATATTTCGATCACGGAGCGGGTAGTGTCGGACTTGGTGACCGATACCAAGATCGAATGGGCGTTGAAGACGTTTTCTAAGTTTAAATTGCCGGGTCCAGATGGTATATTCCCAGCCATGCAACAAGTTTCTAGTAGAGATGTCGTGGAATGGCTTAAAATGATATTCGATGTGTGCATAAGACGGAATCATGTACCGCACTTTTGGAGAACTGCTCGTGTAGGTTAGGTTAGGTCTTCTTCCCGAGGTGGCCCGGTATTGGGAAGGCTCCGTTCGAATACAGCCGAATTTATCCCCTTGCTGCAAATCGTCCAATAGGCACGGTCCGCATAATACCCTGGATTAGGGGGTTGGCAATTCTTGGTCCCCGACATCCCGCCGCCCTCCTATGAGACGAAACGGCGTAGATGTCGGTCCTAAAGAGCTCCGTCTCATAGTCGGGCTATGGTGTTCGGCTAAGCCCTCACACCAACGACAAGGTGCCTACCCTAGTGAGGGCTATAGACCCATTAGCTTAACATCATTTCTGCTATAAACCTTTGAGAGGCTGATAGATGTGTACATAAAGTCCAACGTGGATGAAAAGCTGCTCTCCACAACAAAACATGCGTACACAAAAGGCAAGTCGGTAGACACCGCAATGCATATCGTGGTAATAAGCATAGAGAAAGCCCTGGAATATAAGGAGCACACTCTAGGAGTCTTCTTAGACATTGCCCGGGGCTTTTAGTAATGTTTCTAAATGGGCGATTATGGATGGTCTTAATTACATTAAATTACATCCACCCTTAAGGAGAGGGATCGGCTGCATGTTAAATTGCAGGAAGATTACATCACAATGAGGATTGTACGAGGCCACGAAATCAGTGGATCGGGGAACGCTGCAGGGAGGGGTGCTATCACCTCTGCTGTGGACGCTGGTCATCAACGAACTGCTCAGGCGATTCGATGAGGGACCCCTAAAACTTTCGGCTTACGCGGATGACGTTGCAATTGTCATAAGTGGAAAGTGCCTTCCAACGATTAGCTCTTTGATGGATCGGGCGCTTCGGGATATTCATATCTGGGCATCAAATGTCGGGTTGAAAGTCCACATAGATTGGACGGATATGGTCTTGTTTACAAAGAGGTACAAGGTCTCAAATTGGATCAGGCCTAAGTTAGGAGGAGTGACCCTACAGGAGAAACCTTGCAAAAAATATCTAGGAATCATCCTAGACAGTAAGCTGTCATGGAAGCTCAAAGGGGAAGAGAGGGTGAAGAAGGCTTAAACGGCACTTTATGCATGTAGGAGAATGTTTATACAGCGATTGTATGCTCTATTCTATACTATGGAGTTTTCGTGTTCGTGGAAAGCCACAAAAAAAGCAACCTACCTCAAAAAATTAGAAGGGGTGTGCAGACTATCAATGCATAGCATTACGGGAGCCCTGAAAACAACCCCGACAGCTGCATTGTAAGCTATTCGGCACATTCCACCTGTAGACCTCGTAGCAAAGAACATAGCGTTAACAACTGCAACAAGGCTCGGTGCCTCGGGGCAGCTGGAGCGCCGACCATACGGCCATAGTAGTATAGCGTCATCAATCACAAGAACAGACTACCTGATTCCCTATCTGCGTTTCGGGGGCGATCTTAAGGCCACAATAGAGGTGGATGGTTTGGGCAAGGGTGAGCAAATGGCGGACGAGGCGATACATGTGTACACAGATGGTTCCAAAGTAGTGGAAGGAGTAGGGTCTGCGGTATACTGTGATGATCCGGAAATAAACAGATCCTAAAGGCTGCCGGATTACTGTAGCGTTTTCCAAGCCGAAATAGTAGCCGTAACAAAAGAAGTAGAAACCCTGGTAGAAAGTAGCCCAAGCTGAAATCGTGTTGTTATATGGACAGTCAAGCAGCAATTAGGCAATAATCTCGAATAGTGTTCGAGCGGGGACAAATGAGGCCGGTATTCCTCGTGAATTCCGGAAACGGGGAACCTATGGGGAGCCGGTTCTTGAAACTCGGGATAATGCGAAACTTACCAGCTGTACCTAACTGTCAAAAACAAATGAAAGATGCAAATTAACTTTGCAAAGATGTAGGTATATATATATATATATGCTGGCCTGTCGCACAGGCCTTTATTCAAAATTTAGGTAAATCACAAAGTAATGGCAACATAAATGGTATGGTGAAACACTCACCTGGTGGACGCTGGTAAAAGAATGAATGAGCCTATAGCTGTTCGTCCCTTTTATAGGCCCTAAAGAACTGATGCCATTTAACGGAACCGTTTTTAGGAGAGCAAAGTCCAAAAAAGGGAAAGAAACGCAACGAGTGCTTGCAGCGAGTTTCCACCAGCGACCTCTCCAGGTGAGGTTTAGGGATGATAATGCAGGCTTTAACATGCCGCCTGCCTTGCAGCATCACTGCAATATAAATTCAATATTAATGTATAAACTTCATTATAAATTTAATTACGTATAAACTTCATTATAAATTCATTTTTCTTAACGCTAAAGGTTTTTGCTTGCCAGCTCAGTATGGGGTTACTCCGAAAATGACCCATCCAAAAACGGTGTTCTGAGCAGCCTACCGCGTCGGGGTTGCAGGCCTATGTCCAGGACGGAGTATGGCTCCACACGCGTCTACTCCCAGAATCCGAGACATTGCGCTTGAGCGGTAGAATGAGGGGTCTGCCAGGCGCAGGTTGTCGGAATCATCGGCGACACGCGCATCAATAGTACGCTCAGATGCGCTCCTTACGAGGCTCCCAAGGACCTTTGCCTGGATTTGCACCCTCTCATTCAGACCCTTCATGCTAAGGCTGCAGTGTTCCCTTTCATTCCGTGGTAGCAGATGGAGTCGTTTTGCAAGGCCCCGAGATATGCTGGTTATGGGTTGTCCAAGGTCGAGGATCGCGCGTACTGCATGAGTCCGCCCCTTGTCATTACTTTGGTCACCACGGTAGACATAAGGACAGAAAAACCCATAGCATTTCTGGCAGCCCATTGAATTCGCTCTCGAGCGTCTCTTAGCCCTCGGGGTGGACCTTGTTGTGCGACGCGCCTTCGCTGGTGTCGCTGTACTCGACGCTGGTGGGCCTAAGGAGGCGGCCGAGAAACTATGGACCGGATACCCGACAGGGGTGGTCTGAGTACCGGTGTTTCCGCGGTGACTGGTACAACAGCATTTATCTGCTGAAGGTCTTCATCGCTGGCACCAATCTCCAGTATTTCTTCGCTTAACTCCGACAGCTCTCGAGCCCCGTATGGTCGCGGTCGCTGACTAGGCCGATTTTCCACCTCGTCAAGGCCCTGTGACACGTCGTCCTCTCGCCGTGGCGTCTCCCACAGGTGGAGAAGGCTGTGATGCTGCTCATGGCATCGGTCACCTCGCCCTGTTGACGGACGTTGGCGGTGGAGGAGGACGGCGCGTAGTCTCTCCTCTGGTTCCATACGACACAGTTGGCGACAGAAAAGAAGCCGGTGGTTGTGCTGACATAAGGGGCATCGATGGGTATTATTAGTATTGGCTCGGACCATTTTGGCTTGAACGACTTTATCTGAAAGAAGAAAAAAGAAAGAAGAAAAAAGAAAGTTGCAAAGAGAGAATTGGTTACTTAGGGGTTTCAATAGGTAGTAGGACTCATTTAACTATTGGCCGTGTAATCACACCACGGGCTGTGCGTATTTCTACCACCTGTACTCGATTATTTTGGCCTGGGAAAACCTTCACCACTCTACCAATTCGCCATTCATTAGCGGGTAAATTATCCTCTTTGATAATCACTAGATCGTTAACCTCAAGATTTCGTTGGGGGTGTGCAACTTAACCCTTTTGTGTAGCTCCTTCAAGTACTCTCGCTTCCATCGTTGGCAGAATCCTTGATGAATAGCTTTGAGCTTTTACCATCGGTTGACGATTGACATCGGTGTTCCTTGAACCTCTGGTTCTGCATTCGCGAGTATGGGGCCTCCAATCAGAAAGTGTCCAGGGGTGAGGGGTTCAATGCAGTCGGGGTTGTCAGACATCGGACTGATCGGTCTCGAGTTCAGACAGGCTTCTATTTTAGCCAGTAGAGTGGATAATTCCTCCATTGTGAATCGCATGGTAGTTGAAATTTTGCGGAAATGGGGTTTGAAACTCTTCACCCCTGCTTCCAGTAGTCCTCCCATGTGGGGTGCTCCTGGTGGGATAAAATTCCAGTGGATTTCCTGCTGGGCATATGACATAGTCGTATGCCGTGCAGCTTCAGTCAAGAAATTCCGAAAGTCTTGCCTTAATGCCTTGTTTGCTCCTCCAAAGTTCGTCCCATTGTCCGAATACACCTGGTGGGGTTAGCCTCGCCGAGATATGAACCGCGCAAATGCAGCCAGAAATGTGGCTGTCGACAGATCGCTTGTTTCCTCTAAGTGTATTGCTTTCGAAGCAAAGCAAACAAACAGGCAGACATAACCCTTCGTTAATAGGCATACCCTGCCCGTATAATTTTTGATGTCGAAAGGACCAGTGAAATCGATTCCGGTATTAGTGAAGGGTCGCGAGAGCTCCGTTTGTTCTGGCGGTAGCGCTGCCATCAACTGCTCACGTGTCCTTTTCCTGTAGATGAGACAAACTTTGCAATTATTTATTATATTTTTTATCAAATTTTTTAGCTTCACGATCCAATATCCTGATCGCAAAAGTCGTAGCATTAGTTGATTTCCCCCGTGTAGGGAAATCAAATGGGAAAATTTTACTACAAGCCGCGAAAACGCGCAGTCGTATGGGAGAATAATTGGACAACGTTCGTTGCAGGGTATCGTCGACAGCTCCAAACTTCCTCTCACGCGCATTATTCCGTCCGCATGGAGGAAGGGGTTGAGGGTGCGGATGGAACTCTTTGAGCTCACGGCATCAGTTGAAACTAGCATCCGATACCCTTCAGCGTAGCATCTTTTCTGCGTTAAACGAATAAGCCGGGCTTTTACCATCTTAATTTCTTCTGGTGAGATATCTGAAGTGCCTTTGCGGGGGGTTAACTTATGCACAGGATGCGTGTTGCGGTAGAACTGGAAGATCCGTGCGATGACTCTGAGGGCTCTAGAAAAGTTCGAAAATCGCTCCAGAACATCCGGGAGTTCTTGAGCGCTGGTGGTATGAGCTCGGACAGCTCGTTGTTCTAGGTCCATTTCCATATGCAAGGCATCTATTTTGCTTGGCCACTCCGATGGGGGTGCCTTCAGCCAACTTGGGCCTTGCCACCAGAGCGTGCTGCCCGCCAACTCTTGCGGAGTCACACCGCGACTGCCCATGACCGCTGGATTATCGCTAGATTCCACATGATTCCATCCCTCCACTCCGACGAGCTCATCAATTTTTGCGACCCGATTCGCCACGAAGGTTGTCCAGCAGCACGGTGGCTTCTTCATCCAAGAGAGCACGATGGTCGAGTCCGTCCATTTGTAGATGTTCGGCTGCGTTACGTCGTATTGGGGGAGCAAAGCGTGGATAATTTCGGCCAGAAGCAATGCTCCACATAATTCCAACCGTGGTAAAGAGACGGTTTTAACTGGGGCCATCTTGGTTTTACCTACCTGTAAACTGACATGAGGAGTCCTGTTTGTTGTGCGGTCGTACACTCTAACATACAGAAAGGCTGCATATGCCTTTTCCGAGGCATCACAAAAACCGTGGAACTCGATTTCATGCCACGCTGTGAAATGAATCCACCGTGGAATTTTAATTTATGAAATGTGGGTATAATTTTTTAGAAAAGTTTCCCATCGCCGGTCAGGGTCTGGAGGGAGGCTATCATCCCAATCAATCTTCGTAAGCAATATGTCTTGCATCAATATTTTGGCTTCTACTAATACGGGTCTTAACCATCCTGCGGGGTCAAATAATTTGGAAATATAAGACAAAACCTCACGTATGGTGTAATTTGGTTTTGTAGGGATTTCCTGGACGCTAAAATGGAACATATCGTGTACCGCATTCCACCGTATACCTAACATCCTGGCTTCGCTGAGGTCATCAATTTCCAGGAACTCCTCCTTTAGCAGGTGCTCCTTTGGTAACGCTGCCAAGGTCTCTTTCGAGTTTGACGTCCATTTCCGAAGGGGGAATCCAGCTCCTTTGAGCGCTTCTATGAGCTCGCCACGAGCTTGTAGTGCTGTCTCGCGGTCATGGGCACCTGCGAGAACGTCGTCGATGTACATATGCTGCTTCAATATCCTGGAAGCTAAATGGAAACGAACCCTGATATCGTCAGCTAATTGGAGGATAGTTCCGATAGCTAAGTACGGGGCACAGTTTACTCCAAAAGTCACTGTGCGGAGATCGTAGTCTACCAGCTCATCGGGGACTCCCGAAAAATTATCCTGTGAAACTGGGTGTCTTTGAGGTGTAACAGGATCTGCCTATACATCTTCTTGATGGCTGCGTTGAACACATACTTAAAAAAGCGCCATTTTAATAATAGGGCAGTAAGTTCGGCTTGTAGAACTGGTCCAGGGAAGAGAACATCATTCAGACTAACTCCACTCGAAGTGGGACTGGAAGCGTTGAAGGCCGCGCGCACCTTCGTGGTTGTACAGTCTGGTTTGATGACTGCATGGTGAGGTAGGTAATAGGGAATTGAGGAGTTCCCGCCCACCGTGGGCTTCACTGGACTCATATGCCCCAGCGTGGTGTACTCCCGCCGCACCCTATGGTACTCGTCCTTTAACTCCGGTTTTCGAAACATAGCGCTTTCGTTTCGGATGAACTGTTGCACTGCGCTGCTTCGCGAATGTCCAATATTGATGTCGTCAGGGAACTCACGTCGAAATGGTAATGCTACCATGTACCGTCCGTCATCATTCCTGATCGTTGTCCTTACATAGTGGTTTTCGCAAAATTGTTCCTCGGGGGTAACAGACTTTTTGTTTGGAACTTGCTCTAATTCCCAAAACCGCGTTAACTGGGCACTGGAAAATTCCGTATAGAGGACGACGCAAGACTCTGGACTCGTTTGGAGGGGGAGCGGGGCTGGGCCAGTTAGGATCTAGCCAAACACTGTTTCATGAGCTAACAAGGAGCCTAAGACATCCTTTTTTACACACCCTTTTATTACCGCGGGGTACAAGTCAGCACCGATAATCATGTTGACCTGCTGACTTTTGTGAAAGTTGACGTCGGCCAACTGCATCGGGGGGAGTTGACCAAGATAGACTTGGTCCACAGAAAACTGGGGAAGACTACCTGTCAGTTGGGGGAGAATGAGGTCTCTTGCCTCGATTTGGAGCTGGGGGTCGACAGGTGATCCTAAAATGAACAGTGCTACTTTACGCACGTTTGCAGCGGACGTGGCATTGATGCCGCTTACCTTGGTGTTTGCAGCGCGTGTTGGAAGTTTGATGCGTCTCTGGAGGCGCTCCGTGATAAAGGTCCCTTCTGAACCCGAATCCAGAAGAGCTCTGGCTGCATATGCTACTCCATTATGACATACGTGTACCATGGAGGTTCCTAAAATAATATTCTTAAAATTCGCCGCGTATAACGCGTTTAAATTCCCTGAGGTCCCTGGGCCCTGAAATGGTTGAGTCGTATTAGTTTGGGGGGAGGGACTGGCGGTTGATGGAATTTGCCTGTTTCCATTTGGGTTGCGATGCAGGAGTGAATGATGACGCTGATGGCAAGTCATGCGATTTTGACATTTGACATTTATTTATTTATTTAAAATACACATATAAGACATAGTCTTTTACAGTGCCATATTTGTTATTATTCTTATTACTAGTACAAAGTAAGTTTAAAAGCTGGAAACAAAAATAGAAGTAACATTCAAACCATACAGCATATGTTCCATGGAGGTAAGTAAAAAAGAAAAAGTAAAACACATAAGAATCTTCAAGAACAAAGAGTGCGATGTACAGCTAATTTGAAGCGCTTAGGATTTGATTCTAACTTTACTTTATTAGGCAAAGCATCCAACAACTGCACAGCCCTAACGAAAAACATTCTCGATGTTCCTGAATACTTAAAATGCGGTACAAGTAAGTTTTACAAAAAGGCATTCCGGCGTACGAGAAAAGATAATCTTATGTATAAATAGTAGTAAACGACGGTCAAAGAACGCTGATAAACTGCATTCAAGAATAGTTTTTGAGAAGTTCGAAATATGATCATATTTCCGTTTAAGATAGATATATCTGGCACAATTATTAATCAGTAGTTCATATTTGTTCATGGAAGCTTTATCCAGGCAACCGTATATCAATTCATGGTAAGATATTATTGGTATTAATAGACTTTTGACAAGTTTAAGTTTTATATCTTCTCGAATAAAATAAGCCGTTTTCCATAAATGCCTTAACATATAATATAACCTACTAATTGAGGAATTCACATGATCAACACAAGTAAGATGCTTATTTAAGATAAATCCAAGAGTTTTGACATTCTTCTCATATTTCACAACACTTCCATTTATAACTATCGGAGAAATGCCATTCAGATTGTAGGAAAAATGTGAAATAGCGATCGCCTGTGTTTTGGATGCATTAAGGTGTAGCTTATTCTTTTTAGACCATTGAAATATAGCTTCTAAATCTTCATTTAATCGGCAAACTAAATCCTCCATTAAGCCAAGAGGGACAGAAAGGTGTATCTGAGCATCATCCGCGTAGAGATGAATGGATACTTTACGACAGCATTTTTCTATGTCATTAATGTACAAACTAAATAAAATTGGACCAAGAATAGAACCCTGTGGTACCCCAGATTTTACTGGTAATAACCTGGATCCACTATCCCCACATATTACCCGTTGGTACCTGTTAGTCAAATAGCTCTCAAGTGGCTTCACAGCATCGCTACTGAATCCAAAATATTTTTTTAGCTTATGCAGGAGAATTCTGTGGCAGACCGTGTCGAATGCCTTAGAGAAGTCCAACAACGTAAGAGTTGTGAGTTCGCCATTGTCAAAGTTTGGTCGTATGTCTTCTAAAACCTTGAGCATAGCGGTTGAGTAACTATGTCCAATGCGATAACCTGATTGATTTTCCGAAAGCAGATTTTCTTCAGTCAGATATTTCCTAATCTGGTTCGATAAGAGCATTTCCAAAACTTTTGGTAAACAGGGAAGAATACTTATTGGCCGAAAATCACATGGTTGGGAAGCATTACCCTTTTTTGGAATAGGTATAATATTAGCCACCTTCCAAGCATCAGGAAAACTTAGAGATGTTAAAGCAAAATTTAAAATATGCGTCAATGGCGCAATCACATATGCTAATATAAGTTTAATAAATCTTAGACTTATTTTATCTTCCCCTGTTGCATTTGATTTTATTGAAAATATGGATTGTATTATTTCAGATTCGGTAATATTAGAAAAGTTAAATTTACTGCACCAATCAAACAAAGAATCATCGCTGGAAATATTTGACTCACTCTCATTGGGTAACTTGGTAGCAAAGAAATCATTCATTACATCAGCCTTAATCGAGCATTCCGATTTTAAATCATTCTTAATACCAAGTTGTTTTAGATTATTTCAGAGAATCTTTGGTGGTAGGCATACATCAAGTTTGCTTTGGAAATAACCCCTTTTGGCATCCCTAGTAATTTTCGTAGCTCTGTTTCGCAATATCTTATAAGCCTGCCAGTTTTCTTCACAAGAGGATTTCGTCCAAAGTGAATAGCTTTTATTTCTTGCTTTTATTGCCTAAAGTACATCTCGATTGAACCATGGTTGCTTATTTTTGTTCACTCTAATTTTCTTAAGTGGGACATATTTATTAAATAGGTAGTTAACCAAATTGGAAAATTTTTCAACTTTTTTATTTATGTCTGCTTCAAAACAACTGTCATTCCAAGGAAGTGAAGATGCTTCAGCAGCTAAAGCTCTGACATTGATTCTATTGAAATCACCAACGTACAGGTTGCCAATGGAGATAGTATTCGTAGATTGCAAAACTACATTATAACTCAAAAAAATAAGTCATGGTCGCTAACACCTCCCAGAGAAAGCTGATCAAAATGTAAGACATTGCCCATGTCACCCACACAAAATAAATCTAGTAAACTAGGTTTGCAATGGGGTCCGAAACGAGTAGCAAGTTTATTTACAACTTCGATTCCTACGCCTGATATGCTATCAACAAAATGTTTGGACCGATCGTTTTCCACAAGCTGATCAATATTTAAGTCTCCACACAAGAGTATGTGTTCATAAATTGCACTATATTTATCGAAACTCTTAAAAAAGTTACCCAAATCATATGACTTTATCGGATTATATACACATACAACAAGGCAACGCTCAGAATTATTGAAGAACTCAAACATGGGCTTTAATCGTACAAACACTTTTCCACGAACTGAGAACGCAGATGCTAAAAGCCTATTTTTCTTCATCTTCGTAGTATAAGACATAACTTCTCTTAGTCTCTTTGGCAAACTCTCATGTATATAAACAGATCCATAGCCAGGTATATTAATATCCGACAGCACAAGCGATCTCTGTTTATGTTTACAAAATTCAGCAATAGACTTAAACAGCTTGTTTTGTTTCGCGCGCAGAGCACAGCTTAACAACAATAGGCATGACACTCATTTTATTGCTGTCGTTTTGCGTTTTGCTTTTTGCTTTTCTTATTCTAAAAGCATAAGGAAATAAAGGTACTAGTAAAATTACGTGCAACGTGTGAATGCGCTAGGCAATTCATACATAAATTGTACTTCCTTACTACTCTACAGCGCTCCTCTACATTCATTGCTAAAACTTGGGGCACGATTTCAGAGTATGGGGAACATTGGGGCACAGCCTGCCTGCGAAACATTGCCGTGATTGGCTGATACCTTCCTTTTTTCGTGGGTGGTTGTCGAGGGCCGACTGATTGCTCCGCGGGAAACTCGAACTCCTTGAATGTCCGACACTTTCTCAGAGGTTTGGAACCTGCTCGTCAGGAAATTGTCCAGATCCTGCCACGCCGGAATAACACTTTTATTGGTAATTCCCTGCTCCCATAAGGCTAGTGTTGCGTCCGGCAGCTTGCTGGATACCTGTTAAATAAAAATTGCATCCCAGTTGTCGGTATCAATGCCATGCATCTGCAGTATTGAGATGCAGTTATTTACAGATTGCTGTAAATTTTTTATTTCAGTCCCTCGCTCTCCTGTCACTGATGGCAGATTAAATAATATTTTCAGCTGAGAATTTATCATAATTCTCTTATTTTCGAACCTATCGGAAAGGTTCTACCACGCAATGGCAAAACCCTCATTCGTGAGTGGGGTTTTCTTCACAATATCCCTGGCCTCCCCCCGAGTTTTGTGTCTAAGATTGTATAACTTTTCCACTTCACTTAACCGCGTATTATTTATATATATTCGGCCGTAAACAGATCCCGAAAGGACGGCCATGAAGTGTAGTCTCCATAGAAAATTTCGATGACGCACGGAAGTTTAACGCCGGAGCGCACCGTCAAATTAGGCTCGTGTGAGATGTGATTTACCGTGGAGGAGGGTTGACGGATGAGGGTGAGGTTATGGATGGTCTCACCCATCAGGGCTGCACACGTCAGATATGCTGTGTAGCAGTTTTGGTATTTAACCTTTGCTTCTCGCAAGGCCGCGGCCCCGTCATCGTCGTCGGTAAGGTCTCGGGAATAGCTGCTGAAAGACTTTTTCACTGTATCCCAAAGGGCCTTAAGTTACTCCTTTTGAATTTCAAGGGAAAACACAGTGTGATGCGCCCCTGGAGATTCGTTGAACCGATTTTCAAACTCCATAAATGCATCACAAGCGCGAGAGAAATCCTGTGCGTTGGCCATGTTCAGAGGCCCTGGATAAATAAATATTCGCAAACTGGTAAGTCGGCCACTCTTCGTGGTCGTGTGGGTATACAAGGAGGGTAAATTTCCTTTAACACTGTCGAGGGGAATGAGGAGCGAGAAAGGGAGTACTGCGTTCGCCGCAACGTAAGGGGATTGCTAAACTAAGTACCAATATACAACTTAAAATAGGCAAGAAGTAAAAAAAAGTCACCCGTTTAGTGCCTAACGTTTGGTCGACTTAGTGCTTGTAGATTCCCAAAGCGGTGCGCCGTTCGTGTGGCCCTTGAAAATGTTGCGCTACACAATATTTTCCAATTCGGTGTGCCGTACGTGTGGGCCTTTTAACTTTCTGCGTGAAAGCCAAAGCGGTGGGCCGTTCGTGTGGGCCTTTTAGGATTTGTTGCGTGCAAATGTTGCGCTACATAGGTCGCTAGTTCAGATCCGGCTCCAAGGACCATGTTCGAGCGGGGAAAAATGAGGCCGGAATTCCTCGTGAATATATATACATATGCCAGCCTGTCGCACAGGCCTTTAATCAAAATTTAGGTAGATAACAAAATAATGGCAACATAAATGGTATGGTAAAACACTCACCTGGTGGTCGCCGGTAAAAGAATAAGGGAGAGCCTATAGCTGTTCGTTTTTTTTATAGGCCCTAAGGAACTGATGTCATTTAACGGAACCGTTTTTAGTAGAGCAAAGTCCAAAAAAGGAAAAGAAACGCAACAAGTGCTTGCAGCGAGTTTCCACCAGAGACCTCTCCAGGTGAGGTTTAGGGATGGTAATGCAGGCTTTAACACATAGCCTAGCATCTAAATGCGTGTCAGAGTGTAAGCAGTCCCTGGAGATAATCGGGACAGGGAGAAGCATACATCTATATTGGGTCCCAGGGCATATGGGAATAGATAGGAATGAAAAAGCGGATGAACTAGCTAAAAAGAGCGCATCTCTTGAAGCTTGCTGCGTAGACGTCCCAATTAGACTGGTCGAAATTAAGCGGAGGCGAGAGGTGCACATGATCGACCAAGCACGAAAGGCGTGGGTTCAAGCGCGGGGCTGTAAAGTGTCGAAGATTATGTGTAGGTCTTACAACCTTAGACTAACAAAGTTACTTCTATCATTGAAAAGAGGGGATTGTATACTCATGACGGGTATTCTGACTTGACATTGCCTTCTGGCGTGACATGACTTTAAATTAGGCTTGGTCAGTTATAGCAGATGTAGGAAGTGCGGGCTGGAGGTGGAAACGATCGAGCACGTTCTGTGCTCGTGCCCTGCGCTTGCCAGGCTAAGACTCAAGCTATCAGGAGTGATACGGCTGTCAGATCTAGAAGCAGCAAGTGACATAAGTTCTTAAAAGCTTCTAGTATTTGCCAAGAGGACGGAGTTATTTTATAACATACGTCTTGGCTTTTGATAGGGGTTTTCAGTTTGGTCGTTAAAACAAACTTCTGGTAACACTGCGGACTTATTCAGTCTATGTGAGTTCCTTATGGACCGGCCAGTTCAACCTAACCTAAGTAACAAAACTTTCTATGATTATTGTTTTGTTTTTTGTTTTTTTGTTCTATTATGGCAAAAGCGTTAAAGGTAGAACCGGCTATGATGCGTTTAGAACTTTTCACCGAAGAGGAAAGGAGAGGAGGAAACAATTTTTTGAATTTTTCATTGCAAGGATACAATTACAACTGTTTTAATTAGAGTTACATATCTCTTTTAATTTTCCTATTATTCTTCATTTGAGTTAATAAAATGCAAAACGCTTTGGGAAACCGAAAAAAAAAGTTCTTTGATGACACGAATCTATCGTTCCACCTTATGATGCTCTACTCATTACAAGTAAAGAAAGTATAAAATTTTTTTATTTATTGGGGTTAAGTAGGCTATTTGACCTATTTGGTTTTCAGTGCAAATAAAACAATTTTACTTCACAGTTGCAGCTCGACGTTTCGCTAGTCACCCTAGCATCTTCTGGAGCGATATCTATATTCAACAACAAAATCCTTATACATATTTTGCATTACATTTTGAATTTTAACAATTAAATATTGAGTTACATATGACAAAAACAAAAACTAAAAAACTTACATTATTTGTTTATATTATTAACTAAAAAATTAACTAATTATTAGTACGCGCGCATTGGGTATCATTGTCATACCAAAGTGCTTATAGGCATAGTAGGTACGCAGAGGCAATGCCAGCTGTGTCTTCCTTTTTATTGACTGTGTTTTCCCTTTGTTGTAATATTCGTAAGCTTTCCAAAATGTATCTCGCCCTCCCTCGTCTGTTTTTGTCCAATATTTTTGTGTTTGTCAGATCAGCTGTGTATCCACTGGTTGTTTTGTGTTGTGATAATGCGGTGTTGCTTTTGTTTTTCTGTATGTCGGCTTGGTGCTCTGCTAGTCGTACTTTCAATGACCTTCGGGTCATGCCGATGTATAGCTTATTACATTCCTCGTTCTCTTTTCCTTTGCAGGTTATTTGATATATGACGTTGCTTTGTTGCAGGGGTTCGATGTGGCTCTTTGTTTTTGTGAAGATATTGGATAGAGTGTGGTTCGATTTATATGCGAGAGCAATGTTTTCTTTGTTTTTTAAATATTTTTGCGAATGTGTTCGGTGAATTTCGGTATGTATGTTACGCTGTGATATTGCTTTGTTTTGTTTTCAGTTTGTGTTTTATGTTGGTTTTGGTTTATTTTCACAGTTTGTTGTTGTAATAAATTTGATATTGTGCTATCAGGGAAGTTGTTGCTTTTAAGTGTTTGTATTATTTTGTAGATGTTGCTGTTATGGAACTGCTCATTGCTTAGGGACAAAACTTTACTTATGAAGTTTTTAGCAGTGTTTATTTTATAGTTTAGGGGTTGAGAGGAGTAGAAGTTAATCATACGCCCAGAGGAAGGGGGTTATGTGTACCAGTCAAAAATTAAAGCATTGTTTATTTTGTGTATTTTCACACCCAGAAAGGGAATGCAGTTGTCTTTTTCTATTTCAAGCGTCAGGTGTAGTTTGTTGTGGTAGCTGTTGAGGGTGTCTAAGTTTATTTGCACATCATTTCGTCGGACGATCGCAAATATATCGTCCACATATTTGACTAAAAATTTAATTTGTATATTATGTTGCTGGTTTAATGTATTAAAAGAGTTTTAACTGAGGTCATCCATTATGACGTCAGCTTTGTAGGGGAGAGGGGGTTTCCCATGGGCATACCAAACGTTTGGGTGTATATCTTGTTATTATACATAAAGTAGTTATTGTCCAGAAAACAAAACTTGAGTAAGTCACGGAATTTGTTTTTGTGGATATTTGTTACATTTTGTATTTTGTCCCATTTCTTCATTATAATATTAATAGCAAGGTGCATTGGGATGTTGGTGAACAGAGAGACAACGTCGAAAGATACCAACACTTCATCGTCGTTTACCCGCATGCCTTTAAGTCTCTCTTCCAAATCAAACGCATTTCTTACGTTATACTCTTCACTTATTATGGCTTTCATTATATTTCCTACATACTTGGATAAGAGGTAGCATGGGACAGTCACTGATGATGCAATGGGGCGCAGTGGGAAGTTTGGCTTGTGGATTTTTGGCAATCCGTAGAGTCTCGGAGCGTTGGCTGCCGAGCAGGATGTTGTTGATTTTCTCTTGCGCTAATGTATTTGTTTTTGAATAGCTCGTTTACAATGTTATGGTTTTTCTTTTGCAGGTTTTGTGTTGGATCTGCTCTGGTTACTCTGTACGTGTTTCTGTCCTCTAATAGCTCGTTCATTTTAGTGACGTAGTCTTTTTTGTAGAGCACTTCCGTCTTATTGCCTTTGTCTGCTTCTATTATCACTATTTCGGTTTTATGTGTGTTTAGAAATGCTTTAGTTTTGTTATGTACTTCGATGATGAATTTCTCAGCTGCATTGTTTTTTATGTTTCCTTTGAATGGCAGTATTTGACGACTTAGTTGGTTCCTCGCTATTTCTTTTCCCTATCATCCTCTAAGGTGAATTCACTATACCCACAACAAACACAAGCTTTAGTCCTATACATATAATTGCTGAAATGGAACAAGTAATACAGACGTTAGAGGATGATAGGGAAAAAGAAATAGCGAGGAACCAACTAAGTCATCAAACACTGCAATTCAAAAGAAACTTAAAAAACAACGCAGCTGAGAAATTCATCATTGAAGTACACAACAAAACTAAAGCATTTCTAAAACCACACAAAAACGAAATAGTGATAATAGAGAACGAGGAATGTAAAAAGCTATACATCGGCACGACCTGAAGGTCATTGAAAGTACGACTAGCAGAGCACCAAGCCGACATACAGAAAAACAAAAGCAACACCGCATTATCACAACACACAACAACCAGTGGACACACAGCTGATCTGACAAACACAAAAATATTGGACAAAAACAAACGAGGGAGAGCGAGATACACTTTGGAAAGCTTACGAATATTACAACAAAGGGAAAACACAGTCAATAAAAAGGAAGACACAGCTGACATTGTATCTCCGTACCTACTATACCTATAAGCACTTTAGTATGACAATGATACCCAATGCGCGCGGTACCAATAATTAGTTAATTTTTTAATTAATAATATAAACAAATAATGTAAGTTTTTTAGTTTTTGTTTTTGACATATTATATCAATGTTTAATTGTTAAAATTCAAAATGTAATGCAAAATATGTATAATGATTTTGTTGTTGAACATAGATCTCGCTCCTGAAGATGCTAGGGTGACTAGCGAAGCGTCGAGCTGCAACTGTGAAGTAAAATTGTTTTATTTGCACTAAAAATCAAATAGGTTAAATAGCCTACTTAACTCCAACAAATTTAAGAAAATTGACCGGAGTCACCAATAATTAAAATTTTTTTATTTTCCTTTGTTCCTTCTTTATTTCTGTTTTTTGTTCATTAACCATACAAATTAATTCAATCGTTTCATTTTATACAATTTTACCGTCCCCAATTTTTGTGCGTTTTGGCACAGACCAAAGGACTTTATATTCTGCGGTTAGTCATGTAGTCTTCCCCAGATGCCACATGAGGGTATACTTATAACAAAAAAGTTTTGGACCATTTCTTTAATTTTTTTTTTGTTGGGCCTCTTTACTTGTGTAAAAGAAAATTCTTGGGCCATTTCTTTAAAATTTATTGTTTTTTGTTTTTTTTCGTTTTTTATTTTGGGCCTTTTTACTTGTGACAATCAACTTTTGGGCCATTTCTTTAAATACATTGTTTCTGTTGGCCTCTTTATTAGTTAGTGTTTCTGCGTGGACGTTGGTTGTACAGGTATAAAGGAATCGAGATAGGTATAGACTTCCGTATATCAAAATCATCAGTATGGAAAAAAATTTGATTGAGCCATGTCCAACCGTCCGTCCGTCCGTCTACCCGTTAACACGATAACTTGAGTAAATTTTGAGGTATATTGATAAAATTTGGTATGTAGGTTCCTGGGCACTTTTCTCAGATCGCTATTTAAAATGAACGATATCGGACTATAACCACGCCCACTTTTTCGATATCGTAAATTTCAAAAAACCGAAAAAAATGGTATAATTCATTACCAAAAACGGATAAAACGATGAAGCTTGGTAGGTGGGTTGACCTTATGACGCAGAATAGAAAATTAGTAAAATTTTGGACAATGTGCGTGGCACCGCCCACTTTTAAAAGAAGGTAATTTAAAAGTTTTCCAAGCTGTTATTTGGCAGTCGTTGAAGATATCATGATGAAGTTTGTCAGGAACGTACTACTATTACTGTATATGTGCTAAATAAAAACTAGCAAAATCGGATAACGAACACGCCCACTTTAAAAAAAAAATTTAAAATCAAATTTTAAGAAAAAATTTAATATCTTTACAATATATAAGTAAATTATGTCAACATTCAACTGCAGTAATTATATGGTGCAACAAAATACAAAAATAAAAGAAATTTTCAAAATGGGCGTGGCTCATTTAATTTGTCTGGAATACTTTTAATGCCATAAGTCCAACAAAAATTTACCAATCCTTGTGAAATTTGGTAGGGGCTTAGATTCTAGGACGATAATTGTTTTTTGTGAAAATGGGCGAATTCGGTTGAAGCCACGCCCAGTTTTTATACACAGTCGACCGTCTGTCCTTCCGCTCGGCCGTTGATACGATAACTTAAGCAAAAATCGATATAGCTTTACAAAACTTAGTTCACGTACTTATCTGAACTCACTTTATCTTGGTATTAAAAAATGGCGAAATCCGACTATGACCACGCCCAATTCTTCGATTTCGAGAATTACGAAAAATTAAAAAAAATGCCATAATTCTATACCAAATACGAAAAAAGGGATGAAACATGGTAATTGGATTGGTTTATTGGGGCAAAATATAACTTTAGGAAAAACTTTGTAAAATGGGTGTAACACCTACCATATTAAGTAGAAGAAAATGAAAGAGTTCTGCAGGGCGAAATCAAAAGCCCTTGGAATCTTAGCAGGAATACTGTTCGTGGTATTACATATATAAACAAGTGAAGGTGTCTAAGTTCGGGTGTAACCGAACATTATATACTCAGCGTGAGCTTCAATTATACATTTCAGTTCAGATAAATTACTTTTCTACATAACACGTGGCACCGCCCGTTTAAAAAAAAATTTCTCCCCATTTCCTCTTACAATAAAACTTGATAAGTGAAATATCATTGATTCAAAACTATTTTTTGTTAAGTTATAGCTTATCATTCTAGTCTACGACCCTTTTAAACTTGTTTTATATCTAAGTTGCCGTGGTCTTTAACCGATCCCGTCCATTTTTGCTAGAAATATTTTCTGCTATCCTTATATGTGTACACAATTTCATTACGATATGTTAATTTTTCTTCGAGTTATGGCTCCCGAAACATAGAAAATTGCTTAGTCATAAATTTTCAAAAATTTTAGTGTTTCCAGTTTATAACGTTAACGTATTCAACCGATCTCGTCCATTTTTTCTAGAAATATTTCCTGCTATAAGGAAAATTGCTGTACCAAATTTTATTACGATCCGTTAATTTTTCTTCGAGTTATGGCTCCCGAAACATAGAAAATTGCTTAGTCATAAAAGGGGCGGTGCCACACCCATTTTCAAAAATTTTTATATTTTCCCATTTAATGTTATAATTAAATTTAGAAGGTAAAATTCTATTGATACAAAGCTTTTTTTCGCTAAGATATAGCTTATTATCTTCGTCTACGACCCTTTTAAAAATCTTTTATATAATAGTGGGCGTGGTCTTTAACCGATCCCGTCTATTTTGTCTAGAAATATTTCCTGCTGTAGGGAAACTTTGTGTACCAAATTTTATTGCGATCCGTTAATTTTTCTTCGAGTTATGGCTCCCGAAATATTGAAAATTGCTTAGTCATAAAAAGGGGGTGCCACGCCCGTTTTTTAAAATTTGAAGTATTTCCTATTTATTGTTATAAATACACTTGGGAAATGAAATACTATTGATATAAAGCTCTTTTTTGCAAAGATATAGCTTATTTTATTCGTCTACGAACCTTTTAAAATCTTTTATATAAAAGTGGGCGTGGTCCTTGACCGATTTCGTTAATTTTTCTTCAAAGCATTCCTTATAATAAAGGCAACCTCTCTGGCGGATTTTGTTACGATAGATTTAACGATTTTTGATTTATGTTTAATAATATTTGTAAAATTGATGTCATCACAAGTGGGCGGTGCCACGACCATTTTAAAAATTTTTTAAAATTTTTATCGACAGTCTAATACCATTCCGCACGCCAAATTTCAACATTCTAGGTTTATTATTTACTAAATAATTGGGTTTTTGTGTTTTCAAAAATGTTTAATATATAGGAAGTGGGCGTGGATTTCATCCGTTTTAGCTCATTTTCAGTACCAATCTTTTCTGGGTCCAGACAAGCTGGTGTATCAAATTTGGTGAAGATATCTCAATATTTACTGAAGCTAATGGGCAGACGGAAAGACGGACGGACGGATATGGCTCAATCACATTTTTTTCGATACTGATGATTTTGATATATGGAAGTCTATATCTATCTCGATTACTTTATACCTGTACAACCAACCGTTACCCAATCAAAGTTAATATACTCTGTGTGCAAAGCACTCTGAGTATAATAAATCGATATCTCGAAAAGGCGTCCACCTATAGATCTATAGCCCACTCCCTTTTAAATAATCACTAACACGTTTCATTTGATACCCATATCGTACAAACGCATTCTAGAGTCCCCACTGGTCCACCATTATGGCGATATCTCGAAAAGGCGTCCACCTACAGAACTAAGGCCCATTCCCTTTTAAATAATCAATAACACCTTTCATTTGACACCCATATCGTACAACGCATTCTAGAGTCACCCCTGGTCCACCTTTATGGCGATATCTCGAAGAGGAGTCCACCTGGAGAACTAAGGATCACTCCTTTTTAAAATACTCATTACCACCTTTCATTTGATACCCATATCGTACAAACACATTCTTGAGTCACCACTAGCCCACCTTTATGGCGATATGCCGAAATGGCGTCCACCTATAGAACTACGGCACACACCCTTTTAAAATACTCTTTAATACCTTCCAATATCCATGTCATACAAAAACACATTCCAGGATTACCCTAGGTTCATTTTCCTACATGGTGATTTTCCCTTATTTTGTCTCCAAAGCTCTCAGCTGAGTATGTAATGTTCGGTTACACCCGAACTTAGCCTTCCCTACTGGTTTTTTAAATTTTTATTTTTTATTTTTTTGCGCAGTTCAATTAATTGATTATTGCCAAGCGATTTTGCGTAATTGTCGTTGTGTTTGTTTCGTGGATTCTCGTAGGCTTCTTGCCTCTTTTATTTGCAGTTTTCTTGTGAGGACCCCAAAGCCGAGGACTTTGTATCCTTACAACATACACATATCCATACATTTTTGTAAAGAACATTCATTTCGAAATAACTTGGAATTTATATTTGAATTTATTACTTTCACATTTTATATGAAATATACATATGTATACCTTTATGAATTATACCCTAAATACATATATTCTGTTGTACATTGAATTGATAATTATTAAATTGAAGAACAAATTAGACTTGGGCACTTTTGCACGCAAGCAAAATATTTATATTTTCGCAAACATAAATTTTAAACATAGGATCACCGTAACACGCATTGAATATTTGGAAGGGAGTTAAATACGCACAAAACATAAAAATGCAGCGGTCAATCAACCCTTTCCACACTCAAAATCTAATACACCCAGCTACAAATACAACATACCTAATAACTTAAGTGAACGGAAATCAGCAGCAAGTCGTCAAAGTAAGCGCCGCTACTAATTGAAATTTCGCTGTACATACTTACACACTAGCATACAACACACCAACGCACGCCATACAACAGAAGGCAGAAGCATTGGGCAAAGCAAAACACAAGTTTAGAATCAGGTGACAACAAACAAATGTACAAACACACAATAGTTAAAGCAAAGGCTGGAAAGCACGGTATGAGCAAATACAAAGGCATTGTATTCAATAAGGAGCATTATGGTGCGTGGATATTCATGGAATGAAATATTCACCGGAATAACATTTGTTTTATATTGTTAATAGTTAAATGTTAGCTAGAAATTGTTATTATAAGGTAACCGTTTGCCTGCGTGCAAAAATTAGTATATAAGGGCGACGAATTCGCATTAAAATTCAGAGATTAGGAGACAGGCATACGAGACGGTAGGTTTTATGACTAACGACCAAGAGTACACCTGAAGGATTTTGACTTAATTTGTACTAAACCATATCCGTCTGGAGGCTTTATTATTTTAAGATATACTTTCAGAGCATCAGAAAGGAAGAGAGAAACAAGATTTACACACTTCTGGGTTAATACTACGAGGATATAAAGCATAACAACGGTAAAGGTATCGTGGGTATGCTATCTCACTCGAGGGGATCTGGTAGCCTACAGCACGGAATTTGGGCTAGAGGATGGCGGAACGGTTGACGAGCTAAGAAAATGATTGGCGGCATTCATTCAAGAGGAGAAGGATAACGAGAACTTACTGGATCGATTCACAGAGTTGGCGATTCGGCATGCGCGGTTAACAAACCCACAAACAACAAAGACAAGCCGCGAACTAAATTCACCGAGAAATGGCAGGCAAGCAAATAGTGCATCCAATCAATTGCAGGTCGGACAACCACCGGTACATTATATTCAGCAGCGTGGTACGTACGCAACGACAAATTATATTCAACAGCCTGGCACATATGCAACAACCATGGACAGAGTAAGGAAGTAGGGATTAAAGTACGACGGAGGCAAAGATTCCCTAGGATTCATCGAAAGAGTGGAGGAGCTAGCAGATGGGTATGAAATCAACCGCAACACAAATCCGAAAGCGCTGCCGGAGTTGTTGAAGGACAAAGTGTTGGTATGGTATAGGAATAACAACCGGCATTGGCATGAGTGGGACGCCTTCAAGAAGGACTTCCTGAAGTTCTTCCTAAGCTCCCGATACTTAGAGAAATTGGAAGATGAAATACGAATGCGCGTACAACGACAAGGTGAGCTATTTAAAGATTATGTCTTAGTACTACAAGGACTCATGCGTCACGCGGACTACACCGAGGAGCAGAAACTAACACGCATATAAAGAAATTCGCGCAGAGAGTACCAATTATATATAAAGCGAAGCGAGTTCAGCAATCTTGAGGAGCTGGTAAGTTTAGCTCAAGACTATGAAAATATTACTCCTGACAGGGAACCAATGCGACCTACCACAAGGCCATTCATACCACGGCGTCAAGAAGGTCAGTACCAGTGTCTCCAGGCAGAACAAAGACAGGAAGAGCGAGTAGAAGTTCAACAATAACAGAGGTCAGAGCCACAACAAGAATATGTAGACACAAGAACGGCCCGCAGACGATGCGGAAGAGGTGGCAACTTTTCATACTGGTGCCGAGGCATAAGAAGAAAATTTTGCTGGACATGTGGTAAGATAGGCGTGCTCACTCGTGGTTGTTGTAGGAAGCCACTGGGACACGACCAGAGACCACATTGGAACCGAGGGATAGGGTCTTCGGAAGTGCAACCTCGGAGAAATTAGACAGGTTCAAATACACAAAGGGCCGCATATTGGTAACAACGTATGTGAACGGAGAAGAAGCGGTAGCAGCGATTGACACGGGAGAGAAGAGGAGCTTTATAAGTGATGCAATGGCGAAGAGATTAAAAAGTGGCAAATTCAAGGAATGAAAGACACGAGTAAGAATGGGCGATGGCAGAGCAATAATAATCAAAGAAGCGGTGGATGCAGAATTAAGAATGGGTGATAAAGTACAGAGGAACGAGATGCCAATCCTACAGAGGAACGAGATGCTAATCCTACTGGGCGATGAGGTGGTAATTGGCACGGACTATCTGGCGAAGGTAAACTTGGAGATGAGATTTGGTGGTCAAGAAATAACTTTGAGAGTAGATGAACGGAAGCAAGAGGTAGTGACATGTATAACTATGGTCGAAGTGAATAGCGAAGATTTCAAGGAACACAACCAAATGGCGGCGATAGCAACTAGCAAGACAGAAGATTCCGTGAGTAAATTTCTCAGCCAAGAATTACAGGTGATTGCAAAGATGTCAGGAGTATCCAACGTGGCCACACACAAAATAGTTATGAGAGACGACCGTCCAATTAAGCAAAGGTACTATCCGAAGAATCCGAAAATGCAAGAAATGATCAACAAGGAAGTCGAAGAGCTGATCGAAAAAGGTTACATCGAACCATCGAATAGCCCGCAGAGGGCACCCATAGTTCTGGCAAAGAAGAAGAATGGCAAATGGAGACTCTGCGTAGACCACCGTCAGCTAAACGCAAGATCAGTACCAGACGCATACCCTTTACCACATATACAACATATCTTGGACAAATTAAGAAGCGTGAGATTTATCAGTAGCCTCGACTTGAAAAATGGATATCCCTATGGAAGCAAGCAGCAAGCAATACACCGCATTCACAGTACCTGGGCGTGGACTATACTAATGGAGGGTAATGCCATTTGGCTTGCACTCAGCCCCAGCAACTTTCCAGAGAGCACTTGATCGTGTCATAGGACCAGAATTGGAACCATACGCGTTGGCTTATCTTGACGATATTATCATTACAAGCAAAACATTGGAAGAGCAAATTGCACATTTAACAGAAGTATTTCGAAGACTGATTAGAGCCAACCTGAGGATAAACCCGGAAAAATGTGAGTTTTTTAAGAAACGGTTGAAATATCTAGGTGATTTTGTTAGCGAGGAAGGCATCCACACCGACCCAGACAAGATAGCAGCCATCAAGATGGAACCACCGAAGAACATAGGAGAGTTACGACGTTTTCCAGGAGTCGTGTCGTGGTATAGAAGATTCGTGCCGAATTTCTCACAAGTCGTACACCCGTTAACACCGATGCTTAAGAAAGGTAGGTGGAGGTGGTCTGAAGAGCAACAATCAACATTTGAAGCACTTAAGGCAGCACTGACGCAGGAACCGGTACCCGCTTCTCCAGATTTTTCTAGGAAGTTTAGCTTACAGACGGATGCAAGTGATTTTGCTCTTGGTGCAACACTTACGCAAGGTTCAGGCGACGAAGAGCGAGTTATAGCATATGCAAGCCGCAGGTTATACAACCGACAGAAAAATGGTGTTTGGCAATAGTTTGGGCAATACGAAAAATGAGGCCGTACGTAGAAGGATACACGTTTACAGTAATAACAGATGACCTAGCGTTGAAGTGGTTGAATGGGATAGAGAGTCCGACCGGTCGGATTGCGAGATGGGCGCTGGAGCTACAGCAATACTCATTTGACGTACAGTACCGAAAAGGAACGTTGAACGTTGTGGCAGATGCATTATCAAGGCAACCGATGGACGAGCAGTTGGGTACGTTCACGATGGATGACGGAAAAGCCGAGTGTAAGTGGCTTAACGCAAAGACGACAGATGTAAGAAGGGCCCGTAGAAATTCCCAGAGTACGTTATCGAGGATGGAAAGTTGTACAGACGCATAGGAAGTCAAGTGGATGGCGACGACGCAGAGATTCACGACACACCGAGCGCAGGGCATATGGGCATCCGAAAATCGATAGCAAGAGCAACAACACATTATTATTGGCCAGGAATGTTCAGGTATATAAGAAAGTATGTACAACAGTGTCACACATGTCAAATATACAAACCGAGTCAGAGGAGCCTTGGGCAACAGTCTGTGCAGACTTTGTTGGCCCAATGCCCCGATCGAAGCATGGAAACACGATGGCACTAGTATTCCCAGACAAATTTTCAAAATGGGTAGAGGTAATACCAATCAGAAAGGCAACGACGTAATGTTTAATAAGAGGATTTCTAGAGAGGATTTTGGCACGCTTCGGCGTTCCAAAAGTATTTATTACGGATAACGTAGCGCAGTTTATCAGCAGACGTTTTAAGAGATTTTTAGAAGAACTCGGCGTGAAACACCAATTAACGGCACCGCTTCTCCTTGTAAATCTGCCAACTTTAGAAAATCGAAGAACTTTACTCGGGGTAATGTTCATTCACAAGCTCATTATGAGCGAGATCGACTCATCTGATCTTGTTAGTCGACTAAATTTTGCTGTTCTTGGTAGAACGTCCAGGCACTTTGTGCCTTTTGATTTACCACTTTGCCGACAAAATTTTGCCAAAAATAATCCACTGCGAAGTTGGTGTTCGCACTACAACAACTTGTATAACTGCATCAGTTTTGAATGTTCGTTTTCCGAGTTGCATAATTCAATACTGTCACGTCTGGCCTGATGTTTTGTACTTTCTTTCCTATGTATGGTTAAATTTAAATATTTTTAATTCTAACATTAATTTTATGTTTTATATATCTTAGTAGTCGACCGCATTGTGTCACACACAATTTACGGGAAAAGAGAAGAAGACATGGGATTAGTTGTTACCAGAGATAACGCTGGCATTGAATACAAGTGTATGTGAATCGACCGGTTACAGTCCAGCATATATAGTACAAGGGAGGGAACCGAGAACTCCCAACAGCCTTTACAATGAGCAGACATTTGGTACAGGTGAGAAATTAGCGAACCCAGGAGAGAAGTCAACGAGGATGAAAGAAATATTCGAGATGGTATGACGGAAGCAAGAGAGAGCATCTATAGAGTAAGCGAAGCATTACAATTTAAGAAGAAGGCAATGGCGACCGGCGATAGGCGAGCTAGTGCTGGTAAAGAAGCATCAGCTGTCAAAAGCGGTGGATAACTTTACAGCCAAACTAGCGCCCAGGTACAGTGGACCTCACCGGGTAACGAACTTTGTGTCACCAGTGATCGTAGAGCTAGACAAAATCTTCAGAGGAAGGAGGAGGACAGCCCACCTAAGTGAGCTGAAAGCATACCACGCAACCAACGCCGCCGACAACAACGAATCCAGGAAGCAAAGTCATAAACAGTACAATAAGAACGCTAGCAAAAATCAAATCGTGCCAACATCGTCCAATCGAACAGCAAGAAATATTTCCGAGGTACAAAAACAGAGAAAGAACAGCGAGGTAGCCATTTGCGGTACGCTCATACGAGTCAGCGAAGATACCGAGAGACAACACGGAGAGAACCAAGGCATAAGTCAGCAGCTGTTAGCATACAGAGCCGGTCAAGTGCAAAACATTGCGGAGAATCAGGTACAAACATTTCCAGAAAATCAGGTACGGATCGACAGAGGACCGACACACGGATCAAGATTACACCTAGGAAGGCAGTTCGCGATAGCAGCTCTAAACGAACACACACCCCGAGACAACTGCAGAATAACATACTATTTTGTAAGATTCTATTTCAATCCGGATCAAATCGGTAGTAACGGACACGTCCAACCGAGACAGTGTCAAATCATACACGAAGAAGTTTCATTTCAAGAAGTACCCGGAAGTCGAACCAACAACTAAAAGCTTGGTAAACTCTAACCACAATTACAATAATCACATAAATATATTCTTTAACTACCACATTTTTTCCAAAGTCCACCACATACGGTGGGAACACCCTAAAGAAAATCCACCAGTTTTTCGATTAAAGTATAGACTGGCATCACACATACCACCGACTCGAAGGGCAACAACGAACAAAGAACAACGACGAAACAGCGAAAAGTTAAGCCGTATGGCCAGCGAGGTCAACGGCAGCCTCAACGATAGCAAAATATTAAGCCGTTTGGCCAGCGAGTTCAAGGGCAACCTCAACGACAGCAGTTCTTCAAGCGCTTTGTTGAATGATACCTCTACCGCATACGCATCACACGCACTGGGCTGGTGACGGTGAGTCTCGTTGCGGCAGGTGAGGGGGAGTGTGAGGACCCCAAAGCCGAGGAATTTGTATCCTCACAACATACACATATCTATACATTTTTGCAAAGAACATACATTTTGAAATAACTTTGAATTTATATTTGAATTTATCACTTATACACTTTATATGAAATATACATATGTATACCTTTATGAATTTTACCCTAAATACGTGTTTGGCAATAGTTTGGGCAATACGAAAGATGAGGCCGTACGTAGAAGGATACACGTTTATAGTAATAACAGATGACCTAGCGTTGAAATGGTTGAATGGGATAGAGAGTCCGACTGGTCGGATTACGAGAAAGGCGCTGGAACTACAGCAATACTCATTTGACGTACAGTACCGAAAAGGAACGTTGAACGTTGTGGCAGATGCATTATCAAGGCAACCGATGGACGAGCAGTTGGGTACGTTCACGATGGATGACGGAAAAGCCGAGTGTAAGTGGCTTAACGCAAAGATGACAGATGTAAGAAGGGCCCCGTAGAAATTCCAAGAGTACGTTATCGAGGATGGAAAGTCGTACAGACGCATAGGAAGTCAAGTGGATGGCGACGACGCAGAGATTCACGACACACCGAGCGCAGGGCATATGGGCATCCGAAAATCGATAGCAAGAGCAACAACACATTATTATTGGCCAGGAATGTTCAGGTATATAAGAAAGTATGTACAATAGTGTCACACATGTCAAATATACAAACCGAGTCAGAGGAGCCTTGGGCAAGAGTCTGTGCAGACTTTGTTGGCCCAATGCCACGATCGAAGCATGGCAACACGATGGCACTAGTATTCCCAGACAAATTTTCAAAATGGGTAGAGGTAATACCAATCAGAAAGGCAACGACATAATGTTTAATAAGAGGATTTCGAGAGAGGATTTTGGCACGCTTCGGCGTTCCAAAAGTATTTATTACGGATAACGTAGCGCAGTTTATCAGCAGACGTTTTAAGAGATTTTTAGAAGAACTCGGCGTGAAACACCAATTAACGGCACCGTACACACCGCAGGAGAACCCAACAGAGAGGGCAAACGGGAACATCCAGAGGATGATAGCATAATTTACGGGAAAAGAGCAGAAGACATGGGATGAGTTGTTACCAGAGATAACGCTGGCATTGAATACAAGTGTTTGTGAATCGACCGGTTACAGTCCAGCATATATAGTACAAGGGAAGGAACCGAGAACTCCCAACAGCCTTTACAATGAGCAGACATTTGGTACAGGTGAGAAATTAGCGAACCCAGGAGAGAAGTCAACGAGGATGAAAGAAATATTCGAGATGGTATGACGGAAGTAAGAGAGAGCATCTATAGAGAAAGCGAAGCATTACAATTTAAGAAGAAGGCAATGGCTACCGGCGATAGGCGACCTAGTGCTGGTAAAGGAGCATCAGCTGTCAAAAGCGGTGGATAACTTTACAGCCAAACTAGCGCCCAGGTACAGTGGACCTCACCGGGTAACGAACTTTGTGTCACCAGTGATCGTAGAGCTAGACAAAATATTCAGATGAAGGAGGAGGACAGCGCCCATTTGATTATTTCGTTTCACTAAACTGATTTAGTTTTTTCTTTTTTTTTCTTCTACACTAAATAATATACATAAATAATTATGAACTGTCAAGTTTGCAAGCAAAAAGTTGACCGCGCAGATCCTGCCAAAGTCACCTGTGCAGATTGTAAGTGCATATTTCATTGTTTGTGCGCCAAGATGGACAAGGGTGATGTGGAATATATGAAAGCCAATAATTTTAACTATAGATGTGAGGGATGTTCCATCCTCCGTCGCAAATCGATGCAGACGCAGTCCCTGGGACCAATGGAAGCTGTTTCTGATCCACCTGTCGCCTCCACAACTCCCACTGCGCTGGAAACTAATTCGGCTACAGCAGGTGCAGAGCAACAAAAACTACGTGCAGCTCAGTGTAACACACATGCCAATACGATTAGCATGAAAAATAAAGGTAACAATCAAATAAAAAGTCAAATTCAGGCATCTACGGGTCAACAACCTTGCGGATTACCGAATAGCAGCAAAAAGCCAATAACTCTTCAGCTGCTATATGAAGAGATAGTTGCCCTCAGAAGTGTTAACTCTGAAATGCTTAGAACTGAGTATGCTTGCTGATGAAAACAAAGCATTAAAAGAAAAGGTGACTACGTTAGAGAGCAAGCTTAACTGGAGAGACCAGAGAGACCTTAACAACGTGATTGAAATTGCTGGCATTCCACAAGAACACAGCAACAATGCGGAAGAATATATGCAGAAAATCGTGGACACTTTGGGCATCTCAGTAACACCATCTGAGATTGAAAAATGCGTAGTAAGAAGCATAAAGCAAAAAAATGACGCTTCGCTCACCCGCAATGTTATACGCGTGCATTTCTCCTCAACTGATACCAAGAAGAGAGTTATGGCAGCGAGAAAAACAAAAGCATGTAAGCTGACAGCGCGAATGTTTGATGGAACTAGCAACAACAAAATATATATTAATGATGCACTCACAGGTCTTAATCGAGCTTTGTTTACGGCAGCATGTAAATTAAAGAAAGAGAAACACTACAAATATTTATGGTTAGGGAAATCGAGCTTCCTATTAAAAAGAGCAGAAAATGAGAGGGTTATCAACATCAGAACTTTTGAAGACATACAATTTATTGTTGATTAGCTACTCTGTAGCTATACTCTTTGTTCTTTTTTTCTTCATTTATTTTTCTTCGATATTTGTTGACGTTCTGATTGATGATAACCCAATCATAGCTAGCAAAAATTTTTTTCAAAAAGCGCCCTCAGTAGGTTCTAACGATATAAAAGTTGTGCATCAGAATATACGTAGCCTTAGGCAGAATTTTGGTTTATTTTTAAGTCATATCGATGCATTAGGTTGCCTACCAGATATTATATTTTTAACGGAAATTTGGATATATTCTTATGAAGTAAGTGACTACAGCATACCTCATTTCAATTTTTGTGCCAATGCGAATGATAGATACAGTGCGGGAGGTGTTGGAGCCTTTGTGCGCGATACTTGTGTGTGTACCTCAGTAAGTAAAATCTTTATAGTGCTGATATGTTTCACCTTTCTCTTAATATAAAAGGCGAACAATTTGTTTTCCTAGGGGTATACAGACTACAATCTGTTCCTATTTCTGTATTTATTCAAGAATACTCCAGTTTCGTGCTGTGTGAAGAAACTACAAACTTTTTCATACTAGGTGATTTTAATTTAGACCTTTTGCATCACTGTAATACAACTGACGATTATTTGGCCTTGATGGCTGCAAATGGTTATACTTCCTATATTAATGAGCCGACGCGCTTAAGTTCGGGTACGTGTATTGATCATATTTTTTGCCGCTTTAATGCCGTACCATATAGATATTGTAATAGTTTTAACATTGACTTGCAAGTAACTGATCACACGATGACGGGTTTGCAAATATTTGGAATTGTTTTCGACAAGCCAAAAGCAAATCGCGTTCAGAAACCATATACCAAAGTTAATTTCCCTATGCTGAACCATAAGCTATGTTTCGAAAGTTGGTCAAATGTCCTCGCTGAAAATGATATATCAGTAGTTTTTTTACATATTTTAAATACCTTAAACGCGCACATTCTCAACTCTTCGTATACTGTGAATAATCGTAAAAAAAATGTGAGACTTAAGCCTTGGATTACTCGGGATCTCCTACAGAAAATAAAGCTCAAAAACCAACTAAGAAAAAAGTGTGCTAAGCATCCTAGTAATAGAAGGCTCCGCACTAGATACAACAAAATAAGTAATAGCACCAATAAGGCCATACGACGGACGCGGGAAAACTTCTTTCGAAACAATTTTAATTCAGCACTTGGCAATATTAGGAAAGAATGGGAAGTTGTCAATAATCTTCTTAATCGAAACGGTGAAAAAGATAATGAGCGAATAGTATTTCAAGGAAGTCAGTCGATTACGGATGCTGTGGAAGTAGCTAATAAACTTAACACGCACTTTACAACGGTTGGGAACACAGTATTAACTAACTGCAATTGTCGGTTTGCAACCCATTTACCATTGGGCCAAGATGCTCGAAATAGCTTCTTTTTTGACCCTATCACAGGTTTCGAAATTATAAGTATTATAAAAACCTTAAAAAACTCTAGTTCATGCGGTGAGGATGGTATTTCCAATTTAATTTTAAAAAAGATATATTTTAATGTGGTTGATATACTGATATACTTATTCAACACCAGCATTACTCAGGGTATTTTTCCCGATGGTTTGAAATGTGCGATTGTAATTCCGATCTTGAAAAAAGGGGATAAAAAAGATGTTAATAATTACAGACCTATTTCACTACTCTGGCGGCCACCGTGGTGTGATGGTAGCGTGCTCCGCCTATCACACCGTATGCCCTGGGTTCAACTCCCGGGCAAAGCAACATCAAAATTTTAGAAATAAGATTTTTCAATTAGGAGAAACATTTTTTCTAAGCGGGGTCGCCCCTCGGCAGTGTCTGGCAAGCGCTCCGATTGTATTTCTGCCATGAAAAGCTCTCAGTGAAAACTCATCTGCCTTGCAGATGCCGTTCGGAGTCGGCATAAAATATGTAGGTCCCGTCCGGCCAATTTGTAGGGAAAAATCAAGAGGAGCACGACGCAAATTGGAAGAGAAGCTCGGCCTTAGATCTCTTCGGAGGTTATCGCGCCTTACATTTATTTTTTTTTTTATTTTATTTCACTACTCTCGGCCATATCTAAAGTTTTTGAAAAGGCTGTTAAAACCAGAATTGTTGATTTTCTAAATAAAGCGAGCTTTTTTAGCTCCATTCAGTTTGGCTTTCGTTCTGACCTTTCAACAGAAGACGCTTTGCTAAATTTTTGCACCAACGTCTACAAAGCTCTGGATGAAAAAAGAAGTTGTGCTGGTCTCTTTGTGGACATAACAAAAGCTTTTGATATGGTCGATAGGGGTGTACTATTGGATAAACTATATAGTGCAGGGTTCCGCGGTGTTATGCATAAGTGGCTTAAATCGTATCTATCGGGCAGAACACAAAAAGTTAAAGTAGAATGTAGCTACAGTAGCTTACAGCTTGTTAATCTGGGCGTTCCCCAAGGCTCAGTTCTTGGCTCAGTATTGTTCTTGGTCTATATTAATTCAATATTTAAGCTTCCATTGAGAGGCAAGGCCACTGCCTTTGCAGACGATCTTGCAATTGCGTACAGTACACCAAATTACTTTGAATTAATATGTGACATTAACCATGATATACATTTGTTACGAACCTGGTTCGTAAGTAGTAAAACTAGACTTATGTATTTCAGTCATGTTCTCAAAGAACAACCAAGTTATGATGTCATATTTCACTCCGCAGTGTGCTCTCGCTTTAACATGCACCATATAGCGTGCACTCAAAGTGACGCGATGAGATCTTTTGATTGTAATAGAAACTGTAGTGAGAGCTGCTTCAGGGTTGAAGTTTTTGAGAATTTCAAGTACCTAGGAATTATAATAGACAACCGCTTGAGTTGGTCTGGGCACATTAATGCTCTAAAAAATACTTTCTATATACCACTCGTCACTTTTATCGTCTGAAAAAGTTATGTTCAATATCCACTCTAAAAACAGTTTACTACGGAATATTTCAATCTAAACTGCAATATGGTATCACGTGCTGGGGCGGCGCTGCGGCTAATAAGCTGTCAGCAGTGGTAACAATTAAAAAGGGGGTTATAAGGCGAATCTGTAGTGCAAATTATTAGTCTCACTCTATGCTATATTTTAGGAAACTAGATATATTTCCTTGTCGACATCTCTATCTTTACAAAGTTTTAAAAACATTATTTATACGGTATGGCTACCTGGAAAGCTTTCCTTCGGAAGTCTACAACTTACGAAGAAATCTACTTCCGATGGTACAAATTCCGCATACTGGGACGTCGCACTTTAGAAGGTTTTACACATACACGTCGTGCAAATTTTTCAACTACCTTCCTGCCACTGTACAGGTAATAAGAAATGTCAAATTATTTAAAAAAGAACTTAAGCTGTATCTTTTTGGTTATAATCACTTTGAATTAGAAACGATGCTGAGGACGACCCTATAAACCGTACATACCTTAGGAAGCTGGAAATATTTAGTATTGATTCTCTTTCATATCTTTGATGATTTAATTTAATGTATATCTTAAACTCTTTATGAAATTTTTATTTTTGTACACCCCACACAAATCAATATACCAAAGCTAGGACTGGCATTTAGAACTATGTTAAACATTAATATAAAAAATGCCATATACTTTTCCTATGCTGCATAGTAATTTGAAATTATTTAATGTAATATTGTAATCTTAGGTTAATAAGTATGCATCTAGAAAATGTTTAATAAAATACAATACAAAAATACAATACAATACAATACTTCTACCGCATACGCATCACACGCACTGGGCTGGTGACGGTGAGTCCCGTTGCGGCAGGTGAGGGGGAGTGTGAGGACCCCAAAGCCGAGGAATTTGTATCCTCACAACATACACATATTTATACATTTTTGCAAAGAACATACATTTTGAAATAACTTGGAATTTATATTTGAATTTATCACTTATACACTTTATATGAAATATACATATGTATACCTTTATGAATTATACCCTAAATACATATATTCTGTTGTACATTGAAGTGATAATTATTAAATTGAAGAACAAATAAGACTTGCGCACTTGTGCACGCTAGCAAAATATTTACATTTTCGCAAACATAAATTTTAAACATAGGATCACCCTAGCACGCATTGAATATTTGGAAGGGAGGTAGATACGCACAAAGCATTAAAATGCAGCGGTCAGTCAACCCTTTTCACACTCAACATCCAATACAACCAGCTACAAATACAACATACCTAATAACCTAAGTGAACGGAGATCAGCAGCAAGTCGTCAAAGTAAGCATCGCTACTAATTGAAATTTCGCTATACATACTTACACACTAGCGTACAACACACCAAAGCACGCCATACAGCAGAAGGCAGAAGCATTGGGCAAAGCAAAACACAACGTTAGAATCAGGTGACAACAAACAAATGTACATACACACAATAGTTAAAGCAAAGGCTGGAAAGCACGGTATGAGCAAATACAAAAGTATTGTATTCAATAAGGAGCATTATGTTGCGTGGATATTCATGGAAAGAAATATTCACCGGAATAACTGTTGTTTTATATTGTTAATATTATTAGTTAGAAATTGTTATTATAAAGTAACCGTTTGCCTGAGTGCATAAATTAGTATATAAGGGCGACGAATTCGCATTAAAATTCAGGAATTAGGAGACAGGCGTACGAGTCGGTAGATTTTATGACTTCCGACCAAGAGTACACCTGAAGGTTTTTGACTTCATTTGTACTAAAGCATATTCGTCTGGAGGCTTTATCACTCCATTGGACCGCAGAGGTTGGCCGAGGGCTTTATTACCCCACTCACCTCTTACAATGCAAGGGAATCAGCTAGGAGTAGAAGTAGATTTGATGAAATAAATACTTATAACGTTTTTTACTTGAAATAAATGGGTTTATTCTTTTAAAAGGACCGGTAGGGATTTTTACTTTCAGGAACCCTGGACGACTGAGGCCAACCCCGGCAAAGTCAAAGGAAAAGTCCGTCTCGCTTTGTATTTTATTTATGCTCGGCTATTGCCAGCTGATTTTATATTGTTGCCAAAGCCATTGATTACTTTCTATTTTTGATTTTATATGAGGGGTTCAAGGATTTCTTACTTGTGCTTTGTCAAATTTTTTCCCGCTGCTTGTCACTAGCATTACCCGGTTATCCTTCCCTCCGACTTCCTTTTTATAGATCGCCTTTTGTTTTCCCTTTATCTGTTTGTCCCTTACATAGATTTCATCTTCTGGCTGGAATTTCCTAGGTCCCTTCCTTTTCCTGTTTGCCCGTGAATTTCTCAATTCCTGATTGTGGAATAGTGGATTGTCTTAGCCAATTTAGACCGAAGAGTAACTGCTGAGCGATTTTTTATGTGGAACAGTTTTGCAAACTTTGAAAATTTATATGTACAGGATAAAAACTTTTCGCCTTGGATTTCGAAGATATCCACATGTACTACCTTACATGGATATTATGGGATAGGTGTGTCCTTCATAGGCGGCACCGCGGGATGCCTATCGTATTTGTTCGCCCTGCAAATTTCGCAAGTGGCAGCGAACTGTTTTATTCGACTCGCAATTTTCTGAAAATAGTATCTTTCCAAGATTTGCTTCTTATTTTCCTTAGGATTTCTATGAGCCCTCTTATACTTACTTACTTATTTGGCGCTTAACCGCTTGTTAGGCGCGCCAGTCGCTCCTTCGCTCCGCCAACCGGCGCCAATTGGTCACACCAAGGGAGTTTAAATCGTTTTCCACCTGGTCCTTCCAACGGAGTGTGGGCCGCCCTCTACCTCTGCTTCCATAGGCGGGTTCCGATAGAAACACTTTCTTGGCCGGAGCATCATCTTTCATTCGCATAACATGGCCTAGCCAGCGCAGCCGCTGCATTTTAATTCGCTGGACTATGTTGATGTCTTCGTATAGCTCGTACAGCTCATCATTAAATCTTCTTCGGTACTCACCATCGCCAACGCGTAGAGGTCCATAAATCTTTCGAAGAACTTTTCTCTCGAACACTCCCAAAGCCGTTTCATCTGCTGTTGTCATGGTCCATGCTTCTGCGCCCTCTTATGCTCGGACTCTATTATTCCGCAAATTTTATCCTGGTTGGCCACATCTTCGACTTATCTTGTTTGGTTGATTTTCTTTTTTCTTTGAATTATCCTGATTTTGTACAAATGGAAATGCTCTAAATACACTTCTTGTAGAAGACGTAAATGGTTTTCTGGAATCTTTATTACATTTATCAGCGATGGATTCAGGCGTTCTTTTAAGGCCCCGATTAAACAGGGTTTTTCAATGGCGGCCAACCTAACGTAGTGACGAGTGAAACCCGGATGAGGACTTTCCGAACAAGTCATTGCACTGCCGTTAATACGTCGCTGGTTTCCGACGGTGCTGTTAAATGGTTTGCTTGACATGGAATTCTGGAGAGAGCATCTGCCAAAACTTTTGATTTACCAGGAGTGTAAATCAATTCGTGGTTATACTCTTCAATTCTAGCCTTCGACCTCTTCAACTTAGCGTTTGAGTTTCTACTTCCCAACGCAAATATGAGAGGCTGGTGGTCAGTGAAAATTCTGATTTTTTTCGCCCCATAGAGGTAAGACCTAAGGTTATCTAGGGCCCAAACTATTGCAGCATTTCTTCTCGTTTGTGGCATAGTTCTCCTCTGTTCTAGATAAAGATCTTGAGATGTAGGCGATGGGTCGATCCTTTCCTGGTTCTCCTTGGGAAAGCACCCCACCAATGGCATAATTTGAAGCGTCGTACTATGGCGCCTTTTGAGTTTTTTCTTTGCAAAAATCATAACTTTTGAACTAATGAAGATATTTTAAAGATTTATACTGCACATGAAAGCTAACTATATATAGTTTGGACAGTTTAGAATACAGAGTACCAGATTAACAGAGTGCTTCACAATAATTCGTCAAATTTGAAAAATTGTAGAAAATACAAAAAAAAAAAAATGACTTCTCTTGTTTGGTTGATTTTCCGACAGGGTGGATAAATGATGTATATTGGAACGATTTTCCGTCATCCCTTGTCAAATTTGGTTTTGAGACAAACCGGTTTCTGCGTTGTTCCATCAACAGTGTCGACTTTCGTTCTGATCTATTGTTGTCGTTTATCCTGTATTTATAGTTCGTAGGTATATGAGCAGGTATTGTCAAATTGATGCTTGTGTATATTTAGTTATGTGTATGTGCTGTGTGTTCATTCAGAACCGAGGGTGGTTTACTAATCGATTTGTGTGGCTGACTGGGGTAGGTAGAAATCTGTGATTTTAGTCGTTTGACCTTCTTTGTCGGTTTTTTGTTTTGGTGTGTTAATTGTTTTGTGTTTATTTGTTGTTGTGTGTTTGTCTGTTGTACTTGTGTGATTAAGTTGTTTCCTGTAAATAAGTTTTAAAGGCTCGAATATTGTGTCAGAAATTTTGTTTACCTTTTCCTTTATTATTCTACTGTCGAATGTGTTTTGTTTGTAGATTTCCATGTTTTCGAGTACGCTGAGACATCGGCCCTTTTCCTGTATGTGAAGAACCCTAACTGTTTTATTGATGTTTGCTGGGGAAAATTCATTCTCGACCATGTGATTAGCGAAGTTAGACTCGGGTATAATGTTTGGATTCCGTATTTTTTTGTTGTAATCTGTAATATGTTCTCTGAACCTCGTTCTTATTTGCCGTCCTGTTTGTCCTATGTAACTATGCTGGCATCCGCAGGTAAGCTTGTATACGCCGTGGCTGCTAAACGGATCCTCTGAGTTAATGTTAGTTCTTAGTTTTCGCCCTAAATTGTTCCATGTTTTGAATGCTGTGTTAATGTTGTATTTTTTAAAGAAGTTTGCCAATTTATATGTTGCTTTTCCAGTATATGTCATAGTCGTCCAGCTATTATTTTCCTTTTCATTATTTCTTTTTTGTTCTCCATTTGTCCTTCTGAGCTTATCTACTAGTGCTTTTTTATATCCGTTGTTTGCAGCGATATTATATATGACCTCAAGTTCTCTCTTATATGCCTCTTGTGTAAGAGGTGTTCTTTCAAGTCTATGTACCAAGTGCCTTAATGCTGCATTTTTATGCTGTTGAGGGTGATTTGAGGTATTGTGTATTATTGTGTCGGTGGCCGTTGACTTTCTATATATGTCATAGCTAAATCTTTTGGCTTCTTTATCAATATTTATCGTGAGGACTAGATAGTTGATTCCTCCGTCTTTTTCGGTTTCCATTGTAAATTTTATATTTCCGTGCTGCTTGTTGAGGTACTCCAGTACAAGCTTTTCGTTATTAGTAGGTAAAACGCATATTATGTCATCCACGTATCTAGCATAAAATGACACGCCTAATTTGGACTTCAGCTCCTGTATGTACTTTTCTTCCAGATTTTGCATGAACACTTCCATAAGAATTGCTGATGTGGGGCTTCCCATTCCAAGACCGTTTGTTTGTCTATATATTTCATTGTGCAATTGAAAATAGTTTTGACGCAAAGTGGTTCTTAGCGTATTTGTGATTTGAATATTTTTCACTTTGTTTTTTGTTTTATGAACTATTGCTGAGCTAACTATGTCCAAAGTCTCCGATAGAGGTATAGATGGGTATAAATCTTTTATGTCAAAAGATACCAATTTGCTGTTTCTTGTTAGCTCTACGGTCTCGAGTCTCTCTATTAGTTCTGTTGTGTTAGTTATTGCATATTGGTTCCTTAGCTCCAGAGTATCTATCAATATCGTTTTTAAATATTTGGACAGTTTGTAACATGGTGCCGATTTAAAATTAATGATGGGCCTCATTGGCGTGACCGGCTTGTGGATTTTTGGTACCGCATCCAGTGGAGGAGCCGAAGGGTTCATTTGGACCAATCTATGTGCCATGTTAGAATCTACTATATTGGTTGAACTTTTTATAGCAACTTTGATTTGTTTTTGGTATTCACCTGTGGGATCCTCTCTCATTCTACGACATTTCATTTCCTCTATGAGATCTTCGGTTTTGGATATATATTGCTCTTTCTCGATTAGCACAGTGGTGTTTCCTTTGTCCGCTTTCGTTGTGACAATATTGTTTTTCCTTAGTTTATGCCGTAGATTCTTTATTGTTTTCTCCTCTGTATTCGATTTTTGTCCTTCCTGTGCTTTCACTTCCTTTTTTATGATTTTCCTGCACATGTCTCTTGCGTGCTCCTGTTCTTCCTGTGGTATCAATGATATTGCGATCTCCGCATCTACAATCGCTTGCTCCGTTTTACTTACTGTATTCTGGTTCATGATATTGTGCTTCAGGCCCTTTTCGAGAAGCTGTTCCTCTTCCTTGGTAATGGCCACTGTTGTGAGGTTAACGAACCTGTCATGAAACTGGTGAGTGTCTTGGCTTTGGTTACCCTCTCGTCGTCCTGCCAGCTTGTCCAATTTTCGGTTCAGCGACCTGTATTTTTGTTGTAGTTCCTGATCGACCTCTGTCTTAACGCGGTCGAAACATTCCATTAATGCAGTCGTAGGTAGTTGTTCTACCAAACTTAAATGGATAGATAATAACTCGGCATTTATCTCATCATTCTTCGAGTATAAGCTTTCCAACTCATATTTTAAAAAATCCTTTTCCGCTTTTCTAATTGTTTTCCTGCTAGATTTGGCATTTGCCTTTATTGTTATTTTTGCGAATTTCGGAGTAACATTCAATTCCAGGCATTGTTTGTTGAACCAAATGCTCGCCTTTGCTTTATATATTTTCAGTAGGCGTCGCTTGTAAATTGTTAGTAGTCCGTTCGCGTTCAAGTTAAAAGCCTGACAAGCAATAACTGACTTATCCCTTGTCAAATTTGGTTTTGAGACAAACCGGTTTCGGCGTTGTGCCATCATCAGTGTCGATTTTCGTTCTGATCTGTTGTTGTCGTTTGTCCTGTATTTATAGTTCGTAGGTATAGGAGCAGGTATTGTCAAATTGATGCTTGTGTATATTTAGTTATGTGTATGTGCTGTGTGTTCATTCAGAACCGAGGGTGGTTTACTAATCGATTTGTGTTGGCTGACTGGGGTAGGTAGAAATCTGTGATTTTAGTCGTTTAACCTTCTTTGTCGGTTTTTTGTTTTGGTGTGTTACTTGTTTTGTGTTTATTTGTTGTTGTGTGATTAAGTTGTTTCCTGTAAACAAGTTTTAAAGGCTCGAATATTGTGTCAGAAATTGTGTTTATCTGTTCGTTTATTATTCTACCGTCGAATGGTTTATGTTTGTCGATTTCCATGTTTTCGAGTACGTTGAGACGTCTGCCCTTTTTCTGTATGTGAAGAACCCTAACTGTTTTATTGATGTTTGTTGGGGAACATTCATTCTCGACCATGCGATTCGCGAATTTAGACTCGGGTATAATGTTTGGATTCCGTATTTTTTTGTTGTAATCTCTAATATGTTCTCTGAACCTCGTGCTTATTTGCCGTCCTGTTTGTCCTATGTAACTATGCTGGCATCCGCAGGTAAGCTTGTATACGCCGTGGCTGCTAAACGGATCCTCTGAATTAATGTTAGTTCTTAGTTTTCGCCCTAGATTGTTCGATGTTTTGAATGCTGTGTTAATGTTGTATTTTTTAAAGAAGTTTGCCAATATGTTGCTTTTCCAGTATATGTCATAGTCGTCCAGCTATTATTTTCCTTTTCATTATTTCTTTTTGGTTCTCCATTTGTCCTTCTGAGCTTATCTACTAGTGCTTTTTTATATCCGTTGTTTGCAGCGATATTATATATGACCTCAAGTTCTCTCTTATATGCCTCTTGTGTAAGAGGTGTTCTTTCAAGTCTATGTACCAAGTGCCTTAATGCTGCATTTTTATGCTGTTGAGGGTGATTTGAGGTATTGTGTATTATTGTGTCGGTGGCCGTTGACTTTCTATATATGTCACAGTTAAATCTTTTGGCTCCTTTATCAATATTTATCGTGAGGTCTAGATAGTTGATTCCTCCGTTTTTTTCGGTTTCCATTGCAAATTTTATATTTCCGTGCTGCTTGTTGAGGTACTCCAGTACAAGCTTTTCGTTATCAGTAGTTAAAACGCATATTATGTCATCCACGTATCTAGTATAAATTGACACGCCTAATTTGGACTTCAGCTCCTGTATGTACTTTTCTTCCAGATTTTGAATGAACACTTCCATAAAAATTGCTGATGTGGGGCTTCCCATTCCAAGGCCGTTTGTTTGTCTATATATTTTATTGTTGAATTGAAAATAGTTTTGACGTAAAGTGGTTCTTAGCGTATTTGTGATTTGCATACTTTTCACTTTGTTTTTTGTGTTATGAACTATTGTTGAGTCAACTATATCCAAAGTCTCCGATAGTGATATAGATGGGTATAAATCTTTTATGTCAAAAGATATCAATTTGCTGATTCTTGTTAGCTCTACGGTCTCGAGTCTCTCTATTAGTTCTGTTGTGTTAGTAACAGAAAGCATTCGACGGTAGAATAATAAATGAACAGATAAACACAATTTCTGACACAATATTCGAGCCTTTAAAACTTGTTTACAGGAAACAACTTAATCACACAGGTACAACAGACAAACACACAACAACAAATAAACACAAAACAATTAACACACCAAAACAAAAAACCGACAAAATAAGGTCAAACGACTAAAATCACAGATTTCTACCTACCCCAGTCAGCCACACAAATCGATTAGTAAACCACCCTCGGTTCTGAATGAACACACAGCACATACACATAACTAAATATACACAAGCATCAATTTGACAATACCTGCTCATATACCTACGAACTATAAATACAGGACAAACGACAACAACAGATCAGAACGAAAATCGACACTGATGATGGCACAACGCCGAAACCGGTTTGTCTCAAAACCAAATTTGACAAGGGATGACGGAAAATCGTTCCAATATACATCATTTATCCACCCTGTCGGAAAATCAACCAAACAAGATAAGTCAGTTATTGCTTGTCAGGCTTTCAACTTGAACGCGAACGGACTACTAACAATTTACAAGCGACGCCTACTGAAAATATACGAATCAACTATCTCGACCTCACGATAAATATTGATAAAGAAGCCAAAAGATTTAACTATGACATATATAGAAAGTCAACGGCCACCGACACAATAATACACAATAACTCAAATCACCCTCAACAGCATAAAAATGCAGCATTAAGGCACTTGGTACATAGACTTGAAAGAACACCTCTTACACAAGAGGCATATAAGAGAGAACTTGAGGTCATATATAATATCGCTGCAAACAACGGATATAAAAAACACTAGTAGATAAGCTCAGAAGGACCAATGGAGAACCAAAAAGAAATAATGAAAAGGAAAATAATAGCTGGACGATTATGACATATACTGGAAAAGCAACATATAAATTGGCAAACTTCTTTAAAAAATACAACATTAACACAGCATTCAAAACATCGAACAATCTAGGGCGAAAACTAAGAACTAACATTAGCTCAGAGTATCCGTTTAGCAGCCACGGCGTATACAAGCTTACCTGCGGATGCCAGCATAGTTAAATAGGACAAACAGGACGGCAAATAAGAACGAGGTTCAGGGAACATATTAGAGATTACAACAAAAAATACGGAATCCAAACATTATACCCGAGTCTAACTTCGCGAATCACATGGTCGAGAATGAGTGTTCCCCAGCAAACATCAATAAAACAGTTAGGGTTCTTCACATACAGGAAAAGGGCCGACGTCTCAACGTACTCGAAAACATGGAAATCTACAAACAGAAAACATTCGACGGTAGAATAATAAACGAACAGACAAACACAATTTCTGACACAATATTCGAGCCTTTAAAACTTGTTTACAGGAAACAACTTAATCACACGGGTACAACAGACAAACACACAACAACAAATAAACACAAAACAATTAACACACCAAAACAAAAAAACCGACAAAGAAGGTCAAACGACTAAAATCACAGATTTCTACCTACCCCAGTCAGCCACACAAATCGATTAGTAAACCACCCTCGGTTCTGAATGAACACACAGCACATACACATAACTAAATATACACAAGCATCAATTTGACAATACCTGCTCATATACCTACGAACTATAAATACAGGACAAACGACAACAACAGATCAGAACGAAAATCGACACTGATGATGGCACAACGCCGAAACCGGTTTGTCTCAAAACCAAATTTGACAAGGGATGACGGAAAATCGTTCCAATGTACATCATTTATCCACCCTGTCGGAAAATCAACCAAACAAGATAAGGCAGTTATAGCTTGTCAGGCTTTTAACTTGAACGCGAACGGACTACTAACAATTTACAAGCGACGCCTACTGAAAATATTTAAAGCAAAGGCGAGCATTTTGTTCAACAAACAATGACTGGAATTGAATGTTACTCCGAAATTCGCAAAAATAACAATAAAGGCAAATACCAAATCGAGCAGGAAAACAGTTAGAAAAGCGGAAAAGGATTTTTTAAAATTTGAGTTGGAAAGCTTGTACTCGAAGAAGGATGAGATAAATGCCGAGTTATTATCTATCCATTTAAGATTGGCAGAACACCTACCTACGACTGCATTAATGGATTGTTTCGACCGCATTAAGACAGAGGTCGATCAGGAACTACAAAAAAAATACAGGTCGGTGAACTGAAAATTAGACAAGCTGGCAGGACGACGAGAGGGTAACCAAAACCATAACACTCACCAATTTCATGACAAGTTCGTTAACCTCACAACAGTGGCCATTACCAAGGAAGACGCACAACTTCTCGAAAAGGGCTTGAAGCACAATATCATGGACCAGAATACAGTAAGAAAAATGGAGCAAGCGATTGTAGATGCGGAGATCGCAATATCATTGATACCACAGGTAGAACAGGAGCACGCAAGACACATGTGCAGGGAAATCATAAAAAGGAGGTGAAAGCACAGGAAGGACAAAAATCGAATACAGAGGAGAAAACAATAAAGAATCTACGGCATATACTAAGGAAAAACAATATTGTCACAACGAAAGCGGACAAAGGAAACACCACTGTGCTAATCGAAAAAGAGCAATATATATCAAAAACCGAAGATCTCATAGAGGAAATGAAATGTCGTAGAATGAGAGAGGATCCCACAGATAAATACCAAAAACAAATCAAAGTTGCTATAAAAAATGCAACCAATATAGTAGATTCTAACATGGCACATAGATTGGTCCAAAAGAACCCTTCGGCTCCTCCACTGGTTGCGCTACCAAAAATCCACAAGCCGGACACGCCAATGAGGCCCATCATTAATTTTAAATCGGCACCATGTTACAAACTGTCCAAATATTTAAAAACGATATAGATAGATACTCTGGAGCTAAGGAACTAATATGCAATAGCTAACACAACGGAACTAATAGAGAGACTCGAGACCGTAGAGCTAACAAGAAACAGCAAATTGGTATCTTTTGACATAAAAGATTTATACCCATCTATACCTCTATCGGAGACTTTGGACATAGTTAGCTCAGCAATAGTTCATAACACAAAAAACAAAGTGAAAAGTATTCAAATCACAAATACGCTAAGAACCACTTTGCGTCAAAACTATTTTCAATTGCACAATAAAATATATAGAAAAACAAACGGTCTTGGAATGGGAATCCCCACATCAGCAATTCTTATGGAAGTGTTCATGCAAAATCTGGAAGAAAAGTACATACAGGAGCTGAAGTCCAAATTAGGCGTGTCATTTTATGCTAGATACGTGGATGACATAATATTCGTTTTAACTACTAATAACGAAAGGCTTGTACTGGAGTACCTCAACAAGCAGCACGGAAATATAAAATTTACAATGGAAACCGAAAAAGACGGAGGAATCAACTATCTAGACCTTACGATAAATATTGATAAAGAAGCCAAAAGATTTAGCTATGACATATATAGAAAGTCAACGGCCACCGACACAATAATACACAATACTTTAAATCACCCTCAACAGCATAAAAATGCAGCATTAAGGCACTTGGTACATAGACTTGAAAGAACACCTCTTACACAAGAGGCATATAAGAGAGAACTTGAGGTCATATGTATCATATCGCTGCAAACAACGGATATAAAAAAGCACTAGTAGATAAGCTCAGAAGGACAAATGGAGAACCAAAAAGAAATAACGAAAAGGAAAATAATAGCTGGACGACTATGACATATACTGGAAAAGCAACATATATATTGGCAAACTTCTTTAAAAAATACAACATTAACACAGCATTCAAAACATCGAACAATTTAGGGCGAAAACTGAGAACTAACATTAACCCAGAGGATCCGTTTAGCAGCCACGGCGTATACAAGCTTACCTGCGGATGCCAGCATAGTTACATAGGACAAACAGGACGGCAAATAAGAACGAATTTAAGAGAACATATTAGAGATTACAACAAAAAAATACGGAATCCAAACATTATACCCGAGTCTAACTTCGCGAATCACATGGTCGAGAACGAATGTTCCCCAGCAAACATCAATAAAACAGTTAGGGTCCTTCACATACAGGAAAAGGGCCGACGTCTCAACGTACTCGAAAACATGGAAATCTACAAACAGAAAACATTCGACGGTAGAATAATAAATGAACAGATAAACACAATTTCTGACACAATATTCGAGCCTTTAAAACTTGTTTGCAGGAAACAACTTAATCACACAGGTACAACAGACAAACACACAACAACAAATAAACACAAAACAATTAACACACCAAAACAAAAAACCGACAAAGAAGGTCAAACGACTAAAATCACAGATTTCTACCTATCTCAGTCAGCCACACAAATCGATTAGTAAACCACCCTCGGTTCTGAATGAACACAAAGCACATACACATAACTAAATATACACAAGCATCAATTTGACAATACCTGCTCATATACCTACGAACTATAAATACAGGGCAAACGACAACAACAGATCAGAACGAAAATCGACACTGATGATGGCAGAACGCCGAAACCGGTTTGTCTCAAAACCAAATTTGACAAGGGATGACGGAAAATCGTTCCAATATACATCAAAAAAAACAAAAATGTTTGCTAAAAACTGAAGGACAAACTTTGAAATTTTTTTTATGAGGATGATTTGAACATGAAATCCGATAATTTTATGATTTGTATGAAGCAGTGTGGCTCCACCCACTTATGATTAAAAGTTTTCTCTTAGTAGCAAGGTTATCAATCTCCACCAAACTTGATGGACGCACTACTTCTTTTAAGATGTTATACTCTTATAAAAGTGAAATGTGTACGCTAGGGGATAAGTATATAAACATTGCTTAAAAGTTCATTGTATAAATTTATTTACATATTTTTGAAAAATTCAAAAACCAAATATTTTATTAATACTTATCTAAGAAAAAATGTTAAAAGTTATTCAATATTATTGTATTTGAGCCAAAGATGAAGAACTAATAAATTTTTGAGCACTGCCCACTTATGATAAACAGTTTTATGTTGTTGTTGTTGTAGCAGTGCTTCGCCCCACCTAACAGGCGCGACCGATCACAAAATTTCATCTATATCCTCTAACGGGAGTCCAAGGAAACTTGCTGTTTCAACAGCGGTGGACCATAAGGAAAGTGGTGTTAGAGGGTTTGGTTCCACATTACAATTAAAGAGATGGTTGGTGTCATGTGGGGACACATTGCAGGCGGGGCATACATTTTGTATGTCGGGGTTGATTCTGGATAGGTAAGAGTTTAACCTGTTACAGTATCCAGAACGAAGTTGAGTGACACGCGTTTCCCTGGGGAGTATGCGTTCCTCTTCCGCGAGTTTTGGATACTTTTCTTTGAGTACTGGATTCACCGGAAATTCCCGGCATAACGGTCCGACGCCTGTTTGTGGAGTCCACCAAGGACCTGCTTGTGTTTTTTCGCTTCATACGGCTGGGTTCTCAGGTGCCGTGTTTCCTCAAAATGCTTACGGAGATGACTCCTTAAGCCCCTAGGCGGTGCTGGCTCATCAATCAGATATCTGTTGGGATGCTCAGGTTTCTGTGTATTCAACAGGAACTGTTTGGTCAGCATCTCATTTCTCTCCCTGATGGGGAGTATTCTCGCCTCATTATGCAGATGGTGTTCTGGGGACATAAGAAGACAGCCCGTGGCGATTCTGAGAGCAGTATTTTGGCAGGCCTGTAGCTTCTTCCAGTGGGTAATTTTAAGGCTTGGCGACCATATAGGTGACGCGTAGCACGTAATCGGCTGCCTAATTGCTTTGTATGTAGTCATGAGCGTTTCTTTATCTTTTCCCCAAGTACTGCCAGCGAGGGATTTGAGGATTTTGTTACGGCTCTGAATTCTCGGAACAAATGCGGCTGCGTGCTCACCAAAATGTAGATCCTGATCAAACGTCACACCCAACTATGTGGGGTGTAGTACAGTCGGTAGCGTAGTGCCATCGACGTGGATGTTCAAAATGGTCGACATTTGGGATGTCCATGTTGTAAATAAGGTCGCGGAAGATTAAGTCGGTCCATAAAAAACAGGAACTACCTCGCTTAAGGATGGAGGAACATTTATCAACATGTATCATTAAGAAGGAACAAGACAGTACTGTGTTGATTGGAATCTAGTGCATTCCAACAACGTAAAAAACATGCTTTTTCATGAGTCACTGACCGGAATTGTTTGCATTCCGGCAGTATAATCTTATGGGTCAGGCGTCGAGCTGATTGGAATCCGGTGCATTCCAACAACACAGGTCATGTTACTTTTTTATGCCTTGTGATGGCGTATCCTCATTATACTACTCTTAGCACTGCCGGATTGCCATCACATGCTGATTGGAATCTTGTTGCATTCCAACAGGAAGATTGGAATCCACTGCATTCCGAAGTCATGCTGAGCGGAATCTGATGCATTCCGCCAGTATAAGATTTCGGCATAAGATCTTATTTCTGCTCATATTTCTTATTATTATTATATTCTGAAATTAAAGAGTAATTTTCATTAATATTTCTTTGTTTGTAATATAACATTGTTGAAATCTCGATATATCTTAAATTTTGAGTAGTATATTTATATATCTTTTATATTATGCAGTCGACCATAGTTTGTCGTCGACTTTAAATAATAAATAAATAAATAATGCCAGGTTTCGCGATTCGAAAAAACTGGAGAGATCAGGGAGGTAGCCGTTTATTCTATTGCAAAGCTCATCGATCTGTGGGCCTGGGCCTGTGGCCATTATTGTGCAGTCATTGGCGTAGGAAACGATTGTGTCTCCTTCCGGTGGTGAAAGTAGCTTAGATATGTAGAAATTAAACAAAAGTGGGGACAGAACACCACCCTGTGGCACCCCTTGTTTAATTCTTCTTGGTTTTGATATTTCGTTTCTAAATTGCACCGATGCCTGCGACCACCCAAATAATTTGCGGTCCACCCTTTAAGACATGGAGGAAGGGTAGACCCTTCCAGGTCTTGCACTAACGAGCCATTGTTGACCGTATCAAAAGCTTTTGATAGGTCTAGCGCTACGAGTACTGTTCTATGGTGGGGGTTTTGATTTAAACCGCAATTTATCTGGGTGCTAATGGCATTTAGCGCGATTGTAGTGCTATGGAGTTTTCTTAAGCCATGCTGATGACAGGCTAGTTGCAAATTTGCTTGGAAATAGGGGAGCAAAATGGCTTCAAGCGTCTTTGCTACTGGCGATAGGAGATATATCGGACGATTCGACTCTCCTATGTTAGCTGGTTTCCCAGGCTTTAGTAGCGGGACCACCTTGGCCATTTTCCATTTTTCGGATATGATAAAGGTGGAAAGAGACAGGTTGAAGACATGCGCTAAATATTTGAAACCCTCTTTCCCTAGGCTTTTAAGCATCGTCATGGCTATGCCGTCTGGGCCCACTGCTTTGATGGTTGAGCGTGACCAATGGCGTCCTCAACCTCTTTATCGGGGATGGTGATTGGCGACGCGCTGAATTTGTGTTTATGTGCGTGTCTGTTGGCCCTCCGTCTATCTTTGTCGACCGTAGAATGCATTATATATTGTCGGCAGAAAGCGCTCGCGCATTTTTTCGCATCCGACAGCACTTTATCGCCAAAGGCGATGGAAACTTTGTCTTTGTGTTTAGACGGATTCGATAGGGACTTTACGGTGGACCAAAGTTTACCCACAACGGTAGGGAGGCTACAACCTCTTAGGTGCTCCTCCCATTTCGCCCGCTTGTGTTCATCCACAAGCAATCTGATGCGTTGATTTATATCCCTTATTTGGTGGTCGCCTGGATCAAGCTGTCTTATAAGGTCACGTTCTCTCGCTAAGTTTGCGGCCTCCGCCGGGAAGTGGGGCCGAATTTCGGCAATTCTCCCAGCGGGAATGGAACGTGCCAAGGCGGATTCAATGACCTTGCGGAAGGCACGCTCCCCTTGGCGGGAATCAGTCGGGATAGGGAGGGCAGCAAAGAGGTTGTCTGTAAAAGATTTATATTCGTCCCAATTTCCTTTTTTGAAGTTTATTAAAGTGCGTTTTTCTGTGACGATGAAGTCGGCAGTACGCTAGAGCATGGCATTGATGGGCATTGAAATCGCCTAAGATAATGCGATTGTTGCCAGTGAGCAAGGCGCTGATATTAGCGCGGTATCCACTGTGACAGCAGGTGGCAGGAGGGATGTAGATGTTGATGATTTCTAGGTTTGCATCGCCTGACCGGACAGATAGGTCTTGACGTTCTAAGACATTGTGCCTGCGGTCGATGCCAGGATCAAATATATAATATTGCACAGAGTGATGTATGATAAACGCGAGTCCGCCTCCATTTCCGCTCTCGCGATCTTTTCTGTGGACATTATACCCAGAGCAGGTCTGCAGTGCAGATCTTGCTGTGAGTTTAGACTCTTGAATCGCAGCAATGCGGATGTTGTGCCGCTTCATGAAATCGACTATCTCCGTAATCTTCCCAGTTAGTCCATTACAGTTTAACTGCAGAATTCTGAAGTGCATGAGGGGAGACATCGCCACTCTGGGGGTAAGTGACGGGTGACTACGCCTGGGTTGAGGAAGGCTAGGACGCAATTGCTGTTGTGGCCCTAGGACTGGGCGTCCTTGGGCAAGCATTGGGGTACCCGGATGATTTGGGTTTGCGATCTGGCAACATGGCGCGATGAAAGCCGTCGGGGGGTTGCCGTCGCGGAGACCAGACAATCTAGGAAAGTGGCACCACCCAAGGCAGGAGCTGCATTGGGCGGATGTCGCAAACATATATATTCTGTGCTGGCAAACGGTGCAAACGGAGGTAGGGACTAAGAGTCTGTTTCCCTGACCTACACGATTGCTGCCGGAAAAGAGGGGGCGGGGGGGAGAAGACGGGGGCAGGGGCTGATGCTCATCATTGCTACCGACTCTTCTACGAAGATAGTAGTTATGAGTGGTAGCTGCTGTTTGAGTTGTTGGCGCCGTGGGCGCGAGCAGCAGCGGGTATTTGTTGTGGCTTGCTGAGCAGCGGGGCTGCTGGCAGGTAGTGGGGGACGCTTAGACGTAGACTACGGGATGCCCTTGCGTGAATAGCAAGGAGCCACAAAAGATTTATAAAAGTTACGTGGACGTCGGGTTTCGGGATCAAGCCCAGAACAACCTGTCGGATGCAACCATCCCTTACACGAGACACACTGAACAGAGTATGACCGTTCCGCTGCAAGGAGCTGCTGGGAGGATGACAATTTGTGGGAGGGACGCAACAAATTAAATGGGGTTATAAACAGTTTTGTCTTAAAAACCGCTTTGCCAATTTTATTGATTTCTGTAAAAATTTATTTCTCTTCTGATAGGCAAAGCCTAAGCTTTAAAATAAATATACATAAACTCATCTTAAAATTTGATAAATTTTAAAAAGATGTAAAAACGAAAATTATATGATTATAATTACTAAAGGAAATAACTGTATTATTTATAATAAATAATAAACTTGTAAGATCGCGGGTTCGAATCGAGCTCAAGGCCTAACAATAATTTTTTTATCATTATTATTGTTATGATAAATTTTTTCTTAATTGAAAAATTTTTTTTTTTTTTTGTAAATTAGAATAGAAGAAAGAAAAAATTTTAGACAACTGCCAAAGCTCGTTGTATAGATCCATTTCGGGAACTGCTAAATTCCTTCATCGGCAACGTTTAGGCGCCGCTGCTATAACCATTCAGCCACCACAGCGGTTTTTTGTTTGTCTTCATTAATCCTACTTCCATTCTGGTTCGTGCCAATTGATATTCACATCACTGCGACATCTGTTGCAGAATAGCTGTGAAAATTGGACTTGTTTGTTGGCAATGCTGCCATAGTGTCATATTTTATTGACACTTTTTTCCCCGTGCTCTGGGATGTATTAACAATTTTTGTTGTTATATCGGCCTACTGATTTTAAGATCGCGGGTTCGAATCGAGCTCAAGGCCTAACAATAATTTTTTATCATTATTATTGTTATGATAAATTTTTTCTTAATTGAAAAAATTTTTTTTTTTTTTAAATTAGAATAGAAGAAAGAAAAAATTTTAGACAACTGCCAAAGCTCGTTGTATAGATCCATTTCGGGAACTGCTAAATTCCTTCATCGGCAACGTTTAGGCGCCGCTGCTATAACCATTCAGCCACCACAGCGGTTTTTTGTTTGTCTTCATTAATCCTACTTCCATTCTGGTTCGTGCCAATTGATATTCACAACACTGCGACATCTGTTGCAGAATAGCTGTGAAAATTGGACTTGTTTGTTGGCAATGCTGCCATAGTGTCATATTTTATTGACACTTTTTTCCCCGTGCTCTGGGATGTATTAACAATTTTTGTTGTTATATCGGCCTACTGATTTTAAGATCGCGGGTTCGAATCGAGCTCAAGGCCTAACAATAATTTTTTTATCATTATTATTGTTATGATAAATTTTTTCTTAATTGAAAAAAATTTTATTTTTTTTTAAATTAGAATAGAAGGAAGAAAAAATTTTAGACAACTGCCAAAGCTCGTTGTATAGATCCATTTCGGGAACTGCTAAATTCCTTCATCGGCAACGTTTAGGCGCCGCTGCTATAACCATTCAGCCACCACAGCGGTTTTTTGTTTGTCTTCATTAATCCTACTTCCATTCTGGTTCGTGCCAATTGATATTCACAACAATGCGACATCTGTTGCAGAATAGCTGTGAAAATTGGACTTGCTTGTTGGCAATGCTGCCATATTGTCATATTTTATTGACACTTTTTTCCCCGTGCTCTGGGATGTATTAACAATTTTTGTTGTTATATCGGCCTACTGATTTTAAGATCGCGGGTTCGAATCGAGCTCAAGGCCTAACAATAATTTTTTTATCATTATTATTGTTATGATAAATTTTTTCTTAATTGAAAAAAAATTTTTTTTTTTTTTTAAATTAGAATAGAAGAAAGAAAAAATTTTAGACAACTGCCAAAGCCCGTTGTATAGATCCATTTCGGGAACTGCTAAATTCCTTCATCGGCAACGTTTAGGCGCCGCTGCTATAACCATTCAGCCACCACAGCGGTTTTTTGTTTGTCTTCATTAATCCTGCTTCCATTCTGGTTCGTTCCAATTGATATTCACAACACTGCGACATCTGTTGCAGAATAGCTGTGAAAATTGGACTTGTTTGTTGGCAATGCTGCCATAGTGTCATATTTTATTGACACTTTTTTCCCCGTGTTCTGGGATGTATTAACAATTTTTGTTGTTATATCGGCCTACTGATTTTAAGATCGCGGGTTCGAATCGAGCTCAAGGCCTAACAATAATTTTTTTATCATTATTATTGTTATGATAAATTTTTTCTAAATTGAAAAAAATTTTTTTTTTTTTTAAATTAGAATAGAAGAAAGAAAAAATTTTAGACAACTGCCAAAGCTCGTTGTATAGATCCATTTCGGGAACTGCTAAATTCCTTCATCGGCAACGTTTAGGCGCCGCTGCTATAACCATTCAGCCACCACAGCGGTTTTTTGTTTGTCTTCATTAATCCTACTTCCATTCTGGTCCGTGCCAATTGATATTCACAACACTGCGACATCTGTTGCAGAATAGCTGTGAAAATTGGACTTGTTTGTTGGCAATGCTGCCATAGTGTCATATTTTATTGACACTTTTTTCCCCGTGCTCTGGGATGTATTAACAATTTTTGTTGTTATATCGGCCTACTGATTTTAAGATCGCGGGTTCGAATCGAGCTCAAGGCCTAACAATAATTTTTTTATCATTATTATTGTTATGATAAATTTTTTCTTAATTGAAAAAAATTTTTTTTTTTTTTTTTTAAATTAGAATAGAAGAAAGAAAAAATTTTAGACAACTGCCAAAGCTCGTTGTATAGATCCATTTCGGGAACTGCTAAATTCCTTCATCGGCAACGTTTAGGCGCCGCTGCTATAACCATTCAGCCACCACAGCGGTTTTTTGTTTGTCTTCATTAATCCTACTTCCATTCTGGTTCGTGCCAATTGATATTCACAACACTGCGACATCTGTTGCAGAATAGCTGTGAAAATTGGACTTGTTTGTTGGCAATGCTGCCATAGTGTCATATTTTATTGACACTTTTTTCCCCGTGCTCTGGGATGTATTAACAATTTTTGTTGTTATATCGGCCTACTGATTTTAAGATCGCGGGTTCGAATCGAGCTCAAGGCCTAACAATAATTTTTTTATCATTATTATTGTTAAGAAAAAATTTATCATAACAATAATAATGATAAAAAAATTATTGTTAGGCCTTGAGCTCGATTCGAACCCGCGATCTTAAAATCAGTAGGCCGATATAACAACAAAAATTGTTAATAAACTTGTATTTATTGATTTCTTTTTTTTCAATAAAATAACAAAACTAAGTACTAAATAATTTTTTGGTTGTGATCGAAAAAGGTGGATCATTTATTTAATCTTAACGTAGTCTTCGTCACTTGAAAATATATCTAACAAGTAAACCATTTTTGAGCTATGGGTGTCTGTAAGATTTTTTTGTGATCTTACATGTCTCATGGATGATATGACTGGATCAGAAGAGATGGCCAACAACTTTTTCATTGCAATTTAAAATATTTAAAATTATTCCCAATCGTTTGACAATATCTCTATCGACTCCAGTAATCCGAGCAGTCATTTCATCATGTTCAAAAAATCTTCTTGAGGAGTTTCCATCATTTGTGTTGCCGTATCCATACTTTGGGCAGTAAACTCTCAGGCCAAGCTCTTTATAGAATGCATCTTGAATTATTTTTTTTTTCTGTTTTGTTTTTCCTTAGATGTTACATTGTCGTCGAAAACTTCTCCTTGTTGTGGTAGTGTATAAGCCAGTTTCAAAATGAATTCCATGTGCCTTATCCTGGCATGCAAAGGAGATATTCCATACTCATAATTTAGTTCGTCAATAATTGAATCATCAAGATTTTCAAAGTCTTTTTGACTCTTCTTACAGATTGGACATTTCAATGTAGATGCTGTGTTTGTTAGTAAGTTTAAAACTTTTCCATCGACCATTGTTAGAAGAAAATCATGCTTTATGATAATAACATTCCCGTCTTCGATTTCAATTATTGTTGGTTCTAATTTTGCGATTTTATTTTTTATATCACTCACTGTAGCTTTTATGAGTTCCGAAGACTCCTTTTCATATTTAAATAATATCGGCCAGCACAATTTAACTGATGACGGCAGTGGATTTTTCAAATATTCTAAAGCTTCATCTTTTAAAGGGAGGGGAACAATAGAAGCCATAAACATATTACCATTTGTAATTGTTCCATCGTCTACATTTATTCTTCGTTTATATGCGCTTTGTCCTGATAATCCATCACAGTCCCATTTATTTATCAATGTTAGGCTTTTTGGCAGTGATTTCAACTTTTCTTCAGAAAAACTTTTCAAGAGTCGCATAGAAGTATGATTCACTAAGTTTTGGAGCTCAACTTCAGATGATACTTCGGTTATTTTGGCTCTTGGAGGAACTGCTTCTTTCTTGGCTTGAGTGATTTGTTTGTATCCAGGGAAAAGATCGGCAATATGTTGCAATAATGACTCACTCAATATATTATATTTATCCTTCGATAATCCGAGATCTATAAACAGCGCCAAAGACTCTTCAGGAGTGTATCTCCTAGGTATAGCATTTGGGGGTGTGAGAATGTTGTTTTTGATCCTTCCCAGTCGCAATGGACTTGCTAACGCAACTGCTCCTATGATATGAGGCTTGGTGTTTTCTTCGTCCTTTTTATATTTAATAGCCAATGTTTCTGAAAGATGAGTCGTGGCGATAGTTCTGGTATAATCTGACAGCTTTCTTTTCCTTGTGTAGGTCGAACATTCTTCTATGGGTTTTGTTGATCTTCCTCTAGTTCGATTGGTTGATGTGCTAGGCATTTCTTCGTCCAAAAAACTTTTACCAGCTAGCCAGCTTTCATGCTTACTTATAAACCTTGAAGTAGAACGACCGATTGCTTGCCGTTTTCTTTGTATTGGAATGTAGAGGCAGTAAATTTTTTCTTTCAATTATTTGTTGCATGCTTCCAAATCTGTCATAGTAATCTCAACGAACTCAGCTTTTGTCTTTGAAGCTTTGAAGACCTCAAATAGTTTGGAGTTTTCTAGAGACATATTAAAATTTGCCATCGAGTATATCTTACTAAAAAAATATGTGAGCTATATTTCTGTTTATTTAAATAAACAGAATATTTTATACTATAGACTCCAAAAAAACGACTGATTTTGGGCGTTGTATTAAACATTGCTTTATACACTCAACTAGAAGACCCGGCAGACGTTGTCCTGCCCTAAATTTGGCCTATCTGCATACATTTTAATAAGCTTTTTCCATTTGACTCTGCCCTCCCCCCTCTTCACTTTTTCCTAATCCTTTTATTCACTCCTCCGTCCGTCTTTTTCGCTTCATCTATCTCCATATTCGTCTCATTCTATCTTTTCTCAATCTCCTTCTCTCTTTTCGCTTCTCTCAATTTCTTCTCAATTTTCTGCATCCCTTATTGCATGTCCCAGAGGGTGATATGTATTTTATTCCAGTCCCAGTCCCAGTCCCACTCCGAGTCTCAGTCCCAGTCCTAATCCCAGTCCCAGTCCGTCTCTGGATAATATATTACTCTGTACTAAAACACTCATCAACAGCTTTCATTTGATATCCATATTGTATAAACAGCGTCTAGGCATTAACTGGCCACGTATATCTCGAGAACCTAGTCACCGAGTGGTATGAAAATTACCCTCTACTTGATATCATTTGCTATAATATTTTTTATTGATAAGCAGGTTGTTTAATTAAACACCAAGCAATTACACGGAAGTATATCCGCACCGGAAATAAGTTTCAGGTATATTCTGCAGCTTTTAAGCGAAAAATTTGGACTTTTTTAACAAATTCCGACAGCAAAAGTGTCCGTACTAAATTCGCCTCCCTCTTACCTATACCTGCTCAGGCGCGTATTTATACCCAAGGTTGCTTCACTTTATTTGATGTAAGAAGTGAAATCGCAGCTGGACGCAGGTAGATCTTATGAATTCAGGTAACTGAATATTTAGCAAATACCTACTGTAAATTTCACGGAGATCTTTTTTTATTATTTTCCATCAAAGTTCGAAAAAGGTCCTAAAAATAGGCTTTTCGAAAAACAGGTAGATCTGCCAACTTTTATAAAAAAACAAATTTTATGTTTTGCTTCAACCTAGAATTAAATATCCTTTCATTATAATACAAAAAACCAGTAGCAGGCCGTTTTATTTAGAGACAAAGCCATTTTGTATAAAACAAAAAAGAACAAAATCCACAAATTTTTCTAAGTTTTAAAAATTAATCAACTTTGAGCGGCTCTACCTCCTAAAATATCATTTTCTGTTTAATAAGTAATAATAAGTAATCGTAATCCCTGGAAAATTCTCTATTATATACATGTATTAGTTTTATCGAACGCTTTCATGAAATTTTTGATTTTTGCTAGGCTTTTAGGGCAGAGGTGCCATAGTGCGTCGGTAGTGAGATTAAAAGGTTTTACAAAATCTGTAAAGGCAAGAATATCTGAGGAGACAAGCAATTGTTTCAGGTTATCGAAGGCCTGAAGGGCTTCGTTGTTCATACAGATTCGTATTTTCTTGGACTAATTTGCCCTGGCCTGTGCGTTTTCACCCCTAGTTAGATTGGTCAAAGGTTTGGCAACCTTCGCGTTGTCACGAATGAACTTTCGGTAACATGACGTCATTCCCAGAAAGCTTTTCAGTTCTTTTAGTGTTTTCGGAGGCGAGAGGTTCTCTATAGCCTAAACCTTAGACGGGTCTGGTTTTATTCCGTTAGATGTGATTATGTATCCCAGGAATTCTATTTTCGTTCTCATAAATTTGATTTTTTCTAAATTCACCTTCAAATTAGCGAGCCTTTCAAATATTGTTTCCATATTCTTTAAATGTTCATTTATATTTGTCCCAAAGACAATGATGTCGTCTATATACACGTAGCTTATCCTTCCAATGTATTCCTTAAGGACGTCATCGATCATGCGTTGGAATATAGCAGGTGCGTTCTTCAATCCGAAGGGCAGCCGCAAAAATTCGTACTTCCCATTCATGGTAGAAAACGCTGTTTTGGGAATATCCGCCTCCTTCATTGAGATTTGGTGAAAACCTAAGGTGAGATCGATCGTTGTGAAATATTTGGCGTTGCCCAGACTATGGTTCCATTGATATCCGAAATAGGATATGCGTCGGACACGGTAACCGTATTTAAACGTTTAAAATCTACGACCATTCTATACTGCTTTTCACCGGAGAGCTTTGGTTTCTTTGGAGCCACCCAAATGGGAGAATTATAAGGACTTTTAAATGGTTGTATGATACCTTCTTCAAGCAATTCGGCTATTTGGTTTTCTACCTCTGCCCTCATGTTTGCAGGATAGGGATTACTTTTTGTGTATATGGGCTCATCAGTGGTAGTCTCTATCTCCGCCCGAACAGAAGTTTTAATGTTTGTTTTAGCATTTAGTGTACCGAACAAATTGGAGTACTACTTTACTATGGCTTTCAAGTCCGGGAGAATTTAACCGGATATATCCTTGGTTTTGAAGAAATGTAGGTGGCCAATGGTTTTGTTTTTCAAAGGAATTTTTATGTTGGGATCTATGGTTAGGACGTGATTTCTCCTGTCTATGATGGTGCCTAGGGCTTGAAGGGTGTCATCTCCTATTATTGCATCGAATGAGTATAAGCCAGGTAGCACGTAAAACGTTACTATGGCGTCATTACCTACATTTTGAAAGAACTTTCCTTTAAATTGTTTTTTTTTTTTTTTTTATAAGGATAGGGCCTGCAACAGTGTGGACTTGAAATGGTGACTTCACCAGGTCAGCTTCTAAGGATAGTGTGGGCTTAATAAAGTTTTTGTTGCCACCTGTATCCACCAGGAATTTTAATGGGACGTTATTTGCGGAGAGACATGTCAAGTACGGTATGCTTGATTTGGGCTTCCTCCTTCAAACGAAAAACGCCGGCGGTCCAGCCGTCATAAAATTTGCTTCGGTTGACACTTGTTCTTCACCTACTTCCAAATCCTGTGCCTACAAGTTGTAAATGCGCTGCTGCCTTGGAACTGCTCCTAAGGACGATTCAGGTCCGCGTTTGAACACGTTACGGTTGCTATTGGGCCTGTTCAAATAATTCACCTGCTTCGTTTGGAAACTCCCATCCACTTCCACCTTCTCCGCCGGTTTTGGAGCCGTAGGCCTATTAGGAGGGGCACGAATTTCCCTGCGATTCATTTGGGGTCTATTGAAAGGGTTTCTCTCATATCCCTGACTGGAGTTCCTATTGACCCAGTTATAACTGGCACGCGCTCTCGGAGGGAGTGGTGGTCTTTGTGACTGTTGTGTTAGGATATTGGAGGGAACCACAGTTCTATTTTTTCGAGTTATTGTGCACTATTGTATTCCTGAGCGTTCAATTTTGAATATCCAAGCATGCTGAATATGCTTTTGGTGGGGTTTTTGGTTTCTGAGCAATTCATACGCGACATTTCCGGACTAAGGCCCCTAATGAAAACATCAAGTGCCCTATTGCAGTGCGTTTCCATAAGGACTGACATAGTTGGTTGGTTGGTTGCTGTGCTGCCCGGCTATGGAGTCGGGCCCAAGTAGCGCTCTAGGCGCAATTTTGATGCACTTTCTCCTGAAACCCATTATGTGTTGGCTGATGTACCGTGCGTGTTGCTTTACTCAAACCACTTGGTTAAAACTATGAACTTACTGATGTCCTTGATGCGGCAGTTTGACACCGCCCTTAAGTCGGGAAACACATAGTTGCCTAGAGTTGGGGCCGAAAGTTCGCAAGGGTTGGGTACTCGCAGAGGAAGTGGGTAACCGATTCCTCGACACCCTCCTGTCTACAGCTCCTACACCTCTCATTGTAGGGGATACCCATTCCACCCGCGTGCGGGCCAAACGGCCAGTGCCCTGTAATAGTGGCCGTGATTCTGTGTATTTCCTGCCTAGACCTATTTAGTAGATCATCGGTTCTTTTCTGGTTGTACTCTGGCCAGATTAGTTTGATGGTTCTACAGGTGTCCATAGAGCACCAATCACGGATTGCTATTTACCTAAGAAATACAAGAGCTGACTGCGGTAATTAAGAGTTCCGAGGAAAGAGTGATGCAAAAAATCGGGGAGTTAGCCGGTGAAATTGCCAACATAAGACTTTATGTAACTGCGATAGATTCAAGAGTAACTGCGGTTGACAACTTTTGCACCGAGGTTAATACTCTACGAAATGAATTAGCAAGTATGCGAGCGCAAGTTGCGGAGCTACAAAGCAGCGCAGTCACCACGGACATAGTCATAAACGGTATCCCTCTAACAGCGAACGAAAATCTGCCTGACATATTCGCCAAACTATGTAATGCAGCGCAGCACAAACCAACCCAGCTGCGCGATGCGTTCAGAGTGCGTAGCTCGAACGAAAATAGGCAAAACAAAAACCATGCCCCCATTATAATAAAACTTTGCTCTTCGCAGGAGCGGAATCAGCTATTAAAATCAATTTCCGCACTCTGCAAAGCACGCAAAAGACCGCTCATACTCTCTGACATCGATCAGCCCGGATATGGCAGTGTATATGTGCACGAGTGCTTGCCCAAAATGACACGTGAAGTTATGTCGTATGCCTCTGAGCTCCGGAGGAAACAACTCTTAACGTCAGCTTTCTCTGCAAGAGGAAAAGTTTTCATCAGACTTAAACCCAATGAAGAGCCGCAACTAGTACGTACCACACCTGATATGAATACTCTCATGAGCGCAGCAGCAAAATAAATCACTTACATAAATACGTATATACATTATACAGCATAAGTAAGAGTACCCCGCTCTCAAAACATTTGTTGATTTTATTAATTATCTCTTCTTCTATCTTGGCGACACCGTGCTGTGATGGTAGCGTGCTCCGCCTACCACACCGTATGCCCTGGGTTCAAACCCCGGGCAAAGCAACATCAAAATTTTAGAAATAAGATTTTTCAATTAGAAGAAAATTTTTCTAAGCGGAGTCGCCCCTCGGCAGTGTTTGGCAAGCGCTCCGGGTGTATTTCTGCCATCAAAAGCTTTCAGCGAAAATTCATCTGCCTTGCAGATGCCGTTCGGAGTCGGCATAAAACATGTAGGTCCCGTCCGGCCAATTTGTTGGGAAAATCAAGAGGAGCACGACGCAAATTGGAAGAGAAGCTCGGCCTTAGATCTATTCGGAGGTTATCGCGCCTTACATTTATTTTTATTTAATTATCTCTTTATACTAGTTTTTAGCTTTTGATATTTCACTTATTTATGTTTTCGTTGTCTCTATACCTTCACATCTTCGTCCTTCCCGTTTTTTCTGCTTTTAATCCATCCCTACTTCTACAGCCGGCTTTATTATTTACATTTTCCCTTTTGTCTTCTTTATATATGTACGTCTGTTTGTTACGCATGTATGAACGCTTGTTTGATATGAAAGCGCAGTGCTCATGTTATTGTTCTGGGCTGTAACAGCATTTGTTCTAAAGCTTGTGACAGCGCACATAACATGATCAGAATACTAGGTAAGCAAAAAAATGGTTTAAAAATCTGTCACCTTAATGCGCAGGGCCTCCCAAATAAAGTAGATGAGTTTAGACATATTTTTGAATCGTCCGACGTTGATGTTGTATGTGTCTCAGAGACTTGGCTTTCTGCTTGGCATAGTGATACTTTGATGCATGTTGATAGGTATAAGCTTTTTCGCGCAGATAGAGCTGGATGAGGGGGTGTAGTCGCAGTGTTTGTAAAACATGGCTTGTCTTGTAAAATCAAATGCACATCAGAGCCATCTAACTTAATCGAGTATATTTTCATTGAAATCGATTCTAAACCTTCAAAAATACTCATAGGATGCGTTTACAGACCGAATAAACACATTGCTTTAGACAGCTTAATTAATAACATTTATGATCTTAGCCTGAGTTACAACAATATTGTGATAGTGGGTCATTTCAACAGTGACCTGCTTGCTGGTAATATATTACCTTTGGCAATGCAAACTCTAGCTCTTTTTCCAGTGAACACATTATACACTACGCACTTTACATAATCAAGCAGCACTCTTTTGGACGTATTTTTCGTAACCGACTTGTCAAAAATTCTGCTCTTTGATCTGTTCCGAATTTTTCCAAACACGACCTAATTTTTCTGACATATGACTTCAAGTTCTCATATACTTCGACCACATATTCATATAGAGATTTTATGCATATAAACTACTTCAACTTGAAGATGCTGTTGACAGCGTTTTATGGGAGTCGGTTTATAACTTGACATCTCAGATGACCAAATAAATTTTCTCCAAGCTAATATTTGCTCACTATATGAAAAATACGTACCAATCGTGACAAAGTCCTGTAATGCTCGAAAGCGCCCTTGGTTTAACAACTATATCAAAGGCCTTATTCAAAAACGCAACAAGGCGTATCGTAACTGGAAACGGCTAAATTGTGAAGAAACTTATAATATTTTCAAAGCTCACAGAAGAGAAGTCAAAGCTATCAAATCACAAAAACTCAAATATTATGAGTATAAGTTTGGCACTGCGATAGGGAGTAACAAGTAAGGACAGGACTGTCTTCGGCTGTGCCGAAGACTTCATACCTTTCATGAATGGGGCTGAAAAATAATCTTATGCCGTTCGTAATCTCCGAATAATCGGACGTATAAGATAAGAAATATATAATGAACAGATCTACATACCTAAATGATTTTTAAGATAAATATAAAATAAAAAATAGGTAGGTACTTTGTGTGAGGATGCAAAGTTTCAGATTTTTTGTGGTCTGCGTGTAAAAGCTATGACTACGAATCACGTATTTCAAAAATATATGACCTAAACGTAACTATTTGATGAAATTTGATGAATTTTGAAGCTTCTAGCCGTAAAAAAGGGGCAAAAATGACAGTTTATATGAAGTATATAATATATATACCACCAAACTCTATGATTTTTTCAGACAACAATATATGCTATATACGTAAGCATTTGGTGAAATTTGAAGCTACTAGCTGTTAAAACGGGGCAAAAGTTGCGCAAAGTTTCTTATCTGAACAATCGGTTGTATGAGATGTATACTATGTATACCACCGATCTCAATGATTTTTTCAGACATCAATATATGCTATACACGTAAGCATTTGGTAAAATTTGAAGCTTCTACCTGTTAAAATGGGGCCGAAATCGCAAAAAAAATATCTATATATTATATATATACTTTATATACCATCATATATATATTATATATATCACCGATCTCTATGATTTTATGACACAACTATATATACTATATATGTACGTAAGCAGTCGGTGAAATTTGAAGCTTATAGCTGTTAAAATGGGGTAGAAATTGCCAAAAGTTTCTTATCTGAACAATCGGTTGAATGAGATATATACTATATATACAACCGATCTCTAAGATTTTTTCAGACAACAATATATGCAATATACGTAAGCATTCGGTGAAATTTGAAGCTTCTAGCTGTTAAAATGGGGCTAAAATTGCGAAAATATATATATATACTCTATATATATACTATATATACCATCATATATATACTATATATACCATCGATCTTTATGATTTTTTCAGACAACATTATATGCTATATACGTAAGAATTCGTTGAAATTTGAAGCCTCTAGCTCTTAAAATAGGGCAGTAATTACGAAAAGTTTCTTATCTGAACAATCGGTTGTGGGGGATATATACTATATATACGACCGATCTCATCAATTTTTTCAGGGAAAGTTTTCAGGTGAAGTTTGAATATTCAATCTGTTAAATTGAGTAAGATATTACAAAAGTCCTATTTTTCTGAAAAATCGGTTGTATGGAGGATATATGCTATAGGAGTCCGATCCGGCCGGTTCCGACAAATGTCTAATCGGTCACCCAAATACACCCGCTCACCAAATTTTATCAAGATATCTCAAAAATTGAGGGACTAGTTTGCATACAAACAAAAAGACGGACAGTCGGACAGACGGACATGGCTAAACCAACTCAGCTCTTCAACCTGATTATTTCGGTATACTTAATGGTGGGTCTACCTATTTTCCTTTAAGGACTTACAATTTTGGGTTTCGTGATGAAATTAATATACCATTTCATTTTCATGAAAGGTATAAAAATACATGGAAGCACATCCGATATATTGGCATAGGCGTTAAGGACAATGCCACCGATGAACACATAAATGTAAATGAGCTGAATGAAAAATTTGTTCAGCTGTCTAACTGTGACAATAACGTATGTATTGATAGGTATAGTGATTGTTTGCATAGTTCATTACCTGGTTTTTCATTCTCCAGCATTGATGATTGTGCAATTAATAAGTCAGTTCTTAGTATTAAGTCTAATGCTACTGGCCTAGATGGTATTCACCCCAAGTTTTTTAAGTGCATACTTCCCAAAATTTTACCATACGTCACTTTTGCCCTCAATACTATCCTGTCCTCATCTATTTTCCCTCAATGTTGGAAGGTGGTTAAAGTAGTTCCAATTAAAAGAACCAATGGGGAATATAGGCCCATTGCAATACTGCCGTTTCTGTCCAAAGTCCTCGAACGTTTAATGCATGTCCAAATAAGTTCTTTCTTAAGTCGCAATTCCTTTATTAATTGGACACAGTCTGGATTTAGAACCAAACGCAGCTGTACAACTGCTCTAATTAAGGTTTCTGACGATATTAGACTGAACATAAATAAAAACCTCGTAACGTTCTTGACGCTTTTGGATCATTCAAAAGCCTTCGACACTGCCAACTATACCATCCTCGCCATGAAGCTCAAAAACTTGTTCAATTTCTCACCGCCAGCGTTACGTTTATTACTCTCATACCTTAGCGATCGATCGCAAGCTGTATGTGCCGCTAACAATATAACTGATTATTTACCGATTAGCAAGGGGGTTCCCCAAGGCTCGATTCTTGGTCCTCTGCTCTTTGTGTTATATGTAAATGACCTTCAAAGTGTATTAAAGTACTGTGATATTCACGTCCATGCGGATGATGTTCAATTATATGTAAGTTGTCCGTCATTAGCTGTATTAGTCTCCTAAACGCCGACCTTGAGAACGTAAACAAGTGAGTCTGTGAAAATGGGTTACTTTTAAATCCCAACAAATCCCAGTGCATAATTATTTATAAGAATATTTTGAAATATGAAGACTACGACAAAGTTATATTAAATAACACAGCTATAAAATTTGTAAATACTGCCAAAAATTTAAGAGTAATTTTTAATAGAACGTTGACTTGGAATAACCACATATATAGTGCAATAAGCAGGGTCTACGGCATGCTACGTTCACTTTGGACCATCCTACATTTTACCCCAGTGCAAATTCGACTGCTTTTAGCTAAAGAATTCATGTTCCCAACCCTGTTCTATGGATGTGAACTGTATGCCAGTTGTGATAGTCTGTGCCGTAATAAACTTAATGTTCTATACAATAACATCGCAAGATATGTGTACGGTGTTAAACGTCATGAACACATATCTGCTTATGCCATACAACTATCTTCCATAAGCTTTGATAATCTGCTTAAGTTAAAATGTCTAACTCTACTTCACAAGGTCATTGTCTCACAAGAGCCCGAATACCTCAGGGAACGTCTTCAATTTTTCAGATCGCCTCGTTCGCTAAACTTACTTAGTTTGAAGTACACCAACCTTATAACTGAGCGCCAGTTCTTCGTTTTCGCTGTCCGCCTTTGGAACGCCCTGCCTGTGAAGCTTAAAGCTATACAAAACCCACTGCGTTTCAAAACCGAGCTGCGACACTACTTTGCTCAATAAAAGACATGCATATATGGTCATTTATTCAGCTGCATTCCCCTCTTCCTTCTATTTTCCCAACATCAACACTTTTTTTCCTAAATTTTCTTCCACCTCTATGTTATTTTCCCACATTTATTGTATTTTTATAATTGCTGTAATTAAGTTAAGCTCAACTTACTTTAATTTAGTTTAAGATCAAACACTGTAAAGTTGTGTGTTTGAAAATAATAATAAATTAGGTGAGAATGTCCCTTTTAATTGATGTAAGTGGTCGATGCACCACGACTGCTTCTGTGATGTCTAACGATGCTCCCGCCTTTGCTATTTCATCCGATTTTTCGTTGCCGTCAATGTTCCTGTGGCCGGTTACCCAGCTGAGTGTGATAGCTGCCTGGTTAGCTGCTTCACGTAGCACCCTCTTAAAGTTGTCGACGGCTTTTGAGGATGTGTACAGTGATTCTAGCGCTTTTAGCGCCGCTTGACTGTCGGAGTATATGACTACCTCACCGTCTATCCGGTTCTGCAGCAGGAAGATGCAGGCCCTCTCTTTTCCTTGCAGCTCTACTTGGAAGATGCTGGCTGTGTTTGGAATGCGGATGGGGATTGCGACATTTAGTTGTTTGGAGAAGACACCTGCGCCGACGCCGCAGTCCATTTTGGATCCGTCAGTGTAGAGTGAGGTGACCCCCTCCTTGCCAACTTTGTCGGCCGACCAATCCGTTCTAGAGGGTATCTGCACCTTGTAATTTCCGTCGAAGATCAGTGTTTTTGAGAGGTTGTCGAATCCACATCGGCGAGACTGGTTAGAATGCATATCGTTTTTCTGTCCAGCATCCAGACTCCCTTAGCCTGATGGCTGTGCTGATCGCTGTATATCTGGTGTGAAGGGCCAATGGGAGCAGGTTAAGTATAACATTTAGTGCGTCCGTCGTGCACGATCTAGGGTCACCTGTTACCCCTGCGCATGCTGCCCTTTGTATTTTGTCTAGTTTTTTAGTGTTGTATTGCTTGTTCAGGGCAGGCCACCATGCTATGGCTCCGTACGTCAGGATAGGCTTTATGACCGCCGTATAGAGCCACATCATGAGTTTGGGCTTTAGCCCCCAATTTCTGCTGACTATTCTCTTGCACGAGTAGTATGCGATAAACGCCTTCTCTACCCTTTTTTCGATATTGGTTTTCCAATTTAACTTGTTGTCTATTACGACGCATAGGTACTTAACTCTAGTTGAGAGCGAGAGTTCCGTACCATCTAGTGAGGGCAGTCGAAATGTTGATATTTTCGTTCTGTTACTGAACAGTATCAGTTCTGTTTTGCTAGGGTTGATGTTGAGGCCGCACGATGCCGCCCAGGTATGTAGCCTGCTTAGCGCACCCTGAAGGATGTCGCTTAGCGTGGAGGGAAACCCCCCGAGATTGCAATGACCACGTCGTCTGCGTATGCTACTGCCTTAACACCATTCTTTTCGAGTTCGAGTAGTATCTCGTTCAGTGCAATGACCCAGAGTAGTGGCGAGAGGACCCCGCCCTGCGGTGTACCTCTACCAACTTTGCGGGTCATTGTAACTGAGCCCATATCCGCTTGTATGGTTCTATTTTCCAGCATTGATTGAGTCCATCCACAAATGTGGTTGTCAACTCCGGCCCTTTGCAGGGCTTTCACAACTGTGCCGGTTTCGATGTTGTTGAAGGCGCCTTCTATATATAGGAAAGCTGCTAGTGTGAATTGTTTGTAGTGCAGTGTTCTTTCCACAAAGCCCGTTAGCTCATGGAGGGCGGTCTCCATGTAGGCGTGCTGTGCCTTTGGCAGGTTGTGTCCTGTTATTATTGATCTAATATATATATCCAGAAGCCTCTCAAGGACTTTGAGCATGAAGGATGTGAGGCTTATTGTTCTGTAGTCTTTGGCATTTTCGTGTGTGCGTCTGCTCGCTTTTGGCAGAAAGATTACTTTTGTTTTTCTCCAGCTTTGTGGGATATAGGTCAGGGCGATACTCGCTCTGTATACCACTTCCAGTCAGAGAATCATTGGATCACCTAGCTTTTGTAGCATTACCGAGATAATGCCATCAATACCGGGCGATTTAAATGTAGAGAAGCTATTTGTGACAAATCTGATCTTTTCGCTGTCTATTATCCTGTCCAGTAAGCCTTCTGAGGGCTGAGAGTCCCTGAAGAGAGATTCTTTTACTGGTGCTAGATCGCATCCAGGGAAGTGAGTATTGATGAGTGTGCCCAGGGAGTCCTCTGCTGAGTTTGTCCATAGGCCTGCCTTACTTCTTACGAGGTGATTGTTTTAGTGTTCTTTGGACAGAATTTTACTCAGTTTGGAGTACTCATGAGTGTTCTATATTGAGGAGCAGAAGGATTGCCAGGACACAGCCTTCGCTACCCTTATAGCTTTTTGTATGCTTTGAGCGCCTCCCTATATGGCTGCCACTCCTTGGTTATGAGGCACTCATTAAATGCCTTCCGTACTGTCGTTCTAAGTTTCCTAAGGTCCCGCTCCACCAGGGTGGGGACTCCTTTTTACGATTACTAAATGGGGTGCACTTGTTGTAAGAGGTAGTTAACGCGAGCTCTACCTTGCCGACTAGCTCATCGAGCTTTTGCGGGCAGTTTATGTTAGGTTCTCTTATTTCTAAAATTGGCGCAGATAGCCTTACAAATTTATCCCACTTTGTTCTTCTTGGGTTTCTGTAGCGGTGAGTCTGGCCAGATCCAAATTTGATGTCCAGCGGTGGTCCGAGAGAGAGGCTTTGTCTGACACTCTCCAGTTTTCCACTAGCACCGGGTCCTCGTCGGTTGTCAAAGTTAGATCTAGGACTTCCTCCCAGCCCTGAAACCTGTCTGAACCAGGGAATATAAAAGTGGGCTTGTGGCCGCTGTTGCAAATTCTGACGGTAAATTCGCAAATTTCAAGTTTATTTCAAACACACAACCATAAGTTACTTTACATTGTTTGATCTGTAACTAAGTTAAAGTAATTTGAGCTTAACTTAATTACAGCAATTATAACAAAACAATAAATGTGGGAAAATTACATAGAAGTGGAAGAAAATTTACGAAGAAAGGTGTTAATGTAGGGAAGTAGAAGGAAGAAGGGAATGCAGTTGAATAAATGACCATATATGCATGTCTTTTATTGAGCAAAGTAGTGTCGCAGCTCGTTTTTGAAGCGCAGTGGGTTTTGTATAGCTTTAAGCTTCACAGACAGGGCGTTCCAAAGGCGGACAGCGAAAACGAAGAACTGGCACTCAGTTATAAGGTTGGTGTACTTCAAACTAAGTAAGTTTAGCGAACGAGGCGATCTGACAAATTGAAGACGTTCCCTGAGGTATTCGGGCTCTCGTGAGACAATGACCTTGTGAAGTAGAGTTAGACATTTTAACTTAAGCAGATTATCAAAGCTTATGGAAGATAGTTGTATGGCATAGGCAGATATGTGTGCATAACGTTTAACACCGTACACATATCTTGCGATGTTATTGTATAGAACATTAAGTTTATTACGGCACAGGCTATCACAACTGGCATACATTTCACATCCATAGAACAGGGTTGGGAACATGATAGATTTAGCTAAAAGCAGTCTAATTTGCACTGGAGTAAAATGTTGGATGGTCCAAAGTGAACGTAGCATGCCGTAGACCCTGCTTATTGCACGATATATGTGGTTATTCCAAGTCAACGTTCTACTAAAAATTACTCCTAGATTTTTGGCAGTATTTACAAATTTTATAGCTGTGTTATTTAATATAACTTTGTCGTAGTCTTCATATTTCAAAATATTCTTATAAATAATTATGCACTGGGATTTGTTGGGATTCAAAAGTAACCCATTTTCACAGGCCCACTTGTTTACGTTCTCAAGGTCGGCGTTTAAGAGACTAATACAGCTATTGACGGAAACCGTGGGACAACTTACATATAATTGAACATCATCCGCATAGACGTGAATATCACAGTACTCTAATACACTTTGAAGGTCATTAACATATAACACAAAGAGCAGAGGACCAAGAATCGAGCCTTGGGGAACCCCCTTGCTAATCGGTAAATAATCAGATATATTGTTAGCGGCACATACAGCTTGCGATCGATCGCTAAGATATGAGAGTAATAAACGTAACGCTGGCGGTGAGAAATTGAACAAGTTTTTGAGCTTCATGTCGAGGATGGTAAGGTTGACAGTGTCGAAGGCTTTAGAATGATCCAAAAGCGTCAAGAACGTTACGAGGTTTTTATTTATGTTCAGTCTAATATCGTCAGAAACCTTAATTAGAGCAGTTGTACAGCTGCGTTTGGTTCTAAATCCAGACTGTGTCCAATTAATAAAGGAATTACGACTTAAGAAAGAACTTATTTGGACATGCATTAAACGTTCGAGGACTTTGGACAGAAACGGCAGTATTGCAATGGGCCTATATTCCCCATTTGTTTTTTTAATTGGAACTACTTTAACCACCTTCCAACATTGAGGGAAAATAGATGAGTACAGGATAGTATTGAGGGCAAAAGCGACGTATGGTAAAATTTTGGGAAGTATGCACTTAAAAAACTTGGGGTGAATACCATCTAGGCCAGTAGCATTAGACTTAATACTAAGAACTGACTTAATAACTGCACAATCACCAATGTTGGAGAATGAAGAACCAGGTAATGAACTATGCAAACAATCGCTATACCTATCAATACATACGTTATTGTCATAGTTAGACAGCTGAAACAATTTTTCATTCAGCTCATTTACATTTATGTGTTCATCAGTGGCATTGTCCTTAACGCCTATGCCAATATCTCGGATGTGCTTCCATGTATTTTTACTCCCAATCGCAGTGCCAAACTGATACTTTGGGAGGCTCTGCGCATTAAGGTGACAGATTTTTAAACCATTTATTTGCTTACCTAGTATTCTGATCATGTTATGTGCGCTGTCACAAGCCTTAGAACAAATGCTGTTACAGCCCAGAACAATAACATGAGCACTGCGCTTTCATATCAAACAAGCGTTCATACATGCGTAACAAACAGACGTACATATATAAGGAAGACAAAAGGGAAAATGTAAATAACAAAGCCGGCTGTGGAAGTAGAGATTGATTAAAAGGAGGAAAAACGGGAAGGACGAAGATATGAAGGTATAGAAACAACGAAAACATAAATAAGTGAAATATCAAAAGCTAAAAACTAGTATAAAGAGATAATAAAATCAATAAATGTTTTGAGAGCGGGATACTCTTACTTATGCTGTATAATGTATATATGTATGTATGTAAGTGATTTATTTTGCTGCTGCGCTCATGAGAGTATTCACATCAGATCTGGTACGTACTAGTTGCGGCTCTTCATTGGGTTTAAGTCTGATGAAAACTTTTCCTCTTACAGAGAAAGCTGACGTTAAGAGTTTTTTTCCTCCGGAGCTCAGAGGCATACGACATAACTTCACGTGTCATCTTGGGCAAGTACTCGTGCACATATACACTGCCATATCCGGGCTGATCGATGTCAGAGAGTTTGTGCGGTCTTTTGCGTGATTTGCAGAGTGCGGAAATTGATTTTAATAGCTGATTCCGCTCCTGCGAAGAGCAAAGTTTTATTATAATGGGGGCATGGTTTTTGTTATGCCCATTTTCACTCGAGCTACGCACTCTGAACGCATCGCGCAGCTGGGGTGGTTTGTGCTGCGCTGCATTACATAGTTTGGCGAATATGTCAGGCAGATTTTCGTTCGCTGTTGGAGGGATACCGTTTATGACTATGTCCGTGGCGACTGCGCTGCTTTGTAGCTCCGCAACTTGCGCTCGCATACTTGCTAATTCATTTCGTAGAGTACTAACCTCGGTGCAAGAGTTCTCAACCGCAGTTACTCTTGAATCTATCGCAGTTACATAAAGTCTTATGTTGGCAATTTCACCGGCTAACTCCCCGATTTTTTGCATCACTCTTTCCTCAGAACTCTTAATTACCGCAGTCAGCTCTTGTATGATTGAAATTCTCTGCCCTTCAATTGAAGTTCCCGTTTTGGTCACAGTAGATGAAGTTGTTAGTGGTGTTGTTGGCGGTGATACAGCTTTGCGTTTTGGATTACTTCGGATTGATGACATGGTTAGTGGGTAAAATATATAAAATATATAGAAATTAAGGTCCAATGGTGAAAGAAAAAATGACACTGATTCACACGCGCTGTTATTTATGACGCCGGTGGCAACTTTTATGTTCAAACGACACGTTTAATGTGAAAAACTCGGAAGCACAGCAAAAATACGTCTTACTCGTACAACATCACATTAATAAAATTGAGAATAAAGTGTAGAAGGGACTCACTTCTCTCGTTGGTTGAGGAGCTGCCCCATACCGTGTTTCTTGCATTGGCGTCGCAGCCTATAATAATGCTGCACCCGCCGCTATTATTTATAAAGTGTGCCAGCTCTGGAGGTGGAGACATCCTCTCACGGGCCATGTAGGCCGAGACCGCGTAGATGGCCTGGTTGGACACGCCTCTAGCTTTACCACTGTAAGGTCTGCTGTGCTGTAATTTGAACATAAGAAAGCATTTATACCTTTTTTGATTAAAATGCGTGCTCTTGGCTTACCTGCATCCGTTTTAAAGAATAGATTGTATGTGCTGATGTTTAGCCCCCTGATTTCCTGATTGTGGACCCAGGGCTCTTGGAATAAAGTGATGTGGATGTCCTCCTCACCGAGAAGGATTTTAAGATTATCCGTAGCACTTTTAGAGTGCTGCAGATTAATCTTCATACACTTAGACTTCTGTTGTGTCCCCGTCCCTGATATTGCCACCCTGCAGCAGATTACCTGCCCCTTCAACTTCATCAGGGTCGTCTTCAACAGGGATTGTGTCGCCGCGGAATACCTTTACCTTGGCCATGCGAAAAGCAAAGGCAATTGTGTAGTCCGCCTTGGCCAGAGCCTCTAGGGACTCCTCGCAAATGGCCACCAAGATTGGTTTGCTGCTTTTAGACGGCGTTTCTTCTTTTATTAGCTGCCATTCTGCAATGGCCGGAATGTTGCTGTTATAAAGCTTGATACAATCCAGCAACTCCTCTCCCGAGTCCTCCAGAGGGGAAGCCAAATGCGCGCACGAGGTCTCTTCGGAACCTCTGAGGCAGGTATTAGCCGTAGCTGGAGGTTGTTTACCTCTCCATTAATTTGTGCTACACACTTTGTCAGAAATTCCAACGAGACCTGGTCCGCACACTTGATTATCCTGTATCGTCTCAGGGTCTCGGAGGAGTCAAAGACTGGGAGAGGTCCAGTCGGGTTGTCGCACACGTGCCGCATGGCAAGTTTCGACAGCCCGACCTCGATCTCCACCCAGTTCTGCTGAATTGTTGCTGGCGATCGGCTGTCAGCATCCACTATGGCCACTTGCAGGTGGTTTCTGGCGACTTCACTGAAGTGTCTCCTAGATGTCTGTTCCGTGTCCGCCCGTTTGGGCTTTTTCGAAACAGCCTCACTGCTATTTTTATGGCCGGATCTGTTTCTCTTTTGAGAAACGTCCCCAGCCGAGCTTGGTTGTCTAGGTTGTTGAGGAGTCGGATGCTCCCTTTGGAAGCGTTCGTACTCCTCCACAACAGATGTGAGAGATGCGACGTCAACAGAACCGCTTGTGATCTCGCCACTTTGTGTTCTCCGTAGAGTATACAGCACTCGCTGGTACCTGTTACGCGTAATCTGTCCTTGACTTTTTTCCCTCTTCTTTCCTTTGGAGGCCTGTGTACTGTGGTTGGTACCACCAGCCTATTTAGGGTTGGAAGTTGGTCCCTGGGTACTGTGGTTGGTACCCATCTGGACCTTTTTTACTGTTGTTGTTGGTACTGATTTAGCCTTTGGTGTACTGTGGATGGCACTACCGCCAGCGCTGGTAATCGTCTCCTGACTGGAGGCGAGAAGCGTCTTCTGTTCAGACTGCCGCATGTAGCAACGGGGCCCTGTGCGAAATAATGTCCGTAGTCGTTGTCCTTATCGTCGTCGCCGTCTCCGTCTTCGTCAGCGTAACGTCCATTGTAGAGTCGTTTGCGTCCAGTGTCGTTTCGTCCTAGTTTTTTTTTTTGTTTGTTTGTTTGGTGATTTGTGTTTTGGTTCAGGTTGGTCCCACGAGTAAGCCGGAAAAGGTTGGTCACTCGTCCGCAGAGCCGGTATGCATTGAGAAGGCACGTATACAACCGACCTTGCCCGGGCGTCGGAGGGGACCGTTCGGGATCAGCAATTGTATTAACCCACCCGCTGACCATTCATCCATCGGCACGGGTACCTCTACAACTTGGATTGGGGTGGTGCTGGTGCGGCAATCCTCCCTTCGCTTACAGTCGCAGGAGACGTAAACTGACCTGTTGAGATCTGTTTACAATCCCACGGCTGCAAGCCACGAGAGGCATTCCTCTTAGTTCACTAGTTCTCTAATACAGAGATTCCTCAGGCAGTCGTTTAAGCCCCCTGGCCAGCGACAAGGCGACCAGCACGAGAGGGAAGGACTGACATAGTCTCGCGGCTATACTCATCCGACATGATTTCTTTGACGATCAGCGACAACTGGTTGTTAACCGTTGCGTAAAATTCATCCAACGTTGCACCACTTTGGACTAACAGATTGAGCTGGTGCTCCAGGGTCCTTATGTCCCTTTTATCTGCGTAATGTCGCGAAAGTACCCTTTTAATTTCTTCCCAATCTCCCCCTAAGGCGTTGTATACTACTAGTGCCGAACCGGCCACGCTACAAATTTTTTGCCAGATGTGCTGCAGAATGGCAAGATATAAGGGTTTTTCTTTCACCACAGCGTTGTCCGAAAGGATATTCTGACGCAATGAACCCAAGTGCTATATTTGGAAGGACTACCTTCGAAAACTTGCAGCTCCTTCACGAAATCAGAAGTCTGCCGATATCCTTTAAATCCTGTTCCGACAGCGGTGTTCGCACGGTACAGCCTGCGGCTGCAGCCTAACCCTAGTTTACTCTATGCCACATAATCCTTGCCCAGGTTCTGCTCCAAAGTCATGAATCTAGAGTACACGGCTACAAAGTTGTTTCTATGCCACCAAGCCGACCCTAGAGTCGCCTAATCTGCTCGAGCAGAGCATTAATACCACCGTTGAGTTCGTTAACTTTAGTGGTTAGGGGGTCCATGTCTACAATATTAAACGGTTTTTGATCGAAACGGAAATTTTCTTTACAATAAATTTAACCTTGCACAAAGTGGCCTTTCTGTAATTCGCGTTGTTTAATAGGGTAAGTAGACCGTCACGGAATGTTTGTAAAACGGAAGGATACTTCACAGCAGGATATTAGAATTTATTTTTATTAATATTATTTGTTTTGATTGAATCAAGATTTCGCTTTAGAATTTTTGTAATTGTTTTTTTTCTGTGGTAAAACTTTTTTTTTGACAAATTTTTAGTTTGAATTCGGGTCCTTACAATTTTAGGATTTCCTGAAAATAAAAAAGAACCCCGATTAGGCTGGTGAAACTTTTACCGTGTTCTTATGTAAACGGGGACATGTACCCAATGGGCGTTTCACCATACATTAGTCATTATAGGTAAAGTTTTGGTCAGGGGAGGCTGTGTTTTTACCTGTTTAATCGCCTTCAATCAGATTGAAGGCAACCTACTTGGGCACAGTTGCTCCACAACGCAATCCCGGACTTGACGCAATCTCCAGTGTGTTCTTATGTATACACCAGAAGTACCGATAAACACAAAGTTGCATTATGTTCTTATGGCTATACTGGAAGTATTTTATTGGCCACTTCCAGTGTGTTCTTATGTGTACCCTGGAAGCCTCCAAAAATATGAAGTCGTCCCCACTGTGTTCTCATGTGTACGCTGGAGATAACTTGACGCAAGGCGTAAAGCTCTGCCGTGTCCTTAAGGGAACAGCAGGGTGCACGCAATATGCAAACTGTTTCGGTTTATATTGCACGTTCGCGGTGTTCGTTAACCACAATTTGGCATTCGTTGTGGTGAGCTCCGTCCTAGGAGTATAGGCATACGGACTCACTCAGCCAATGCGATTGTGCTTTAATATTCGGATATGCAATAGCGGGTCGTAGGAAGAATCACTGTTTTTAATTTTTTGTTTTTTTTCTTTGCGTGTTTCTGTTTATCTTAATTATCGTATTATTCCTGTATTAGCGCTTAGGCTATCAGGATAGGACATAGTAAAATTATTAAATTTTTTCACTTTACGTGTTTTTTCTTAATTTTCGTATTATTCCTGTATTAGGGTTTTCGCTATCAGGATAGGACGTAGTAAAATTATTAAATTTATTGTATGAGGTTTAACCTCTCCTGGGAAGAGGAGCTTGTATGCCCTTGAGAATCCTGAAGGGAATCGGAGAATTAAGCTAATATTATAAACCGGAGGGTCCCCCCCGAGACGGTAAATCGCGGTTTCACAAATATTTGTTGTCGGCTGTACAAGCCTAAATTATTTTTTAATATTGTTTTGTTCCTAGTTTTTATTTTATAAACCGGAAGGTCACCCCGAAGTTGGTGAACCGCGGGTTTAGCAATATTTCATTCATATGCCTCTTGGCAATTATTATCCTTTGGGGAATTTTTTCCAAAAAAGGTTTCACTTAGATTCCTCACTGCACACCACACTACACAATTCCTTATTGTTTTTTACACTATCACTTTTTCAGGACCTCTTTTTTAAGGAGGTCCTTTTTTCCAGGGACCCACATGCTAGTGAGTCCCTGCTCGGGCGCCAGTTAAGAGCCCCAAATTAGATATTGCGTACAGCGCGGATTGTTTACCTGCGCTGGCTATGCGCGCGTGGGGGAAAGTGCGTCGTCAGCTTATTCTCACTAATAAGCAAATTAACTCTCGTCTTTACTTTCATATTGAACGGTTAGAAAGAGTTAAATTTCGCAATTGGATAACTGCAGTGATTAGCATACGTTGATACCCATTTCGAATATTTTCGACCAATTTTCGACATGAACAATAAATGGCCTAGACTGTCTTATATGAGTAGAAAATATAGTAACGCGCCGAATGCCGTCGAAAATCGGCAGCAGCGGCGGCGGCGGTGGCGGTTATCGGCGGTATATATATCTAATAGCCACGATCGCTAGTTCGTAAACGTATTCTGTTTACATGTATAAAAACATGGCTTAGAAATACAATCACAAAAATCATGGAAAATCGTTATTTTGCGCTGATTTTAGAATTGCTCCATATTAATTTTCAGTGTCAATATATTTTAAATATATCGCACCTTAACTTACCTAGGAGGAAGAAATTAAAATAAATGTGAGAAAAAAGGTAAAAAAAAGAATTGGAAAAAAGAAAAAAGTATTAAGGGAGTTCAGGATTTTGTGCAAATGGTCTAGAATCATAGTATTTGCAAGCTGGTGTAGTATGTTTACATAAAACACTAACGAATCATACGGCTATACATTTCCTACGTTATTGCAAATAAGCAACATCAAAAACCAAAATATTTTTCTCAACTTTGAATAGCAAATCAGCAACTGTTAATGCAAAACAAAATAGTTGAAAGGAAGATTCACGACAAAGCCTAATTTTACCATAAAAAATAAAAATTTAAAGTCACCATCTATCTTTCTATGTATTTCAGGTTTTTTAGTTTCCCTCAAATACGATAAGTTTTATCAAAAAATAGCTCAAAATTGTCCTTGTGATTTTTCTGTGAGCATATCCATTCTTGAGATATCGCAATTATAAGAGTCACATTGTATATAATATGCACACTTTTCCACACCATCTTTGAGGTAGCGTACTCGGCGCATTTGCGTCGTGCTCCTTTTAAATTTTCCTACAAAATGGTGGTACAAGTCCTACATATTTCACACCGACTCCGGACGACATTTGCAATGCAGATGAACTTTCACTGAGAAACTTTCCATGCCAGAAATACACTCAGAATCACTACCGAGCGACGACCCCACTTAGAAAAAGTTTTCTAATTGAGAAAACTTGTTCCTAAATTTTTGATAGTGCTTTGCCGGGACCTGATTTTAGGTTGTAGGAGGAGCACGCTACGCTAGTATAAGGGAATATCGAAATTTGAAACCTGAATTTCACACGTGTCCCGTAAATACAAGTTATTTTTAAACAAAATGTTTCACAAACATATGCAAATAATTCAACATTCCAAGAGCAGGTTTCTTTTTTTACTTCTACGTGCACCATACAATATTAATCTGAAGAAGCTGTAGTTTTTCATTGTGTGCGATTCGTCCCTTATCAACCGTGGAATGTTCCAATAGCAATTATTGTGAACATTATCCCTTCTTTGGGTGCTTCAACGCTACATCCCTTTAAGTAGACGTAAAAAACGATTTAACTCTACAACATTGATTAATGGCTGCCCTCTTCCCTCTGGCCGAAATTTGACACGCGCTTGAAACCTTCCATCTTTCGCTGAGTTTTTGGTAACATTTAAAATTTTTCCTGTACTCTGTACCGTGCCATGTAGCTTTATGCATCTTTTAATGTTTAAACTTTTAGCTGGATATGAAAACATTTCGGAAAACAGCGAACCGTCGTCCTCACATCATTAATTAATATCTGAAATTGCCCTGTTAATGTGTTTTCATGAACAATATACTTTTTTCATCGCCAGATACACGAATTTATGTGTGTTCTATATGTATACTTTTCAATTTTATATAGAACTAGCGGGACCCCAGTGTGCTTCGCTGCACCAATAGAAATATTGGAAAAAGGATAAAATATCATAGAATTGTTTAATCTTTATTTCAATTCTTAATCCAAAACATTTGGCTACACTACATTTTTCGTTTTTCCATCTAGGATATGAATAAACAAACAATTTGGAATGCCTACTCTGGAACAGGCAACGTATAGCTGTCCGTGCGAAAAGCACGGTTCCTCCAAATTCAATCCGCATACTCGAAGCGTTTGTCCTTGCGTCTTGTTGACTGCCATAGCAAATGACAGGCGCACTGGAATTTGCAATTGCTTGAATTCAAATGGCATGTCTGTTGGTGTCAGTGGGATTCGCGGTATAAGCACAATTTAACCTTTCGCTTTGCCGGTCAGTATTGTTGCTTCAATTAAATTCGTCACCAACTTTTTACATTCAGGCTTGTTCCATTACACAATTTTGGTTCATTTAAATTCCGTATTAAAATAACTGATGAGCCGACCTTCAAATTTAAACAATGCGGTGGCATAACAGACGGTTCCAATGAATTCAAAAATTCAACTGCGTCATCTTGATTCATTGCCCTATCCACTGACTTGTATGTTGTCACCACACCTGGCAATTTTTTCAGAATGTGATGATTGATTTCATTGACATGTACATTTTTTGGTGCCAGTATTGCGCGTTTTCTCAACCAATCCTTATTCATGTAATTTTGAACAATATTTGGAAACACTCGTTCAATTAATTCTTCTTTTGATTGGATAATTGTACAAAAATTGTTTGTCGATGTAATCAAACCATTTGTTTTGTCGATTGGAATTTTACCATTTCCATTGCTTCGAGAACTGCCCTGCAGACTGATCATTGTGCAACTGAACACGCATGTTTATGTGTAATGATTTTTTTACGTATTGCCACAAAAGGGAAGACTTCAAACATGCATTGATCTCATCTGCCGGTGTTGGTCGTGGAATAACGGGCAATGTTTGTCGAAAGTCACTTGACAATAAAATTAAAGCACCACCAAAAAGCCTTCGGTTTCCACGTAAATCTTGCATCGTTCTCTTTAATGCTTCCAATGATTTTTTGTTTGCCCTTGTACACTCATCCCGTAGAATGACCGCTGCTTGTAGCAAAACTTTTGCCATTGCTGAATTTTTGGATATGTTAAGGTACGTCCACACTAGTAACGAAATAGCAAAGTTGTATAACAATTGTTTTAAAACAATTGCAACTTGTTATACAACCAAGTTATCTAATTCCTTTGATATTTACCGACAACCTCTGGGTAACTGTAACCTGCTATAAAAACAGAAAAAAAGTTACACTACATCGTGTTATACAACATTTTTCAGTTGAATGTCTAACAAGTTACATAACATTGGTTATATAACTGTTTGTAACACGTTTTGTTTCTGGTGTGGACGCACCTTTACAGGTTGGAGTTTCAACCACCTGTATATTCAATGGCAATTTTAAAGCTAAATGAACTGTTAGTTCCATCAAATAAAGTTGTAGCAATGCCAGAAGCGAGAACCAAAGCAATTTTCTATTGCGATCGAATAGTTGCTAAAATCAATGAAATCACAAATGTTTTTCCGGTGCCGCCAGGAGCATCCAAAAAATATAATTCACCAGTGTTATCAGAAACAGCTTGCATTATTTTGTCATATATATCCTTTTGTTGATTGTTCAATTTGGTGATGTTGGATTGAACAAATGTACGTAAATCGTCCCAATCGAATAGTTGTTCACGCTGCAACCCACGATCAAATAAATCATGCATTGGACGATTCGGTGAAGTCAAAGCTAACTGCCCCAATGCTTAATTGGCAATCGCAAGACACATATCTTCAATTATTATCAAAGCTTCATTGTACATTTCCAATGTAATCAGCAAATCAGAATCCATTGCTTTACGACGCATCCGAATTAAAATATCTTCAGTCATGTAATCTTTATATTTACTCCACAATACAATTGGAATCGACGGCTTACATGTTGATATTATAATCGAAAATAGCGTTCGTATTTGCTGTGGAGGAGATGAAATCTATGCATCATGAAGTGTTGCGTCCCAATGAGTGTCATCTTCTAACAAATGCAAGAGCTGACATGCTTCGCGATATGTCTGACAAAAATGAACGTGAACTGTTCTTAAATCCTGAAATTATTTTGCTCCTCGAACGTTTACCAACATTCGCAAATAGAATCATTCAGCATTGTTGGGATGTACCGTATACATCCCGTTCAAGGTATCTGTTGGAAAATACCTGGATGACCATCAACTGGTGTTCCTTGTTTACGCCGTTGAAATTTTTGCGATTATGCATTCCAGGTGTAATATTGCGGTATATCAACATATATCAAATTTCTAGCAAATGTGTCGATTTCACATAATTGAAAAAAGCAGTTAAAGTAGTTTCTGGTGGTTATGCTGCTCTCTGCTGTACATTCTCAGTAGTGAAATAAACTCATTGACCATTCTGCAGAGGAAAAGCCAAGTGGACAGCAGGATGTCTTTCGTGCAAAGGAAACGAAAAGATACGCCAAACTGCTTCATTACTGCTTATGTATCGCCCCATTTGATATAGAGTGATTTCATCACTTCTGTTTTCACCATCTACTCTAAAAACAGCCAAATCACTTCCTTTATTCACATATTTACAAATGTATTTGATTGACTTTACTGAGTTACACTACTCAACATTTATGTGAGCCTGAAAAACTTTTGACAGTATCGGTGAATATGGCACGACCCAACGATTGTCAACTTCGATGTCGTGATTGCGCACTCTTATTACCGCCGTTTTACCATTATTTTCAAATGACCGACGTCGATACAATGGAAATCCGTCATTGCCTGTTATGGTATCGGAAATTAATGCTCTGGGATACCGCTTTGAACATTTCCCATCGATCATATATGGCGAATTCATATTTATTTCACCGCATGGACCGTGAATCATGTTTTTTGTTACCACTTCAAATAATTCTGAATCGATGGTTTGATCTGGTATTTGGGCTGATATGACGCTATCACTCTCGTCCGGTGTTATTTTACGTACCAGCCATATCAATATATATGCGTGTGGCAAACCTCTTTTTTGCTATTCAATCGAGTACAGCCAACATTGTACCTTTCCAAAAACGCTTAATTTCCCAGTTAAATCTATCAGTGCCTTCAATTTTAAATCAAATTAGATTTTATATCGTTCCACATCGGATTACACGTAAAAGTGATAAAAAGATCTGGTCGGCCGTATTTTCGAACATATGACATAGCATCTTGTGCATATGGCGTGGACTACCAATATAAGAAGCTGGTAATATCGGTAGACGTCCGATATCATTCACATTTGCGTCATTCGCTATTGCATCTTGCAAATGTATGTACTATTCAGATCGCAATTTGGCTTGATTGAATCGGATGAAATTGAGACGTTCAGTTTAAATTTTTGCATATATGTCTACAATGTATTGGTGAAAAAGTTTACCACATCTCAGAATGTAATTTTGTTCTTGTGCACGAATCATCAATCTCAGAATGTAATTTTGTTCTTGTGCACGAATCATCAATCGATAAGAATAATAATTCATCGCAATAACTTTCTTTTGAACATCTCGACCTGAAAAATATGTTCATTCGATTTTAAATTTTACTTTTTATTTAATATCTGATTAATATAATTAGTATATTATTTACCGGTTCTTGGATCTATCATTGGTATATTCATGTGATAACCATTATCACGTTTCCAATGTAAAATTGAATATTGTAATGCGTCGTAACTGCGATGAAGCTCTGAAACACGCTGTAATTGTTCACTTCTACGATGAATTACAATATCGGGGGATTGAAACTGATCGCCATCAATTAAAATTGCCACTTCATCAATCGCCGGTACATTAAATCTTCTGGCATGCTCACAAAAAGGCGTGTTATCCGCTCTGATTATGATTTTGTGATTATCAGATGGCATACGATCGAGAGCGGTTTTGAGCAATTTCACCAATTCGTTTTTCTGATGAAAAAATCTTTGGAGATCGCAATAATTGCTCGTTTTGTGTGTGAGCCAATTATGCAACGTTCATCCAACTCACGATTTTCATCTCCGATAAAATATATTTGCAAAAATTGATGGTCAGCGTCAGGAAATGGTATCAATGCACCCACCCGATCTATGATAAATCTGACCTTGAATCTGTAATATGTATGCAATGTAATTTGATGATGGATCAGAATCCTTAAAAACATTGTAGAAACTGTTACTTAGATCTACAGAACAATTAGATATTCCATGTGAAGTAATCACCTTAATTGTCGGCATAAAATTGTTTCTTTTAATTTTTGTAGCACCAAAAGAAGTCATTTGAAATGATGAATTGTATTCTTGTATATGATTCATAAAATGCTTCGACATTGGTGATCCTCCAAAAATCATTGAGTGCAATGGATCAGGTGGAGTTTCAAATACCGGCAATTTCACTTTGCCCTTAGCACAACACATGCCAGCCGTTTCACCCAGAAACTTAGCTGCTTCACAATGTGGACATATCGCACTCATTAATCCAATAAATCCATGCGTACTGTAATCAATTTGTGGATCGTAATTAAAATCAGCACGATACATATTTTCTAGAACACGACGTCGTATTTGTCTTGGTCGTGCTGGATTTCTTTGCCGCTGTGGTTCTGGAGACCTATTTCGTGCATATCGTTCACGTCGTATTTCATTTTGTTTGTGACAGGTCATCAATACTTTGCGCTCTTCTTTGAAGTAACATTGGGTTAGCACTACGCATACGTCGACCGGTATTTTGACGTCTGGCTCGAGGCATTTACTTCAAGAAAGAAAAATTCACAAAAACTCCATGTTCAACGCAAGAAATTTAATTTAAGAAAAGCACATGTGCAAACAAAAAATGCGCGGTCGAAATACACACACACGTATATGTCCAAAAGACAAAACAAAAATACAAACCGTGGAAAAAATTTGATGAAAAACACAACAAAACACGTGCGCACGATTAGATGCAGTTGAAATCACTAAATGTGTTCTGTAAAATGAACGAAGAAAGAACATTTGAAAAAATAAATTTGAAGAGAAAAACATGATACATCATTGCCACAATTCTCTACTATGTTTTTGTTCAACGATACGACATACTTACAGAAGGAATTCCCAATATATTATAAATATTGATATGAATTCAATTGGAAATAAAGAAATACTCAATTAGGAATCGAAAACTACATAAATATTGAGCACACGTGTTGATGATTCTCCATAGTTCATAACAAAAAGACTTAATGTCAATATACACCGAAAGTACGATGTGACAGATATGTTGTGTTTTGGTGTATCTCTTTCCATTTTATCTGAAAAATCCCTATTGCCAAAATGGCAGCCATGTTAATTGTTCATATTCTTGTCAAAGAAAACTCGATCAGATGCAGATGAAACAGTACAACACATCATAAATACATTTCTTCATTACTTCTTATTTTTATTTTTTTATTCTTAAGGAATCAGAGTAAAAATTAGTGTGTAGGAACAAAAATTTTCGGGATGCTGGTGAATATATTCGTTGAACTCGAGGGATCCATGAGTTAGGTTACCAAATAGTTGTAGCGATATTGATTCGAAAATAGGTGGGCGAATGTTTCTAATGTTGACTCGATCCGTATTTCGAAGAAACATTGTATATGTAAATCTTTTGGCTATCAGATTTGGTAGTCGTAAATTTGCAAGTTGAATTGCAACAGTGAACGATTCTGCATATTCGTTTTCCCAATAAGTGATTTCTTGTCGTGAAAGAAGATTGAACACTTTGCGCCGAACCGTTGTTTGTTGGGACAGTTGTGTAATGAAGAGATATTGTAAATTTTCAGTAAGGAAGCGACCATTTGAAAAGAACCAGTCGAAATTTGCGGAATGTCGGGTTTTGATTTCGAGAAATCTAAAATATTGACCAAAATAATACATCAGCGCTTCGTCGTAAAAATGCGATGCACTCGATACTCTTGAAATCTTGTTGCAAAAATCCCAGCCAAAAATGGATCTGCCGATGCGAAATGTATGACATCTTCTCTAGGATGCAGTCAGTCAGCAATTTCCAAGATTATTTCAACTGTATTCATGGTTGTTTCTGAAGAAAAGCAACGAAATTCTATTACAATGTTATTTCTTTGACACAACAAAATCACACTTAAAAAATTTAGTGGGACATTACTAACCAACTTGAAGCACAGCATACATATACGGAATTTACTTAAATCCAGTTCATTTATTTTTTTTCACAGGTTTTATGAAAAAAAAAAATACAAAACAAAACAAGTAAGGAAGGCCAAGTTCGGGTGTAACCAAACATTACATACTCAGCTGAGAGCTATGGAGACAAAATAAGGGAAAATCCCCATGTAGAAAAATGAAGCTTGGGTAACCCTGGAATGTGTTTGTATGACATGGGTATCAAATGGAAAATACTAAAGAGTATTTTAAGAAGGAGTAGGCCATAGTTCTATGGGTGGACGCCATTTAGGGATATCGCCATAAAGGTGGACCAGGGGTGACTCTAGAATTCGTTTCTACAATATGGGTATCAAACGAAAGGTGTTAATGAATATTTTAAAAGGGAGTGGGCCTAGTTCTATAGGTGAACGCATTTTCGAGATATCGCTATAAAGGTTAACCAGCGTGACTCCAGAATTTTTTTGTACGATATGGGTATCAAATGAAAGGTGTTAATGAGTATTTTAAAAGGGAGTGGTGGTAGTTGTATATGTGAAGGCGTTTTCGAGATATTGAACAAAATGTGGACCAGGGTGACCCAGAACATCATCTGTCGGGTACCGCTAATTTATTTATATATGTAATACAGCGAACAGTATTCCTGCCAAGATTCCAAGGGCTTTTGATTTCGCTCTGCAGAACTTTTTCATTTTCTTATACTTAATATGGTAGGTGCCACACACATTTTGCAAAGATTTTCTAAAGTTATATTTTGCGTCATAAACCAATCCAATTACCATGTTTCATCCCTTTTTTCGTATTTGGTATAGAATTATGGTATTTTTTCATTTTTGTAACTTTCGATATCGAAAAAGTGGGCGTGGTCATAGTCGGATTTCGGCCATTTTTTACACCAATACAAAGTGAGTTCAGATAAATACGTGAACTAATTCTAGTAAAGATATATCAATTTTTGCTGAAGTTATCGGGTTAACGGCCGAGCGGAAGGACAGACGGTCGACTGTATATAAAAACTGGGCATGGCTTCCACCGATTTCGCCCTTTTTCACATAAAACAGTTATCGTCCTAGAAGCCAAGCTCCTACCAAATTTCACAAAGATTGATAAATTTTTGTTCGACTTATGGCATTAAATGGGGCTAAGATACTTGGCTTGGATATCATAAGTGGTTTCAGGCTCTGGATCAGGGACTGATATCAGTCTTAGACCGGCCATAGTGACGAATGTCACGCGTGATTAGTTATCACGTCCTGCACGAAGTGCCCCTGCTTCTACTGATAATGGCGGATCTAGAGAGGACAACTCGATAAAACCCGCACCCCTGAGTCATTGTGCCGAGCTCAGGGGAGGGAGGACTCTTTAAGAGTCAAGATCGGTACACAACGGTGACGAACTGGACTATTTTAGGGCTTTGATTTGACATTACATTTTGACTTGATGACTTTGGGCTGGTAGGTGCGGTATTCTGCCACTTTAGTAGATCGGGGTGAAACCCTACCGAAATGGCTGGTAGGCTAATTGTACAAATGCGTGGTGGCAACGGCGCGCACCCACGTATTTGTTAAAGATTAGGTTAAGGCGAAAAAAAGGAAGAAAATAAAAACACCAAAAAGGGTTTCGTATTAATACAAGGGAATTCACAGTGTTTTTTATTCAATATGTATAAATACAACAAGTGTTAAGGAAATTTATTAACAGATGTTGTGAAAATGAAAATGTTAAAGATATTTTCGGAAATTATTTTATGAATTTGACAACTTACGTGAACGGGCGATTACGTGTTCCTTTGCTTGCTGCTGGATCAAAAGAGGACGAGACTCTTTTCCACATGAGCCGATGAACCCACGATACAGCCACTTCGTTGGGTTTCCCGGCAACAAAGTTGCTGTACCACGGGCTCACAGCGGTAAACGTCTAAGACACATACGTACTACCACTCACACATGCCTGTGTGTATATCACAAGAATATGCGGGTGGAAGTAACGAAGAAAATAAAACAAAGAAAGTTATGTTACGAGGGGGGGGGGGGGAGATATATTTAGGCCTGTGGCCTAAACACACAGGCCTAAATATATCTCCCCCCCTCGTAACATAACTTTCTTTGTTTTATTTTCTTCGTTACTACCACCCGCATTTTCTTGTGATATACACACAGGCATGTGTGAGTGGTAGTACGTATGTGTCTTAGACGTTTACCGCTGTGAGCCCGTGGTACAGCAACTTTGTTGCCGGGAAACCCAACGAAGTGGCTGTATCGTGGGTTCATCGGCTCATGTGGAAAAGAGTCTCGTCCTCTTTTGATCCAGCAGCAAGCAAAGGAACACGTAATCGCCCGTTCACCTAAGTTGTCAAATTCATAAAATAATTTCCGAAAATATCTTTAACATTTTCATTTTCACAACATCTGTTAATAAATTTCCTTAACACTTGTTGTATTTATACATATTGAATAAAAAACACTGTGAATTCCCTTGTATTAATACGAAACCCTTTTTGGTGTTTTTATTTTCTTCCTTTTTTTCGCCTTAACCTAATCTTTAACAAATACGTGGGTGCGCGCCGTTGCCACCACGCATTTGTACATGGTCCTTACCACGCCGGTAAGAAGAGCCAATTAACTATAGCTACAGTCCACTCCACTCCCTAGGCAATTAATAGGAAGCAGATCCACCAAACACACATTTACAATCGTGATAATAATCTTCAGCAATTGGCACACACAAACAGATTTGAGCGACATCCAACCTCCAAACAACACCAACAATCCACAAAAAGTCAATCTACTAATCCGGATCAGCAATTTATTGAAAGGCACGTGGTTTAAAAATATTCCGTGCTAGGTAGGGTTTTCTTTAATTTCACATTTAATAAAATTTCACAAATAAAAATAACAAATTACAGAGTGATTATATCAAACAGTGCAAGTGATTTTTTTTCCGTGAAGTGAGAAGTTTAACTTTGTGCAAAAATAGAAAAAGGCGCTTAACGCAGTTATTTAAAGTTTGTGCAACACGCCTTGTGACTATCCGGAACAATCCCCCACCAGCGGTAAGATTTTCCGGACACAGCTCGAGGTAGCACAACGCTGCTCTAAAAGGTTAACATAACCTCAAAGATTTGCGTCACTTTTCTATTTTCACCTCTGCAGGATTTATCTGAAAAAATTAATTTAATCCACTGCACAAAAATTCGATTTGTTAAGGTTGCTTATTCAGAAACCTGTAAATTTATTTTAGGCGCACATTTAATTAAATAAAATTTTCTTCCACATAAAAATCACTTGCACTTATTTACACGGGCAATAAGTTTGCAATTTAGTTTGTTGCTATAGCACAAAGTGCACTTAGTGTAATACACACATATTGTTGTTGTTGTTTGGGTGGCCAATAGCCTTATTCCTGGCACAATTATTTAAAAAAAAAAAAAAAAAAAAAACTGAAGAATTATTATTCTCACTTGCGGCAATACACAAATCAGTTTTTACTGATCTAATTTTGTGATACAAAAGTTCACAGTCCTTGGTTAAATTACCAAAAGTCCATAACAAGCGTTCATATATTTTTATCTTCACTGACACAATTTTTTCACTAGCCATTACTTATTGGCTTACACAATTTGTTAACACAGCTGCATTAGCACATTCCTTAACATTTACGTGGGTGCGCGCCGTTGCCACCACGAAATTGTACTTATCCCACTTGGCACATAAGCCTCTGTACAGTCCTTTTCACGTTAGCCATAACTTATCGGCTTACACAATCAATTGGTAAATTTGTGCATACATACGCATACACCAAATCCTTTCACTTGTCACATTATCACTTCCAAGTTCTGTCCTTTGGCGACATTTTCACTCACTACTCTCTGCAAAGGCAATTTCTGTATAAACTTTTGGGTTTTTATTTTTATCCACAATGGAGACCTATACACGCCAAGCAGATGCAGTGACGGAGTATGAAAATGACTTCAACGACATGTCACCTTCACAACACAGTAAACACCCCCTAATATACCAAAGGGATGAGTTAAAAACTCTGTGGGAAGCTACGAAGGTGACATACGAAAAGCTTTTAGGTTCATCAGAGCTTGATTCAAAGGACTTATCGGCTATCAAGAAGAAGCATAAAATGTGCTATTTCAGCTTCCTAAAGTGTCAGGCGGCAATAGCTGAGCTTTTGGAAAATTTTGAAAAGAAAGATAAGAAAGTAGATGTCTCAGATAACATGGAATATCATGTGCGCCTGCCAGCATGTGATACGGATATTTTCAAAGGTGACTATATTTCATGGCCGTCTTTTAGGGACATGTTCATTGCCATATATATTAATAATAGTAAACTCCATGCAGTGCAAAAACTATACTATTTAAGGCAAAAAACTCAAGGGGAGGCCAAAGAGATAGTGGAACGGTGTTCCTTAACAACAGACGGTTTCGATACAGCGTGGAAAAATTTATGTGACCGATACGAAAACAAACGTATCTTGGTCAATGCCCAATTAAAAATTCTTTTTAGTTTAAAAGCAGTTGAGAGCGAATGCGGTAGCTCCATTAAAAAACTGCAACGTGAAATAAACAATTGTATCTCAGCGCTTCAATGTCACAAGATTGACATATCAAACTGGGATGCAATTCTAACATATTTGTGCTCCACAAAACTGCCAGAAACCACACTGGCTCTATGGGAACAAACCATAGAAAATAAAACAGAAATTTCAAAATGGGCAGATATGGATAAATTCTTATCCAGCAGATTCCAAACGTTGGAAACTGTGGTAGATATAAGAGGGGATACGGTTTCAAAACCCTCTAAGCCACATGCTTCTCGTTCCTCGGCAGATACATCGTCGAAACGATTAGGGTCCTACCAGGCAAGTGCAACAACAGCCAAACCTACGTGTAAGATGTGCAAAAGTCCTGCACATCGAATTTCAAAGTGTGAAAAGTTCTTACGTTTAACACCCAATAAACGGTTTGAACAAATTAAGAGCAGCCGTGGGTGTATAAACTGCCTTTCTGCTGGCCATTCGGTGACAAGGTGCACCAGCCAAATGAACTGTGCCACATGTCATTTAAGACATCATACGCTGCTTCATATTTCGAATCAGCCAAAACCAACAAATACTTCCGACACTATCGGAGCATCTACCTCACGGGAAGCTCAAATACGACGCAATGCTGAAAGAGAAAACGATCCGATTAATAATGTGAACTCATGTTTCGCAAACACAAATAAAGGGGTATTACTAGGGACAGCTCAGGTCAAGATTCATTTTAATGGTGTTGACTATTCGGCGAGAGCCCTAATAGACTCGGGATCTGAATGTTCATTCATTACCGAGAAACTAAAGCGCAGAATTAATCTGCCATCCAAACACCTGCATGCCCAAGTTTCGGGCATCAATAATACAATGTCTGCACAAGTAAAAGAAGCGTGCAACATACAACTGCGGTCACCAACCGACCCATTAATCGAGATCAATACGATCATGCTGGTTTTACCACAACTGACAGGGAATCTTCCAACTTGCCGAATAAATGCAATGACTAGGCAAGCATTCCCTGACTTAGTACTGGCTGACAAACGATTCTTTGTCAATGAGCCAGTCGATCTAATTCTGGGCGGAGACATATACCTCCAAATTATGTTAGGCGGCATTAGGAAAGATGTGCTAAACACATTAATAGCACAGGAAACGGTGTTCGGCTGGATTCTGACAGGCCGGACAGATGCGGTTGATACAAATAAGACCCTAGTTTCATATTTCAATGAGGTCACTTTAGATAAACAATTGGCGGCCTTTTGGGAGATAGAGGAAATTCCAAAGAAGAGGAGTATCAATAAAGATGATACTTACTGCGAAAAGCTATACAAATCCACAACAGTTCGGAACAACGATGGCAAATACGTAGTCTCCTTGCCCTTTGGGAAAGAATTTAGCCTAGGCCCCTCATTAAGAAGTGCGTGTTCTCAATTCTATCGCAACGAGACACGACTTGCGAAAAACCCAGTCCTTCAAACGGAATACAATAGAGTTGTATCCGAATATGAAACCTTAGGGCACATGAAACAAATAGGCAATATTTCGCCAGACTCAAATGACTGTTACTTCCTACCTCACCATGCTGTTATAAAGGAGGGAAGTACAACGACAAAAGTCAGAGTCGTATTTAATGCATCTTGTCCTACCACTAATGGCAAAAGTCTTAACGATGCCTTATATCCAGGTCCGATTTTTCAATCCGACCTGACAATTCTTATACTACGTTGGCGGCTGTTCAAATACGTATTTAACAGCGGCATAGAGAAAATGTATCGCCAAATATGGGTCAATGAAAACCAAACAAAATATCAGCGAATCATATTTCGCAAATGCCCCAAAAACCCAATTAACATTTATGAATTGAAAACGGTAACCTTTGGGGTTAATTGTGCTCCGTATCTTGCGATTCGAACGCTGCACCAACTAGCTGATGACGTGGAGACATCGCATCCAATGGCAGCAGATATACTGCGAAATTGCATGTACGTTGATGACGTACTCGCCGGTGGACACAGCATCGAAATTGCAATCAAGGCAAGGGACGAAATATCATTGGCATTGCAATCGGCAGGTTTCCCGTTGCGAAAATGGATGTCCAACTGCAAGAAAATCCTACAGGGTATACCGAAGCAACACCTATTAAGCGAGGATTTTCTTGAGTTTGAAGACACCAGCATGGTAAAAGCACTCGGTATCAGGTGGAACGCCCATTTCGACTACTTTTACTTCACAGCGAAACCCTTTGACAATAACCACGCCGTAACAAAAAGGTCAATACTTTCTGCGATCGCAAAACTTTTCGACCCTCTTGGCTGGCTGGCACCAGTCGTAATTGGAGCCAAAATAATAATGCAAAATATTTGGTTGGAAGGGACAGGCTGGGATGAAGATGTGTCTGAAACTACTCTACATCGGTGGCAATCATTCATGACGGACTACGAAAAGATCAACGATATACGCATACCGCGATGGGTTCACTACACATTGAAGGACAATGTCGAAATACATGGATTCAGCGATGCCTCGGAAAAAGCATATGCCGCCACTGTTTTCCTGAGGGTACAAACAAAGGATCAAGTCTTCACCAACCTGTTGATGGCCAAAACGAGAGTAGCCCCGGTCAAAACCATATCATTGCCACGACTGGAACTCTGCGGCGCAGTCCTACTTGCAGAAATTATAGAGTCGGCCATAGAAAATATGCAACTTTCAAACATTAAAGTAACCCTTTGGACAGATTCGACTATAGTACTGGCATGGATCCGAAAACCACCATGTTCGTGGTCAACGTTCCTGGCACATCGAATAACTAAAATCATCGATAAAGTAGGAGACAAAGTATGGCGGCACGTAGACTCCGCGTCAAATCCTGCAGATTTGGCGAGCAGAGGCCTCTACGCTTCGGACCTAATCAACAATTCTTTGTGGTGGCAGGGACCTTCTTGGTTACAAGAAGACAACGAAAATTGGCCAACACAAGAAGAAGATTACAATACGAATATGGAGGAAAAGAGGGTGAAAGTTCATACAACTTCGGTCAAAAATAACTTTGATATTCTATATAGGTTTTCCGATTTACCAAGGGCCTTGCGGGTTATATCCTATATTCTTCGGTTTTTCCAGAATACGCACCCAAAAACTAAATCCTCCTTCAAAAGGGATTCTCATTCGATCGCTCCTGACGAAATAGAAAAAACAACGCGAAGATTGATAACAATATGCCAGAGGCAACATTATCAAGAAGAGTACGCAAACTTGAAGTCAGGAAATCTAATAAATGGGAAGAGTGAGATTTTACCCCTGAACCCAAATATAGATGAAGAAGGCATCATTCGAACTGGGGGGCGGACTGGGGCATCGAAAGACATGTCCCATAATGAAAGTCATCCCATTATTCTTCCTTATACTTGCAGGTTATCCAGACTTATAGTCCAATCCTCTCATGAGACCACCCTGCATGGAGGGAACCAGCTGATGCTACGTCATATCCGCACTCAGTACTGGATCCCACGCGTTAAAGTCATGATAAGGTCGGTTATCCACAACTGTAAAGTCTGCACTATTTACAGGAAGCGGACGCAAACGCAACTTATGGGGATCCTTCCGAAAGAGCGCACCACCTTTACTAGGGCCTTCACTAACACTGGGGTAATTTCGCAGGACCATTCGATATAAAATCCTACCGAGGGAGGGGATGTCGAATTTCGAAAGGATACGTTTGCCTGTTTGTCTGCTTTTCGACGAAAGCCATCCATCTAGAAGCGACAAACGATCTTAGTACCGGGTCCTTCCTAGCTGCCTTCGCCAGATTCGTATCCAGACGAGGCTGTCCGAAAAACGTTTACTCCGACAATGGTACTAACTTTGTCGGAGCTTCTCGATCTTTACGATCCGAGTTTAAAGCATTTCTGCGTGAAGCAAGGGACGGAACGTTGACTAAATATAGCCATCACATTATAGAATGGCATTTTATACCGCCAAGCGCTCCTCACATGGGAGGTTTGTGGGAAGCAGGGGTAAAAAGTTTTAAGACCCACTTTAAAAAGATCGCGTCCGATCATAAATATACTCTCGAAGAGTTTACAACCCTCTTATGTCGAATTGAGGCCTGCCTCAACTCGAGACCTCTAAGTCCCTCATCCAACGACCCTTCCGACCTGGAGCCGCTTACTCCAGGCCATTTTCTCGTAGGTGGGCATCTCTTAGCTCCACCTGAACTCGACTGTAGTGAAAACCCTGCCTCCATTGTAAACCGATGGCAAAAGATGAAAGCCCTTCATCAGACCTTTTGCAAAAGATGGAAATCGGAATATCTCACCGAGATCCAGAAAAGGTATAAATGGAAACATCCACAATCCAACTTAAAACCCGGGGACCTAGTCGTCATCAAGGAGGATAACCTACAACCGAACGAGTGGAAAATGGGGAGAGTCGTCAACACACATCCAGGTTCCGATAACCGTGTACGTGTTGTTGACGTCAATACAATTAAGGGACAAATTAGCAGACCAATCGCGAAACTGGTACTACTTCCGCCCAACGACAATCAAAATGAACTTTAATAGTCCACATTCCTCCATCCCAAATAACCCCGCTCTCGTTCCCCGGAACGAGGCCAACATACCCTAACGCAGATTCACTATCTGCCACAGAATCCGAAATTAAATTAGCAGTTAAATCATCAAAGAAATTTATTCATATCGTCACCAGAATAATCAGCGACTCAAAAAAAATATTCAAATATAAATAAAGTGGAAAATTAAGAAAATGAGAGAATAAACCGCCCAATATTCCACTTCCTCAAACCCTAGAAATTCCACTGCGAATTCTCCTAACAATATCCACCTTCTGTTTTCCTATCATATCCCACTTTAAGAATGAACTGGAAAGGTAAATTTTAATATATATGAGATTCCTCGTTAAAATCTGAAAACTCAAAGGGTTTGCATAAAATTCCAGATAAATAGTTCGAAACTATCGAATTTCTCACGGGAATGATTACAAATAAATTAACATGTCCTCTTGTCAAAGAAACATTAGCTTAAATAACGAACATTCGTCAACAGCCCCAAAAAGTATTACATTTTTTTTTTCACATTTTACCCCAGACAGCATTCTTTGAAAATTATAATCAAAACAAAAACGAACCATGGTGTATGATTACAAACAATCAAAAGCTGCCAGAGCGAACTGTCATCGAACGTGTCGTTAACTCGGACACACTCATACCATCAGAGACGAATCAAAAACTTATTACTTTTGCAATTGAATCTCTATACCGTAAATACATCACACCCAGAATTTATCATAACACCTCTAATAACAACTCAATACCCAACCGAAAATATCGAAAATATCGAAATTTGGTTTCATACCAAATAGGGAACTAATCAAATTGAATCCCTGGCAAATCGTTTTAGAAACATGTCAAGCATTCCTTGGCAATTTAGAAATGGAACCAATAGCTACTAGTAAATATTTCGTGAATTGATAAAAGCTATGTTGGTTTGGAATTTTATCCAAAAATACACTACATATATCAAATTTTGTCTCAAAACCCCCCTATGTGAGCATAAGTTCAATGCATTTTGACATAAGATGGAGTCAATGAAAGGCATTCTGAGATAGGGCGACAGAAGGGTTAAGCCTTTGTGCCGTCCTGCTACACAGGGAGTATTCAAATTTTGAATCTGAAATTTCTGAAAGCTCCTTTACGTTAAGTATTAATGGAAGTGTTCCCATTGCCCAAATTCTTAGCGGAGGTGAATGTTCCGGAAATAGAAATGAATAAGTTAACATACGCAAATGTACTCATATTTCGTTAGGGAGTATCTACTATTTACTAATCACATATTTACGGGAATCGGTTTACTGGTCGAGTTTTCGACGTTGAACTATGAATTTTGAATCGGTTTAGGTTTCGTAGGCTCACAGGTTTATACAAGTGCGCGATTCCTAGGTGTCCGTGCTTTTCATAAAACCTATGTTCAGCCACACTAATAGATCGTGGCATGGTAATACATTCATCAAAAAATTAAATAAGTGTGCTAAGGAATTATTCAGTTCAATACATATCGGGTATTAATAAACTGATCGCTTTCCACTTGTAATACTAATATTCTTTCAAAAAAAAACCGCAACGCACGAAGCAAAGCGGCACAAGATTTGTCTTTGCATGTAACCCGGCTGCCTTCAATCGTGAGGCATTTGTACAAATACTGATAACAGTGTAGCAAAACCACGGTACAGCAGTCATAATAATAAGGAATATAGAATGTAAACGAATACAGTTGTTTAAATTGCTCCCCGCTACTATCTATCATTAGTTTAGTAATGCTCACTAGAAATATATTTCAACATTGATTTGGTATGGTTGCACTGAATACCTTCGGTTGCCTTCAATACCTCACCCATAAAACTTTTCGCAATGTGTATAGTCATACCACCTAATATTGCTTTATAGCCAAGATGATCAAGTTGGTGTACTGCCAGTGCCTCTTCGTATGTAGTGCCACCAACCATAAATACGACCACTTCTTGTGGTGTTTATCAGCATAACAAAAAGTATTGTACTTTGTACGGATAAAAAATGTTTTTATCAAGTAAAATGTGCAACAAAATAGTTTAAAATTATTGCTGGGCGTTTTTTCATAAGTTTGTGAATGAAGATTGTGGGGCTAATAAACGTAGTAAATGTGAGTGGTGTGCGCTTGATTTATGTGGCCGGAGGCACATTTACTGGGTGCAGGGTGTGCCAAAATATCCTATAAAGTATTGTGTAACTGACGTGGTTTAGCTAATTTGCCATCACGACCAACAGGCGAATTGACACGTCTCAAATGTGATAGCGTGGAAGCGAAAGTCAAATGATTCAATACTTGAAATACACCAGCATGAGCCTGATGGGTTTTTTTTATCACCCCAATTGCCAGTAGCAAGTGAGTAACGAAAACCGTCAGGGATTATGTTGTTTTGATAGCCAACTCCAAATGGAAATCCTTTCCACGATCAAAGAATTTTTGTGTATACATATGTACTTCTTTCGTTAGACCTTTAAAAATACCTCGAAAGAGGAAAGCCAATAAAGGACCGGCATGATCCAAACGTTTGTTACCGTAGTGATCCCGATCATCTAACTCGCGCCGACCCAACGAAGCTAAAAGCAGACGATGTACCATATAACCCAAAAAGTATGCCTTCTTGGTCTCGCAAATATCGGACACACCAACAGGTGGCAACATTCCTTTTTGTAAAAGCTCTTTTGCATATTCAATACGTTTGTCCTTGGTTACACCTGGACGTGCACCACGTGAACCACTGAATCAAGCGCCACATTTTGTTCTTGTACTACGAAAGCTTCGTCAAATGAAGGTCTTACCATTTCCATCATTTCAGGATCGTCAAAATCGTATATAATATGCTCAAAGATATCACGATCCGCTACAAAGCTTCCAGCAAAGCTTTTACAAGAGATTGCTAGCAAGGTACTACTAAAAAACTGTTAACGATTGTTGGTTGTTACGCCAAACATATTAAATTCAGGTACCTTTACACCTGTCGTACGTATGCTAAGTCTGATGTGCGGTAACTGCCCTGCCCTAGCCATTTCATTGCTAAAAAACGATATCGCATCTACCCTTTTGTATTTATTTACCGGCAATGCAGAATCCAATATACGAAATACATCCCATGTGGAACTTACAACACGTTCGCCATAATTGTACGAAATAACTTGTATGATTGCCGAATTGGTGCCACGACTTCCCATTGATGGCATATTTACTGACGCATTATTGGATCGTCCCACGCTGTGTACACCGGAGCAAGTACAATGGCAATGGCGGGACGATCGTGGAACTTGACATAATTATTTCCCCATTGATTTGTAAAGGATTGAAGCGGCACACTCAAACTCTGAAGACGAAGTTAGCTTAAGCACATTAGGTCGCATCTACTCCGTTGACGTTCATTCAATGCAACAGATAAATGAAGACACTGGCACCACCCGTCCGGTTCAACGTAAAATAAATCAAAATTATGTACCACCACCACCACCTACTACTGCAACATCATCAGCATCAGCAGTGGCTACAGCTATTACAGCTTGAACTAGTACAGTAGCAAACACAGCTGTGAATACTTCGGCAATTTCTATCACCCAGAACACTGCTCCAAATACGTCTGCAGCAAATAGTGCTCAGCAACGACGTCGAGCATCAGTTGATGCGCGAATAGCTTGCCTTAAAGTGGAACAAGGATTAGCTGCAGAGTTCACAAAGAATCTATGGAATGTACTTTACGAGGTTTACTGTTCATCCGCTGGACCAAATGTGCGCTACAAATGTTTACGTGCGCTCTGGCGAATGGTTTACTATGCAACACCTGAGCTATTGAGAGACGTGCTTAACAATCAACTAGTTCCCAGCAATTTAATTTGCGTCGATCCTTGACCAAAACCTATACCAGAATCTTGAGGCTCACTGAGTGCATCACCATCAGCGCCGGGCCTTCAAGTAAATCCTTTCTTCATGGATCGTGCGACAGCGGTTGGTGGTTCAACAATAGCAGGTAGCTCTACGCACAGTTCATCAAAACCAGGGACACCCATATACTGTTAAGAATTTTTCACATGCAATGGGTGGTATCAATTCAAATGTAAGTGCAACTACTAGCAGTCAAAAGCAGCAGTGGCTTTACCTCATAGCTCGGGCCAATTACTGATGCCACAATTGCTCACAGGCAGTGTGGAGCCAAGACAACAAACTTCTAGTTCTATTGCCCTTAATATTAATTCAAGTGCCGGCATTACGCCACCAGTAGCAGTGCTTGGCATTTTATATTATTGGCAAATTTTAAGCATTCTTTATGGGTTCGGGCAAGTCAAATATGCGGCTTCTCGTAGCGTTATAAAGAATGTTCGATTGTTCATGTTCTGGCGGGTGGCACTTCTATAGTGTTAAAGATATGATGCCAGTATACCGCACCCATAATAGCCACCGGCAACCAATCATCTAAAAATGTTCTTCGCATGCACCCACCTGAAAAAAGAAAAAAAAAGAAAGAGAAATTAATTAATAAAAACATAACCAAGGTTACGAGTATACTCACCGCCGCGTGTTAAGTGAATGACATTTTTTCATTCAGGAAATGGAAGAGCGACATCTGCTAGTCAAAATCTCTACACTCCATTTCTGACTGTCAATGCACTGTGTTACCGACATTATGCCTTACGCGTTGCTACACGCAACACATGTCGCGTATTACATATCTCGATCAATCATTCATTTGGTCGAGATTTAAGATACTTAATTCCACGAATCTCAACATTATCGACCATACACGTCGAAAATAATGTTGAATGGTGGAAGTGCAACACTGTAATACCTTTTCAGTCAGGTTTCTAACCGTTCCGTGTGGTGGCAGGCCACTTGTGAAAACAAAGTTCACCACAAATCAAAATAAATCTTTAGGACTACTTCGGCGACAGCTACCGACATAAAATAAATTATAAAATCCCTACAAAATTTGTTCACAAAACCCAATCACGCCCATGCAAGTGTGACTAGGAATATAACCTATGACCTGGTAAAATGACTAGTCAAATTACGTGGAGTGACGAGAGCGTTTTTGCAGGGATGTACTAGAGGCGCTAAAGCACCAGCCACATCGTATGGATGCGTGCCAAATCCGTTTTTTCTTCGTATTTACTTATGGCCCTTAATTTTTATTTCAATAAAATGTTTTTTTTCTTGCGAAAATATATGAGAGATAATATTTTTTTTTTGCTTACGCCACCCAAACAACATTCCGCCAACCTCAATTTGGGTATGATCAATGATATCAATATTCTTTCAGATCATGACCCGCTACCAAACTTTACTGGCCAAGTCAGAGGGAGGCGCAACGCGTTTCGACGTCGCTTGCCAGCTCTGCGGCAGGGACCATAGTCTACGAATCTGTCCCGAATATCGGAAAAAATCTCCAGAAGAGAGGTTGCGGTCAGTGCTTTTATATAAGTACTGTCCGAACTGTCTGTCACCCTTCCACCGGGTAAACAAGTGTAGCAGCAAGTATCGCTGCAAGAGGTGCCAAGAGAGGCACCACACCACGCTTCATTTAGATGAGCGTCGGCCGGTATGCGACGAGACAGCCACAAATGGCGACGAAAACACGTCCGACGACGCGTTGTCAATCAACCTATCGGGAACCGCTAAATCCTGGGCTCAGCAGGTGGGGGAGGAAGAAATGGAGGAGGAGAGAGCAAAGGCGGAGGAAGAAATAAGTAAAACGGTGACAACAAGACCGTCAACGGTCAACCATGGGATGCGCAGTTTCCGGCCGCAGTTACAGCATGAAAGAAGCGCGGCGAAAGCAAACAAACGTCGAAACGAACGAAACAACTGGCGGCACCGCGACATTGGACTCCAAGGGGGCCCGACCAAGTCATCCAAACGCGGCAGACAGCAGCGGCGAGATAAATCGACGCCATACCATTCTGACGCCCAAAATATGCAAGCACTATCGCGTGGTACACCGGAAGGCTTCCGAACCGGCCGGCTGCTCCCAGCCACTCCAGCGCCCATCATGCGGTCTTTCGTGCCCATTGCGCCGACGGCCATCGTACGCGTCGAATCGCGTGGGCACCTACACTTGGTACGTGCGATCATTGATCCCTGCGCCGCCAGCACCATCGTCGATGCAGAGCTGGTACGCGATTTGCAGTTAGAGCGCCAAGGACCAGGGCAATGTACCCTTATTCTGCGCGGCAAGTTCGGGTCAACAAATCGTGTCACTACCCAAGCCGCCGTGGTCAACGGCCACTATCGGTTGAGTCCGCCATCCAAAGTGGATGCAAAGGTTGCCGTTCCATTTGAATTTATGCGGCTTGCAGATCCGCAGTTCTACCGCTCATCGCCAGTTCGTCTTACACTCGGCGCTGATCTATACGCCGAACTGATGGTGAGCGGAACGCCAGCAACAACAGTTGGCGGTCTCCTGACCCAACCGACCGTATTCGGGCTGGTAGTCTCAGGAGCCTGCCAAAAATAGGAGCGTTTCATTAGAACTAAGTAATTACAGCACGGAATTTAAAACCACGTACGTGTATTTAATAACATCTTTTCTTTTTCTTCTCAGGACAACGAGACACGAAGTCCATCGTGCGACGTGCAGTGCTTGCAGTCCGCATCTGCACATCGACATAACGGCTTACTGGACGTGCGATCGCGTGTCATTCCTTTTTTTCCTTTTCATTTTTTTTTTTTCTTTGTTTCTTACGGCAAGGGGGCCGGTATGTTTAGGCCACAGGCCTAAATATATCTCCCCCCCCCCCCCCTCGTAACATAACTTTCTTTGTTTTATTTTCTTCGTTACTACCACCCGCATTTTCTTGTGATATACACACAGGCATGTGTGAGTGGTAGTACGTATGTGTCTTAGACGTTTACCGCTGTGAGCCCGTGGTACAGCAACTTTGTTGCCGGGAAACCCAACGAAGTGGCTGTATCGTGGGTTCATCGGCTCATGTGGAAAAGAGTCTCGTCCTCTTTTGATCCAGCAGCAAGCAAAGGAACACGTAATCGCCCGTTCACCTAAGTTGTCAAATTCATAAAATAATTTCCGAAAATATCTTTAACATTTTCATTTTCACAACATCTGTTAATAAATTTCCTTAACACTTGTTGTATTTATACATATTGAATAAAAAACACTGTGAATTCCCTTGTATTAATACGAAACCCTTTTTGGTGTTTTTATTTTCTTCCTTTTTTTCGCCTTAACCTAATCTTTAACAAATACGTGGGTGGGCGCCGTTGCCACCACGCATTTGTACACTAATGCTGCACCCGCCCACGTCCCGTTAAAACCGTGGCGGGCCTCAAGGTACGTTCCGGCTCCGTCGCCGTTAAGTTGGTGGTGTAGGTGCGGTTGAAGATTTTCCCGCTTCGCGTCCGGTCTGGCTCTGAACGCTTTACTCATAAGGTAAAGCGTCAACAGTCGCGTGACCTCCCTGCGTAGCATAGATAACCACGAGACCGTTAAAGAGCGACTACACAATCGGCTCCGGATAGCGGCCTTGAGGGGGGACTTTTTTAGAATGGTCAAGACTAATACGAATCCGCCAAGGATGGGGTGCGGAGAAGAAGAGCGCTTTTGATGGAAATCCGTCAAATCAATCTTCAGCACTCTAAGGCGGCTTCCGCAAATTTGTTGCTCTGCCTTGAAAAAGGCGGAGTGGATATAGTCCTTGTCCAGGACCCGTGGCTGAGTAGTAATAAGGGGAATGACCCGACTTTCATTACTGCGGTATGGGAGGAGGTCCTGCATCTCACCCTGGTTAGTAGAGAACTGGAAGGTCGGATATCTGGATGGAGGGTTCTCAACGAGCACTTCTTCTCTGATCACCGATATATTCAATTCTCAGTGAACGAAGAACGTCCCGGTAAAATATCTTTTAGGAACCCTAAAAGTACTAACTGGGACTTGTATTGTAGGAAGCTGGGAGAGCTACTGCCTGCGGTGCCTATCATTAGTTCGGGCCTGTCCGAATCTGAGATAGACGTTCTGGTGGAAAACTTCACCTCGGCAAGCAATAGCGCCTTTCAGCTGTCCTGCCCATTGAAAACTTTCAGGGGGAAGGGCAAGCCGCCTTGGTGGTCGGATTCTCTTGACGATCTAACAGCGTCCAGTCGGCGGCTCTTCAACAGAGCCAGGAGGAGTAAATTACCCTCGGACTGGGAGCTCTATAAGGTGAGTCTGGGGATTTATAAATATGAAATAAGGATAGCCAAGCGAGATGCATGGCGAAGCTTCTGCGAAAACGTAGAAGGCTGCAATGAATCCGGGAGGTTTAGAAAAATACTCTCTAGGAACCCCGCTCCTCTGGGGTATCTGAGAGATGATGGTGGGGACTGGTCGATGAGTAGCGAGGAGTCCCTAAGGCTTTTACTGGACAATCATTTTCCCGATGTCCCAGTTGCGCAGGGATCTTCGCCTGCATGGTCGGCGGTCGTTGGCCATGAAGAAGTGCCTGCAATTCCAATACGGGAAAGTCAAATGCCCGGATGGAATCATTCCTGCGCAGCTTCGGAGGTCCTTGGGGATTTCCTGCCGCTGGTTGGCCATCATATATACTAACTGCCTCAGGCTTAACTATATCCCGAAGTCTTGGCACACGGTTAGGGTTATTTGCATTCCGAAGGCCGACAGAAGCTCTCATGTATCACCTAAGGATTTCAGGCCAATCAGTCTCTCGTCGTTTCTTCTTAAGACGTTAGAGCTGTTGATTGACCTGTACCTACGGGAAAGGATACCTCGGGGGTTACTGTCTGCTTCACAACATGCGTACTGCAAGGGCAGATCGGCGGAAACGGCTCTCCATTCGATTGTAAAGCAAATAGAGGGGTCCCTAGAACACAAAGAGTATGCTCTGGGTGCCTTTCTAGACATAGAGGGAGCTTCTAACAATGTCTTACCGGGGGCAATCGAAAGAGCTCTGGTGGGTTTAGGAGTCGAGGCGGCTCTGGTTGAATTTATTAGCAAACTTCTATGCGGTAGAATTGTCGCAGCGGAGTGGGGAGGGTCCATAATTAAGAGGAAGGTGTGCAGGGGCATGCCACAGGGGGTGTCCTATCTCCTCTCCTCTGGGTTGTGGTAGTCAACGAGCTTCTTGTGGAGCTGGAAGCCAATGGTTGTCGGGTGGTTGCCTATGCAGATAACCTCGCTATCCTAGTCAGAGGCAAATTTCTGGGCACCCTGCGCGATGTTCTGCAGGGCTACCTGGATACTGTGGCTAGGTGGGATGAATCATGTGGATTGGCGGTCAACCCGGGAAAAAGGGAATTGGTCCTTTTCACAAGGAGATATAAGATGCCCGATTTCAGAACTCCCTCGATTGGAGGGGTACCGTTGGTACTTTCTGATAGGGTTAAATATTTGGGGATTGTTTTGGACAAGAAACTGTCCTGGAGACCCAATGTGGAAGATCGGGCCAGGAAGGCCGCCATTGCCTTGTACTGCTGCAGAGGAGCTATTGGAAAGATATTGGGACTCTCGCCAAGAATAGTACACTGGCTTTATGAGATGGTGGTCAAACCGATTCTGCTATATGGGGTGCTGGTCTGGTGGAAAGCACTGGACACGGCGAGTACCTCCAAAATGTTAGTGTCAGTGCAACGGACGGCGCTGATCGGTATCAGTGGCGCTCTCAGAACAACACCTACCTTGACACTGAACGTCATGCTGAACATATACCCAGTAGATATTGCGGGAAAGGCGGCCGCGGCAAGGTCGTTGGCCAGGCTTCGTGATATGGGATATAGACTTTCTGACCGCGGACACTCTAGCCTTCTTACCAGTTTCGACTTCATCCCGGACAGAACGGGCTACTGTATGTCGATAACTGCTCCCTATACAACCTTCACCCCAGTTATTCCAGAGAGAGAGGATTGGGGAGGAGGAATTATCTGGGGCATGGGACCGGTTAACTTGTTCACGGATGGGTCAAAGCTGGATGGAAAGGTTGGTGGGGAGGTCTTTTGTCAAGAGCTAAATTTAAGCCGCAAGTTTAAGTTGGCTGATCACTGCAGAGTATTCCAAGCGGAAATTGCTGCAATTAAGGATGCGGTGGATGGAATGCTATCCAGTGCTACCACGGTTAGGGAATTTAACATCTACTCTGATAGCCAAGCGGAAATCAAGGCCTTGAGCTCAACTACAGTGCGATCGAGGGTGGTCTGGGAGTGCCTGACCTCGATTGCGATTGCATCGAATTATTTTACAATTAAGATTATCTGGGTCCCGGGCCATAGTGATATCCCGGGTAACTGTCAAGCGGATCTCTCAGCCCGCATCGGTACAACTGAACCGGATGAAGGTGGCTGTAGGGATTTCGAGATCCCGCTGGCCACCAGTGGATTGCTCCTCCATAGCTGGGCCTCGAATCAGCTCAGCAAACGTTGGGCGGATACCACGTCTTACAGGGTAGCAAGAACTTTCTGGCCAAAAGTGGATGGCAGGAGGTCTGCTGAAATAATTGGGTTCACTAAGGCTCACCTATCAATGGTCATTGGGGTTTTGACAGGGTACTGTCCCATTTCATCAAGATACCTCAAAATTTACTCAAGTTATCGTGTTAACGGACAGACGGACGGTCGGATGGACGGACAAGGCTCAATCAAATTTTTTTTCGATACTGATGATTTTGATATATGGAAGTCTATATCTATCTCGATTCCTTTATACCTGTACAACCAACCGTTATCCAATCAAAGTTAATATACTCTGTGAGCTCTGCTCAACTGAGTATAACAAATGACTTCTTTTTTTTCGTTTGGTTTTCATTTGAGAAATGCTGAAGGTCAAATTATAATACTAGAAACATCAATTCCATTGAATAATGCAAAATGGAAATAAGCACCACCTATTCCATTTCATAAAATAACGCAAATATGCAAATAAGCACCATCTATTGGTATGAAACATAGCCATAGCATGGTGTGATATATCTAATGAATCGCTCCACCAAATTCAATCAAACTTTACAGAAACCATCTACATGATAGCCCAAATTTGGTGGAGTTATAAAGTAACACCAAGTTATAAAGTAACACCAAAAATGTGCACATATTTTTATATATATAGATGGTAGTATATATAGTATATATATATAGTATATATGTAGTATATATATATATAGTATATATACTTTTTTTCGCATATTCAGCCCATTTTAACAGCTAGAAACTTCAAATTTCACCTAATGCTTACGTCTATAGCATATATTGTTGTCTGAAAAAATTATAGAGATCGGTGGTATATATAGTATATATCTTATACAAGCGATTGTTCAGATAAGAAACTTTTCGCACTTTCTGTCCCATTTTAACAGCTCGGATATGTTAAGGTACGTCCACACCGGTAATGAAATAGCAAAGTTGTATAACAATTGTTTTAAAACAATTACAACTTGTTATACAACCAAGTTATCTAATTCCTTTGATCTTTACCGACAACGTCTGGGTAACATGTAACCTGCTATAAAAAAAGAAAAAAAGGTTACACAACATCCTGTTATACAACATTTTGAAGTTGAATGTCTAACAAGTTACATAACATTGGTTATATAACTGTTTGTAACACGTTTTGTTACTGGTGTGGAGGCACCTTTACAGGTTGGAGTTTCAACCACCTGTATAATCAATGGCAATTTTAAATCTGAATGAGCTGTTCCTCCTCCATCCAATAAAGTTGCAGCAATTCCAGAAGAAGCGAGTGCCAAAGCAATTTTCTGTTGGGATCGAATAGCTGCTAAAATCAATGAAATCACAAATGTTTTTCCGGTGCCGCCAGGTGCGTCCAAAAAATATAATCCACCAGTGTTTTCAGAAACAGCTTGCATGATATTGTTATATGTATCCTTTTGTTGATTGTTCAATTTGGTGATGTTGGATTGAACAAATGTACGTAAATCGTCCCAATCGGATAGTTGTTCACGCTGCAACCCTCGATCAAATAAATCATGCATTGGACGATTCGGTGAAGTCAAAACTAACTGCCCCAATGCTTTATTGGCAATCTCAAGACACGTAACTTCAATTATTATCCAATTGTACATTTCCAATGTACATTTTCAATGTAATCAGCAAATCATGATCCATTTCTCTAAGACACATCCGAATTAAAATATCTTCAGTCATGTAATCTTTATATTTACTCCACAATTCAATTGAACTCGATGATGTATGCATGATATTATAATCGAAAATAGCATTCGTATTTGCTGTGGACGAGATGTAGACGATGCAGTCGGTTAGCAATTTCTAAGATTATTTCAACTGTTTTCATGGTTGTTTCTATTACAATGTTGTTCCTTTGATAGTTATGTATATTGGGCCAAGTTTTATAATTGTATAATAGTACTTTTTGGAGCTTTCTGGCCGGCTTTCCTTTAAAATAAAACAAATGTTTACTTCTTCATCCTACGCGTTTCGACACTGTGTTGCGTCTTCCTCAAGGATTTCTATTTATTACACAAAAACGAAAAACCTATAAATTGTTGGAAATTAACTTAATCATAAGACGATCCAAACAGTTTTGGACTTATTGGACTTACATCTTTTTGCTACTTAATGCACAAATTTTGTATTAAATTTAAATCTAATATCAGTACGTAAGTACATAACAACCACACAATATAAAAGCACTGTGACATCATTCCCTCTCAAAAGCTAAACATTTAATGTGATGGCGCTTGCGTACGCGCGATTTATGTTACCTACATCGTCCCGGTAATTTACAACTTTCGATATATTTTGCTGTATGCGCAGCTCTTCTAACGTCAAACTTCTTCTTATTCTGTTCTCCACGTCCAAAATTTTTACATTATCGAAATCAGCTGTGTATTTTCCTCCTCCATATGGTATTTCGTAGATAACGTTGTGTAGTTGCTCCTTTTTGATTTTGTCTTTGGTTTTCGTGTATATGTTTTTGATTGTGTTATTTGGTTTGTGTGCAAGTTTATGTTGTTGGCTTTAATCATTTTATGTAACGTGTTGCTGTCAGTTAGTTTTCGTATGTATGTGACGCCTGTGTATATTTATACTCAGTTGAGCAAAGCTCACAGAGTATATTAACTTTGAGTGCATAACGGTTGATTGTACAGGTATAAAGGAATCGAGATAGATATAGACTTCCATATATAAAAATCATCAGTATCGAAAAAAAACTTGATTGAGCCAAGTCCGTCCGCCCGTTAACACGATATCTTGAGTAAATTTTGAGGTATCTTGGTGAAATTTGGTATGTAGATTCCTGGGCACTCATCTCAGACCGCTATTTAAAATGAACGATATCGGACTATAACCACGCCCACTTTTTGATATCGAAAATTTCGAAAAATCGAAAAAGTGCGATATTTCATTACTAAAGACGGATAAAGCGACAAAACTTGGTAGGTGAGTTGTATGTACTATTCAGATCGCAATTTGGCTTGATTGAATCGGATGAAATTGAGACGTTCAGTTTAAATTTTTGCATATATGTCTACAATTTATTGGTGACAAAGTTTACCACATCTCAGAATGCAATTTTGTTCTTGTGCACGAATCATCAATCTCAGAATGTAATTTTGTTCTTGTGCACGAATCATCAATCGATAAGAATAATAATTCATCGCAATAACTTTCTTTTGAACATCTCGACTTGAAAAATACGTTCATTCGATTTTAAATTTTACTTTTTATTTAATATCTGATTAATATAATTAGTATATTATTTACCGGTTCTTGGATCTATCATTGTATATTAATTCGATAACCGTCATCACCTTTCCAATGTAAAATTGAATATTGTAATGCGTCGTAACTGCGATGAAGCTCTGAAACACGCTGTAATTGTTCACTTCTACGATGAATTACAATATCGGCGGATTGAAACTGATCGCCATCAATTAAAATTGCCACTTCATCAATCGCCGGTACATTAAATCTTCTGGCATGCTCACAAAAAGGCCTGTTATCCGCTCTGATTATGATTTTGTGATTATCAGATGGCATACGATCGAGAGCGGTTTTGAGCAATTTCACCAATTCGTTGTTCTGATGAAAAAATCTTTGGAGATCGCAAATAATTGCTCGCTTTGTGTGTGAGCCAATTATGCAACGTTCATCCAACTCACGATTTTCATCTCCGATAAAATATATTTGCAAAAATTGATGGTCAGCGTCAGGAAATGGTATCAATACACCCACCCGATCTATGATAAATCTGACCTTGAATCTGTAATATGTATGCAATGTAATTTGATGATGGATCAGAATCCTTAAAAACATTGTAGAAACTGTTACTTAGATCTACAGAACAATTAGATATTCCATGTGAAGTAATCACCTTAATTGTCGGCATAAAATTGTCTCTTTTAATTTTTGTAGCACCAAAAGAAGTCATTTGAAATGATGAATTGTATTCTTGTATATGATTCATAAAATGCTTCGACATTGGTGATCCTCCAAAAATCATTGAGTGCAATGGATCAGGTGGAGTTTCAAATACCGGCAATTTCACTTTGCCCTTAGCACACCACATGCCAGCCGTTTCACCCAGAAACTTAGCTGCTTCACAATGTGGACATATCGCACTCATTAATCCAATAAATCCATGCGTACTGTAATCAATTTGTGGATCGTAATTAAAATCAGCACGATACATATTTTCTAAAACATGACGTCGTATTTGTCTTGGTCGTGCTGGATTTCTTTGCCGCTGTGGTTCTGGAGACCTATTTCGTGCATATCGTTCACGTCGTATTTCATTTTGTTGTGACAGGTCATCAATACTTTGCGCTCTTCTTTGAAGTAACATTGGGTTAGCACTACGCATACGTCGACCGGAAATTTGACGTCTGGCTCGAGGCATTTACTTCAAGAAAGAAAAATTCACAAAAACTCCATGTTCAACGCAAGAAATTTAATTTAAGAAAAGCACATGTGCAAACAAAAAATGCGCGGTCGAAATACACACACACGTATATGTCCAAAATACAAAACAAAAATACAAACCGTGCAAACAATTTGATGAAAAACACAATAAAACACGTGCGCACGATTAGATGCAGTTGAAATCACTAAATGTGTTCTGTAAAATGAAAAAAGAAAGAACATTTGAAAAAATAAATTTGAGAGAAAAACATGATAAATCATTGCCACAATTCTCTACTATGTTTTTGTTCAACGATACGACATACTTACAGAAGGAATTCCCAATATATTATAAATATTGATATGAATTCAATTGAAAATAAAGAAATACTCAATTAGGAATCGAAAACTACATAAATATTGAACACACGTGTTGATGATTCTCCATAGTTCATAACAAAAAGACTTAATGTCAATATACACCGAAAGTACGATGTGACAGATATGTTGTGTTTTGGTGTATCTTTTTCCATTTTATCTGAAAAATCCCTATTGCCAAAATGGCAGCCATGTTAATTGTTCATATTCTTGTCAAAGAAAACTCGATCAGATGCAGATGAATCAGTACAACACATCATAAATACATTTCTTCATTACTTCTTATTTTTATTTTTTTATTCTTAAGGAATCAGAGTAAAAGTTAGTGTGTAGGAACAAAAATTTTCGGGATGCTGGTGAATATATTCGTTGAACTCGAGGGATCCATGAGTTAGGTTACCAAATAGTTGTAGCGATATTGATTCGAAAATAGGTGGGCGAATGTTTCTAATGTTGACTCGATCCGTATTTCGAAGAAACATTATATATGTAAATCTTTTGGCTATCAGATTTGGTAGTCGTAAATTTGCAAGTTGAATTGCAACAGTAAACGATTCTGCATATTCGTTTTCCCAATAAGTGATTTCTTGTCGTGAAAGAAGATTGAACACTTTGCGCCGAACCGTTGTTTGTTGGGACAGTTGTGTAATGAAGAGATATTGTAAATTTTCAGTAAGGAAGCGACCATTTGAAAAGAACCAGTCGAAATTTGCGGAATGTCGGGTTTTGATTTCGAGAAATCTAAAATATTGACCAAAATAATACATCAGCGCTTCGTCGTAAAAATGCGATGCACTCGATACTCTTGAAATCTTGTTGCCAAAATCCCAGCCAAAAATGGATCTGCCGATGCGAAATGTATGACATCTTCTCTAGAATGCAGTCAGTCAGCAATTTCCAAGATTATTTCAACTGTATTCATGGTTGTTTCTGAAGAAAAGCAACGAAATTCTATTACAATGTTATTTCTTTGACACAACAAAATAACACTTAAAAAATTTAGTGGGACATTACTAACCAACTTGAAGCACAGCATACATATACGGAATTTACTTAAATCCAGTTCATTTATTTTTTTTCACAGGTTTTATGAAAAAAAAAAATACAAAACAAAACAAGTAAGGAAAGCCAAGTTCGGGTGTAACCAAACATTACATACTCAGCTGAGAGCTATGGAGACAAAATAAGGGAAAATCCCCATGTAGAAAAATGAAGCTTGGGTAACCCTGGAATGTGTTTGTATGACATGGGTATCAAATGGAAAATACTAAAGAGTATTTCAAGAAGGAGTAGGCCATAGTTCTATGGATGGACGTCATTTAGGGATATCGCCATAAAGGTGGACCAGGGGTGACTCTAGAATTCGTTTCTACAATATGGGTATCAAACGAAAGGTGTTAATGAATATTTTAAAAGGGAGTGGGCCTAGTTCTATAGGTGAACGCCTTTTCGAGATATCGCCATAAAGGTTGACCAGCGTGACTCCAGAATTTTTTTGTACGATATGGGTATCAAATGAAAGGTGTTAATGAGTATTTTAAAAGGGAGTGGTGGTAGTTGTATATGTGAAGGCGTTTTCGAGATATTGAACAAAATGTGGACCAGGGTGACCCAGAACATCATCTGTCGGGTACCGCTAATTTATTTATGTATGTAATACAGCGAACAGTATTCCTGCCAAGATTCCAAGGGCTTTTGATTTCGCTCTGCAGAACTTTTTCATTTTCTTATACTTAATATGGTAGGTGCCACACCCATTTTGCAAAGATTTTCTAAAGTTATATTTTGCGTCATAAACCAATCCAATTACCATGTTTCATCCCTTTTTTCGTATTTGGTATAGAATTATGGTATTTTTTCATTTTTGTAACTTTCGATATCGAAAAAGTGGGCGTGTCATAGTCGGATTTCGGCCATTTTTTACACCAATACAAAGTGAGTTCAGATAAATACGTGAACTAATTCTAGTAAAGATATATCAATTTTTGCTGAAGTTATCGTGTTAACGGCCGAGCGGAGGGACAGACGGTCGACTGTATATAAAAACTGGGCATGGCTTCCACCGATTTCGCCCTTTTTCACATAAAACAGTTATCGTCCTAGAAGCCAAGCTCCTACCAAATTTCACAAAGATTGATAAATTTTTGTTCGACTTATGGCATTAAATGGGGCTAAGATACTTGGCTTGGATATCATAAGTGGTTTCAGGCTCTGGATCAGGGACTGATATCAGTCTTAGACCGGCCATAGTGACGAATGTCACGCGTGATTAGTTATCACGTCCTGCACGAAGTGCCCCTGCTTCTACTGATAATGGCGGACCTAGAGAGGACAACTCGATAAAACCCGCACCCCCTGAGTCACTGTGCCGAGCTCAGGGGAGGGAGGACTCTTTAAGAGTCAAGATCGGTACACAACGGTGACGAACTGGACTGTTTTAGGGCTTTGGTTTGACATTACATTTTGACTTGATGACTTTGGGCTGGTAGGTGCGGTATTCTGCCACTTTAGTAGGTCGGGGTGAAACCCTACCGAAATGGCTGGTAGGCTAATGCTGCACCTGCCCACGTCCCGTTAAAACCGTGGCGGGCCTCAAGGTACGCTCCGGCTCCGTCGCTGTTAAGTTGGTGGTGTAGGTGCGGTTGAAGATTTTCCCGCTTCGCGTCCGGTCTGGCTCTGAACGCTTTACTCATAAGGTAATGCGTCAACCCTCGCGTGACCTCCCTGCGTAGCATAGATAGCCACGAGACCGTTAAAGAGCGACTACACAATCGGCTCCGGATAGCGTCCTTGAGGGGGGACTTTATTAGAATGGTCAAGACTAATACGAATCCGCCAAGAATGGGGTGCGGAAGAAGAGCGCTTTTGATGTAAATCCGTCAAATCAATCTTCAGCACTCTAAGGCGGCTTCCGCAAATTTGTTGCTCTTCCTTGAAAAAGGCGGAGTGGATATAGTCCTTGTCCAGGAGCCGTGGCTTAGTAGTAATAGGGGGAATGACACGACTTTTATTACTTCGGTATGGGAGGAGGTCCTGGATCTCACCCTGGTTAGTAGAGAATTGGAAGGTCGGATATCTGGATGGAGGGTTCTCAACGAGCACTCCTTCTCTGATCACCGATATATTCAATTCTCAGTGAACGAAGAACGTCCCGGTAAAATATCTTTTAGGAACCCTAAAAGTACTAACTGGGACTTGTATTGTAGGAAGCTGGGAGAGCTACTGCCTGCGGTGCCTATCATTAGTTCGGGCCTGTCCGAATCTGAGATAGACGTTCTGGTGGAAAACTTCACCTCGGCAAGCAATAGCGCCTTTCAGCTGTCCTGCCCATTGAAAACTTTCAGGGAGAAGGGCAAGCCGCCTTGGTGGTCGGATTCTCTTGACGATCTAACAGCGTCCAGTCGGCGGCTCTTCAACAGAGCCAGGAGGAGTAAATTACCCTCGGATTGGGAGCTCTATAAGGTGAGTCTGGGGATTTATAAATATAAAATAAGGATAGCCAAGCGAGATGCATGGCGAAGCTTCTGCGAAAACGTAGAAGGCTGCAATGAATCCGGGAGGTTTAGAAAAATATTCTCTAGGAACCCCGCTTCTCTGGGGTATCTGAGAGATGATGGTGGGGACTGGTCGATGAGTAGCGAGGAGTCCCTAAGGCTTTTACTGGACAATCATTTTCCCGATGTCCCAGTTGCGCAGGGATCTTCGCCTGCATGGTCGGCGGTCGTTGGCCATGCAGAAGTGCCTGCAATTCCAATAGGGGAAAGTCAAATAACCTGGGCTATAGGGTCGTTCAAGCCCTATAAGTCTCCGGGCCCAGATAGAATCATTCCTGCGCAGCTTCAAAGGTCCTTGGGGATTTCCTGCCGCTGGTTGGCCATCATATATACTAACTGCCTCAGGCTTAACTATATCCCGAAGTCTTGGCACACGGTTAGGGTTATTTTCATTCCGAAGGCCGGCAGAAGCTCTCATATATCACCTAAGGATTTCAGGCCAATCAGTCTCTCGTCGTTTCTTCTTAAGGCGTTTGAGCTGTTGATTGACCTGTACCTACAGGAGAGGATACCTCGGGGGTTACTGTCTGCTTCACAGCATGCGTACTGCAAGGGCAGATCGACGGAAACGGCTCTCCATTCGATTGTAAAGCAAATAGAGGGGTCCCTAGAACACAAAGAGTATGCTCTGGGTGCCTTTCTAGACATAGAGGGAGCTTCTAACAATGTCTTACCGGGGGCAATCGAAAGAGCTCTGGTGGGTTTAGGAGTCGAGGCGGCTCTGGGTGAATTTATTAGCAAACTTCTATGCGGTAGAATTGTCGCAGCGGAGTGGGGAGGGTCCATAATGAAGAGGAAGGTGTGAAGGGGCACGCCACAGGGGGTGTCCTATCTCCTCTCCTCTGGGTTGTGGTAGTCAACGAGCTTCTTGTGGAGCTGGAAGCCAATGGTTGTCGGGTGGTTGCCTATGCAGATAACCTCGCTATCCTAGTCAGAGGCAAATTTCTGGGCACCCTGCGCGATGTTGTGCAGGGCTACCTGGATACTGTGGCTAGGTGGGATGAATCATGTGGATTGGCGGTCAACCCGGGAAAAACGGAATTGGTCCTTTTCACAAGGAGATATAAGATGCCCGATTTCAGAACTCCCTCGATTGGAGGGGTACCGTTGGTACTTTCTGATAGCGTTAAATATTTGGGGATTGTTTTGGACAAGAAACTGTCCTGGAGACCCAATGTGGAAGATCGGGCCAGGAAGGCCGCCATTGCCTTGTACTGCTGCAGAAGAGCTATTGGAAAGAGATTGGGACTCTCGCCAAAAATAGTACACTGGCTTTATGAGATGGTGGTCAAACCGATTCTGCTATATGGGGTGCTGGTCTGGTGGAAAGCACTGGACACGGCGAGTACCTCCAAAATGTTAGTGTCAGTGCAACGGACGGCGCTGATCGGTATTAGTGGCGCTCTCAGAACAACACCTACCTTGACACTGAACGTCATGCTGAACATATACCCAGTAGATATTGCGGGAAAGGCGGCCGCGGCAAGGTCGTTGGCCAGGCTTCGTGATATGGGATATTGACTTTCTGACCGCGGACACTCTAGCCTTCTTACCAGTTTCGACTTCATCCCGGACAGAACGGGCTACTGTATGTCGATAACTGCTCCCTATACAACCTTCACCCCAGTTATTCCAGAGAGAGAGGATTGGGGAGGAGGAATTATCTGGGGCATGGGAACGGTTAACTTGTTCACGGATGGGTCAAAGCTGGATGGAAAGGTTTGTAAGGAGGTCTTTTATCAAGAGCTAAATTTAAGCCGCAAGTTTAAGTTGGCTGATCACTGCAGTGTATTCCAAGCGGAAATTGCTGCAATTAAGGATGCGGTGAATGGAATGCTATCCAGTGCTACCACGGTTAGGGAATTTAACATCTACTCTGATAGCCAAGCGGATATCAAGGCCTTGAGCTCAACTACAGTGCGATCGAGGGTGGTCTGGGAGTGCCTGACCTCGATTGCGATTGCATCGAATTATTTTACAATTAAGATTATCTGGGTCCCGGGCCATAGTGATATCCCGGGTAACTGTCAAGCGGATCTCTCAGCCCGCATCGGTACAACTGAACCGGATGAAGATGGCTGTAGGGATTTCGAGATCCCGCTGGCCACCTGTGGATTGCTCCTCCATAGCTGGGCCTCGAATCATCTCAGCAAACGTTGGGCGGATACCACGTCTTACAGGGTAGCAAGAACTTTCTGGCCAAAAGTGGATGGCAGCAGGTCTGCTGAAATAATTGGGTTCACTAAGGCTCACTTATCAATGGTCATTGGGGTTTTGACAGGGCACTGTCCCATGGGTATCCATGCGGTACGTCTCATTATACTGGAAACTCCATCCTGCTGCAGATGTATGGAGGATGATGAGGTCGAATCACCAAATCACTTCATGCTTGATTGTCCAGCTTTTGCCAGAACTAGGCGAAAGCACTTCGGTCGCGACTCACTTGTATCTCCCGAGGATATATCCATAGTTCAGATCGGTATAATTCGAAGCTTTATCGTTGCTACCCAACGATTCTCTAAGTAGCTAGATCTAAGTCACCGTTATTTTTGGTGTATGTGATATCACAACGGACCTTCGTGTTGTCCAAGTGAGCTATCCTTATCAGGGCAGCTACCACCTAACCTATCCTATCCTATCGTATGGCATTAAAAGTATCCTAGACAAATTAAATGAAAAAGGGCGGAGCCACGCCCATTTTGAAAATTTCTTTTATTTTAGTATTTTGTTGCACCATATCAATACTGGAGTCGAATGTTGACATAATTTACTTATATACTCTAAAGATATTAAATTGTTTGTTAAAATTTGACTTTCAAATATTTTTTTTAAGTGGGCGTGGTCGTTCTCCGATTTTGCTAATTTTTATTAAGCATACATATAGTAATAGGAGTAACGTTACTGCCAAATTTCATCATGATATTTTCAATGACTGCCAAATTAAAGCTTGCAAAACTTTTAAATTACCTTCTTTTAAAAGTGGGCGGTGCTACGCCCATTGTCCAAAATTTTACTAATTTTGTATTCTGCGTCATAAGTTTAACTCACTTACCAAGTTTCATTGCTTTATCCGTCTTTGGTAATGAATTATCGCACTTTTTCGGTGTTTCGAAATTTTCGATATCGAAAAAGTGGGCGTGGTTATAGTCCGATATCGTTAATTTAAAATAGCGATCTGAGATGAGTGCCCAGGAACCTACATACCAAATTTCATCAAGATACCTCAAAATTTACTCAAGTTATCGTGTTAACGGACAGACGGACGGACGGATGGACGAACAAGGCTCAATCAAATTTTTTTTCGATACTGATGATTTTGATATATGGAAGTCTATATCTATCTCGATTCCTTTATACCTGTACAACCAACCGTTATCCAATCAAAGTTAATATACTCTGTGAGCTCTGCTCAACTGAGTATAACAAATGACTTCTTTTTTTTCGTTTGGTTTTCACTTGAGAAATGCCGAAGGTCAAATTATAATACTAGAAACATCAATTCCATTGAATAATGCAAAATGGAAATAAGCACCACCTATTCCATTTCATAAAATAACGCAAATATGCAAATAAGCACCATCTATTGGTATGAAACATAGCCATAGCATGGTGTGATATATCTAATGAATCGCTCCACCAAATTCAATCAAACTTTACAGAAACCATCTACATGATAGCCCAAATTTGGTGGAGTTATAAAGTAACACCAAAAATGTGCACTTATTTTTATATATATAGATGGTAGTATATATAGTATATATATATAGTATATATATGGTATATATATATATAGTATATATACTTTTTTTCGCATATTCAGCCCATTTTAACAGCTAGAAACTTCAAATTTCACCTAATGCTTACGTCTATAGCATATATTGTTGTCTGAAAAAATTATAGAGATCGGTGGTATATATAGTATATATCTTATACAAGCGATTGTTCAGATAAGAAACTTTTCGCACTTTCTGTCCCATTTTAACAGCTAGGATATATTAAGGTACGTCCACAACGGTAATGAAATAGCAAAGTTGTATAACAATTGTTTTAAAACAATTACAACTTGTTATACAACCAAGTTATCTAATTCCTTTGATCTTTACCGACAACCTCTGTGTAACATGTAACCTGCTATAAAAAAAGAAAAAAAGGTTACACAACATCCTGTTATACAACATTTTGAAGTTGAATGTCTAACAAGTTACATAACATTGGTTATATAACTGTTTGTAACACCTTTTGTTACTGGTGTGGACGCACCTTTACAGGTTGGAGTTTCAACCACCTGTATAATCAATGGCAATTTTAAATCTGAATGAGCTGTTCCTCCTCCATCCAATAAAGTTGCAGCAATTCCAGAAGAAGCGAGTGCCAAAGCAATTTTCTGTTGGGATCGAATAGCTGCTAAAATCAATGAAATCACAAATGTTTTTCCGGTGCCGCCAGGTGCGTCCAAAAAATATAATCCACCAGTGTTATCAGAAACAGCTTGCATGATATTGTCATATGTATCCTTTTGTTGATTGTTCAATTTGGTGATGTTGGATTGAACAAATGTACGTAAATCGTCCCAATCGAATAGTTGTTCACGCTGCAACCCTCGATCAAATAAATCATGTATTGGACGATTCGGTGAAGTCAAAACTAACTGCCCCAATGCTTTATTGGCAATCGCACGACACGTAACTTCAATTATTATCCAATTGTACATTTCCAATGTACATTTTCAATGTAATCAGCAAATCACGATCCATTTCTCTAAGACACATCCGAATTAAAATATCTTCAGTAATGTAATCTTTATATTTACTCCACAATTCAATTGAACTCGATGATGCATGCATGATATTATAATCGAAAATAGCATTCGTATTTGCTGTGGACGAGATGTAGACGATGCAGTCGGTTAGCAATTTCTAAGATTATTTCAACTGTTTTCATGGTTGTTTCTATTACAATGTTGTTCCTTTGATAGTTATGTATATTGGGTCAAGTTTTATAATTGTATAATACTACTTTTTGGAGCTTTCTGGCCGGCTTTCCTTTAAAATAAAACAAATGTTTACTTCTTCATCCTTCGCGTTTCGACACTGTTTTGCGTCTTCCTCAAAGATTTCTATTTATTACACAAAAACGAAAAACCTATAAATTGTTGGAAATTAACTTAATCATAAGACGATCCAAACAGTTTTGGACTTATTGGACTTACATCTTTTTGCTACTTAATGCAAAAAATTTGTATTAAATTTAAATCTAATATCAGTACGTAAGTACATAACAACCACACAATATAAAAGCACTGTGACATCATTCCCTCTCAAAAGCTAAACATTTAATGTGATGGCGCTTGCGTACGCGCGATTTATGCTACCTACATCGTCCCGGTAATTTACAACTTTCGATATATTTTGCTGTATGCGCAGCCCTTCTAACGTCAAACTTCTTCTTATTCTGTTCTCCACGTCCAAAATCTTTACATTATCGAAATCAGCTGTGTATTTTCCTCCTCCATATGGTATTTCGTAGATAACGTTGTGTAGTTGCTCCTTTTTGATTTTGTCTTTGGTTTTCGTGTATATGTTTTTGATTGTGTTATTTGGTTTGTGTGCAAGTTTATGTTGTTGGCTTTAATCATTTTATGTAACGTGTTGCTGTCAGTTAGTTTTCGTATGTATGTGACGCCTGTGTATATTTATACTCAGTTGAGCAGAGCTCACAGAGTATATTAACTTTGAGTGCATAACGGTTGATTGTACAGGTATAAAGGAATCGAGATAGATATAGACTTCCATATATAAAAATCATCAGTATCGAAAAAAAACTTGATTGAGCCAAGTCCGTCCGCCCGTTAACATGATATCTTGAGTAAATTTTGAGGTATCTTGGTGAAATTTGGTATGTAGATTTCTGGGCACTCATCTCAGACCGCTATTTAAAATGAACGATATCGGACTATAACCACGCCCACTTTTTGATATCGAAAATTTCGAAAAATCGAAAAAGTGCGATAATGCATTACTAAAGACGGACAAGCGACGAAACTTGGTAGGTGAGTTGAAATTATGACGCAGAATAGAAAATTAGTAAAATTTTGGACAATGGGCGTGGCACCGCCCACTTTTAAAAGAAAGTAATTTAGAAGTTTTGTAAGCTGTAATTTGGCAGTCGTTGAAGATATCATGATGAAATTTGGCAGGAACCTTACTCCTGTTACTATATGTATGCCTAATAAAAATTAGCAAAATCGGTGAACGACCACGCCCACTTTAAAAAAAAAAATTTTTTTTAAGTCAAATTTAAAAAAAAAGTTAATATCGTTACAATATATAAGTAAATTATGTTAACATTCAACTCCGGTAATTAAATGGTGCAACAAAATACAAAAATAAAAGAAAATTTCAAAATGGGCGTGGCTCCACCCTTTTTCATTTAATTTGTCTAGGATATTTTTAATGCCATAAGTCGAACAAAAATTTACCAATACTTGTGAAATTTTGTAGGGGCTTAGATTCTAGGACGATAACTGTTTTCTGTGAAAAAGAGCGAAATCGGTTGAAGCCACGCCCAGTTGACCGTCTGTCCTTCCGCTCGGCCGTTAACACGATAACTTGAGCAAAAATCGATACATCTTTACTAAACTCAGTTCACGCACTAACCTGAACTCACTTTGTATTGGTATAAAAAATGGCCGAAATCCGACTATGACCACGCCCCCTTTTTCGATATCGAAAATTACGAAAAATGAAAAAATGCCATAATTCTATACTAAATACGAAAAAAGGGATCAAACATGGTAATTGGATTGGTTTATTGACGCAAAATATAAATTTGGGAAAAAACTTGGTAAAATGGGTGTGACACCTACCATATTAAGTAGTAGAAAATGAAAAAGTTCTGCAGGGCGAAATTAAAAGCCCTTGGAATCTTGGCAGGAATACTGTTCGTGGTATTACATATATAAATAAATTAGCGGTACCCGACCGATGATTTTCTGGGTCACCCTGGTCCCCATTTTGGTCGATATCTCGAAAACGCCTTTACATATATAACTACCACCACTCCCTTTTAAAACCCTCATTAACCTTTAATTTGACACCCATATCTTAAAACACATTATAAAGTAACCCCTGGTCCACCTTTATGGCGATATCTCGTAAAGGCGTCCACCTATAGAACTAAGGCCCACTCCCTTTTAAAATACTCATTAAGACATTTCATTTGATACCCATATCTTTCAAACAATTTCTAGGGTCACCCCTGGTCCACCTTTATGGCGATACCTCGAAAAATCGTCCACCTATAGAACTAGGGTCCACGCCCTTTTAAAATACTCATTAACACCTTTCATTTGATACCCATATCGTACAAACAAGTTCTAGAGCCACCCATGGTCCACCTTTATGCCGATATCTCGAAAAGGCGTCCATCTATAGATCTAAAGCCCACTCCATTTTAAAATACTCATTAACACCTTTCATTTGATACCCATATCGTACAAACAAATTCTAGAGTCACTCCTGGTCCACCTTTATGGCGATGTCTCGAAAAGGCGTCCACCTATAGAACTATGGCCCACTCTCTCTTAAAATACTCTTTAATACCTTCCATTTGATACACATGTCATACAAGCTCATTCCAGGGTTACCGTAGGTTCATTTTCCTTCATGGTGATTTTCCCTTATTTTGTCTCCATATCTCTCAACTGAGTATGTAATGTTCGGTTACACCCGAACTTAGCCTTCCTTACTTTTTTCTATTGCTTTCTTCATTTGGTGTTGTTGTATTTTTACTATTTTTTTTTTTTTTTGTTTAGTTTTGTTTCGCGCCGTGCGTACTAGACCGTGTATTATTTAATTGGGTATCCATTTTTCTCAAGTATGATCTGAATCGTTTTCTTGTTCTGCTCCATGAACCCCTGGCCACTCAAGGAGTAAACTTTCTCAATAAAGTTGATTATTGTATTTCTTTTTTGATTCCATGGGTGGTTTGATTGGTAATTTATCATTCTAGATGATGCCACGGCTTTTTTGTACCAATTCGTTTTTACTTTGTTTCCGATGTTGTGGATTTCCAAGTCCAGAAAAGCTAATTTGTGATGTTTTTCTTTTTCTAGTGAAAATTTTAATTTGTTGTGTTGCTCGTTGTAAGTTTTTAGAATTTCGTCTACGTCTTTTGTCTTAACAATAGCGAAAATATCATCGACATATTTCATTATGTATTTTATATTTATGTCTTAAGATTTTAGCTCAATGATGCTATCGTCAATAATTTTGTCGAAGACTATATCTGCTATTGTTGGTGATAGAGGTTTTCGCATCGGCATCCCATAAACTTGCTGGTAATGGTTATTGTCATATACAAAGTAGTTGTTCTCTCTAAGGCAGAACTCTAGTATATTGAGAATTGGGTTTTAGTAACTTTAGTAGGATTTTTTAGATTCGACCATTGTTTCATAATTGTGCTGATCCCTAGGTGGATATGGATATTCGTAAATAGTGATACGGCGTCTAGGGATATTAGTATTTCATCATCGTCCGATGGTTACAGCTTTTATTTTTTCTTTTAATTGAACGGAATTTTTAATATAGGATTATGCGGAAATAATGTTTTTTTAAATTTTTCCCATGAATTTGGATGGCTTCGAGCAGGGAACATTAATCGAGGATGAAATTGTGTTCTCCTTGTGCACTTTCGGTAAGCCATAAACTTGTGTGGCTGTGGCAGCCGAGCATGTTAAATACTGCTTCAGTTCTGCATCAATCTTGTGGGTCTTGTACATGTCATTGACAATTCTATTGTTTTCTTGTACTCTGCTTTATACATCGTTACGGTTCTGTTCCCTTTGTCTGCATTCGTAATCACAATATCATCTTTGTGTTGGTATATGACCCGTTTTGTTTCTTCGTACACTTGTAAAATAAATTTATCTTTTTGGCAGTTAATTGCGAATTTACATTTCACCATATCTTTTTCTCTCTCATCGGTTATGGTTTGTATACTTTGTTCGACGTCCGGGGTGAGAACGTTTTTCTAGATATGGGAAGGGCGAATTTATTACCCATGGATAGAAACCATTGACATTCAGGAGGGATGTCTATTCTGGTGTTATTCGTAAACCAGTCGGTATTGTGCTTTAGGTCGGGTTTCTCACAGTTTTCCTTGATCGAATTTTGCAGTTTATTATCATGATTCTTTTCTTTAACGCTTTTTGTGCGTAGCATGAATTGTTTTTGTGTTTCTACTATAGAATTGTATTCCTTTACCTCTAGAATACGGTGCAATTGTTGTTGAACCTTCCTAATTGCTCGATTTTCTATATAAATTTTCATGTTTGTCTCTTTGATTTCCAGACATAGAATTTTGTTCAAAAAGTGACTTTCAATTTTTCGCATTTCATTTTTTTTTTTTTTTCCAGTGTAAACCCGTGTATTATTTTTGTGGTCTTGTCCTTTAAATGTCGTGGTACAATTCCAAAGTCCTTACATTTCAGAAGATATTTTAGCCTTTGTTGTTGTTTAGCAAGATTTTTGTGGTGTTTTCCGTATTGTTTGATATTAAGACAGGTGTCGACGTCGTATTTGTATCTCATGTGTTGGTAAAAATGTTTCATCTTGATTTCTTTGTATTTTTTAATTTGTTTAATGTTTTTCGAGTTTGCTGTCTCGGTTTAAGCACTCCGATCAGTTTAATAGTTATGTATATTGGGCCACCTTTTATAATTGTTAGTACCTCTTGGAGCTTTCTGGCCGTTTTTCCTTTAAAATAAAACAAAAGTTTACTTCTTCATCCTACGCGTTTCGATGCCGTTTTGCGTCTTCCTCAGGGATTTCTATTTATTACACAAAAACGAAAAACATATAAATTGTTGGAAATTAACTTAATCATAAAACGATACAAACAGTTTTGAACATATTGGACTTACATCTTTTTACTACCTAATGTAAAAATTTTGTGCTAATTTAAATATAATATCACTACTTAAGTACATAACAGCCACACAATATAAAAGCACTGTGATATCATTCCCTCTCAAAAGCTAAACACTGTATGTGATGGCGCTTGCATACGCGCAATTTATGCTATCTACATCGTCCCGATAATTTACAACTTTCGATATATTTTGTTGTATGCGCAGCCCTTCTAACGTCAACCTTCTTCTTATTCTGTTCTCCGCGTCTAAAATCTTTACATTATCGAAACCAGCTGTGTGTTTGCAATCCGTCAGGTGCTGCGCTAAAGCTGTGGTGTTTTTGTTGTTTTTTGCGTCTAACCTGTGTTTAATTTATTCTCATGTTGACCGATCCCTTTGTTTGTCCTATATATACCTTCCCGCAAAATTCCCCCTCTTTTCATCCTCCACATGGTATTTGATTTTTTCTTTGGTTTTCGTGTGTATGTATTGGATTGTGTGCATAGCTTATGTTGTTGGCTTTAATCATTTTATGTAATGTGTTGCTTTCAATTAGTTTTGATATGTATGTGACGCCTGTGTATATTTTTCTATTGCATTCTTCATTTATTGTTGTTGTATTGTTACTCGTTTTTTGTTTAGTTTTGTTTCTCACTGTGCGTATTAGACCGTGTATTATTATATTATTTGGGTATCAGTATTTGCAAGTATGATCTGAATCGTTTTCTTGTCCTGCTCCATGAACCCCTGGTCACTCAAGGAGTAAACTTTGTTAATAAAGTTGACTATTGTATATCTTTTTTGATTCCATGGGGGGTTTGATTGGTAATTGATAATTCTAGATGATGCCACGGCTTTTTGTACCAATTCGTTTTTATTTTGTTTCCGATGTTGTGGATTTCCAAGTCCAGAAAAGCTAATTTGTGATGTTTTTCTTTTTCTAGTGAACATTTTAATTTGTTGTGTTGCTCGTTGAAAGTTTTTTGAATTTCGTCTACGTCTTTTACCCTAACAGTAGCGAAAATATCACCTACATATCTCGTTATGTATTTTATATTTATGTCTTTGGATTTGCTTTGACACAACAAAATCACACTTAATAAATTTAGTGGGACATTACTCACCAAATTGAAGCGCAGCATATACCGAATTTACTTAAATCCAGATCATTTATTTTTTTCTTCACAGTTTTTATGAAAAAAAAAACAAAACAAAACAAATGACTTCTTTTTTTCGTTTGTTTTCACTTGAGAACGTCAAATTATAATTCTAGAAACGTCAATTCCATAGAATAATGCAAAATGGAAATAAGCACCACCTTTCATTTCATGAAATAACGCAAATAAGCACCATCTATTGGTATTAAACGTAGCCGTAGCTTGGTGTGGTATATCTCATGAATCGCTCCACCAAATTCAATCAAACTTTACAGAAACCATATACATGATAGCCCAAATGAATTTGGTGAAGCCGGTCTCAAGTTATAAAGTAACACCGAAAATGTACACTTATTTTTATATATATAGAAGTGGACGTGGTAATTAACCGATTTTGTGATTATTTTTTCGAACAATTATATTTTGAAAAGGAAAGATTGTTATAAATTATATAACAATATTTGCGGGCGTTTTTGTTGTCGATCTACAGGATTATTAGTCGCGGTCAGAAGAAATGGGTTGAACTTCAAGACATGACATTTCTTTAAATGAAAGTTATTGGCTGGCGGATGGACCGAAAAGTAGTTACGAAAATCTGGATTTGTTTTCGTGAAGCTAAATTTTTTGCTTGTATTGTCGCTTAACACAAACAAACGCACCTGATTAGTATCAACAGGTTTGAGAATAAAACCATATTTAGGGAAATCCTGGTTATTATTGCACCTTCTGGTAACGTTCGAATCGCTAAGTTACTCCAATATTAAGTATTAAGAACTGGTCTTTATTTAGGTTACTTTGGGAGTAGTACTTCACAATTATACTTCACAACCAAGAGCGTGTTTAAATCAAAACTGATTAGTCATTCCCCGGCTTGCGCTGCTTTTATACTCTCTGTTGCGTCGTCCGCATATTCTTCCAAAGGTCTAGACGTTTCACCTTCTAGAATTGTTGTATCTCCTGCTTTGTAATTTAGTTATATGCGTGTGTATGTGTGAGTAAGGAATGTGGCTGATGAATACATGTGTGTGTGTGAGTGTGATATCCCTTCACTTAGAGCTGCTGGTTATGTGTGTGCATGTACTTCTCGTCGCCTTCCATGTATGTGTGTAAATGATGTTTAAATTGATGTGTTCATGTGCACAAGAGTGGCAGCTTGCCTTGTTGTGCCTTTATTTACTAACACGATAGTGACGCTAAAATTCGCCACACTTTCCTCCATCTAAGTCGGATCGTCCCGATCAGACAAATTTTCCGATCTACACGCTGCCAGCCTTTCCAAATGAACCACTTTCATTGTGTTTCGTGGTTTGCCAATGGTTTGTATGCGGTAAACTACATCGTTGATCCATTTTGCAACTTTGTATAGGCCTTCCCCATTACACTGCAATTTCGCGGACAAACCTTTTTTCGTTGTGGATTGTATAACAGCACCAAACCTCCCCCCCGAAAACCTGACGAGTTAATTACTTTATTAACTCTTATTACTTGGCGGCCACCGTGGTGTGATGGTAGCGTGCTCCGCCTATCACACCGTATGCCCTGGGTTCAACTCCCGGGCAAAGCAACATCAAAATTTTAGAAATAATATTTTTCAATTAGAAGAAAATTTTTCTAAGCGGGGTCGCCCCTCGGCAGTGTCTGGCAAGCGCTCCGATTGTATTTCTGCCATGAAAATCTTTCAGTGAAAACTCATCTGCCTTGCAGATGCCGTTCGGAGTCGGCATAAAACATGTAGGTCCCGTCCGGCCAATTTGTAGGGAAAAATCAAGAGGAGCACGACGCAAATTGGAAGAGAAGCTCGGCCTTAGATCTCTTCGGAGGTTATCGCGCCTTACATTTTTTTTTTTTATTTAATTACTTTATTATACCTGGCTTTCATCTTGTCGCTCATGATCTTGGTTCGCTTTCTTAAAAGATCGTGTATTTCCTTGATCTCTTCCTCCTTCTTTGCGGGAGTTTGGCCCGTTGTCTCATGCACTGCCGATCGGTAAGCCATCAATAATAATGATATGTGTGTATCCCACTCTTGGAACTTGTACACTACTTACCTTAAGTTCTTCTCCAAGGTTCTATTGAAACGTTCCACCATATCATCGGACTGAGGATGTAATGCAGTTGTCCGTGTGTGGCATTACCAGAATAAGCCTTACATACCAGGTATTTGTATTTATGTACACAACAGAATAAATCTCGCTTTCTATTCACTTTTTATGCATAACCAAACATTGACCATACACAGGCAAGTCATAGCGGCATAGATAAGTTACGTTGAAATCAACGGTAAGTCGTATCTGTTTATATTGTTGCTAACCCTCAATGCGTCCCAGCATGACTAATCGATACCATCGGTTTAGCAACAATGCACTGCCCAAATATTCATAAACGTATCCAATTACATTTAACTGGCGCATTGACCAATTTGTTAATAGCGTGACCGAACGCCAATGACAATTTGTCAATGCCCCTGCCGAAATATTTATCCAATAAAAAATTTCTAAAATTAGGCCAAATAATATGCTGACACAAGTTATATGTAACAAGAATGTAGATACCTGTAGCTTGTAAGTATTAATGTAATTATGTATGTGTACAATAGAAAATTCTATATAAATAGTAAGACTTTTTCTACAATAAAATCAATCGCTTTTGTTCGCTCAACCTTAAAGAAAGTCTTTCTTATGTATATTCGACGTTTTTACATGGCGATCCTGCCAGCCTGATCTTCAATTAGCTGGAAATTTGCTCATAAGCAAAATTCGCTAGATCTTGATGGCCAGGGATCCTGCCAAGTCGGTCTCGGAAGTATTTTTAAAATTAAACAGGATTAATTTTTCCCAAAAGTCCTCGAAATCTACATACTAACTGGACTCTGACATGCAACAAAAACAGGACATTTCAAGCAATGCTACATGGTGACAAAAACAGGACATTTCAAGTAATGATTGGACACTAAAGGAGATGCGATATATCAATTCAACATTTTACATAATTACATTCGCAAGGACACTTTGTCGTACCACAAAACAAATTAAATCAAAATGGAGACACAGCATAAAAAGGAGTGGAATATTACAAAGATAATAATTTTTGCCGGCGGCAGTAATCACAACAACTGAGACGGGCAGCATAAATGGCGACTACTATTTACAAGTATATAATAAACCTTAGAATCAATTGAGCGGCCTTATAGACGCTAAACCATTAGCAAAATCCTTTGTTTTTGCTTAGGGATTTTTTTTTAAATAGGATTATATAAAATTCATTAGAAAAAATAACCCAAAACTAAATATCAAAATTTAAAAGGTATTGAAAAAAAGAAGGGTTTAATTAAATATCAAAAATCAATTAAAAAATTAAAGCAGTAAATTGGAATGCTTAGTGAGAATAATAAAATTTTCAAATAATTTACAAAAAAGAATTCTTTTTTAATTGGAATGCTTATACAACTTCTCAAATTGCGAGAATATTTTGAAAAAAAAAAGATTTAGTTAAATTTTTACTATTGCAAATTTTTACTATTGAAATTAAAAAAAAAAAAAAACAAGTAAGGAAGGCTAAGTTCGGGTGTAACGAAACATTACATACTGAGCTGAGAGCCATGGAGACAAAATAAGGGAAAATCACCATGTAGGAAAATGAACCTAGGGTAACCCTGGAATGTGTTTGTATGACATGGGTATGAAATGGAATGTATTAAAGAGTATTTTAAGAAGGAGTAGGCCATAGTTATATGGGTGGACGCCATTTAGGGATATCGCCATAAAGGTGGACCACAGGTGACTCTAGAATTCGTTTGTAAAATATGGGTATCAAACGAAAGGTGTTAATGAATATTTTAAAAGGGAGTGTGCCTTAGTTCTATAGGTGGACGCCTTTTCGAGATATCGCCATAAAGGTGGACCAGCGTGACTCTAGAATTTGTTTGTACGATATGGGTATCAAATGAAAGGTGTTAATGAGTATTTTAAAAGGGAGTGGTGGTAGTTGTATATGTGAAGGCGTTTTCGAGATATTGATCAAAATATGGACCAGGGTGACCCAGAACATCATCTGTCGGGTACCGCTAATTTATTTATATATGTAATACCACGATAAGTATTCCTGCCAAGATTCCAAGGGCTCTTGATTTCGCCCTGCAGAACTTTTTCATTTTCTTCTACTTAATATGGTAGGGTCACACCCATTTTTTTCTAAAGTTAAGTTTTTTCTAAAGTTACATTTTGCGTCATAAACTAATCCAATTACCATGTTTCATCCCTTTTTTCGTATTTGGTATAGAATTATGGCATTTTTTCATTTTTCGTAACTTTCGATATCGAAAAAGTGAGCGTGGTCATAGTCGGATTTCGGCCATTTTTTACACCAGTACAAAGTGAGTTCAGATAAATACATGAACTGATTCTAGTAAAGATATATCGATTTTTGCTCAAGTTATCGTGTTAACGACCGAGCGGAAGGACAGACGGTCGACTGTGTATAAAAACTGGGCGTGGCTTCAACCGATTTCGCCCTTTTTCAGAGAAAACAGTCATCGTCCTAGAATCTAAGCCCCTACGAAATTTCACAAAGATTGGTAAATTTTTGTTCGACTTATGGCATTAAAAGTATCCTAGACAAATTAAATGAAAAAGGGCGAAGCCACGCCCATTTTGAAATTTTCTTTTATTTTAGTATTTTGTTGCACCATATCATTACTGGAGTCGAATGTTGACATAATTTACTTATATACTCTAAAGATATTAAATTTTTTGTTAAAATTTGACTTTAAAAAAAATTTTTCTAAGTGGGCGTGGTTGTCCTCCGATTTTTATAATTTTTATTAAGCATACATATAGTAATAGGAGTATCGTTCATGCCAAATTACAGCTTGCAAAATTTTAAATTGCCTTCTTTTAAAAGTGGGCGGTGCCACACCCATTGTCCAAAATTTTAATAATTTTCTATTCTGCGTCTTAAGTTCAACTCACCTACCAAGTTTCATCGCTTTATCCGTCTTTGGTAATGAATTATCGCACTTTTTCTGTTTTTCGAAATTTTCGATATCGAAAAAGTGGGCGTGGTTATAGTCCGATATCGATCATTTTAAATAGCGATCTGAGATGAGTGCCCAGGAACTTACATTCCAAATTTCATCAAGATACCTCAAAATTTACTCAAGTTATAGTGTTAACGGGCAGACGGACGGTCGGACAGACAAGGCTCAATCAATTTATGTTTCGATACTGATGATTTTGGTATATGGAAGTCTATATCTACCTCGATTCCTTTATACCTGTACAACCAACCGTTATTTAATCAAAGTTAATATACTCTGTGAGCTCTGCTCAAATGAGTATAAAACAAGTAAGGAAGGCTAAGTTCGGGTGTAACCGAACATTACATACTCAGTTGAGAGCTGTGAAGACAAAGTAAGGGAAAATCACCAAGTTGTAAAAAGAACCTAGGGTAACCCCGGAATGTGTTTGTATGACATGTGTATCAAATGGAAGGTATTAAAGAGTATTTTAAAGGAAGTGGGCCATATTTCTATAGGTGGACGCCATTTAGGGATATCGCCATAAAGGTGGACCAGGCCTGACTCTAGAATTTGTTTGAACGATATGGGTATCAAATGAAATGTGTTAATGATAATTTTAAAAGGGAGTGGGCCTAAGTTCTATAGGTAGACGCCATTTTGAGATATCGCCATAAAGGTGGACCAGGGGTGACTCTAGAATTTATTTTGTACGATATTGGTATCAAATAAAAGGTATTAATGAGTATTTTAAAAGGGTGTGGGCCTAAGTTCTATAGATGGACGCCTTTTCGAGATATCGCCATAAAGATGGACCAGGGGTGACTCTAGAATTTGTTTGTACGATATGAGTATCAAATGAAAGGTGTTAATGAGTATTTTAAGAGGGCGTGGGCCTCAGTTCTATATGTGGACGCCTTTTCGAGATATCGCCATAAAGGTGGACCAGGGGTGACTATAGAATTTGTTTGTACTATATGGGTATCAAATGAAAGGTGTTAATGAGTATTTTAAAAGGGAGTGGGCCTTAGTTCTATAGGTGGACGACTTTTCGGAATATCGTTATACAAGTGGACCAGGGTTGACGCTAGAATGCGTTTGTACAATATGGGTATCAAACGAAAGGTGTTAATAAGTGTTTTAAAACGGAGTGGGCCTTAGTTGTATAGGTGGACGCCTTTTCGGGATATCGCCATAAACGTGGACCAGGGGTGACTCTAGAATTCGTTTGTACAATATGGGTATCAAATGAAAGGTGTTAATGAGTATTTTAAAAGGGCATGGGCCTTAGCTGTATAGGTGGACGCCTTTTCGAGATATCGCCTTAAAGGTGGACCAGGGGTGACTCTAGAATTTGTTTGTACGATATGGGTATCAAACGAAAGGTGTTAATGAGTATTTTAAAAGGGCGTGGGCTTTAGTTCTGTAGGTGGACGCCTTTTCAAGATATCGCCATAAAGGTGGACCAGGGGTGACTCTAGAATTTGTTTGTACGATATGGGTATCAAATGAAAGGTGTTAATGAGTATTTTAAAAGGGAGTGGGCCTTAGTTCTATAGGTGGATTGCCTTTTCGAGGTATCGCCATAAAGGTGGGCCAGGGGTGACTCTAGAATTTTTTTGTACGATATGGTTATCAAATGAAAGGTGTTAATGAGTATTTTAAAAAGGAGTGGGCCTTAGTTCTATATGTGGACGCCTTTTCGAGATATCGCAATAAACGTGGACCAGGGGTGACTTTAGAATGTGTTTGTGCGATATGGGTATAAAATTAAGGTATTAATGAGGGTTTTAAAAGGGAGTGGCCCTTAGTTGTATATGTGAAGGCGTTTTCGAGATATCGAACAAAATGTGGACCAGGGTGATCCAGAACATCATCTGTCGGGTACCGCTAATTTATTTACATATGTAATACCACGAACAGTACTCCTTCCAAGATTCCAAGGCCTTTTGATTTCGCCCTGCCAAACTTTTTCATTTTCTTCTACTTAATATGGTAGGTGTCACACCCATTTTACAAAGTTGTTTTCTAAAGTTATATTTTGCGTCAATAGACCAACACAATTACCATGTTTCATCCCTTTTTTCGTATTTGGTATATAATTATGGCATTTTTTTCATTTTTCGTAATTTCCGATATCGAAAAATTGGGCGTGTTCATAGTCGGATTTCGGCTATTTTTTACACCAATACAAAGTGAGTTCAGATAAGTACGTGAACTGAGTTTAGTAAAGATATATCGATTTTTGCTCAAGTTATCGTGTTAACGGCCGAGCGGAAGGACAGACGGTCGACTGTGTATAAAAACTGGGCGTGGCTTCAACCGATTTCGCCCTTTTTCACGAAAACAGTTATCGTCCCAGAATCTAAGCCTCTACCAAATTTCACAAGGATTGGTAAATTTTTGTTCGACTTATGGCATTAAAATTATCCTAGACAAATTAAATAAAAAAGGGCGGAGCCACGCCCATTTTGAAATTTTCTTTTATTTTTGTATTTTGTTGCAAACATATCATTACTGGAGTTGAATATTGACATAATTTACTTATATACTGTAAAGATATTAACTTTTCTTTTAAAATTTGAATTAAAAATGTCTTGGTGGGCACAAATAGCCCACGGCATTATGATAGCCATAACTGGCTACGAAATAGGTAAAGGAAACTCTGAAACATCAGAGAATAGAATCGTAAACTATGAGACGCAAGACCGAGTGGACACAAAAACCACTACACACATCACAGACATATGGCTAGGTGCTTTAATATGTACGATAGGGCTATTAATCATTGCAATAGCCGCAATATTCAAAAACTATATGAAATTTAAATATAGGCAATTGAATAACGTGCAACAGCGCAACAACAGTTGCAACATATCATTACTGGAGTTGAATGTTGACATAATTTACTTATTTACTGTAAAGATATTAACTTTTCTTTTAAAATTTGAATTAAAAAATTTTTTTTTTTTAAAAGTGGGTCGTTCTCCGATTTTACTAATTTTTATTAAGCAGACATATAGTAATAAGAGTAACGTTCCTGCCAAATTTCACCATGATATCTTCAACGACTGCCAAATTACAGCTTGCAAAACTTCTAAATTACCTTCTTTTAAAAGTGGGCGGTGCCACGCCCGTTGTCCAAAATTTTACTAGTTTTCTATTCTGCGTTATATGTTCAACTCACCTACCAAGTTTCATCGCCTAATCCGTATTTGGTAATGAATTATCGCACTTTTTCGAATTTTCGAAATTTTCGATATCGAAAAAGTGGGCGTGGTTATTGTCCGATATCGTTCATTTTAAATAGCGATCTGAGATGAGTGCCCAGGAACCTACATACCAAATTTCATCAAGATACCTCAAAATTTACTCAAGTTATCGTGTTAACGGACAGACGGACGGACATGGCTCAATCGAATTTTTTTTCGATACTGATGATTTTGATATATGGAAGTCTATATCTATCTCGATTCCTTTATACCTGTACAACCAACCGTTATCCAATCAAAGTTTATATACTCTGTGAGCTCTGCTCAACTGAGTATAAAAAAACCACAACCATTTCCCTATTTAAGTTAATACTAATAGAGTAAATTAAAATGCAAAGGGACTTCTAGAAATTCCCCCTCCAATGGTGGGACGGAAATACTTTAAAAACTAGGGACCTAGAGAAAGAACCAAATGCACTAAAAAAGCTCTGAACGATTATAGGAATGGCTAAGGAACCAACCCTAGAAGATGTGGTAAACCCTACGAACAAAGAAGAAGAAATAGCTAGGATGATCAGGATGGCTTTCCCCGATAGGGATCAATATTAAAATTATAACAGCTCGGAGAAAATTTTACTTATGAATTGATAAAAATGAAACAAAATAAAAACGCCTAGGAATAAAATTTTAGATATTTTTGTAAAATTAGTCAAAAACTATACTAAGCTATCAATTTAAAAAATTTTAGAATTTTGATGATACAATAGTTATAAATAAAATGGAGCATTTAGAATAAAGAAAAAAAATCAAAGAAATTTTATTGGAATTTACCCCTCATTTACTGCAACAGGAAAATAATTACAGAAATTTCAAAATGTCTTGGTGGGCACAAATAGCCCACGGCATTATGATAGCCATAACTGGCTACGAAATAGGTAAAGGAAACTCTGAAACATCAGAGAATAGAATCGTAAACTATGAGACGCAAGACCGAGTGGACACAAAAACCACTACACACATCACAGACATTTGGCTAGGTGCTTTAATATGTACGATAGGGCTATTAATCATTGCAATAGCCGCAATATTCAAAAACTATATGAAATTTAAATATAGGCAATTGAATAACGTGCAACAGCGCATCTAAATTTTTTTCCTTCTGCCCAAATTTCCAAACTCAAAGCTGAGGAAGAGCAATAAATAATCCAAGTAAACCCCAAATAGTAAACTACAAAATGTCGCAATCGACAGTAAATGCAGCAACACTAGCCCTGCCCAAATTGAACAGCAAATCAAGAATTTGCATAATTCACATTAACCCTTAAATGCATAGCGTACCATATAAGGTACGCCCTTTTACTTCATCATATCTCCTTCAAATTAACTAAAATTTTATAAATTCAAACAAACATCTTTAAGAGTCATATACAATTGCTTTCAATTATACATGACTCTTCCTAAGGTGGAAGGTGTGGCATTACCAGAATAAGCCTTACATACAAGGTATTTGTATTTATGTACATACCAGAATAAATCTCACTTTCTATGCACTTTTTATGCATAACCACATATTGACCACACACAGGCAAGTCATAACAGCATAGATAAGTTACGTTGAACTAAGCGGGAAGTCGTATCTGTTTACAGTTGCTAACTCTTACTCAATGCGTCCCAGCGTGACTAACCGATACCGTCGGTTTAGCAACATGCACTGCCCAAATATTCATAAACATATTCAATTACATTTAACTAGCACATTGACCAATTTGTTAATAGCGTGACCGAACGGCAATGACAGTTTGCCAATGCGCCAGCCGAAATATTTATCCAATAACAAATTTATAAAATTAGGCCAAATAATATGCTGACACAAGCTATATGTAAAAAGAATGTAGATACATCTAGCTTGTAAGTATTAATGTAATTAGTATGTGTACAATAGAAAATTCTATACCTATAAATAGTAAGACATTTTCTACAATAAAACAAATCGCTTTTGGTCGCTCAACCTTAAATAAAGTCTTTCTTATATTCGACGTTTTTACACGTGTTTTGCGAATGCCCAATGTCTTACACATTTCTTGGAACACAGCTGATTCAAAATTCCTGCCTTGGTCAGAATTTAACTCCATTGGTACATCATACCTTGCAACCTAATTGTTTGTAAACACTTCTGCCACTGTTTCCGCTTCTTGATTTTGGATTTGGTTTACCTCTGGCCATTTACTGATATAATCCATAACCACCGGTACATATTTGTGCCCGCAGTTGCTAGTACAAAATGGACCTGCGACATCCCTATCGATCTTTTCAAATGGTGCACCTGTGTTATATTGATTCATCTGGTCATGACTTTGGGTTTAGGGCCCTTTCGCTCTGCTGCTCGCAGTTGGCAATGAACTCAGTGACCGACTGTTCGCAACCAACCCAATAGAATATCTGCTTAATTTTCTCGGGCGTTTTCGTGATTCCCACTTGGACCATTATGTAGCTCGTTCAGAGCGTCAGGAATCCTTTTCCTGGGAGATATAAAAGAATTAAAAAACGAGCGGCGTTGGTTGGAGTCTGACAATAACTGAATTTTATTAGAAAATACTTTCTCTTTTATACAAAATTTCTTACATTACAAATATGTGTTTACACTAATACTTACAAACTAAAAAGTCAGCATATTATTATGGTGACCTGTTTATGGACAGATGTAATTAGATGCGTATAAATATTTTGGCAGTAACTATGACCAACAGACAAATATTTCTATCAGCGTGACTGATCGATAAGTGTGTTGGCCAATGTGACGGGTTGACAAATGTAAAGAGATATGTGTCGTGTGCGTTGGCAATGCACATGTAAATTAAATTAGTGTCTCAGTTTAACTTGAATGCTTGGGTGGTCGATATGAGTGTATTCATTTTATCATGAAGAATGCATTGAAAGAAGCGCATTCAATGTAATGCTACACCATCCGCCTTAGTGGAATAGACATATATAATTGAAGAAAATTGTATATGAATATTCGAGCGCCGTAATAACCCTCTTAAGGTTTTAATTGTTTTTCGCAATCTATTGTAATTTGTTACATAATGGTAATTTGATATCAAAGTAATGAGTGTGCTTATGTAGTTTTTTATTTGTTTAAATTTGTTTCACATGTGTGTCTAGTATGCTGACTTTGTTTTTTTTCTTTCTATGCTTGTGTGCATCTTTATTATTATGCATAAGGTGGAGTGCTTGTATGGTAAGGTTTTTTTTTGTTACTACTAAAGATTTTGTATTGGTTTAAGTCTGTTCTTATGAATTATTATTTCCTGATGTTTATTGTTCTTGCTACTATTTCCTATTCTATGTGGTAATAATGTAAAATTGTTTTTCTTGTCGACATTTTTTACTCTATGGGATCCCTTATATTTATTATGTAACTTATGGCCTCTCTAAAAGCAAGGTTTTCTTAACTGAGACCGCCAAAACTTGTATTTATTTCTTTAATATAATATATCCAACAATTAATTTCTAATTTGTATTTCCTTACTTTAACTATTTCTATTAAACAACGCTTTTCATTGTTAGTTCATCTTATTTCAGTTCTAAGATTATGTAATTAGTTATACAGAGAATTTAGGAGCTGTAATTGATGGAAGAGCAAGATATTTTATGGTAGTAGGAGTAGTTCAAGTAATGAGTGAGAAGGAAGGTACGGTGGATGCAAAAACTTTCATATCTTTATATCTTTCACGTTTTCCAGCTATATATATTTTTTTTTTTTTGATCTTATGTGTCATACGATTTCTGCGGCGGCCACCAGGACAGAATCGTTATGATATTTATGAAGAATTATTTAATTTTTACCGGGATTTGTCACTTTCATTACTGCAGTATATATTCTATTATTCTTCACCAATTTTTCAACCAGGACAACTGTGTTTTTACTTATTTTCAAGTCTTAGATTGCCGGCATTTTCCAGCCTGGCCGAATATATTCCTAAGTCAATAACTTCCTCAACAGTCAGGTTGCTTGAATTTTCTACGCTACCATTTTTCTATCCTTGGATGAAAACGAGCTCGACTAGTCTTATTGTTGCAAATTTATATAGCGCTTTATATATATGTTCTCTTGTGACTTTTTCTTCATTCCATTGTTATTGCTGGTAGAAATTTTTATTTTCTCTTGTGGTACCTTTTGGTGTGTTGCATGCTTCCACTGACATTAAGCTATGTACTCTTCGAGCGTAATTTAATTGATGGGTATATAACTATTTAGAAGAATATTAAATACTTACATTTTTATTTAAAAAAAAAATTCCATCCTGGCTGGAGTCTAAATTACCACTATTTGTGAATATCGATATTGGTATTGCTTCATGACTAAAGGGGTTGTGTAAAGATATCAAGAGCATCCAAAAGAAAATTATGCAAATTCTTAATTTGCTATTCAATTTAGGCAGGGCTAATGAAGCTGCTTTTACTGTCGATTGCGACATTTTGAAAGTTACTATTTGGAGGTTTTATTTTAATTATTTGGTGCTCTTTCCCAGTTTGGATAAAAAAAATTTAAATACGATCTTGTACGGTTTTCAACTGCCTAATTTGTGCTTTATATAATATTTGAGCATCATAGCTATTGTGATGAGCAATAGCATGAATGCACAAATTAGGACTGCTAACCAAACATCTGAAATGTTTGGAACATTTTTCGAATCTACTTCTACTGGTGGCTCATATTTGACCATTCTATTCTCTGATATTTCAGAGTTTTCTTTCCCTAATTCGTATACGGCTATCGTTATCATGATGCCGTGCGCAATCTTTGCCCACCAACACATTTTCAAATTCTCCAATATTATTTTCCTGCTTCTGTGAGAAAGAGACTAAATTTAATTTTTAATAAAATTTTGAATTTTATTCTTTATCCAATGCATTCCATTTAACTTATGACCTTTATTATCGTTTTTCTTATTTAGCTAACATCATAAAAGTTATTATTTAAAAGTTTATTTCTAAAAATTTTAATTTTTTTTTTAAATTAATTTCTATGCCATTGTCAATGATGGCGTTAAGCTGCTTTTTTTATAACGAAGGTTTTTCCCTTTTTTTTTTTTTGAAGTTTAGCAAAACATTGTAATTTTCTTTAAATTTTTTTTTTTCAAAAAAAAATTCCTAAGCAGAAATTAAATTGGTTGAGCTGCCGTGAGGCTGCCAAATTTTTTCTAAATTTTATTCTTTTATATATAAACATTTTTGATCCTCTTGTTACCAGTCTTGTTCTGTTTTGCTGCCAGTCAAAATTACTCGATTTTCATATAGTATTTTTTCCAACCTTTTATGCGTTGTAGAAGAAGTAGACAAATATGGCCAGTGTAGAAGAGTTTGTTAATTGCAGGTATGGCGCCCCTTTGGCTTTTCTCCATGCTGCATTGCTTTCGAAATTCCTTGTAAATTGGTTGTTTGAAAATAATTCCTGTGGTTTGTGTTTGCGATTGCGTTTGCAGTATTCGTATGCGTTATCGATTCTTTGCTCCTTTCAAAGTATAAGTTTGTTAATTTGGCAGATGTCCTGCTTTAGTTATTTTCCTTCAAACTGGCCGGATCACTTCCAGTCAGATCGTGTTAGCAGTTTTGCTTGTATTGAAAATGTTCTGCTAACTAATGACCAAAACTGGCAAGGATCGCCATGAAATATAAAAGAATTAAAAAACGAGCGGCGTTGGTTGGAGTCTGACAATAATTGAATTTTATTAGAAAATTCTTTCTCTTTTATACACAATTTCTTACATTACAAATATGTGTTTGCACTAGTGCTTACAAAAAGTACATACATTCATAGTGCAGATATGAAAAGTCAGCATATTATTATGGTGACCTGAAATATCTTCACAATCACTATGACCAACAGACAAATATGTCGATCAGAGTGACTGATCGATAAGTGTGTAGGTCAATGTGACGGGTTGCCAAATGTAAACAGATATGCGTCGTGTGCGTCGGCATGCGTACATGATGTTGAATTCCCGCTGGGTTCAAATTATGTGTGCCAGTTTAACTTGAATACTTGGGTGGTCGATATGAGTGTATGTATATTGTACCATCAAGAATGCATTGAAAGAAGCGCATTCAAAGTAATGCTACACTATCAGTTTCCTCTTACATTGACCACCCTCACTCTCCCATAATCGATGCAAGCAACCGGATATCAATTCCAAACTGTTCCACTGTGCCCAATATGACTCCGCAATAGTACTTTCCGCTGATATCTCCTTTCTATTTTGTCTTTTGTTTCGTTCGAGCCCTTGCATAACATGTGACAGATCTATATCTTCTAGCTGACACTTTCTTATTTGTTCCTTGTCCCATTTATCCGTGCACGTTATAGTCATTAACCGGACATCTATAATTTCTTCTTCAGCCTCAGATTTTGAACAGTGTTTGCATTCTAAACTACATGGTATTCGTGACATTGCATCAGCATTGCCACGAGTACTAATTTTCGATGCTCAATGGAGAGGTCAAAGATTTGTAGTCGTGCCAATTGAGCTATTTCAACGCTGCATGATCTGTCCTGACGCGGAATCGCTGCCCGTACGATGCTTTGGGGTCGCACCCCGGGCAAAGCAACATCAAAATTTTAGAAATAAGTTTTTTCAAATTTTTCTAAGCGGGGTCACCCCTCGGCAGTGTTTGGCAAGCACTCCGAGTGTATTTCTGCCATGAAAAGTTCTCAGTGAAAACTCATCTGCCTTGCAGATGCCGTTCGGATTCGGCATAAAAAACAAGTAGGTCCCATCCCGCCAATTTGTAAGTAAAAAAAAAAGGAGCGCGACGCAAACAATAAGATTTTTTTGAATATCTCGATCCTTGCGCCACCTAGCGGCGATTTTTCCATGTGTCGCTTTCTATTCATGTATGTATTATGTATTCCAAATATGAGCCAAATCGGACCACAAATATGAATTTTTTAAATATGATTCTTGCGCCACCTCGTAGCGCTTTTTTTCAACGGGTCGCTTTCTATTCATGTATGTATTATGTGTTCCAAATATGAGCCAAATCGGGCTACAAATATGATTTTTTGAAATATTTGAATCCATGCGCCACCTATCGGAGCTTTTTTCTTATTATTGCATTGTCATCTGGATCTATATTCCAAGTTTCAATCTTGTAGCTTATCGGGAAGTTACTTAAATTTTAATTACAAAATTCGTAAAAAACTACACAGAGTCAAGTCAATCAAGCGATTTGCAACGGGTCGAGTCCCTCGTTTTACGCAGCATATATAAATGTATCATTGCATAGCTCTTTTGTTAAATGTTTCTGAAATCAAAATTCAATTTCGCTCGGAAGCGGTTTCGAAGCAGATGAAACAGTCATAGAATCAAGTGGCAAACACACGGAACGGAAATGATATTAGGTTGATGTTGCCTTAATAAAGTTACTACGCCCCGATTTCCGCCTACCATAGTGCCACCATTATCTGTTCCTTAGTCCCTAAAATTTTTTTTATATAGCCCAAATTTATTCAATGTTCTTAAAGTTGAATCTACATAAAAATGTTTATATATATTTTCTAAAATTTTGAAAAAAGCGAAAAATTTCTAAAAATTGCTTAAAGCTAAATCACAAGTTTTAAGCTAAACGGAGAAAAAAATCTAGCTTGAAAAAAGCTAAAATGGCAACACTGCAGCGAATATGCACAAACAAATATAAGCAAGCGCAGGACACTGAACTGTAGGTACAGTTTTGGTTTTGCATAAACCACTACGCGCTTGCATCCCACTGCCGGCAGATGTATGGATAGGTTCATATGCTTATTTAAATCCGTATATAGCGATCACATGGACCTATTTTTACTGTGCTAGCATATTCTGCCAGAAATCATGTAAAGCCACATATCCTGACATACGTATATATCAGAAATATGTAGGAATATATACTGTCACGGATATTAGCATCACTAAGGCGATGCTAAGGCCATGCTAAGCGATATTTACGTCAATAATCAAATCATGTATACAACACATATATAAGGCAGCCGAGAGATGTCACACACAGATGCATTTACTTATACGCCTATGCGTGCGCGAGAGACTGTAAACTACACACATTCACATCAATAATTCAATCATTATGTATCTACATAAACGAATAAATAATTGCGTCTACACATATGTACCATGTACGTATACGAGCAGCGAAGAGTCAATGCGCAAACACATGCATATATCTGAGATACTCCTAAAAGTATGCAATGAGAAAAACTATAAAATTGTGCAATTGTAGTTACAGCTGAGATGTTTGAGAGCTAATGGACTAGTAGATTCTGGAAGCGCCTAGAAGATGCGAATGTTAAAATCAAAGAGTATAAAAGGCAACAGATGTAGAGGCGCTGGAATTCAGTTTGATTTGAGCGGTCAAGCAGTTTCGATTAAGCGCTATCTAGCGAGCTATAGCAGTATTATTTTGAATAGTAGAGTTTGATTTGAGCTATCAATCAGTTTGGTTATTAAGCAAGCTATTCGTTGCACAGTTTGAGTGTTATTGTGAAGTACTTTAATAAAGGCCATTTTGCATTATTACAAATTGGAGTTATTTATTTAACAGTTTAGTGATTCGAACTTAGCAGAGGATTGAAAATTAGAGGATTTGCAAATAAAAATCGTTACAATTGGTGTCAGAAGAGGAATTGTTGAATAAATTCTAGAGGACAACAAGGACATGGCAAAGTTAAGTGAATTGAAGATCCCGCAACTGAAGAAGGAGTTGGAGAACCGTGGATTGAATACAACCGGCATTAAACTCGAACTTCAGGCACGACTTCGAGAGGCAATGGAATTAGAAGGAATTGACGTGGAAGAGTATGCCTTTCATCTTGATGGCGATGAGACAACAAAATTGGAGGAGAAAAATGAAACACCGCAGACAATGGCGAACACAGACCTGAACATGATATTGGCTGCAATATCGGCACAAATATCCGAAATGTCATCACAAATATCCACCAACATGTCATCTCAACTGGAATCGCAAAAGACAGATATAACATCTAAGATGGAAACACAGTTAGAAGAACAGAAGACATATATGGCATCCGAGATGGAATCACAGGAAACACGTATTGCAGAAATGTCATCTGAAATAACAGCGAAGATTGAAGCACAAGAGGCACGAATATCCGAAATGTCGGCGCAAATTTCAGCACAGATATCATCGCAGATCTCTGCTCAACTGGATGAGCAAGAAGGACGTATTTCCTCGAAGTTGGAGGCGCAAAATACAAAAATTTTACAGTTTGAAGAAAAATCGAGGCCGAGGTGGATGCTTTGAGAGGACGTATCGAGCAGTTGCAACTAAATCGCCCAGCAGTTTCAACGAGTAATCTAAAGGTAAAAACACCATCCTTTGACGGTTCTGTTCCTTTCCAGGCGTTTAAGCTACAATTTGAGAAGACCGCAACAGTGAACAACTGGAATGCTGAAGATAAAGTTGCTGCACTTTTCGTAGCATTGAAAGGACCAGCTGCCGAAATCTTACAGACTATTCCAAAGTACGAACGGAACAGTTATGAAGCATTGATGGCCGCTGTCGAGAGACGTTATGGAAGCGAGCATAGAAAACAGATATTCCAAATTGAGTTGCAAAACCGTCACCAAAAAGCGAATGAGACTTTGCAGGAGTTTGCCTCGGATGTTGAAAGGTTGGCACATTTGGCAAATGCGGACGCACCCGTGGAGTACACCGAGAGGGTAAAAATCCAGAGTTTTATAAATGGCATACGGGACGTAGAGACGAAGCGAGCGACATATGCAAACCCAAAACCCACATTCGCAGAAACGGTATCCCATGCACTGACTCGCGAAACAGCGTCGCTTTTGAGTAAACCAGCATACAAAGCACATCGTTTGGAAGTGGAAAGACCAGATTGGGTAGACACAATTTTGGAAGCACTGAAGGGATCACAACAGAAAAATGCCGGAGTTATTAAATGTTTCAAGTGCGGCAACCCAGGTCATATTGCACGACATTGCAACACCAACCCTAACAGTTCCAACAATGTGGGTGGTCGTAAACGCAGAGCTGAAGGAGGTGAGCAAATCTCCAAGTCGACTCAATCGTTAAACTAAAGAGGGTCAGCCGCAAGGGGCGACAGCTGGCTCCCTCAATTGAATGCCCCATAATCTCTATCTTGCAAATTGGAAGAAGGTCAAACAATCTTACTGTCGGAGGACGTGTGGATGGAAGGGAACGTTTACTGACTATAGATACGGGTGCATCTCATTCCATCATTCGAGCGGATTTAGTCAACAAGAAGATAAGACCATTGCATGGAGCAAGATTGCGTACAGCCACTGGAGAAGACAGCACGGTTCTAGGAGAAGCAGCATGTGAAGTCGCAATTGGGAACGTCACGGTAGTACAGAGTTTTATAGTGGCAGAAATTGTTGATGAAATCATAATTGGAGTGGACTTCTTAATCGACCAGGGCATCAAGATCGACATGCAAAGCAAGACGATGTGATATAAAAACATGGATGTACCACTTAATTTCGGCTACGAGAGAGGCTACAGCAGTAAACGAGTGCTGGTGGAAGAGAGTCAGCAAATACCACCAAAATCCGAAGCAATCATCTGGGCAAAGGTTGATGGAGATTGTGGGACAAACAAATTGTGGGTTGTCGAAGCAGCAAACAAATCAGCACTAAACAAACTTGTAGGAAAAACCCTGGCTATGACAAAACAAGATGGGCGTATTCCGGTAAGAGTACTCAATGAGTTCAAGTCACCACTCAAACTGACTAAAGGAGCTATTTTGGGAAGATGCCAAGAGGCTGAAGTAGTTATTAACTGTGAACAGCTCCAGGAACACGTTTCAGATAGTAATACTGATCTTTCAAATGACATCACGGCATGCACGCAGTGGCTAGAGTAAGCATATCAGAGTAAGGCAAAACAACTGCTCCTAAAGTACGCGAACATATTTGACCAGGATGGTTCTAAACCAGGCCGCACCAACGTTGTGAAACATCAAATTGACACTGTAGATGCGAGGCCGATCCGTCAAGCTCCACGTAGTGTTCCACTGGCGAAGCGGGAAGTTGTGAGTCAAATCATTCAAGAAATGAGCGACAGCGGCGTCATCGAACCATCAGCAGTCCATGGAGCTCACCGGTAGTACTTGTAAAGAAGAAGGATGGAAAAATGAGGTTTTGGGTGGACTACCGGAAGTTGAATGACGTAACGAAAAAGGATAGCTACCCATTGTCAAGAATTGACAACACTCTGTACTCGCTATCTGGTACGAAATGGTTTTCCACGCTGGACTTGAAAAGCGGCTACTGGCAAGTGGAAGTGAAGGAGGAAGATAAAGAGAAAACAGCCTTCAATGTCGGTGATGGTCTTTGGCAATTTACAGTGATGCCTTTTGGACTTTGTAATGCACCAGCTACTTTTGAGAGACTCATGGACCAGGTACTGAAAGGACTACATTGGAAAACATGCTTGGTGTACCCGGACGACATCATCGTATTGGGCAAGAATTTTGATGAACATCTTAGGAACTTGGAGGAAGTTTTCCAAAGAATAGCTGGCGCTGGTCTGAAGTTAAGTCCCAAAAAGTGTGTGCTGTTTAAAAAGGAAGTAGATTATTTGGGTCACAAGGTAACGACAGAGTGCATCTGCACTGCGAACGAAAAGATAGAGGCTGTAAAGAATTGGCCAAGACCACAGAACCTACATGAATTAAGAAGTTTCCTTGGGCTGTGCACATATTACCGCCGATTTGTACCAAATTTTTCCAGCGCAGCCCATAGCCTCCATAAGCTTACAAGAAAAAATAAAGCTTTTGAATGGAAGAAGGAGCAAGAAGTGGCTTTCCAAACATTGAAGAAGCGTTTGTGCACTGCCCCAATGTTAGCATATCCGATTCCAGGAGCAACATTTATTCTAGATACAGATGCGAGTGGATATGCTATAGGAGGCGTTTTATCACAACTGGTCGATGGACAGGAGAAGGTAGTTGCATATTACAGCCGTTCGATTTGAAAACCAGAGAGGAACTACTGCGTTACGCGGAGAGAGCTGTTGGCATTGGTAGAGTGCATTAAACATTTTCACAAATACCTCTACGGCCAGCGATTCCGTGTCAGGACAGATCACGCAGCTTTAAAATGGCTTCTGCAGTTCCGTAATCCGGAAGGACAATTGGCACGGTGGATGGGGCTACAAAGCTATGACTTTTCCACTGAGCATCGAAAAGGTAGTACCCATGGAAATGCCGATGCAATGTCACGAAGGCCATGTAGTTTGAAATGCAAGCACTGTTCAAAGGCCGATGCTAAAGGAGACATTATAGATGTCCGGCTAATGACTATAACGTGTACGGATGAATGGGACAAGGAACAACTAAGATAGTGTCAGCTAGAAGATACAGATCGGTCACATGTTATGCAAGGGCTCGAACAAAACGAAAGACCAAGCAGAGAGGAGATGTCAGCAGAGAGTCCCATTGCGAAGTCACATTGGGCACAGTGGAACAGTTTAGAATTGATATCCGGTTGCTTGCATCGAGTATGGGAGAGTGAGGATGGTCAATGCAAGAAACTGATAGTTGTTCCCAGAAAGAGGATTCCTGACGTGCTCAGCGAGCTGCACAATGGTCCAAGTGGAGGTCATCTTGGAATCACGAAGACACTCGAGAAAATTAAGCAGATATTCTATTGGGTTGGTTGCCGTGTCAGTCGGTCACTGAGTGGATTGCCAATTGCGAGGTATGCAACAGAGCGAAAGGGCCCAAAACCCGAAGTCATGGCCAGATGAAGCAGTATATTTCAGGTGCACCATTTGAAAGGATCGCCATGGATGTCGCAATCTCAAACCAAGAAGCAGAAACAGTAGCAGAAGTGGTTAAAAAGGAATGGGTTGCAAGGTATGGTGTAGCAATGGAGTTACATTCTGACCAAGGCTGGAATTTTGAATCAGCTGTGTTCCAAGAAATGTGCAAGAAGTTGTGCATTCGAAAAACACGGACAACTGCATTGCATCCTCAGTCCGATGGTATGCTGAAACGTTTCAATAGAACATTGGAGGAGCATTTAAGGAAAGTAGTAGACAAGTACCATAAGGACTGGGATACACACATATCATTATTCTTGATGGCCTACCGATCGGCAGTACATGACACAACGGGCCAAACTTCCGCAAAGGTAATTTTTGGCAATGACCTTCGACTGCCAGCTGATTTGAAGTATGGGATAGATGCCGATGCGGAGAGGAATGTCAAGAAATCCACTGGTGTCTTGGAAGAAGAGCTGAGAGAGATACACGATCTGGTAAGGCAACAAGCAAAGATTGTGAGTGACAAGATGAAAGCGAGGTACGATAAAGCAATTAATTCGGAAGGGTTTCAGGAAGGAGATTTGGTGCTGCTATACAACCCACAACGAAAAAAAGGTTTGTCCCCGAAATTGCAGTGTAACTGGGAAGGCCCATACAAAGTTGTGAAACGGATCAACGATGTAGTGTACCGCATACAAACCACTACTAAACCACGAACCAAAATGAAAGTGGTTCATTTGGAGAGATTAGCAGCGTTTAGATCGAGAGATTTGTCTGATCGGGAAGATCAGACTTAGATGGAGGGCAGTGTCACTTATATTAGCATCACTAAGCTATACCATCACTAAGGCGATGCTAAGGCCATGCTAAGCGATATTTACGTCAATAATCAAATCATGTATACACATATATAAGGCAGCCGAGAGATGTCACACACAGATGCATTTACTTATACGCCTATATGTGCGCGAGAGACTGTAAACTACAAACATTCACATCAATAATTCAATCATTATGTATCTACATAAACGAATAAATAATTGCGTCTACACATATGTACTATGTACGTATACGAGCAGCGGAGTCAAGGCGCAAACAAATGCATATACCTGAGATACTCCTATAAGTATGCAATGAGAAAAACTATAAAATTGTGCAATTGTAGTTACAGCTGAGATGTTTGAGAGCTAATGGACTAGTAGATTCTGGAAGCGCCTAGAAGATGCGAATGTTAAAATCAAAGAGTATAAAAGGCGACAGATGTAGAAGCGCTGGAATTCAGTTTGATTTGAGCGGTCAAGCAGTTTCGATTAAGCGCTATCTAGCGAGCTATAGCAGTATTATTTTGAATAGTAGAGTTTGATTTGAGCTATCAATCAGTTTGGTTATTAAGCAAGCTATTCGTTGCACAGTTTGAGTGTTATTGTGAAGTACTTTAATAAAGGCCATTTTGCATTATTACAAATTGGAGTTATTTATTCAACAGTTTAGTGATTCGAACTTAGCAGAGGATTGCAAATAAGAGGATTTGCAAGTAAAAATCGTTACAATACTTATATCCTGATATACAAGGTACGGTTACACTTTTTATGCGTTTGAGCGCTGGTTTACATTTGCCCCTCAAAACGGTTTCCTTCTACTGACCGCATATTTTAAGGCCTTGTGGAAAGAAAATTAGTTTTATTTCTCAATCAGCATTTCAGCAGCCACACTCCTTCAGCATACCGCACAGTATCGCGATCCCATATAAGCACGACCAAAAGTACTTGTCGTGCTGCAATTTCGCTGTAGTTCATCATGGATCTTACACTAACTATCGGTAATTTTTTTTTTAAATATAATCAAAATTGGACGAATGCAACGGCAGTAAAACTAAAAGTGCAGCCATTATAAAGAAACTTGGTACATACGTTTGTGCTAATAACCTGAAAAGTCAACAAGTCAAATTTCGTAGAGATCGAGCATTAAACACGCCCACAAAAATAAAAATGTGGCGGAAAAAGGTGGATAATGCACTCTTTTAAAACGAAGTCTCATTCACGTTCTTATTCGGCTTCAATGCTATTAAGGTTTCTCCTGCCCTCCATTGTAAATAAAACATTAATTAGTAGATAACCATTTTTTTTTTTTTTTTGTGTTTGTATTTAGCATTTTGTCTCCGAAGCAAACAACAAAAAATTTAACACTACCATTAATACATTTAAATTCAATTTGCTTTGTGACAAGCTTATACCAAATTAAAACATTTCGTATTAAACACCGAAAACATAATTATGAATTATTAGAGATATTTAGAAAGTATTATAAAGTATTTAACAGTAATACGTATCAATATACAAATGTACATCAGATACAAAAATTATCATACACATATGGCGAAAAGTTTTACTCATCTGAGTCGTCTGATAAAATATATTCTTTTATATCTGGTGTTATGGCTTGTTTTTGCAGATTACCTTCCTGTTACTTAAAATAGCTGGATCATACGCCATCATCAAATAAATTAAAAGATCTTTGTTGTTGTTGTTGTTTTTTATTTTTTTTTATTTGTTCGATGCCGAGAGGATTTTTGAGTATTGTTTAAGCGAACCCGTCTAAATTCTTTATGAGATCCTCTGAAGCTTCCTCAGAAAGCATTCCAATAGATATCGAAAAACTTTTAATAACATCAATGCCGTGTACTAATACTTTATGTTGCTGCAGCTATATTTTTATACCTTTCATGAAAAAGAAATGGTATATTAATTTCGTCACGAATCTCAAAATTGTAAGTCCTTAAAAGAAAATAGATAGATCCACCGAAATAATCAGGATGAAGAGCTGAGTTTATTTAGCCATGTCCGTCTGTCCGTCTGTCTGTTTGTATGCAAACTAGTCCCTCATTTTTTGAGATATCTTGATAAAATTAGGTGAGCGGGTGTATTTGGGTGTCCGATTAGACATTTGTCGGAACCGACCGGATCGGACCACTATAGCATATATCCTCCATACATCCGATTTTTCAGAAAAAGAGGATTTTTGTCACATCTTCCCCAATTTATCAGATTGAAGCTTCAAACTTCACCATATACTTTCGTATATTGCACATGTTGTTGTCTGGAAAAACTGATGAGATCGGTCGTATATATAGTATATATCCCCACAACCGATTGTTCAGATAAGAAACTTTTCGTAATTACTGCCCTATTTTAAGAGTTAGAGGCTTAAAATTTCAACGATATTATTGTCTGAAAAAATTATAAAGATCAGTATATATATGGTGGTATATATAGTATATATATATATTATATATATATATTGCCCACTTTCAGCCCCATTTTAACAGCTAGAAGCTTCAAATTTCACCAAATGCTTACATATATATTGTTGTCTGAAAAAATCATAGAGATCGGTGGTATATATAGTATATATCTCATACAACCGATTGTTCAGATAAGAAACTGTTCGCAATTTCTATCCCATTTTAACAGCTCTAAGCTTCAAATTTCACCGATTGCTTACGTATATAGTATATATTGTTGTGTGAAAAAATCATAGTGTTCGGTGATATAAATAATAGGGTTGGATTTTATATAAGGTGCCACGATTTTCAAACTTTTGTTGATTTGTAGGGGTAGAGGGGGTCCTAAAAATCACCAAAATGGAATCCGCAGCTCTAGGAAACTCTTAGTTTATGAAATATAAGCTTTTTAATTTCCAAATTTAGTAAAATTTCAACTTAAGTCCTGCACTTAAAATTCGGGTCGCACATGTCGATAGCGGTATCAAAAGACGTGTATTTGCGTCAAGATTCAGAATCCGAAAGCAGAAACTATATTTTTTTATCTCGTTTAAAAGTTATTCGCGGAAAACCCGTCGGTACTATTGACGCTTTTTTCGTTGTTGCAATTAAACAAACGAAAACATATGAAGGTGGTGAATAGTGCTGCCAGCTCCGCAACAATATCTTTTCTGCTTTTCAAATTTTTGGTATAAATAAATAAATAAATACAGACTAGAAAAGTTAAAGATATAAATACATCAGATGAAAGGCATTTTATAAGTTATTTTTTGATTTTTTCAAATTTGGAATCTATCTACTAGTTTCGTAGATATTTTGATTTGAAAAATTCATAATTTCGCCTTTTGACATGGAATTACCCCCAAACATTTCATTTGCACCAAAAAAGAAATATACCGTTGAAATCAGCATAAAAATCTCTACAAATTCCGATTTTTTTTTTTTTTTTTTTTTGACAAATGAATGTATTCTGCACTTAAGCCCAAAATACATTAGCCGTGTGTTTTTGCACGTAAACGTCTATACGCTTAAACTTTATATGGACTGGTATGCGTCAAACTGTAAATACACCTCTGAAATTGCTGCGCATAAAATGTGTACTACTAAATTTCAATACGCATTATACTCAGATGCAACTGAAATATGTGTTTATGTTTCACCCTCTACATTAATTCTATGTATTCTATGTGTGTCCACAATTCATCGCAACTGATTCAGCTATATGTTATACCCTATGGCCATCAGAGGGTTGTGTCTCCGCTTTTCGGTACACCCTGTGGCTGTAGCTAGTTATTTAACCACTGCCGCTAGATGGGTCTCCTAAGCATTATCTAAGCGAGGATAGGCGTTTTTTTCACGCGCAAACGTAAACGTATACGCGTGTATAAAAAAACACGGCTATTGGCAGTGTATGTTTGTTTGCATTTATGTCGATGTGCCACCACCTTATAATGTTCTACCATGATAAAAAGAATTGTTGCGGAGCTGGCAACACTATTCACCACCTTCATATGTTTTCATTTAATTGCAACAACGAAAAAAGCGACAATAGTACCGACGGGTTTTCCGCGAATAACTTTTAAACGAGATAAAAAATATAGTTTCTGCTTTCGGATTCTGAATCATGGCGCAAATGCGCGTCTTTTGATTTCGCTATCGACATATGCGACCCGAATTTTAAGTGCAGGACTTAAGTTGAAATTTTAATAAATTTGGAAGTTAAAAAGCTTATATTTCATAAACTAAGAGTTTCCTAGAGTTGCGGATGATAATTTTGTGATTTTTAGGACCCCGCCACCCCTAAAAAAAAAAAAGTTGGAAAATCGTGGCACCTTATTCAAAATATTCCCCAAATAATATATATATATGATGGTATATATAGTATATATATGTATATAGTATATATATATATTTTTTTTTTGAAATTTCAGTCCCATTTTAACAGCTATAAGCTTCAAATTTCACCAAATGCTTACGTGTATAGCATATAATGTTGTCTGAAAAAATTATTGAGATCGGTCGCATACATAGTATATATCTCATACAACCGATTGTTCAGATAAGAAACTTTGCGCAATTTCTGCCCCATTTTAACAGCTAGAAGCTTCAAATTTCCCCAAATGCTTACGTATATAGCATATATTATTGTCTGAAAAAATCATAAAGATCGGTGGCATATATATATTATATACCCCATCTAAACTGTCATTTTTGCCCCTTTTTACGGCTAGAAGCTTCAAAATTCATCAAATTTCATCAAATAGTTACGCTTACGTCATAAAAAAATAAAATAAATGTAAGGCGCGATAACCTCCGAAGAGATCTAAGGCCGAGCTTCTCTTCCAATTTGCGTCGTGCTCCTCTTGATTTTCCCTACAAATTGGCCTGACGGGACCTACATGTTTTATGCCGACTCCGAACGGCATCTGCAAGGCAGATGAGTTTTCACTGAGAGCTTTCATGGCAGAAATACACCCGGAGCGCTTGTCAAACACTGCCGAGGGGCGAGCCCGCTTAGAAAAATTGTCTTCTAATTGAAAAACCTTATTTCTAAAATTTTGATATTGCTTTGCCCGGGGTGTGAACCCAGGGCATACGGTGTGGTAGGCGGATCACTAGGGCGGGTCGATTTAAAAATTGCTCATTGCTCTGTAAAAATCGTATTCTAGGGATCAAAATAAGAAACTTTTCCGAAGGAACCATACCTCTAAAACGAATTCTGATGTCTCCCCCTTTGGGTCGAACTTTTGGGTAGGGGCAATTTCAATTCTACCTGCTGTGTCTTGTGGTGGCTCAAAAAAACAACACAAGCAATTTTACGATCTACAATTGTGTCACAGTGATACCTTCATTTTTTAAAACGGTTGAATAAAAAACCCACACAACTATGTTTACAACATGCAAATGCATCACAGTGATGCCTTGGTTTTAAAAGGGGGTTGTAAAAACGCTAATTTCTAATAATTTTTTTTAATTTCTTTTCTATTACTAAGTTAAATTCATTTTTCCATTTACATATGTTCTGACTAAATAAATTTCTAAAGAGAAAAATAAACTCCAAAAATAAACAACTTTTCGCAATTTCTACCTAATTTTAACAGCTATAAGCTTCAAATTTCAACAATTGCTTACATATATAGTATATATTGTTTTGCGAAAAAATCATAGAGATCCGTTGTATATATGGTATATATATATATACTATATATATTTTTTTTTGCAATTTCAGCGCCATTTTAACAGCTAGAAGCTTCAAATTTATCCAAATGCTTACGTGTATAGCATACATTGTTGTCTGAAAAAATCATACAGATCGGTGATATATATATACTCATACAACCGATTGTTCATATAAGAAACTTTGCGCAATTTCTGTTCCATTTTAACAGCTAGAAGCTTAAAATTTCACCAATTGTTTACGTATATAGCGTATATTTTTGTCTGCAAAAATCATAAAGATCGGTGGTATATATATTATATATAAACTGTAATTTTTGCCCAATTTTTTCCGACTAAAAGCTTCAAATTTCAACAAATTTCATCAAATAGCTACGTTTACGTCATATATTGTTGAAATACGTGATTCATAGTCATAGTTTTTACATGCAGACCACAAAAAACCTGAAACTTTGCATCCTCACACAAAGTACCTACCTTTTTTTTTATTTTATATTTATTTTAAAAATCGTTTAGGTATGTACATCTGTTCACTATATATTTCTTATCTTATAAATAAAAAAAATAAAACTTACATATATCTATTTTAGTTATCTCTGCAGACGTTTCTGTGTTTTTAAAATGCCGCCTTGCCGTACTTACATCGTTTGAAGTTTCATAGCCCCTTTTCACTAAATCTACATTTAAACCAATTTTTTTCCCAACTCGGCTTGAATCTAATTTTTTTTTTTCCTAAAATTTATCTTGATTTTCATTTCCTTAAACACGGCAACAATTTAAAAGAAGTCAGTATGCGATATGTAATAAAAAGGTCTGTCAAAAGCTTGTAAGCTATTCATTTCTATAGGTTTTGATCCACATAAATAGCAGACATTAGAAGCCCTGAGCATACCATTGTAAGGTGCATTTTGTATTTAATATTAACATTATAATTATTGATTGTACAGGAATATTGAGTAAGCTTTATAGATTCATTCAAAAAGTAGTTTTGAACTTACGAAACAGTTGCGGATTTTCTTTTGAAAAATAAACTTAATTGGACGACAAGAAATCGTCGAAGACGATTTCTCATTAACTCAAATAGGCTCAGGGCTTGGGTCCAAAATTTTGAATGGAACAAGGGCAACAATAAAAAAAAACTCCTCTGTATGATTCTGACTTTAAAATTTTTGCTTATAAATCCCATGTTCTGAACTATATTCAAATCCCCACGGGCACTCCAAAAGTACTTCAGTATGGTTTTCTATATTACGTAATTGAAGTAAGCTAAGGCCTGTTCTATTCAGTAACTGTTTAAGTGGTACCTCTGCAAATAAATCTGAAACTATAATTGGTGTTGGTAAAAGCTCATCAATATGGATACTGGCTAAGAGCATAATATCTTGGAAATATGTTATTATGCAATGCATTAACACTATCCGTGAGCGTGTTGTTTTCCCTTACAGAAAGATTGAAATCATAAAAAAGAGCCAATGCTTTACGCATATTCATTGTCATAAGCGCTTCACGTTTCTCCAGTATTGTCACTTTTATGAGTTGTTCTGGGCGAGTTTTCTGAACAAGGTGTTGAACTTTCCGTCTCTTACTCCTCTCTGATGCAATTTCATATGAAATAGTTGGTCTTCCGTAGCTTGTGCTCGGTCGCTGGAAATAGTAATTTAAATAAAAACTTAATCCTTATTTTAAAGTCATTACATCAGCGACGCGCTTTCTCGTTCATCACCAAGCTCATTGAGCTAAGACAATGTGTTTATTTAAACTTTAATATTTATAATGTTAATAAACAACTACCTCTGCATCGTTTTCTAAGTTTAATCGTGAATTAAACCAATTTGTATACTTCTTATAGAAAACTGATAGTTTTCATTAAAAGCCGACTGCATTTTATTTTAAATTGGAAGTAATCCAATTTCTGGCCTGCTTTAAAATTTATGAAATTTGTTATATGTGTAACAGAATTTCCAGTGTTTTAGATGTGCGCACGATCCGAGGACGTAACATCGACTCGGACCATTATCTCGTCGCAGCCAAAATACGCACCCGCCTCTGCGCGGCTACAACCAAGGAACACAAAACATAAGGAAAGCTAGACGTCGAAAGGCTACAATCGCAACAGACTGCCAATGTTTCGTAACCCGACCCTCACGCCTGCTCTCTGAGAGCACAACTCAGGCTGAAGGAATACAGGAGCAGTGGGAGCATATCTCCAAAGCACTTCGTAATGCCGCCGATGAAAAAATTGGTTACCGGCGGCCACGGAAAAATAACTGGTACGATGAAGAATGCCGCGTGGCAACCGAAAGAAAAGACGCTTCCTACAGGGCTACGTTAAAAGCGAGTGCAACAAGAGTGTGTGAACGCTACCGCGAGTTAAAAAGGGAAGCGATACGCCTTTTCAGGAAGAAAAAAGCAGAGGCAGGAAGGGCTGCCAGCCACCAGGAATAACGCCCGAAAATTTTACCAAAAATTCGGCGACAGACGGAAGGTATTAAGACCGGGGCAAACTCCTGTAAGAACGAAAACGGCGACCTTGTAACTGATGTCCAGAGAGTACTTAGATTATTGAGGGAACACTTTTCTGCTCTCCTAAATGGAGACAACGATTTACCGCACAGAGATGACGAACCCGATCCCGCAATCGATGATGATGGAATAAATGCCCCCACCTGATTATGACGAAGTCAAAATAGAATAACCAGATCGAAAATCAACAAGGCGACGGGCGCTGACGGATTGCCTGCGAAGCTATTCAAATACGGCGGCGAGGAGTTGGTAAGGTGCATGCATCAGCTTCTTCGCAAAATATGGGCGGACGAGTGCATGTCCGACGATTGGAATCTAAGTGTTCTTTGCCCAGTCCACAAGAAGGGGGATACTGCAAACTGCACCAACTACTGCAAGCAACGCGGAATCAGCCTTCTCAATATCGCATATAAGGTCTTGTCAAGTGTATTGTGCGAAAGATTGAAGCCCACAGTGAACCGGCTGATTGGACGTTATCAGTGCGACTTCAGACCTGTTAAATCTACCATCGACCAGATTTTCACAATGCGCCAAATCTTGGAAAAAACCCGCGAAAAAAGAATCGACACATATCACCTCTTCGTCGATTTTAAAGCCGCCTTCGACAGCACGAAAAGGAGCTGCCCATATGCCGCTATGTCTGAATTTGTTTTCCCGCAAAACTTATACGGCTGTGCAAAATGACGTTGAGCAACACCATCAGCTCAGTCAGAATTGGGAAAGACCTCTCCGAGCCGTTCAAAACTAAACGAGGTTTCAGACAGGGTGACCCCCTAACGTGCGATTTATTTAATTTGATGCTGAAGAAAATTATACTAGCTGCAGAACTTAACCGCACTGGAATAATATTCTATAAAAGCGTGCAATTACTGGCGTATGCTGATGACATTGATATCATCGGCCTAAACACCCGCGCCGTTACTTCTGCTTACTCCAAACTGGAAAAAGAAGCGGTAAAGATGTGTTTGATGGTGAGTGAGGACAAAACGAAGTACCTGCTGTCATTGAGCAAAGAGTCAGCGCATATGCGCCTTGGCAACCACGCTACTGTTGACAGCCATAATTTCGAAATAGTAAAAGACTTCGTTTATTTGGGAACCAGCATCAACACTAGCAACAACATCAGCTCTGAAATACAGCGAAGAATCACTCTTGCCAATAAATGCTACTTTGGATTAGGTAGGTGTAGGGTTCTTATTATTAACTCAGTTGAGCAGAGCTCACAGAGTATATTAACTTTGATTGGATAACGGTTGGTTGTACAGGTATAAAGGAATCGAGATAGATATAGACTTCCATATATCAAAATCATCAGTATCGAAAAAAAAATCGATTGAGCCATGTCCGTCCGTCCGTCCGTCCGCCTGTCCGTTAACACGATAACTTGAGTAAATTTCGAGGTATCTTGATGAAATTTGGTACGTAGGTTCCTGGGTACTCATCTCAGATCGCTATTTAAAATGAACGATATCGGATAATAACCACGCCCACTTTTTCGACATCGAAAATTTCGAAAAATCGAAAAAGTGCGATAATTCATTACCAAATACGGATTAAGCGATGAAACTTGGTAGGTGAGTTGAAACTATGACGCAGAATAGAAAATTTGTAAAATTTTGGACAACGGGCGTGGCACCGCCAACTTTTAAAAGAAGGTAATTTAGAAGTTTTGCAAGCTGTAATTTGGCAGTCGTTGAAGATATCATGATGAAATTTGGCAGGAACGTTACTCTTATTACTATATGTCTGCTTAAAAAAAATTAGCAAAATCGGAAAACGACCACGCCCACTTTAAAAAAAAAATGTTTAATTCAAATTTTAAAAGAAAAGTTAATATCTTTACAGTATATAAGTAAATTATGTCAACATTCAACTCCAGTAATGATATGTTGCAACAAAATACAAAAATAAAAGAAAATTTCAAAATGGGCGTGGCTCCGCCCTTTTTCATTTAATTTGTCTAGGATAATTTTAATGCCATAAGTCGAACAAAAATTTACCAATCCTTGTGAAATTTGGTAGAGGCTTAGAATCTAGGACGACAACTGTTTTCTGTGAAAAATGGCGAAATCGGTTGAAGCCGCGCCCAGTTTTTATACACAGTCGACCGTCTGTCCTTCCGCTCGGCCGTTAACACGATAACTTGAGCAAAAATCGATATATCTTTACTAAACTCAGTTCACGTACTCATCTGAACTCACTTTGTATTGGTGTAAAAAATGGCCAAAATCCGACTATGAACACGCCCACTTTTTCGATATCGAAAATTACGAAAAATGAAAAAAATGCCATAATGGTAATTGTATTGGTCTATTGACGCAAAATATAACTTTAGAAAAAAACTCGGTAAAACGGGTGTGACACCTACCATATTAAGTAGAAGAATATGAAAAAGATTTCAGGGCGAAATCAAAAGCCCTTGGAATCTTGGAAGGAGTACTGTTCGTGGTATTACATATATAAATAAATTAGCGGTACCCGACAGATGATGTTCTGGATCACCCTGGTCCACATTTTGGTCGATATCTCGCAAACTGCTTCACATATACAACTAAAGGCCACTCCCTTTTAAAACCCTCATTAATACCTTTAATTTGATACCCATATCGTATAAACAAATTCTAGAGTCACCCCTGGTCTACCTTTATGGCGATATCTCGAAAAGGCGTCCACCTATAGAGCTAAGGCCCATGCCCTTTTATAATACCCATTAACACCTTTCATTTGATACCCGTATTGTACAAACGCATTCTAGAGTCACCCCTGGTCCACGTTTATGGCGATATCCCGAAAAGGCGTCCACCCATACAACTAAGGCCCACTCCCTTTTAAAACACTTATTAACACCTTTCGTTTGATACCCATATTGTACAAACGCATTCTAGAGTCAACCCTGGTCCACTTTTATAACGATATTCCGAAAAGGCGTCCACCTATAGAAACAAGGCCCACTCCCTTTTAAAATATTCATTAACACCTTTCATTTGATACCCATATAGTAGGTAGGTAGTAGGTTCTATAGTCACCCCTGGTCCACCTTTATGGCGATATCTCGAAAAGGCGTCCACATATAGAACTGAGGCCCACGCCCTCTTAAAATACTCATTAACACCTTTCATTTGATACTCATATCGTACAAACAACCTCTAGAGTCACCCCTGGTCCATCTTTATGGCGATATCTCGAAAAAGCGTCCATCTATAGAACTTAGGCCCACATCCTTTTAAAATACTCATTAACACATTTCATTTGATACCCATATCGTTCAAACAAATTTCTGGAGTCAGGCCTGGTCCACCTTTATGGCGATATCCCTAAATGGCGTCCACCTATAGAACTTAGGCCCACTCCTTTTTAAAATTATCATTAACACATTTCATTTGATACCCATATCGTTCAAACAAATTCTAGAGTCAGGCCTGGTCCACCTTTATGGCGATATCCCTAAATGGCGTCCACCTATAGAACTATGGCCCACTTCCTTTAAAATACTCTTTAATACCTTCCATTTGATACACATGTCATACAAACACATTCCAGGGTTACCCTAGGTTCTTTTTACAACATGGTGATTTTCCCTTACTTTGTCTTCACAGCTCTCAACTGAGTATGTAATGTTCGGTTACACCCGAACTTAGCATTCCTTACTTGTTTTTATTTAACTTTTTATTTTAGTTACTTTGCACTTTGTAATTTTAAAATGTTTTATCAATATTTTAATTTTCAATATTGATTTTTCAATTTTCAAAAATTTTCATTGTTGTGAAAATTAAAAAATAAAATAGACGCATACATTAAGGCGTATTAATAAATATAGTTTAAAGTTTTTTGCCTATTTAAAAAATTGTGTTGTGTGCAACTTGAAAGGCAAAAAGAAGAGCACTTAAAATTAGCTCAATTAGAGAAGCAACGTGAACGCGAAGAGAAACGCCAGCCACTAACATCAATGTTAATTTCGACAAGACAAAACGTCTCAGCGATGAACAAACTCAACAATAATAATGTCGCTTGATATATTTAGTTTATAAGATTGTCGGTAAAAATAATAAGAAAATCAAGCGAATAGAATGTGCTTACGCAATGAAGTGCAAAAGGAAGCTGTGAAATGAATATAATATAAAGAAATTGAATGCATTTACAATAAGAAATGAATAAAGGCACATATCTTTAAGGGGTGTAGAAAAGTGCAGTTTGAAAAGAACATACGAGATTTAAAAGCTTACTTTATCGATAGAAAAATTATTACAAAAAAATTCTCAAGTGCACAAGTTCTTAAGAAGTTATAGCACCCAAAGTCAATTGTGTGAGTGGGCGTCCCTTTCTAAATAAACAATAGCTAATAGCAAATCACACCAACAAAAGTGTTGATAGTCTGCGAAACGTAACATACTCTGCGCCTGTCCAATCTCGCCAACCACAAGCTTTGGCGTACCTTTCTCCAATAGCGACCTCAATTTGGCGGCGATTTGTCGAAAGGAAATCAGTTCAAAAACCCTAATGCTTAAGATCGCCATAGAACATTGAATGAAGCGCGGAAACTTACAGAAGCAGTGATTACATAAATTTTATTACCAAAGCTGCATGAGCACAAACTAATTAAAAATTCAAGACTGTCAGCTAGCGAAACGTGCATGTGTTTGCTGAAATGAAGTGGCACTTTTTGGTTAAACCACAAATGTACAGTAACAGCAATAACGAGCTAATCAAAAACTACTATCAAACTTGAAGTCCTTTGGTATACAATTTATGAACGTATACTATGCATATTTGTTTGGATCCACATTTAAGCGGCGTTTATAATAGTTCTTATCCATATTACACCCATCTACCCCTTTATCAAAGCCATTGCATAAACACAGCTGTCACATTTGATTTCAACGGTTGAGCAGCAAAATAATCAAAAGCCATTGCATAAACATCAGTTGCAGCAGCAGAAAGAATATCCGTATCAAGTATTTTTTTAACAAGGACGTTATTTTCCTGCATTGTAACAATAATTTTGGTGGGGAATCATATCTATTTTTTTTTTGTGTATGAATATATTTTATATATGTAAGTATACTGATATATAGATATATTTTAAATTTATGTTTAACTCTCTCTTTAAATTATTTATTTAATACATTTTTCGAAATTCACAACATAATTACTGGTTTATTTTAAGGTTTTGTTTGTGAACTCTCTTTTTCAAATTTTTAATATGTTTCGTTCACCACAACAGAATACACAAACATCTACACTTTCTAATAATCTAAATGATTCATTTATAAATATACCAAATGACACTTTACAAGAAAATATTACAAATCCGTATGATAATTACAATCAAAACGAAATTTCAGCAACATCAGTCAAACTTCCACAATTTTGGACTAGTTGTCCAGAAGCGTGGTTTATACATGCTGAAACACAATTTAGCACCAAAAAAAACCCAAGAGAATACCAAATACGAACACATTATAACAGCACTTCCACAAGAAGTAATAGTAACAATTTTAGATTTTATCCAAAATCCTCCACTTACTAACAAATTTAGTGAACTTAAATAAGTTTTGATAAAAAGACATTCGCTTAGTGAAAATTCAAGGCTAGACAAAATTTTAAGTGATTCAGAAATCGGTGATCGAAAGCCCTCTGAGTTTTATCGGCCATTAATTTTGTTAGCGGGTTCAAATTTTAGTGAAAATATTTTAAAGAGAATTTGGTTGAGAAAATTTCCCAAAAATTTAAATGTCATTTTGGCTAGCTCAAGTTGTGATAATATTACTGAGTTAACAAAATTAGCAGATAACATTTTTGAAGTTATGAATAAAAACGAAGTTTTCTCAGTAAATACAAATTCAGATACAAAAGTTCAAAATTCTGTTGTTGAAAGTCTAGTAAAAACCACCTCTTTCATGTGTGAACATTTTCAGAAACTTTCTTTGGAGTTAGCTGAAATTAAAACAGAAATGTATCGGAATCAATCTAGGTCGCGTTCTAATTCTAGGAACAATTTTAGAAATTCTTTTAGGCGTCGTTCTAACTCGCGTACTAATCCAAATTGGTTGTGTAGATTTCACTACAAAAAGGGTAAATTTAGGTTTAAGATGTGAATTTCCCTTTACATTTTTGATTGCGGATATAGCCAAGCCAATAATTGGTGCTGATTTTCTTTGTAAATATGGTATTCTTATAGACATTAAACAAAAACGTTTAGTAGATCCATTAACCAATCTCTCAGTTAATACAGTAACCTACTATTGTGATATTCCATTACCTAAATTATTTGTGGTTGACAATAAATTTACAAAATTATTAAAAGAGTTTCCGTCACTTATTTCAGAGCCAGATTATACTAAACCTGTTAAACATACATTGCGGCCACCGTGGTGTGATGGTAGCGTGCTCCGCCTATCACACCGTATGCCCTGGGTTCAACTCCCGGGCAAAGCAACATCAAAATTTTAGAAATAAGATTTTTCAATTAGAAGAAAATTTTTCTAAGCGGGGTCGCCCCTCGGCAGTGTCTGGCAAGCGCTCCGATTGTATTTCTGACATGAAAAGCTCTCAGTGAAAACTCATCTGCCTTGCAGATGCCGTTCGGAGTCGGCATAAAACATGTAGGTCCCGTCCAGCCAATTTGTAGGGAAAAATCAAGAGGAGCACGACGCAAATTGGAAGAGAAGCTCGGCCTTAGATCTCTTCGGAGGTTATCGCGCCTTACATTTATTATTTTATTGTTAAACATACAACAGTACATCGACTTGTAATAGAAGGTAGTCTTCCATTTTCTAAGCCCAGGCGCTTAGATCCGGTAAAATACAAAGTCGCGAAAACGGAGTTTGATTTCTTAGTTAAAACAGGCATTTGTCGGCCTTCAAATTCTTCAGTAGCATCACCACTTCACCTTGTACCTAAAAAAAGAGTTGAATGATTGGCGTCCATGTGGTGATTTTAGAAGATTAAATATTGTAACTGTTCCCGATAGTTATCCCTTACCTCACATTCAGGATTTTAATATGAACCTTCATAATAAAAATATATTTTCAAAATTAGATTTAGTTAGGGCATATCACCAAATTCCTATGGCCGAAGAAGATATTTATAAAACTGCTATTACAACTCCTTTCGGTATGTTTGAATTCATGAGAATGCCTTTCGGACTTAGAAATTCTGCACTAACCTTCCAAAGATTCATAAATGAGGTAGTAGGTGACTTAGATTTTGTATATGCTTGCATTGACGACTTACTTATTGCAAGTAAAGACGAAGAACAACATTTAAAAGATTTACGTATCCTTTTTCAACGCCTTGCAGAGTACGGTTTAAACATTAAACCAAGTAAATGTACTTTGGGTGTAACAAATATAGATTTTTTAGGACATAACATTTCTGGAACAGGTATTCGACCTTCCGATGAAAAGGTATCAGCTATTCGCAATTTGGAACGTCCAAAATCAGTTAAGCGGCCACAGAAATTTATTGGTATGGTAAATTATTATCATAGATACGTTCCAAAACTAGCAGAATTTACAACCAAATGTATGATCTAATTAACAAAGTAAGTAAGTAATAAACGTGACAAAACTTTGGTATGGGACGAGAATTCGAATGAAGCTTTTGAATGCATTAAAGATAAGTTTGCATCTACGATATTGTTAAATTATTTTAACAAAGATGCTAAATTATCTTTAACAGTAGATGCATCTAACACAGCGATTGGGGGCGTTATACAACAAAATTACAATAATAAAATTGAGCCTATTACATTGTTTTCTAAAAAACTTTCTCCAACTGAAATTAAATATACTGCTTTTGATAGGAAGTTATTGGCGATTTACTTAAATATAAAACATTTTAGATATCTTTTGGAAGGAAGACAATTTACAGTTTATACAGACCATAAACCTTTGACTACTGCTTTAAATTCAAAAACAGAACGAAGTCCTAGACAAACGAGACACTTGGAATTTATAGCACAATTTACTGATGACATAAAATACATTAAAGGAGAATCCAATGTTGTAGCAGATACCCTATCTAGAGCTTTTGAGGTTAATGCAATATATAATACAGAACTGAATTTTAAAATTTTACGAACTGAACAACAAAAAGATGATGACTTAAATCAACTTGTATCTGATTCTCAATATCTAAATTTAAAACTAATTAGTATTCCCATTTTAAATTTTAATATTTGGTGTAAAATTTCAGGAGAAACTCCTACGCCATTTGTATCGAGTAATTTGCGAAAGACAGTATTTGATATTTTACATGGAATAGCACATCCGGGTACAAGAGCTACACGACGGCTCATAGTTAGAAAATATTATTGGCCTAATATGAATAAAGATATTAATATTTGGTCAAAAGAGTGTCTTAATTGTCAAAAATCTAAAGTTTATCGTCATACAAAATCCCCAGTTGCCAAAATTCCAATTCCCAAGAATAGATTTGAACACATCCATTTAGATATAGTTGGACCATTACCTATTTCGAAAGGACATCGCTATATTTTAACGATTATTGAAAGATTTACCCGTTGGCCTGAGGCATATGCATTAAAAGATATTTCAGCAACTACAATTGCAAATAAGTTTTTTAGAGAATATAATTCTCGGTTTGGAGTTCCGTTAAAGATAACAAGTGATCTAGGTAGCTAATTTATATCGAAATTGTTTTCAGAGTTAACTAAATTACTTGGAAGTCACCTAATTAAAACATCCGCATATCACCCTCAAGGAAATGGTATGGTTGAAAGGTTTCATAGACAACTAAAGACTACTATAATAGCTAGAGAGGACACAAATAATTGGTATGACGAGTTACCGGTTATATTACTTGGTTTGCGATCTATTTACAAAGAAGATAATCCGGCTACACCAGCGGAAATGGTTTTCGGTCAGAATTTACGTTTGCCAGGGGAACTTGTTGTGCCATCAGCTAAAAATTTCTCATCAACTGAAATTTTAAGTAATTTACGTGAACATTTTCGAAATGTTAGATCAAATTTAAGTCATCATAAAGATTCTGATAATGGAATTTACGTTCCAAAAGATCTTCAAAATTGTAAATTTGCATTTGTTAGAGTCATTAATAACCATTCATTACAACAACCATATGAAGGACCTTACAAAATTGTGGAAAAATACAAAAATGTTTTAAACTTGAAATAGATAATAATATTAAAACTATTCCTTTTAATAGATTAAAACCTGCAATAACTGAAACGACGGACACAAACAACACCAAGAGTTTACATAAAAAGAGAGATACGTTCAATTTGTTTAATGATAAATTTTCTTGAAGGGGGAGTAATGTAGGGTTCTTATTATTATACTCAGTTGAGCAGAGCTCACAGAGTATATTAACTTTGATTGGATAACGGTTGGTTTTACAGGTATAAAGGAATCGAGATAGATATAGACTTCCATATATCAAAATCATCAGTATAGAAAAAAATTCGATTGAGCCATGTCCGTCCTCCGTCCGTCCGTCCGTCCGTCTGCCCGTTAACACGATAACTTGAGTACATTTCGAGGTATCTTGATGAAATTTGGTATGTAGGTTCCTGGGCACTCATCTCAGATCGCTGTTTAAAATGAACGATATCGGACAATAACCACGCCCACTTTTTCGATATCGAAAATTTCGAAAAATCGAAAAAGTGCGATAGTTCATTACCAAATATGGATTAAGCGATGAAACTTCGTAGGTGAGTTGAACCTATGACGCAGAATAGAAAACTAGTAAAATTTTGGACAACGGGCGTGGCACCGCCCACTTTTAAAAGAAGGTAATTTAGAAGTTTTGCCAGCTGTAATTTGGCAGTCGTTGAAGATATCATGATGAAATTTGGCAGGAACTTTACTCTTATTACTATATGTCTGCTTAATAAAAATTAGCAAAATCGGAGAACGACCACGCCCACTTTTTACAAAAAAAAATGTTTTATTCAAATTTTAAAATTAAAGTTAATATCTTTACAGTATATAAGTAAATTATGTCTACATTCAACTCCAGTAATGATATGTTGCAACAAAACACAAAAATAAATGAAATTTTCAAAATGGGCGTGGCTCCGCCCTTTTTCATTTAATTTGTCTAGGATAATTTTAATGCCATAAGTCGAACAAAAATTTACCAATCCTTGTGAAATTTGGTAGAGGCTTAGATTCTAGGACGATAACTGTTTTCTGTGAAAAAGGGCTAAATCGGTTGAAGCCACGCCCAGTTTTTATACACAGTCGACCGTCTGTCCTTCTGCTCGGCCGTTAACACGATAACTTGAGCAAAAATCGATATATCTTTACTAAACTCAGTTCACGTACTTATCTGAACTCACTTTGTATTGGAATAAAAAATGGCCGAAATCCGACTATGAACACGCCCACTTTTTCGATATCGAAAATTACGAAAAATGAAAAAAATGCCATAATTATATACCAAATACGAAAAAAGGGATAAAACATGGTAATTGTATTGGTCTATTGACGCAAAATATAACTTTAGAAAAAAACTTGGTAAAATGGGTGTGACACCTACCACATTAAGTAGAAGAAAATGAAAAAGTTTTGCAGGGCGAAATCAAAAGCCCTTGGAATCTTGGAAGGAGTACTGTTCGTGGTATTACATATATAAATAAATTAACGGTACCCGACAGATGATGTTCTGTATCACCCTGGTCCACATTTTGGTCGATATCTCGAAAACGCCTTCACATATACAACTAAGGGCCACTCCCTTTTAAAACCCTCATAAATACCTTTAATTTGATACCCATATCGTACAAAAAAATTCTAGAGTCACCCCTGGCCCACCTTTATGGCGATATCTCGAAAAGGCATCCACGCCCTCTTAAAATACTCATTAACACCTTTCATTTGATACTCATATCGTACAAACAAATTCTAGAGTCAGGCCTGGTCCACCTTTATGGCGATATCCCTAAATGGCGTCCATCTATAGAACTATGGCCCACTTCCATTTGATACACATGTCATACAAACACATTCCAGGGTTACCCTAGGTTCTTTTTACAACATGGTGATTTTCCCTTACTTTGTCTCCACAGCTCTCAACTGAGTATGTAATGTTCGGTTACACCCGAACTTAGCCTTCCTTACTTGTTAAGACATACTTTTCCCTCCTGCTAGCTAGCTGAGTGGAAGGGGCGCCGTCATGGCACGGGTCACCCTTCACTTAGGTAAGGACGGCGGGGAGGCTGCCTTGTGCTACTTTGCCCCCCGCGCCCGCGCCCTCATAGGTGTTTGGGTGGCACGACGCCTTCATGGCCATTTAACCCCTTCCCCTCAGTTCTAGCTTAAGCTGGCTGAGTGGAAGGGGCACTGTCAGGGCCCGGGTCACCCTTCACTTGGGTAAGGATGACGGGGAGGATGCCTTGTGCTACTTTGCCCCCCGCGCCCTCCTAGGTGTTGTGCGGCCCGATGCCTTAATGACCATACAACCACTCCCCCTCAGTCCTAGCTTCGGCTGGCTGAGTGGCAGGGGCGCCGTCATGGCGCGGGTCACCCTTCACTTTGGTAAAGACGACGTGGAGGATGCCTTGTGCTACTTTGCCCCCCCCCCCCCCCCCCCCCGCGCCTTCCTAGGCGTTAAGCGACCCGACGCCTTCATGACCATTCCACCCCTTCCCCTCAGCACTGGTTTCGGCCGTGAGCCGATGCGTGCGCACAGGTGCTACCGCTGTGCTGTTAAGGTGCACTTTCCCACCGCCCACGGGTCGACCCACGGTATATCGGCTGGTACAACCCCGCCCCCCTTACGCACCTTCTATTAGTGTGCAAGTATGGAGGCGGGGGTGTCCAGCGGTGAAACCAGCACTAACGATTCCTCGCAGTTTCTCCCGCAGGTGACTGATCCCGCCGACTACCGATCCTGTCGAACCGACTGACCAATACAAGACCACCGGTACGCCCATCCTACCCCGCTCGGAACACGCAGCCGCTGTCCAGGTAAACCCCGTCGCCAACCTACTTCCCCTCTCACCCCGGCCCTGGTACGCGCTCCGTAGCCTACCGCCGTTGCATCCGTCACGCCGCTGCTACGACGACCGTTGACCGTCTGCCATCCCACTGCCGTTAAGCCGCTGCATCCGTCACGCCGCTGCTACGACGACCGTTGGCCGTCTGCCATCCTACCGCCGCTAATCCGCTGCATCCCTCACACCGCTGCTGCGACGACCGTTGGCCGTCTGCCATCCTACCGCCGTTAAGCCGCTGCGCCCGTCACGCCGCTGCTACGACGACCGTTGGCCGTCTACCACCCTACCGCCGTTAAGCCGCTGCGTCCTTTACGCCGCTACTACGACGACCATTGGCCGTCTGCCATCCTACCGCCGTTAAGCCGCTGCATCCGTTACGCCGCTGCTACGACGACTGTTGGCCGTCTGCCATCCTACCGCCGTTAAGCCGCTGCGCCCGTCACGCCGCTGCTACGACGACCGTTGGCCGTCTACCACCCTACCGCCGTTAAGCCGCTGCGTCCTTTACGCCGCTACTACGACGACCGTTGGCCGTCTGCCATCCTACCGCCGTTGAGCCGCTGCTTCTATCCCGCCGCTGCTTCCGTACCGCCGGACCAACCGCCCGTTACCCGACCGTTCAACCGTTCAACCGTTTTACTGAACCTCCTCTATCCCAACGACCTTAAGGCGCCGCTCCGCCCCCTCGCCATCTTGCGACGGAAAGCTGCCGCCCGCCTAATATCTCCAGCCGTGTGTGCGTGTGTTCGTAACACATAAATATTGTGTACTTATTCATTAGGGGTTTGTGGAACGTTTAATCGACTCTGGATTGACTGGGCGTTACCCCAGCCTTAGCCAAACCCACCTCATAGTTTTGTAAAAAATATCTATCCATGAACTCTTTTGACTTTTTGCCACTTCGTGACACTGTGTGCCGTCAAGAAAGCAGAAAGTACCACAAAAACAGTCCGCGTTGTTTTTAATGCGTCTTCTGCAAATACTACGATGACGATTTTTTTTGTATGTTTTCAATAGCGGTATTGAGACAATTTCCCGCCAAATCCTTTTAAATCCCAGCCACAAGAAATACCAAAGAATAATATAAAAGGCAGAGATGAAGTAGCAGCAGTAATGAACACAGCAGGAATGGGCAGCCAACTGCGGCGAAGTACTACAGGGCATCCCAAGATCACATATACTTAATGAAGACTTCCTGGATTTCGAAGACGGGAATATGGTCCAGGCATGGGGCATTTGATGGAACGCCCTTTCCCGTAACTTTTATATTACATCGAAACCCATCGAGGAGCAGGCTAGTTATAGGGAGCGATCGATACTCTCCGCTATTGCCAAATTATTCGATTCCCTTGGCTGGTTAGCTCCCTTCGTAATAGTTACAAAAATTTTAAAGCAGGGCATCTGGTAAGAGGATGTATCAACTGTCTACCTTGAGCGTTGGCGAAACTTCATGGAAAGCTACAAATATATTGAACAAATAAGCATCCCACGTTAAGTACATTTTTCAGCCACAAACCCCTCAGACCTTGTTAGCAGAGGATTACCAGCCGAAGAACTGGTCAAAAATTCCCTGTGATGGAAAGGCCCTTCTTGGCTACAAGAAAATATAACCGAATGGCCCACTCGGGCAACAGTATATCAGCGATATAGAGAAAAAAGGGTACAAGTACATATAGCGAAAACCAGACCTGTTGACGAAGATATTTTAGAAAGGTTCTCTGACCTCTCCCGTGCCTTAAGGGCCCTATCATATATTAATATATTAGGCATTTCTGCCTCAGCACCCACCCTGTAACAAAGGTTACCTTTTGCGAGAATTCTCCAATAGTTTCTTCGGAAGAAATAAAAACCACAATGTGTCGGCTAATAATAAAAATCCTAAAGAGCCATTATGTTGCAAAAATCTCCGCGCTGAGCTCAGAAAGGCCGATAGGGTCTATAGATAGAACTATTGCCTCTTGACTCCTTTATTGATGACTACAATACTACTAGAACGGGTGGCAGAATTCTCGCGAATGAATGCCATCCGATTATGCTACGCTACAATTGCAAATCGTCCCGGCTTATAGTGCAATTCATCCAACAAGTGTCTCTGCATGGCGAGAATTAGCTTATGCTACGCCTGATTTGACCCAGTATTGGATCCCTCGCGTTAAAAACATGGTCCGATTGGTGACCCGCAACTGTAAGCGACGCCCAATCAAAAGAAAACGTGCACAAATGCAGCTCATCGGATTTCTTCCTGAAGAACGTACCTTCTTTTCTTGCGCTTTTACGAATACCGGCATCGATAGGACCCTTTGGAATCAAAAATTATCAAGGGCAGGAATGTAGGGTATCAAAAGGATACATCTGCCTATTCGTATGCTTCTCGACTACTGGAAGGTACTACAAATCTAAGCACTCAGTCTTTCCTAACAGATTTTGTAAGATTAATTTAAGGTTTATTCCGACAATGGAACTAATTTTATAGAAGCGCCCGACTCCCGTATCAAGGCCCTCGTCTTCTACTCTCATCAAGAAATAATGTGGCATTTATTATTTAAGAATTCATGAGCTTAACACCGTCTTATAATAACTGAATATTCAATTATTTTCTTTTTCTAAGAGAAACTGAAAAGAAAGAAAGAAACATTTACTGGCATATTGCGATGGTAACATTTCGAAAAACGCCACGTAATCATCATCAGGCAATTTCGTATTGGTATCAAAGGTTTCACCGAGATTCGAACCGCTTATCACACGGTGAAACTATAGTTGCCTTAACCACTAGGCTATCCTGCTTGTATTTGTTTCCTTGCTTAATTCAGTTTATCTCATTTCTACACCAACAACACAATTGAGACATTCTGTCTCTATATCAATTTGTGTGTTATGAAGGTTTGTTTTTGTAAAGTTTCTTTTTCGTTGCGAACGAAAAGCTTTTAAACTCGGGCTCAGTTTTACATATTTATGTGTGTTTATTTTAATGGCGTGTTCAATTTATACTTATTATTTAAGAATTCATTAGCTTAACGCCGTCTTATAATAACTGAATGTTCAATTATTATGTTTATCTAAGTGATACTGGCATTTCATTCCCGACGCTGCTCCTTACATGGGCGGACTGTGGTAAGCGGGAGTGAAAAGTTTTAAAAGACACTTTACCAAAATAGCTTCTAACAATAAATATACATTTGAAAAATTCGCTATACTACTGTGCAGAAGCGAGGTTTGCCTTAACTCTCGACAGGTAACCCCCACATCGAACAATAGAGCAGATTTGGAACCACTAACGCCAGGACATTTCCTAATTCTCCAGAACCTGACGCTAGTGTAAATTCGCCATCCATTGGCAACGGTCGAAACCCTGCATCACTCCTTTTTTAGGGGTGGAAATCTGAATATATAGTTGAGCTCCAGGAAAAAAACAAATGGAAGCATCGAAAGACCAATATGAAGGTCGAAGATTTGGTTGTTGTTAAAGAACACAACCTCCCACCTAACGAATGGCGAATAGGGGCGGTTACTTAGGTACACTCAGGGTCCGACGACAGAGTACCAGTGGTCGATATCATGACCTCTAAGGGCTAAGTGACAAGACCCCTTGTGGAACTCGTTTTGCTCCCTTCCGACAGTAATGGTCAAACTTCCACAACAACAACACAACAATAGAAATACTCAGATTTTTCTAGCGACGGAATTCCTACTCATTACTACCTCATAGGTATCCGACTTCATATATTCGAAAGTCGAACCATCAGTCCTCTAAAAATATCGAAAAAAATTTGCTTTCCAAGAATGATCATGGGATCTAAAACCAAAGAACAATTTATAAATTTAAAAATGATGCTGCTACCCAAAATCAGGCCCTCAGAGGCCCAGCGCTCACTCCTAATAAGATCGGCTTGAAGAAGCATGTTGAAATGGCCCCTAACACTAGAACTCCCAACGCAACGTGTTGAATTTCGACTGAATACAATGTTGCCTTGGCTTTGCTTTCTTATATTTGGGTTTCGGCAGAAGGGCTTACAAAACCGCATATCTCCCCCCTAACCACGTTGAAAGGCGAAAACAAATTGAGCAACCTCTCAGTCTCGTCACCCAACCCGTCATTATTTATAATGTCATTACTTCAGGGGCATCGAAGAAAGATAAGTTATCGAGTCGCAGTGGAATCTCGGACTTTCTGCCCACCCACCACCCCTCGAGGGAAGCGGATGCCATGACTCCCCCCTTCTCGCTCATGAAAAGCGCCGTGGAGCGGAATAGCGGTCTTTCCGCCCATCCACAAGAGAACGGAAGGACGTGAGCATGAAACGGAATCACGGATTTTCCGTCTATCTACTCGACAGCTATAACGACGTGCAGTGGACTCACGGACTTTCCACACATCCACTCAACATCGACGCAAGCGGAGCGCGGGATCTCGATACCAATGGATGAGCAAAATCACCACATCGCCAATTATTATCTGTACGCACGACAGCCACGGACTCTCGAGTATCGCAGCTACCGTCAACCTTCAGAACCAGGCACATCAATTAGGAAACGCTCTCCTTACGGCCTTTCGTTTCAATATCCCCTACTGCGATGGTGAAAATTGAGGCACGAGGACGCCTTCCTATGGTCCGCGCTATAATCGATGCCTGCGCTCCAATGACTATAATTGCTTACGGTCTATCTTGGGATCTACACCTAGATGATGAAGCTCCCGGCACTACACAAGGATGTCTTCTGCGAATACGAGGTACGCACGGCCTAAATAAGCGTTTGACTGTTCACGCCACCATCAAGCCAAATTACGCGTTCATCAGTCCTACCTCCGTACCCGTCCTGCTGTATGGTGCACAAGACCATGGTCCATGACAGCATCAGAAGAAGCAGCTCTGGGAGTGTTCGAGAGAAAAATTCTTCGAAAGATTTATGGCCCTCTACGCTTTGGAGATGGCGAGTACCGAAGAAGATTTAATGATGAGTTGTACGAGCTTTACACAGACATCAACATAGTCCAGTGAATTAAAACGCAGCGGCTACGCTGGCTAGGCTATGTTATGCGAATGAAAGATGACGATCCGGTTAAGAAAGTATCTTTATCGGATTCCGCCTATGGAAGCAGAAGAAGAGGGCGGCCAACACTTCGCTGGAATGACCAGGTGGAAAACGATTTAAACTACCTTAGTGTGACCAACTTTCGCCAGTTGGCAGAGTGAAGAAGCGACTGGCGTGCCTTGTTGGACGACCATATCCGTTAAACGCTTAAGCGCCCATTAAGGAAATGAAGGAAGGAGTTTCTTCAATTGGACTGTTTCGCTTGAGCAATCGGTGTCCACAAAAAAATTCTTTTCCCATGAGTTTCTCTTTGCCCTACGAGCTTGATGTTTGTAGATTTTTAAAAGATCCCTGTACTCGTTGCAGCAGGCTTCGCTATCGGCAACCTCTGCCAGATTGAATATTTCTTTTACATGTTGTTGCAGACATGAGTCAAATCTCATCGATTCCCAGGACAACATATATACATATTAAAATTCTTAAATAAAATAAGTTTACCTTCATATACTAACCTGCAGTTTATAAAATACTTACCCTTTAAATATTTATATAAATTTCATAAATACTTACTAGTTAAATGAGAACTTCAGGATACGTTCCATATCTACACCTCAGTTTCAGACTCAACATTTAAAATACAACTCTGTAACAGACACACACACACACACACCTACACACATATACAATGTAACACAACACAAAAAGAAACGTCAGACATTTCAAAGGTTTAGATACGCGTAAGTACCAAGTGCCGTGCGCCGCCCCTACGTCTCTTGAAGTGATATATAGTGTACCCAAACCCCATACCTGTCTATTAATGGTCCTTCGAGCCGTATAGGAAGGCACAGTGGAAAAAAAAATTTTTTAAAATTAAATAAATTAAAATAAAATAAAATAAAAAAATATAAAAAAACAAGTAAGGAAGGCTAAGTTCGGGTGTAACCGAACATTACATACTCAGTTGAGAGCTATGGAGACAAAATAAGGAAAATCACCATGTAGGAAAATGAACCTAGGGTAACCTTGGAATGTGGTTGTATGACATGTGTATCAAATGGAAGGTATTAAAGAGTATTTTAAGAGAGAGTAGGCCATAGTTCTATGGATGGACGCCATTTAGGAATATCGCCATAAAGGTGGACCAGGGCTGACTCTAGAATTTGTTTGTACGATATGGGTATCAAAGGAAAGCTGTTAATGAGTATTTTGAAAAGGAGTGATCCTTAGTCCATAGGTGGCCGCCGTTTCGAGATATCGCCATAAAGGTGGACCAGGGGTGTCTCTAGAATGTGTTTGTACGATATGGGAATCAAATGAAAGGTGTTACTGAGCATTTTAAGAGGGAGTGGGCATTAGGTCTATAGGTGGACGCCTTTTCGAGATATTGCCATTAGGGTGGGCCAGGGGTGACTCTAGAATGTTTGTACGATATGGGTATAAAACGAAAAGTGTTACTGAGCATTTTAAGAGGGAGTGGGCAATAGGTCTATAGGTGGACGCCTTTTCGAAATGTCGCCATTAGGGTGGGCCAGGGGTGACTCTAGAATGTGTTTGTATGATATGGGTATCAAATGAAAGATGGTAATGAGTATCTTAAAAGGGAGTAATCCTTAGTTCTATAGGTGGACGCCTTTTCGATATATCGCCATAAAGGTGGACCAAGGGTGACTCTAGAATGTTTGTACGATATGGGTATCAAACGAAAGGTGTTACTGAGCATTTTAAGAGGGAGTGGGCATTAGGTCTATAAGTGGACGCCTTTTCGAGATATCGTCATTAGGGTGGGCCAGGGGTGACTCTAGAATGTGTTTGTACGATATGGGTATCAAACGAAAGGTGTTACTGAGCATTTTAAGAGGGAGTGGGCATTAGGTCTATAGGTGGACGTCTTTTCGAGATATCGCCATTAGTGTGGGCCAGGGGTGACTCTATAATGTTTGTGCGATATGGGTATCAAACGAAAGGTGTTACTGAGCATTTTAAGAGGGAGTGGGCATTAGGTCTATAGGTGGACGCCTTTTCGAGATATCGCCATTAGGCTGGGCCAGGGGTGACTCTTGAATGTGTTTGTACGATATGGGTATCAAATGAAAGGTGGTAATGAGTATTTTAAAAGGGAGTAATCCTTAGTTCTATATGTGGACGCCTTTTCGAGATATCGCCATAAAGGTGGACCAAGGGTGACTCTAGAATGTTTGTACGATATGGGTATCAAACGAAAGGTGTTACTGAGCATTTTAAGAGGGAGTGGGCATTAGGTCTATAGGTGGACGCCTTTTCGAGATATCGCCATAAAGGTGGACCAAGGGTGACTCTAGAATGTTTGTACGATATGGGTATCAAACGAAAGGTGTGACTGAGCATTTTAAGAGGGAGTGGGCATTAGGTCTATAGGTGGACGCCTTTTCGAGATATCGCCATTAGGGTGGGCCAGGGGGACTCTAGAATGTTTGTACGATATGGGTATCAAACGAAATGTGTTACTGAGCATTTTAAGAGGGAGTGGGCATTAGGTCTATAGGTGGCCTTTTCGAGACATCGCCAATAGGGTGGGCCAGGGGTGACTCTAGAATGTTTGTACGATATGGGTATCAAACGAAAGGTGTTACTGAGCATTTTAAGAAGGAGTGGACATTAGGTCTATAGGTGGACGCCTTTTCGAGATATCGCCATTAGGGTGGGCCAGAGGTGACTCTAGAATGTTTGTACGATATGGGTATCAAACGAAAGGTGTTACTGAGCATTTTAAGAGGGAGTGGGCATTAGGTCTATAGGTGGACGCCTTTTCGAGATATCGCCATTAGGGTGGGACAGGGGTGACTCTAGAATGTGTTTGTACGATATGGATATCAAATTAAAGGTATTAATGAGGGTTTTAAAAGCGAGTGGCCCTTAGATGTATATGTGAAGGTGTTCTCGCGATATCGACCAAAATGTGGACCAGGTGATCCAGAAAATCATCTGTCGGGTACTGCTAATTTATTTATATATGCAATACCACTAACAGTATTCCTGCCAAGATTCCAAGGGCTGTTGATTTTGCCTTGTAGAACTTTTTCATTTTCTTCTACTTAATATGGTAGGTGTCACACCCATTTTACAAAATTTTTGCAAAGTTATATTTTGCGTCAATAAACCAATCCAGTTACCATGTTTCATCCCTTTTTTCGTATTTGGTATAGAATTATGGCATTTTTTTCATTTTTCGTAATTTTCGATATCGATAAAGTGGGCGTGGTTAAGGTCGGATTTCGGCTATTTTTTATACCGAGATAAAGTGAGTTCAGATAAGTAGGTGGGCTAAGTTTAGTAAAGATATATCGGTTTTTGCTCAAGTTATTGTGTTAACAGCCGAGCGGAAGGACAGACAATGGACTGTGTATAAAAACTGGGCGTGGCTTCCACCGATTTCGGCCATTTTCACAGAGAACAGTTACCGTCATAGAATCTATGTACCTACCAAATTTGAGAAGGATTGGTAAATTTTTGTTCGACTTATGGCATTAAAAGTATTCTAGACAAACTAAATGAAAATGGGCGGAGCCACGCCCATTTTGAAATTTTCTTTTATTTTTGTATTTTGTTGCATCATATCATTACAGGAGTTGAATTTTGACTTAATTTACTTATATACAGTAAAGATATTAAATTTTTTGTTAAAATTTGAATTAAAAAAATTTTTTTTTTAAAAAGTGGGCGTGTTCTTCATCCAATTTTGCTAATTTTTATTTAGCACATATATAGTAATAGTAGCAGCGTTCCTGCCAAATTTCATCATGATATCTTCAACGACTGCCAAATTACAGCTTGCAAAACTTTTAAATTACCTTCTTGTAAAAGTGGGCGGTGCCACGCCCATTGTCCAAAATCTTACTAATTTTCTATTCTGCGTCATAACGTCAACCCATCTGCCAAGTTTCATCGCTTTAATTGCCTTTGGCAATGAATTATCGCATTTTTTCGGTTTTTCGAAATTTTCGATATCGAAAAAGTGGGCGTGGTTATAGTCCGATATCGTTCATTTTAAATAGCGATCTGAGATGAGTGCCCAGGAATCTACATACCAAATTTCATCAAGATAGCTCAAAATTTACTCAAGTTATCGTGTTAACGGACGGACGGACGGACGGACGGACGGACGGACGGACGGACATGGCTCAATCAAATTTTTTTTTGATCCTGATTATTTTGATATATGGAAGTCTATATCTATCTCGATTCCTTTATATATGTACAACCAACCGTTATCCAATCAAACTTAATATACTCTGTGAGCTCTGCTCAACTGAGTATAACAACCGTTATCCAATCAAACTTAATATACTCTGTGAGCTCTGCTCAACTGAGTATAAAAAAATCGAATTAAAAAGAAAAGTGCAGTGAACACATATGTATGTATAAAAATACAGTCCACTTAACAAAAAATAACATATGGACATTGGTGACAACATACAAAACAAAAGTGAAAATATTAAAACAACTACATACACGCTTAAAATAGTTCAAAAAAAAGCTAACATATAAAACTAAATCTATACTACATATACAAATATACAAAGTGGAAAGGAATATCAAATGCATATAAATTTTTAACAAAAATTTTCGCAAGTCACATATATAAAACAAAAGACAACTAAGACTAACAGTTGAAATATACATACACACATTACAGTGACTTAAAAAAAGCGTTTACATATTACAACAAGTAAGGAAGGCTAAGTTCGGGTGTAACCGAACATTACATACTCAGTTGAGAGCTGTGGAGACAAAGTAAGGGAAAATCACCATGTTGTAAAAAGAACCTAGGGTAACCCTGGAATGTGTTTGTATGACATGTGTATCAAATGGAAGTGGGCCATAGTTCTATAGATGGACGCCATTTAGGGATATCGCCATAAAGGTGGACCAGGCCTGACTCTAGAATTTGTTTGTACGATATGGGTATCAAATGAAATGTGTTAATGATAATTTTAAAAGGGAGTGGGCCTAAGTTCTATAGGTGGACGCCTTTTCGAGATATCGCCACAAAGATGGACCAGGGGTGACTCTAGAATTTGTTTGTACGATATGAGTATCAAACGAAAGGTGTTAATGAGTATTTTAAGAGGGCGTGGGCCTTAGTTCTATATGTGGACACCTTTTCGAGATATCGCCATAAAGGTGGACCAGGGGTGACTCTAGAATATGTTTGTACTATATGGGTATCAAATGAAAGGTGTTAATGAGTATTTTAAAAGGGAGTGGGCCTTAGTTCTATAGGTGGACGCCTTTTCGGAATATCGTTATAAAAGTGGACTAGGGTTGACTCTAGAATACTTTTGTACAATATGGGTATCAAACAAAAGGTGTTAATAAGTGTTTTAAAAGGGAATGGGCCTTAGTTCTATGGGTTGACGCCTTTTCGGGATATCGCCATAAACGTGGACCAGGGGTGACTCTAGAATGCGTTTGTACAATATGGGTATCAAATGAAAGGTGTTAATGAGTATTTTAAAAGGGAGTGGGCCTTAGTCCTATAGGTGGACACCTTTTCGGAATATCGTTATAAAAGTGGACCAGGGTTGACTCTAGAATGCTTTTGTACAATATGGGTATCAAACGAAAGGTGTTAATAAGTGTTTTAAAAGGGAGTGGACGCCTTTTCGGGATATCGCCATAAACGTGGACCAGGGGTGACTCTAGAATGCTTTTGTACAATATGTGTATCAAATGAAAGGTGTTAATGAGTATTTTAAAAGGGCGTGGGCCTTAGCTCTATAGGTGGACGCCTTTTCAAGATATCGCCATAAAGGTGGACCAGGGGTGACTCTAGAATTTGTTTGTACGATATGGGTATCAAATGAAAGGTGTTAATGAGTATTTTAAAAGGGCGTGGGCCTTAGTTCTATAGGTGGACGCCTTTTGAAGATATCGCCATAAAGGTGGACCAGGGGTGACTCTAGAATTTTTTTGTACGATATGGGTATCAAATGAAAGGTGTTAATGAGGGTTTTACAAGGGAGTGGCCCTTAGTTGTATATGTGAAGGCGTTTTCGAGATATCGACCAAAATGTGGACCAGGGTGATCCAAAACACCATCTGTCGGATACCGCTAATTTATTTATATATGTAATACCACGAACAGTATTCCTTCCAAGATTCCAAGGGCTTTTGATTTCGCCCTGCAAAACTTTTTCATTTTCTTCTACTTAATATGGTAGGTGTTACACCCAATTTAAAAAGTTTTTTTCTAAAGTTATATTTTGCGTCAATAGACCAATACAATTACCATGTTTCATCCCTTTTTTCGTATTTGGTATATAATTACGGCATTTTTTTCATTTTTCGTAATTTTCGATATCGAAAAAGTGGGCGTGGTCATAGTCGGATTTCGGCCATTTTTTACACCAATAAAAAGTGAGTTCAGATAAGTACGTGAACTGAGTTTAGTAAAGATACATCGATTTTTGCTCAAGTTATCGTGTTAACGACCGAGCGGAAGGACAGACGGTCGACTGTGTATAAAAACTGGGCGTGGCTTCAACCGATTTCGCCCTTTTTCACAGAAAACAGTTATCGTCCTAGAATCTAAGCCTCTACCAAATTTCACACAGATTGGTAAATTTTTGTTCGACTTATGGCATTAAAAGTATCCTAGACAAATTAAATGAAAAAGGGCGGAGCCACGCCCATTTGGAAATTTTCTTTTATTTTTGTATTTTGTTGCAACATATCATTACTGGAGTTGAATGTTGACATAATTTACTTATATACTGTAAAGATATTAACTTTTCTTTTAAAATTTGAATAAAAAAAAAAAAAAATTTAAAAGTGGGCGTGGTCGTTCTCCGATTTTCCTAATTTTTATTAAGCAGACATATAGTAATAAGAGTAACGTTCCTGCCAAATTGCATCATGATATCTTCAACGATTGCCAAATTACAGCTTGCAAAACTTCTAAATTACCTTCTTTTAAAAGTGGGCGGTGCCACGCCCATTGTCCAAAATTTTACTAGTTTTCTATTCTGCGTCATAAGTTCAACTCACCCACCAAGTTTTATCGCTTAATCCGTATTTGGTAATAAATTATCGCACTTTTTCAATTTTTCGAAATTTTCGATATCGAAAAAATGGGCGTGGTTATTGTCCGATATCGTTCATTTTAAATAGCGATCTGAGATGAGTGCCCAGAAACCTACATACCAAATTTCATCAAGATACCTCAAAATTTACTCAAGTTATCGTGTTAAAGGGCAGACGGACGGACGGACGGACGGACATGGCTCAATCGAATTTTTTTTCGATACTGATGATTTTGATATATGGTAGTCTATATCTATCTCGATTTCTTTAGACCTGTACAACCAACGGTTATCCAATCAAAGTTAATATACTCTGTGAGCTCTGCTCAACTGAGTATAAAAAATTATACAAGAAACTAAAAATCTTTAATCAATCATAACTTCACATATTCGAAAAACGAACCATCTAATACAGTCCTCTAAAAATATCGAAAAAAATTTGCTTTCCAAGAATGATCATCGGATCTAAAACCAAGAACAATTTATAAATTTAAAAATGATGCTGCTACCCCAAATCAGGCCCCCAGAGCCCCAGCGCTCACTCCTAATAAGATCGGCTTGAAGAAACATGTTGAAATGGCCCCTAGCACTAGAACTCCCAATGCAAAGTGTTGAATTTTGAATACAATGTTGCCTTGGCTTTGCTTTCTTATATTGTTCGAAAGTCAACAATACGGGGTGCATAAATAACATTCGGAGAAAATAATGCAATTAGTTAAACTATCCAGCAAATATTGGGTTTCGGCAGAAGGACTTATAAAACCGCATATCTCCCCCCTAACCACGTAAAAAGGCAAGAACAAATTGAGCAACGTCTCAGTCTCGTCACCTACCCCATCATTATTTATAACGTCATTACCTCAGAGGCATCGAAGAAAGATATCGAGTCGCAGTGGAATCTCGGACTTTCTGCCCGCCCCCACCCACCTAGGGAAGCGGATGCCAAGACTTCCCCCTTCTCGCTCATGAAAAGCGCCGTGGAGCGGAATCGCGGTCTTTCCGCCCATCCATAAGAGAACGGAAGGACGTCAGCATGAAACGGAATCACGGACTTTCCGTCTACCTACTCGACAGCAATAACGACGTGGAGTGGACTCTTCATCAACGCAAGCGGATGGCGGGATCTCGATACCAATGGATGAGCAAAATCACCACATTGCCAATTATTATCTGTGCGGACGATAGCCAGAACGGACTCCCGAGTATCGCAGCTACCGTCAACCTTCAGAACCGCGCACATCAATTAGGAAACGCTCTCTTTACGGCCTTTAGTTTCAATATCCCCTACTGCGATGGTGAAAATTAGGCACGAGGGCGCCTTCCTATGGTCCGCGCTATAATCGATGCCTGCGATTCAATGACTATAATTGCTTACGGTCTATCTTGGGATCTACACCTAGATGATGAAGCTCCCGGCACTACACAAGGGTGTCTTCTGCGAATACGAGGTACGCACGGCCTAAATAAGGGTTTGACTGTTCACGCCACCATCAAGTCAAATTACGCGTTCATCAGTCCTACCTCCGTACCCGTCCTGCTATATGGTGCACAAGATCATGGTACATGACAACATCAGAAGAAGCAGCTCTGGGAGTGTTCGAGAGAAAAGTTCTTCGAAAGATATTTGGACCTCTACGCGTTGGCGATGGCGAGTACCGAAGAAGATTTAATGATGAGTTGTACGAGCTTTACACCGATATCAACATAGTCCAGTGAATTAAAACGCAGTGGCTACGCTGGCTGGGCTATGTTATGCGAATTAAAGATGACGCTCCGGTTAAGAAAGTATTTTTATCGGACTCCGCCTATAGAAGCAGAAGAAGAGGGCGGCCACCACTTCGCTGGAAGGACCAGGTGGAAAACGATTTAAACTACCTTAGTGTGACCAACTTTCGCCAGTGGGCAGAGTGGAGAAGCGACTGGCGTGCCTTGTTGGTCGACCATATCCGTTTAAACGGTTAAGCGCCCATTAAGGAAAGGAAGGGAGGAGTTTCTTCAATTGGACTGTTTCGCTTGAGCAATCGGTGTCCGCAAAAAAATTATTTTTCCATGAGGTTCTCTTTGCCCTATGAGCTTGATGTTTGTAGATTTTTAAAAGATCCCTGTACTTGATGCAGCAAGCTTCGCTATCGGCAACCTCTATATAATATTATATATATATATATATATATTTCTTTTACCTGTTGTTGAAGACATGAGTCAAATCTCATCGATTCCCAGGACAACATATATACATATTAAAATTCTTAAATAAAATATTGTTACGAATATTAGCAAAACTAAGGAGTGCTACCAGCTCTAAGCCGATGCTAAGCAGTGACGTGAATGGACATCAATAATTCAATCATCATGTATCTACATAAACGAAACAATAACTGCGTCTACATATATGTACCATGTACGTATACGAGCAGCGGAAAGTCAATGCACAAATACATGCATATATCTGAGATACTCCTATAAGTATGCAATGAGAAAAACTATAAAATTGTGCAATTGTAGTTACAGCTGAGAAGTTTGAGAGCTGCTGGACTAGTAGATTCTCGAAGCGACTAGAAGATGCGAAGTTTAAAATCAAAGAGTATAAAAGGCGACAGATATAGAGGCGCTGTAATTCAGTTTGATTTGAGTTGTCAAGCAGTTTGGATTAAGTCGATATCTAGTGAGCAATAGCAGTATTATTTTGAATAGTAAAGTTTCATTGAGCTATCAATCAGTGTGGCTATTAAGCAAGCTATTCGTTGCACAGTTTGAGTGTTATTGTGAAGTACTTTAATAAAGGCCATTTTGCAATATTACAAATTGGAGTTATTTATTCAACTGTTTAGTGATTCGAACTTAGAAGAGGATTGCAAATAAGGGGAATTTCAGTAAAATCGTTACAATTGGTGTCAGAAGAGGAATTGTTGAATAAATTCCAGAGGACAAAAAGGAAATGGCGAAGTTCAGTGAATTGAAGATCCAGCAACTAAAGAAGGAGTTAGAGAGCCGTGGATTGAATACAAGCGGCGTTAAACGTGAACTTCAGGCACGGCTACGGGAGGCAATGGAAGCAGAAGGAATTGATGTGGAAGAGTATGTCTTTCATCTTGATGGCGAGGAGGCAACAAAAATTGAAGAGAAAAACGAAACATCGCAGACAATTACCAGCACAGATTTGAACATGATATTGGCTGCAATAACTGCTCAAACATCGACAGTAACATCCAAGATGGAAGCGCAAGAGGCACGTATAACAGAAATGTCATCACAAATATCCACAAATATGGCATCCCAACTGGAATCGCAAAAGACAGAAATAACATCTCTATTGTCATCACAGATGGAATCCCAAGAGACACGTATAACATCAAAGATTGAAGCACAAGAAACACGTATATCCGAAATGTCGTCGCAAATGTCATCTCAGCTGGAATCGCAGGAGAACCGTATAACAGCAAAGATCTAAGCACAAGAGGCACGGATATCCGAAATGTCGGCGCAAATTTCAGCACAGATATTATCGCAGATCTCTGCTCAACTGGAGGAGCAAGAAGAACGTATTTCCTTGAAGTTGGAGGCGCAAGATACAAAAATTTTACAGTTTGAAGAAAAAATCGAGGCCGAAGTGGATGCTTTGAGAGCACGTATCGAGCAGTTGCAACTTAATCGCCCAGCAGTTTCAACGAGCATGACGACGATTTTTTTTGTATGTTTTCAATAGCGGTATTGAGGCAATTTCCCGCCAAATCCTTTTAAATCCCAGCCACAAGAAATACCAAAGAATAATATAAAAGGCAGAGATGAAGTAGCAGCAGTAATGAACACAGCAGGAATGGGCAGCCAACTGCGGCGAAGTACTACAGGGCATCCCAAGATCACATATACTTAATGAAGACTTCCTGGATTTCGAAGACGGGAATATGGTCCAGGCATGGGGCATTTGATGGAACGCCCTTTCCCGTAACTTTTATATTACATCGAAACCCATCGAGGAGCAGGCTAGTTATAGGGAGCGATCGATACTCTCCGCTATTGCCAAATTATTCGATTCCCTTGGCTGGTTAGCTCCCTTCGTAATAGTTACAAAAATTTTAAAGCAGGGCATCTGGTAAGAGGATGTATCAACTGTCTACCTTGAGCGTTGGCGAAACTTCATGGAAAGCTACAAATATATTGAACAAATAAGCATCCCACGTTAAGTACATTTTTCAGCCACAAACCCCTCAGACCTTGTTAGCAGAGGATTACCAGCCGAAGAACTGGTCAAAAATTCCCTGTGATGGAAAGGCCCTTCTTGGCTACAAGAAAATATAACCGAATGGCCCACTCGGGCAACAGTTTATATCAGCGATATAGAGAAAAAAGGGTACAAGTACATATAGCGAAAACCAGACCTGTTGACGAAGATATTTTAGAAAGGTTCTCTGACCTCTCCCGTGCCTTAAGGGCCCTATCATATATTAGGCATTTCTGCCTCAGCACCCACCCTGTAACAAAGGTTACCTTTTGCGAGAATTCTCCAATAGTTTCTTCGGAAGAAATAAAAACCACAATGTGTCGGCTAATAATAAAAATCCTAAAGAGCCATTATGTTGCAAAAATCTCCGCGCTGAGCTCAGAAAGGCCGATAGGGTCTATAGATAGAACTATTGCCTCTTGACTCCTTTATTGATGACTACAATACTACTAGAACGGGTGGCAGAATTCTCGCGAATGAATGCCATCCGATTATGCTACGCTACAATTGCAAATCGTCCCGGCTTATAGTGCAATTCATCCAACAAGTGTCTCTGCATGGCGAGAATTAGCTTATGCTACGCCTGATTTGACCCAGTATTGGATCCCTCGCGTTAAAAACATGGTCCGATTGGTGACCCGCAACTGTAAGCGACGCCCAATCAAAAGAAAACGTGCACAAATGCAGCTCATCGGATTTCTTCCTGAAGAACGTACCTTCTTTTCTTGCGCTTTTACGAATACCGGCATCGATAGGACCCTTTGAAATCAAAGATTATCAACGGCAGGAATGTAGGGTATCAAAAGGATACATCTGCCTATTCGTATGCTTCTCGACTACTGGAAGGTACTACAAATCTAAGCACTCAGTCTTTCCCAACAGATTTTGTAAGATTAATTTAAGGTTTATTCCGACAATGGAACTAATTTTATAGAAGCGCCCGACTCCCGTATCAAGGCCCTCGTCTTATACTCTCATCAAGAAATAATGTGGCATTTATTATTTAAGAATTCATGAGCTTAACACCGTCTTATAATAACTGAATATTCAATTATTTTCTTTTTCTAAGAGAAACTGAAAAGAAAGAAAGAAACATTTACTGGCATATTGCGATGGTACCATTTCGAAAAACGCCACGTAATCATCATCAGGCAATTTCGTATTGGTATCAAAGGTTTCACCGAGATTCGAACCGCTTATCACACGGTGAAACTATAGTTGCCTTAACCACTAGGCTATCCTGCTTGTATTTGTTTCCTTGCTTAATTCAGTTTATCTCATTTCTACACCAACAACACAATTGAGACATTCTGTCTCTATATCAATTTGTGTGTTATGACGGTTTGTTTTTGTAAAGTTTCTTTTTCGTTGCGAACGAAAAGCTTTTAAACTCGGGCTCAGTTTTACATATTTATGTGTGTTTATTTTAATGGCGTGTTCAATTTATACTTATTATTTAAGAATTCATTAGCTTAACGCCGTCTTATAATAACTGAATATTCAATTATTATGTTTATCTAAGTGATACTGGCATTTCATTCCCGACGCTGCTCCTTACATGGGCGGACTGTGGTAAGCGGGAGTGAAAAGTTTTAAAAGACACTTTACCAAAATAGCTTCTAACAATAAATATACATTTGAAGAATTCGCTATACTACTGTGCAGAAGCGAGGTTTGCCTTAACTCTCGACAGGTAACTCCCACATCGAACAATAGAGTAGATTTGGAACCACTAACGCCAGGACATCTCCTAATTCTCCAGAACCTGACGCTAGTGTAAATTCGCCATCCATTGGCAACGGTCGAAACCCTGCATCACTCCTTTTTTAGGGGGTGGAAATCTGAATATATAGTTGAGCTCCAGGAAAAAAACAAATGGAAGCATCGAAAGACCAATATGAAGGTCGAAGATTTGGTTGCTGTTAAAGAACACAACCTCCCACCTAACGAATGGCGAATAGGAGCGGTTACTTAGGTACACTCCGGGTCCGACGACAGAGTACCAGTGGTCGATATCATGACCTCTAAGGGCTAAGTGACAAGACCCCTTGTGGAACTCGTTTTGCTCCCTTCCGACAGTAATGGTCAAACTTCCACAACAACAATACAACAATAGAAATACTCAGATTTTTCTAGCGACGGAATTCCTACTCATTACTACCTCATAGGTATCCGACTTCATATATTCGAAAGTCGAACCATCAGTCCTCTAAAAATATCGAAAAAATGTGCTTTCCAAGAATGATCATGGGATCTAAAACCAAAGAACAATTTATAAATTTAAAAATGATGCTGCTACCCAAAATCAGGCCCTCAGAGGCCCAGCGCTCACTCCTAATAAGATCGGCTTGAAGAAGCATGTTGAAATGGCCCCTAACACTAGAACTCCCAACGCAACGTTTTGAATTTCGACTGAATACAATGTTGCCTTGGCTTTGCTTTCTTATATTGCTCGAAAGTCAACAAAACGGGGTGCATATATAACATTCGGGGAAAATCATGCAATTAGTTAAACTATCCAGCAATTATTGGGTGTCGGCAGAAGGGCTTACAAAACCGCATATCTCCCCCCTAACCACGTTGAAAGGCGAAAGCAAATTGAGCAACCTCTCAGTCTCGTCACCCAACCCGTCATTATTTATAATGTCATTACTTCAGAGGCATCGAAGAAAGATAAGTTATCGAGTCGCAGTGGAATCTCGGACTTTCTGCCCACCCACCACCCCTCGAGGGAAGCGGATGCCATGACTCCCCCCTTCTCGCTCATGAAAAGCGCCGTGGAGCGGAATAGCGGTCTTTCCGCCCATCCACAAGAGAACGGAAAGACGTCAGCATGAAACGGAATCACGGATTTTCCGTCTATCTACTCGACAGCAATAACGACGTGCAGTGGACTCACGGACTTTCCACACATCCACTCAACATCGACGCAAGCGGAGCGCGGGATCTCGATACCAATGGATGAGCAAAATCACCACATCGCCAATTATTATCTGTACGCACGACAGCCACGGACTCTCGAGTATCGCAGCTACCGTCAACCTTCAGAACCAGGCACATCAATTAGGAAACGCTCTCCTTACGGCCTTTCGTTTCAATATCCCCTACTGCGATGGTGAAAATTGAGGCACGAGGACGCCTTCCTATGGTCCGCGCTATAATCGATGCCTGCGCTCCAATGACTATAATTGCCTACGGTCTATCTTGGGATCTACACCTAGATGATGAAGCTCCCGGCACTACACAAGGATGTCTTCTGCGAATACGAGGCACGCACGGCCTAAATAAGCGTTTGACTGTTCACGCCACCATCAAGCCAAATTACGCGTTCATCAGTCCTACCTCCGTACCCGTCCTGCTGTATGGTGCACAAGATCATGGTCCATGACAGCATCAGAAGAAGCAGCTCTGGGAGTGTTCGAGAGAAAAATTCTTCGAAAGATTTATGGCACTCTACGCTTTGGAGATGGCGAGTACCGAAGAAGATTTAATGATGAGTTGTACGAGCTTTACACAGACATCAACATAGTCCAGTGAATTAAAACGCAGCGGCTACGCTGGCTAGGCTATGTTATGCGAATGAAAGATGACGATCCGGTTAAGAAAGTATCTTTATCGGATGCCGCCTATGGAAGCAGAAGAAGAGGGCGGCCAACACTTCGCTGGAATGACCAGGTGGAAAACGATTTAAACTACCTTAGTGTGACCAACTTTCGCCAGTTGGCAGAGTGAAGAAGCGACTGGCGTGCCTTGTTGGACGACCATATCCGTTAAACGCTTAAGCGCCCATTAAGGAAATGAAGGAAGGAGTTTCTTCAATTGGACTGTTTCGCTTGAGCAATCGGTGTCCACAAAAAAAATTCTTTTCCCATGAGTTTCTCTTTGCCCTACGAGCTTGATGTTTGTAGATTTTTAAAAGATCCCTGTACTCGTTGCAGCAGGCTTCGCTATCGGCAACCTCTGCCAGATTGAATATTTCTTTTACATGTTGTTGCAGACATGAGTCAAACCTCATCGATTCCCAGGACAACATATATACATATTAAAATTCTTAAATAAAATAAGTTTACCTTCATATACTAACCTGCAGTTTATAAAATACTTACCCTTTAAATATTTATATAAATTTCATAAATACTTACTAGTTAAATGAGAACTTCAGGATACGTTCCATATCTACACCTCAGTTTCAGACTCAACATTTAAAATACAACTCTGTAACACACACACACACACACACCTACACACATATACAATGTAACACAACACAAAAAGAAACGTCAGACATTTCAAAGGTTTAGATACGCGTAAGTACCAAGTGCCGTGCGCCGCCCCTACGTCTCTTGAAGTGATATATAGTGTACCCAAACCCCATACCTGTCTATTAATGGTCCTTCGAGCCGTATAGGAAGGCACAGTGGAAAAAAAAATTTAAAAAAATAAAATAAATTAAAATAAAATAAAATAAAAAAATATTAAAAAAAAAAAATCGAATTAAAAAGAAAAGTGCAGTGAACACATATGTATGCATAAAAATACAGTCCACTTAACAAAAAATAACATATGGACATTGGTGACAACATACAAAACAAAAGTGAAAATATTAAAACAACTACATACACGCTTAAAATAGTTCAAAAAAAAGCTAACATATAAAACTAAATCTATACTACATATACAAATATACAAAGTGGAAAGGAATATCAAATGCATATAAATTTTTAACAAAAATTTTCGCAAGTCACATATATAAAACAAAAGACAACTAAGACTAACAGTTGAAATATACATACACACATTACAGTGACTTAAAAAAAGCGTTTACATATTACAACAAGTAAGGAAGGCTAAGTTCGGGTGTAACCGAACATTACATACTCAGTTGAGAGCTGTGGAGACAAAGTAAGGGAAAATCACCATGTTGTAAAAAGAACCTAGGGTAACCCTGGAATGTGTTTGTATGACATGTGTATCAAATGGAAGTGGGCCATAGTTCTATAGATGGACGCCATTTAGGGATATCGCCATAAAGGTGGACCAGGCCTGACTCTAGAATTTGTTTGTACGATATGGGTATCAAATGAAATGTGTTAATGATAATTTTAAAAGGGAGTGGGCCTAGTTCTATAGGTGGACGCCTTTTCGAGGTATCGCCATAAAGGTGGACCAGGGGTGACTTTAGAATATGTTTGTACGATATGGGTATCAAATGAAAGGTGTTAATGAGTATTTTAAAAGGGAGTGGGCCTTAGTTCTATAGGTGGACGCCGTTTCGAAATATCGCCATAAAGGTGGACCAGGGGTGACTCTAGAATGTGTTTGTACGATATGGGTATCAAATTAAAGGTATTAATGAGGGTTTTAAAAGGGAGTGGTGGTTGTTGTATAGGTGGTCGCATTTTCGAAATATCGCCATAAAGGTGGACCAGGGGTGACTCTAGAATTTGTTTGTACAATATGGGTATCAAAATAAAGGTGTTAATGGGTATTTTAAAAGGGAGTGGGCCTTAGTTCTATAGGTGGACGCCGTTTCGAAATATCGCCATAAAGGTGGACCAGGGGTGACTCTAGAATGTGTTTGTACGATATGGGTATCAAATTAAACTTATTAATGAGGGTTTTATAAGGGAGTGGTGGTTGTTGTATAGGTGGTCGCATTTTCGAAATATCGCCATAAAGGTGGGCCAGGGGTGACTCTAGAATTCGTTTGTGTAATATGGGTATCAAACGAAAGGAGTTAATGAGTATTTTAAAAGGGAGTGGGCCTTAGTTCTATAGATGGACGCCTTTTCGAGGTATCGCAATAAAGGTGGGCCAGGGGTGACTCTAGAATATGTTTGTACGATATGGGTATCAAATGAAAGATGTTAATGAGTATTTTAAAAGGGAGTGGGCCTTAGTTCTATAGGTGGACGCCGTTTCGAAATATCGCCATAAAGGTGGACCAGGGGTGACTCTAGAATGTGTTTGTACGATATGGGTATCAAATTAAAGGTATTAATGAGGGTTTTAAAAGGGAGTGGTGGTTGTTGTATAGGTGGTCGCATTTTCGAAATATCGCCATAAAGGTGGACCAGGGGTGACTCTAGAATTTGTTTGTACAATATGGGTATCAAAATAAAGGTGTTAATGGGTATTTTAAAAGGGAGTAATCCTTAGTTCCATAGGTGGACGCCGTTTCGAGATATCGCCATAAAGGTGGGCCAGGGGTGACTCTAGAATTCGTTTGTGCAATATGGGTATCAAACGAAAGGAGTTAATGAGTATTTTAAAAGGGAGTGGGCCTTAGTTCTATAGGTGGACGCCTTTTCGAGGTATCGCAATAAAGGTGGACCAGGAGTGACTCTAGACTTTGTTAGTACGATATGGGTATCAAATGAAAGGTGTTAATGAGTATTTTTAAAAGGGAGTGAGCCTTCGTTCTATAGGTGTTCGCCTTTTCGAGATATCGCCATAAAGGTGGACCAGGGGTGACTTTAGAATATGTTTGTACGATATGGGTATCAAATGAAAGATGTTAATGAGTATTTTAAAAGGGAGTGGGCCTTAGTTCTATAGGTGGACGCCGTTTCGAAATATCGCCATAAAGGTGGACCAGGGGTGACTCTAGAATGTGTTTGTACGATATGGGTATCAAATTAAAGGTATTAATGAGGGTTTTAAAAGGGAGTGGTGGTTGTTGTATAGGTGGTCGCATTTTCGAAATATCGCCATAAAGGTGGACCAGGGGTGACTCTAGAATTTTTTGTACAATATGGGTATCAAAATAAAGGTGTTAATGGGTATTTTAAAAGGGAGTAATCCTTAGTTCCATAGGTGGACGCCGTTTCGAGATATCGCCATAAAGGTGGGCCAGGGGTGACTCTAGAATTCGTTTGTGCAATATGGGTATCAAACGAAAGGAGTTAATGAGTATTTTAAAAGGGAGTGGGCCTTAGTTCTATAGGTGGGCGCCTTTTCGAGGTATCGCAATAAAGGTGGACCAGGAGTGACTCTAGACTTTGTTAGTACGATATGGGTATCAAATGAAAGGTGTTAATGAGTATTTTTAAAAGGGAGTGAGCCTTCGTTCTATAGGTGTTCGCCTTTTCGAGATATCGCCATAAAGGTGGACCAGGGGTGACTTTAGAATATGTTTGTACGATATGGGTATCAAATGAAAGGTGTTAATGAGTATTTTAAAAGGGAGTGGGCCTTAGTTCTATAGGTGGACGCCGTTTCGAAATATCGCCATAAAGGTGGACCAGGGGTGACTCTAGAATGTGTTTGTACGATATGGGTATCAAATTAAAGGTATTAATGAGGGTTTTAAAAGGGAGTGGTGGTTGTTGTATAGGTGGTCGAATTTTCGAAATATCGCCATAAAGGTGAATCAGGGGTGACTGTAGAATTTGTTTGCACAATATGGGTATCAAAAGAAAGGTGTTAATGAGTATTTTAAAAGGGATTAATGCTTAGTTCCATAGGTGGACGCCGTTTCGAGATATCGCCATAAAGGTGGGCCAGCGGTGACTCTAGACTTTGTTAGTACGATATGGGTATCAAATGAAAGGTGTTAATGAGTATTTTTAAAAGGGAGTGGGCCTTCGTTCTATAGGTGTTCGCCTTTTCGAGATATCGCCATAAAGGTGGACCAGGGGTGACTTTAGAATATGTTTGTACGATATGGGTATCAAATGAAAGGTGTTAATGAGTATTTGAAAGGGAGTGGGCCTTAGTTCTATAGGTGGACGCCGTTTCGAAATATCGCCATAAAGGTGGACCAGGGGTGACTCTAGAATTTGTTTGTACGATATGGGTATCAAATTAAGGTACTAATAAGGGTTTTAAAAGGGAGTGGTGGTTGTTGTTTAGGTGGTCGCATTTTCGAAATATCGCCAGAAAGGTGAACCAGGGGTGACTCTAGAATTTGTTTGTACAATATGGGTATCAAAAGAAAGGTGTTAATGAGTATTTTAAAAGGGAGTAATCCTTAGTTCCATAGGTGGACCCCGTTTCGAGATATCGCCATAAAGGTGGGCCAGGGGTGACTCTAGAATTCCTTTGTGCAATATGGGTATCAAACGAAAGGAGTTATTGAGTATTTTAAATGGGAGTGGGCCTTAGTTCTATAGGTGGACGCCTTTTCGAGATATCGCCATAAAGGTGTACCAGGGGTGAATCTAGAATGAGTTTGTACGATATGGGTATCAAATTAAAGGTATTAATGAGAGTTTTAAAAGGGAGTGGGCCTTAGTTCTATAGGTGGATGCCTTTTCGAGGTATCGCAATAAAGGTGGACCAGCGGTGACTCTAGACTTTGTTAGTACGATATGGGTATCAAATGAAAGGTGTTAATGAGTGTTTTTAAAAGGGAGTGGGCCTTCGTTCTATAGGTGTTCGCCTTTTCGAGATATCGCCATAAAGGTGGACCAGGGGTGACTTTAGAATATGTTTGTACGATATGGGTATCAAAAGAAAGGTGTTAATGAGTATTTGAAAGGGAGTGGGCCTTAGTTCTATAGGTGGACGCCATTTCGAAATATCGCCATAAAGGTGGACCAGGGGTGACTCTAGAATGTGTTTGTACGATATGGGTATCAAATTAAGGTACTAATAAGGGTTTTAAAAGGGAGTGGTGGTTGTTGTTTAGGTGGTCGCATTTTCGAAATATCGCCAGAAAGGTGAACCAGGGGTGACTCTAGAATTTGTTTGTACAATATGGGTATCAAAAGAAAGGTGTTAATGAGTATTTTAAAAGGGAGTAATCCTTAGTTCCATAGGTGGACCCCGTTTCGAGATATCGCCATAAAGGTGGGCCAGGGGTGACTCTAGAATTCGTTTGTGCAATATGGGTATCAAACGAAAGGAATTATTGAGTATTTTAAATGGGAGTGGGCCTTAGTTCTATAGGTGGACGCCTTTTCGAGATATCGCCATAAAGGTGGACCAGGGGTGAATCTAGAATGAGTTTGTACGATATGGGTATCAAATTAAAGGTATTAATTAGAGTTTTAAAAGGGTGTGGTGGTAGTTGTATATGTGAAGGCGTTTTCCAGATATCGACCAAAATGTGGACCAGGGTGACCCAGAACATCATCTGTTGGATACCGCTAATTTATTTATATATGTAATACCTGCCAAGATTTTAAGGGTTTTTTATTTCGCCCTGCAGAACTTTTTCATTTTCTTCTACTTAATATGGTAGGTGTCACAACCATTTTATAAAGTTTTTTCTAAAGTTATATTTCGCTTCAATAAAACAATCCAATTACCTTACCATGTTTCATCCCTTCTTTCGTATTTGGTATAGAATTATGGCATTTTTTTCATTTTTCGTAATTTTCGATAACGAAAAAGTGGGCGTGGTCATAGTCGGATTTCGTTCATTTTTGCAGAACTTTTTCATTTTCTTCTACTTAATATGGTAGGTGTCACAACCATTTTATAAAGTTTTTTCTAAAGTTATATTTCGCTTCAATAAAACAATCCAATTACCTTACCATGTTTCATCCCTTTTTTCGTATTTGGTATAGAATTATGGCATTTTTTTCATTTTTCGTAATTTTCGATAACGAAAAAGTGGGCGTGGTCATAGTCGGATTTCGTTCATTTTTGCAGAACTTTTTCATTTTCTTCTACTTAATATGGTAGGTGTCACAACCATTTTATAAAGTTTTTTCTAAAGTTATATTTCGCTTCAATAAAACAATCCAATTACCTTACCATGTTTCATCCCTTTTTTCGTATTTGGTATAGAATTATGGCATTTTTTTCATTTTTCGTAATTTTTGATAACGAAAAAGTGGGCGTGGTCACAGTCGGATTTCGTTAAAGTGAGTTCAAGTAAGCACGTGAACTAAGTTCATTAAAGATATGTCGATTTTTGCTCAAGTTATCGTTTTAACGGCCATGCGGAAGGACAGAGGGACGACTGTGTATAAAAACTGGGCGTGGCATCAACCGATTTCGCCCATTTTCACAGAAAAGAGTTAACGTCATAAAGTCTATGCCCCTACCAAACTTCAAAAGGATTGGTTAATTTTTGTTCGACTTATGGCGTTAAAAGTATCCTAGACAAATTAAATGAAAAAGGGCGGATCCACGCCCATTTTGAAATTTTCTTTTATTTTTGTATTTTGTTACACTATATCATTACTGGAGTTGAATGTTGACATAATTTACTTATATACTGTAAAGATATTAAATTTTTTGTTAAAGTTTTAATTAAAAAAAAATTTTTTTTTAAAGTGGGCGTGGTCCTTTTCCGATTTTGCAAATTTTTATTAAGCGTACATATAGTAATAGGAGTAACGTTCCTGCCAAATTTCATCATGATATCTTCAACGACTGCCAAATTACAGCTTGCAAAAGTTTTAAATTACCTTCTTTTAAAAGTGGGCGGTGCCACGACCATTGCCCAAAATTTTACTAATTTTCTATTCTGCGTCATAAATTCAACTCATCTACCAAGCTTTGTCGCTTTATCTCCCTTTTGTAATGAATTATCGCAATTTTTCGGTTTTTCGAAATTTTCGATATCGAAAAAGTGGGCGTGGTTATAGTCCGATATCGTTCATTTTAAATAGCGATCTGAGATGAGTGCTCAGGAACCTACATAGCAAATTTCATCAAGATACCTTAAAATTTACTCAAGTTATCGTGTTAACGGACGGACGGACGGACGGACATGGCTCAATCAAATTTTTTTTCGATCGTGATTATTTTGATATATGGAAGTCTATATCTATCTCGATTCCTTTATATATGTACAACCAACCGTTATCCAATCAAACTTAATATACTCTGTGAGCTCTGCTCAACTGAGTATAAAAAGACGTGTACATTTTGATTGTCACTCCATAACACGAGAACAGATAGAAAGATTGCCATGAAATTTTTAGGAAAGATACAGGAAGGAGAGATGATGGTTAGTTGATTTTGAAATCCCAAATCGGTTTAGCCATATATATATATATATAAAAATTAATGTTTGTATGTATGTCATCGATTAACTCAAAAACTTCTGGACCGATTATTATGAAAATTGGTATATATATGTAACTTTCCACGGCAAAGGTTTATATAATGAGTACTTTGATACCGGGTGACTAAGGTCTCGAGATATAGGCTAAAACATGGACCCGGGAAACTCCAGGAAGTGTTTGTACAATATGGGTATCAAATGGAAGCTGTCTATAAGTACTTTGACACTGGGTATTTTTCGTACCCCTGGGTGACTAGGGTCTCGAGATATAGGCCAAAACATGGACCCGGGCACCCGTAGAATGTGTTTATACAATATGGATATCAAATGAAAGCTGTTGATGAGTGCTTTAATACAGGGTAGTTTTCATACCTATTGGTGACTAGCGTCTCGAGATATAGGCCAAAACGTGGACCCGGGTACCCCTAGAATGTGTTTATACAATATGGATATCAAATGAAAGCTGCTGATGAGTGCTTTAGTACAGGGTAGTTTTCATACATATTGGTGACTAGATTCTCGAGATATAGGCCATAACGTGGACCCGGGCACCCCTAGAATGTGTTTATACAATATGGATATCAAATGAAAGCTGCTGATGAGTGCTTTAGTACAGGGTAGTATCCATACCTATTGGTGACTAGGATCTCGAGATATAGGCCAAAACGTGGACCCGGGTACCCCTAGAATGTGTTTATACAATATGGATATCAAATGAAAGCTGTTGATGAGTGCTTTAGTACAGGGTAGTTTTCATACCTATTGGTGACTAGCGTCTCGAGATATAGGCCAAAACGTGGATCAGGGTAACACTAGGATGCGTTTTTACATTATGGGTATCAAATTGAATCTGTTGATGCGTGCTTTACTACAGATAATTTTTTATACCGCTGGGTGTCTTGGGTATCGATATATAGGCAAAACGTGGACACGTATACCCCGGGACAATGTTTATACAATATGGATATCAAATGAAAGCTGTTGATGAGTGCTTTACTACAGGGTAGTTTTCATACCTATTGGTGACTAGGGTCTCGAGATATAGGCCAAAACATGGAGCCGGATTCCCTTAGAATGTGTGTGTATTTTGGATATCAAATGAAAGCTGTTGCTGAGAGCTTTTAAGTAATTTTCATTGTGATATTCAATTTAGTCGCATCAACCTGACAAAACTGATAAATATGCATGCGAGTCCGAAGTAAAGTCATGAATTAGTAATACCCACATACCTATTTACATACGTCCTATTCGATTTTCCTGAAATTTGGTATATAAATTTGCCTATATTAGTATTTGCGATGCTTTTTTCCGGGAAGTAGACCAGAGACGGACTGGGACTGAGATTAAGACTGGGACTGAGACTGAGACTCGGAATGGGACTGGAACAAAATGCATACCACCCTCTGGGGCTGGCAATATGAAGAAAATGAGAAAAACTTGAGAGAAGAGAAAGGAGAGAAGGAGACTGAGAAAGAGATAGAATGAGACGAAGATGGAGATTGATGAAGCGAAAAATACGGAGGGAGGAGTGAATACAAAGATTAGGAAAATATGTAGAGGGGCGAGGGCAGATCTAGGCGGAAAAGCTTATTAAAATGTATGCAGATAAACCAAATTTAGGGCAGAACAAAGTCTGCCGGGTCTGGTAGTATTTATATAAATTTCATAAATACTTACTAGTTAAATGAGCACTTCAGGATACGATCCATATCTACACCTCAGTTTCAGACTCAACATTTAACATACAACTCTGTAACACACACACATACACACCTACACATATACAATGTAACACAACACAAAAACAAACGTCAGACATTTCAAAGGTTTAGATACGCGTAAGTACCAAGTGCCGTGCGCCGCCCCTACGTCCCTTGAAGTGATACACAGTGTCCCCAAACCCTATACCTGTCTACTAGTGGTCCTTCGAGCCGTATAGGAAGGCACCGTGGAAAAAGAAATAAAAAAAATTGAATAAAATAAAATAAAAAATATTTAAAAAAAAACTCGAATTAAAAATAAGAGTGCAGTGAACACATATGTATGTATAAAAAATACAGTCCACTTAACAAAAAATAACATATGGACATAGGTGACAACATACAAAACAAAAGTGAAAATATTAAAACAACTACATACACGCTTAAAATAGTTAAAAAAAAAGCTAAAATGTAAAACTAAATCTATACTACATATGGGCTATTCCATCCCATTTCGACCAATTTTGAACCTGACCCCTTTAGAATTGGCTGAAAGTTTTTCTTCTTTTTCTAGCTTACGAAAGACGTTTTTCAGAAGTTTTTCAAATTTTTTCATCCAACTCAAAAACAGTTATGAATTTAAAAAAAACACCGTTTTTGTTTTCAAATGCTATAACTTTTTCAAAAATTGACCGTTTGGGATTTTTTTTTTTTTATATGTTTTTAAATGTATTTTTCGGAAAAAATTCAAAAAAATGTTTAGTTTTTTTTTTTGTAAGTTTTCAGTTTTTCGAGATTTTTCGAATTTCCCCTTTTTTTCTCATAAAAAACCAATCAATTCTGCAATCATCTCCACTAATCCCGGAGTGGACCGAGAATTTTTTTTTTTATTTAATTGAAAAAAAACTTTAAATTTTTTTTGTATTTTTTCCGAAAAGAACATTTAAAAAAATTTAAATTTGTTATGTAAATAATAATGAGCTTAAAAGGCCGTGGTTAAATAAAACACAATGTTTGAAATTTCATTGGTTTTTTTAATTTGTCAATATTTCGGCTTCAGTCTGAATTTATATACCTAGTATACATAGTTGCATAAAATAAAAAAGCCAAATCCGGCTTTACTGCTTATTTTTCGTGTCGTCAAGCACAAAGTAAAATCCCCAAAAACTACTACACCCTCAAGTATTGACTTGCAAATATACGGATTGTTTAATCAAAGTAAGCAGTAAAAGGAAGAAAAGAAAACATAAACTTATTAGCAAAAGCCTTTGTTGTGAAATCCCATCAAATTAGCACATAATTTTACACAAACGCTCAATCAGCGACAAAGCGGCAGACCAGCATCCCGAAGAAAGGAATCAAGCAAGGCGAATCTATACCAGGTGGTGGCAAAGCGAATTCAATCAATTCGCCGTGCAGATGAATGTCAAGTCAAAAGAAAATTTTCATAGATTTTGATTAGCTAACATTTTGTTGTACAAGGCTTTGTATGCAAAATTATCAAGAAAAAGCAATCAGATGATGGGATAACACCACCTATACTGTATTCGCCTTGGATTCGAGAAAACAATAGGAGCGTTCCATTGACTTATCGAGTTCTGGCTCATGATCAAATCTCATTGCAACGATCTGGATCAACTTAATGAGTGCTGGTAGAATTAATATAAAACATCCGTTTTGTTAAAAATAAGAAGAAATGTGCACAAAAATTGAAGATATAGAATTATTAACATTTAACTAGTTCCGCACGTAGACAAACTATTTATTTTCCTTACATTTTCTTCAAGTTGTTTACTCTTTCCGTGTTTTTGCTTTTAAATGTGGCGAAATCTTTAATGTATACACATATGTACACACATTTATTTCAGTGCTACCATGGCTCAACTATATGGTTGGCTCATCCCATCAGCTCATTTTATTATACTCAGCGTGCTTTGCACACAGATACGGTTGGTTGTACAGGTATAAAGAATCGAGATAGATATAGACTTCTATATATCAAAATCATCAGTATCGAAAAAAAATTTAAATAGCCATATCCGTCCGTCCGTCCGTCTGCCCGTTAACATGATAACTTGAGTGAATATTGAGATATCTTCACCAAATTTGGTATACGAGCTTGCCTGGACCCAGAATAGATTGGTATTGTGTATAAAATTAGCACTAACACAGCACTTTATTTAATGTATTGATATTTTGTAATTCACACTTCAAAACTTTCAATTACAAACAAAGTAATAAATGTGAAGTTAATTAAATATTAAAAGATGGGCGACGGTGGACGGGCGGTAGTATAGCAAACGAATATTTTTGACGATGCGTAGCGAATGATAAACTAAAAAACTGAGAGCGCGGTGGTGGTTGGCAAGCCACAGCTGAGCTGCACTGCCAGCGCTTGGCCGCACTGACCGGGTGTTGCCAGACGGAGGGGGCGGACTTAGTCCGAAAACTCGATCATGTCTTCAACATGCTCCCCCCCGCCCGACGCGTTGATGGGTTAAGGGCGGCATCAACCCTGTCCAAGGCCGCCCGTGCCTCGGCTACTAATTGCCGTATTTTGTCGTCTTTGTGACGAGCCGATCGGCTTTGTACCGCGCTCTGGCGGTTTTCCGTGCGGGCTCGTGGGGTTGCCCTGTCTGTTCGTCGGCTGTCGTTGTCCTGGCGTCTAGCATGGTTGTTCGGTCGAGCCCGGTGGAGCAAAGTGTGGTGGCCGAGGGAGCATTTACGGCAGCTGCTTGCGGAGTCGCACGCTCCGGTGGAGTGTGAAATTGCGAGGCAGTTGAGGCAGTGCCGGTGGGTTTTTGCACACTGGTATCTCTCCTCGGGTTTCATCGCTAAGAATGCCCGGCACTGTCTCAGCACATGTCGTTGGCCACAGAGGCGACACTTTGGTCCTTCAGTTGTTCTGCGGGTCCTGCAAAGACAAGAAAAGAAAAATATTCGTATTTGCAGGCATGGGTGAGGGTAGCTTATATATCTCTTTCAGATTGCTAGGGGCATGAAACAGAGGGTACCAGAGGTAGGGTTGGCATTACTAGGCAGTTGGTAGCACGCACAGTTTGGCAATATTTCGGGTTATTAGTCCGTTTTGTGTTTTGAGTTCCACAACTCGAACATGGCTATCCGATCCAGGGTGTAAAGTGATTACCCGTCCCAAACGCCATTCGTTCGGGTGTAGTAAATCATCCTTTACCACAACTAAATCTCCAACTTGAATATTGCGTTGAGGGCATTTCCATTTGTACCGCTTATGCAGCTCCTTGAGATACTCGTTCTTCCATCGTGTGCTGAATTGGTGATGAAGCACTTTCAGTTTCTGCCATTTGTTGACCAAGGTGAGATGCTCTGCAGTTGGCTCCGGTAACGACAAGAGCGGCGCGCCACGTAGGAAATGCCCTGGGGTTAGGACTAGGGGATCCATTGGATCTTCGGACATAGGGGAGAGCGGTCGGGAGTTGAGGACCGCCTCTATGCGTACTAAGAGGGTAGTAAGCTCTTCGAAGGAGAACTTCTGGTTTCCTGCTACTTTCGTAAAGTGTATCTTGAAGCTTTTCACGGCCGCTTACCATAGACCACCCATGTGGGGAGCGTATGGGATGAATTTCCATGAGAATCCGTGAGTTGCATACTTTTCAGCGACTTCCTTGAGGAATGTGGTGAATTCTCTTTGTAATCCGCGTTGTGCGCCGACGAACGTCTTTCCGTTGTCAGAATATATCTGGTGGGGTAGGCCACGGCGGCCAGTGAATCGGGCAAAGGCTGCGTTGAAGGCATTCGTGGTGAGATCAGAGCACACTTCTAAATGAACAGCCTTTGTGGAAAAACAGACGAACACACAAACGTAAGCTTTCACATACGAAGCTCGGCGAAGGGGAGAAGTTTTTTACCATAAATGGTCCAGCAAAGTCGACTCCTATTGTATGAAAGGGTAGGGAATACGTTGACCTCTCGGGTGGCAAAGCTGCAATTATCTGCGTTTTCATCTGCTGTTTGTAGATGCTGCAGGTTTTGCAGTGGAAGATGAGCTTTTTGACCTTTTGCTTCAAACGTGGAATGTAGTACTGTTGATGTACCATTCGGATCATCAGCTGTTTGTCGGCATGAAGCAGGTTCGAATGGAGGAAGTCCAACAGAAGAGAACAAAATCGAGAGTTTTCGGGTATGATAATTGGGTGCCGCTCATTAAAGCTATAGGTGGTATATGCTAATCTTCCAGAAACTCGCATGATTCCTGAGTCATCTAGCATGGGGTTTAATGTCAGAAGGGTGTTCTTTTTGGGTAAGGGTCCTGACGTTTGAAGCAGCTCTATCGTGTCTCCGTAATGATTCCGTTGAGTTTTAGTGATGATTTTGATTTTGGCATCATTCACTTCGGCGTGGGTGAGGTTGAGCGTGGCTGGAACTTCTAGTTTTCTTGCTTTTCGGGTAAACCGCAACATATAGACCACGACTCTAAGCGCTCGAGAAAATGACGAAGAACGGTCGAGTATGTCTATATTTTCTTCCTGCAGGGTGTGGAATACTTCCACATGTTGTTGTTCGGGGGGAGTTGGGTGGTGAGATATATCCTTTGGCCATGACGTTGCTGGATTAACAAGCCAATTAGGTCCTTCCCACCATAGCGGACATTGGACTAAATCTTGAGGTTTGCAACCTTGGGTGCCCAAATCCGCTGGGTTATCCTTACTGCAAACGTGCCTCCAATTGGCGTTGTCGACGTTCTTAAGAATTTCGGATGTCCTGTTGGCGACATACGTTTTCCAGGTATGGGGTGGTTTTTCTAGCCATGCTAGTACGATGGCAGAATCGCACCAGAGAATGAGTTCATGTTGGGGTAGATTCAGCTCACTTCGGAGCTGTTTCACTAACTTGGAGAGTAAAACTGCTCCACAGAGTTCCAACCGTGGAAGACTCACGGTTTGGAGGGTTCTACTTTATTTTTAGCTGCTAGCAAATGGGATGAAAAACTATTTTCATGGGTTTGTACTCGTAAATATATACAGGCAAAAAATGCTTTTTCTGAAGCATCTGAGAATCCATGCAGCTGGATTAGTTTATCGGGGGAATACTGTACCCACCTAGGGATTTTAATGTCTCTGATATGAGGTAAATTTTCATAAATTGAGGCCCATTTTTGGAGAGCTCCGGGCTTCACGTCTTCGTCCCAATCCGTTCCTTCCATCCAGAGTTGTTGCAGCAACATTTTTGCAAGAATCATTATTGGTGAAAGCCATCCTGCGGGGTCAAACAGTTTTGCAACTGCTGATAAAATCTGCCTTTTCGTAATCGTGTTTTCTGCTGATGGTGGATCATACGTGTAGGTGAAGGGGTCGGTTAGGGCGTTCCACTGAATTCCAAGGGTTTTTGTGGAACTCGAATCATGGAATTTAAGGAAGTCGACGTCTAGCAAATCAGGGTCGGGAACGGGTTTAAAAATTTCAGGGTGATTTGCCGACATCTTCCTCAAAGGGAACCCTGCCGATTTTAAGGCTTCGATAACTTGAGTCATAGAGTTCAAAGTGGACTGTATATTATGACCGCCTGCAAAATATCGTCAACATATGTTTCGTTTAATAAAATGTTTTTAGCGAGCGGATATTCGTCTTGACAATCGTGGGCGAGTTGGTGTAGGGTTCGAATCGCCAAATAGGGAGCGCAATTTACACCAAAGGTAACTGTTTTTAGTCGAAAATCTTGTATCGGCAGAGTTGGGTGTTTTCGAAAAACGATTCGATGAAAATCTTTATCTTCTTCATGGATGAGTATTTGGCGATACATTTTCTCAATATCGCCGTTGAAAACAAACTTATAAAGTCGCCATTTAAGTATGACGAGCATTAAGTCATTTTGTAGAATTGGGCCTGTATGAAGCACGTCGTTCAACGACTTGCCAGAATGCGACATTTTTGATGCGTTGAAGACGACTCGCACTTTTGTGGTTTTGCTGTCGGGTTTTATGACAGCATGATGGGGTAGATAAAACGATAGATATTTACCATCTCTAATTATCTTGTTGGGAGGCGGGTTCCATGTGATCCATGGTTAAATATTCATTAAGGACTTCAAAATATTTGTCTCTTAGTTCGGGTTTTCTTTCGAGGGTTCGTTCGATGCTGATATACTGCTGTTGTGCTGCGGGTCGTGAATGACCGAGTGCCAGATGGGCTGGAAATTCCGATTTGAAGGGTAGTTTGACTCTGTAGCGTCCATCTTCCTCACGAATTGTGGTTGTCCGGTAGAGTGCTTCGCAGTATTCATCATCTGCTGATCGTTGTTGGGTTTGGTGAACTTCTTCCTGTTCCCAAAATTGTCTCAAAAGTTGATTGATGGGGTCATCGGTGCATTCCGTGACATGAGTGCTGAAGGTTGATACCTTTTCAGCTACAGGGCCGCTTAATATCCATCCGAATATTGTGTTTTGGGCAAGTAATGTTCCACTCACATTTCGTAGGAGCCCTTCGGTGAGGATTTGCGGGGTGATATCGCTGCCGATTACCACATCGATTTTCGATGGTATCGAATACTGTGTTCGAGATCGATGCTTGAAACTCTGACTGTGGGCAAGAACTTAGTTAGTTTAGGCAAAATTATTGCTTGTGCGTCTATCATTTGGGTTAAGTCTGCTGAACAGAATGTTATCTGGCAGACTTTATTGGCATTTTTCACAACCGTTCCACCCATTCCAGATATCTGGTGGAGAGACTCTTTTGTGGGTAGACCAAGAACCTTTTGTATACGGGATGATACAAAGGTTTTTTGTGATCCTTGATCTATTAGGGCACGAATTTTATGAAATTCGCCAACAAAGTATACTGTTACTATTGCTGTGGGTAGTAGGGTGGTTCCATGATTTCTCTAGAAGAGTTAAGAAACCGGGTTTTTGTCTTGAGACTGTTGGGAGGAGGTGGCTCTTGCGGCGGCTTTCGATGTTGAGGCTCGCTCGTCGTCCGTTCTCCTAGGGGTGCCGGCTTGGGCATTTTGAGCTCTGGGGTTTGGATGTGATTGTTGGGGTTTGGGCTGCAAATGCAGTAGCGAATGATGACGCTTTTGGCAATAAACGCACGTGAAACTACTTTTAAATTCGTTCTTGGGGTGTGACGTTGATAAACAGTTTTCGCAGTAACTATTTTCTCTCAAAAATTTGAATCGGTCTGATACCGATAAGTTCCTAAACCTGACGCAAGATTTGACTGCGTGGTATTGGCTGCATAATCTACACGAAGCCGTTTTATTGAACTCCGTATGATATGCATGGGTTCTATTATTGTTAGATTGGGTCGAGTTTTGATTCACCGTTGGTGGTGTAAAACTCGAAAATTGGTGTTTCGCCTTGCCTGGTCTGTAGGTACTTAGTCTTTCTACTACCTCGTAAATACTGGTGAGGAATTTATTCATGTCCTCCCAAAGGGGCAGCTCCTTCCGGGAGCTGAAGGATTGTTCCCATAGTGAAAGGCTTTCACTTGGCAGCTTTGATGAGCACAGATATACGAGGATCGGGTCCCAGTCCGTTGTCGGGATTCCTTGGGGGTTAAGGGTTGACATGCATTTGTTGATTGTTGTCTGCATCTTCTGGATTTGTTCTCCGTTTTCTGTAAATAATGTGGGCAGGTTGAACAGCGTCTTTAGTTGATTATCGACGAGTATCCTTTTATTTTCGTACCTCGATCTAAGTGCTTCCCAGGCAAGCTCAAAATTATCATCGCTCAGTGGGTATTGTTTTACAATAAGTCCTGCTTGCCCTTTAGTTTTCAGGCGTAGGTGGTATAATTTTTGAGCGGGTGATAATTTAGGGTGGTTTTTATAGACTGCCGTTAACATATCTCTAAAGGATGGCCAGTCTTCGTATCCACCATGAAATACTTCGGTGTCGCATGGTGGTACTTTTAAATAAAAACCGTTTGCGTTTGAATTGTTCATTGGGTGGGCGGGTATTTGTTGTTGGTTGGTGCTAGCAGTATTAAAAAGCTGTAAGGCTTCTAAAATTTCTGATTTGCATGTTTGGTACGTTTCCATGCATTTAGCAAATTTTCGCTCAACCGAGCCGCTGACATCTGTATAATTATCAGAGAAACTTACATCTCGAGGGAACTCTAGCATCTTTGCCCATATTTTATCTAGGTCTTCTAATTTGACCTTAAGCATACATTCTGATAAATCGGTAGCTTGGGAGGGTGACCATCTTGAGCAGTAAACTTCTACTTGGTTACCGTCATATATGAATTTCTGCAGGCATTGGTCTGCAGTGGTCAATTTTTGGGTTTCGTCCGACGATTTTGGCATTATAACTTAATGTAGTATATCAAAGAGGGGAGCTTTTATTAAGCTGTGAAAAAAAATTTCGTAAAAAAATCTCTTTTTTTTTGAAACCAGCCTAATGTACGCTTGGTTCTTTATACGGGCTTGTCTCAGCGCTTCTGAGTACAAGTAATGTGGGTATATAATAATATAAATGTTATAATATTTGTGTTCACTGGGTTTTTTATTTTTTATTTTTTGAGTCCGGCCTAATGTGTACCGGCTTTTTGGTTTGTTATATGTACTTGTCTCAGCGCGTCTGAGCACAAGTAATATGGGTATATAGCACGTATGTATGTATATATATAAGTGGGTAAAATATATTTGACGGTAAACTGTGGTGTACCAACAACCTTTTGTTTGCCGTGCCAATGCACTTGATCTGTATTGACAAAGTAAATGTATGCAAAATATGTAACCGATGATCTTTTTTGTTGCTTCCTTCTATTATGTAGTTACATATGGTCATGCAATTACTTTGTTGAGGGTGGGTTTTTGGCTTATGCAAAAAGATATACAAGTGCGTGTGGGTATTATGCGTGCATATAATTGTAGGTTTGTATGCAAAATTAACCTTGGGTGCACCGGTAAAATAAACTTTAGGAAAAGTGACAAAAATTTGGCAAAGTTTGTTGCTATGGGTTTTTTGTAAAATATATTTTATGTAATATATGTATATATGGGTAAATTGGGCAGCGGTGAATTTCACGCTGGAAAAATATATATATAGCTCGTGGATGATTACCGAACTAAGTGGGTATATACATATATTACATATATACGTATATATTTTGTATTTTCGTAGGTATATGAAGCAACGAACTTCGCGGGTATATAGAGCCGGGCAGTGGATTTTCCGTTGATATGGGAATGCAAATTTATTTGTTTAAAAATTTATGTGGCTTTTTTGAAGGGACTGTACCTGTTGGTAACAGTGAGTAAGCAAATGAAATATTTTGCCGTTTAGGCTTTTTGATGTGGGTTATATACCCAGGGTCCGTATCTTTAGATCGGAGGGTATAAACTTGGGGAATTTACAGAATTTGGCTCCGTACTTTAGACGGAGGGAATATATATGGGCGCATATATATTGGGTAACAGAAGTACCCACTCTGATATTTTTTGGTTTTATGTGTGTGTTTCCTTTTTTTGTAGAAGTTTCTCTTTGATATGTTGTGTTGTACCTCCTTGTTGGTGTAGCTAGTGTTAATGTTGTTTCTATTGTAGCGTTTATGTAGTGTTTTTTTTTTTGCGTTTCTAAAGAAATTCTTTTCTTAAATATATTTTTTCTTTTTTCTAAAAAATTTTGTTTCCACAAAACCTTTTCCTGTTTTTGGTTTGTTTTTGTTTTTGTTCAACAATTTAATTAAAATAGTAGTTTTCAAAAATTTTCACTTTTTAAATTTTCCTTGTTTTTTTTCAAAAAATTTTAACTTTTTATCTTTTTTCAAGGATTTTCTTTTCTCTTGATTATTTCTCTTATTTTAATTTTATTTTATTTTCTTTTCGCAAAAGAAACTTTTTTCTTAAAAAATTTTCCCTTTTTCTCTTCTTTCCGCCTTCAGCGCGTTGAAAATTTCCCACTAATTTCTTTTTTATATTTATATTTTCCGTTTTTAGTGTTTTCGTGAAAAAATTTAATATATTTTTTCCAAAAAGATTTTTCACATTATATCTTTTCTTTTACGTTTTGTTTTGTAAAATTAATTTCTTCCGTTTTTGTCACACCTTAATGTGTTTTTGATATTTTATGTATATGTGTATGTGCACTCCTTTTTGTTAAATTTTTTCAAATCAATTTTGTTTATTTACTTAAGCACTTTTTTGTTCTTTTTTGTGTCCGTACCGACCGCGTTTTGTTTGTTATGTATTTATGTATATAAAATATAAATTTTTGTGAAAATTTGGGTTGTTTGGTTTTTCTATTTCCGCTGGTTACCTTTTTTGGCACATAAGGACCATGTATAAAAAGAGGGCACACGAGTATATGTATATCATATATTCACAACTGCAGTTTTTATTTTAAATGGAAACCAAAATATAAAGTTTAATTTAATTGACTTCACTTATATAAAAGAAAATAAAACTGCGCGATGGCAGGCGGGCGATGAAACAAAAAAACGATGCGATCGATGCGTAGCGAACGGGCTGGTAGTTAATGATAAACTAAAAAACTGAGAGCGCGGTGGTGGTTGGCAAGCCACAGCTAAGCTGCACTGCCAGCGCTTGGCCGCACTGGCCGGGTGTTGCCAGACGGAGGGGGCGGACTTAGTCCGAAAACTCGATCATGTCTTCAACATATTGAAAATGGCCGAAATCGGATGATAACCACGCCCACTTGTTATACATATAACATTTTGTAAAACACAAAAACCTGATTATTTAGTAAATAATACACATAGAGTGTTGAAATTTGACGTGTGGACTGATATTGAGATTCTTGATAACAATTTGAAAAAATTATTTAAACTTGTGATAAAATCAATTTTACAAATAGAGCTTTACACCTAAAATATAAATCTTACAGTTTATATCATAGTCCAAGTTGTTCTAATAAAAAACGTGTTAAATTTTGATGGTATAATTAAGAACATTTAGGATCTCCTTTTCTTGCTATCGCAATGTAACACGCTTTTATTAGAACAATTAGGACTGTGATATAAACTGTTAGATTTAATAATTTAGGTGTAAAGTTTTAATGTTAAAAATATATAATTATGTACAATATAGAATTTTTTCGTCGCCGACGAAAAAGCCCAATTATCGTTAAAGGTTACAATGAACTTATAAAGCGTTAAATTTCTTTAGAGTCAATTTATTGTTTACTTTTTAGTTAATTTTATTAACCAATAATAAAAGCTTATTTTTAAAAAAGTTTTTTTTTCTTTAATTTTGTTTTTTACTTTTTAGTTAATTTTATTAACCAATAATAAAAGCTTATTTTTAAAAAAGTTTTTTTTTCTTTAATTTTATTGTTCATTTTGTTCCCACGAGTATAGGACAAAAACGGTCCATCCCCCCAGAGGTCCATTTTAAAGGGATAAGGGCTTCAGTACAATAGGGTTCGCCCGGGTACCCTGAGGCGCAAAGTTAGCGATATGAAATTTTTATACACCCTCATATCATTCAGCCCTCGGCACGTGGTCACCTTGGCATTGGGTCATAAATACTAATAATAAATCAGAAAAAAATCCACATTCATAACCAACAAATTTTCTCTGTGGCAGAGATCGGCATCAGGTAACTTTTTTGATACTCTAATATATCCGAAGCAATTTGAGTATGAGTACGTATAAAACAACCAAGCGCAGCTAGCCTGATCTATTCGTTTACATACAAAAATTATTGTGTAAGTATAAGCTATGATGCATATGGATACAAGCTACACGAACTATTCTCGTGTTTGGTTTGTTTTCGTATGAAATTTTAATTGAAATACGAAGCAGAAGTTTGCTTCGAAGGGTGAATTTCAAAGCGCAACTGATAGCTCAGCTAATCAGTTATCAGCTGAGTGAAAGAAATTGTGCTTTTGAAACGACACGTTGAGCTAACTGTCAACAACCCATCGATAAAAACGTTGAGTGAATGGAGCGGAACATTTTTATGCTCACTAATTTGCCGTAAAGTTGCAACTCTGCGTTCCAATAAGTTATCACTAATCAACTTCGCCAGCAGTGTTGCTTTGGAATGCGCCCTATGCTTTGTTCAACTCATTCAAATGAATTTGTATATATGTGCATACACATGTTCACGTGTTTTTGCAACAACAAAACGTTAAATACATACATACATATGAATATACAGATTTTCGAGAAAACATATCGTATGTGTTTGTCAAAAGTAGCTTCACTTCGGATATCAGCATCTTAGGTTGTCAGATCTTTCGCGTTCAACGCTAACGCGGTGTCAGGATGAAAAAAGACTCTCAACCAAATTACTGATACGAATCGCTACGTTTGAATAACCCTGACTGAGTAAGAGTACACGATTTTTTATATCGTGATCCGAATATATTGTGGCATATTCATAATCGAAATAAAATGTGACTAAGTTAGTTGAAGCATTTTTGACAGACAGCACATATAAAATTGTGTCAAACAGTGTTAACTAACTTAAAATCATATTTTATTGTGACTTTGCCTAGTTTACAACTACTCATTGCAGATCTCTGCTCTGTGGGTTAAATCTGTTTCAAAATAATAGCCGTGTTTTTTTTTTACACGTAAACGTCTATACGCTTATACTTTATATGGACTGCTAAGCGTCAAACTTTAAATACACCTCTGAAGTTGCTGCGCATAAAATGTGTACTACTAAATCTCAATACGCATTATACTCAGATGTAACTGAAATATGTGTTTTTGTTTCACACTCTACACTAATTCTATGTATTCTATGTGTGTCCAGAATTCATCGCAACTGATGTAGCTATATGTTATACACAGGCATACAACAGAGGGTCGTGTCTCCGCTTTTGGGTACACCCTGTAGCTGTAGCTAGTTGTGTAACCACTGCCGCTAGATGGGTCTCCTAAGCATTATCTATGCGAGGATAGGCGTTTTTTTCACGCGCAAACGTGAACGTATACGCGTGTATAAAAAAACGGCTAATATTCCAACTTTCGCTTAGCTAAAATTCCATCGCCAAAAATCTGTAGAACAAAATCAAGTGCGCAGAAAAGTATGCAACACTTACCGATAACAGCCTAACCGCGTTAGCGTTCGTTATATCACAGAATTTTTACACTTTGAAAATGACGGCTGTTGTTTGCAAGGATGCATTCCTTTGAGTCTTCGTTTTCACCATCTGGATAACAAAGTCATGAGCCTGGGCATTCGCGAAATTTTAGTGATGTAAATTGGATGGCGCCAGAGCCAATGCGGTGCCAGTCATTGACGAAATGACTCCAAGCGAATTTTTGACGCTACTTAGTAGGGAGTGCGTAGTACATTTCACTTGCGCTATTGAGTGAAACGAATTTTGTGTGTCAGGCACTAGTTTGGTGTTATTGGCGCTACTGGCAATTATGACACTGAGCTAATGACGGTAGCGCTGGTAGTTCAGCTTTTGAATCAGAGAAAGAATTGATGACCCGTGTAAATTATTATGGCTTTGGCCGTGTAAATTATTATGGTGTATTTGCACCAAATAAATGCTGCGGACATAACAACCGGAGTCATTTTTGAGTTGTATATTTTAGATTTAATTCACAATTAATATGGGTGTGTTTGAGCGGACGAATAATAACAGTAGTATTGCTAAAGTGCTGCTAAGTTGATGGAATGTCGCTAATTTCCTAGCGATGATCAATAGATTGTCAATATTTCGTTCAACGGACGCGCGAAATTGCCACATCTGCTCAAATTTTCCAAGATTTTCCATTCTTGATTTAACTTAAGCTGTTATGCCAATATTTTTCAGCCAGCTTTTTTTCAAATAGGTAATTTTTCCAAAAGCAAAATAAATTACAGAAAAGATTACAGAGTTAAACAGCCTTAAAAATTCAGCTATGTTGGTTATACACAGAAATACAACAGAGGGTTTTGTCTCCGCTTTTCGCAAGCGTGAGATTCACCACGTGTGACACGCGTGATTCACCACGTCCAAGTCTCGAAATCCACGGTTAAGTACCGGCGGGTTTTTATGGGACTTAGGCTGTTATGCCAAAGTAAACACAAATCTTTACCGATAACTGTGTTATCGATTAATTTATCGAATTCTCGCAAAGTAATATTGCATTGTCATCGGAGTTATACATGTGTGCAAAATTTCAGCTCAATCGGACATCGTGAAGTGTATCAAATTTAACTTGCAAGATTCCATTACATACAACAGCCAATTGAAGGTAAATAAAATCTTATAAACAAATGGGCGTGGCACCGCCCCTTTTATGGCTAAGCAATTTTCTATGTGTCGGGAGCCATAACTCGAAGAAAGATTACCATATCGTAATGAAATTGTGTACACATATTTTCCTTATAGAAGAAAATATTTCTAGTAAAAATGGACGGGAACGGTTAAAGACCACGGCAACTTAGATATAAAACAAGTTTAAAAGGGTCGTAGAATAGAATAATAAGCTATAACTTGGCAAAAAAATAGTTTTGAAGCAATGATATTACACTTATCAAGTTTTATTGTAAGAGGAAGTGGTGAGACATTTTTTTTTTTAACGGGCGGTGCCACGTGTTATATAGAAAAGTAGTTTATCTCAAATGAAATGTGCAATTAAAGTTCTCGCTGAGTACCTATAGAATGTTCGGTTACACCCGAACTTGGACACCTTTACTGGTTTTTTTTTTTTTTTTTCATTTCACTAGAGTAGGGATTGTCAGAAGGAGATGGCAAACTCAAAATGAAACCAACACATGACAACATTTTCTTACTACACACAAAAGCTGCTAAGTTTTATATTTCCATTCCATTACGTTCGTCTAACACCAACACGCTGATTTTGAAAAGTTGAACAAAGGTATGTTGTTGCTGTGGAGATAAGCCAACCATATAGTTGAGCCATGAGTGCTACCAACTCAAAAGTGTTTAGCTGTCAAAAAATCTACTACAGAAAACGAAACGAACAGAACTGCTATACGAATCAGAAACTGAATTGATAAATATCAGGATCACAGCGTCGTTGTTGCATTTGCATGTTAAATTCCTAACCGTATCTGGTTCGCGCGTCATTGGAACATTATTAATAGAGTACTTTGCACCTATCAGCTGTGAACTTAGCTGAGAAGAAAACTAATAAAATCAAACGTCATTGTTGTTAGCACATAAAGGCCCCTATTATGAGACAAATTCGATCTTCGACTGTGGTCGAAAGAGCTGATCGAACGAATTTTCATTCGGTATTATAACACTCATTCGATTAAGACTAGTGTCATTCTTCTATAATTCGATAAATTCAACCGTTCAGAAAAGCACATTTCCATCATCTGTCAAATAAAATAAAAGCAAAATTATTTATTATGAAGAAAAAAAGCTTAAGTGCTGGAACTAGCCAGAAGTATAAAATGCTGAAATGAGTTTCAACGCGTAATTGTAGCTTTCTGAACATCCTGTTACATGTGTTAAAAACTAAACTTCATAATGAATATAGAAGCGTTCATGGACTTGCTATCCAGTAAAGATGAATGGCTGCAACAATGCACAAGAGCCAAGTATATTCCAACCATTTAGAAATTGGCAACAATTCTCAGATTTTGCGCTAGGGATTGTCTCAACTGAGCATCGGACACGAGAATGCACTCGGAATTTTTTCCACCTGATCTTTTCTGCAAGTTCGTTTTGTTATAAAGGGATTTTGTCCAATTTATGAAATCAGTCTTCCAAGCAGTTGTTTTGTATTCACGATCTTGGACCTATTGTAGTGTAACCAGCCAACAATTTCAATGCCAAATATTTAAATCAGTTAATATGCTAGTCTGTAACAAAAATAGTCTAAATGTTCATCAACACATAAAAAGGCATCTGATAATTATTGCCATTCACACGATTTCATATAGGTTTGTGTACAACACACAACCAAAAAAATTTTCATTCCAACAAATTTGCAAACGTTGCATTTCCCACAGAAGTCACAGTTGAACACAGACGTGTAGGTACATATTTTGTGTAAAGTTGTATGTAGGTATGTAAGTATGTATGCTTAAGGTAAATATGTGCGTAAGTATATATGCTTAAAGTAAATATGTATGTAAGGATATGTTTAGAATAATTTGGTATAAATAAGCTGACAATATTTGAATAAAGAGAATTCGCACATTGATGTTAAAACTGATAAAACCAATTACCTTTTCGTTTAATCTTTTATATGGCGGAGGATTTTACTGGCTGATTACAGCCTAAGCCTTGTTACAGAAAAAAAGGAAAGGAAAAAATAATTAAATTCGGGCACCATGAGTAAAAATTGCAGCAATTAGACGACCACATTAGAACGATACAGATCAGCATGGCGCAAGGATGACACCGTGAAGCGTTCAGGACTGGCAGCTAATAGTTATAATACGTATATTAGCTTAGTTTTACAATTTAAATTTATTGTCAAGCAGGAAAATATTCGGGCAACCTAACGGCTGCCTATCGACAAGCAAAAATTTAAATGTCTGCTGTAAAAACTTGTTGTTACTAATTATTTTTTTTTTAGTTATTTACTAATTATTAAGTTATGTTCACAGAAGAGGACATACAAAATCAAAGTCAAGTGCTTAGGTCGTTTTCATAAAACTCCTTAAATATGAAAATTTTTTTTTTGAAATGTTTACTGATGTTTTTCCAAAATAGAAAATTTTTTTAAGCCCAAAATGGCATAGAAAACAAAATGAAAAAAAAGAAAAGAAAATAGCATAGGAATTAATTTTTAATAATAAAACAAGAAAAAATAGACTGTATTTAACTATCCATCATTTGAAAAAATTTTGTAAGAAAAACTAGATATGTCAAAAATTTTAAATTAAACAAAATTTTTCTTAAGAACAAACATTTTTAGAAATAAACCTTTTAAATAATAACTTTTATAATGTTAACTAAACAAAATAATAATAAAACTAAAATGGAATGCTTAATATAATAAACGTAAAAACAGAGAAATAAGCATAAATTAGCATTATTAACACCCCCAAAGAAATAGGAATAAATTTTTAATTTCTCTTTAATTTTCTCTTTCAATCATATCATCTCTTTAAAATGTATTCGTGGACAAAAATTAACCCCATAACTGGTTACGAGTTAGGAAAAAGAAACTCTGAAACATCAATAATAGAATATTATAATATGAACCACCAGCTGAACCAGAGCCAAAAATTAACCCAAACATTTCAGATGTTTGGCTAGCGTTTTTAACCTGCGGAATTGTGCTATTGATATAATATTCAAATTTAGCACCGTAAACCTGCTAAACTCAACCCAATTTCGATAAGAACAGTAAAAAATTACAAATGAATCACTGCAAAATGCCTCACTCAATAGAAGAATTTATTAAGACAGCTTCATTAGCACCGTCTAAGTTCAAGAATTTTCTAATTCACAGTAGTAGCTGTCAAGGTAGAAGATTTATACCACAAATCTTTCGCAACATAATGCTTGACTAAAAACTTTACTTAAGTGGAAATATGCAAAATACCTAAAGTTACCACAAGATCGGAAACTTAAAAACCAGCGAGAATGAAGAAAATAAAAAGTCACAAAGAGAACCTTATTATAAATAGAGCACTTAATAAATAAATTTGCAATTAGACATATCACGCTCATTTTCATCCAAAAGGATAGAAAAATTGTAGCGTAATACAAGCAACCAGATTGTTGAGGAAGTTATTGATTTAGGGCAATATTCAACCAGGCTTAAAAATGCCAGCAATCTAGGACTTGTAAGAGAAAAAGACAGCTGTCCCTTAGGAGACAAATTGTTCAAGAATAATGAATACTCGAGTAAGCATATTTAAAAATAAAAAATAGGTACCCAAGTTCTCAAAGATCTAATATTTGCATTAACCCCAGAAGTTATGCATGTGACAAATGTCGACAGAAATTAAAGAAATTCATCATAAATATCATGACGATCCCATCTGGGAAGGCCACCCAGAAAATCGCATGACACATAAGATCTAACAAAAAAAATTGCTGGAAAATATGAAAAATGGTATAAGAAAAGATATGAAAAATGTTTGCATCAACTGTACTCATTGGTTTAACCACTTATCACCATATAACTGCTTCTTGCTCTAGCAGCATATGAAAAATGGTATAAGAAAGATATGAAAAATTTCTGCATCCACTGTACCCATTGGTTTAACCACTTATCACTATAAAACTACTTCTTGCTATAGAAGCAACTGAATCTACCCAATCTACTGTATATCATACGCTCAAAGATCCCGCTTTTAGATCAATGTCAATTTTCAACCAATGATGACTGTAACCATTACCTTAATCTATACGTTTCAATTTTAATTTGAAATGGACTACCAATAAAACAAAAAAAAAAACTTTGTTTAACCGTTTTCATCTAGGAAAACCTCGCCTTTTAGAGAGGTCACAAATTTAGATAATAGTATTATTGAATCTAGATAAATAGATAATAGATATATAGGGCCCTGTAGAATAGGAACAGTAATTTTATTGATGATCTGCGGAATAGAAAGTATCAATAGGAAAAATAATTATATTAATAACCCTGTAGAATAGAAAAGTAATTTTACTGATGACCTGCGGAATAGGAAGTATCAATAGAATAAATAATTCTATTAATTGCCCAGTAGAATAGGAAAAGTAATTTTATTAATGACCTGCGGAATAGAAATTATCAATAGGAAAAATAATTCTATTAATAACCCTGTAAGATAGAAAATGTCACTAGGAAAAATAATTTTATTAATAACCTGTAGAAAAAAAAAATATCAATAGGAAAAATTATTTTAGTAATACCCTATAAGGTAGAAAAAATCGATGAGAATAATAATTTTACTCTAATACCCCATGAAGTAGAAAATACTAATAATAAAATTACTGGCACTTTAATCCCATCTAGAATAGGAAATGAGGATAAGCAAAAATTTCCCAGTAACATAGAGAATAGCAATATCGTAAATAATAAGAAAATAACAATACACAAAAATAGACTTAAATTAATAGAATAAGTAAATTTTCAACCTACCAACATAAAATACAAAATATAGAATTAACTTATACTTAACTAAATAAAAATAGAATGCGCATGCATTCTCCAAATGCATAAGCATTCTGAAAAAAGGGAGATGTAATGTAACCAGCCAACAATTTCAATGCCAAATATTTAAATCAGTTAATATGCTACCCTGTAACAAAAATAGTCTAAATGTTCATCAACACATAAAAAGACATCTGATAATTATTGCTGACATAGCAATTCACACGATTTAATACAGGTGTGTGTACAACACACAACCAAACAAATTTGCATTCCAGCAAATTTGCAAACGTTGCATTTCCCACAGAAGTCACAGCTCAACACAGATGTGTAGGTACATATTTTGTGTCAATTTTTATGTAGGTATGTAAGTATGTATGCTTAAGGTAAATATGTGTGAATATGTATCTTAAAGTAAATATGTATGTAAGAATATGTTTAGAATATTTTAGTATAAATAAGCTGACAATATTTGAATAAAGAGAATTCGCAATTACCTTTGCGTTTAACCTTTTATACTATATGTAGGGTTCTTAAATTATATTGACTAAATTATTTTTATTTAACTTTGTTATTATGTTATTTTGAACTTTGTAATTTTAATATGTTTTACAATATTTTAATTTCCAATATTGATTTTATTGTTTTCAAAAATTTTCATTATTATATAATTTTGCATCATGAAAATATAACATTTTCGTTTAAATAATTTTTGCCTGGATATTAATTTTAATAAGAACAAAGTATCCTACACTATATACTATTAATACAAATAGTTTGAAATTACTATTAGGTAGCAAAAAAGTAGAAGATAAACACAAAAAACTTACATTTCAAACAATTTTATTCTAATTCGGTACAGAGTCGACAGCAAAATTCCTTTCCCTTCAAAATTAGATACACAACAAAAATTTCGACAGAGATTAAATGTCATAATACAAATTTTTAATTCGATTTTCTATGTTCGATAGCGAGCGAAGATCATACATATATATAATACTTCTATATCAATACCTTCCTATCTTCCTAATGTGCAAATTTTCTGTCAATCATTATTTACTGAAACTGTGCAAATGTATGTTCTGCGCATGCGCGGGCTTTGTTATTGTTAGTTAATTGTAGTAGCGTGTGTAAAAAAAGTATTAAAGGGGCGCCAACGGGTCACTATCCCCTTTACCCCACTTCTGCATACTAATTGTTATAAAATCTAGTCGATTAAACAATGAAAAGGCCGACAGATACAATACAAGGCTTGATGTATTTATTATTTAAACATGCGCTGCAGCCATACTGTTCGGCCTGGGTGCGTCTGAGACTGGCAGTGGGTAGGCGCACACGGTTCGATCTCGGAATGGATGGGTCACTCGGAATAAATAGAGAAGAACGCAAAAGGGGATTTCCTCGTTATAATAGTGTTTTAATTAGAGTGTAAGAAAATATACAATATGTGTAAGGTTACCTTAATGTCGCAAAATTACGATGGTGATCCTAGGCGATGTGAACTGCTTGGCGGTCAATCGAGAAAGAGGCCGGTTATCCCGTTGAGAACAACCGCTAAGCCGCGAAAAAGTCCTCTGGTGTTAAGGAGGGGAAAGGCCACACATACAACCACACCCACATATACGTGCACGGGTGCTGACAACCTGCACACACACACGTGCAGGTGTATGAAACGCATGCATGTGCATGCATGCACACACAAATACGGCGTGAGTGTGGGTGGCTGGAAATATTATTAAAACGTTAGGGAGGGGCGCCGTCAATCAGGTAAAAGTTAGGCATTGGGCCTAAACATGCCGCCCCCCTTGCGGTACGCAACGTCACAGTCCGCCAAGGATCACCGACCGTGAAGAAGAGGAATAAAAATAAAAAACTTATGACTAATTATATCTAACTTAACATAACGCCGGCCAGTCCGCCGCCTTGGCGGCACGCAAGATGGTTTGCGCAGTGTGTGAGCTTGGTTGCTGATGCCTCGGTCATTCGGCACTTTTCCCGTTATGGTTCAATGCCTGAGCCAGGTTTGCCTAGAGCGAGGGATTGCGAAAAGAAGTAAGAAGATATACGTGTTGATATTTCTTGCCGTTTATTACAAATTCATTAGAGAGGAACAAACAAAGGATTTTGTATGAAGAAAAATTCAATAAAAAATAACTTATTGTAATGATACAGGAGTGTAAAAGCATACCTCCATTGTGAATTCATACAAGTGGCGAAGGTTTGATAAAACCGTTCGCAATAGTAAACAGCCTCGATCACCGGTTCAATCGCTGTTCGATTACTTAGAGTATTAGCTTAACAGTGGTTTTCAACCATCTTTGTAGACAATTGGTATATTGCTTCATTTACCTATTTCAAAATGCCTGCATGGCGGATTGCTCAAACTTAATCTATAAAGTTGATTTTTGGAATGAATATTAGTATATAGTTTGATTTTCTGTATACACATTTAAAGGAAAAGCTGATTTGAAACACAAAAGTACAATTTGTGGCACTTCAATTTAATAACGGCTAGTCAAACAAATCTTTCAATCTCTGGCCATTCGCGACAACCGTTCTCCGTTTATTATTTGACAGGTAGGTATGGCAATGGAGGAAAAGAAGGATTTTTCGTTGGTATGAATTCACAATGCACATCCTTTGCAACAGTGTACAAAAAAAGTCAATAAAAATGACAAAGTTCGGTCGTTACCGAACATTTTGATGTTAGGCCTTGGTTGTGCCCGAGAGTACCCAACCTAAGATGGTACTCTGAGCTAGCAAAGGGCCAAACGTGGTGGGCAGAATCCCTGGTAGCATTATTTCTGCATATACGTCTGTCCCTAGTACGAGGCGGATAGGGGCGGAGGAATAAAATTGCGGATCCGCCAGACGGAGATGTGTATACGGGGATGCGATGGCGCTGTCGACGCTGGTCGTGGGGGCAATTCGCCGAAAATTGGACACGACCGCCGCATGGGTTGCAATTCGTTTGTTTTGACCGTGTCTCCCTCGTATGCGTAATAGGCATCCTGCTTGCCCGCCAATGGTGCTGGTAGGGAGTTGGAGCTCCTGGGCGAGCTCATCCGCAATCACTGTGGTGGGGGAGCATCCATCGATTAAGGCGCGAACGAGGTGTAGCCGCCCCCCTGTTTCTAGTTTCACGACCGCGGTGGGGGTGATCGCTACCGTCGGTATCATGGTGGCGGTGGCAGCGGAGTGCGGGGCTAGGAGCCCTGCCCGGAAGGTAGACCCTGTGGAGAGCTGCAACGAGCTGTATCGTTGGCTGCGATCTTGTGTCTGCTGATGGGTGTGGTGTCGTTGTTGCAGGCGAAGAGGCCTTGTCTCCGCTCTGCGGTCGCGCGGTTGTTGTCTTCGTTGAGGTTCCTTGGTTTTCCGGCGAAGAGACCGAGTCTCCGCTCGGCCGTCACGAATATGGCGCTGGACTGTCGATGTGTTGTGCTGGAGCCGCTTCCTTTCATGCTGCAAAGGCGGTCGAAACGATTTGGCTGCTGGTGTTGTGTTCGGGCGAAGAGACCGGGTCTCCGCTCCGGTTCGATGGATTCGAGAGCTGGACGAAGAGGCCCAGTCTCCGTTCCAGCATCTGACGCATATAATGATATGGAGTCGTCAGTCCGCTCACGGGGTGATTCCAGCTCCTCCTCAACTTGTACACTCCATGGCTTGGAGCGGGCTTCGTGGAGTAGCTGTTCCTCCTCATCAATCGAGGAGATGTGAAGCATCGTGTGATGTTTTTCGCCGCGTTTTTTACATCGGCCTTGGCTTGGGCACGCGTTAGAGCGGTGGTCTAGAGCCAAGCAATTTCCACAGCAGCTCCCGCGGATCGCTAAGTAAAGACGCTCCTCGGGTTTTTTGGCCCGAAAGATGGGACACAGGCGTATGGGATGTTGCTTAAAAAAAGCGCGGCATTCCGACGTATAACGCATGACGTTCCTGGCAGCATTTCGTTGCATAGCGGCAAAACGACCCATTTTTCTGAAGAAATGCAATATGTTTGACTGGGTCGAGTCATTCTCGAAAATGCGGGGGCGAGTGGTCCCTAATTGTATTATTGGGATTTGGGAAATTTTATTAGCGCGCGCATAAGGGGAAACATCTGTCGCTGCATAAAAAAAAAATATTCATATGTGGCGCGCATTATATGCATGGCCTCTTTCCCCGCACGTTATGTGCCTGGGTCTTTAGTGCCTTATTTTGTTTATTTTGTGTCACCCGGTAGCGTTTTAGTTAGCCACCGGCACACTAATGCTGCAGAAAAATTAGCATTTACGATTTTCGGTTCGCACATTCTGGTACCGAACCGGGTAGAAAGTGTATAGCGTGGGTTCTTTTGAGTCGCTGTTATTTGTGTTGTTGATGCTAAAAACCAACAACTTCCCTGCCCGCCATAAAAAAAATGTTCGGACAGCAAATTGTTTGCTATGTAAAGAAAAAAATAAAAAAATGTTCGTTTTGGATGAAGGGAAAAATTTGTAGAATGAATAATTTTTTTTTTTTTTTTTTGTATTGCCCTTCGCTTATTTCTTCAACTTTTCCCCAACTACGCTTGTAGTCCTGTTTTATTGATGGCCTTTAGCAAACGACACGATTCCCGAAGGGTATTTGGCTCCGGTACCGATTTTTCCGGGAACGGGTTTTTGGGTACCCGTTTGCATCTTTTTATGCATCCCTAATATAATGTGCATTTAAAACTCGGCATATATATGTACATACGTTGGTATAAGTATATGGACAGTCAGTGCACGGACTTTACCGCATTGGTAGGTTTACTAACTTTTCTGGCCCATTTTCATTTTCTACCACTACTACCACCGAGGCCCAAAATCTACCAATATTTCAGTATTTTCGCACTGTAAACGTATACTGCGATAATTTTAAAGTATTGAATTGCCGAGCCCACCCAACTAACATTAGGAGGCGATACTGACCAAATCAGTAAATTTTGAAAAATTTGTGAAGAACTTAAACAGGAAATAAATTTTTGATGAGATAAATATAGTAACTGAGCACGCAAATATTTTCTGCGCTATTTTTCTCAGTTTTTTTTTTTTTTTCGTGAATAATTTGAACGAAAATAAAAAGTTCTACGTAAACGAGAACATGCCGAAATCGGTTATTTTGTGGCAGTACTTTTGGTACTTTGGAATATTGTTGTTGTGATTAGACGTTTTGGTGCATGTTTGTCAGTATTTCACACTCACGATACAAGAAAAAAGGTGAGTATCGTATAGGCATAAGCTATGTAGGTATATACAAATGTACATGTAATTTTGTCTTGTTTACGTGTTTTAAAGGTGTCATTTCCTTGAAATGCGCGTTATTTGTTTTACAATACATTATTAATTGTTTGGTACAAATATGAACTGTAGCTGTTATTTTCTTGGTAAAAACTACCAACTACTACTATTTTCATTTTTTCGTCTACTACCATTCCCTTTTTAGAATTCCGCTCACTGGTACCAGCATACCAACGGCAAAGACAAAAAAACGCACATTCATACATACCCGTGTTTAGAATGTAAAATTCCTATGAATTGAAACAACGGGAAGTGTATCAAGTGATTTTCCGTTCGTTCATTTCATTTTTTACTACGGCGTGCACAAGATGGTCAATTTATAGCTACATTCAGGGGACACGTTCAGGCAGCGTATAAAATAGCTTGGTCTGGAGATTCACGTTTAATTGTTAGTGGTAGTAAAGTTTCAACGTTAAAAGTTTGGAGCGTTCAAACGAAAAAATTGTCCCAAGAACTGCCAGGGCATGCAGATGGAAAACTGTGGGATTACTAATGCCGGTACGTCAATAAGAGGACACAATCAGCAAAAAGGTTATTCAGAAAAAAGTCTCAACTCTAAATACACAATTTGCAAGCGAATAATTCGCCACCGTACGTATGTATATGAAAGTAGATATATTTGGAGATTATTTAAACATTAATATAATTGTAAAGACGGAGTTGACGTAACCGAGCACATGTGCCCAGTTTTAAATTCTTTTTTAATTGATTTGCAACTTTGCTCTGACATAGCGACAGGTGTCTATTGTTTGGGTCAGTGTCAATGGGGCGATCTTGTACAGATTGATCACTAAATGTTGGCGTTATCGTACGTTTAGAACGTGAGAACTTCCATGGTTTGGGTATGCATGGCAAAGTAATTGAATGCAATCCTACACCACTGCATAAGCGTAGAGAGAATCGCAATCCAATTGTTTTGGATGCCGATCAAAATCAGATGAGACGACGTGACATAGTAAAAGTAAAAAGTGGGCTCTCCCACATGGGGGCGGCATGCTGGCTTTTTTGATGCTTTCCCCGTCATCAGTTTCTTCAAAAATTCGTTTTGTTCTTTTACCAAGCTGCTGTGATTGTCCTCTCTCCCATTTTGTGGTGTTGTGGAAACAAGAAGAGTCGCTACGACTCGACGCGTTTTTTTCATTTTGATCACAATCAGGTGTTTGTACATTTTTATCATTTTCATCCATGAAATTCGGCCTTGTACTACTGGGAAATTTGTTTGTGAAATAAGCTGTGGCGCAACCACATCAAAATCGTTTTCTGAACTTTCAGCAAATTCTAATGCAAGCTTGGAGTCGAAAAGATCAATCTGTTCCTGCTGTTTATTCAGTTCCTGAACGCGTTTACGATTCTGGCATTACATACCTTGCAAGACCATTTCATAGCCCTTTTTACTAAATCAACCTGATATATTTGACATTCAATGCATTGTACAATTCTCAATTCCTGGGGCATTTTTCTCAAAAATTTAATCAGTGCCAAAAACAAATACTCAGACTTGGATGATAGCGTTTGAAGGTTGATTAGGCCTTAATATTCGAATTACCATCGATTTCTAATATTAAAATAAATTAATTTGAATAGTAACATGCTGGGCGTTCCGGAGAAATAAAACATCTCTATCGCAGTTTAGACTTCTTGCATTGTGGCATGTACACAGAAATGGTGGCATATTTGTTTGTGAGACACAACATTTACAATTGGCTGGCGGTAAGAAGAGTCAAGTTAATAGTGCTGGCACACTTTGCGGTTTCGGTTTTATGTCGCCACGCATACAATGGCCAATGCACCCCTCGGGTGGTCGTGGAGGACGTGGGGGTAGCAGATGTGGACGTGGCGGCTTCAGAGTAACTCGGGATCGCGAAATATTAGGAAGAACTATTAAAATTAGCGGTGGACCATATAAAAGCGTTGTTGCCATTGCTAAGGATGCCACTGAGAGTACAGCACGAGTCGAGTTACATACTTCGTGTCAAACTATATCTGTTGACCGTAATCATATCGCAATGGTTGTTATGCCTGGAAAAGAGGGTGACAGCGTCTACATATGGCCGTACACCAGCACGTATACCTGGCTATGGCTCACAGACCCCAGTGTATGCTGCGGCTGGTTCGAAGACACCATTGCTAGGCAACGAAACGCCCAATTGGGATTCAGAGGGTCGTACACCTTATAGCGCTGCAATGACACCATCACATGATGGCAGTATGCCACCACGTCATGGCGCTTGGGATCCTAGTATTGCTAATATACCAGCATGCACAAATGACTTTGACTACACATTTGAGGAGCCTAGCCCAAGTCCTGGTTATAATCCCAGGAAACCGGGTTATCAATTGAATACACAATTTGCTCCACAAACACCAGGAACTTTATACGGCTCAGATCGTAGTTACAGTCCATTCAATCCAAGTCCTAGTTCAACACCATCACCATATCCAGTGGGTTATATGAATGCACCATCGCCATCTAATTATTCCCCAAATACACCAGGAGGTAATCCACAATCACCGTATAATCCGCAAACACCAGGTGCAAGTTTGGATTCACCAATTGGCGATTGGTGTACCACAGATATTGAAGTTAAAATTCATACACATGACGATGCTGGTTTAGTTGGACAAACAGGCATTATACGTACTGTATCAACTGGTGGTTGCTCTGTATTCTTGCGTCAAGAAGATCCCAGTGTATCGATTGTAAGTGAACATTTGGCACCGGTACTATCAGAAGTAGGCGATGAATTTAAAGTAATTTATGGTGACTAGAGGGAATCGGTTGGTAAGGTGCATTCAGTGTCGAATAAGGATACTAGCGTTTGTCAGATTATTGATGAAATCAAATTGCTTCCAACAGCTTATTTATGCAAAATGAAATCTATTGATTAAAATAAGTTGTTTGAATAAGAACAAATTTTAGCGAACTTTGTATAAATTGTACGCAAATCACGTTGGATGTGCAAATAAAATCAAAGACATAAAACTCCAACAAAAGCGTGGGCCTGAACGATCATTTGTCGGTGCCCACAACTACCACAACGCAATGCCTGCCCTTGCCGACCACGCTAAATGGGATCGACTTGTCCGGCGGAGGACAAGCTTTACGATTCCGAAGCACCTACGGTTCCCCCCGCACCACTGGAAGACGATGCAATAAATGTCCTTGGTGAGTCCAGTGGGTAGGGTAGAACGTTTTCTGGAATATCTACATATTACCTGTGATTTTTCAGGGTGGAGGCAATCGCTTTTGGCAAGTAGTTAGCACAAGCATAGTTACGCTGGTGATTATGTCACAATGACATGCATTAAAATCACTCAGGCGAGTCAAACTGGGCATGTGTTGGATGCATCGCGATATGCACAAGAAATGATGTTAAATCTAGAGGGCATTATTTTAATCCTCTAAAGAATGTGGTTGCACCAATAGCACAAGCACCACTTTTCGTTATAATTTTTTTTTTATGAGTTTACGTGCTATGGTCAACACACTGGTGGAGTCAATGCATTAAGGTGGTCCATTTTTCCGATTTAAGAGCTATTTCCCACGCCGCATTTAGGTGATTAAATTTAGAATATCCCTACATATCAATACCATTTGATCACTCTTTCAGACTGAATAATGCGTTATCATACAAATTAACAACAGGGATAGCCAGATATGAGATTGGGAATGTCCAAAAAATTTAATATATGTAGTTTTCCGATCACATGGTGGGATCATATTTGAATCCAATGTGGTTACTTCAGGTGATCGAAAGTTTGGACTCATTTTCAATTCAGCTTTCTAACTCCTTTCTGGCTATCTTTGTTGATTGAATAATGAGTTTTATGCCTATCCCACACAGAGGCTTAATGAAATAATTATACGAGTTTTCTACATTAAAGCCCTATCGAACTCAATCTTCGATAAAAAATACAAATTCTTAACTGTCTCATTATTGCTTTATTGAATGCCTAATCCAGTGAAACATCGGTTTTGCTTGGTGCTTTCGCCTTCAATGTAGCCAATTACAAGAAAAAAAAAATTATACGAACAATAGAACACCACGAACAAAAAACACAGAATTTCATTTTTTCTGCAGTTGCTGGAAAAGAAGATCCCTCCTTTTCGAAAAGAGGCACGTATTTGGTTAGGTGCAACCTCTATGTGTAGTTGCGCATGGGTTTTTATTATGATTGTATTTATAGTTAAGAAGGAAACGGTTGCTTTCCATTTTAACTATTTTTTAATAGCTATTTCAAGTTTTTGGGTGATGGGATGAATCCTGATACATTTTGTTGGCCTCGCGCCTTTGGCCGAGTGTGTAGGTGTTCTGTCATCCTCGCTCGGGGTGAGCGGGTGAAGTTGGGTTGATTTGCTGTCCTCGCTCTGGGAGAGCGGGTGAATTGTGGGTTGGTTTTTAAAAATGAAAATCTAGTGGGCCGAATGCCTCTCGGTTCTGTGGCAGATATCGAATCTGCGTTAAGTTATTGCTTGGCCTCGTTCCTTTGGCTGATTGCATCAGCATTCCGTGGCAGACCCTGAGTCTGCGTTAGGGTTCTGGTGTCCTCGCTCGGGGTAAGTGAGTGAAGTGGGGTTTGGTATTGAAAATTTAAAATAAGTGTTTTGTGGCAGATGGGGATCTGCATTAGGGTGGTTGATTGGCCTCGGTGGGCCAGCGCTGGGTTTTTGGGGGATTATCGATAGGGAAGTGGAGTTTGGAAGGGAGTGAGGGAGGGGAACGGAGGGATTGTTACGAGGAGTTATTGGCCTTCTCGCAATCCGTCTCCTCCGTTGGGAAGAAGGATCAGTTTGACCAAAGGTCGTCTGACTTGACCCTTCTCGGTAAAGAAGTCGACTACACGTACTCGGTTACCTTCTTCGGGGTGTGTGTTGACGACTCTACCTAGCCTCCACTCGTTGGGAGATAAGTTCTCCTCTTTGAGGACAGCAATATCTCCCACTTTTATATTTTCTTTGGGATGCTTCCACTTCACTCGTTTTCGAAGTTCGGATAGATATTCCACCTTCCATCGTTTGCAGAAACTGTGATGGAGGGCTTTGAGTTTCTGCCATCGATTGATCATCGAGGCAGAGTTCTCACTGGCATCTGGTTCTGGTGGAGCCAGCAGGTGGCTGCCGGTTAGGAAATGTCCGGGGGTTAGTGGTTCCAGGTCCGTTGGGTAATTCGATCCTGGACTGAGAGGGCGCGAGTTGAGGCAAGCCTCAATCCTGCACAAAAGTGTTTGGAACTCCTCCATAGTATATTTGTGGGGAGAAGCAATCCTTTTGAAGTGGCTTTTGAAGCTCTTCACTCCCGCTTCCCACAGGCCGCCCATATGTGGAGCGGCGGCGGGAATAAAATGCCAGCTCAATGCTTGATGGCTATACTTTGAGACTGTTTTGTCTCGGCTTTCGGCCAGAAAGGCTTTAAATTCGGATCGTAAAGATCTTGATGCTCCGACAAAGTTTGTACCATTTTCGGAGTAGATGTTCTTCGGACATCCTCTTCTCGCGATAAAACGCGAGAAGGCTGCGAGAAAGCATGGGGTGCTGAGGTCACTAGTGGCCTCTAAGTGAATGGCCTTAGTGGAGAAACAGACAAAAAGGCATACGTACGCTTTTGACAGTCGATATCCTCTACCGCGGTAGCTTTTGATGTCGAAAGGCCCCGCAAAGTCTACCCCGGTATTGGTGAACGCGCGGGTAAAAGTAGTCCGTTCGCAGGGAAGGGTACCCATAAGTTGGGACTGTGCCTGCTTTCGATGAATAATGCAGGTTTTGCAATTGTGGATGACGGCTCTGATCATGGTCTTGACATTCGGTATCCAGTATTGGGTTCGGATGAGACGGAGCATGAGCTGGTTCTCGCCATGAAGGGAGTCATGATGAGCCATCATAACTGTAAGGCGAGACAGCCTACAATTGTAAGGCAAGATGATCGGATGACGCTCGTTGTATGACATGTCTTTTGACGCCCCCCTGTTCTAATAATATCATCTTTGTCGATATATGGTTTGAGTGACAATATTTCACTCTTTCGATCGATAGGTTCCCTATTTTTTAACTTTAAATATTCTGTCCCGTAAAATTGTTTCTGGCAGACTCGTATTAATGCTTGAGTCGTTGCCTTAATCTCATCTGCTGAGATTACACACGACCTTTCGTGGAACATTGCTTTAGTTTTTGGGTGAGTTCGTTTATAAAATCTCCTAACATAGGATAGAACCTTTAAAGCCCTGGGTAAATTTGAAAAACGGTCGAGAATATCTACCTGATCTACCCATGTCGTGGCATATGTTTGTGCCTTCTTCTCCTCAACGGACGTTTTGTATTCGGTCTCTTGTGCTGGCCAGTGGGAATTGTCTTCTTGCAGCCAGGAAGGTCCCTGCCACCACAAGGAATTGTTGACCAACTCTGATGCAAGTAGTCCTCTGCTTCCTAGATCCGCTGGATTAGATTCCGAGTCCACGTGAAGCTAGTCCTTTCTACCGACCATATCGATGATCTTAGTGATTCGGTGTGCGACGAAGGTTTACCAGGAACAGGGCGGCTTTCTTATCCATGCGAGTACGATGGTTGAATCCGTCCAGAGGTGAACTTTTGCTGTCCCCAAATGAATGTTTCGGAATATTGATTCCATGATTTCTGCGAGCAGCACGGCGCCGCAAAGTTCTAAACGTGGTAGTGAGATGGTTTTCACTGGGGCTACTCGGGTTTTGGCTAGCAAGAGATTTGTGAAAATTTTATCGTCCCTTTTTACGCGCATGCTGCATATGCCTTTTCCGATGAATCGCAAAAACCATGTATTTCAATGTCGTCCTCGGGCGTAAAATTAGCCATTGCGGTATCCTAATGTTATCTATTTCGTTATAGTGTTTGTGAAATTTTCCCAACGTTCTAAGGTAGCTGGGGGGACAGGTTCGTCCCACCCGGTGCCCTCTAACCAGATATGCTGCATTAGTATTTTTGCCACTATGACCATTGGTGCAAGCCAGCCTAAAGGGTCGAAAAGTTTGGCTATAGCGGATAGGATTGCGCGTTTGGTGGTGTTGGCGCCATTCCCTAAAACTCCTGCTGTAAAGTAAAACATGTCTGAGTGCGCGTTTCATCGTATTCCGAGTGCCTTCACCGAGCTAGCCTCTTCAAACGCTAGGAAGTCCTCGATGAGCAAATCCGTTTTGGGGATGTCCTGAAGGATTTCCTCACAATTGGATGTCCACTTGCGCAATGGAAAGCCAGCTGAGTGTAATGCTTCGCGAATCTCGTTCCTTGCTTTGATAGTTGACGCTATTGTATGCCCTCCAGATAAAACGTCGTCGACATACATACTTTCGCGTAATATACCCGATGCTATTGGGTGGGTATTTTCTACATCATCAGCGTTGAAGACGACGCGCACCTTGGTAGTGGTACTTTCCGCCTTTACCACGGCGTGGTGGCGCAGGAAATAATTATCCGAATCGTCGGATGGTACATTATTTTTAATTTTTTTCATATGTCCAAGCGTTTCGTATTCGGATAACACCCGAACATACTCTTTCCCTAACTCTTGGTTTTTCAGCAATCGTCCCTCATTTCTGAAGAATTGTGAACATGCGCGCTTTAGGGACGGTCCTAATGCAATCTTCTCAGGATAATCCTGCCTGAATGTGGCGAAACTGTATATCTTCCACTTTCATCACGTTTTGTTGTGTCCTTAAATAATTGTTCACAATACCTTTCTTCTTCATTAAGCATTTTGTTTTTGGGAACATTTTCTACCTCCCAGAAAGCTTTTAATTGGTTGTCCAACGCAACCTCGTTGTAGAATGACATGATGCTCTTCGTTGGACTCGGTGCTTGGATGCGACCGGTAAGTATCCAACCGAACACTGTCTCTTGGGCCAAAAGGGTATTTAGTACATTCTTTTTCAGACCGCTCAGTATAATTTGGGGATATATGTCTCCTCCAAGTATGAGGTCTACGTCTTCGTTGATGTAGAACCTTTTGTCTGCCAAAACCAAGTCTGGGAATGCCTGCATAGTCATGGCGTTGATATGGCAGGATGGAAGATTCCCAGTGAGTTTGGCTAGGACTAGAACGGGTGTAGTCAGGCTGAAGCAGGCATCCACTGGTCAACGTAATTCAATTTTGGATGCCTCTTTCACCTGAGCTGACACCGCATTTGTGATGCCTGAAACTTGGGCATGCATTTTTCTCGCTGGCAAATTGATTCTGCATTTCAGTCTTTCAGTTATAAAGGAACATTCAGACCCTGAATCAATTAATGCCCGTGCGGAGAAGTCGGTACCATTATGGTGAATGTGTACGCGAGCAGTTCCTAATAGCACACCTGTGCTGGAATTCGTATGACAGGATGTCACATTTTTGTTCCCGTTTGAACCTGGCTTTTCTGATTCCTGTCTCGCTAATGCCTGTCTAGAAGTAAAGGGCCTATTATCGTAGGAGTTTTGGGGCGGGTTGTAGGTGTTGTTTTTCTGTAGGGTATCCGCATGCAGGAGCGTATGGTGGCGAGAGTGGCACGTATTGCAGTTGTAGGAACTGGTGCATCTGGTCACTGTGTGTCCTGGGGATAGACAATTCAGACAACCACTTGTAGATTTTATGAATTTAATCCTTTCTGGAGGGGTTAACTCGCAAAAGCGCGAAGAGTTTCGTAATCTGTGCTCTGCGGACTTGCACATTTTACACATTGCCTTTGACGTCGGTCTGGATACCTTTGTTTGAAAGGCACCAAGTCTTTTCGTAGGGGGCTCTGTTGATTGTCGCGACGCGTTTAGTTTTTGCACTTTCGAAGTGGCATGCCCTGTAAAACCAGACACTGTTTCAAGTGTCTGAAACCGATTAGACAGGAATTTATCCATATCCCCCACTTGGATATGTCCATTTTATGATCTATACTTTGCTCCCATAGAGCCAACGTGCTCTCTGGTAGCTTGGTTGAGCAGAGATAAGTCAGGATTGCATCCCAATTGGAAGTGTCAATTATGTGGCATTTGAGGGACGAAATACAATTATTTATATCATTTTTCAGCTTTTTTATTGAACTGCCACACTCACTTTCTATCTTTTTTAAGTTAAATAAAATTTGTAGTTGTGTGTTAACTAAGATACGTTTGTTTTCGTATCTTTCACACAAGTTTTTCCAGGCCATCTCGAAACCTTCATTTGTGAGAGGGCATTTTTTTACGATATCTTTTGCTTCGCCCTGCGTTTTGTTGTTGAGATGAAATAACTTTTTCACCCCTTTCAAACTAGAATTGTTTATATATATTGCCGTGAACAGATCGCGAAAAGTTGGCCAAGACAGATAATCCCCTTTAAAAACTTCCGTGTCGCAAGCCGGGAGGCGAATTTTATGCCCATGAGGGCTTGCTCAGGGTTGACGTTCTTTTCATCCTTCTTGTATTTTTCTGCCTCAGCAGATATAGACGCTGAACATCGCACGTAGATTGCGTATGCTGCCTTTTGCTTCTTTCTGATCGCCATAACGTCATCCGCTGACACCTCATCAGATCCCAATAGCGAATCAAACGCAGACTTTACCTTCTTCCACAAGAGCCGCAACTCTTCCTGCTGTATTGCAAGGGTGTGTTTGCTATGGTCGCTCTCCGGAATAAGGCTGTAATCTTTATCAAACTCTGCGATTGATTCTGCTAAACGGATGTAGGTTTCCATTGTTTTATTTACGCTTATTAACGAGAAAATTGCCGATTATAGAAATGGAACGCTCTAGAGTAAAAATACCTGCCCAGCCGTAAATAAACACTATTGAAATTCGTAGTTTATTATTTATTTTGTTTATTGCAGACTTTGTCAGAGTAGCGACAACGAAAAGGTTTACTTTATGGACTTTTTGTCCGAGCAGCGGCAACAGCAAAAAGGTTTAATTTACAGACTTTTTGTCTCAGCGGCAACAACAAAAAAAGGGGGACCACTCGCCACCTCCACAGATAATGGGTGTATTTTTGAAAAAGTGAAAAAATGCGTGCGATATTGCAAAACAAGCGCAAAAAAAAGTGTAAAAAGTGTTTAAAAAGTGAAGTGAGCACCGGATTAATTAATTAAATTGAACTTAATTTCGTGTTTGTGATGTTCAAAAAAAAAAACAACAACAAAAACCTATTTCGTATGGTGCGGAAAGTGAGGTTATGTTACCCTCTTCCTTGTGTTGTGTCTGGAAAACCTTACCACTGGTGGGGGGATAGACCAGATAATCACAAGGACTGAAATAAAGGCTAACAAACCGAGTGATTTAACCTTTGAAAATAGAAAAATAAATTGGTGCTCACTAAATAACTTCACTGTTTTCACTTTTTTTCTTGATTTTAATTTTTCGCGCACTACACGGGTCTCTTCTTTATTTTGCAAAAAAACAACACTCAAAAAAAAGTGGCAAGAAATATAACACTTACTTCTTATTGGTTTTTGTGCCGGAAAAGTTGATTTTGCTGTGCTGTGGTTGGCGAATATGCTGGGGCTCTGGTCACCTATGTACAATAAACTCCAACTTTTTCCTTGTCAATTTTCGGCTGCTAATATCGTGTTGTATAATATGTAACTTCCAAACTCCTTTGTTATGTTCTATTGGGATATGCTGTGGCAAATAAATTCTCGTGGCAAACCTTTGGCAAATGGTGCTGTGTTGTGGACTGTAATTTGTAGGTGCTTTTAGTTCTTTTTTCGGGGAGTAAGGACCAATGGTTGGCCTGGGTGCGTCTGAAACCCGCAGTGGGTAGGCGCACACGGGTCGGTCTCGGAATGGATGGGTCACTAGGAATAAATATAGAAGAACGCAAAAGAGGAATTCCTCGTTATAATAGTGTTTTAATTAGAGTGTAAGAAAATATACAATATGTGTAAGGTTACCTTAATGTCGCAAAATTACGATGGTGCTCCTGGGCGATGTGAACTGCTTGGCGGTCAATCGAGAAAGAGGCCGGTTATCCCGTTGAGGACAACCGCTAAGCCGCGAAAAAGTCCTCTGGTGTTAAGGAGGGGAAAGGCCACACATACAACCACCCCCACAAATACGTGCATGGGTGCTGACAACCTGCACACACACACGTGCAGGTGTATGAAGCGCATGCATGTGCATGTATGCACCCACAAATGCGGCGTGAGTGTGGGTGGCTGGAAATATTATTAAAAAGTTAGGCAGGGGCGCCGTCAATCAAGTAAAAGTTAGGCATTGGGCCTAAACACATACAAAGTACTTTATTTACATAAATAGTAAAAAAAAAACAAGTAAGAAAGGCTAAGTTCGGGTGTAACCGAACATTACATACTCAGCTGAGAGCTTTAGAGGCAAAATAAGGGAAAATCACCATTTAGCAAAATGAACCTTGGGTAACCCTGGAATGTGTTTGTATGACATGTGTTTCAAATGTAAGGTATTAAAGAATATTTTAAAGGGGAGTGGGCCATAGTTCTATAGGGGGACGCCATTTCGGGATATCGCCATAAAGGTGGCCCAGAGGTGACTCTAGAATGTGTTTGCACGATATGGATATCAAATGAAAGGTGTTAATGAGAATTTCAAAAGGGAGTGGGCCTTGGTTCTATAGGTCAACGCTTTTTTGAGATATCGCCAAAAAGGTGGACCAGGGATGACTTTATAATGTGTTTGTATGCTATGGATATCAAATGAAAAGTATTAAAGAGTGTTTTAAAAGGGAGTGGCCCTTAGTTGTATATGTGAAGGCGTTCTCGAGATATCGACCAAAATGTGGACCAGGGTGGCCCAGAAAATCATCTGTCGGGTACCGCTAATTTATTTAGCGGACGCGTGTTTTGTATTGTTTTGCGCAACATGCGCACGGGTCCGGCTAGTATTATTAAATTTGTCTCTCTTTTTATCACACAAAAAACAACGCTTCGACATTTTTGATATTAAATTTACTTATAACAGCTGAAAATCTTACGACCGCTAACTAGATTTGTTTTCAATTAATGCATTCGTGGCGCCTACGCATATTTTGTAACTGTTAATTCTGTGCATGAAAAATTCATAGTTGTCAGTTGGCATTATTTGACATTATTTTAAAGGAAATGTTTACGTAATTTTCCTTTAGCTCTTGGTTTTTTCTCTCTTTCTTTCATTCGCTGAAGAAGTCAAGTGTGACGTAGATGCGCAGAACGAAGCAATTTTGAACTCGTTTATGCACAATCTTATGTGTGTGAATTGTGAGACAAACATACATATATACAATAACCGGTCTTGCTAAAATAGGTAACCCAACCAACAATTTGAGCAAAAAAGGATAAAATAATTTAAACACAAAGAAAGTATCTCGGCTTAATCCATAATATATTTTCTGGTTATTATTTAAATATTTTAATAAATTACGCACTAGAAACTACTGTCGCCGCAAAATTAAAGCACCGAAATTTATAAAGAATTTGTTTTCCTCCAAATTTCGAAGGAATTATCACAAAGGATAATAACTATATTGAAAAATACGTACATATATAACACATCCAATTAAAACATACATTGACATTTGTATTTCATTTATATTTATAACCCAGAAAAATATAAATATTACCCCATATTTTAACAGAGAAAGTTTTTAGTTCGGTCGGAAAATGCCCCAAAACCCATTATTAAATGTGCCCAAGACGGCTGAAGATGAAAAGGCGCAAGGTAGTGCGGCAGACGGTACCCGCGGAAAACAAGGTGCAACAAAAAAAAGTAAAGACCTTTCAGGTGCAAATCTTATTGCAGAAAGTGACAGGCTTGTCAAGTACTGCATTAAATTCTCCTTGATCCCCATAGAAGACAATTCAGAATCAATTCTTGAAACAAAAAAATGATAGTCTTGACAGTTTTTGGGCCCGCCTGCAACCCACTTAAGATAGTATAATGGAGCTGAGGATTCAGATTTACATGAAGGTTTCAAAACTTCGGCCGCAAAATATGATAACTGCCTGGACCTTTATGAAGAAAAAATGCTTAGGCTCTTTAGCATACCTACTCAACTCCCAAGAGTAGAGCAGCCCCGTTCCAAAGAGGTTAATGCAGGCATTCATCTCAAAGGGCACGCTTGCGATACGGAGGTATTTCACGGAGGTTATGAAGAATGGCCTTCCTTCCGGGATATGTTTACTGCAGTTTACATAAACCACCCCAAACTATCTCAAGCTCAAAAATTGTACCACCTCAGGTACAAAACAAAAGGCACATAAACATAAACATAAATTCAGCGCGTCTCCAATTACCATCACCGCCAAAGAGGTTGAGGACGCCATCGGTCATGCTAAACCATCTAAAGCAGTGGGCCCAGACGGCATAGCAATGCCGATGCTTAAAAGCGTAGGGAAAGAGGGTTTAAAATATTTAGCACATGTCTTCAACCTGTCCTTTCCACCTTTGTCACTCTCGAAAAATGGAAAATGTCCATGGTGGTCCCGCTACTAAAGCCTGGGAAACCAGCTAACATAGGAGAGTCATGTCGCCCAATATCTCTCTTATCGCCTGTAGCCAAGACGCTTGAAGCCATTTTGCTCCCCTACTTCAAAGCAAATTCGCAGCTAGCCTGTCATCAGCATGGCTTTAGAAAACTGCATAGCACCACCACCGCGCTAAATGCCATTAGAACCCAGATAAATTGCGGTTTAAATCAAAACCCCCACCATAGAACAGTACTCGTTCCGCTAGACCTATCAAAAGCTTTCCCCCTTCCTCCATGTCTTAAAAGGTGGACCGCAAATTATCTGGGTGGTCGGCAGGCATCGGTTCAATTTAGAAACGCATCATCTAAACCAAGAAGAATTAAACAAAGGGTGCCACAGGGTGGTGTCCTTTCGCCACTTTTGTTTAACTTCTACATATCTAAGTTACTATCGTTTCCTACGCCGATGACTGCACAATAATGGCCACAGGCACAGGCCCACAGATCGATGAGCTTTGCAACAGAGTAAACGGATACCTCCCTGATCTCTCCAGTTTTTTCGCCTCGCCAAACCTGGCATCATCACCGACTAAATCCTCCCCGACCTTATTTGCAATATGTACGTCCCAAATGTCGACCATTTTAAACATCTACGTCGATGGCACTACGCTACCGACAGTCTACACCCCAAAATCTTGGGTGTGACGTTTGATCAGGATCTACATTTTGGTGAGCATGCAGCCGCAATTGTACTGAAAATCCAGAGACGTAATACAATCCTCAAATCTCTTGCTGGTAGTACTTGGGGAAAAGATAAAAAAAACGCTCATTACCACTTACAAAGCAATGGACCAGCCGATTGCATGCTACGCGTCCCCGATATGGTCGAGAAGCCTAAAGATCACTCAATGGAAGAAGCTACAGGCCTGCTAAAATACTGCCCTCAGAACCGCCACGGGTTGTCTTCTTAAGTCCCCAGAACACCATCTACATAATGAGGCGAGAATACTCCCCATCAGGGAGAGAAATGAGATGCCACCAAACAGTTTCTGTTGAATACCCAGAAACCTGGGCATCCCAACAAACATCTGATTGATGAGCCAACACCGCCCAGGGGCTTAAGAAGTCATCTCCGTAAGCATTATGAGGAAATACGGCACCTGAGAACTCAGCCGTGTGAAGCCAAAAAACACAAGCAGATCCTCAGCGAACTGCACAAACAGGCGTCGGACCTTTATGCCAGGAATTGCCCGGTGAATCCAGTACTCAAAGAACAGTACCCAAAACTTGCGGAAGAGGAGCGCATACTCCCCAGTGAAACGCGATTCACTCTAGCTCAACTTCGATCGGGATACTGTAAGAGGTTAAACTCTTACCTATCCAGAATCAACCCCGACATACAAAATGTATGCCCCGCTTGCAATATGTCCCCACATGAGATCAACCATCTTCTTTATTGTAATGTGGAACCAACGCCTCTAACATCCCTCTCATTATGGTCCACCCCTCTTGAAACTGCAAGATTCCTTTGACTTCCGTTATAGGACATTGATGACAATTTGTGATTGGTCGCACCTATTGGATGGGGCGAAGCACTGCTGCAAAAACAACAAGAACAACAAAATACAGGAGTACTGGTCGATAAACAAGTAACGACTTTAAAGAATTTACCGAAAATTCAAAAAGAAACAAGTGAAGAGTTTATAAAATTACAGTCCACTGTAATTAACTGCTTATCAGTTTTAGCAACCCAGAATATCACCACAGATAACTGGGATTCAACTCATATGCGCACCGGCATTACCAGAAAAGTTGTTACTTCAATGGGAACAATCACTCACGTCCCGGAAGATATGCCCCACATGTCAACAAATTAATGACTTCCTAACTACCCAGTACGAAATAGCCATCTAAAAACACCCAACATGATTTTCAAAGAAGTTTCACAAGACCCCAAAACAGTAATCAAAATCCCGATAATCGAAACTTCAACCGAACGCAAATATACACCACCGAAAATATGTGTGCGTCGTGCGAATTGTGCAGATATTTAATATCTTTCGAGACGTTTAAGAAACGGTCGACAATTGCGTAAGGAACAACCAGCTTTACATTAATTACCTAGCTCATTCCCACCTTGTAAAATACTGCGACAGTAAGTTTAACTGTGTTTATTGTCATAGGAGACACCATTCGATGCTGCCCATGAATAATAATACAAATACCCCCCACACCAGGTCACACCCCAGTAGAACAACAGGGTTAGTTACTACAACTAGATCCGAAAATCATGAAATGCAAAACCCTGAAATAGTAACAGAAGCCCTCTGCTGCTCTAATGCAGTAAACATACAAGCTCTCCATGCAAGCAATGAAAACAAAATTCTGTTGCCGACTGCGATAGTCTCCATCGAACATCGAGCTCTAATCGATCAAGGGTCACAAAGATCGTTTATCTCGTTAAAGGTACAAAACCGGCTAAGACTCCCTACGTAAACATCAAACTTTGAAATTTCAGGAATGGGCTGAAAAGTTCACTAACACTGGTTTCCCCCGTTGTTAGCATAAGAATAGAAGCACAAGCCATTGTATTACCCCAACATACGAGTATGCCCCCAACTATAAGCTAAAAAGCAAAGATATAGAAAAATGTTCACACCTCGATTTAGCTGACGCCAGCTGCCATACTTTTGGATTTCAATGGTTATAGTAAAACAATAAAATAGTTTTAATATAATTTAATGAGGACAAGTAAGGAAGGCTAAGTTCGGGTGTAACCGAACATTACATACTCAGCTGAGAGCTATGGAGACAAAATAAGGGAAAATCACCATGTAGGAAAATGAACCTAGGGTAACCCTGGAATGTGTTTGTATGACATGTGTATCAAATGGAAGGTATTAAAGAGTATTTTAAGAGGGAGTGGGCCATAGTTCTATAGGTGGACGCCATTTGGGGATATCGCCATAAAGGTGGACCAGGCCTGACTCTAGAATTTGTTTGTACGATATGGGTATCAAATGAAAGATGTTAATGAGAATTTTAAAAGTCGTGGGCTTAGTTCTATGGGTGGACGCCTTTTCGAGATATCACCATAAAGGTGGACCAGGGGTGACTCTAGAATTTGTTTGTACGATATGGGTATCAAACGAAAGGTGTTTATGAGTATTTTAAAAGGGAGTGGGCTTTAGTTCTATAGGTGGACGCCTTTTCGAGATATCGCCATAAAGGTGAACCAGGGGTGACTCTAGAATTTGTTTGTACGATATGGGTATCAAATGAAAGGTGTTAATGAGTATTTTAAAAGAGAGTGGGTCTTAGTTCTATAGGTGGACGCCTTTTCGAGATATCGCCATAAAGGTGAACCAGGGGTGACTATAGAATTTGTTTGTACGGTATGGGTATCAAATGAAAGCTGTTAATGAGTATTTTAAAAGGGAGTGGGCCTTAGTTCTATGGGTGGACGCCTTTTCGAGATATCGCCATAAAGGTGGACCAGGGGTGGGTCTAGAATTTGTTTGTACGATATGGGTATCAAATGAAAGGTGCTAATGAGTATTTTAAAAGGGATTGGGCCTTAGTTATATAGGTGGACGCCTTTTCGAGATATCGCCATAAAGGTGGACCAGGGGTGACTCTGGAATTTGTTTGTACAATATGGGTATCAAATGAAAGGTGTTAAGGAGTATTTTAAAAGGGAGTGGGCCTTAGTTCTATAGGTGGAAGACTTTTCGCGATATCGTTATAAAGGTGGACCAGGGTTGACTCTAGAATTTGTTTGTACGATATGGGTATCAAATGAAAGGTGTTAATGAGTATTTTAAAAGGGATTGGGCCTTAGTTCTATAGGTGGACGCCTTTTCGAGATATCGCCATAAAGGTGGACCAGGGGTGACTCTAGAATTTGTTTGTACGATATGGGTATCAAATGAAAGGTGTTAAGGAGTATTTTAAAAGGGAGTGGGCCTTACTTCTCTAAAAGTGAACGCCTTTTCGAGATATCGCCATAAAAGTGGACCAGGGGTGACTCTAGAATTTATTTGTACGAAATGGGTATCAAATTAAAGGTATTAATGAGGGTTTTAAAAGGGAGTGGTGGTAGTTGTATATGTGAAGGCGTTTTCGAGATATCGACCAAAATGTGGACCAGGGTGACCCAGAACATCTTCTGTCGGGTACCGCTAATTTATTTATATATGTAATACCGCGAACAGTATCCCTGCCAAAATTCCAAGGGCTTTTGATTTCGGCCTGCAGAACTTCTTCATTTTCTTCTACTTAATATGGTAGGTGTCACATCCATTTTACAAATTGTTTTCTAAAGTTTTATTTTGCGTCAATAAACCAATCCAATTACCATGTTTCATCCCTTTTTTCGTATTTGTTATAGAATTATGGCATTTTTTCAATTTTTCGTAATTTTCGAAATCGTGAAAGTGTGCGTGGTCATAGTCGGATTTCGGCCATTTTTTACACCAATACAAAGTGAATTCAGATAAGTACGTGAATTGAGTTTAGTAAAGATATGTCGATTTTTGCTCAAGTTATCGTGTTAACGGCCGAGCGGAAGGGCAGATGGTCGACTGTGTATAAAAACTGGGCGTGGCTTCAACCGATTCGGTCCTTTTCACAGAAAACCGTTATCGTCCTAGAATCTAAGCCCTTACCAAATTTCACAAGGATTGGTAAATTTTTGTTCGACTTATGGTATTAAAAGTATCCTAGAAAAATTAGATGAAAAAGGGTGGAGCCACGCCCAATTTGAAATTTTCTTTTATTTTTGTATTTTGTAGCACCATATCATTACTGGAGTTGAATGTCGACATAATTTACTTATATACTGTATAAATATTAAATTTTTTGATAAAATTTGACTTTAAAAAAAATTTTTTTTCTAAGTGGGCGTCGTCGTTCTCCGATTTTACTAATTTTTATTAAGCGTACATATAGTAAAGTAACGTTCATGCCAAATTACATCATGATATCTTCAACGACAGCCAAGTTACAGCTTGCAATACTTTTAAATTACCTTCTTTTAAAAGTGGGCGGTGCCACGCCCATTGTCCAAAATTTTACTAATTTTCTATTCTGCGTCATAAGTTCAACTCACCTACCAAGTTTCATCGCTTTATCCGTCTTTGGTAATGAATTATCGCACTTTTTGTTTTTTTCGAAATTTTCGATATCGAAAAGGTGGGCGTGGTTTTAGTCCGATTTCGTTCATTTTAAATACAGATCTGAGATGATGGCCCAGGAACCTACGTACCTAATTTCATCAAGATACCTCAAAATTTACTCAAGTTATCGTGTTAACGGACGTACGGACGGACGGACGGACATGGCTAAATCAATTTTTTTTTCGATACTGATGATTTTGATATATGGAAGTCTATATCTATCTCGATTCCTTTATACCGTACAACCAAACGTTATCCAATAAAAGTTATTATACTCTGTGAGCTCTGCTCAACTGAGTATAAAAAGAACAAGTAAGGAAGGCTAAGTTCGGATGTAACCGAACATTACATACTCAGTTGAGAGCTATGGAGACAAAATAAGGGAAAATCACCTCGTAGTAAAATGAACCTAGGGTAACCCTGGAATGTGTTTGTATGACATGTGTATTAAGAGTATTTTAAGAGGGAGTGGGCCATAGTTCTAGAGATGGACGCCATTTAGGGATATCGCCATAACGGTGGACCAGGGCTGACTCTAGAATTTGTTTGTTCGATATGGGTATCAAATGAAAGTGTAAATGAGTATGTTAAAAGGGAGTGGGCCTAAGTTCTATAGGTGGACGCCTTTTCGAGATATCGCCATGAAGGTGGACCAGGGGTGACTCTAGAATTTGTTTGTACGATGTGGGTATCAAATGAAAGGTGTTAATGAGTATTTTAAAAGGGAGTGGGCCTAAGTTCTATAGGCGGACGCTTTTCGAGATATCGCCATAAAGGTGGACCCGGGGTGACTCTAGAATATGTTTGTACGATATGGATATCAAATGAAAGGTGTTAATGGGTATTTTAAAAGGGGTGCGCCTTAGTTCTATGGGTGGACGCCTTTTCGAGATATCGCCATAAACATGGACCAGGGGTGACTCTAGAATGCGTTTGTACAATATGGGTATCAAACGAAAGGATTTAATGAGTATTTTAAAAGGGAGTGGGCCTTAGTTCTACACGCAAAAAAAAAAAGTATCACTATCATTTTAAAACAAGATGTGCAAAAATGAAACTATAAACGGTATCATTTTCGTGGTATCAATGCAACGATAAATATTATAAAAAGTATAATTGAAAGTATCAATTTTGTGTCTTGACTATTGATTTGCCCATGGAAAATATTTGTTTCGCCCTTAAAATGTATCAAAATTATAACTGTATAAATTTCCTAGTTTCATTATGATAACATTTAATACTAGATTGATTATAAAACGCATTACATTTGTATGTAGTCTATTAACTTGACAAATACAAGTATCAAACTAATATTTCGAAGATGTCAATAACATAAGATCATTGATGACGAAAAAAGGATAAGCAAAAATTGCATATTGATGCCTAGATGGTATCGCCTTGATGATTAATTTTTTTTGAGTGTATGGGTGGACGCCTTTTCGAGATATCGCCATAAAGGTGCAGCAGGGGTGACTCTAGAATTTGTTTGTACGATATGGGTATCAAATGAAAGGCGTTAATGAGTATTTTAAAAGAGCGTGGGCCTTAGTTCTATGGGTGGACGCATTTTCGGGATATCAACATAAACGTGGACCAAGGGTGACTCTAGATGCGTTTGTACAATATGGGTATCAAATGAAAAGTGTGAATGAGTATTTTAAAAGGGAGTGGGCCTTAGTTCTATAGGTGGACGCCTTTTCGAGGTATCGCCATAAAAGTGGACCAGGGGTGACTCTAGAATTTTTTTGTACGATATGGGTATCAAATGAAAGGTATTAATGAGTATTTTAAAAGGGATTGGACCTTAAATCTATAAGTGGACACCTTTTCGAGATATCGCCATAAAGGTCGACCAGGGCTGACTCTAGAATTTGTTTGTATGATATGGGTATCAAATGAAAGGTGTTAATAAGTATTTTAAGAGGGAGTGGGCCTTAGGTCTATCGGTGGACGCCTTTTCGAGATATCGCCATTAAGGTGGACCAGGGGTGACTCTGGAATGTGTTTGTACGATATGGGTATCAAATGAAAGGTGGTAATGAGTATTTTAAAAGGGAATGGGCTTTAGTTCTATAGGTGAACGCCTTTTCGAGAAATCGCCATAAAGGTGGACCAGGGGTGACTCTAGAATATGTTTGTACGATATGGGTATCAAATGAAAGCTGTTAATGAGTATTTTGAAAAGGAGTGATCCTTAGTTCCATAGGTGGACGCCGTTTCGAGATATCGCCATAAAGGTGGACCAGAGGTGTCTCTAGAATGTGTTTGTACGATATGCGAATCAAATGAAAGGTGTTACTGAGCATTTTAAAGGGAGTGGGCATGAGGTCTATAGGTGGACGCCTTCTCGAGATATCGTCATTAGGGTGGGCCAGGGGTGACTCTAGAATGTGTTTGTACGATATGGGTATCAAACGAAAGGTTTTACTGAGCATTTTGAGAGGGAGTGGGCATTAGGTCTATTTGGTAGAATGTTTGTACGATATGGGTATCAAACGAAAGGTGTTACTGAGCATTTTAAGAGGGAGTGGGCATTAGGTCTATAGGGGACGCCTTTTCGAGATATCGCCATCAGGGTGGGCCAAGGGTGACTCTAGAATGTGTTTGTACGATATGGGTATCAAATGAAAGGTGGTAATGAGTATTTTAAAAGGGAGTAATCCTTAGTTCTATAGGTGGACGCCTTTTCGAGATATCGCCATAAAAGTGGACCAGAGGTGTCTCTAGAATGTGTTTGTACGATATGCGAATCAAATGAAAGGTGTTACTGAGCATTTTAAAGGGAGTGGGCATGAGGTCTATAGGTGGACGCCTTCTCGAGATATCGCCATTAGGGTGGGCCAGGGGTGACTCTAGAATGATACGATATGGATATCAAATTAAAGGTATTAATGAGGGTTTTAAAAGCGAGTGGCCCTTAGATGTATATGTGAAGTCGTTCTCGTGATATCGACCAAAATGTGGACCAGGTGATCCAGAAAATCATCTGTCGGGTACTACTAATTTATTTATATATGGAATACCACTTGGCAGTATTCCTGCCAAGATTCCAAGGGCTGTTGATTTCGCCTTGTAGAACCTTTTCATTTTCTTCTACTTAATATCGTAGGTGTCACACCTATTTTACAAAGTTTTTTCCAAAGTTATATTTTGCGTCAATAAACCAATCCAGTTACCATGTTTCATCCCTTTTTTCGTATTTGGTATAGAATTATGGCATTTTTTTCATTTTTCGTAATTTTCGATATCGATAAAGTGGTCGTGGTTATGGTCAGATTTCGGCCATTTTTTATACCAAGATAAGGTGAGTTCAGATAAGTACGTGGGCTAAGTTTAGTAAAGATATATCGGTTTTTGCTCAAGTTATTGGGTTAACGGTCGAGCGGAAGGACAGACGGTGGCCTGTGTATAAAAACTGGGCGTGGCTTTCACCGATTTCGCCCATTTTCACAGAGAACAGTTACGTCATAGAAGCTATGCCCCTACCAAATTCGAGAAGGATTGGTAAATTTTTGTTCGACTTATGGCATTAAAAGTATTCTAGACAAACTAAATGAAAATGGGCGGAGCCACGCCCATTTTGAAATTTTCTTTTGTTTTTGTATTTTGTTATATCATATCATTACTGGAGTTGAATTTTGACTTAATTTACTTATATACAGTAAAGATATTAAATTTTTGTTAAAATTAGAATTTAAAAAAATTTTTTTTTTAAAGAGTGGCCGTTGTTCTTCATCCAATTTTTGCTAATTTTATTTAGCACATATATAGTAATAGTAGTAACGTTGTTGCCAAATTTCGTCATGATATCGTCAACGACTGCCAATTACAGCTTGCAAAACTTTTTAATTACCTTCTTGTAAAAGTGGGCGGTGCCAAACTCTTACTAATTTTCTATTCTGCGTCATAACGTCACACCCATCTACCAAGTTTCATCGCTTTAACCGCCTTTGGCAATGAATTATCGCATTTTTCGGTTTTTTCGAAATTTTCGATATCGAAAAAGTGGGCGTGGTTATAGTCCGAAATCGTTCATTTTAAATAACGATCTGAGATGAGTGCCCCGGAATCTACATACCAAATTTCATCAAGATACCTCAAAATTTACTCAAGTTATCGTGTTAACGGACAGATGGACGGACGGACGGTCGGACGGACGGACGGACATGCCTCAATCAATTTTTTTTCGATACTGATGATTTTGATATATGGAAGTCTATATCTATCTCGATTCCTTTATACCTGTACAACCAAACGTTATCCAATCAAAGTTAATATACTCTGTGAGCTCTGGTCAGCTGAGTATAAAAGCGGGCGTGGGTCATAGTCGGATTTCGGCCATTTTTTACACCAATATAAAGTGAGGTTCAGATAAGGTACGTGAACTAAGTTTAGTAAAGATATATCGATTTTTGCCAAGTTATCGTGTTATCGGCCGAGCAGAAGGACAGACGGTCCCACTGTGTATAAAAACTGGGCGTGGCTTCCAACCGATTTCGCCTTTTTCACAGATAACAGTTACCGTCCTAGAATCTAAGCCTCTACCAAATTTCACAAGGATTGGTAATGTTTTGTTCAACATATGGCATTAAAAGTATCCTAGACAAATTAAATGAAAAAGGGCGGAACCACGCCCATTTTGAAAATTTATTTTCTTTTTGTATTTTGTTGCACCATATCATTACTGGAGTTGAATTTTGACATAATTTACGTATATACTGTAAAGATATTAACTTTTCTTTTAAAATTTGACTTTATCGTTCTCCGATTTTACTAATTTTTATTATGCACACATACAGTAATAAGAGTAACGTTCTTGCCAAATTTCATCATGATATCTTCAACGACTGCCAAATTACAGCTTGCAAAACTTCTAAATTACCTTCTTTTAAAAGTGGGCGGTGCCACGCCCATTGTCCAAAATTTTACTAGTTTTCTATTCTACGTCATAAGTTCAACTTACCTACCAAGTTTCATCGCTTTATCCGTATTTGGTAATGAATTATCGCACTTTTTCGATTTTTCGAAATTTTCGATATCGAAAAAAAGGGCGTGGTTATAGTTCGATATCGTTCATTTTAAATAGCGATCTGAGATGAGTGCCCAGGAACCTACATACAATTTCATCAAGATACCTCAAAATTTACTCAAGTTATCGTGTTAACGGACAGACGGACGGACGGACGGACGGATATGGCTCAATCAAATTTTTTTTCGATACTGATGATTTTGATATATGGAAGTCTATATCTATCTCGATTCCTTTATACCTGTACAACTAACCGTTATCGAATCAAAGTTAATATACTCTGTGAGCTCTGCTCAACTGAGTATAAAAACGTGTTGTTACACTTGTGTGGTATAATGAGAACAGCCGATAGGCGGTGCTGTTGAATAATAAAGACGTGAAGTAATTCAAATCCAACACATGCCGCTGGTCAAATAGATATCCTATTAGGCAGCGATCTCATACCGCAGAAACAGGACTCTACAAAAAAATGTTCATTCTTTTATTGTGTGACCAAATTAGCCAAATAAAAAGAACGATGAGTCTACTTAAATTTTACATTCCTACATATCTACGTACAAATCGACACAAATATGCACCTTCATATTTGTGTTGATTAGTGAAATTCGTTTCAAATGCAATATCATCAAATTTGCCGAAATTAGGTGAAACGCAAATTTTGATTTGTCACACGGGGTAGTACACACGTACATACATAGTATGTATTAAGTCGCTGGGAATTGCACTATCAGCGATTGAGTTAGACGCATTCTTTAATTTGTCACACGGTAGTACATATATACACAATTCAGTATTAAGTAGCTTACACGTTTTGATGATTGAAATTTTTGGCTTATGCCTTGTTTATACTACACTTTGTCCTAAATTTTATTTCATGATTTTCTGTTTTATTATAAATAAAAACGAAAAGAAAATAACTTTATTCGGCATAAAGTTTGCTTTCGTATAGGTTATAGTAACATTACACATTTTTTAATTTTTTATGTATTTTAGTTATTTGTAATAGATTAAAAAATACCGCTCGATTAGAGTGGGCGCTAGAGTGATAAACAACGATCAGGTGCTTTGTACAAATCTAGAATAACCTAAAATGTCGTCGCGAAAGTGTAAATATGAAATTGATGCTTTTTGTTATATATGTATGTGGGGAATTCATTAAAGTTCCAAATAAAATATGAATTAAATACATCTCTCACCCTCTGTGAGGCCCAACGAATCATATTTTGACCAGTACCTGAGGCAGTGAAAATATTATTACAGAGAAGTGGCTCGCCTCTTAGTTCTTATAAAAGTAATTCCGATAAACAGTTTTTACCAACACCAGAACAACCAAAACTTCATTTCATCACTACTGAAGATTGTTCAAGAGGAAAAAGTGCTAATACCGCATCTGCCCATTAAATTAGGGTTGATGAAACTATTTGCTAAGAAACTGGATCAAACTTCAGAAGCATTTGAGTAGTTGAGGAAGTTTTTCCAAAGTTATCGGAACCATAAATCAGACAGATTTTCGCCACGAAAACATTTCCAGCATTCCTGAGTCGTACTCAAAAAGCAAGTTGGAACAGTTTCAAAGCAGTCGTTTCTGGTTTTTTAAGAAATAACAAAGATGAAAAGTGCGAAAAGCTAGTTGAAAATATGCTAAAAAATTTTAAGGCGATGGGCTGCAGGATGTCATTTAAAGTTCATATGCTGCACGCTCATTGAGATAAATTCAAAACCAACAAGGGAGCGTATTCAGAGGAGCAAGGAGAACCTTTTCATCGGATATTATGACCTTCGAACAGCGTTATCAAGGCTAATGTAATGAAAACGTGATGGGACACTATATTTGGGATTTATTGAGGGACAGCACCTATGAACATAAAAGAAAAAATAAAAGTGTACACTTTTAAATCATTTTCCACTTTTTTGTAAGTTATTTCGATAGTAAAACTGAATAAAAAATATTTATTTGAATTGTTTCATTTTAACTAAAAATTAAAACCACAGATTTTGAAAAATAACGTTCAAGCGGTTTCCTAAATAGGAAAGCAAACTTTTTCATGCCATATATTTATTTTTTTTTCGTCTAATTACGACCTAAAGAATTGAATTTTAATACTTTGAAGTCAAAGTCAAAGGTTGTGTTGACCCGTGTAAAGTTAGATGGAATTAAGAAATTGTCAAAAACATTGTTTTATTTCAAAAAACCACCTTCGGATGGATCCTGAGTGGTCAAGTAACGGTAGAGATACCCGCTTTCACAACTCAAGTTGAATATATATCAAATGAATATCTGAATTCCTGACTTAGAAAGTTCTGGGAATTAGAAGAAGTACCCCCCCCCCCCCCCCCGTACAAATCACTACCCTCGAAGACAAAGCTTGTGAAGACTACTATGCCACAACAACACGCGCAGAAAATGGTCGACACATAGCACGTCTCCCCTTCAAGCCAGAGTTTCAAGGCAATCTCGCCTTAGGTCGCTCCCGTATCTCTGCTCTTCAGCAGTTTTTAAGCATGGAAAAAAGCCCGCTGAAAAGAGGTGAATTGAAATCAATGTATGATGATGTCTTGGGAGAATACCTCCAGTTAGATTATATGGGAAAAGTAGATCCATATGAAAAGATAGCTGAACGTAAATACACATCATTTTACCTTCCCCATCACGCAGTTGTTAAGCCAGACAAAACAAGTAAGGAAGGTTAAGTTCGGGTGTAACCGAACATTACATACTCAGTTGAGAGCTATGGTGACAACATAAGGAAAAATAACCATGTAGGAAAATAAACCGAGGGAAACCCTGGAATGTGTTTGCATGACATGTGTATCAAATGAAAGGTATTAAGGAGTATTTTATGAGGGAGTGGGCCATATTTCTATAGGTGGACGCTATTTAGGGACATAGCCATAAAGGTGGACCAGGGGTGACCCTAGAATTTGTTTGTACAATATGGGCATCAAACGAAAGGTGTTAATGAGTATTTTAAAAGGGAGTAATCTTTAGTTCCATAGGTGGACGCCGTTTCGAGATATCGCCATAAAGGTGGACTAGGGGTGACCCTAGAATTTGTTTGTTCAATATGGGTATCAAAAGAAAGGTGTTAATAAGTATTTTAAAAGGGAGTAATCCTTAGTCTCATAGGTGGACGCCGTTTAGAGATATCGCCATAAAGGTGGATCAGGGGTGACCCTAAAATTTGTTTGTACAATATGGGCATCAAACGAAAGGTGTTAATGAGTATTTTAAAAGGGAGTGGGCCCTAGTTCTATAGGTGGACGCCGTTTCGAAATATCGCCAAAAAGGTGGACCAGGGGTGACTCTAGAATTCGTTTGTGCAATATGGATATCAAACGAAAGGAGTTAATGAGTATTTTAAAAGGGAGTGGGCCTTAGTTCTATAGGTGGACGCCTTTTCAAGGTATCGCAATAAAGGTGGACCAGGGGTGACTCTAGACTTTGTTAGTACGATATGGGTATCAAATGAAAGGTGTTAATGAGTATTTTAAAAGGGAGTGGGCCTTAGTTCTATATGTGGACGGCGTTTCGAAATATCGCCATAAAGGTGGACCAGGGGTGACTCTAGAATGTGTTTGTACGATATGGGTATCATATTAAAGGTATTAATGAGGGTTTTAAAAGGGAGTTGTGGTTGTTGTATAGGTGGTCGCATTTTCGAAATATCGCCATGAAGTTGGACCAGGGGTGACTCTAGAATTTGTTTGTACAATATGGATATCAAAAGAAAGGTGTTAATGAGTATTTTAAAAGGGAGTAATCCTTAGTTCCATAGGTGGACGCCGTTTCGAGATATCGCCATAAAGGTGGGCCAGGGGTGACTCTAGAATTCGTTTGTGCAATATGGGTATCAAACGAAAGGAGTTAATGAGTATTTTAAAAGGGAGTGGGCCTTAGTTCTATAGGTGGACGCCTTTTCAAGGTATCGCAATAAAGGTGGACCAGGGGTGACTCTAGACTTTGTTAGTACGATATGGGTATCAAATGAAAGGTGTTAAAGAGTATTTTTAAAAGGGAGTGGGCCTTCGTTCTAAAGGTGTTCGCCTTTTCGAGATATCGCCATAAAGGTGGACCAGGGGTGACTTTAGAATATGTTTGTACGATATGGGTATCAAATGAAAGGTGTTAATGAGTATTTTAAAAGGGAGTGGGCCTTAGTTCTATAGGTGGACGGCATTTCGAAATATCGCCATAAAGGTGGACCAGGGGTGACTCTAGAATGTGTTTGTACGATATGGGTAACAAATTAAAGGTATTAATGAGGGTTTTAAAAGGGAGTGGTGGTTGTTGTATAGGTGGTCGCATTTTCGAAATATCGCCATAAAGGAGGACCAGGGGTGACTCTAGAATTTGTTTGTACAATATGGGTATCAAAAGAAAGGTGTTAATGTGTATTTTAAAAGGGAGTAATGCATAGTTCCATAGGTGGACGCCGTTTCGAGATATCGCCATAAAGGTGGGCCAGGGGTGACTCTAGAATTCATTTGTGCAATATGGGTATCAAAAGAAAGGTGTTAATGAGTATTTTAAAAGGGAGTAATCCTTAGTTCCATAGGTGGACGCCGTTTCGAAATATCACCATAAAGGTGGACCAGGGGTGACTCTAGAATGAGTTTGTACGATATGGGTATCAAATTAAAGGTATTAATGAGAGTTTTAAAAGGGAGTGGTGGTAGTTGTATATGTGAAGGCGTTTTCCAGATATCGACCAAAATGTGGACCAGGGTGACCCAGAACATCATCTGTTGGATACCGCTAATTTATTTATATATGTAATACCTGCCAAGATTTTAAGGGTTTTTTATTTCGCCCTGCAGAACTTTTTCATTTTCTTCTACTTAATATGGTAGGTGTCACAACTATTTTATAAAGTTTTTTCTTAAGTTATATTTCGCTTCAATAAAACAATCCAATTACCTTACCATGTTTCATCCCTTTTTTCGTATTTGGTATAGAATTATGGCATTTTTTTTAATTTTTCGTAATTTTCGATAACGAAAAAGTGGGCGTGGTCATAGTCGGATTTCGTTCATTTTTCATACCAAGATAGCGTACATATAGTAATAGGAGTAACGTTCCTGCCAAATTTCATCATGATATCTTCAACGACTGCCAAATTACAGCTTGCAAAAGTTTTAAATTACCTTCTTTTATAAGTGGGCGGTGCCACGCCCATTGTCCAAAATTTTACTAATTTTCTATTCTGCGTCATAAGTTCAACTCATCTACCAAGTTTCGTCGCTTTATCTCTCTTTTGTAATGAATTATCGCAATTTTTCGGTTTTTCGAAATTTTCGATATCGAAAAAGTGGGCGTGGTTATAGTCCGATATCGTTCATTTTAAATAGCGATCTGAGTGATCTGATGAGTGCTCAGGAACCTACATACCAAATTTCATCAAGATACCTCAAAATTTACTCAAGTTATCGTGTTAACAGACGGACGGACGGACATGGCTCAATCAAATTTTTTTTCGATCCTGATTATTTTGATATATGGAAGTCTATATCTATCTCGATTCCTTTAAATATGTACAACCAACCGTTATCCAATCAAACTTAATATACTCTGTGAGCTCTGCTCAAATGAGTATAAAAACCACCAAAGTCAGTGTAGTCTTCAATGCTTCATAACAGACAAGCTCAGGTAACTCCCTCAATAATGTGTTATACACTGGTCCCACGATTTAATGTTCCTCATATTAAATTAACGTATGTACAAATATGTTTTTAACGGCGACGTCGAAAAAATATACAGACAAGTTCTTGTGCATAAAGACTATCAAGATTTCTAACGCAACATATTTCGGAATTCACCCAACAGACAACTGATTGATTACATATTAAAAACGGTAACATTTGGCGTGAATTGCGCCCCCTTCTTAGCCATCCGAACGCTGCACGAATTAGCAGACGAAATTAGGTTCAACTATCCGAAAGCAACACCAGTGTTAAAAACACAGACATATGTAGATGACATATTGTAAGAATGTGGCTTCCAGTCTACCACTAGCATGCGAATCGCTATCCCAGGTGATAAAAGCCCTCAGTTCGGCTGGGTTCCCCCTAAGATAGATCCTAGCCACATACTGGACTCAAATTTCCTTTTCTTTGAAAAAGAAAGTACAACTAAAACCCTTGGCATACAGTCGAATGCGATTACGCATAAATTTTCGTACACCCATGAGTCAATAACTGCCATATCGGCAACGACAAAAAGACAAATTCTGTCGTCTCTTGCAAAACTTTTCGACCCCGCAGGATGGCTCGCGCCAATTATGATATAAGCTAAAATGCTGATACAGGAATTATAGCTAGACGGAACTGATTGGGATGAGTCATTGGAGCTACTTCGGTGGGTGAAATGGTCCCAATTTGCAAAAAATTTGCAGTCCATCTCCGATGTACAGATTCCTTGTTGGGTAAACTTCTCTGCCGATCATAAAGTCCTGATCCACGGCTTCTGTAACGCCCCAGAAAAAGCATACTGCGCCACTTTATATGTGCGCACACAACTTCATGGCAAAACAACCAGTCAATTGTTAGTCGCAAAAAGTAAGGTCATTCCTCTTAATACCGTAAGCCTACCACGGCTTAAGCTATGTGGCGCCCTCCTTCTGGCCAAGTTAGTATCCACCGTACAAGCTCACTTAAGCCTTCACAATCGACAAGATTGCTCTGGTCTGACTCGGAAGTCGTCTTAGCCTGGTTAGAAATACAGCCCCATACGTGAAAAACATGCGTTTCCAATCGGACTTCCCAAATCCTAATAGGACCAGCCACCTAGCGACATGTAGTCAGTGCTGACAATCCCGCCGATCAAGAGGTTGCAACCCTCTGCAACTGTCCTCCTCCTCCCTTTGGTTGAACGGCCCTAACTGGTTATTAGGCTCACCAGAGGTCTGCCCGCATTCTTCCGCACGCAATGTAATACCCCCTGAAAGCCGAAAAGTTGAAAGCTTTCACACCTTTCTGGATGAAACTGACTTCTTCAACGATTTTCCTCTTACCCCCGAGCAACGCGCGTAGTCGCATATACGTTTTAATTTATACAGCATCTCAAAAATAAGACAAGGGGAATACCAATCCCCCCTCATGCTACTCTGGATCACCACCACTTAAAGAAGACAAAGATATCTCTCCTTTCTGCCACCCAATCGCGGTATTTCAGCCGCCAAATATCAATGCTCAAAGCTTCTAAACGGTATCCTATACTAATACCGGTGAAATCCCCCTTTGCGTCCCTTTATTTAAACTTTCTCCACATTTCCATGTTACATGCCGACGAGCATCGCCTCATGCAACAAATGATAAGACAAAGGTTCTACATCCCTCGCTTAAAACCGCAAATCAAAAAATGCCGCCGTGGTGTGATGGTAGCGTGCTCCGCCTACCACACCGAAGATCCTGGGTTGACGCCCCGGGCAAAGCAACATCAAAATTTGACAAACAAGTTTTGTCAATTAAAAGAAAATTTTTCTAAGCGTGGTCGCCTCTCGGCAGTGTTTGGCAAGCACTCCGATTGTATTTCTGCCATCACCGATGCGCCACCGGACTGAGCAACGGAGTGGATACATTGCAGCAACTACAGCGCTTGCCAGGCTATTTATCGCCTAGGGGGGCCGGAATTAAATGAGCACTTCAGGATACGATCCACATCTACACCTCAGTTCCACACACAGCATTTAACATACAACTCTGTAACACCCCCACACACACCTACACACATACACAATGTAACACAACACAAAAAGAAACGTCAGGCATAATTATAATAAAAAGACACAAAAAAGACACATAAGTTTGCGATAAGCGGGGCGATCACCCGCATATAACCCCGGGCTCCCGAAATAAATTTGTACGTTTGAGTTTAATCTCGGTGCATTTTTTTCGAAGGTTTAGATACGCGTAAGTGCCAAGTGCTGTGCGTGCACCTACGCCCCTTGAAGTGACATATAGTGTCCCCAAACCCCATAGCTATCGATTTACTTACCTTTACTCGAATACTTACCCTTTTTAGAAGTACTTACTCCTTTGAATACTTACTTGGATTGTATAAAATATGTTCATGCTCCCTTTTACAACTTAATTAACTTATACTACATATGTATATTCATTAGACTGGGTCGATTTATTAACCGATATCGCGCCATCGATTTTTCGATAAGATTTGGGCTCAGGAAAAAAGTTACACTACGCATACCCAAAAAAATAATTTTCGAGAATGCGAAATTTAATTTTTTTTGACTTTTTTCGACTTCTCTGTTGCAGAATAGTTGTGAAAATTGGACTTGTTTATGGCGATGATGCCATAGTGTCATATTTTATTGACACTTTTTCCCCGTGCTCTGGGATGTATTAACAATTTTTGTTGTTATATCGACCTACTGATTTGTAAGATCGCGAGTTTGAATCGAGCTCAAGGCCTAACAAAAATTATTTTATCATTATTATTGTTGTGATATATTTTCCTTACTGCCAAAGCTCGTTGTATAGATCCATTTCGGGAACTGCTAGATTCCTTCATCGGCAACGTTTAGGCGCCGCTGCTATAAGCATTCAGCTATCACAGATGTTGTTTATTTTGCTTCATTATTTCTACTTCTATTCGGTTGTTGCAATATATAACAACAAAAATTGTTAATACATCCCAGAGCACGGGGAAAAAGTGTCAATATAATATGACACTATGGCATCATCGCCATAAACAAGTCCAATTTTCACAACTATTCTGCAACAGATGTTGCAGTGTTGTGAATATCAATTGGCAAGACCCGAATAGAAGTAGAAATAATAAAAAAAAAATGTATTAACAATTTTTGTTTTTATATCGGCCTACTTATTTGTAAGATTGCGAGTTTGAATCGAGCTTAAGGCCTAACAATAATTATTTTATCATTATTATTGTTATGATATATTTTTTCTTAATTGAAAAAATTTTTTAAATTAGAATAGAAGAAAGAAAAAATTTAGACAACTGCCAAAGCTCGTTGTAGAGATCCATTTCGGGGACTGCTAGATTCCTTCATCGGCAACAGTTAGGCGCCGCTGCTATAAGCATTCAACTATCACCGATGTTGTTTATTTTGCTTCATTATTTCTACTTCTATTCGGATCTTGCAATATATAACAACAAAAATTGGTAATACCTCCCAGAGCACGGAGAAAAAGTGTCAATAAAATATGACACTATGGCATCATCGCTATAAACAAGTCCAATTTTCACAACTATTCTGCAACAGATGTCACAGTGTTGCGAATAGTTGTTTATTTGCCTTCATTATTACTACTTCTATTCGGTTCACAACACTGCGACATCTGTTGCAGAATAGTTGTGAAAATTTGACTTGTTTATGGCGATGATGCCATAGTGTCATATTTTATTGTCACTTTTTCCCCGTGCTCTGGGATGTATTAACAATTTTTGTTGTTATATCAGCCTACTGATTTGTAAGATCGCGAGTTTGAATCGAGCTCAAGGCCTAACAAAAATTATTTTATCATTATTATTGTTGTGATATATTTTTTCTTAATTGAAAAAGTTTTAAATTAGAATAGAAGAAAGAAAAAATTTAGACAATTGCCAAAGCTCGTTTTATAGATCCATTTCGGGAACTGCTAAATTCCTTCATCGGCAACGTTTAGGCGCCGCTGCTATAAGCATTCAACTATCCCCGATGTTGTTTATTTTGCTTCATTATTTCTATTTCTATTCGGATCTTGCAATATATAACAACAAAAATTGTTAATACATCCCAGAGCACGGAGAAAAAGTGTCAATAAAATATGACACTATGGCATCATCGCTATAAACAAGTCCAATTTTCACAACTATTCTGCAACAGATGTCGCAGTGTTGTGTCGAACGGAAGTAGAAATAATAAATAAACTGTTGTGATAGCTGAATGCTTATGCAGCGGCGCCTAAACGTTGCCGATGAAGGAATCTAGCAGTTCCCGAAATGGATCTATACAACGAGCTTTGGCAGTTGTCTAAATTTTTTCTTTCTTCTATTCTAATTTAAAATTTTTTCAATTAAGAAGAAATATATCATAACAATAATAATGATGAAATAATTATTGGTAGGCCTTGAGCTCGATTCAAACTCGCGATCTTACAAATCAGTAAGCCGATATAACAACAAAAATTGTTAATACATCCCAGAGCACGGGGAAAAAGTATCAATAAAATATGACACTATGGCATCATCGCTATAAACAAGTCCAATTTTCACAACTATTCTGCAACAGATGTCGCAGTGTTGTGAATATCAATTGGCAAGAACCGAATAGAAGTAGAAATAATAAATAAACTGCTGTGATAGCTGAATGCCTATGCAGCGGCACCTAAACGTTGCCGATGAAGGAATCTAGCAGTTCCCGAAATGGATCTGTACAACGAGCTTTGGCAGTTGTCTAAATTTTTTCTTTCTTCTATTCTAATTTAAAATTTTTTCAATTAAGAAGAAATATATCATAACAATAATAATGATGAAATAATTATTGTTAGGCCTTGAGCTCGATTCAAACTCGCGATCTTACAAATCAGTAGGCCGATATAACAACAAAAGTTGTTAATACATAGAGCACGGGGAAAAAGTGTCAATAAAATATGACACTATGGCATCATCGCTATAAACAAGTCCAATTTTCACAACTATTATGCAACAGATGTCGCAGTGTTGTGAATATCAATTGGCAAGAACCGAATAGAAGTAGAAATAATGAAGGCAAATAAGCAACCTCTGTGATAGCTGAATGCTTATAGCAGCGGCGCCTAAACGTTGCCGATGAAGGAATCTAGAAGTTCCCGAAATGGGTCTATACATCGAGCTTTGGCAGTTGTCTAAATTTTTTCTTTCTACTATTCTAATTTAAAATTGTTTCAATTAAGAAAAAATATTCATAACAATAATAATGGTAAAATAATTATTGTTAGGCCTTGAGCTCGATTCAAACTCGCGATCTTACAAATCAGCAGGCCGATATAACAACAAAAATTCTTAATATATCCCAGAGCACGGGGAAAAAGTGTCAATAAAGTATGACACTATGGCATCATCGCCATAAACAAGTCAAATTTTCACAACTATTCTGCAACAGATGTCGCAGTGTTGTGAACCGAATAGAAGTAGAAATAATAAATAAACTGCTGTGATAGCTGAATGCCTATGCAGCGGCACCTAAACGTTGCCGATGAAGGAATCTAGCAGTTCCCGAAATGGATCTCTACAACGAGCGTTGGCAGTTGTCTAAATTTTTTCTTTCTTCTATTCTAATTAAATATTTTTTCAATTAAGAAGAAATATATCATAACAATAATAATGATAAAATAATTATTGTTAGGCCTTGAGCGCGATTCAAACTCGCGATCTTAAAAAATTTTCATTTGATTGTAAAATTTTCATGTATACCCTGTCCGACCCAAAAATGTCCGCTAAAAACGTTGGATATAACAGTTTTTTGAAAAAAAAAAAAAATTGTAAATAAATATTTAAAAATATATAAAAAATATTTTTTTTTCAAAAAACTGTTACCGACAACGATTTTAGCGGATATTTTTGGGTCGGAAAGGGTATACATATGAACATATTTTTAGTAGGTCATGAAAAAAACCTTAAAAATCAAAGTCGAAAAAGTAAAAAAAATGAGATTTCGGAGGCTCGAAATTTATTTTTTGGGTATGCTTAGTGGAACTTTTTTCCTGAGGCCAAATCCTATCGAAAAATCTATGGCGCGATATCGGTTAACTTTCGTCCATATAAATCGACCCACCCTAAAATACATCCATACATTTAAGTTACGATATAAGCGGTCCAGCGGAGTGCACTGGTCTGCTTTTAAGTTAGTTGTTCGCTATACAGGAAAATTTATACGCCTCCGAAATAAATAATTCTAAATCAATTAATATAAATAAAATAAAGTTAATTTACATAACTTTACCCGAAATTAAACGCGTTTTATTTAGAAAAGTGAAGTGATACTTTCCCTTCTTCCCTAGTGCACCATATAGTGGAATTTATACATGGTCCATTTGAAACCATTTAAATGAACCAGCGATCTATAAAGCAAATCAATATACAATTTAAAACTTAATATTAAAAAGTAAAAAAAAATCGTGCAAATAAATAAAAAACAAATATAATGGGAACGGGTTTTGTGTTGTACACTTTAATTCTAGAAGCTTTAATGCTGAGAAGATAGATTTTGTAAGGATGTGTTTGAAAATTCGAATGTTGACTTGGTTTCCTGAAGATCTTGATGATTGATAAATAAAAAACAAATATAATGGGAACGGGTTTTGTGTTGTACACTTTAATTCTAGAAGCTTTAATGCTGAGAAGATAGATTTTGTAAGGTATGTGTTTGAAAATTCGAATGTTGACTTGGTTTCCTGAAGATCTTGATGAGAGGCACTTCAATATAAGCAACAGACAGACAAAGCAAATGACAGAGTTGGTAAAAAGGGTGGAGGTTGTTTATTGTTAAAAAAAAAATACATTAATATGAAGCTTATTTGCAAGTCTGTGGGCCCCTGTCCAGATTATTTGTTTGTTGAGTTACGCGATGATTCTACAAAGGTCTTTGTGTCATGTGTTTACGGCCCCATAAAACTAATAGTCATGACTTGTTACTTTCTTTGCTGTTCTCGTACATTGTAGCTTATGATACTACAATTGTTTGTGGCGACTTTAATGTTAATCTTCGCGTTCGTGACTCGTATAGTTCCAGTCTACTGAATAGCTTTTGTGGTACTGGTCTTAGTATTGTCAATCGGGTTATACCTACAACGTTTGGTATAAATTTTTGTCCTAGTCTACTTGATTATTTTATTGTTTTTGACTTGGCAGTTGATTTAAAATTTGACCAGATGCAAGTTTTGTACTCCGATTTGTTCCATGTTGGTTTTAGCGAATGTTGGAGGAGGATTAAAACCGATGTAGCATGGCAGGCCTACAGAACGGCTAGAAATATTGCTACTAAGATTATAAGAAACGAAAAATGTAAGTACTTTATCTCCATGCTAAATCCCTCATTAACTCCTAAATCTCTCTGGCGTAATTTTAAGAGTATTGGAATATATGCAAATAAAAGGCCAGATTATACTTTGAATGCAGACACCCTTAATGATGCGTTTGTGCATAGTTCAGTGGTTGGTATTGACTTTAGTAATTTTGTTCCAAATGCTTCTGTGTGTTTCTCTCGAAGTCCATTCGAATTCTATGCGGTTACTGAATGTGATGTAGTAAGAAGTATTCTTAAAATAAAGTCCAACGCAACTGGAATTGATAGTGTTCCAATTAAATTTATTGTTTATGCCCATGGGCCAAATCATAAATATTTTCGGGAGCCCTTGTAATATAAATATTTTAAGTAGCCCTATTATGTGAGATATTAACATTATGTTAACATCAACTGTTTGACTACTTTTTTCAAACAGTTAACTACAAGAATGGAAAGATTTTACCATTTTCAAGGGTTAGCGAAACCCTTGAAAACGGTGGTTCTTCCCCTTCTTTTGCTTCCATCGACGGGACAAGCAGCAAACTCCAGCCACCACGAGTCACTTAAGTCATACCTGAAATTAAACATAAGTTAATATTGTGACGAATATTAGCATCACTAATTTATCTCACATCCCTAAGGTTGTTAAATAAAGGCACAACAACATTAAAGCAAGCTACGTAAACACATTAATCATCATTTACCCACATATATACAAGGCAATGCACACTGTTTCGTGTAGAACAAGCTAGCTGGACAAAATTATTTTATGAGATTTTCCGTTTCATATGCAGTCATTTATTACAACTACGTCATTTTTTTCAGGCATATTTTCTTTTTTTATTTTTTCTTCCAAAATTTTACTTCATATGCATACATTTGCTTATTTCATATACAGTAACTAATGTGAATAAGTGACATAGATCCAAAAAAATTTAAAGGACTTAAGAATATTACTTTATTGTACTTAAATTGAATGGACTACAAATCTCAACACTCTAAAAAATTCCGAAAAAAAATTAAAATTTTTTATGAAAATTCGTCGAATTTTTCAAACATTTTTTAAATATAATTTAGTTTTTGTTATAGGTCGTGACAAATTTTCTTATGGGAAATTAGTTAAAATAAACTTGCGAAAGCGAAGATTGTAAGAATTATCCAAAAAGGGGTGTCTACTTATTTATGTGAGTGACTGTACATATGTACATACATATTTTGTATTTAATTGAGTATTTATCCTGGCACTACAATTTTTACAAAATTATTTTATAGTACCGGTCAGGAATGTAAAAGTGAATTACAATAATAATAACAACAATGTAAATAATTAAATTAATTATGTGAAAATAACTTATTACAAAAACTTAAAAGTAAAGTATAATACAAAGTAGAAAAGACAATAGATTTAAATTAAATAAAACCCAATCCAACAAAAAGTTATAGGGTAGGTTATCTTTTATAATTATGTTATTATTCGCTATCATCACTTTCATTCGATAAGTCACTTGTGGAATAGTCATGAGCATCAGTAACACTACTGTGAAAGCTTGAAACAATTCCTCAACATTATCGGGGGACAGTAAATTTAAGACTTCTGAAGTCAGACTTTTAAATTTTTTGGTAGGTGTCTCCCTAAAACTGTTAACTAAAGGATCCGATGTTATAAGCAACATATTAATAAGATCTCTATTCGTGGCTTCACGCGGCTGCTTTTGTGTGTTATCATCCCTGAATCGTCTCAAATCTTTATTATGGGCTTCCTGTGCTTCCTCAGAAAGTTGACCAATAGGTAAAATTGCTGATTTTATAATATCAGTACTGTGCACTAAGATTTTATGAACTGCAACAGGCATATTAAACCATGGATAGAGATCTATGTATAGTTTTTTAGTCTCGACCGCAAATTTTTCAAATCTTTGGATATTTATATTGTACCCAGATGCTAATGCCCGAAGGAGAGTGTCGAATCTTTTGATGAGCGTTACATCCAATCCCGTAATCTCAGCACTAGCCTCAGAATTTTCGAAAAACCTACGAGCAGTGTTGCCTTCATTGGTATTGCCGAAACCTGGTTTTGGTTTATCTACTATCAATCCAAGTACATGTTTAAATTTATTCTGAATTTCGTTGGAACGTAGCTTTACACTCTCTTTATCTGCCTCATTCCTAAGCTGCCTCTTTTTTACTTCGAGGCGATAACTTATATGAAGCAAGCATTCAAAACATCTTATATATGCATGGAGAGTAGACAAACCAAAATCAAGATTATCTCGGTTAGGCGTAAAGTCCCGTAACTCATTATTCATATCTTTTGGAGTGGCACCACAAATATAACAGTTTTGTGCGGAAGAAGTTTCAGTCAAAGCATTGCAAACTTTTCCGTCAATCATTGTTAGAAGCATATTGTGATTTACGGAAACTTCGTATTCTTCGAGCATGTACTTTGTTGGCAACAACGCATTTATCTCCTCTAAAACTTTGTTCGTTTCAAAAACAATAAAATCTTTTGTTTCTTTAGAAAAAATAAATTTAATTGGACGACAATACATGGTAGAAGAAGGTCGAAGATTCTGCCAAACAATGTTACCTTTTTCATCCTGTAATTGAAGAGGAACGAAGGAAAATATAAACAAAAATTCATCAGTGTCAGAACTGCATGTAAACTTTTGCTTATATGTGCTATGGCCAGAGCTTCCATCGCAACCCCACTTGCTGATTAAAGTATACGTCAAGTTTGTAGGTAATAAACTAACAAAAACTTCTTGATTTGCTAAAACTATCCGCTCAACAGTTTTATCTACTACGGACTGGACTTTAATTTCCGCACGTGTTTCACCCACATCAATTTCATTTGGATAGCATTCTTCCTTAGCTTTTCTTAGACTATAAAATGATGGATAAACCTTATGGCCTGCCTTGATGCTCCACTTCCGAGTCGTTTTGTACCCATGAGTCGTCGACTTGCTATCTACGTAGTATGCTAAAGCTTCTACATTGCTCAAGCATCTTGCATCTGGCTCACATGTCATCTTTTTGCCGGATATTTGAGTGGTTTCCTGAGATTTTTTTATAATGTTAGCAACATTTATGTTGCCGGACATACGCGTTGATACTTCTGCCGCATAAAGTAACTCACCAGGACTTCTAGATTGCAAGAGGTCATCCACTCGACGCCGTTTGGTTTTTTCACTGCAGCTAACAAAGTCCTTCATTCGTCTTCCGGGGCCGGGGTTACCTGAAGAAGTGGTTGGTTGGTCTGATGGCAACTTTGAATCCACCGTTATTGTAAATGTGAAGTCTGGACCCGAAAGCCACTCCGAGTTTTTATTAAAAAATCGCTCTTTATGTCTTCCAGAAGTGTTCCACTTTTGATCCAGCTTCGACGAATATGCCGATATTTGTAAGCTTAAACTTGTTATCGAATACTCGGCTGCTTCGCTTAAATCGTACTTAAGTACAACAAAACTCAATAATTCTTTATATCTGGTTTCCTTCGAATGTTGAATCCAAATGTCAAAAAACTCCGTTCTTAGTACGGTTATAACTAAACTGCTTTGTGTTTTTGATTTTCCGACAGGGTGAATAGTTAATTATTGTTGTGCAGCCATCTTAAGTGTCGTTGATCGTTCTGATTTGTTATCAGTTGCGCAGTATTTATATTACATTCAGGTATTGGCGTAGATGCTACCAAATGGGGTTGTTTTGTGTAGCATTCCTGTGTGGTTATACCTGCATTAGGATTGCTTTGTATGTACCTGTTTTTATGCCTAGGTGACTGGTGCGGTAGGTTGTGGCAGGTTGAGGTCAGTGATCTTCGCCTTTTTGCTTTTGATGTGCTCTTGTTGACCTTGCGCGTTTATTTTTGTGTGTTTTATGGCTACGTGTTTGTGCCCTGTACCTGGGAATTGGTTTTGCCGTTTGTAGATCAGCTTTAAAGGTTCAAATATCTCGTCGGAGCTGGTACGTACATACATCCTATTTTATATGTAGAGATAACTAAATCTAAAAAAAAAAAAAATTTTAAATAGATGTGCAAAGAATTCGCAATGGTTTTTTCTTTGGACTATTAGAGAATACTTGCGACTATAACATATGTAAAATTTAGCCCGAATGTCGGCGGATGTATGTAACTTTTTTGTCTCTAAAGTTAAAAATATAGAGAAAAAGTACCTTTTCTTTTTAATAACGGAATGTTAAATATATTGAAAATACTCTAATTGCGAAAGAATTACTATTAAAAAATTTTACTTACCTTCGAGCTTAGAATCCATCAAAAAAATTATATAAAAGTGTTCACTTAAAAGAAATATGAAGCTTAATATTCAACAAGAATTTTGCAAATTAATCAATGCATTTTACGGCCACTCCTGCCTTCTTACTTCAATTACTCAATATATATGAGAAAAAATATCAAAAAAAAGCAAAAATCCCGTTATTTTGTTTGTTTTCTTTCATTTCTCATTACACTTTTCTTGGAATAAGAACTTTGTTGTTGTCCAGCTAGCTTGTTCTACACGAAACACTGTGCAATGGAGAGATAACTCAAACACAGATGTAATCATCAGCCGAAGTAGTACTCACATATACACCCGCATATGGGTATGCGAGAGAGTATAAACTGCAAATATATGTGCATGTACATATATGGCTGATAACCAAGCATGAATTTCGCGAAGTTACTAGACCTTAGGAGAAATGGGTGGACGAGACAACAGAGAGTATAAAAGCACCGAAAGCTGAGTAATCAGTATGATTTATGCACGCTATTGGTTGCGAAGTAGAAGTGTTATTGTGAAGTACTTTCAATGTAGTCTAATAAATACCATTTTACATTATTGAATATTGGAGTTATTTATTCAATAGTTTAGTGATTCGAATGTCAGCAGAAGGTTTGGAATAAGCGTAATTTCACTAAATTTGTTACAATTCGTGCCAGAAGAGGAATTGTTGAATAAATTCCGAATATTTCGAATACAACTTGAACATGGCAAAGTTAAGTGAATTAAGGATCCAGCAACTGAAAATAGAGTTGTAGAACCGTGGATTGAATACAACCAGCAATAAGATTGAACTTCAAGCACGGCTACGAGAGGCAATGGAGTCGGAAGTAATTAATGCGGACAATGATGTCTTTCATCCTGATGGGGAGGAGACAACAACAAAAATTGACGAGAAAAGCGAAACATCGCAGACAGTTACGAGCACAGACTTGAACATGATTTTGGCTGCAATATCTGCTCAAACATCGACAGTGTCATCTCAACTGGAAGAACAAAAGACAAATATAACATCTCAACTGGCAGAACAGAAGACATATATGGCATCCCAAATGGAATCACAGGAGACACATATATCCGCAATGTCGTCACAAATAGCATCCATGATTGAAGCACATGAGGCACGTATATCCGAAATGTAGGGACAATTTTCAGCACAGGTATCATCGCAGATCTCTGCACAACTGGAATCCCGTATGGACGACAAATTAATGCAGTTTGAGAACAAAATCGAGGCTGAGGTAGATGCTTTAAAAGGTAGTATACAGGAGCTGCAACTAAATCGCCCAGTTGTTTCCGCAAGCATTACGAAGGTAACAGCTCTATCTTTTGAGGGATCTGTTCCTTTCCAGGTATATAAGCTCCAGTTTGATAAGAGCGCAACAGTGAACAACTGGAATGCTGAAGATAAAGATGCTGCACAATTCGTGGCATTGAAAGGATCTGCTGCTGAAATCCTACAGACGATTCCCGAGGCAGAGCGGAACAACTACGAAACTTTGATGGGTGCTCTAGAGAGGCGATACGGAAGCGAACACAGGAATCAGATATACCAAAAAGAGTTGCAAAACCGCTACCAAAAAGCTAATGAGACTTTGCAGGGGTTTGCGTCAGATATCGAAAGGTTTCCACATTTGGCGAATGCCGACGCACCCGTCGAATAAACCGAAAGGGTAAATATTCAGAGCTTTATAAATGGCATACCGGACGTCGAAACGAAGCGAGCCACATACGCAAGCCCGAAGCCAACATTCGCAGAAATGGTAACATATGCATTGACTCAGGAACTTTCCTCACTATTGAGTAAACCAGCTTACAAACCCCATCGTGTGGAAGTGGAAAGACAAGAGTGCGTAGACGCAATTTTGGGAGTATTGAAGGGAACGCAGCAGAAGAATATTGAATTTAAGTCAAATGCTTTAAATAAGGGAAGCCTGGTCACATTGCACGTCATTGCAGCACCGGTCTTGGTAATTCCAACTTGGCTGGTCATAAACGCAAAGCTGGAGGGAATAAGTAAGAGCGAGTCAGATGTAAACATCGAAAACTTGCTCCAGCTATTGAATGTCCTGTGATATCTATCTCGCAAATTGAAAGAAAACTGAGCAGTCTTACCGTCAAAGGAAATGTGGATGTCAAGGAGCGTGTACTGACTGCAGATACGGTCACATCTCATTCCTTAATCCAATCTGATTTGGTCAACAGGAGAGTAAAGACATTACTCGGAGCAAGGTTGCGTACGGTCACTGGCGAGTATCACTAAGTCCAGGGAGAAGTGATATGTAACGGCTTAATTGGAAAGGTCACGCGTCCACACAAATTCGTTGTAGCGGAGATCGTTGATGAAGTGATATTGGGAGTGAACTTCTTAGTTGACCATGACATCAGGATCGGCATGCCAAGAAGGAATATGCGCTATAAGAACCAGGATGTACCACTCAACTTCAGTTTGGAGAAAGGGTTCAGTAGTAAGCGAGTGCTGGTGGAGGCGATTCGACAAAGACCACCAAAGTCAAGGGTGTAGATCGGGCAAAGATTGATGAAACGAATGGGTCAAACAAAGCAAAATCAAAGATATATGCGAGAGAAACACTGGCATTGACAAAACCAAATGGACGCACTAAAACGAAGGAAAGAATTTCCCAGAAAGAATTCAAGGTAGTTTCAAGCCAGGACGCACTACTCTTGTGAACCGTCAAGACGATACTAAGGATGCAAAGTCAATCCGTCAAGATAAAGCTCTGCGAAGTAGTTCATTGGCCAAACAAGATAGTGTGAGGGAATGGTCCAGGATAATGAGTAGTAGGATGAAACACAGGTACGACAAGAACAATAATTCGGAAGGTTTCCTGGAGGGAGATTTGGTGTTGTTATACAATCCTCATCGACGGAAAGATGTTCCATCCAAAGTTTGGTGCAGTTGGGAAAGCCCGTACAAAGTTGTGAAGAGGATCAGTGATGCCATCTACCGCATACTAATTGGGAAACCAAGAAATAGAAGGGTGGTTCATTTGGAGAGGCTCGCAGCGGTTAGATCGAGAGATTTGTCTGATCCGAACGATCAGACTAAGGTGGAGGTCGGCGTGACGAATATTAGCATCACTAATTGATCTCACATCCCTAAGGTTATTAAGTAAAGGCACAACAACATTAAAGCAAGCTACGTAAACACATTAATCATCATTTACCCACATATATACAAGGCAATGGATAGAATCATCAGCCGAAGTAGTACTCCCATATACACAGGCATATAGCTATTCGAGGGACTATAAACCAGGGATGCACCTTAACGTTAAGCTAATCGTTTATCAAAAAATTTCCACCGTTTCCGTTGAAACACTTCGAAATATTATCGATAAAGAAATTATCAAGATAAATTGCATCTCGTTTTTAACCGAAACGAAAAGCTTTCGTTAACGTTAAAAACGTTAACGAAAACGTGATACTTTATGTTTGAATTGTGCTGGCAATGCTATAGCCATGGTGAAGCCGTAAGGTGGCAACAACCAGCGCACATACACACACAAACTCTATGTAATTTGTTTGTGTAATTCGTTGGTGGTAATGTCAAAAATACTCTGAGAAATGTTCGTACTGTCAAAATTCATGAGAAAAGTTGCAATCAACTTGGATAATGCTTTCACCTTTAATGACTCCGCCATCAATCAGCTTTGCCAGCATAGTTTGAAATTAATAATCAACATAAACGATTTGATTTCGTTTTGATATGGCAGAAAACGAAACGAAATCATTTCGTTAATTTGACGATCTTAACGTTAATAAACGAAACGAAATGACTTCGTTTCGTTTATTAACGTTGATTATCGTAACGAAATGATATCGTTTCGTTGGTTAAGCATGCCTGCTATAAACTACAAATATACATGTACATATATGGCTGGTAACCAAGCATGAATTTTGTGAAGTTACTAGACCTTAGGAGAAATGGGTGGACGAGACAACAGAGAGTATAAAAGCAGCGAAAGCGGAGAAATCAGTAATCAATTTGATTTAAGCACGCTATTGGTTGCGAAGAAGAAGTGTTATTGTGGAGTACTTTCAAAGTAGTCTAATAAAGACCATTTTGCATTATTGGATATTGGAGTTATTTATTCAACAGTTTAGCGATTCGAACGTTAGCAGAAGTTTTGGAATTAGCGGAATTTCACTAAATTCGTTTCAATATATATGCACATATGTACATACACACATATATAACTAACACATTAAAATATTGTAATGTAATGAATTAAATGGTATTTGTTAATTCACTTAATAAATCTTATAACGTGAAAGCTAATACCACATTTTTGATTTTTTTATTTATCTCGTCGGACGAGCCCAAGGTCTCCTGCTGCCTCGAACATGGTCGTTCAGCGCCGTTAAATAATCCAGCATTTACATATTTGCAGCAGCCTTTTGAGAAAACAAACAAGGAAGAAATTATTGGCGATCCAGCAAGGAAAATAATATTAATTATTGGTGGTCCGGCTATATATTTTCACTATACTTTATTTTGGTGATCCAGCAATAATAATATCCAGCCAACTTTATATTGGAACAGCCAGCACCTACAAAAATCTGCGAATTTTAAACAAAAGGTACGTGTGAAAATTTTCAATGCACTTTTTAAAAGATATATTGGTTACTTTTCTTTTAAATAATAAAGTGAATCAAATTAAAAGAATTATTAATTTATTTGAAGAATTAATTGAAGTGTTAAGGTTTTTTTGTGTTTGTTTGTGATACACGCACATATGTACATAGGAGATAGGTATATGAGTCAATGGACTTCTACCACTGATCAGAAACGCGATCTGAAGGTTTCCACTTCATTTCTTGTTTAGTTCATATTCAGTAGGAGGCTTCTACTCCAACTGACGGACAGCTTAGCAGAGGGGTTCTACCTCAGCTACTCTTATTGAGACAGGGCTAGAGAATTTTCACTTTTTCTTTCAACTTCACTTTTTAGCACTTGGCCCATTCTCGTTCTCCAAATTGGTTTCTGCAGTCATGTGTGTAGCATCCATAGATATGAATTTTGCGTATATCTCGGAGTCAGTCGGTGCCTTGGAAATAGTTAAAACTATCCGTTTTCGGATCTCCCGCGTTGTGCCTGTGTGCTCGATGTCTAGCTCTTGGGCTATGGTCACCAGCTGCTCTTTGGCGACGTTATACAGCAACATTGTATCGAGTGGCTTAGTCATCTTGTGAATTTTTTTTTTCGGGGATTTTTCATTTCATTTATTTGCAGTCAATGGAATAAATCCTTACAGACTAAATATATTAAATAGTTCTTAAATTCAATGTAGAGCTAAAAGTATGAAACTTTTATACATATATGGACCGGAGAACTTAAAATGCAGAGTTTAAAATAATAAAAAATTTAAACCTTGTTAGTGAAAAATCCAAGGAAACCGTAACGCTCAGTGAGTTAAACTCACGTATAGCATGGGCAATAGGTGCATTACAGGCATAATTAATTCTAAGATTATCACCATAAAAGGGATAGAAATTTCGGAGAGAATGTTGAGGGACATTAAATCGAAACCGCTCCAGCAAGTACGGGCAGTCAATAAACCCATTAATAATGTTATAAGCGAAACTTAAGCAGATAATAGATCTACGATCCAACAAGGTCTTAAGGTTTAATAGCAAGAGACGAGAAGAATAAGGAGGCATAAGTTCAGAGAAGTTTAAAGATCGAAGAGCATATTTAAGAAAGATCTTCTGTATACGCTCTATTCTATTTACAGCTGTCTGCTGGCTTGTCCTCCAAATATAAACTGCTTATTCCAAACGCGACCTAACAAAGGCCGTGAATAATAACTTGATCGTATCCGGATCTGAGAATTTTATAGTATTACGCCTAACGAAACCAAGCATAGAATATGATTTAGCAGTTATATAGTTTACGTGGTTGTTAAGCGAGAACTTACTATCAAAGATAATACCAATATCTTTAATCTCATTGACACACTGAAGCTCACAATTTGAAATTCTGTAAATCGTATGTAGTGTACTAGTCGTTTTCGCATAAGTTATGTGGAAACATTTGGCGGTTGTTCAAGGAAAGATGAGATTCCTCGCACCAGCGTTAGAGTTTGTTAATGCCATTTTGTAATCTTGAGGCATCATCTGGCCCTTTAATTGCTGAGAATAGCTTCAGGTCATCAGCGTAAAGCAAACACTTGACGAACGAGAAGCAACTACTAATGTCGTTGATAAAAAGAATAAAAAATTACGGTCCCAATATACTACCCTGAGGTACACCAAAAGTGGCAACAAAAGGCCTGGAGGATACACCATCAATATTAAATAAGAGGCAATCCATAGCAGAAACGAGGAATGAAAGCCAAGAGAAGCTAATTTTCCTAGTAAAACTCTATGAGAAACTCTATCAAAAGCTTTAGAGAAATGTGTGTAGATGCAATCCACTTGAAACCCAGCAGAAAATGACTCTATACAATATTCACTAAAGACAGCAAGATTAGAAACAGTTGACCTGCCAGCGACAAATCCATGTTGATAGGGAGAAATGAGAGATTTAACAGCAAAACTTAGCTTTGCATTGACGGCATGCTCAAAAATCTTGGAAATAGTAGACAGCTCGGATATGGCCTTGTAGTTGCGGACATCGTTCTTGTTACCACTTTTAAAGACTGGGGTAATGGAAGTTATTTTCCAATTATTAATGAACGTCCCAGAAGACAAGGATTTATTGAAGATCAGTCTTAACGGATATATTAAAGCTGGACAGCACTTTAGGACTATAGAGCACAAGCCACCAGCATCAGACCGATAGGAGGATTTTAATTTATTAATGGCTTTACTAATATCCTCAGAAGAGAGACATAGCGATCCAAAGTTAACAGCACAGCCCTGACTCTCCGGAAATTTAAATATTTGATTATTATTATCTTCTGGGTCAAAATTCGATTTGAAAAACTCCGCAAATAAATCGGCTGTTTCAGTTGGAGAGTTCGCAGAATTGTCATCGAGAAAAACACCTGTTGGGACACTGGCTCAATAAATTATCAATGAGGTACAATTCATGATTTCCAGAAAGATTAGAAGGCGTAAGGCCGTTATTAGATATACTGAGTGACCAACTGACATTGCATAGGTTAAAATAACCTAGCACACAGAGATGGTTATCACTTAAATCACTTAAAGCTAAAGAAACAATATTGTATGTGTGAGCCTTGTATAACTCAAGTGCGCTCGAATGTGGTACATATGATGCCATAACGTACAGAGAACCTTGCGAGGTGGTGCCAGTTAAGCAAACGCAGATCTGGTCCAGCAAAGTATCATTAATTTTTAGTTGCACTAAAGAAGCTCGAAGTTCACGTTTGACGGCAATTAAAACACCACCGCCTCGATTGAGGCCAGTTTTTTCTGCATCACGATCCTTGCGAAATACATTAAAAAGGTTGGAGTCAAAAAACTCAGAATCAAAAAATTTTTCAATAAGCCATGTTTCCACGAATGCGAAGATCTCATAATCTAACTGCGCGATAAACTTGTACACCAGGTCAGCTTTGGTCCTCATGCCAGACAGATTTTGATAATAAATTTTCAGTCCACTGATATTTTTAATAGGGGGAAGTCACGCCTTACTACCTCCGTACCGGCTTCCGATGAGACCTTAAAAAAACTGAAAAGGCTTTACCACGACGTTCACCGGCCAAAGATCTGAGCATAACACCTTCTCATACGACGACTCAGGAACACCCAACTTGAAACTCACTCGAGTCAGAGTAGACAGCGAAACATCTTTTTTAACCAGTTTGGCACAGGATAGAAATTTCGCCTCTATCTTTGTTTGTTTAGCCACATAATCTATAATATTAACCTCTGACACAGATGGTGAAAAAGAGGAAATATGAAGCCATTTATAGCGATCGGCAACATCAAGGTCAGTGCAAACACTAGTACCAATAATGCGAGCCTGTTTGTTATTATTATTATTCCTGCGCCCCCTACGCATCATCTCAGTCAACTGCCAATTTTAATTATCAACAATTTCGACAGCATCAACAATAGGCCCGTGAGGTGAAGTATTGCTATTGGATAGCTGGATGGGTCTAATGTTGTCATTCACCGTGACCTCATTATTACTACTATTAACACCTTCAGGCATTGTAATTGTACCAGCGTCAGCATCACAATTGAATTTTGAATTTTATGTTCATTTTTATCTTTATTTACATTTTTATTTCTTCCATTCCTTTTATTTCGCACTGTTTTCCATTCGTTTGAGTTACCGGATTTGTCAACAGTAACCGGAGTTGGCGAAGTTAGTTGCGTAGCAGCCCCATTAACAATAGGCACCGCACTTGAAGAGGTAGCAACAGCAGAAGCATCATGAGGCAGAACATTCGACGGTGGATGTGCATAGGAAGCAGCATCAGTTTGGTTGTACAGTCTCTCGACGGATTTAGCAACGCCGTCGGCAGAGCCAGACGCAGTTGAAGCAACACCAGCATTATTAGGCATCAGTGTCGACGGTAGATGAACAGCACAGTCGACAGAGCCACTAGCGACTGATGACACGCAAGAAGAAGCTGACTGCTTTGATGTAGACAAGTTGTTGTTTACACAGCACAATTTCTCAAATTTCGTGAGCAAATAAGACAAAATATAATTGTTCTCAGTGAGCTTACAATGCAAGTCACGAACCTCAGCTTGAAGAGAATCTATTTTTTCTCGTAAGCCCTCATTATCTTTATGCAAAATAGTCATAGCAGAAAGCAACTGAGAGTTAAAAATTTTCAATTCAGCAAAATTTTCATTAGCAGTTAGCGGATTAGGCATTTGGACTAGAGTAGCTTTTTGTTCTTGTAACGAAGAGTTATGTGAAGCAAACTTGTCATTGGCTGATAGCGGATTAGGCATTTGCACTACAGTAGCTTGTTGTTGTTGTGAAGAAGAGTTATGTGGAGTAATAGACTCGTCTTGTTGAGGTGGAGCACACAAACCACAAATGTAAATATTGTCAGCATTGTTTAGATGGTTTAGGTCGGCAGACATGCTACCAACAACACAACTCATATGGTAAATTATCTGCAATTTTCACATTGCACCGAAGTTTGGGCGTGATCCACTCTATGGCCACAAAAACAAGGCATAATATTGCAATTAATAAACTATGATAAACATAGAAAAACTAAGATAGTCAATGTCTCTATCACAATTTTAGATTGTAATTTTTATTTTTGAGCGACACTTAACAAAACACAAATTTAAAGAAAAGATTAGAGCGCAGCAAAAACACGTCTGTTCGCGCCAATTACTCAACACTCACTGAAGAGTTAGTTATATGACTTGGAGGGTCCCTGCTCGGGCGCCAATTGTAACTCTTTAAGCCGCCTTCTTCAATATTTAGACGACGGCGAAATTCTATATCGTCAGCCACGATCCATTTGAACGGGCAATCAAGCATTATCTACCGGCAATCGCGGACGCGCCTCTTTGAATAGTTATTTACACTTTCATACATATATATTTACTTTGAATTTGTAAACCATCAAAAGTTAAAGTTTGAAGTTGAAGTTTGAAATATATTTATAATAATTAAAGAAATAGAAAAAGTGAATATTATAAGGTTTTAAGAAAAATCCTAAACTATTTTTATTTAGTGAGCTTTGAGTGTAGCGAAGAAAGGTCAGTTTGTTCAAACGGCGCAGTGCCAACGGCGCAATACGGCCAGTCGCGCCTTAGACACCCCCACCCGCGCCTTACAAAAACTACAGAAGGTGCTTCCCAGCACCTCCCTGTAGTGCGGGCAGGATGTTTAAGCCGCCTCCATCACCATTATACGGCGGCAATTCTTATGCGCAGCCCTTCGCGGCGTTTGGAAAGGCGCCAACGAAAATCGAACTGCCATCGTCACGAACAAGAGCTCAATCAACAAGTCAAGCATTATTAACCGGCAACCGCCGCCGCGCTCCTATATATTTATTTTAAATACTTTAAGTTTACCAAGTACATATATAAAAGGTGAAGGGTTAAAGTTAACAAAACTAAAAAATACCTGTTTTGAAATTATTTTCTAATTGCTAATAAAGAGCAAAGTATATTTATAACGTTGTTAGAAAAGAAAAGAAAAATCTTTTTATTTAAAAAAGAAGTAGTGAAGAGTGTAGCGAAGGAAAACCAAGTGAGTACTCACTTTGTCCATGGTCCTTCGCAGCCATCTTTGGCCCACCCTTAAACTTATTTCAAACAAAAAATATAAAAAATATATATAATAAAAAATACATTAAATACGTACATACATACATATATATATATATATATATATATATATTTAACTTTTGTTGACGCATTTTTTAATGTATACATATGTTTTTTGTTTACACTTGCGGTACATGATATTGTTTATATTCGCGGGAGTTTTTGATTTATCTTTATTTATATTTTTCGCTCTTTTGTTGTTACTATAATTATGTTGTCATAATTTCTGTTCAGTCGATCATACATATCCATATGTATTCTTGATGATGACTTCAGATTGAAGTCGAAATATCGAAAAATAAATATATTTTGAATACTACTAAAAAAGAAATTTATTCAATAATCTGGCCTAAAGCTCAATCAAAATTATCAAATTACAAAAAATTTTTTATTAATCGATTTTTCGGTTGCAAAAAAAAACATAAAAATTTTAAGTGAATTTAAAAAAGAACAAAAAAATACCCAAAAGTCGAAAACGGGTGTTTGGAGGATCAAATCCACGTTAGATTTTCAACTTTGAACGTTTTACACTGTGTGTGCCTGTGTACTATAGAGAGCAAACAGCCCATATGAAATATTGAAGAATTACAATTATTACAAAAAATATATAAATTGAGTTCTCAAAAACCGCAGTGTATTCAAAAAAAAAAAAAACAAAGTTTGAGTTGATTTCAAAAAAACAACTCAAGTAAGAAGTTGCAAATATTGAAGAAAAAAAATACCAATCGAAAAAGTGGCAAAAAAAATATCAAAGTGTATATGAGCCCTTTATTTTGAAAGTGGTATAAGTCATTTCATGTCGTTTAAGTTCAGGGGTAATTTGTTGGTATCTCCAATGCAATTCTTATTATTAGTATATAACTGTAGAACCATCTATATATGCGTTCGTTCAGAAATAACAATGCGTTTAAGACCATGAGTTGGAAATGACTTATACCACTTTCAAAATAAAGGGCTCATATATATACACACATATTCACATATATACTCGTATTTGAAAACAAAAAAAATTTAAAATTAAAAAAAAAAACGAAAAAAAAAAACAACAAAGAGAACAATTTTTGGAAATTGTGGGCGCACTAATCATAAGTGCCGGTTTGAGGAAAAGTTTGCAATCATCAAACATCATCTTTAAATAAAATCAACTTTACAAGAAGCCAAGCAGCAGCAACAACAACAGCCAGCTAATCAGCCAGCAGCAAGCAGACCAGGGAGTAATATACATAAGGAGCAACACACAGGAACCGGTGAGTAGGCAGTTTTTTTTATTTTTCATAAAAAATATAGAAAATAATAAAACTTTTTCCACACAAAAGTTATGTTATTTTTTGTAAACTGCAAAACATATATATATATATATATATATATATATATCCACATACTGTGCAAAATTCAACGAGGCACCGATTCAAGTATACTCATGATCAAAGACAAATCACTAGATGATTATTGGGCACGGCTTCAATCGGTTTACGATCTGGTATTTTCGAAACCAGACGAAAGTTTCCCTGAAGGTTTCAAGAGTTCATTACAAGGAAAACAATACGCTTGCCTTGACACGTATGAAATAACCAAAGCAAAGATTGCCGATCAACTTTGATCAAAATGATGGCAACACCGAGTCCACCAACCCGCGTGGAACAACCCTCGGCTGAGGCAAATATTTACCTCTAAGTCCCAGCATGCGACACGGAGACCTTTTATGGTGGCTATGAAGAATGGCCCGCTTTCCTTGATATGCTCACAGCGGTGTACATTACCACCCAATGCTCTCCTGTGCTCCATCTCCGGTACAAAACGCAAGGCAAAGCCGGCTCCATGGTCAAACAATATCCGTTGAGCGATGATAACTTTTCATAACTTTGACTTTGCCTGGGAAGCTTTACGGTCACGATACGAAAACAAGCGTATCCTGGTTGACAATCAGATCAAATCTTTACTGATTCTTGCCACTATTCCATCCAAAAATAGCGAGCAACTTCAGAGAATGCAAAATACAATCATAACGGCCTATCAGTCCTTCATTCACTTTCACTTCAAAACCCGGCAACTGTACCCAGAGACGCGTTTCGGCCCTTGGATCACGAATCTGAAGACCCGATATCTGCAATAGTATTCTAGATATTTGCAAACAAGGGTTGCATGTTTTCATGTGGCTGTTTTTCATAATTTTGTAGTACCCACCAAAAAAATTGTAAGTAAGTGGGTAATGGTCTCGGACACCGCCGGACCTTAAAAAAATTGCTAAAAATATAAACACAAAGAAGCATTTCGGCGCCAGGATCTCGAATCCGGAGGCGGAAATATGATATTTCGGATACGTTTCGAGATATCCACAAAAAAACTGAAAAATGACCCCGGGTCCATCCGAAACGGGGTCGGATCCAAAGTATTTCTTCGCGGAACACCTCTCCGCATAGGCGCTTTAAAAAAATAACCCTTAGCCAGTCCAACACCGGCTACGCCATCCACAGTATTTCTCCTCAGAACACTTTTACTCACAATTTTTTTGGTGGGTAACAAAATCATGAAAAACACAACAACCATATGAGAAAGTGCACCCCATTTTGGCAAATATCTCGAAAACTATTGCAGGTTTTTGCGGGAGCCAAGTTGCCCAAAAAAAAAAAAATCCAAATTAAACAATAAAACAGCAATAAAATATTGGAACAAATGCTATTTATTGACGAACAAATGTTAATATATATTTATAGACTAACAATGGGGAAAAATAGCAATAAATTTGAGTGAGGGGCCAACTAAACAGTATATTTTTATTTTTTTTTTTATTTATCAATTGACGAACAAAAAATTATTTATAGCGAACATTTAAGAACAAACGACGATGTGAAATAATAAAAATAAAAAAAAATAAAAAGTTGTTTGCGGGGGCTAAGTTCAGTGAAGTCACTTTGTTTTGATTTTGTTTACTTTCGTCAATCGCAAAAAAACAATTCATGAGTGGGAGGGCGTTATGAAAGTAGGAATGGCACATTTTTTATAATTCAATAAATGGGCCAAAGTATCGAGAAGGTCATTATGCACTGTTCACACTCACTACAAGGTCACACTTCAAACATGAAATGTGTTGAAAAGGTTTACGTCAGCTACGTCAGCCGTATTAGAGGCAATATTAATGAACATTAAGGGGGAGCATACTAAATGCTTCAGATTACCGAAAAATAGCTCTCACGAGATTCTAGTGGTAATGCTGAAAATTTAATTTATTTATTTCACAAAAATGCTTCAGTTTGAAACTTTTATTTTCTTTGGGGTTCGAAGATCTAATAAAGAAACACAATTTCTTTACCTCAGGTGCAGGGGCGGATCCAGCACGATTTGGGAGGTGGGGGAGGGGCGATTTAAGTCAACTTTTTAAGTAAGTTAAAGTGACCTTAAAATTTTTCATACAGACACACATACATATTTACACTCATCTACAAAAGTCATCATCACTCAGATTTTTCTAGTTTTTACTAGGTTTTGCTTCGACTTTCATTATTTTCGATATTTTTATAAAAATATTGTGACGAATATTATTAACACTAAGTGAAACTCACATCACTAATCTGATACTAAATAAATAAAGCCACAACAAAAATAAAGCAAGCTGCCACACTTATGTGTACGTAAACAAATTAATCGTCATGTACATACGTACATACCAGCAGAGAGAGATACTCACAAACGCATATCATCATCAGCTACTACTTCGCTCACATATACACACGCATATGGTTACACACTACAAATACACGCGCGTATGGCTAGTGACCAGGTAGAGGTTTCTAGAAGAAGAAACGTCTAGACATTTGGGCAGAGAGTATAAAAGCAGCAGAAGCTGAGTAGTCCGTCGTCAGTTTGATTTAAGCACGCTATCAATTGCGAAGTATAAGTGTTATTGTGAAGTACTTTTAAAGTAGTGTAATAAAGACCATTTTTAATACAGAATATTGGAGTTATTTATTCAACAATATAGCGATACGAACGTTAGTAGAAGGTGTAAAATAGGAGGAATATTATTATATAACACCAACAATCTAAATATGCACTTAACACCTTTTAGGAAATTCAGGAAAATTCCGCGAATTTTCATGCAAATTTTTAGCTTTGAGCCAGAAAAAGCAATAAGTTAAGCTTATATTCTGGTTAAATAAGTATAAGTTGAAAATAACAAGCGTTAACTTTGTTTTGGGAAAACCCTCATTTTTTATTGATCTTGATGAGAAAGTTTATGTTTCATGAAAAATTTACGCTTATTGTGAACCCTAAACAACCTGTTGGAAAGGATATCTTATTATTCCGTTTTTTTGGGTCGTGCATTGAAAGCACTTATGCAGGTTTTGAAACATTATAAATGTGTCAGTTAGGCTAATTCACGACTATTTTTTATTAGTTACCTTGGCTGAAAAATACTAAAAGTTTATCCACATTTAAGCAACTCTCCACATTGTTCATAAAGTACGAGCCCTCGACTTTCAAAGAATTTCTGCTGCATTAAACAAATTTCGGACCATCAACTACTATGAGCTGCCCAAACAACTATAGGTTGACTTAATTTTACATATTTTTTTTATCTTTATGTAGAATTATGTATAGTATAAGTCAGAGCGTGCCACAATTCCCAAAATAATGGAGATTTCCTGGCGTGAATGTATTACTGCTGCCAAATAGTAACACATTAACGGGATGTAGGGACTGAAATTCTCGAAGGCCTATATAAATAATTTTTTTGTGACATTTTAAAAATATTGGTCCTTCTTTTGTTTTTTCAAAAGGAATTTTTGTTCATAAAAAAAATGTGGTGTGGCAACCGTGATCATGAAATAGTGACCAAGGCTGCCAAATTTCAGCGAAAAGTACGAAGGCCCCCCTCGCTCCCCTGCTGGATCCACCACTACTCAGGTGACTTAAAAGTTTTGAATTTGGGTAAAATCACTCACTTGCCACCCAGAAATATCACAGTTCCAGCAGCATTCATAAAATCTGATAAACTAATCCAGTTCCTCATGTAAAATATTGTAACGCATTTTGTGAAACTCCGCTTATTTTACACCTTCTACTAACGTCCGTATCGCATTGTTGAATAAATAACTCCAATGTTCAATAGTTCAAAATGGTCTTTATTAGACTACTTTGAAAATACTTCACAATAAAACTTATACTTCGCAACTGATAGCGTGCTTAAATCAAACTGATTGCTGCTTACCCAGCTTTCGCTCCTTTTATACTCTCTGCTGTCTCATTTGCATACTTCTAGGCGTTTCTTCTTCTAGAATTTCCTACTAAGTTACCAGCTACACGCCACCAGCTATAAACTCCAGATACACGTTTATAGCCTCTCGCATAGCCATATGCGCGTGTATATGTGAGTAATACTTCCACCGATGATTGCATACTTTTGTGGGTATCTCAGATATATGCATGTCAATTTGTAGATTATAGTCTCGCGCATAGCCATATGCACGTGTAAATGTGAGTAATACTCCCACCGATGATTGCACGCTTTTGTGACTATATCTTTTATGTACATATGTGTATACATAACGATTGATTTGTTTGTGTACATTCAAGTGACTGCTTAGCATCGGCTTAGAGATAGTATGCTAATAATCGTCACACTGCCCTCCACCTAAGTCGGATCCTCCCGATAAGTCAAATTTCCTGATCTAAACGTTGCCAGCCTTTCCAAATGAACCACTTTCATTTTGGTTCGTGGTTTGCCAATGGTTTGTATGCGGTAAACTACATCCTTGATCCGTTTTACAACTTTGTATGGGCCTTCCCAATTGCACTGCAATTTCGGGCCCAAACCTTTTTTTCGTTGTGGGTTGTATAAGAGCACCAAATCTCCTTCCTGAAAACCTTTTAAATTAATTGCTTTATCGTACCTGGCTTTCATCTTGTCACTCATAATTTTTGTTCGTTGCCTTACAAGATCTTGTATTTCTCTCATCTCTTCTTCCAAGACACCAGTGGATTTCTTGGCCTTTCTCGCCGCATCGGCCTCTATCCCAAACTTCAAATCAGCTGGCAGTCGAAGGACATTGCCTAAAATTACCTTTGCGGGAGTTTATCCCGTTGTCTCATGCACTGCCGACCGGTAAGCCATCAAGAATAATGCTATGTGTGTATCCCACTCTTTATGGTACTTGTCGACTACTTTCCTTAAGTGCTCCTCCAAGGGTTTATTGAATCGTTCCACTATACCATCGGACTGAGGATGCAATGCAGTTGTCCATGTTTTTCGAATGCCCAGTGATTTACACTTTTCCTGGAACACAGCTGATTCGAAATTCCTGCCTTGGTTAGAATGTAACTCCATTGGTACTCCATACCTTGCAACCCAATTGTTTCTAAACACTTCTGCTACTGTTTCCTCTTCTTGATTTGGGATTGGGTATACCTCGGGCCATTTGCTGGACGAATCCATAACCACCAGTACATATTTGCTTCCAAAGTTGCTAGTAGGAAATGGACCTGCGACATCCATAGCGACCCTTTCAAATGGCGCACCTGTGTTATATTGCTTCATCTGGCCATGACTTCGGGTTTTGGGCCTTTTCGCTCTACTGCAAACCTCGCAGTTGGCAATCCGTTCAGTGACCGACTAACGGCAACCAACCCAAAAGAATCTCTGCTTAATCTTCTCGAGCGTATTCGTAATTCCAAGAAGACCTCGACTTGGACCATTATGTAGCTCACTGAGAACGTCGGGAATCCTTTTCCTTTGAACAACTATCAGTGTCCTCTTACTTTGACCATTCTCACTCTCCCATACTCAATGAAGGCAACCGGATATCAATTCTAAACTGTTCCGCTGTGCCCAATATGACTTCGCAATGGGACTATCTGCTGACATCTCCTCTCTATTTGGTCTTTCGTTTCGTTCGAGCCCTTGCATAACATGTGACAGCTCTGTATCTTCTAGCTGACACTCCCTTAGTTGTTCCTTGTCCCATTCATCCGTACTCGTTATAGTCATTAGAAGGACATCTAAAATGTCTTGTTTAGCCTTAGCTTTTGAACAGTGTTTGCATTCCAAACTACATGGTCTACCTAACATTGCATCATAATTTCCATGGGTACTACCTTTTCAATGATCAATGAAAAACTCGTAGCTTTGGAGTCGCTCGATCCACCGTGCCAATTCACTTTCCGAATTACGGAACTGCCGCAGCCATTTCAACGCTACGTGACCTGTCCTGACGCGGAATCGCTACCCGTAGAGGTACTTGGAAAATGTATAATGCACTCTACCAATGCCAACAGCTCTCTCCGTGTAACGCAGTAGTTCCTATCTGGTTTTCCAATTGAACGGCTGTAATATGCAACTACCTTCTCCTGTCCATCAACCAGTTGTGACAAAACGCCTCCTATAGCATCTCCGCTCGCATCTGTATCTAGAATAAACGTTGTTCCTGGAATCGGATATGCCAACATTGGGGCAGTGCACAAACGCTCTTTCAATGTTTGGAAAGCTACTTCTTGCTCCTTCTTCCATTCAAACGCTTTATTTTTCCTTGTTAGCACGTGCAGGCTATGGGCTACACTGGCAAAATTTGGTACAAATCGGCGGAAATATGTGCACTGCCCAAGGAAGCTTCTCAATTCATGCAGATTCTGTCGTATTGGCCAATCCTGCATTGCTTCTATCTTTTCATTCGCGGTGAAGATGCTCTCCGTCGTTACTTTATGACCCAAGTAACTAACTTGCTTCTTGAACAGAGAACACTTTTTGGGACTAAGTTTCAGACCAGCACCAGCTATTCTCCTCCGAGTTCTTCGGATCTTCTTCGAAATTCTTTCCTAATACGATGATGTCGTCTAGGTACACTAAGCACGTTTTATAATGTAGTCTTTTCAGTACCTGATCGATGTGTCTTTCCAAAGTAGTTGGTGCATTACATAGTCCAAAAGGCATCACTGTAAATTGGCAAAGACTATCACCGACACTGAAGGCTGTTTTCTCTTTACTTCCTCCTTCACCTCCACTTGCCAATAGCCGCTTTTCAAGTCCAGTGTGGAGAACCATTTGGTACCAGGTAGCGAGTCCAGAGTGTCGTAAATTCTTGGCAATGGGTAGCTATCCTTTTTCGTAACGTCATTCAACTTCCGGTCCACGCAAAACCTCATTTTTCCATCCTTCTTCTTTAAAAGTACTACCGGTGAGCTCCATGGACTAGCTGATCGTTTGATGATGCCGCTGTGGCTCATTTCTTGTATGATTTGACTCACAACTTCGCGCTTCGCCGGTGGAACACTACGTGGAGCTTGACGGATCGCCCTCGCATCTCCAGTGTCAATTTGATGTTTCACAACGTTGGTGCGGCCTGGTTTGGAGCCATCTTGGTCAAATATGTTCGCGTAATTTAGGAGCAGCTGTTTTGCCTTACTCTGATAGTCTTCCTCTTGCCCCCCCCGTCCAAGCCGTGATGTCATTTGAAAGATCAGTATTACTAGTTGAAACGTGTTCCTGGAGCTATTTACAGTTAATAATTAATTCAGCCTCTTGGCATCTTTCCAATATAGCTCCATTGGTCAGTTTGAGCGACGACTTGAACTCATTGAGTACTCTTACCCGAATAAGTCCATCTTGTTTTGTCATAGCCAGGGTTTTTCCTACAAGTACGTTCGGTGCTGATTTGTTTGCTGCTTCGACAACCCCCAATTTGTTTGTCCCACAATCTCCATAAACCTTTGCCCAGATGACTGCTTCTGATTTTGGTGGTATTTGCTGACTCTCTTCCACCAGCACTCTTTTACTGCTGTAGCCTCTCTGGTAGCTGAAATTAAGTGGCACATCCATGTTCTTATATCGCATCGTCTTGCTTTGCATATCGATCTTGATGCCTTGGTCGATTAAGAAGTCCACTCCAATTATGATTTCATCAACAATCTCTGCCACTATAAAATTGTGTAGTACCATGACGTTCTCAATTGATACTTCACATGCTACTTCACCAATTACCTGTTTATCCTCTCCAGTGGCTGTACGCAATATTGCTCCATGCAATGGTCTTATATTTTTGTTGACTAAATCCGATCGAATAATGGAATGAGATCAGTCAGTAAACGTTCCTTTCCATCCACATGTCCTCCGACAGTAAGATTCCTCGACTTTCTTCCAGTTTGCGAGAGATTATGGGGCATTCAATTGCGGGAGCCAGCTGTCGCCCCTTGCGGCTGGCTCGCTTTCGTTTAATGATTGAGTGAACCTGGAGATTTGCTCATCTCCTTCAGCTCTGCGTTTGCGACCACCAACATTGTTGGAATTATTGGGGTTGGTATTAAAACAACGCGCTATGTGGCCTCTTTTTCCACACTTACAGCATTTGACTGCATCATTATTCTTTTGCTGCGTACCCTTCACTTCTTCCAAAATCGTGTCTACCCACTCTGGTCCTTCTACTTCCACACGATGCGCCTTGTATGCTGGTTTACTCAATAGGGATGCAGTTTCCTGAGCCAATGCATGTGATACGGTTTCTGCTAGTGTGAATTTTGGGTTTGCATATGTCGCTCGCTTCGTTTCAATATCTCGTATTCCATTGATAAAGCACTGAATTTTTACCCTTTCGGTATTTTCCACGGGTGCGTCCGCATTTGCCAAATGAGCCAACCTTTCAACATCCAAAGCAAACTCCTGCAAAGTCTCATTAGCTTTTTGGTAACGGTTTTGCAATTCTATTTGGTAGATCTGTTTCCTGTGTTCGCTTCCGTACCATCGTTCTACAGCAGCCATCAATGCTTCATAACTGTTACGTTCGTACTCTGGGATGGTCTGTAAGATCTCAGCAGCTGATCCTTTTAAAGCCACGAACAATGCAGCAACTTTATCTTCAGCATTACAGTTGTTCACTGTTGCGGTCTTCTCAAACTGTAGCTTAAAGACCTAGATAGGAACAGAACCGTCAAAGGATGGTATTTTAACCTTTGGATTACTCGCTGAAACTGCTGGGCGATATAGTTGCAACTGCTCCATACGACCTTTTAGTTCATCGACTTCTGCCTGAAATTGAGCGATTTTTGCATCCTGCTCTTCCAACTTTGATGTTACCCTTGCTTCCTGTGCTTCTAAGTGCGAAGACAATTGCTCCACCTGCAATGAAAAGCGCTCCTCTTGTTCCTCTACCTTGGATGTTATGCGTGTCTCCTGCTATTCCAGTTGGGATGCCATATATGTCTTCTGTTCTGCCAGTTGAGATGATACTGTCGATTTTTGAGCAGATATTGCAGCCAAAATCATGTTCAAGTCTGTGCTCGTAACTTTCTGCGATGTTTAATTTTTATCTTAAATTTTTGTTGTTGTTTTGTCCCCATCAGGATGAAAGACATCATTGTCCACATTCATTCCTTCCAACTCCGTAGCCGTGCTTGAAGTTCGATCTTATTGGCAGTTGTATTCAATTCACCGTTGTTCAACTCCTTTTTCAGTTGCTGGATCCTTAATTCACTTAACTTTGTCATGTCCAAGTTGTTTTCGAAATCTTCGGAATTTATTCAACAATTCCTCTCCTGACACCAATTGTAACGAATTTTGTGAAACTCCGCTTATTCTACACCTTCTACTAACGTAGGTGTCGCTAAATTGTTGAATAAATAACTCCAATATTCAATAGTGCAAAATGGTCCTTATTAGACTACTTTTAAAATACTTCACAATAACACTTATACTTCGCAACTGATAGCGTGCTTAAATCAAACTGATTGCTGCTAACTCAGAATTCGCTCCTTTTATACTCTCTGCTGTCTCGTTCGCATACTTCTAGGCGTTTCTTCTTCTAGAATTTATTACTTAGTTACCAGCTATACGCCACCAGCTATAAACTACACCATCTATAAACTCTCGCATAGCCATATGCGCATGTATATGTGAGTAACACTTCCACCGATGATTCCACACTTTTGTGAGTATCTCAGATATATGCATATGAACCTGTAGTTTTTAGTCCTCCCATATCCATATGAGCGAGTATAGCCTTTATGTACATATGTGTATACATAACGATTGATTTGTTTGTGCACATACAAGTGACTGCTTAGCATCGGCTTAGAGGCGATAGTATCCCTTAGTGATGCTAATATTCGTCACAATATGTTAAAATATTGCCCGCCAGCATATACACGTGACATTTTCCATCACACCATTCTAACATCAACGGTGAAATATTTCATTACAGTACAATATGACCCGCTACTCTGCGATGCGCAAACGTATTGAGTTTGAAGGAAGGTACAGCCTCAAGTGCAAATTCTGCGGCCGATATCACCCGATTCGGCTTTGTCCTATCTTTGGGGCCAAAAAGCCGGAAGATCGTTTACGTGCGGTGCTCATTCACCGATACTGCACAAATTGCCTGGCAGGCACTCATCGTTCGGAGAATTGCTCGAAGATGTCGTCGATGCGACGACGACCACCATACTCTTCTCCATTTCGACACCTCTACCGCCCTGCGGAGTACGCATAAACCACCACGGTGTTCTCGTCATGCAGACGACGATGATGACGACATCATTTCTTTGGAAGCATCCGTGGTCGAAACGGAAACCAACGCTCCCGCGGAGTTTGAGGAAGGCGAAATACCGGTCTCGGAAGCGGGAACTACTGCTTTCCGCAGATACACCAACAAGGAAAGGAGTCCGATACACTCCCAACTGTATGAAGTAGCGGGAAGACAACCCGACGATTCAGACCGTTGTTGCATCATGAAAAAAGGCAACAAGATGCGTCACAAGCTATTAAGCCGTACCGTCGACAACAACAAAATGCCCAAATACATCGTATTAATCAAAATAAATCCCAGAGAAGAGTGGAACCTTAGGCTTTCCAGCCTCAAAATAATTTTCGCTCGGGTGTTCAGGAACCTGCGTCCAAAATGCTACGGCAATTATGCCCACCGCAGTCGTCAATGTCGAATCTGGAGGTCGGCTACATTTAGTTCGGGCGCTCATTGACCCAAGCGCCTGCACGTCAATAATCGCGGACGGCCTGTTCAAGGATTTATAGCTAACTATGACGGCGACAAACAAACAAACGGGTTGCTTAATAAATACGAGGCAACTACGGGCATGCCAGCATGATAACGACGCACGCTATAGTTCTGCGGAATTTCTTCAAGCGCTCACCGGCTAAGGAGGTTGACAGTACAATCGTGAGAGCGTTCTCCAAACTGAAGCTGGCCGACGCGCGATTTCACAGCCCTGTCCCGGTGTACCTAGTACTAGGGGCAGACGTGTTCTCCAAAATTTATAGAGCCACAATTCCAGCAGGCACTATTGTTCCGCTACTAGCCCAAGACACCATCTTTGGGTTTGTGCTATCAGGGGCCTGCTAAACAGATATACCACGAAATCGAATCGAGCTCAAGGCCTAACAATAATTATTTTATCATTATTATTGTTACGATAAATTTTTTCTTAATTGAAAAAATTGTTAAATTAGAATGGAAGAAAGAAAATTTAGACAACTTTCAAAGCTCGTTGTATAGATCCATTTCGGGAACTGCTAAATTCCTTCATCGGCAACGTTAAGGCGCCTCTGGTATAACAATTCAGCCATCACAGCGGTTTTTTGTTTGTCTTCATTATTCCTCTGGTTCTTGCCAATTAATATTCACAACACTGCGACATATGTTGCAGAATGAATGTGAAAATTGGATTTGTTTGATGGCAATGCTGCCATAGTGTCATATTTCATTGACACTTTTTACCCGTGCTCTGGGATGTATTAACAATTTTTGTTGTTATATCGGCCAACTGATTTGTAAGATCGCGGGTTCGAATCGAGCTCAAGGCCTAACAATAATTATTTTATCATTATTATTGTTATGATAAATTTTTTCTTAATTGAAAAAATTATTAAATTAGAATAGAAGAAAGAAAAAATTTAGACAACTGCCAAAGCTAGTTGTATAGATCCATTTCGGTATCTGCTAAATTCCTTCATCGGCAACGTTTAGGTGCCGCTGCTATAACCTTTCAGCCATCACAGCGGTTTTTTATCTTCATTATTCCTACTTCTAGTCTGGTTCTTGCCACTTGATATTCACAACACTGCGACATCTGTTGCAGAATGAATGTGAAAATTGGACTTGTTTGATGGCAATGCTGCCATAGTGTCTATGCAACGAGCTTTGGCAAGTGTCTAAATTTTTGCCTTTCTTCTATTCTAATTTAATAATTTTTTCAATTAAGAAAAAATTTATCATAACAATAATAATGATAAAATAATTATTGTTAGGCCTTAAGCTCGATTCGAGCCCGCGATCTTACAAATCAGTTGGCCGATATACAACAAAAATTGTAGGTAGGTAGGTTGAACTGGCCGGTCCATGAGGACCTCACATAGACTGATTGAGTCCGTAGTGTTACCAGAAGTTTGTTTTAACGACCAAACTGAAAAATCCTATCAAAAACCAGGACCTATGTTATAAAATAACTCCGTCCTCTTGGCAAATACTAGAAGCTTCCTAGGACTTAAGCCACTTGCTGCTTCTAGATCTGACAGCTGTATCACTCCTAATAGCTGGAGTCTTAGCCTGGCAAGTGCAGGACACGAGCACAGAACGTGCTCGATCGTTTCCTCCTTCAACCCGCACTTCCTACACCTGCTATCACTGACCAAGCCTAATTTAAAGGCATGTGACGCCAGAAGGCAGTGTCCAGTCAGAATACCCGTCATGAGTCTACAGTCCTCTCTTTTTAATGATAGAAGCAACTGTGTTAGTCTAAGGTTGTAAGACCTACACATAATCTTCGACACTTTACAACCCCGCGCTTGAACCCACGCCTTTTCTGCTTGGTCGATCATGTGCACCTCTCGCCTTCGCTTAATCTCGCCCAATCTAATTGGGACGTCTACGGAGCAAGCTTCAAGGGATGCGCCCTTTTTAGCTAATTCGTCCGCTTTTTCATTCCCATCTATTCCCATATGCCCTGGGACCCAATATAGATGTATGCTTCTCCCTGTCCCGATTCTCTCCAGAGACTGCTTACACTCTAACACGCATTTAGATGCTGTGCTATGCGAGATTATTGCCTTAATTGCTGCTTGACTGTCAAAATAAAAGTTAACACGGTTGCAGCTTAAGCTATTCTCTTCCAGGGTTTCTACTGCTTTGGTTACGGCTAATATTTCCGCTTGGAAAACGCTACAGTAATCCGGCAGCCTGTAGGATCTGCTTAATTCCGGATCAGCGCAGTATACCGCAGACCCTACTCCTTCCACTATTTTGGAACCATCGGTGTACACATGTATCACCTCGTCCGCCATTTGCGCACCCTTGCGCCAACCGTCCACCTCTATTGTGGCCTTAAGATCTCCCTCAAAGTGCAGGTAGGGAATCATGTAGTCTGTTCGTCTTGTGACTGAGGACGCTATACTACTATGGCCATATGGTCGGCGCTCAAACTGCCCCGAAGCATCGAGCCTGGTTGCGGTCGTTAACGCTTTGTTCTTTGCTACCAGGTCTACAGGTGGAATGTGCAGAATGGCATACAGTAAGTATGTTAAGTAGAAGAAAATGAAAAATTTCTGCAGGGCGAAATCAAAAGCCCTTGGAATAACGGCACGAATAATGTTCTTGGTATTACATATATAAATAAATTAGCGGCCCACATTTTGGTCGATATCTCGAAAACGATTTCACATATACAACAAGTCACTCCCTTTTAAACCCCTCATTAATACCTTTAATTTGATATCCATATGTACAAACACATTATAGAGTCACCCCTGGCCAACATTTTGGTCGATATCTCGAAAAGGCGTCCACCTATAGAACTAAGGCCCACATATTGTACAAACACATTCTAGAGTCACCCCTGGTCCATCTTTATGGTGATATCTCAAAAAGGCGTCCACCTATAGAACTAAGGCCCACTCCCTTTTAAAATACTCATTAACACCTTGCGTTTGATACACATATTGTACAAACAAATTCTAGAGTCAACCCTGGTCCACCTTTATGACGATATCCCGAGATGGCGTCCACCTATAGAACTATGGCACACACCATTTTAAAATACTCTTTAATACCTTCCATTTGATACCCATGTCATATAAACACATTCCAGGATTACCCTAAGTTCATTTTCCTACATGGTGATCTTCCCTTATTTTGTCTCCAAAGCTCTCAGCTGAGTATGTAATGTTCGGTTACACCCGAACTTAGCTTTCCTTACTTGCTATAAACGAAATTTTTTCAGTGTGTAAGCACATAAGCATGCATGCGTATGCAAATGATATACAAAAGTATTTATATGCCTCTGAAGTTGGCATACACAATATCGCAAAATAAAAAAACAACTGTTCTGATTAGGTTTCAGATAGTTCTGGAGTTCCTGAAAAGGAGAAAAAAGTTCCGGCTTTTTAGATAGAGAAAAACGTTTTTGATATTTGTGTGTGCCAACTTCACGCAGCATACAATATCTTTAAAGTCGATTAAAAAACTGTTCTGAGTAGCTTTTGAATAGTTCTGGAGTTCCTGAAAAGGATAAAAAAGTTCTGCAAATTACGCCCAATATTCATATTTTTTCAAAGTAAAATTTTTTTAAAAATGTTCTAAATCAAAAAAAAAAAAATTGGTGTTCTGAGTAGCTTTTAAAAAGTTCTGGAGTTCCTGAATAGGAGAAAAAATTCCTGCAAAATTTACGCCCAATATTCACATTTTTTCTAAAGTAAAATTTTTTTAAAAATATTCAAAATCAAAAAAAAAACTTGTTGTTCTGAGTAGCTTTTAAAAAGTTCTGGAGTTTCCGAAGAGGAACAAAAAGTTCTGCAAATTTACGCCCAATATTCTCATTTTTCCGGAAGTCAAATTTTTTAAAATATGTTCAAAACCAAAAAAAATGGTGTTCTGAGAAGCTTTTTAAAAGTTCTGGATTCCTGAAAAGGGGAAAAAATTTCTGCAAATTTACGCCCAATATTCACATTTTTTCAAAATTCAAATTGTTTAAAAAATTTAAAAAAAAAAAAAAAATGGTGTTCTGAGTAGTTTTTAAAATTTCTGGAGTATCTAAAAAGGAGAAAAAAAGTTCTGTAATTTACGATCAATATTCACATTTTTTCTAAAGTAAAATTTTTTTAAAAATGTTCAAAATCTAAAAAAATATTGGTGCTCTGAGTAGCTTTTAAAAAGTTCTGGAGCTCCTGTAAAGGAGAAAAAAGTTCTGCAAATTTACACCCAATATTCACATTTTTCCGAAAGTCAAATTTTTTTAAAAATGTTCAAAAAAAATCGGTGTACTGAGTAGCTTTTAAAAAGTTCTGGAGTTATTAAAAAGGAGAGAAAACGTCCTGCAAAACTTACGCCCAAAATTCACATTTTTTTAAAAGTCAAATTTTTAAAATATGTTCAAAATCAAAAAAAAAAAAATTAGTGTTCTGAGTAGCTTTTAAAAAGTTCATCCAGAACTGAAAAGGAGAAAAAAAAATTCTGCAAATTTACGTCCAATACATATTCACATTTTTTCAAAAGTCAAATTTTTAAAAAAATGTTCACAATCAAAAAAAAAACGGTGTTCTGAGTAGCTTTTAAAAAGTTCTGTAGTTCCTGAAAAGGAGAAAAAAGTTCTGCAAATTTACGCCCAATATTCACATTTTTTCAAAAGTCAAAAAAAAAAATTTTTAAATGTTTTAAATCAAAAAGAAAATTGGTGTTCTGAGTAGCTTTTAAAAAGTTCTGGAGTTCCTGAAAAGGAGAAAAAAAGTTCTGCAATTTACGACCAATATTCACATTTTTTCTAAAGTAAAATTTTTTTAAAAATGTTCAAAATCTAAAAAAAAATTGGTGCTCTGAGTAGCTTTTAAAAAGTTCTGGAGCTCCTGTAAAGGAGAAAAAAGTTCTGCAAATTTACACCCAATATTCACATTTTTCCGAAAGTCAAAATTTTTTTTAAAATGTTCAAAAAAATTGGTGCTCTGAGTAGCTTTTAAAAAGTTCTGGAGTTCTTGAAAAGGAGAAAAAGTTCTGCAAATTTACGTCCAATATTCATATTTTTTCAAAATTCCAATTTTTTAAAAAATGTTAAAACCAAAAAATGTTGTTCTGAGAAGCTTTTGAAAAGTTCTGGGGTTCCTTAAAAGGAGAAAAAAGTTCTGCAAAATTACGCACAATATTCATATTTTTTCAAAAGTTAAATTTTTTAAAAAATTTTCAAAATCAAAACAAAATGGTGTTCTGAGTAGCTTTTAAAAAGTTCTGCAGTTCCTGAAAAGGAGAAAAAAGTCCTGCGAATTTGCGCCCAATTTTTCAAAAGTCAAACTTTTAAAAAATGTTCAAAATAAAAAAAAAATCGGTGTACTGAGTAGCTTTTAAAAAGTTCTGGAGTTATTAAAAAGGAGAAAAAAAGTCCTGCAAAATTTACGCCCAATATTCACATTTTTTCAAAAGTCAAATTTTTTAAATATGTTCAAAATCAAAAAAAAAAAAAATTGGTGTTCTGAGTAGCTTTTAAAAAGTTCATCCAGAACTGAAAAGGAGAAAAAAAATTCTGCAAATTTACGTCCAACACATATTCACATTTGTTCAAAAGTGAAACTTTTTAAACAATGTTCAAAATCAAAAAAAAAATCGGTGTTCTGAGTAGCTTTTAAAAAGTTCTGGAGTTCCTGAAAAGGAGAAAAAATTCCTGCAAAATTTACGCCCAATATTATCATTTTTTCTAAAGTCAAATTTTTTAATTCAAAATCAAAAAAAAAAATGGTGTTCTGAGAAGCTTTTAAAAAGTTCTGGATTCCTGGAAAGGAGAAAAAAAGTTCTGCAAATTTACGCCCAATACATATTCACATATTTTCAAAAGTCAAATTTTTAAAAAAATGTTCAAAATCAAAAAAAAACGGTGTTCTGAGTAGCTTTTAAAAAGTTCTGTAGTTCCTGAAAAGGAGAAAAAAGTTCTGCAAATTTACGCCCAATATTCAGATTTTTTCAAAAGTCAAAAAAAAAATTTTTAAATGTTTTAAATCAAAAAGAAAATTGGTGTTCTGAGTACCTTTTAAAAAGTTCTGGAGTTCCTGAAAAGGAGAAAAAAAGGTCTGCAATTTACGACCAATATTCACATTTTTTCTAAAGTAAAATTTTTTTAAAAATGTTCAAAATCAAAAAAAATTGGTGCTCTGAGTAGCTTTTAAAAAGTTCTGGAGCTCCTGTAAAGGAGGAAAAAGTTCTGCAAATTTACACCCAATATTCACATTTTTCCGAAAGTTAAAATTTTTTTAAAAATGTTCAAAAAAAATTGGTGCTCTGAGTAGCTTTTAAAAAGTTCTGGAGTTCCTGAAAAGGAGAAAAAAAGTTCTGCATATGTACGCCCAATATTCACATTTTCTCAGAAGTAAAATTTTTTAAAAAATGTCCAAAATGAAAAAAAAATTGATGTTCTTAGTAGCTTTTAAACGGTGTGGAGTTCCTGAAAAGGAGAAAAAATTTCTACAAATTTACGCCCAATATTCACATTTTTTCAAAAGTCAAATTTTTTAAAAAATGTTCAAAATCAAAAAAAAAATTGGTGTTCTGAGTAGCTTTTAGAAATTTCTGGATTTCCTGAAAAGGAGAAAAAAGTTCTGCAAATTTACGCCAAATATTCACATTTTTCCAAAAGTCAAATTGTTTAAAAAATTTTGAAAATCAAAAAAAAAATTGGTGTTCTGAGTAGCTTTTAAAATTTCTGGAGTACCTGAAAAGGAGAAAAAAAAGTTCTGCAATTTACGACCAATATTCACATTTGTTCTAAAGTAAAATTTTTTTAAAAATGTTCAAACTCAAAAAAGAATTGGCGTTCTGAGTAGCTTTTAAAAAGTTCTGGAGCTCCTGAAAAGGAGAAAAAAATGTCTGCAAATTTACACCCGATATTCACATTTTTCCGAAAGTCAAATTTTTTTAAAAATGTTCAAAAAAAAATTGGTGTTCTGAGTAGCTTTTAAAAAGTTCTGGAGCTCCTAAAAAGGAGAAAAAATCTCTGCAAATTTACACCCAATATTCACATTTTTCCGAAAGTCAAATTTTTTTAAAAATGGTCAAAATCAAAAAAAAAATTGGTGTTCTGAGTAGCTTTTAAAAAGCTCCGGAGTTCCTGAAAAGGAGAAAAAAAAGTTCTACAAATTTACGCCCAATATGAAAATTTTCTCAAAAGTCAAATTTTTTTAAAAATGTTCAAAATCAAAAAAATTGCTGCTCTGAGTAGCTTTTAAAAAGTTCTGGAGCTCCTGAAAAAGAGAAAAAAGTTCTGCAAATTTACACCCAATATTCACATTTTTCCGAAAGTCAAATTTTTTTAATGTTCAAAATTAAAAAAAAAATTGGTTCTGAGTCAAATTTTTTTAAAAATGTTCAAAAAAAAAAATTGGTGTTCTGAGTAGCTTTTAAAAAGTTCTGGAGTTCCTGAAAAGGAGAAAAAAAGTTCTACAAATTTACGCCCAATATGCACATTTTCTCAAAAGTCAAATTTTTTTTAAAAATTTTCAAAATCAAAAAAAATTGCTGCTCTGAGTAGCTTTTAAAAAGTTCTGGATCTCCTGAAAAGGAGAAAAAAGTTCTGCAAATTTACACCCAATATTCACATTTTTCCGAAAGTCAAATTTTTTAAAAATGTTCAAAATTAAAGAAAAAATTGGTGTTCTGAGTAACTTTTAAAAAGTTCATCCAGAACTGAAAAGGAGAAAAAAAATTCTGCAAATTTACGTCCAATTTTTTGCGAATTTACGCCCAATTTTTTAAAAGTCAAACTTTTTAAAAAATATTCAAAATAAAAAAAAATGGTGTTCTGGGTAGCTTTTAAAAAGTTCTGAAGTTCCTGAAAAGGAGAAAAAAGTCTTGTGAATTTACGCCCAATTTTTTAAAAGTCAGAATTTTTACAAAATGTTCAAAATAAAAAAAAAATAGGTGTACTGAGTAGCTTTTCAAAAGTTCTGGAGTTCCTGAAAAGGAGAAAAAAGTCCTGCAAAATTTACGCCCAATATTCACATTTTTTCAAAAGTCAAATTTTTTAAAAAATGTTCAAAAACAAAATACAAAAATTGGTGTTCTGAGTAGCTTTTAAAAAGTTCATCCAGAACTGAAAAGGAGAAAAAAAATTCTGCAAATTTACGTACAATTTTTTGCGAATTTACGCCCAATTTTTTAAAGGTCAAACTTTTTAAAAAATGTTCAAAATCAAAAAAAAATCGGTGTAATGAGTAGCTTTTAAAAAGTTCTGGAGTTCCTGAAAAGGAGAAAAAATTCCTGCAAAATTTACGTCCAATATTCACATTTTTTCAAAAGTCAAACTTTTTAAAAAATGTTCAAAATCAAAAAAAAATTGGTGTTCTGAGTAGGTTTTAAAAAGTTCTGGAGTTCCTGAAAAGGAGAAAAAATTTCTACAAATTTACGCCAAACATTCACATTTCTTCAAAAGTCAAATTTTTTCAAAAATGTTCAAAATCAAAAAAAAAAAATAGGTGTACTGAGTAGCTTTTAAAAAGTTCTGGAGTTCCTGAAAAGGAGAAAAAAGGTCCTGCAAAATTTACGTCCAATATTCACATTTTTTCAAAAGTCAAACTTTTTAAAAAATGTTCAAAATCAAAAAAAAAAAATTGGTGTTTTGAGTAGCTTTTAAAAAGTTCATCCAGAACTGAAGAGGAGAAAAAAAAATTATGCAAATTTACGTCCAATTTTTTGCGAATTTACGCCCAATTTTTTAAAAGTCAAACTATTTAAAAAATGTTCAAAATGAAAAAAATCGGTGTAATGAGTAGCTTTTCAAAAGTTCTGGAGTTCCTGAAAAGGAGAAAAAAAGTCCTGCAAAATTTACGCCCAATATTCACATTTTTGCAAAAGTCAAATTTTTTAAAAAATGTTCAAAATCAAAAAAAAAAAATTGGTGTTCTGAGTAGCTTTTAAAAAGTTCTGGAGCTCCTGAAAAAGAGAAAAAAAGTCCTGCAAAATTTACGCCCAATATTCACATTTTTGCAAAATTCAAATTTTTTAAAAAATGTTCAAAATCAAAAAAAAAAATTGGTGTTCTGAGTAGCTTTTAAAAAGTTCATCCAGAACTGAAAAGGAGAAAAAAATTCTGCAAATTTACGTCCAATTTTTTGCGAGTTTACGCCCAATTTTTTAAAAGTCAAACTTTTTAAAAAATGTTCAAAATCAAAAAAAATCGGTGTAATGAGTAGCTTTTAAAAAGTTCTGGAGTTCCTAAAAAGGAGAAAAAATTCCTGTAAAAGTTACGCCCAATATTATCATTTTTTCAAAAGTCAAATTTTTTAATTAAAAATAAAAAAAAAATTGGTGTTCTGAGTAGCTTTTAAAAAGTTCTGGATTCCTGGAAAGGAGAAAAAAAGTTCTGCAAATTTACGCGAAATATTCACATTTGTTCAAAAGTAAAAAAAAAATTTAAAAATGTTTTAAATCAAAAAGAAAATTGGTGTTCTGAGTAGCTTTTAAAATGTTCTGGAGTTCCTGAAAAGGGAAAAAAAGTTCTGCAAATTTACGCCCAATATTCACATTTTCCCAAAAGTCAAATTTTTTAAAAAATTTTCAAAATCAAAAAAAATTGGTGTTCTGAGTAGGTTTTAAAAAGTTCTGGAGTTCCTGAAAAGGAGAAAAAATTTCTACAAATTTACGCCCAACATTCACATTTTTTCAAAAGTCAAATTTTTTAAAAAATGTTCAAAAAAAAAAATTGGTGATCCGAGTAGTTTTAGAAAGTTCTGGATTTCCTGAAAAGGAGAAAAAGTTCTGAAAATTTACGCCCAATATCCACATTTTTTCAAAATTCAAATTTTTTAAAAAATGTTCAAAATCAAAAAAAATTGGTGATCTGAGAAGTTTTAGAAAGTTCTGGATTTCCTGAAAAGGAAAAAAAGTTCTGCAAATTTACGCCCAATATTCACATTTTCCCAAAAGTCAAATTTTTTAAAAAATGTTCAAAATCAAAAAAAATTCGTGTTCTGAGTAGGTTTTAAAAAGTTCTGGAGTTCCTGAAAAGGAGAAAAAATTTCTACAAATTTACGCCCAACATTCACATTTTTTCAAAAGTCAAATTGTTTAAAAAATTTTGAAAATAAAAAAAAAATTGGTGTTATGAGTAGCTTTTAGAAAGTTCTGGATTTCCTGAAAAGGGGAAAAAATGTCTGCAAATTTACGCCCAATATTCACATTTTTTCAAAATTCAAATTGTTTAAAAAATTTTGAAACAAAAATTGGTGTTCTGAGTAGCTTTTAAAATTTCTGGAGTATCTGAAAAGGAGAAAAAAAGTTCTGCAATTTACGACCAATATTCACATTTTTTCTAAAGTAAAATTTTTTTAAAAATGTTCAAAATCAAAAAAAAATTGGTGCTCTGAGTAGCTTTTAAAAAGTTCTGGAGCTCCTGTAAAGGAGAAAAAAGTTCTGCAAATTTACACCCAATATTCACATTTTTCCGAAAGTCAAATTTTTTTAAAAATGTTCAAAAAAAATTGGTGCTCTGAGTAGCTTTTAAAAAGTTCTGGGGTTCCTGAAAAGGAGAAAAAGTTCTGCAAATTTACATCCAATATTCATATTTTTTCAAAATTCCAATTTTTTAAAAAATGTTAAAACCAAAAAATGTTGTTCTGAGAAGCTTTTGAAAAGTTCTGGGGTTCCTGAAAAGGAGAAAAAAGTTCTGCAAAATTACGCACAATATTCATATTTTTTCAAAAGTTAAATTTTTTAAAAAATGTTCAAAATCAAAACAAAATGGTGTTCTGAGTAGCTTTTATAAAGTTCTGGAGTTCCTGAAAAGGAGAAAAAAGTCCTGCGAATTTACGCCCAATTTTTTAAAAGTCAAACTTTTAAAAAATGTTCAAAATCAAAAAAAAATCCGTGTGCTGAGTAGCTTTTAAAAAGTTCTGGAGTTATTAAAAAGGAGAAAAAAAGTCCTGCAAAATTTACGCCCAATATTCACATTTTTTTCAAAAGTCAAATTTTTAAAATATGTTCAAAATCAAAAAAAAAAAAATTGGTGTTCTGAGTAGCTTTTAAAAAGTTCATCCAGAACTGAAAAGGAGAAAAAGTTCTGCAAATTTACGTCCAATATTCATATTTTTTCAAAATTCCAATTTTTTAAAAAATGTTAAAATCAAAAAATGTTGTTGAGAAGCTTTTGAAAAGTTCTGGGGATCCTGAAAAGGAGAAAAAAGTTCTGCAAAATTACGCACAATATTCATATTTTTTCAAAAGTTAAATTTTTTAAAAAATGTTCAAAATCAAAACAAAATGGTGTTCTGAGTAGCTTTTATAAAGTTCTGGAGTTCCTGAGAAGGAGAAAAAATTCCTGCAAAATTTACGCCCAATATTAACATTTTTTCTAAAGTCAAATTTTTTAATTCAAAATCAAAAAAAAATTGGTGTTTTGAGAAGCTTTTAAAAAGTTCTGGATTCCTGGAAAGGAGAAAAAAAGTTCTGCAAATTTACGCCCAATACATATTCACATATTTTCAAAAGTCAAATTTTTTAAAAAATGTTCAAAATCAAAAAAAAAAACTGTGTTCTGAGTAGCTTTTAAAAAGTTCTGTAGTTCCTGAAAAGGAGAAAAAAGTTCTGCATATTTACGCCCAATATTCACATTTTTTCAAAAGTCAAAAAAAAAATTTTAAAATGTTTTAAATCAAAAAGAAAATTGGTGTTCTGAGTAGCTTTTAAAAAGTTCTGGAGTTCCTGAAAAGGAGAAAAAAAGTTCTGCAAATTTACGCCCAATATTCACATTTTCTCAGAAGTAAAATTTTTTAAAAAATGTTCAAAATGAAAAAAAATTGGTGTTCTTAGTAGCTTTTAAACGGTGTGGAGTTCCTGAAAAGGAGAAAAAATTTCTACAAATTTACGCCCAATATTCACATTTTTTCAAAAGTCAAATTTTTTAAAAAATGTTCAAAATCAAAAAAAAATTGGTGTTCTGAGTAGCTTTTAGAAAGTTCTGGATTTCCTGAAAAGAAGAAAAAAGTTCTGCAAATTTACGCCCAATATTCACATTTTCCAAAAGTGAAATTGTTTAAAAAATTTTGAAAATCAAAAAAAAAATTGGTGTTCTGAGTAGCTTTTAAAATTTCTGGAGTACCTGAAAAGGAGAAAAAAAAGTTCTGCAATTTACGACCAATATTCACATTTGTTCTAAAGTAAAATTTTTTTAAAAATGTTCAAAATCAAAAAAGAATTGGCGTTCTGAGTAGCTTTTAAAAAGTTCTGGTGCTCCTGAAAAGGAGAAAAAAATGTCTGCAAATTTACACCCGATATTCACATTTTTCCGAAAGTCAAATTTTTTTAAAAATGTTCAAAAAAAAAATTGGTGTTCTGAGTAGCTTTTAAAAAGTTCTGGAGCTCCTGAAAAGGAGAAAAAATCTCTGCAAATTTACACCCAATATTCACATTTTTCCGAAAGTCAAATTTTTTTAAAAATGTTCAAAATCAAAAAAAATTGGTGTTCTGAGTAGCTTTTAAAAAGCTCCGGAGTTCCTGAAAAGGCGAAAAAAAAGTTCTACAAATTTACGCCCAATATGCAATTTTTCTCAAAAGTCAAATTTTTTTAAAAATGTTCAAAATCAAAAAAAAATTGCTGCTCTGAGTAGCTTTTAAAAAGTTCTGGAGCTCCTGAAAAGGGGAAAAAAGTTCTGAAAATTTACACCCAATATTCACATTTTTCCGAAAGTCAAATTTTTTTAAAAATGTTCAAAATTAAAAAAAAATTGGTGTTCTGAGTCAAATTTTTTTAAAAATGTTCAAAAAAAAATTGGTGTTTTGAGTAGCTTTTAAAAAGCTCTGGAGTTCCTGAAAAGGAGAAAAAAAGTTCTGCAAATTTATACCAAATATTCACATTTTTCCGAAAGTTAAATTTTTTTAAAAATGTTCTAAATCAAAAAAAAAAATTGGTGTTCTGAGTAGCTTTTAAAAAGTTCTGGCTCTCCTGAAAAGGAGAAAAAAGTTCTGCAAATTTACACCCAATATTCACATTTTTCCGAAAGTCAAATTTTTTTAAAAATGTTCAAAATTAAAGAAAAAATTGGTGTTCTGACTAACTTTTAAAAATTTCATCCAGAACTGAAAAGGAGAAAAAGAATTCTGCAAATTTACGTCCAATTTTTTGCGAATTTACGCCCAATTTTTAGAAAGTCAAACTTTAAAAAGTTCTGAAGTTCCTGAAAAGGAGAAAAAAGGCTTGTGAATTTACGCCCAATTTTTTAAGTCAGAATTTTTAAAAAATGTTCAAAATCAAAAAAAAATAGGTGTACTGAGTAGCTTTTCAAAAGTTCTGGAGTTCCTGAGAAGCAGAAAAAAGTCCTGCAAAATTTACACCCAATATTCACATTTTTTCAAAAGTCAAATTTTTTAAAAAATGTTCAAAATCAAAAAAAAAAAATTGGTGTTCTGAGTAGCTTTTAAAAAGTTCATCCAGAACTGGAAAGGAGAAAAAAAATTCTGCAAATTTACGTCCAATCTTTTGCGAATTTACGCCCAATTTTTTAAAGGTCAAACTTTTTAAAAAACGTTCAAAATCAAAAAAAAAATCGGTGTAATGAGTAGCTTTTAAAAAGTTCTGGAGTTCCTAAAAGGAGAAAAAAAGTCCTGCAAAATTTACGTCCAATATTCACATTTTTTCAAAAGTCAAACTTTTTAAAAAATGTTCAAAATCAAAAAAAAATTTGGTGTTCTGAGTAGGTTTTAAAAAGTTCTGGAGTTCCTGAAAAGGAGAAAAAATTTCTACAAATTTACGCCAAACATTCACATTTTTTCAAAAGTCAAATATTTTAAAAAATGTTCAAAATCAAAAAAAAAAAAGGTGTACTGAGTAGCTTTTAAAAAGTTCTGGAGTTCCTGAAAAGGAGAAAAAAGTCCTGCAAAATTTACGCCCAATATTCACATTTTTTCAAAAGTCAAACTTTTTAAAAAATGTTCAAAATCAAAAAAAAAATTGGTGTTCTGAGTAGCTTTTAAAAAGTTCATCCAGAACAGAAGAGGAGAAAAAAAATTCTGCAAATTTACGTCCATTTTTGCGAATTTACCCCCAATTTTTAAAAGTCAAACTTTTTAAAAAATGTTCAAAATGAAAAAAAAAATCGGTGTAATGAGTAGCTTTTAAAAAGTTCTGGAGTTCCTGAAAAGGAGAAAAAAAGTCCTGCAAAATTTACGCCCAATATTCACATTTTTGCAAAAGTCAAATTTTTTAAAAAATGTTCAAAATCAAAAAAAAAAAATTGGTGTTCTGAGTAGCTTTTAAAAAGTTCATCCAGAACTGAAAAGGAGAAAAAAAATTCTGCAAATTTACGTCCAATTTTTTGCGAGTTTACGCCCAATTTTTTAAAAGTCAAACTTATTAAAAAATGTTCAAAATCAAAAAAAAAATCGGTGTAATGAGTAGCTTTTAAAAAGTTCTGGAGTTCCTGAAAAGGAGAAAAAATTCCTGCAAAATTTACGCCCAATATTATCATTTTTTCAAAAGTCAAATTTTTTAATTTATTTAATAATTTGGGAAAAATTTAAACAACGTGACATCAGGACGGACAAGGCGACAGCTGTTTCGATTATACCTTGTAAATCTCTTCAAAGCCTTTTCTCCCGGGAGTGGGAGTCGAACTCGCACTCCTACGATAGTTGAAATGGTTGTAAACGCATTCAGCTACGTCATGCCTGTTGTAAAGTTCTTCCCAATTGGCTTCTTTTTTGCATATTTTAATCTTTTACACATTGCATACTTCGTATGCAATTATGTGTTAAAGCTATGCTTGGTACGGCGGTTTTCAAAGAAACTTTGGTTTTTGTTGCTGTTTTCGTTCTATTTATAGAACTACAACGAATTAACCAATTTTGTCTGTTTGTATGATTTTAATAATCGGGGATTGCCCATATTGCTTTTCTAAATGTATGAAAACATTAAAAATAAAAAAAAAAAAATTGGTGTTCTGAGTAGTTTTAGAAAGTTCTGGATTTCCTGAAAAGGAGAAAAAATGTCTGCAAATTTACGCCCAATATTCAAATTTTTTCAAAAGTCAAATTGTTTAAAAAATTTTGAAAATCCAAAAAAAAAAAATTTGGTGTTCTGAGTAGCTTTTAAAATTTCTGGAGTACCTGAAAAGGAGAAAAAAGTTCTGCAAATTTACGCCCAATATTCACATTTTCCCAAAAGTCAAATTTTTTAAAAAATGTTCAAAATCAAAAAAAAAGGTGTTCTGAGAGCTTTTGAAAAGTTCTGGGGTTCCTGAAAAGGAGAACAAAGTTCTGCAAAATTACGCCGAATATTCATATTTTTTCAAAAGTAAAATTTTTTAAAAAATGTTCAAAGTCAAAACAAAATGGTGTTCTGAGTAGCTTTTAAAAAGTTCTGGAGTTCCTGAAAAGGAGAAAAAAAGTCCTGCGAATTTACGCCCAATTTTTTAAAGTCAAACGTTTTAAAAAATGTTCCAAATTAAAAAAAAATTGCTGCTCTGAGTAGCTTTTAAAAAGTTCTGGATCTCCTGAAAAGGAGAAAAAAGTTCTGCAAATTTACACCCAATATTCACATTTTTCCGAAAGTAAAATTTTTTTAAAAATGTTCAAAATAATGAAAAAATTGGTGTTCTGAGTAACTTTTAAAAAGTTCATCCAGAACTGAAAAGGAGACAAAAAATTCTGCAAATTTACGTCCAATTTTTTGCGAATTAACGCCCAATTTTTTAAAAGTCAAAATTTTTAAAAAATATTCAAAATCAAAAAAAAATGGTGTTCTGAGTAGCTTTTAAAAAGTTCTGAAGTTCATGAAAAGGAGAAAAAGTCTTGCGAATTTACGCCCAATTTTTTAAAAGTCAGAATTTTTAAAAAATGTTCAAAATCAAAAAAAAATAGGTGTACTGAGTAGCTTTTCAAAAGTTCTGGAGTTCCTCAAAAGGAGAAAAAAAGTCCTGCAAAATTTACGCCCAATATTCACATTTTTTCAAAAGTAAAATTTTTTAAAAAATGTTCAAAATCAAAAAAAAAAAATTGGTGTTCTGTGTAGCTTTTAAAAAGTTCATCCAGAACTGAAAAGGAGAAAAAAAATTCTTCAAATTTACGTCCAATTTTTTGCGAATTTACGCCCAATTTTTTAAAGGTCAAACTTTTTAAAAAATGTTCAAAATCAAAAAAAAATCGGTGTAATGTAGTAGCTTTTAAAAAGTTCTGGAGTTCCTGAAAAGGAGAAAAAAAGTCCTGCAAAATTTACGTCCAATATTCACATTTTTTCAAAAGTCAAACTTTTTAAAAAAAATGTTGAAAATCAAAAAAAAATTGGTGTTCTGAGTAGGTTTTAAAAAGTGCTGGAGTTCCTGAAAAGGAGAAAAAATTTTTACAAATTTACGCCAAACATTCACATTTTTTCAAAAGTCAAATTTTTTAAAAAATGTTCAAAATAAAAAAAAAATTGGTGTTCTGAGTAGCTTTTAAAAAGTTCATCAAGAAGAGGAGAAAAAAATTCTGCAAATTTACGTCCATTTTTGCGAATTTACCCCCAATTTTTTAAAAGTCAAACTTTTTAAAAAATGTTCAAAATGAAAAAAAAAATCGGTGTAATGAGTAGCTTTTAAAAAGTTCTGGAGTTCCTGAAAAGGAGAAAAAAAGTCCTGCAAAATTTACGCCCAATATTCACATTTTTGCAAAAGTAAAATTTTTTAAAAAATGTTCAAAATCAAAAAAAAAAAATTGGTGTTCTGAGTAGCTTTTAAAAAGTTCATCCAGAACTGAAAAGGAGAAAAAAAATTCTGCAAATTTACGTCCAATTTTTTGCGAGTTTAGGCCCAATTTTTGAAAGTCAAACTTATTAAAAAATGTTAAAAATCAAAAAAAATTGGTGTAATGAGTAGTTTTAAAAAGTTCTGGAGTTCCTGAAAAGGAGAAAAAATTCCTGCAAAATTTACGCCCAATATTATCATTTTTTCAAAAGTCAAATTTTTTAATTAAAAATAAAAAAAAAATTGGTGTTCTGAGTAGTTTTAGAAAGTTCTGGATTTCCAGAAAAGGAGAAAAAATTTCTGCAAATTTACGCCCAATATTCAAATTTTTTCAATAGTCAAATTGTTTAAAAAATTTTGAAAATCCAAAAAAAAAAAATTTGGTGTTCTGAGTAGCTTTTAAAATTTCTGGAGTACCTAAAAAGGAGAAAAAAGTTCTGCAAATTTACGCCCAATATTCACATTTTCCCAAAAGTCAAATTTTTTAAAAAATGTTCAAAAAAAAAATTGGTGTAATGAGTAGTTTCTAAAAAGTTCTGGATTCCTGGAAAGGAGAAAAAAAGTTCTGCAAATTTACGCCCAATATTCACATTTTTTCAAAAGTCAAAAAAAAAATTTTAAAATGTTTTAAATCAAAAAGAAAATTGGTGTTCTGAGTAGCTTTTAAAAAGTTCTGGAGTTCCTGAAAAGGGGAAAAAAAGTTCTGCAAATTTACGCCCAATATTCACATTTTCCCAAAAGTAAAATTTTTTAAAAAATGTTCAAAATCAAAAAAAATTGGTGTTCTGAGTAGTTTTTAAAAAGTTCTGGAGTTCCTGAAAAGGAGAAAAAATTTGTACAAATTTATGCCCAACATTAACATTTTTTTAAAAGTCTAATTTTTTAAAAAATGTTCAAAATAAAAAAAAAATGGTGATCTGAGTAGTTTTAGAAAGTTCTGGATTTCCTGAAAAGGAGAAAAAAGTTCTGAAAATTTACGCCCAATATTCACATTTTTTCAAAAGTCAAATTGTTTAAAAAATTTTGAAAATCAAAAAAAAAATTGGTGTTATGAGTAGCTTTTAAAATTTCTGGAGTACCTGAAAAGGAGAAAAAAAGTTCTGCAATTTACGACCAATATTCACATTTCTCCTAAAGTACATTTTTTTTAAAAATGTTCAAAATCAAAAAAATTGGTGTTCTGAGGAGCTTTTAAAAAGTTCTGGAGCTCCTAAAAAAGAGAAAAAAAGTTCTGCAAATTTACACCCAATATTCACATTTTTCCGAAAGTCAAATTTTTTTTAAAATGTTCAAAAAAAATTGGTGTTCTGAGTAGCTTTTAAAAATTTCTGGAGTTCCTGAAAAGGTGAAAAAAGTTCTGCAAATTTACGCCCAATATTCACATTTTTTCAAAAGTCAAATTTTTTTTAAAATGTTCAAAAAAAAGGTGTTCTGAGAGCTTTTGAAAAGTTCTGGGGTTCCTGAAAAGGAGAAAAAAGTTCTGCAAAATTACGCCCAATATTCATATTTTTTCAAAAGTAAAATTTTTTAAAAAATGTTCAAAGTCAAAACAAAATGGTGTTCTGAGTAGCTTTTAAAAAGTTCTGGAGTTCCTGAAAAGGAGAAAAAAGTCCTGCGAATTTACGCCCAATTTTTTAAAGTCAAACGTTTTAAAAAATTTTCAAAATTAAAAAAAAATTGCTGCTCTGAGTAGCTTTTAAAAAGTTCTGGATCTCCTGAAAAGGAGAAAAAAGTTCTGCAAATTTACACCCAATATTCACATTTTTCCGAAAGTCAAAATTTTTTAAAAATGTTCAAAATTAAAGAAAAAATTGGTGTTCTGAGTAACTTTTAAAAAGTTCATCCAGAACTGAAAAGGAGACAAAAAATTCTGCAAATTTACGTCCAATTTTTTGCGAATTTACGCCCAATTTTTTAAAGGTCAAACTTTTTAAAAAATGTTCAAAATCAAAAAAAAAAATCGGTGTAATGAGTAGCTTTTAAAAAGTTTTGGAGTTCCTGAAAAGGAGAAAAAAAGTCCTGCAAAATTTACGTCCAATATTCACATTTTTTCAAAAGTCAAACTTTTTAAAAAATGTTCAAAATCAAAAAAAAATTGGTGTTCTGAGTAGCTTTTAAAAAGTTCTGAAGTTCATGAAAAGGAGAAAAAAGTCTTGCGAATTTACGCCCAATTTTTAAAAATCAGAATTTTTAAAAAATGTTCAAAATCAAAAAAAAAATAGGTGTACTGAGTAGCTTTTCAAAAGTTCTGGAGTTCCTCAAAAGGAGAAAAAAAGTCCTGCAAAATTTACGCCCAATATTCACATTTTTTCAAAAGTCAAATTTTTTAAAAAATGTTCAAAATCAAAAAAAAAAATTGGTGTTCTGAGTAGCTTTTAAAAAGTTCATCCAGAACTGAAAAGGAGAAAAAAATTCTGCAAATTTACGTCCAATTTTTTGCGAATTTACGCCCAATTTTTTAAAGGTCAAACTTTTTAAAAAATGTTCAAAATCAAAAAAAAATCGGTGTAATGAGTAGCTTTTAAAAAGTTCTGGAGTTCCTGAAAAGGAGAAAAAAAGTCCTGCAAAATTTACGTCCAATATTCACATTTTTTCAAAAGTCAAACTTTTTAAAAAATGTTCAAAATCAAAAAAAAATTGGTGTTCTGAGTAGGTTTTAAAAAGTGCTGGAGTTCCTGAAAAGGAGAAAAAATTTCTACAAATTTACGCCAAACATTCACATTTTTCAAAAGTCAAATTTTTTAAAAACTGTTCAAAATCAAAAAAAAAAAAATAGGTGTACTGAGTAGCTTTTAAAAAGTTCTGGAGTTCCTGAAAAGGAGAAAAAAAGTCCTGCAAAATTTACGTCCAATATTCACATTTTTTCAAAAGTCAAACTTTTTAAAAAATGTTCAAAATCAAAAAAAAAAAAAATTGGTGTTCTGAGTAGCTTTTAAAAAGTTCATCCAGAACTGAAGAGGGGAAAAAAATTCTGCAAATTTACGTCCAATTTTTTGCGAATTTACGCCCAATTTTTAAAAGTCAAACTTTTAAAAAAATGTTCAAAATCAAAAAAAAAAATCTGTGTAATGAGTAGCTTTTAAAAAGTTCTGGAGTTCCTGAAAAGGAGAAAAAAAGTCCTGCAAAATTTACGCCCAATATTCACATTTTTGCAAAAGTCAAATTTTTTAAAAAATGTTCAAAATAAAAAAAAAAAATTGGTGTTCTGAGTAGCTTTTAAAAAGTTCATCCAGAACTGAAAAGGAGAAAAAAAATTCTGCAAATTTACGTCCAATTTTTTGCGAGTTTACGCCCAATTTTTTAAAAGTCAAACTTTTTAAAAAATGTTCAAAATCAAAAAAAATCGGTGTAATGAGTAGCTTTTAAAAAGTTCTGGAGTTCCTGAAAAGGAGAAAAAATTCCTGCAAAATTTACGCCCAATATTATCATTTTTTCAAAAGTCAAATTTTTTAAAAAATGTTCAAAATAAAAAAAAAAAAATTGGTGATCTGAGTAGTTTTAGAAAGTTCTGGATTTCCTGAAAAGGAGAAAAAAGTTCTGCAAATTTACGCCCAATATTCACATTTTTTCAAAAGTCAAAAACAAAATTTAAAAATGTTTTAAATCAAAAAGAAAATTGGTGTTCTGAGTAGCTTTTAAAAAGTTCATCCAGAACTGAAAAGGAGAAAAAAAATTCTGCAAATTTACGTCCAATTTCTCGCGAGTTTACGCCCAATTTTTTAAAAGTCAAACTTTTTAAAAAATGTTCAAAATCAAAAAAAAATCGGTGTAATGAGTAGCTTTTAAAAAGTTCTGGAGTTCCTGAAAAGGAGAAAAAATTTCTACAAATTTACGCCCAACATTCTCAACATTTTTTCAAAAGCCAAATTTTTTAAAAAATGTTCAAAATAAAAAAAAAATTGGTGATCTGAGTAGTTTTAGAAAGTTCTGGATTTCCTGAAAAGGAGAAAAAAGTTCTGAAAATTTACGCCCAATATTCACATTTTTTCAAAAGTCAAATTGTTTAAAAAATTTTGAAAATCAAAAAAAAAAATTGGTGCTATGAGTAGCTTTTAAAATTTCTGGAGTACCTGAAAAGGAGAAAAAAAGTTCTGCAATTTACGACCAATATTCACATTTTTCCTAAAGTAAATTTTTTTTAAAAATGTTCAAAATCAAAAAAAAATTGGTGTTCTGAGGAGCTTTTAAAGAGTTCTGGAGCTCCTAAAAAAGAGAAAAAAAGTTCTGCAAATTTACACCCAATATTCACATTTTTCCGAAAGTAAAATTTTTTTTAAAATGTTCAAAAAAAATTGGTGTTCTGAGTAGCTTTTAAAAATTTCTGGAGTTCCTGAAAAGGTGAAAAAAGTTCTGGAAATTTACGCCCAATATTCACATTTTTTCAAAAGTCAAATTTTTTAAAAAATGTTCAAAATCAAAAAAAAAAGGTGTTCTGAGAGCTTTTGAAAAGTTCTGGGGTTCCTGAAAAGGAGAAAAAAGTTCTGCAAAATTACGCCCAATATTCATATTTTTTCAAAAGTAAAATTTTTTAAAAAATGTTCAAAGTCAAAACAAAATGGTGTTCTGAGTAGCTTTTAAAAAGTTCTGGAGTTCCTGAAAAGGAGAAAAAAGTCCTGCGAATTTACGCCCAATTTTTTAAAAGTCAAACGTTTTAAAAAATGTTCAAAATCAAAAAAAAAAAAAAAATGGTGTACTTAGTAGCTTTTAAAAAGTTCTGGAGTTCCTGAAACGGAGCAAAAAGTCCTGCAAAATTTACGCCCAATATTCACATTTTTTTCAAAAGTCAAATTTTTAAAAAAATGTTCAAAATCAAAAAAAAATTGGTGTTCTGAGTAGCTTTTAGAAAGTTCATCCAGAACTGAAAAGGAGAAAAAATTCTGCAAATTTACGTCCAATACCTATTCACATCTTTCAAAAGTCAAACTTTTTAAACAATGTTCAAAATCAAAAAAAAAATCGGTGTTCTGAGTAGCTTTTAAAAAGTTCTGGAGTTCCTGAAAAGGAGAAAAAAGTCCTGCAAAATTTACGCCCAATATTCACATTTTTTCAAAAGTCAAATTTTTTAAAAAATGTTCAAAATCAAAAAAAAAATGGTGTTCTGAGTAGCTTTTAAAAGGTCTGCAAATTTACGCCCAATATTCACATTTTTTCAAAAGTCAAGTTTTCAAAATCAAAAAAAAAATTGGTGTTCTGAGTAGCTTTTAGAAAGTTCTGCATTTCCTGAAAAGGAGAAAAAAGTTGTGCAAATTTACGCCCAATATTCAAATTTTTTCAAAATCAAATTGTTTAAAAAATTTTGAAAATCCAAAAAAAAAAAATTTGGTGTTCTGAGTAGCTTTTAAAATTTCTGGAGTACCTGAAAAGGAGAAAAAAGTTCTGCAATTTACGACCAATATTCACATTTTTTCAAAAGTCAAATTGTTTAAAAAATTTTGAAAATCAAAAAAAAAAATTGGTGTTCTGAGTAACTTTTAAAATTTCTGGAGTACCTGAAAAGGAGAAAAAAAAAGTTCTGCAATTTACGACCAATATTCACATTTTTTCTAAAGTAAAATTTTTTTAAAAATGTTCAAAATCAAAAAAAATTGGTATTCTGAGTAGCTTTTAACAAGTTCTGGAGCTCCTGAAAAGGAAAAAAAAGTTCTGCATTTTTACACCCAATATTCACATTTTTCCGGAAGTCAAATTTTTTTTAAAATGTTCAAAAAAAAATTGGTGTTCTGAGTAGCTTTTAAAAATTTCTGGAGTTCCTGAAAAGGAGAAAAAAGTTCTGCAAATTTACGCCAATATTTATATTTTTTCAAAATTCCAATTTTTTAAAAAATGTTCAAAATCAAATAAAAATTGGTTCTGAGTAGCTTTCTGCAAATTTACGCCCAATATTCACATTTTTCAAAAGTCAAATTTAAAAAAAAATGTTCAAAAAAAAATTGGTGTTCTGAGTAGCTTTTAAAAATTTCTGGAGTTCCTGAAAAGGAGAAAAAAGTTCTGCAAATTTACGCCAATATTCATATTTTTTCAAAATTCCAATTTTTTAAAAAATGTTCAAAACCAAAAAATGGTGTTCTGAGTAGCTTTTAAAAGTTCTGGAGTTCCTGAAAAGGAGAAAAAAGTTCTACAAATTTACGCCCAATATTCACATTTTTCAAAAGTCAAATTTTTTAAAAAATGTTCAAAATCAAAAAAAATTGGTTCTGAGTAGCTTTTGAAAAGTTCTGGGGTTCCTGAAAAGAAGAAAAAATTTCTGCAAATTCACGCCCAATATTCACATTTTTCAAAAGTCAAATTTTTAAAAAAATTTTCAAAATTAAAAAAAAATGGTGTTCTGAGTAGCTTTCAAACAGCTCTGGAGTTCCTGAAAAGGAGAAAAAAGTTCTGCAAATTTACGGCCAATATTCACATTTTTTCAAAAGTCAAATTTTTTAAAAAATGTTCAAAATAAAAAAAATTGGTGTTCTGAGTAGCTTTTAAAAAGGTCTGGAGTTCCTGAAAAGGAGAAAAAAGTTCTGCAAATTTAGGCAAAATTTTCACTATTCAAATTTTTAACAAAAGTAAAATTTTTTAAAAAATGTTCAAAATAAAAAAAAAATTGGTGTTCTGATCAGCTTTTAAAAAGTTCTGGAGTTCATGAAAAGGAGAAAAAAGTCCTGTAAATTTACGGCCAATATTCACATTTTTTGAAAAGTCAAATTTTTTTAAAATGTTCAAAATAAAAAAAAAAATTGGTGCTATGAGTAGCTTTTAAAAAGTTCTGGAGTTCCTGAAAAGGAGATAAAAAGTCCTGTAAATTTACGCCCAATATTCACATTTTTTCAAAAGTCAAATTTTTAAAAAATGTTCAAAATCAAAAAAAAAAATGGTGCTATGAGAACAACAGAACTTTATAAAAGCTACTCAGAACACCAAGTTTTTTTTGAGTTTGAACGTTTTTTAAAAAATTTGACTTTTGAAAAAATGGGAATATTGGGCGTAAATTTGCAGATCATTTTTTCTCCTTTTCAGGAACACCAGAACTTTTTAAAAGCTACTCAGAACACCAACTTTTTTTGATTTTGAACATTTTTTAAAAAAATTGACTTGAAAAAATGTGAATATTAGGCGTAAATTTGTAGAAATTTTTTCTCCTTTTCAGGAACTCCAGAACTTTTTAAAAGCTACTCAGAACAGCAATTTTTTTTTTGATTTTGAACATTTTTTAAAAAATTTGACTTTTGAGAAAATGTGAATATTGGGCGTAAATTTGCAGTACTTTTTTTCTCTTTATTAATGTTAGTTTTTTAATAAGCTGATGCGGTCTGATGTGCGCTAGTGCAAGAAAAAAAGATACACTTTTTCTCCACTTAACTCCCTACGTTTCGCCAATCTCCTTGGCATCCTCAGGGGCAGGATCTTTATATTTATAAGACACAAACAAAAATAATACATAAGAGACAATATCATAAAAAACATGTATAAGTGTCATTTACATTGAAAAGTTGGAAAAAATATATAATATAAAAACATTCAACAATAACAATTTTTTTTTTTTTTTTTTAAATTTGAGTCACATAACATAATTTATCTGTACCATCAATGTCAGGTACATTTGTCAGATTGATTTGTTATCATAAACATAACAAATATGCTGCCGCGATTTCGTCGCTATCTTCCTTTTTGTTCATTGTTTTTTCTCTGTTTTTCGAAATATGTAGGCTCTCCAGTGTATATCTTGTTCTCTCTCTTTTCTCTGTGTCTAAAATTCTGGCGTTTTGTATATCAGCTGTATGCGCATGTGTCAGCATATGTTGCGCAAGAGCTGTACCGCTTTTGTTTCTTCTTATATCCGATTCGTGTTCTTGTAATCGCACTCCTAGTGGTCTTTTTGTCGTTCCAATATATATTTTGTAGCAGTCGTTGTTCTCTCCTCCGTTGCATTTAATTTCGTATATGACATTGTTTCTATGTTGTGATTCTATTTTGCTTTTGGTTTTGGTGTATACAGTTGAGAGTGTGCAATTTGATTTGTACGCCAGAGATATGTCTTGTTTGTGTTCTTTTAAGTTTTTGTTTAGCTCTTCTGAGAATTTTTTTCTCCTTTTCAGGAACTCCATAACTTTTTAAAAGCTACGCAGAACACCAATTTTCGTTTTGATTTAAAACATTTTAAAAAAAATTTTTTCACTTTTGAAAAAATGTGAATATTGGGCGTAAATTTGCAGAACTTTTCTCTCCCCAATTTTTTTTTTTGATTTTGAACATTTTAAAAAAAGTCAAGGAAGAATGTGAATATTGGGCGTAAATTTGCAGAACTTTTTCCCCCTTTTCAGGAACTCCAGAACTTTTTAAAAGCTACTCAGAACACCAATTTCTTTTTTGATTTTGAACATTTTTTAAAAAATTTCCCATTTAAAAAATGTGAATATTGGGCGAAAATTAACAAAACTTTTTTCTCCTTTTCGGGAATTCCAGAACTTTTTAAAAGCTACTCAGAACACCAATTTTTTTTTTATTTTGAACATTTTTAAAAAAATTTGACTTTCGGAAGAATGTGAATATTGGGCGTAAATTTGCAGTTTTTTTTCCCCTTTTCAAGAACTCCAGAACTTTTTAAAAGCTACTCAAAACATCAATTTTTTTTTATTTTGAACATTTTAAAAAAAATTTGACTTTCGGCAAAATGATAATATTGGGCGTAAATTTGCAGAACTTTTTCCCCCTTTTCAGGAACTCCAGAACTTTTTAAAAGCTACTCAGAACACCAATTTGTTTTTTGATTTTGAACATTTTTTAAAAAATTTCACTTTTGAAAAAATGTGAATATTGGGCGTAAATTAACAGAACTTTTTTTCTCCTTTTCGGGAATTCCAGAACTTTTGAAAACCTACTCAGAACACCATTTTTTTTTGGAATATTTTTAAAGAAATTGGCTTTCGGAAAAATGTGAATATTGGGCGTAAATTTGCAGAACTTTTTTCCCCTTTTCAGGAACTCCAGAACTTTTTAAAAGCTACTCAGAACACCAATTTGTTTTTTGATTATAAACATTTTTTTTTAAATTTTACTTTAGAAAAAATGTGAATATTGTGCGTAAATTGCAGAACATTTTTCTCCTTTTCAGGAAATCCAGAACTTTTTAAAAGCTACACAGAACACCAAGTTTTTTTTGAGTTTGAACATTTTTTAAAAAATTTGATTTTTGTAAAAATGTGGATATTGGGCGTAAATTTTCAGAACTTTTTTCTCCTTTTCAGGAACTCCAAAACTTTTGAAAATCTACTCAGAATACCTTTTTTTTTTGATTTTGAACATTTTTAAAAAAATTTGAAATTTGAAAAAATGTGAATATTGGGCGTAACTTTGCAGAACTTTTTTCTCCTTTTAAGCAACTCCACAACTTTTTAAAAGCTACTCAGAACACCAAGTTTTTTTTTTGAGTTTGAACAATTTTAAAAAAATTTTACTTTTGAAAAAATGTGAATATTGTTCGTAAATTTGCAGAACTTTTTTCTCCTTTTCAGGAACACCAGAAATTTTTAAAGGCTACTCAGGACACCAACTTTTTTTGATTTTGAACATTTTTTAAAAAATTTCCTTTTGAAAATATGTGAATATTGGGCGTAAATTTGCAGAAATTTTTCTCCTTTTCAGGAACACCATAGCTTTTTAAAAACTACTCAGAACACCAATTTTTTTTGACTTTGAACATTTTTTTTTTAAATTTGACTTTTGAAAAAATGTGAATAGTTGGCGTAAATTTGCAGAACTTTTTTCTCCTTTTCAGAAACTCCAGAACTTTTCAAAAGCTACTCAGAACAACTTTTTTTTTTGATTTTGAACATTTTTAAAAAAATTAGACTTTTGAAAAAATGTGAACATTGGGCGTAAGTTTGCAGAACTTTTTTTTCCTTTTCAGGAACACCAGAACTTTTTAAAAGGTACTCAGAACACCAATTTTTTTTGATTTTGAAATTTTTTTTTTAAAAATTTCACTTTTGAAAAAATGTGAATATTGGGCGAAAATTAACAGAACTTTTTTTCTCCTTTTCAGGAACTCCAGAAGTTTTTAAAAGCTACTCAGAACACCAATTTTTTTTTGATTTAGAACATTTAAAAAAAAATTTACTTTCGGAAAAATGTGAATATTGGGCGTAAATTTGCAGAACTTTTTTCTCCTTTTCAGGAACTCCAGAACTTTCTAAAAGCTACTCAGAACAACATTTTTTTTGATTTTGAACATTTTTTAAAAAATTTGACTTTTGAAAAAATGTGAATATTGGGCGTAAATTTGCAGAATTGTCTTCTCCTTTTCAGGAACTCCAGAACTTTTTAAAAGCTACACAGAACACCAATTTTTTTTTTTTTGATTTTGAGCATTTTTTAAAATATGTGACTTTTGAAAAAATGTGAATATTGGGCGTAAGTTTACAGAACTTGTTTTCTCCTTTTGAGGAACTCCAGAACTTTCTAAAAGCTACTCAGAACACCAATTTTCTTTTTGATTTTAAACATTTTATAATGTAGAATGTTCTTGGCCGTTAATATAAAATATTTTAAAATTTTATTGAGCTCAAGGCCGGTTTTCAATAAAACAAATAAATATGTTATTGTTTTAATTTATTTTTACTCAATATTTCGAATTCAGTCTGAATTCATCATCAGGAGCTAGAAATACACAAAACGAAAAAAGCCCTTTTTTATACACAAACAAAAAATTTTTAAAACAAAACATCACTACTTACTTCTTCAACTGTGATTAGAAGACTAAATCGTTTAACACTAATTATATGTAACAAAGGTATTGAACATAATAAAACAGAAAATATAAACAAACTAAAGAACAGTTTTTGAAAACAAAAATATTGGAAAACATCAATACATAAGACGGCAAAATAGCTGATCATCCTAGCGTTGGTGTTGTTGTCACCAAGACGATGGTGTAAATATGCATGTACATACATACATATATGTATATGTTTATGAAAAATGCATTAGGGGTGTCTGTTGTTTTTTATAAGGTTGCGGTATGCATATGCACAATTAGAAGTGTCGGATTTGAAATTAATTTTCTTGTCATTAGGTGTGTCTACTATATGTAACATTTCTAAAATGAATCTTTTATTATAATTTTTCTCTTCTTCCAAGACGGTGACATTTTCGAAGTCCGGGTAATGCCCTGTATCTCTACAATGTGATGTTAAAGGTGTTTTGTTTTCCGAAAAATTATTCCTTAATTTTATATTTGATTTGTGAGCGGATATCCTTGTCTTAAGTTTAGATTTTGTAGTCCCTACATATACTTTCTGGCATAAGTGAGACCCGTCGCCATTACAAGGAATCTTGTATACCACATCGGACTTGTCATACTTGAATATTTTATCCTTAACATTGCTGAAAATGCACCGGAGCGTATTGTCATACGTAAAGGCTAGTCGTACGTTTTCCTTATCATATAAGTTCGAATATTTTATCCTTTCCGATAGCCCAGCGACATCTGTTGCAGATTTGTATATTTAATCCTGCGATGTTTCTCTCACATTTTCATCACTGGGTCGAGAATAGTGGTTATAAATCAGTTTTTTTATTAATTTGATGAGCAAGTTGTTGTCCTCTAACGTCTCTTTAATTATCTTTATGTTTTTGTTATGGTACATCTTGTCGCTGATGGACAGAACCCACCGCACAAAGTTGTTGGCCGTATTAATAATTATTTTCTTCTCGTGTTGCGAGTTGAAGTTGATGAGTCTTCCGGATGCTGTTGGCCTTTTAAACCCATCCATCATGTTGTTTTTCTTAATAACAAGAGTGTCCAAGAACGGTATCTTTCCATCTTCTTCCACTTCTATTGTAAATTTGACAGCTCTATGGTATCCGTTTAGAAGGCCCAGCATTACTTCCATGTTTTCCGTTCTGACTATGGCGAATAAGTCGTCGACGTATTTTGTCAGCAATCGTCGTTTGTTGACCGAATCTTCCTAGAATCTGGTAAGCAGCTCCTCCATCCCGATATCTGCTATAACGGGCGAAGCTGGCGAACCCATGGACATCCCCGAACGTTGCTCATATATCTTATCATTGTATTTGAAATACCAGTTCTCTTTTATGCAGAACTTCACCACTGTCAGAAAAAGCTCTTTGGTCATGGACGTGTACTCCTTTATTTTAATCCATTTTGACTCTATTATCTCGAGGGCTAAATCTACAGGTATACTGGGGAACAACGAGACGACATCGAATGACACTAAACTCTCATCATCGTTAACATATGTGTCTTTGATTTTGTTCTTAAATTCTATTGTGTCTTTAACGTTGTACTTAGATGAGGTGGTAAGATTTTTAAGAATTTGGACGATAAGACGAACAGATGGGCCTAAGAGGAATACCTTCTTTATGGATTTTGGGTAGACCATAAATACGTGGAGGATTGGCTGTTTTACAATTAAGGCGAAACTTTTCTTTCAAATCGATAATTTTGTTACTGTACATTTTTTCCACTATTTCATTGTTTTTCTCCTGTAGCCTATTGGTAGGATCCCGCTTTAACACTTTTTACGTGGAAATATTGTTCACTATACTCTGTAATTTCCTGTCATACTCCAACTTGTCCATCAACACGGTAACGTTGCCTTTATCGGCATTGTGGACTAGGATTTCTGTGTGTTCCTTTAAAAAATGTTTGGTGGAAAGCAAGGTGTTTTGTATAAATTTGTCCCGAGTCGAAGTTTTTACCTTTTTAGGTGATCTTTTATAAGCGTCGTTAAATTGTTCCTTTCAACCTCTTGTTTCTCTTTATCCTTAATTGTTTGAATATAATTTTCTCCATCAGCTATCAATAGCGAAGAACTCTTGACAAACAAACATAAAACGACCATCAAAAACACACAAGTGAATAAATACGAAAGTCTTAAACATAAACAAACACAACTCCTGAACATTAGGGTGGTACCAAAATGGATATGAAACACAACAAATATAAAAGTACCCACCAACATTCAATGGCTTCTTTCCCTAGGCCCTAAGTACGCACTTCCCACAGGTTGGTTGAAATCAAAGAGTATAAAAGGCGGCAATTGTAGAGGCGCTGAAATTCAGTTTGATTTGAGTTGTCAAGCAGTTTCGACTAAGACGCTATCTAGCGAGCAAGAGCAGTATTATTTTGAATAGTAGGGTTTCATTTGAGTTATCAATCAGTTTGGTTATTAAGCAAGCTATTCGTTGCACAGTTTGAGTGTTATTGTGGAGTACTTTAATAAAGGCCATTTTGCATTATTACAAATTGGAGTTATTTATTCAACAGTTTAGTGATTCGAACTTAGCAGAGGATTGCAAATAAGAGGATTTGCAAGTAATATCGTTACAATTGGTGTCAGCAGAGGAATTGTTGAATAAATTCCGAAGACCTCGAATACAACTTGGACATGGCAAAGTGGAGTGAATTGAAGATCCAGCAGCTGAAGAAGGAGTTGGAGACCCGTGGATTGAATACAAGCGGCATTAAAATCGAACTTCAAGCACGACTACGAGGGGCAATGGAAGCAGAAGGAACTAACGTGGAAGAGTATGTCTTTCCTCTTGATGGCGAGGAGACAACAAAAATTGAAGAGAAAGACGAAACATCGCAGACAGTTACGAGCACAGACTTGAACATGATATTGGCTGCAATATCTGGACAAACATCGACAGTAGCATCAATGTCGTCACAACTGGCATATCAACTGGAATCCCAGGAGAACCGTATAACATCCAAGATGGAATCACAGGAGACACGTATTGCAGAAATGTCATCTGAAATAACATCGAAGATTGAAGCACAAGAAACGCGTATATCCGAAATGTCGTCGCAAATGTCATCTCAGCTGGAATCGCAGGAGAAACGTATAACAGCGAAGATTGAAGCACAGTTGGATGAACAGAAAACACACATAGCGTCACAAATTGCAGAACAATTAAAGGAACAAGAGGCACGCATAACATTACAGCTCGAAGCATAGGAAGAGCGTATCTCAACAAAGCTGGAGGCACAGGAAACAAAATTCTCATCGCAGCTGGAGGCTGTTAGTGAACGACAAGATAAAGTGGAGGCCGAGATGGATGCTTTGAAAGATCGGATTCAGGAGTTACAATTGAACCGTCCAATCACTTCAACGTCTACTCTGAAGGTAAAATCCCCAACGTTTGATGGTTTTGTTCCATTCCAGGTATTTAAGCTCCAATTTGAGAAGACGTCGGCAGCGAACAACTGGAATGCTGAAGATAAAGTTGCAGCTCTGTTCGTGGCATTGAAAGGGCCAGCAGCCGAAATCCTACAGACGATTCCCGAAGGAGAGCGGAACAACTATGAAGCATTGATGGCCGCTGTCGAGAGACGTTATGGAAGCGAGCATAGGAAACAAATATTCCAAATTGAGTTGCAAAGCCGTCACCAAAGAGCGAATGAGACTTTGCAGGAGTTTGTCTCGGATGTTGAAAGGTTGGCTCATCTCGCAAATGCGGACGCACCCGTGGAATACACCGAGAGGGTAAAAATCCAGAGTTTTATAAATGGCATACGGGACGTGGAAACGAAGCGAGCTACATACGCAAACCCAAAGCTGACATTTGCTGAAACGGTATCACACGCATTGACTCAGGAAACGGCCTCAATATTGAGTAAACCAGCATACAAAGCTCATCGTGTGGAACTGGAAAGACCATATTGGGTAGACACAATTTTGGAAGCACTGAAGGGATCACAACAGAAAAATGCCGGAGTTATTAAATGTTTCAAGTGCGGCAACCCAGCTCATATTGCACGACATTGCAGCACCGGTCCCAATAGCTCCAACAATGTGGGTGGCCGTAAACGCAGAGCTGAAGGAGATGAGCAAATCTCCAAGTCCACTCAATCGTTAAACTAAAGCGAGTCAGCGGCAAGGGGCGACAGCTGGCTCCCTCAATTGAATGCCCCATAATCTCTATCTCAAAATTGGAAGAAGGTCAAACAATCTTACTGTCGGAGGACATGTGGATGGAAAGGAACGTTTACTGACTGTAGATACGGGTGCATCTCATTCCATCATTCGAGCGGATTTAGTCAACAAGAAGATAAGACCATTGCATGGAGCAATATTGCGTACAGCCACTGGAGAAGACAGTGTACTGTCGCCGTGTACAGGTACTTACTTTTTACATATGCGAACTAAACTAAAATAATGACTGCACGGCTACAAGGTTCTGCTAAGGCTAAGTTTATTAACTTTAATAGACAGTTACAGAGTAGCTGATTAATGTATGATTGGTACAAAGAGAAATTAGCGGTAGAATATAAATATATGATACTTATGTTATAAAGGCGTTAACAGACTATAGCTATAAGTATGTTCATGTTATTCTAATTTATATGCGGTGGCACTACACCATCCTTCCAAAGGAAAGAAGACTGCATCAAGTTGATCAGGCTTGATACAATCATCTTCCCGCTGTCAGGGCTGTACACTAATTGAACGAACTAGACGAATAACTTTTTAAATTGGTAAGTTATATTTTTCCCTTTTTTTTTATTCGTTCAGTTTAATCAATTTGAGTGTTTTATTGAAAATTTAAAATGTAGGTACGTAATTCAAAATTTTTTCATAAATGTATCTATAAGTTTAAGAATTTGTTCAGCACTAATCTAAAATTCATAGATACATATGCGCGTGAATATATATTTTAAGGCTAAAATTATACATATCCATTTTATTAAATTTTTTTTTTTAATTAATTTTCCTTAATCTATTTTTGTGTATCGTTCTAGTTTTTTTTTTTGTGTTTCATCAAAGAATGTGACATTAACACCGTCGACCTTTTGAACCTGAAATGGGCCTTCATAGATGCTGTTATGTTTTTCGTAGGGCTGTCTTTCGACTAGTACCAAGTCATTTATTTTCACATTTAACGGTCGCGCGCCTTTATCATATAGCAACTTGTTGCGAGCTTTGTGTTTACTTATCAAACTCTTTGCAAGATTATGCGATTTTTGCATCCTATACTTCATTTCTTTAGCATAGTTATCAATATTGTAAATAGGATCGATTGTAACAGTTTGTACCTCTTGCGGCAATGTAGCGTTTTTGCCGAAAACTAACTCAAATGGCGTTATCTTATTATCGAAAGCTGAGTTAACGGTTACGTTATGGTGGAATGTGAAATATTTTAAATAGGTATCCCAGTCAGAAGATGTTTCATTCAAGTATGCGCGAAGATATTCATTAAAAACGCGATGGTTACGTTCTGTTGTACCGACTGTTTCATGGTGGTAAGCCGTAGAAAAGTCATGGGTTATTTTTAAAATATTACATAATTCGTTAAAGATTTCGTTTTTATACTCTGTGCCTAAATCCGTAGGTAAGAATGAACCCTTCGAAAATGGCTTTGGCAACAGTACTGGCTGTTTTATCAGGTATTGCTATGGTTACAAGATACTTTGTTAAATCACATATCAAGATAACAGCGAACTTGTTACCGATATCAGAAGTTGGTAAAGGCTCGATTGTGTCTACTACAACAACATCGAAAGGCTTTATTGGTGTTGCCGTAATAACTAATTTTTCTTTATTTTTGGGCTTAACTTTATTGTGTATGCAATCCACGCAGAGCTTCACAAATTTGGATATATCTCTCGTCATATTTTTCCAATGAAACTTTGTTCTCAGTTTCGCGTATAGCTTTTTTGTTCCACAATGACCGCCTGATAATGGATCAGTGTGGTAAATGGTCATTAACTGTAGTTTTTTGTCGTTATCAGTCACTGTTTCCACCGGGTCAGTTAATATTATTTCTAATGTTTTTAGGATGTCATTTCCTTTGGCTTTTAGCTCGGATATGGAAATATGTTTAAAATTTATGTCATCTTTTGGCCATTCTATTTTCTTAAAGTGCTGACTGTCGGCCGCCTTTTGCAACCTCGAAAGCAAATTATCTAAATTTAGAGTTTCGTTAACAGTAGCAACACTAGTTAAAAAAATGCGTTTGGATTTAATATGCGCAAATATAAGAACATTAAAATTTGTTTTATTTTTATCATTACATATTTGAGATCTTATTTTCGGTATTTTCTTGGAAAATTCGAATTCGAATTTATCATACACCATAACTTTCTCTGTTAAAGTGTGACTTTCATTGTTTGTATTTGGTTGAAATTTTTTCGTCATTGACCGTGTTTTCATTGCCAGAATGTGTTTAGATTCTTGTTTTAAATCAGAAAATGAAATGCGCGAAAGTGCATCAGCTGCTACGTTGGTTTTTCCTTTGATATATTCGATTGTGAAATCGTACTCCGCGAGTTCTAACATGATTCTGGCAAGTTTTGATGTTGGATCTTTCATGTTGAAAAGATAGACCAGAAGTCTATGGTCTGACCTGACCGTGAAATGCGTTCCATATATGTATGGTCAAAATTGCTTAATAGCGAAGTAAATCGCTAACAGCTCTAGCTCTATAATAGGCTTGTTTTTCTCAGACTTGCTAAAGGATTTAGAAGCGAAATGCACTGGTAAATCGTTGCCGTCATGGAGCTGGCTTAGTACTGCGCCGCAACCTTTTTTTGATGCATCGACTGTTACAATGAATTTTTTTGTGAAGTCAGGATACTGCAAAATTTTTGGTGAAATCAAGGCCATTTTTAACCATTCAAATGAATGTTTGCATTCATCACTCCAGAAAAATTGCGCATTTTTTCGACTTAGTGCATTTAATGGTGCTGCTAGCAAAGCGAAGTTGGGTATAAACCTGCGATAATAATTCGCGAAAGCAACAAATCGCCTACAAGAGTCTTTATCTGTCGGTATAGGGTAGCTTTGAATTTTGTCAATTTTTGAATTATCCGGTGAAATTCCAGTTGACGAGCATTTGTGACCTAGGAATGTTACTTCGGATCGAAGGAAGTTACATTTTTGTGGATTTAATTTAAGGTTAAATGTTCGGCAGGTATCAAAAACTTTCTTAAGATTTTTTAAGTGATGTTCTTCGCTACATCCAATGACAATAATATCGTCAATATATAAAAATGCTTCATTCGGAGAAATTCCCGAAAACGCTATGGACATCATTCGTGAAAATGAATTGGGGGCAACATTTAATCCAAATGGCAAAACCTTCCATCTAAAAGCACCTCGATCAGTATCAAATGACGTGATATCGCGCGAGTCAAAAGGTCCAACGTGGAAAAAAATTTTGCTCTGCCTAGATTATCTAAGTATCATCAACGCGGGGCAAAGGAAATTTATCAGCTATAAGATTTTTATTGATAGCACGGAAATCAACACACATTCTGTAAGCTTTTTGACCTTCACTGCTTTTTTTTGGCACTAAAATCAGGGGACTGTTGTAGTTTGAATTACTTTCTTCTATAAGATTATTTTTTAAAAGATTTTTTACTTGCCTATCAATTTCCCCTCGCTGTGAATAGGGTAGTCGGTAATTCTTCATATAAACTGGCGTTGGTTGTATCCTTTACTCTAAGTTTTTGCTCATAAAAATTATTTATTGTCATTACGTCATCCTTTAATGCGAATATATCTGCGTATTGAAGGCATAGGTTTAATAATTTTTCTTTTCCATTGCTAGGTATTTGCTGAGTAAGTATATTTGTAAGTTCGCTTATGCGTTTTGCATCTGCTGTTGTTTTGTTAATAGAATAAACATTGTAGTTGCTTAACATTTCTGACTGAACGTGACAATTGTTAACTAGCTTCACTTTATCTGTTGTATTAATAATTTTTAATATAGGATTGCTACTGTTGGCAATACACCTTGCCGTGAAAACGCCGTCGCAAATTTCCTGCGATTCTATGAATAGCTGTCGGTTGGGTTTCCCTAAGTTAAAGACACGGTACACCTCACACCTGGGTGGTATGATGCATGTATTAACGTTTGTACTATGTAAAATTGGAATCTCAAATTTTTGCGTTATTTATGTTGCATCTGTATGCTTTGAGAAAATGTTTGCCAAGAATGGCATCAGAAGAGATGTTAAAATTGTCTGGAACGACATGTAATGTATGTTTAAAAAAAGTAATTGGATGTTGTTAAATGTGTTGTTATTTTTCCAAGAGTCAAAACTGTACCTGCTGTGACACCTGTTATGTTTATTATATTATCGCTGTCCATGGGCGTATCTTTATTTACGGTGGAGAGTTTAATTAAGGAGATGTCTGCTTGTGTGTCAACCAGAAATGTGCACCATTTGTGGGAATCGGTACATCCTAACTCAACAAAATCTGTGTAGTTTAAGTTTAAGCAATATATGGACACTTCGCCTTGTTTGTTGGCCGAATTTACTCGGTTTGCTCCCTCAGTGTTCGCTCCTGAGGGGCTCCCGCGTTTAAAGTACGGACATTGGTTTGTCTATTGTTGTTGGTATGTCTTGAATTATTGTTATAGTTGTTATTGTTTCTGCCACTAGGAAATCTTTGAGTTTGTCTCGAGTTATTGCTAGAAAAATTTGCGTTGCTGTTGTGGTTTTGCCTATAACCTCGACTACTGTTGTGACCTCGACTAAAGTTATGCCCATAAGATCCCCTTTGATTGCCACGGTACGATCTAAAGTTATTACTGGTACGAGCACGAAACGCCAATACCTGTCTTTCTTATACTTCATTGTTCTGTTCGAAGATTAATTTTGCTACAACATCTTTCGGGTATTTAAAATGGGTTGAGGCAAGGATTGATTTAACTAAGCTTGATTTGGCATTTAGTCGGCAAACGTTGACAGTTTGCTCGACTGTCATCTCGTGAGCTTTTGTTTGTGTTATGCCTCCAATGATTAAAGAACGTTCAAGAGCCTCTGATAGTTCTTCTACACGTTTAGAAAAATCCGAATAATTATTATTGCTTACATGTAGAGCTGCGATTTTTCCTGCAACAACATTTGAGTTGTCAGGCTTTATTCGTGCTCGTAGGGAAAGTTTTATATCGTTGGTAGATGAAATACTCGTAGGAAGAGCTTCTCGAGCTTTTTCTTCCAGTTTAGATTTCAAAAATGATATTAGATTGGGTATTAAGTTTTCCTCAGCTAAACTTTCAACAAGATCTATTTATCTATAAACGATTCGAGAGCCAGTGGGTCCCCGGAATAATCTTCACGAATTATAGACGCACACATTGTTACAAATGATTTTTTTTGCTCTACGGTAGCCATATTTGAATTTTTAGAAATACCCGCGTTTGGTTCTTTAGTAAATACGTATTGCTTATCTTGGAAAGTAAGTAAATTATCTAACGCGTTTAAGGAAGCGTGCCGTTTAATATTTTTTCCGGAAACTTGCAAAGTATCATATGCGAATTCGTAATCTTTAATAATGTATTCACACAGTAATGAAGTAAAATCTTGTGGAACCTTTATTCTGCATTCTAGTTTAGCAAAACATTTGATAAGCTGCTCTCTACAACGTACTATAATATCGTAAATGGATTTTACGTTAACACTAGAAATGTTTTCTAAGTTTAAAGATATAATTGAATTATACGATTCGATAAGTAATTCTTTGTATTCTGTTAATTTTTCTTCTCTTGTAGATAATGGGCGACTTTGTAAAATTCGTTTTGTGATTTTTAAAAATTACTCTTGAGCTTCTTTTGCCCTTACTTCAATATCACTCATAGCAATTGAATAATTTATCGTGAAAATCCTACACACCCTAATTCATCTTGTCCAAAAAGTGACTTTGCTAATTTGTTGTTGTTTTTCATTTTAATATATTTAAACTATTGGTTTAACAAAAATCCCTAGTAATTTTTTCTTATTCTTTATATGTATGTATGAATTGTATGTAAAAATGTTGTATTTAATTTATTAATATATGTACAATGTTAGTAATTTAACTTAGCTGTACCACTGTAACTCCTCTTCGCTGTCTTGTCTGTTGTTGTCTCTGCCGGTGTTTACTGGTTTTACTTCATGCCTTCGTTGTTGTATCCGTTGACTCTTTGCTGCTCTTGCCGAATATCGCTTAGCTGTTGCAACAGCCGATTTGCGCTCTGAACTCCGTTGTTTTGCATATTTAATGTTTGTTGTATTGAAACTAATAATTTTCTTGATGCTTTAATTTTGCATTAACATCTGTACATAAGTAACCGTTGCGTGTTTTATACGTATATAAAGGTATTTCTTTCCCGTTTTGTGCCGTCTATTATATATTTTAAGTACATTGAATTTGCCGGCTCTAAAGTTCTTACGGTTTGTATATTACATTTAGTTGATTTTTACATATTTGTATACCCGTGTTTGTTGTTTTTGTTTTCGTACTTCATGTAGTTGTAATTTTTGTTTAGCAATTATTCACTTTTTAAAAATTGTTAAAGTGTTATCTTTTATTGCTGTTGCCTTCTATTAGCTGAATTTTTTCCCATTTTTTCTCTGTTGAACTTTTTAATAATTTAATCGTTGTAGTTTTTATATATTTTTTAACTTTCATGTGATGTTTGTGTACATATGTACTGCTTATTGCACACCACTCTGTAAGCCTTTGCATATTAATAAAGTAGTTGTGCATACGTATATATGCATTTTATTTGTTTTTCTGGACTTTTCGTTTCTTTTTTGTATTTTTTTTTTGTATATGACACTAAATGAGTAAATATGTTCAAATATATTCTTTTTTTGTATGTAGCTTCTACTTTTGCAAACACTCGTTCAGTTATTATATGTTCAATAATTTAATATGTTTTATTATATCTTCAAATTAATTAATGTAACTTCTTTTCACACCTTTTTGTTCTATCACTCACTTAGTTAGTTGTCTTTTAAACATTTTTTTCTTTTTTTTGTGTTAGCACAATCTTGTACTTACTTACTTACTTACATACTTTTTACATATGCGAACTAAACTAAAATAATGACTGCACGGCTACAAGGTTCTGCTAAGACTCAGTTTATTAACTTTAATAGACAGTTACAGAGTAGCTGATTAATGTATGATTGGTACAAAGAGAAATTAGCGGTAGAATATAAATATATGATACTTATGTTATAAAGGCGTTAACAGACTATAGCTATAAGTATGTTCATGTTATTCTAATTTATATGCGGTGGCACTACAACAGCACGGTTCTAGGAGAAGTATCATGTGGAGTCGCAATTGGGAAATTCACGGTAGTACAAAATTTTATAGTGGCAGAAATTGTTGATGAAATCATAATTGGAGTGGACTTCTTAATCGACCAGGGCATCAAGATCGACATGCAAAGCAAGACGATGCGATATAAAAACATGGATGTACCACTTAATTTCGGCTACGAGATAGGCTACAGCAGTAAACGAGTGCTGGTGGAAGAGAGTCAGCAAATACCACCAAAATCCGAAGCAGTCATCTGGGCAAAGGTTGATGGAGATTGTGGGACAAACAAATTGTGGGTTGTCGAAGCAGCAAACAAATCAGCACTAAACATACTTGTAGGAAAAACCCTGGCTATGACAAAACAAGATGGACGTATTCCGGTAAGAGTACTCAATGAGTTCAAGTCACCACTCAAACTGACTAAAGGAGCTATTTTGGGAAGGTTCCAAGAGGCTGAAGTAGTTATTAACTGTGAACAGCTCCAGGAACACGTTTCAGCTAGTAATACTGATCTTTCAAATTACATCACGGCATGGACACAGGGGCTAGAGGAAGCATATCAGAGTAAGGCAAAACAACTGCTCATAAAGTACGCGAACATATTTGACCAGGATGGTTCTAAACCAGGCCGCACCAACGTTGTGAAACATCAAATTGACACTGGAGATGCGAGGCCGATCCGTCAAGCTCCACGTAGTGTTCCACTGGCGAAGCGGGAATTTGTGAGTCCAATCATACAAGAAATGAGCGACAGCGGCGTCATCGAACCATCAGCAAGTCCATGGAGCTCACCGGTAGTACTTGTAAACAAGAAGGATGGAAAAATGAGGTTTTGCGTGGACTACCGGAAGTTGAATGACGTAACGAAAAAGGATAGCTACCCATTGCCAAGAATTGACGACACTCTGGACTCGCTATCTGGTACGAAATGGTTTTCCACGCTGGACTTAAAAAGCGGCTACTGGAAAGTGGAGGTGAAGGAGGAAGATAAAGAGAAAACAGCCTTCAGTGTCGATGATGGTCTTTGGCAATTTACAGTGATGTCTTTTGAACTTTGTAATGCACCAGCTACTTTTGAGAGACTCATGGACCAGGTACTGAAAAGACTACATTGGAAAACATGCTTGGTGTACCTGGACGACATCATCGTATTGGGCAAGAATTTTGATGAACATCTTAGGAACTTGGAGGAAGTTTTCCAAAGAATAGCTGGGCTGGTCTGAAGTTAAGTCCCAAGAAGTGTGCGCTGTTTAAAAAGGAAGTAAATTATTTGGGTCACAAGGTAACGATAGAGGGCGTCTGAACTGCGAACGAAAAGATAGAGGCTGTAAAGGATTGGCCAAGACCACAGAACCTATATGAATTAAGAAGTTTCCTTGGGCTGTGCACATTTTACCGCCGACTTGTACCAAATTTTTCCAGCGTAGCCCATAGCCTCTAAGAGCTTACAAGAAAAAATAAAGCTTTTGAATGGAAGAAGGAGCAAGAATTGGCTTTCCAAACATTGAAGGAGCGTTTGTGCACTGCCCCAATGTTAGCATATCCGATTCCAGGAGCAACATTTATTCTAGATACAGATGCGAGTGGATATGCTATAGGAGGCGTTTTATCACAACTGGTCGATGGACAGGAGAACGTAGTTGCATATTACAGCCGTTCGATTGGAAAACCAGAGAGAAACTACTGCGTTACGCGGAGAGAGCTGTTGGCATTGGTAGAGAGCATTAAACATTTTCACAAATACCTCTACGGCCAGCGATTCCGTGTCAGGACAGATCACGCAGCTTTAAAATGGCTTCTGCAGTTCCGTAATCCGGAAGGACAATTGGCATGGTGGATCGAGCGATTACAAAGCTGTGACTTTTCCACTGAGCATCGAAAAGGTAGTACCCATGGAAATACCGATGCAATGTCACGAAGACCGAGGCTAAAGAAGACATTATAGATGTCCGGCAAATGACTATAACATGTACAGATGAATGGGACAAGGACCAGCTAAGAAAGTCTCAGCTAGAAGATACATATCTGTCACGTGTTATGCAAGGGCTCGAACGAAATGAAAGACCAAACAGATAAGAGATGTCAACAGAGAGTCCCATTGCGAAGTCATATTGGGCACAGCGGAACAGTTTAGAATTGATATCCGGTTGCCTTCATCGAGTATGGGAGAGTGAGGATGGTAAATGCAAGAAGAAACTGATAGTTGTTCCCAGAAAGAGGATTCCTGACGTGCTCTGCGAGCTGCAAAATGATCCAAGTGGAGGTCATCTTGGGATCACGAAGATGCTCGAGAAAATTAAGCAGAGATTCTATTGGGTTAGTTGCCGTCAGTCGGTCACGGAGTGGATTGCCAACTGCGAGGTTTACAACAGAGCGAAAGGGCCCAAAACACAAAGTCATGGCCAGATGAAGCAGTATATTTCAGGTGCACAATTTGAAAGGATCGCCATGGATGTCGCAGGTCCATTTCCCACTAGCAACCACGGAAACAAATACGTACTGGTGGTTATGGATTATTTCAGTAAATGGCCAGAGGTATACCCAATCCCAAACCAAGAAGCAGAAACAGTAGCAGAAGTGGTTACCAACGAATGGGTTGAAAGGTATGGTGTACCAAAGGAGATACATTCTGACCAAGGCAGGAACTTTGAATCAGCTGTGTTCCAAGAAATGTGCAAAAAGTTGGGCATTCGGAAAACACGGACAACGGCATTACATCCTCAGTCCGATGGTATGGTGGAACGTTTCAATAGAACATTGGAAGAGCATTTAAGGAAAGTAGTAGACAAGTACGATAAGGAGTGGGATACCCGCATACCATTATTCTTGATGGCTTACCGATCAGCAGTGCATGGAACCAGGGGCCAAAACCCTGCAGAAGTAATTTTTGGCAATGACCTTCGACTGCCAGCTGATTCGAGGTTTGGGATAGATGCCGATGCGGAGAGAAATGTCAAGAAATCCACTGGTGTCTTGAAAGAAGAGCTGAGAGAGATACACGATCTTGTAAGGCAACGAGCAAAGATTATGGGTGACAAGATGAAAGCGAGATATGATAAAGCAATTAATTCGGAAGGGTTTCAGGAAGGAGATTTGGTGCTGTTATACAACCCACAACGAAAAAAAGGTTTGTCCCCGAAATTGCAGTGTAATTGGGAAGGCCCATACAAAGTTGTAAAACGGATCAACGATATAGTTTACCGCATACAAACCATTGGAAAACCACGAACCAAAATGGAAGTGGTTCATTTGGAAAGGCTGGCAGCGTATAGATCGAGAGATTTGTTTGATCGGGGCGATCAGACTTAGGTGGAGGGCAGTGTAATGAATGTTAGCAGCACTGAGCTATGCTATCGTCTCTAAGCCGATGCTAAGCAGTGACGTCAATTCACATCCATAGATCAATCATTATGTATCTACATAAACGAAACCATAATTGCGTCTACACATATGTACCATGTACGTATACGAGCAGCGGAGAGTCAATGCACAAACACATGCATATATCTGAGATACTCCTATAAGTATGCAATGAGAAAAACTATAAAATTTTGCAATTGTAGTTACAGCTGAGAAGTTTGAGAGCTGCTGGACTAGTAGAGGCGCTGGAATTCAGTTTGATTTGAGTTGTCAAGCAGTTTCGACTAAGACGCTATCTAGCGAGCAAGAGCAGTATTATTTTGAATAGTAGAGTTTCATTTGAGCTATCAATCAGTTTGGTTATTAAGCAAGCTATTCGTTGCACAGTTTGAGTGTATTGTGAAGTACTTTAATAAAGGCCATTTGCATTATTACAAATTGGAGTTATTTATTCAACAGTTTAGTGATTCGAACTTAGCAGAGGATTGCAAATAAGAGGATTTGCAAGTATAATCGTTACAATAGGAAAAAATACCAACAACTCCATCCAGATCCCAGCAAGACCAATTTGGTGAACCCCTCTATAAAACCACAACCACAAGAAGGGAGAATGGATGCTATGTTGTAAAACTCCCGCTTAAGCCCAATTAACGCAGCTCTCTGCCGCTAGGGCACTCTAACGCTGCAGCGCAGCAGCAGTACATCAGCGTAGATAGAAGCCTGGAAAGAAACTGGAGCTGCGCGAAAAAACTCCGAAGTTTTGACCGAGTACCTCGAAACGGATCACATGGAACTCGCCCCTCCTACGGAAATAGTCGAAAATGCTAAATACTCGTTTTACCATCCCCATCACGCAGTTATAAAGCCCACAGCAAAACGACAAAAGTTCGCGCCGTATTCAATGCAGTATATAGTACTGTAGTTAATTTACGAAATTTCACTTAGAACTTGACCAGCTACCAGTATATACACACGTTTTATTATATATAAAGTTGATTAATATTTTCTTAAATTCATTTAATTTTACACTGTTTAGCAGTTAACATACTGTTGGTTTACACACATCCTTGTCGGACTTATATAGCCCAATTCTAAACAAAAATTCCGTGCGAGTTTTTTCCCTTCTCCCATTCCTCGTATTCTAAATAAAAATTCCTTGTGAATTTTACCACCTCTCCCTCTCCTCCTATTCTGAACAATTTCGAAAAAGCGGAAACCGGTTATGGGAGAAAAGTAGGTATTATGAATGTGAGTGAGAGGGAGATTTCTCATTTCTTGGGAGTTTTTTCACTTGTTAAATTAAAGGGAATACATCAAAGTAGTTAAAGGAAATTGGTTCTTTTAAGAAAGAACACTTCTTTGTACAAATTTGTGCTAAAATATGTACATTCTACCCCAATATCCTTTATTTTAAGTCAAAAAGTATATCATAAGCAACGGAAGAGCTCTTGGTATATTTGACGCAGCCATCCAGAAATTACGCAAAGATTTTTTAAGAAGGCGTAAATAGATTTAGGCATATGACGAAAGGCGAATTCAACTCGACTTGGGACACCAGAAAATTGCTTTGCTGAATGGAAGCAGGCAACTCCGGCGGATTTGTGTTATCCCGCCGTCTTCTTCTTCTTATGGTCTGTTGATGTTGCTGTGGCACCAATTCATTACTAATTTCAGTGAACATTACATGAAATGCAATATTGTGCATTGTTTATATTTTATATCTTAATTTCAAGAAAATTTGCAACAATAATTAAACTTTTCAATTTTTTAAACAAAATAAGAAATGCGCAACGAAATTTCAATTGACAAAACAGCTGACTTCGAAAATACGAAATTCCTGTTCCCCAATTATTGTTCTCCCTAGAAGAATAGAATTGGAGGAATTTTTCCGCGGGAATAAAAAAATCCGCGAGAACAAAATTCCGAGGGAATATTTAGAATTGGGCTGATAAAGTGAATACAAATTATACAAAATGAGGCATAAAATGCAATAGTTGTTTAATTAAATTCACACATCTACAAATTTCGCACTACCCACTTATAATTTTCATATATTTGCGATTATTAATTGGTTTTTTAATCACCGAAATTTATTGTTGTATATTATTATTATTTATTTATTTATATTAAAAACGAGGAGTAACTACGGGTGTTTAAGATGCGCGCTCAACGACAACTAACTGACTTCAACTTAGCTGTCGCCCGCTGCTTTTTTTAACGGTTTTATTTAGCTTGACTTGACAGGCTACACGGCTGCACGGCCGGCCGTTGTGAAGGAATTTTGTAATTAAAATTTAAGTAACTTCCCGATAAGCTAAAAGCATGAAACTTGGAATATAGTTCAGAACCCGATGACAATGCAATAATAAGATTAAAGAAAGCTCCGACAGGTGGCGCATGGATCGAAATATTTCAAAAAAGCGTATTTTCGGACCGATTTGGCTCATATTTGGAACACATAATACATAAATGAATAGAAAACGACCTAAGAAAAAATCGCCGCTAGGTGGCGCAAGGGTCGATATATTAAAAAAAAAAAACGTATTTGTGGTCCGAGTTGGATCATATTTGAAACACATAATACATACATGAATATAAAGCGACCTATGAAAAAAATCGCCGCTAGGTGGCGCAGGTATCGAGATATTCAAAAAAATCGTACTTGTGCAAGCGACATATAAAAAAAATCGTATTTGTGGGCCGATTTGGCTCATATTTGGAACACATAATACATACAGTCCGGTAGAAGTGACATCAAAATACTTTAGAATTCGAGGAGGGCCAAGCATTCATCGCGCTGGGTTGAATAAAGTCTTCGGAAGGATTATGTATTGAGGACTTAGATTGTAACAAATTGTCAGGAAAGAGTCCTTGTAATAATGAGTCACTAAATGAACTAAATAGAATGAGAAATAATAGGCAATTAAATAAAGACTAAAAACTTGAAAATAAAATAATAAAAAAAAAAATTTGTTAAACGATTTTATCGAAAACAATACTTACATTAAGTAATAATAATACTAAAAGCTAGAAAATAATTAGGTAGTTCCTAGGTCCTAGTCATCACACTCCTTATCAATCTAGCGCGTTGATCGTATAAATTTCTATTGATAGTCAACCCCTTACATCTTTATAAATAATATTTTCATATATGCATAAGTACAATCAACTTAACCTAAATTAGGTTACGCTACGCCTCACGTTTTTAGAAATTTCACGCGCCCAACGCTTTTAGTTATTTTTCTGATCAACGCCCTAGATTGAAGGGGAGTGTGATGACTAGTATCAAAGACTACCAAATTATTATCTTTTAGTATTATTATTACTGAATGTAAGTATTGTTTTCAATAAAACCGTTTAACTTAAATCATTTTTTTAATTATTATATTTTTTAAATAGGTACCGTACTTCACAAAGTGATATTAGGGATGTTCTAACATTATAAGAAATTTAATATATAATAAGTATTTACAGTAGGTATGAATTTACAGGTATCTAATAAGTTTACGTGTAAATATGAATTTACAGGTAAGTATGAAGTTTACAGGTAAGAATGAAGTTTACAGGTAAGCATGAAATTTACTGGTAAGTATGAAGTTTACATGTAAGTATGAATTGAAAGCGTATTTAGAATTTAATTTTAATAAATGTCCCGCCAAGTATGTCAAGGAAGAAGATCAAGGCTTTCAAAGAATCCTCTTTAGAAAAGCCTCTCAAAAGCCGATAGAAGATTTTAAATTAAATTTTCCGTGTTAACTGCGCTCCATACCTCGCAATCCGCACAGATGATGTCCTCTCTGACTGTCACGATATACAGTCCACTCTCAATTCTGTGATCCAAATTATCGAAGCTCTAAGATCGACAGGTTTTTCTCTGCAAAAATAAGACCATATCAGGAAAGATTACTCGAATAAATCCCATATTCTGAGGTATTTGATACACCCTTTCTCAAACTCCATTAAAACTCTTGGTATAAAATGGAATACGTTAGCTGTTTCGTTTTCGTACTCTTACGACCCAATACACAAATCCAATGCATATACAAAACGGCAAATACTCTCAGCCGCAGCGAGGGCTGGGAGCATAAGCAATATGAGCATCCCTCGATTGGTACATTCTCCCTGAAAAATGCATCCAAATCCACGGTTCCTCTGATGCCTCGAAAAAAGCATTTTCACCATGCGGCTATACTAGAGTGCAGCACTCTGTCTCACCCCACCCTTTTGTGGCAAAAACCAACGTCGCACCTCGGCAAACATTTAGCTTGCCACGACTAGAGCTTAGCGGAGCCGTGTTACTGTCGAAATTAACAGCTCGCACTCAATCTCAATCGAAGTTGCCACACCACGAACTGAGGCTCTGGTCGGATGGCAAATCTTCAAAACGTCAGCAAGAACACTTGGCGCCATGTACCCGGTGGTGACAACCCCGCAGACTTAGGAACAAGGATGCAAGCCGCAAGATTTAGTTGACTGCTCGTTATAACGTAATGGAATCCAATGGCTCTCTAAGCCGGACACGTCCTTCCAATCCAACCCCTTCGGAGAAAAAGCACATCAGGGCATTTTATGCCATCAGTCACGGCGAAATACTCGAACGGTGTTCATTATACCCGCGTGCCCTAAGAATATTAGCCTATATGTACCGTTTCATCCGTCACACTCCAAAACACCCGATCTCCGATTCGATAGTCCACCCACGGCAAATTGTACGAAGCTAAAATAAAACTCATAATATTAACGCAACGCCATCATTTCCAGCAGAACAATCAGTTGGAAGAACCAAATCCATCAGCAAGAAAAGCCCCTTGCCGACCCTAAATCCCATGCTAGCTGATATGAATTATAACGAACGTTGTTTAATAAAAAAAAAACCTTGTTTAATTATTATCCCAAATACCTCGAAGTTCTGTTCCCTAATTCTAGATATTCTCCATAAAGTTTTGCTCCATGGCGAAAGCAACTAATGACCCCGCAAAAATACTACATCACCAGACTCAGGCAGAAAGTCAAAAAACGCATATTCAAATGTCGCATATACAAATGACGACCATATTGAACATCTACGTCGATGGCATCACTCTACCGACTGTATTACACCCCGAAATCTTGGGTGTGACGTTCGATCAGGATCTACCTTTTGGAGAGCTTGCAACCGCAATTGTACCGAAAATCCAGATCCGTAATAAAATCCTCAAATCTCTTGCTGTCAGCACTTGGGGTTAAGACAAGGAAACGCTCATTAATACTTATAAAGCAATTGGCGGGCCGATATGGTCGCGTCCCCGATATGGTCGCCAAGCCTAAAGGTTACTTACTGGAAGAAAATACTGGCTTGCTAAAATACTGCCCTCAGAACTGCTGCGGGTTGTTTTCCTTTGCCCTCAGAACACCACCTACACAAGGAGGCGAGATTACTCTTCATTAGGGAGAGAAATGAAATGCTAAACAAACAGTTTCTGTTGAATACCCAGAAACCTGGGCATCCAAAAACATCTGATTGATGAGGCTGCATCGCCCAGAGGTTTAAGGGGTCATCTCCGTAAGCAATATGAGGAAACACGGCACCTGAAAACACAGTCGTATGAAGAAAAAAAGAACGAGCAGGTCCTCAGTGATATCCGACGCCTAACCCTAATGCCAGGAATTTCCCGGCGAATCCGGTACTTAAAGAAAAATACCCAGAACTAGCGAAAGAGGAACGCACTCTCCCTAGGGAAACGCGCGTCACTTTAGCTCAACTTCGATCTAGGTACTGTAACATTTTAAATTCTTACCTATCCAGAATAGACCCCGACATTCAATATGTATGTCCTGCTTGCAATGTGTCCCCACATGACACCAATCATCTCTTCAATTGTAATGTGGAACCAACGCCTCTAACACCCCTCTTATTATGATGCACTCCTGTTCAAACAGTGAGATTCCTTGGACTCCCGTTAGAGGGCACTGATGAAAATTTGTACTTGGTCTCACCCTTTGGATGGGGTGAAGCGCTGCTACAACAAAAACAAAGCGGTTCAGCTCGAATCATGCTCAAGCCTGACAACTGATGCCTTCAGAGCAGCCTTTTCTCGCTTGGTTGGTGCTCAACGAGCTATTCACGTCACTGAAAGATTTGCGGTAAAAGGTTTCTCTTGGCTATTTATACCCTCTTATGCCCTACAGAAGGGAGGCCTATATGAAGCCGCAGTAAAAGCTCAAAGATACATTTCACCAGGGTAGCAGGAAATCACAAGTTTAAGTCCGAAGAATTCAAAACTCTCCTCATTCGAATAGAAGCAGTGCTTTCTCTCCTATGTTGCAGGACCCAAGCAACTTATTAGCCCTGAATGCTGGACACTTCCTTCGAGGAGCATCCACCTCATTGTTAGAACAAAACAGCAAACAAACTGGCAAAAGTTGGATGTTCTGCAAAACCAATTTATATCGCATTGGAAAAATGAATTTCCCAAAGAACTACTGAAAAGATATAAATGGAAACATCCCCAACAAAATGTTCGCGAAGGAGATATGGTCTTTATCAGAGATTACCTAAGGTAGGTGGTGGTGTTAAATTATTTTTTTCAAAGGCAATTCTAGGTGGCAGTGGCAGTGAAAATACACAATTTTAAATTGAGCTAAAAGAAAATTTGTAATACAACAGAACTAATCCTATGTTAAATAGAGGAGAAATAAACTAAAGAAAACGCTAAATAATAATAATTGTGTAAAAACTACAACTAAATTAAACAGAAATAATACAAAAATTCTTTTAGTTAACAAAATGTGCTAAAAACTACAAATAAACGGTACAGATATAATACAAATGTAATATAAAGCTAAAAATAGAAAATCGGGGACGAGTATAATCACGCCATTGAATAACGGCACATATATATATATATAACCCACGCCACTAGCCAACAGTAAAACATCGCCATTTTTAAACACCACCACCACCGCCAGCAGCAACAACGTCAGCAGCAGCAACAACACCGGAAGCGACTTCGGCAGCAGAAACAACTCCGGCAGCAGTAATATTGGTGACATCAGCGGCAGCCATATTTACAGCAGCAGCTACAATTAAGTATATATATATGTAACTTAAGGATCTCAGATCCTTTCACTTAAAAATATTAAGGAGCCAACTCGCTCCAAACAAACTAAGAAGTTGAAATTAGTAAGCACTGAAATTTAAAGTTAACAAATATACTTTATTCAAAAATGATTGTATATAACTGACAAATCGACTTAGTTGTACGGATCCCCGACAGCAACTGCCCAAACGTTCTTGGCGGTTTGCCAAAGAAACCTCAGCGCCGGCGGTAGCGGCGCAATCCTTACGAAAGTGTGTTACAATACAGGTGAGAATGACCGTGGCCTTGATTTCCCACAAGCGTTGCGTTATTAAATTATTGGTATTGCATTTCATGATCAAATACAAATATGCTTACGCTGCAGCGCATGCAACAATCGGTGGGAAACAAAATGTGCTGGCGTTGCGGATCGAACTTGGGAATGGGTTGAATGGGCAGTGGCTGAGCGTGTTAATTCCTCCCCCTTTAAAGATCTGCGTCCCGTAGATTAGGTGTTTGGGGTGAGTCCTCGCGCCTATGTCCGCGGAAGCTCTTGTTCAATTCCGGAATGTTCAAGGTAGGTATGTTTAATTTTGTGTAATTCTCTTCCAAATTAACCAAACGACTGTGACCAACATAGCAAAGCCCACGATTTCCGATGTGATAAACCAGTCTGTTTTTCCTCTGAGGTATCGAAGAAGCTTCACGTTTCCTGTTGTCATCTCATGGACAAGGTTGAGGTTGACTGCGAGACTTCCATTTGTAATAGTGGACAGCACAGGAGGTAGTACTTGGAAGCCTGAGCTGCTTGTGCTCCAGTAGTTTCTACCGTCGATTCTAACCATTTCGTTGTACAGTTGTAGAATATATGAGCCGCTCAATTCATTGGAAGTATTGTCTGACCAAATAGTTTTATTAAAATTGTCCAAGAGGATCGTGTCCTCCTTGATTGCCTCAATCGTTGAGTCATTCCAGCTTATATATCGGCAACTGGTTTTTCCACCTTTAAGCAGGCGTGGCACACAATCATCCTCTCGAAATAGGTCCAATGATTCTTGCTTACATACCATTGCGCTTGTAAAGTGGGTGCAACTATCCTTGATGCCATACGTTTGCTCCTTGTTAACTAGGACTGAACTGTATTGCAATTCCACCCGATGACCGTTCTTTGTTATTGACCTGGTGATTAGATGGTTGAATCTTGTTTCGGCTACCTTAGGCATGGCCAAAACATAGAGTAGCATTGTGCCGTTTGTGTAGATGGAAGGTTCTCCGTACTCAATGGCTTCTATAACATTGCTATAAGGGAGGACCTCTATCTCGCTTATGATTCTGTTGATTTCTTCTTTGTCTAGCAGGTTGCTGTTGACCACCCCTGCTTTAGCCATCTGACAGGCTTGGACCAATTCGTTGACATCGTCCCTCAGAATTCTTGCCTTGTGTAGGATTGCCTGTGATATCTTCATAATGTGATCATGCCCACGGATTCCATTTGTGGCGGTTATGATGCCATTGACAGTCTGCAATAACTTATGAGATTTTTTAAATATTTCAGAGTTTACCTTGTATTGTTGATTGTTATTGGATATTAATGAATCCTGTACTTGTAGGATTTTATCCCAGTCCGAAGCGTCAGGGGAACCGGCAATCCATTTCCAAGCCGATCCTATCCAATTAATTGAGCGTCTAGGCCGTTTATCTTTCGGGCCTTTTAGTTCACTGAGCTGAGTTTGAACTTTCTCCAAGTGGTAGGAGAGAACATCTGTAAAATCGTTGGTTTCGTTTAGTTTTAATGTTTCGAGTTTCAGGCGACTTGCTATTTCCTCATAACGAGATAGGTTGATCATGTGAATTAGTTTGAAGTATCCATTTGTTATCCAGATGTACCCATCGCGGATTGAAATGATTGGAGAATCGATCTTGAAGACATCATAGGTGTGCGCGGTTGCGCAGAGACAGATGCTGCGGGGATTAGATTTATTTTAATTATACTTAGTTCTATGAATTACCCCGCTTAGTAAAAAAATTTAATTTAATTGTAGGAGACATTTTTAAGATAAGAATTTACAAGTCAACTTACGTCTAAAATAGTTAACAGTAGTAACTTTAAGGTAACAAGAAATTTGAAATAGTTAAAAATTGTTTCCTCTTTTTTGTTTTACAATATTTACATTTGTTTTGATCGGTTTGAAAAATTTTGAAAAGTTTAACTCATAAAATAGTGGTTTTACATGGAATATTGTCTATTCAAATCTTTTAATTACATAAGTTGATAAGAATTCTGAATGTGATGTGAGTAGTGGCCCACATAGAATATACCCAATTCCCAATAATAACCTAAATACCTTGTATTAGAAAGTGAGTTGCTGTTGGGGACTTTGGGGAATTATGAAGACAAAGGAAAGAATTATTTGGACCGCTTGTGAAGGTGTTGATGGCTAGTATTTTGGAAAACCTTTTTTTTTGCTTTTTTCTTTTTTTTGTTGGTTGATAGTTAGATGTTAGTGGTTAATGGTTTAGTATTCAATTTTTTTATTTCGTGTTAGTATCGCTCTAGTAAGAGAATTCCATTCTCCTTTTTTTGTTTTTTTTTTGTTTTTTTTTTTTTATATGAGAGCGTTTTTTTCCTCTTCACCAATTTGGTGTTTATAATATGTGTACAATTTATGTACTCCAGTGCGCACACTGTTGGTTCAAAATTCTTTTTGTTAAATTTGCATTGGAATATAGGCGTTTTCCCAGCTGACATTGGAAGGTTCGTGTGATCCTTTTTAGTCATAAGCGTTGATGATTGCAAATGACCTACTAAGGGCACGAGTGGCTTCACGTCAATTAAAGCATAGTCCTCGCGGTGGAGTCGAACCACACCGATTGTCGTCAGTCGAGCCATCAAGTTATTTGGAATTGAACCAATATCTGGCTAGATCGGCTGCAAGTTAATTGCACCCAAAACCCTGGGTCCCAAGGATCTAAGCATAAGAGTTGCCTTCTGACCAATGTTATCTTAAACGTTTTTGACGTCACTTTTGTGGAACTTTTTTCCACTTTCGGTAACAATAGTTACGTGTCTGTCGTCAGCGACAGTTTCTTCTTTATAAAGAGGCTTTTGTTTTGCCTTTATTTGTTTGTTGGCAATCAGCAACTTTTCCCCTGTTTCAAAGGAACGCGGTGTTGTGCGTTTAGCGTTCAACCTGGCATTCCTGACCTCCTGCTCCCTCTCCAATAAGGCCTTTATATCCTCCATAGTTTTTTCTCGGAAATTCACCAATTCCTGATAATTTATTCTTGAGGTCCGGTTGAGGAACACATCCGCTGGTTTTCGTTTGATAACAGAGTGGACAGTATTGTTGTATCTGTCTACTGCAATAGAAGCGCGTTCTTTTGGAGTAAGTCTCTTATATTCAACCGAAATACAGCGGTATATTTCAATCAACGTTGAGTGCAGACGCTCAACCTGACCGTTAGTTTCGCTTCGTTGTGTAGGAGTTTGGTAAATTTCTATGCCAAGGGATCGAATATAATTTAGGACAAGGGGAGTCAAAAATCCCCTCTTATTGTCCATAACTAATATTTTCAGGACGGAGAAATAGTGCAGGAGATCAGTAAGCTTTCTTCGGAGGTGAACGGAAGATTTGTTCTTTATTGGGAAAAGCTTGGCAAATTTCGTTAATTTATCAATTGCACTGAAATACTTTTGCTTCTCTATTTCGAAGAGGTCGACGTGTAGAATTGCGCAGGGATAATTTGGTATTGGGGTGTATTGGAGGAACGGTTTCGCCGGATGCCTATCGTACTTATTTAATTTGCAAGTATCACATTGCCTAACGTAATCTCTGATTTGCCTGGACATTGCGGGAAAATAAAATTGCTCGAGTATTTCTGCTTTATTCTCACGGGGATTTCTGTGGGCTCGCTTGTGCTCCCTCTCGATTATTTCGTAGATCCTGTCCGGAATCGTAACATCTTCCACCACCCTTTGGGTTATTCTAATGCGGTACCTCCAGAAGTTGTTAATGAACGCGTTTTGGAGTGAAGCGAGGAATATCTCAGGAATTTTTATCCCATTTATCACATTTGGGTTGAGGCACTCCCTTAAAATAGTAACCAATGCGGCCGTATCCGATTCAGGAAATGACACATAGTGCCTGCTATAGCCCGGATAAGGATGCTCCAGGCATTGTGGACGATTACCGTCTCTGAAGATTATTTGGTTTTTAAAAACGTTAAGGGGGGCCTCTACATGTGGTATTAAATCCGAATTATCCTGATCAGCTGAATGCATTGTGCATTGAGTGGCAGTGTCAATTTCGGGTTCTCTTTCGAGTCCAGCACTTGTGGGATCATGTCCTGAAACGGATGGAGGTTGGACAATGATAGAATCGGTTAGCACATTAACTTCAGATTTGAGACGAGAGAGAGCATCGGCGACTAAATTCGATTTTCCCGGTTTATAGATTATTTCACAATTGTACTCCTCTATCCTGGCCTTCCAGCGTTTAAGTTTAGCATTGTAGTTTCTGCAACTCAGAGAAAAAGTTAGCGGTTGGTGATCGGTGTATATCTGAATTTTCTTGGCACCGTATAGGTACGACCGCAGATTATCGAGAGCCCAAACTATAGCGAGGAGCTGTTTCTCGTTAGTAGCATAATTTTCTTCGCATTTATTCAAGGATCGTGAAATGTAAGCTATAGGTTTGTCCTCGCCTACTGCTCACTGGGAGAGGACTGCCCCGATGGCGAAGTTCGAGGCATCCGTAGTCAGGTTAAATGGTTTTTCGAAATCTGGAAAGGCAAGAACATCAGCAGATACAAGAAGCTGTTTTAAATCATGAAAAGCCTGAAGGGCCCTGTCGTCAACTTCAATTTTTACTTTTTTGGAACAATTTGCTTTCCCTTGAGCATTCTTGCCTCGAGTGAGATTGGTTAGAGGTTTTGCCACTTTTGCGTAGTCTCTTATGAACTTCCTGTAATAGGAAGTCATACCTAAAAAGCTTTTCAAATCCTTGAGATTTTCTGGTGGTGAAATAAGTTTAATCGCTTCGACCTTGCTTGGGTCAGCGCGAACGCCATCGGGAGTGATGACGTACCCAAGGAATTCTACTCCTTTTTCGAAAAAGCAGGTGTTCTCCAGATTTACCTTAAGGTTTGCTTCGCGAAGCCTTGCAAATACCTTTTCGATGTTCAGTAAATGTTCTTCCGGGTCCTTTCCAAAAACAATTATGTCGTCAATGTAGACATAACAAATTTTCCATATATATTGTTTGAGGACGTCGTCGATCATCCTTTGGAAAATGGCGGGAGCATTTTTTAGCGTAGGAATTCGTATTTCCCATTCATCGTTGAGAACGCTGTCTTGGGTATATCCGACGCTTTCATAGGTATCTGGTGAAAGCCAGACGTTAAGTCAATAGTTGTGAAGAAATTGGCCTGCCCTAAACTGGACAAGGTGGAGTTTATGTCTGGGATAGGGTACGTATCGGCGATAGTGACAGCATTTAATCTCTTATAGTCAATCACCATTCTATATTGTTTTTCCCCATTCGGCTTTGGTTTTTTGGGCACCACCCATATTGGGGAGTTGTAAGGGCTTTTGGAAGGTCTAATAACTCCCTCATTAAGCAATTCGGTTATTTGCCTGTCTACTTCTTCCCTCATACATACCGGATAAGGGTAACTTTTACTGTAGATAGGTTCAGGGGTGGTGGTCCGTATTTCGCCTGGCACATTTGTATCCACGAGCTCACTGCCATTAAGAGGGAGGAAAAGATCGGAGTATTTTTCCAGTACTTCATCAACGTGCTGTTTTATATCCGCGGATACGTCCTTTCCCATTGAGTAATTAACCTGATTCGAGATTTTGGCCTGTAGTGGTAAATTGAAACTATTTATCCTTAAGAAATTGTTCTTCCTGTCGACTACTGCCCCTAACATGCTCAACGTATCATCGCCGATAATACCGGCGAAGGATTTCAGTCCCGGGAGGACAAAGAAAGCTATCTTTGAAGGGACATTCGTGAAAAATTTTAAACCTATCTTTTTACTAATCTGCACCTCTCCTCCAGCTGAGTGGACATTAAAAACTTTCGCAACGGGATCCAGCTGCAATTTCTTCGCTAATGAAATTTTTTTTGGCCTCTGTGTCAATCAGGAAGTCGAGGGTGCGGCCATCTGAGAGTGTGTACTCTAAGTATGGTACGCTAGATGGCCCTCCGATAGAAAATCCCCTTCATCATCGTTCTTGGTCGATTCTTCTTCCTTGGTGTTATCCTCATCAGTTCCGGTCATTGAATGGAAAAGCCTTTGTTGTTTCCTCGGGATGTTTTCCGATCTTGCTTCACGTTTGAATGGATTAGGGCGATTGATATAATTTACAGCACGCGATTGGGTAGAGCGGTCCACATCCATTTTTTCGACGAGAGGATTCGTAGACTGAGTAGCGGGTGGAGCACGATAGTTACTTGAAAAACGCTCCCTTCTATCGAATGGAGCCCTGCGATCTTGTTGACGCCAGGTAGGCTTGGGTGGGATTACAGGTGGTCTCCCTTCGAAGGAAGGTTTAATCTCGTTTAAATTGTTAATAGGGACCACTATGCGATTATTACCGGGAGATGGGTGAAGGGATACGTTTCTGAAGTTGACATTTTGCAACTCCAGGCAGGACCTTCGTGGTTTCTTCAGTGTACGATTCGGTTTGTAACTTATTAAGGATCAAGTTGAATATGTGGTTCACTCGAGCGTAGAACTCGTCGATAGTGCCACCTTTCTGTTGCAATTGATGCAACTGGTGTTCGAGAGTGCGGACATCCCGCTTATGGTAATGCAGAGCCAGGCACTCCTTTATTTTTGACCAATTGTTGTCAAAAATATTGTAGGAAATCAGGGCGTTATCCGCCGTACCGCGGACTTTTTGTCGAATGTGCTGTAATATAGCACGGTATAAGGGTTTTCCCTTGATAACTGAGAAGTCAGCAAGGATGGTTTCTACGGAGTGTACCCAGGACACGAAGTGTATAGGGCTTCCATCAAAAACTTGAAGCTCTTTTACGCAATCAGGCAGGCGACATATTTCGCGAATGTCGGCCTCAGTCATGGGGGCTTGTGCCACCACTTCCTCTGTTGCCTCGCTACGCGGAGGACCGCTGAAGGTATTATTGGTCCGGTCCAACTCCGTCACACGCCTCTCTAAAAATTTCATCTTTTCCAGCAGGGCATTAACGGCACCTGTTAAATTCGTTACGTTCACTTTAAGTTCCTCCATCCTTGTTACCGTTGGAAAAAAAGAAGGTATATTAAATTATTGATTAAGTTCTATACTTAAAGCACCACTAGGTTCATAAGTGGTGTTATATCGTGTACACTGTTTTTTCCTAAGAAGAGCTAGCTTCTATATATTTTTGCTTTTTCTAATATGAAGTTCTTTACCTCTTATAGCTTTTTGGTTTTTAAATTTTTTGTATTATTTTTTTATTTGCTTATTTCAATGTAAGCTCACTTCACAGATTTTTTTACTACTTGATCCTTAAAGGATATTCACTTTCACAAGCGGTCCCTGCTCGGGCGCCACTTAAGGATCTCAGATCCTTTCACTTAAAAAAATTAAGGAGCCAACTCGCTCCAAACAAACTAAGAAGTTGAAATTAGTAAGCACTGAAATTTAAAGTTAACAAATATACTTTATTCAAAATGATTGTATATAACTGACAAATCGACTTACATAGTTGTGCGGATCCCCGACAGCAACTGCCCAAACGTTCTTGGCGGTTTTCCAAAGAAACCTCAGCGCCGGCGGCAGCGGCGCAACCCTTACGCAAGTGTGTTACAATACAGGTGAGAATGACCGTGGCCTTGATTTCCCACAAGCGTTGCGTTATTAAATTATTGGTATTGCATTTCATGATGAAATACAAATATGCTTACGCTGCAGCGCATGCAACGATCGGTGGGAAACAAAATGTGCTGACGTTGCGGATCGAACGTGGGAATGGGTTGAATGGGCAGTGGCTGATCGTGTTAACTTGTATGTATCAAACATTTTTTTGCTTATGGTTTTTTTTTCTTACGCATATATATATGTATATTAAAACATTAAAACTTTTATAAAATTCATTGCTTGCGCATTCCAATCAAAAATTTAAAATTTCAAAAACTAAAGGAAAAATTAAACCGTAGTTTGTTAGAAAACCATTTAACTTTTCTTGACATATGCGGTGGTTCCGTTAAAAAACAATTAATTTTTCTGATATATGTGGTGGTTTTGTTAAAAACCAATTAAAGTTTTTTTTGATACATGCGGCGGTTCCGTTAAAAACCAACAAAAATTTTTTTTTATATAAACGGTGGTTCCGTGAAAAGCCAAGTGAAATTTTTTTTACATAAAGCGGTGCGTCCGTGAAAATATACGAATTTTTCTACAACGCGTGAATATAAATGGATCTTTTGAACAAGTTACAACAATTTTGAGATTTTTACCAACTAATACCTGTTTAGGCCCAATGCCTAACTTTTATCTGATTGACGGCGCCCCTCCCTAACGTTTTGATAATATTTCCAGCCACCCACACTCACGCCGCATTTGTGTGCATGCATGCACATGCATGCGTTTCATACGCATGCACGTGTGTGTGCGGGTTGTCAGCACCCATGCACGTATATGTGGGGGCTGTTGTGTGTGTGGCTTTTTTCCCCTCCTTAACACCAGAGGACTATTTCGCGGCTTAGCGGTTGTCCTCAACGGGATAACCGGCCTCTTTTTCGATCGACCCCCAACCAGCACACATCGCAAGGATCACCATCGTCACTTAAAGCGCCAAGGTAATATTGTATCAACACTGTATATATTCCCATCACTCTAAATTAAAGTATTATTTTATAACGAGGAAATCCTCTTTGCGTTTTGTTCTTTTACTTTCTTTCGAGAGCACTATCAACCCGAGATCGACCCGTGTGCGCCTACCCACTGCCGGTTCCAGACGCACTCAGGCCGAATATTGGTCCTTACTCCCCGAAAAAGGAACTAAAAGCACCTACATATTACAGTCCACATATCAACCTGCACAGCACATTTGCATACTAGACAATTTGTCAAAGGATTGCCGCAGCAGCCAAACACAACACGAGAAAAGTGGGATTATATTACACAAATTAGCAGCCACCGGAGCCACAGCCATCACAGCAATAAATACCGCCAGCACAAAAACCAATAAGAAGTAAGTGTCATATTTCTTGCTACTTTTTTTTGAGTGTCCGTGACTAAAAAATTAAGAAGATACCCGTGTTTTTGCGAAAAAATTGAGATCGAGCGGGGGTGAAAAAGGTGAAACTTTATTTTAGTGAGCGCCAGTTTTTTTTCTTTCTTAAATTGTTTTTTCTTCGAATTTAATTCACTTGGTTTTAATATTTATTTCGGTCCTTGTGATTATCTGTTTCATCCCCCCACAAGCGGTAAGGTTTTCCAGACACAACACAAGGAAGAGGATAACCTAACCTCACTTTCCTCACTATATTGAATAGGTTTTTTTGTTGTTGTTATTTCGTGCACATCACAAAACGAAGTTAAGTTCAACTTAGTTAATCCGGCGCTCACTTCACTGAAAACACTTTTTGCACTTTTTTTCCGCTTATTCTCAATTCCGAAAAACAATATCGCACGCACTTGTCTTTTTACAATTCAACCATTAAACTGTGTAGGTGGCGAGTGGTCCCTTTTTCTGTTATTTACTGCCGAGGCAAAAGTCCAAAAATAAATCCTTTTTGTTGTCGCTGTTGTGACAAAAAGTCCATAAAAATAAACCCTTTTTCGTTGTCGCTACCAAGACAAAAAGTCTGCAATAAACAAAATAAATAATAAACTTGAAGTTCAATAGTTTTTATTTAGAGCTGGGCAGGCATTTTAACTCTGAAGAGTTCCATTTCTATAATCGGCAATTTTCTCGTTAATAAACGTAAATAAAACAATGGAAACCTACATCCGTTTAGCAGAATCAATCGCAGAGTTTGATAAAGATTACAGCCTTATTCCGGAGAGCGACCATAGCAAACACACCCTTGCAATACAGCAGGAAGAGTTGCGGCTCTTGTGGAAGAAGGTAAAGTCTGCGTTTGATTCGCTATTGGGATCTGATGAGGTGTCAGCGGATGACGTTATGGCGATCAGAAAGAAGCAAAAGGCAGCATACGCAATCTACGTGCGATGTTCAGCGTCTATATCTGCTGAGGCAGAAAAATACAAGAAAGCGGACAAGAACGTCAACCCTGAGCAAGAACCTCATGCGCATAAAATTCGCCTCCCTGCTTGCGACACGGAAGTTTTTAAAGGGGATTGTCTGTCTTGGCCAACTTTTCGCGACCTTTTCACGGCAATTTATATAAACAATTCCAGCTTGAAAGGGGTGGAAAGTTATTCCATCTCAACAACAAAACGCAGGGCGAAGCAAAAGATATCGTTAAAAAATGCCCTCTTTCAAATGAAGGATTCGAGATGGTCTGGAAAAACTTGTGTGAAAGATACGAAAACCAACGTATCTTAGTTAACACACAACTACAAATTTTACTTAACTTAAAAAAGGTAGAAAGTGAGTGTGGCAGTTCAATAAAAAAGCTGCAAAATGATATAAATAATTGTATTTCGTCCCTCAAATGCCACAAAATTGACACTTCCAATTGGGATGCAATCCTGACCTATCTATGCTCAACCAAGTTACCAGAGAGCACGCTGGCTCTTTGGGAGCAAAGTATAGACCATAAAATGGACATATCCAAGTGGGAGGATATGGATAAATTCCTGTCTAATCGGTTTCAGACACTTGAAACAGTGTCTGGTTTTACAGGGCATGCCACTTCGAAAGTGCAAAAACCAAACGCGTCGCGACAATCAACGGAAACCCCTACGAAAAGACTTGGTGCTTTTCAAACGAAAGTATCCAAGCAAACAATAAAATCAATTTGTAAAATGTGTAAATCCCCTGAACACAGATTACGCAACTGTTCACGCTTCTGCGACTTAACCCCAGTAGAAAGGATTAAATTTATAAAATCCACAAGTGGCTGCCTGAATTGCTTATCCCCAGGACACACCGTGACGAAGTGCACCAGTTCCTACAACTGTTCCAATTGCCACTCTCGTCACCACACGCTCCTGCATGCGGATACATCTCAGCGCACGGCTGTACGCAATCCTTTCAAAGATGCGGATAATATCCCAACAACTTCGGCACAGGCGCGACAATCTGCGAACCAGAATGTAAAATCCTGTCATGCCAATTCCAGCACAGGCGTGCTATTAGGAACTGCTCGCGTACACATCCGCCATAATGGTACCGACTTCTCCGCACGGGCATTAATTGATTCAGGGTCTGAATGTTCCTTTATAACTGAAAGACTGAAACGCAGAATCAATTTGCCAGCGAGAAAAATGCATGCCCAAGTTTCCGGCATCACAAATTCGGTGTCAGCTCAGGTGAAAGAAGCATCCAAAATTGAATCACGTTCACCACTGGATGCCTGCTTCAGCCTGACTACACCCGTTCTAGTCTTAGCCAAACTCACTGGGAATCTTCCATCCTGCCATATCAACGTCATGACTATGCAGGCATTCCCAGACTTGGTTTTGGCAGACAAGAGGTTCTACATCAACGAAGATGTAGACCTCATACTTGGAGGAGACATATATCCCCAAATTATACTGAGCGGTCTGAAAAAGAATGTACTAAATACACTTTTGGCCCAAGAGACAGTGTTCGGTTGGATACTAACCGGTCGCATCGAAGCACCGAGTCCCACGAAGAGCATCATGTCATTCTACAACGAGGTTGCGTTGGACAAGCAATTAAAAACTTTCTGGGAGGTAGAAAATGTTCCCAAAAATAAAATGCTTAATGAAGAAGAAAGGTATTGTGAACAATTATATAAGGACACAACAAAACGTGATGAAAGTGGAAGATATACAGTTTCGCTACCATTCAGGCAGGATTACCCTGAGAAGATTGCATTAGGACCGTCCCTAAAGCGCGCATGTTCACAATTCTTCAGAAATGAGGGGCGATTACTGAAAAACCAAGAGTTAGGGAAAGAGTATGTTCGGGTGTTATCCGAATACGAAACGCTTGGACATATGAAAAAAATTAAAAATAATGTACCATCCGACGATTCGGATAATTATTTTCTGCCACACCACGCCGTTGTCAAAGCAGAAAGTGTAACGATGAAAGTCCGAGTCGTTTTCAATGCCTCAAGCCCGACGGCTATTGGCACCAGCCTAAACGACATTCTCCTCCCTGGTCCAATACTACAAGCAGATCTCCCAATCCTTATTCTACGTTGGAGACTCTATCGATATGTCTTTAATAGCGATATAGAGAAAATGTATAGGCAAATTTGGATGGATGCCAACCATATCAAATTTCAGAGGATTGTTTTCCGAAAGGACATTAGTGAACCAATAGGCCTCTACAAGTTAAAGACTGTAACGTTCGGAGTTAACTGCGCTCCATACCTGGCCATCAGAACGCTTCTACAGCTAGCTGACGATGTGGAGCATTCCCATCCAACAGCATCGAGCATCCTGCGAGAGTGCATGTATGTAGACGACGTATTAGCGGGAGGACACACCATCGCATCAGCCATTAAGGCAAGGGATGAAATACGACAGGTACTACAGTCAGCTGGTTTTCCACTTCGGAAATGGACATCAAACTCGGAGGCAGTTCTAAAAGACATCCCGAAAACTGATCGACTAAGCGAAGACTTTCTGGCGTTCGAAGACACCAGCACCGTGAAGGCATTGGGCATAAGATGGAATGCGCACTCCGATCTCTTTTATTTTAAAGCAGGACCACTGGAGGATCCAGAAAAACTAACTAAGCGAGAAATATTGTCAGCCATCGCCAAGCTGTTCGACCCATTAGGGTGGCTCGCCCCAATGGTTATAGTGGCGAAAATATTAATGCAGAATATTTGGTTAGAAGGCACCGGATGGGATGAGCCTGTCTCACCAAATACATTAGAACGGTGGAAAACCTTCACCCAACACTATGGCGAAATAGATAACATACGGATACCGCGGTGGGTAAATTTTTCCCCGGAAGGCGAAATAGAAATCCACGGTTTCTGTGACGCTTCCGAGAAAGCATATGCTGCAGCGATATATATGCGCGTAAAAAGAGACGATCAGGTTTTCATACACTTACTCTTAGCAAAAACCAGGGTAGCTCCAGTGAAAACCATCTCGCTACCACGTTTAGAACTCTACGGCGCCGTGCTTCTCGCAGAAATGATGGAATCAATATTCCGAAATATTCATTTGGGACCAGTAAAAGTTCACCTCTGGACGGATTCAACCATCGTACTCGCATGGATACGCAAGCCGCCCTGTACTTGGTCAACCTTCGTCGCACATCGAATCACCAAGATCCTCGATATGGTCGGTAATAAGGACTGGCTTCACGTTGACTCGGAATCTAACCCAGCGGACTTAGGGAGCAGAGGACTACTAGCGTCAAATTTGGTCAACAATTCGTTGTGGTGGCAGGGACCTTCTTGGCTGCAAGAAGACAATTCCCACTGGCCAGCACAAGACACGGAATACAACACGTCAATTGAGGAAAAGCGGATAAAGGTTCATGCAGCGTCAGTAAACAACAACCCTAACATCCTTGATAGGTTCTTCGACCTTTCAAGGGCGCTGCGGGTTATATCTTACATTTTTCGATTTGCCCGCAGAACACATCCCAAAACTAGAGTTTCCTTCAATAGGCAGTCTCATACAATCGCACCTGATGAAATCGAAACTACGTCACAACGATTGATAGCTATATGCCAAAGGAAATATTATCAAGCAGAGTATGCCAACTTGAAGTCAGGGAAGCCAATTCATGGGAAGAGTGAAATTTTACCCTTAAACCCATTTATCGATTCTGATGGTATAATCAGAACTGGTGGTAGGATTGACGCATCCAAAGATATGCCCTACAACGAACGACACCCAATTATCCTGCCGTACACTTGTAGGCTATCCAGACTCCTAGTTGAGTTTATACATAAGATCTCCCTCCATGGAGAAAACCAGCCGATGCTGCGCTTTATTCGCACTCAGTACTGGATACCGCGTGTTAAAACCATGATTAGGTCTGTCATCCACAAATGTAAAGTGTGTACTATTTACAAGAAGCGGGCACAAACTCAACTCATGGGCATCCTTCCCAAGGAGCGCACCACTTTTGCCAGGGCCTTCACAAATACAGGGGTAGATTTCGCCGGACCTTTTGACATAAAGTCCTACCGAGGGAGAGGGTGTCGGACCTCAAAGGGATATGTATGTTTGTTCGTCTGCTTTTCAACGAAAGCTATTCATCTTGAAGCGACAAACGACCTTAGTACCGGGTCCTTCTTGGCTGCCTTTTCCAGATTTGTATCCAGACGAGGATGCCCAAAGAACGCCTACTCCGACAACGGTACAAACTTTGTCGGAGCTTAACGATCCTTACGATCGGAGTTCAAGGCATTTCTTCGGGAAGCGAGGGACGATACCATGAATAAATATAGCCACCAAACTCTCGCATGGCATTTCATACACCCAGGTGCTCCTCACATGGGAGGCTTGTGGGAGGCAGGGGTAAAGAGTTTTAAAACCCATTATAAAAAAATCGCGTCCGACCATAAATATACCTTCGAGGAGTTTGCGACCCTGTTATGCCGAATAGAGGCATGTCTTAACTCTAGACCACTGAGTACCTCATCAAACGAACCTTCCGACCTGGAGCCGCTTACTCCAGGCCATTTTCTCGTGGGTGGGCACCTGTTAGCTCCACCCGAACTCGACTGTGACGAGAATCCTGCCTCAATAGTCAACAGATGGCAAAAAATGAAGGCCTTGCATCATACTTTCTGCCGCAGATGGAAATCGGAATATCTCACCGAGATCCAGAAACGATATAAGTGGAAACATCCACAATCCAATTTAAAATCCGGAGACCTGGTCGTTATCAAGGACGATAACCTCCAACCTAACGAGTGGAGAATGGGGAGGATCGTCAACATACACCCAGGCTCTGACAACCGTGTGCGTGTTGTTGACGTCCAGACAACCAAGGGACAAATAACTAGACCAATTTCGAAATTGGTACTCCCTCCGTCCCACGACCAGGAGGAGGAAATGTAAGGGGCAAAATTCCGCCTCACAAAACCTTAGAAAACCACAACACTATTTCCCCCGACTACCTACCATTAGAGGCCCACGGTTAGTGATAGCATCGAAAGCATATTAAGGAACCCACGTCTTCGTGTCTCTCTATCCCTAAGCTTGTGTTTCTCCCGAGCCATATATTATCATCAACCACCCGGTCTCGTGAGTGTGCGAGTCTACCGGAGGGGAAACCTAAGGCGTACTACGCGATGGCAATGGGGAAAGGGAGCGCGGGACATAAAGACGCGTTCAACCACGCGCCGTGATGCCCCGCTATCCCTAAGCTTGCGTCGCTCCCGAGGCCCTAATTATAATCAACCACCCCGGTCTCGTGATGGTGCGAGTCTACCGGAGGGCGATCCTACATCTTATTTTTCTTTTTTTTCTCACCCCCGGTCTCGTACCGAGTCTACCGGAGGGGGAGTCCTACACCTAGCTACTTGTGGGCAATGGGGAAAGGGAGCTAGAGGCACGAGGACGCATGAGAGCTTATCAAAAGCTCGCAAAACCAAAAGGCACAACTCAGTGCTTCATGAAGACACTAACCGCGGGCCCCTTGAAGAAACCATTCCACAAGTCACTCGCTCACCCAGAGCGAAGACACCAGAAAACACCCAAATTCACTCACTCCCCAGAGCGAGGACAACATCAAACCCCAATTCACTCGCCCCCCCAGAGCGAGGACACCAGAAAAGCCTACCGCAGAAAGGGAACCCATCTGCCCCAGAAAGCCAAGGCATTCGGCCCATTAAATTTTTAAACAAATTTCAAAAGGTCAACGCAAATTTCACTCGTTCGCCCGAAACGAGGCCATCCAACGATCCTAACGCAGATTCGCTATCTGCTACAGAACCTAAAGACATGCGACCCAATATATTTTTAAATTTTCAAAAGAACATCCAGACCAAGCCGTTGCATACTGTAATTGACGTTTACGGAATTGTTCCCATAGGAATACGATAGAGAAAGCGTGCATACGCCACATCATATAATCGACACTTACACGATTTCGTGTACGTTCCAACAATGGACCTAAAGCATCGAAGAAACTAGGCACTGCTAGATTAACAGGTTCACCTTCTGGTACTTGGGTTTCGGAAGGCGATAAAGCGTTTGTGTACTTCAACCATTGCACAGAGGGATAGGTTTCTTGTAACTGGTTTTTGGCGCCGAAATTATAGAGCTCATTGGTGTTGCGACATTTTTCAGCGGGCCGGAGATGTTGGTCAATGCGTTTTCGAAATCAATCGATTCACGTAGCCCCTTCGCTGCACGTTCCTTATTAGCACAAAATAGTATAGCAATATCCACCTGTGATCCAGATAAGTTTGATTTAACAAATCGTTGGACATACTCAGATGTTGGTTCTGCGGCACCCAATAAAACTTCAAATATCCCCAATGAATTTTTGTTGACAATAAAAAAGGAGGAACACGCTGATTCTATGCGCTTTTCATCCGAGTATCGCAAGGACATACCTTGTTCGATACTGAAATATTATCAAAGTTTGCTGATAAGCCTAAAAATTCACAATGGTTCTCTGCTTATAAATACCATTGGTCCTGCATCATTACCCACAATGCTTGAAGTTACGCCGTGCTCCTCAGATCAATTGGATCCAACAGCCCAATTGAATGTTCTTGAAATTTGTCATGCACTTGGACGTTTACTTGCGAGTAAAGTTGGATATGGCGCATTTACAACTTTACCAGGCTTCCGCGAAAGTATTGGCCCTAAAATTGTAGCCGCTCTACGCCGTAAAGATTTGGCAGTGACACATGCTGCAATCGATATGATAAACGCACTCTTGCATTCAGTGAATCATTAACTGTTAATGATCATTGCAACAACAAGTTTTTTCAATTAGAAGGAAAGTTTTCTAAGCGGAGTCGCCCCTCGGCATTGTTTGGCAAGCGCTCCGCGTGTAATTCTGCCATGAAAAACGCTCAAAGAGGACACATCTGCCTTGCAGATGTAGTTCAGAGTCGGCACAAAAGAAGAGGAGCACATTGACAGAGAAGCTCGGCTTAGAATCTCTTCCGAGGTTATCGCGCCGTATATTATTTGTCTATAATTGCGCAATTCACAAAAGTGTATTCAAGCACAATTTAAGGTTTGGATCGTTTTCATGGTTTCCACTATAAAATTTGACCACATACGGCGAATAGGACACCTTGTGAATTGCCTAAATTATTTCTTAGCAAACGGCTCTTCATACCGAACTGTGATTACTCGAAAGTGCATTTCATTAACATTTCGCTATTAAATAAGAAAACTTTATAAAATGTTCGATTTCATACTCTGGCCACCGGTGTCCCTGAACTCCCATTATTTTTAAACTCTAGGCAAGAGGTTTTCCTCAGCCTCTAAAAGGGCCCGCGATTTTTGTGGAGCTGTCGTTGTTGAATTTGTTTGTCCAGATTTTTTAGGATCATGACCCCTAAGAATATTTATGCAACCTCCTCTTCCAGCAAAACCGAACGTTAAATTTAAAATCAAAATATATAGTGAAGCTATACACGATATAACAATTGCTAATGATGTGGCAAAACCTTTTAATATGTTATCAGTATATTCAACAATAACAGTAACAATTAGGCCATCACCAGCTTGTAAAAATATTAAATACCCCATAAATAAGTCATCACCGAAGAAACCATTTTTCAAAATTTGACGTCCATCATTAACGAAACATGTTAGTACACCGAATGGTATACTCAATAAACTTCATTGTACATTACGCATCCATACCGATATATCGGCACTTTTAAGAATTTTTTTTCAAATATATACCGGCAAAACCGGATCGAAAACAAGCACCAAGTGCAGCCCATAAACGAAGTAAACGATTTTGTTCACGACCGCTTGGTTGTTCTTTACCACCAACCTTAGTCTTGTCGACCGTTTGTGCTAGTTGTACCATAACTACGCCTGCAATTAGTAGTACTAGCGCACCCCATTGTGTCTGGATGAGACGCCGGCGCAGTATGATTACGGCAAACATAGCTGTGGTGAGTACTTTTAGTGGATAAACGACTTGATAGGTAGCTGCATCCAGATGCAGCAGCAGACACATAAATTGACTCTATTACAACCTTTAAATATATTTATTTATAAAAGATTTTATCATTCAAAATTCACAATATGAACTAAGGGAAATGCATTGAAGTATTTTATATCAATAAACTAAAAGTTGATATAAATTGGAGTATTATGCCACAATTGTATGCACCCTATAAAAATTTACTTAAATGCATAATTATTAAAAAAGACAGAAAATAACCGATTTTAAGTGCTTGGAATATAAGATTAACGCAAGCGTCACTATGTAATGCGTAAAAACTAACTAAAAGATCCAAAGAAGTTTTGAATGTATTTTTAACTAAAGTAAAATACTATAAGTTAAATTCATGTTAATTTTTTATATCTTTACATTACTTTAACTTCCGTGCAAAATTTGAAATTAACTAAAAGGTATGTTACTTTTTCTATTTGAATTATTTTTAGTTTTTAGTATATTATTCGAATGTATGCAGTTCGAAAGTTTCCATGTTTGCATTTTACGGAAAAATTTAATTTTTTTTAACAGTACCAAAAAAAGTTCCATTTAGATTTAAATAATGGCAACGTTACTTCAGATATTACAAGATAGACATCCTATGCCATGTACTTTTTCTACTTTGTTGGGTGTACGGCATTTCTGTCAAAAATGTTTGTATGTATCGTATCGACACAATTATTGTGAAAGTTTATGCGTCTTAAAATCATTTCAGCTTTGAGTAAACATCGACTTTTTTATGAAACAGATTATAATAATCTACTGCAGCATTCCGAGTCTTATTCAGCACTTTGCTAAGGTTTTCGGGAGATAGGCGTCCAGTGAAAACTTGTGTCTTGAAGAATGTCACTATTTTTTCAATAGTATCAGCTGACACAGCTCTGACCGCCGCAAGGGTATCCTCAATTTTTTTTGGGTAAACCAGGAATATATTGCTCTATAAATTTCGCAGCCACTGGTAGCTTCGACGCCACAAAATCTGCAATCACACCACAGACATTGACGATAGCATTACGCGCCAATTTATAAACATCACACGCTAGTTGTCCTGCAGGTTTCGCATAGGGAGGCACATAATGTTCAGCCAATTTACAGCCTCGTGCCGCAGCACTCATCGATGTATACCACACTTTCTGTACATGTGGCAGAATGCCTGCATTCTTTAGAGCTTTGCCGGTAGCTGACCGTTCAAATATGCCTTTGCCATTTACGTTTGTGTCGTAAATCAAAACTCCGGCAATCAACGCGATCAATACAAAGCTGCCCAGAATCCATGTACCACAACCACAATTCTTTTGTTCGCTCGCAATTTGTTTTTTCTTTTGTTGTGTGGCCTTTTCTTGGACATTCTTTACGACAGCTATCAGCTCATCCAAATACGCGTCTTTTCTCTTTGCTAAATTAAGTTCTTCATTTAGTATTTGGGCGCTTTCTAAAAATTAATGGAATGCCTTCGAAGTTGCCGATTTTATACCATCATTATCAGCCATATCTAAGTGTTGTTCAATTTCATTGAATAATAAAACGGATGATAGCAATTGCCTCTTATAATTCATCTTCCAGACTTTAAGGCTCTCTTCCCCATTTATAAGGCAACAAATACAACCCGCCAATTCACTTCGACTTTTCTTTGCATCTTCGATATTACGAAAAAGCATAAGAAATATATTTGCATGCTTACTGCTACATAGGATAAACTTAATCAGGAAGCCATGTGCACATTTTGTTAAAGTCTCTTTGAATGTTTTTACTGCTGTTGGTTTATCTAAATTGATGATTTGGTGGAGGTAGGTACCTTCAAACACTTTTGCAAACCAGCCTTTTGGCGCTGAACCCGAATATATTAGGGCCATTTTACAAAACGAGATAAGTCACATTTAGGTTGGACATAATGGCCTATGCCGCAATTCTTGGGACGCTTTTCGAAGAGCTGGTTAACCACCTTCTTTACAACAGGTTTCTTGACGACCAACGGTGCGGGTGCAACCTTCTTGGTAACTGGCTTCTTCTTTGGCCTGAGCTTCTTCGCAACCATTTCGGATTGTTTTCTGAACGCGATATAATTGAAAAACGCAGATTTTATTAGCTGCTCAAAGTTAAGAGCTGCTTTTCTCTCTGCTTGTTAAAAAGGTATTGCACGTATTGTTGAAATTTGCCAATTCGCATATGGGCAGCTGTCAGACAAACAGCTGCTCAGTTGGTGCTGCCGGCTGGAATGACGACTGCCCTCTGCATAAGGCAACTGGGGTATTTTACAACTAGGGCGGTTTAGGCAAAGAAGGGACTTTTAGAAACATTATTGGGCTGCGAATGTTTCCGCATGGACATACTCTTACGAATGATTATTGAACCTTAATTACCTTTGAAATGTACCCACCAGCAGCAATTTTTTAGCCAATTGCCTGAGCAATAACGCTATCAGGAAATCGAAGCGGCTTGCAAACTCCAGAGTAGACATTTCAAAAGGTTTTGTATTTTACAGGTTAGGAAGGAATATTTGCATACCCAAGAACTCCAAAAAAAAAAAAAAAAAAAACTTTTTTTTCGTTACAACCGGTATTTTAACATCTTACTCACCTGCAATTCGGTGGCCAGTCGTTCTTTGAATTATAGCAGGGTGCCGGCAATGATTCGTTGGCCATGGCGTTGGTTTGTATGCTTTGTTGGTAGGCACTCAATGGGCCCAGCTTCTGGGGTCAAACTCACTCGGAAAGTGTCGAGATTTCTCCCGTCATCTCAAATGTTTGAGGAGCCCTTTCCGCAGGCAGAGCAATCGTTTTTTTTGGTTGTCTTTCGGCGAGTTTTCAGCGGGTGCTGCTGTTTTTTGGGCGCATTGCTTAAATAGATACCTGAAACGAAATAAAAAATAAAGAAAAAATTAGTAGAGCTGTAAAAGAGGAAGGTATTACAAGAATTTATCAATATACTTACCAAACCACGTTGTACTCGTCCGGATGAAAATTCATTCAATAAGTGTGTATCCATATCTCATGAATGAATGACATTTCTGAATGAACAAAGAAAGGTTGCCACTCGTACAACATTTTTCTACGGCCGTGAACACGTTGGAAGCGATCCACGGGAATCACAATTCGGATCCTTAAGCGCAACAAGTCCGATTATTTGGGACGCGATCTAGGTAAGGTGTCCTACACCTCTTGTCAATAGCCATGGTTCGGGATACTCAAGACGAACCAGAATCAATAAGTGACCGAATACCGTCATTCCACTTATATATATAAAAAAAAAAAACAAACAAAACGATATTTAAGAAGTATCGATGATACCGCGAAATAAAAATATCAATTTTTCCTTTATATCGCATAAAATTCTGCTGTCCAAACATGTTTTTTGCGGCGGGCAGGAAAGTTGTTGGTTTTTTAGCACCAACAACACAAATCACAGCGACTCAAAAGAACCTACGCTACACACTTTCTACCCGGTTTGGTACCAGAATGTGCGAATCGAAAATCGTATATGCTCATTTTTCTGCAGCACTAGTGTGCCCGTGGCCACCATGCAAAAACGCTATCGTCATTCCACGTCATTTGACTAGTCATTTTACGGTCATGGGTAAGTTTTGTGACCAAATTTTTTTTTTAGGGCAACTAAAACGCTACCGGGTGACACGACATAAACAAAATAAGGCACTAAAGACCCAGGCACATAACGTGCGGGGAAAGAGGCCATGTTCATAATGCACGCCACATATGAACATTTTTTTTTCTTTTTGCGGCTACAGATGTTTCCCCTTATGCGCGCGCTAATAAAATCTCCCAAATCCCCAACAATACAATTAAGGAAGGACCACTCGCCCCTGCACTTTGACAATGACCCGACCCATTGAAACCTATTTCACTCCTTTCAGGAAAATGGGTCGTTTTGCCGCTTTAAAACGTAATGCTGCCACGAACGCAGCGCGTTATTCGTCGGAATGCCGAGTGTGTCTTGAGCGACACCCTATCCGCTTGTGCCCAACCTTTCGGGCGAAAAGGCCAGAAGAGCGCCTTTACGTAACCATTCGCGAAAGCTACTGCGGAAATTGCCTGGCGCCTGATCACCGCTCTAACGCGTGCCCCAGCCAAGGGCGATGCAAACGGTGCGGCGAGAAGCACCACACGATGCTGCACATCGCCTCGATCGACGAAGAGGAGCAGCTATTACGAGAAGCCCGCTCCAAGCCATGGAGCATCCAAGTGGAAGAGGAGCTAGATTCACCCCGAGAGTGGCTAGACGACTCAATCTCGTTATATGCGTCGGACGCTAGAACGGAGACTGGACCTCTTCGTCCACCCCGAAACCGAGATGCCAGCCGAACCGGAGCGGAGACGCGGTCTCTTCGCCCGACCATAACGCCTACAGCCAAATCATTTCGACCACTTCTGCAGCACGAGAGGAAGCGGCTCCAACAAGGGACAGCGACAGCCCAGCGCCATACATATAACGGCCGAGCGGAGACCCGGTCTCTTCGCCGGCAACCCAGGAACCCCCAACGGAGACGACATTCGCGCGACCGCAGAGCGGAGACACGGCCTCTTCGCCTGCACCAACGACATCAGCCACAAGATCGTAGCCACGGAGGCAACACGCTGCAGCTCACCACCGTGTCCACCTTCCGGTCAGGGCTCGTAGCCCAGCATCCAGCGGCCACCGCCACCATGATACCAACGGTAGCGATCACACCCACCGCGGTCGTGAAGATAGAAGCTGGGGGGCGGCTACACCTCGTCCGTGCCTTGATTGACGGATGCTCCCCCACCACCGTGATAGCATATGAGCTCGCCCAGGAGCTCCAACTCCCTGCCAGCAACATTGGCGGACAAGCAGGATGCCTACTACGCATACGAGGAAGACACGGCCAAAATAAACGAATTGCAACCCATGCGGCGGTCGTGTCCAATTTTCGGCGAATGGCCCCCACGACCAGCGTCGACAGCGCCATCGCATCCCCGTACGCACATCTCCGTCTGGCGGATCCACAGTTTTATTCATCCGCCCCGATCCGCCTCGTACTAGGGACAGACGTATATGCCGAAATAATACTACCAGGGATTCTGCCCACCACGTTTGGCCCTTTGATGGCTCAGAGTACCATCTTAGCTTGGGTACTCTCGGGCACAACCAAGGCCTAACATGAAAATGTTCGGTAACGACCGAAATCCATGAATTTTTACACTTTTTTATTTTTATTGAATTTCTGCTGTACACAGTCGCAAGAGGTGTGCATTGTGATTTCGTACAAGTGAAAAATCTTTCTATCCCTCCATTGCCATACCTACGTGTCAAATCATAGCTGACAGGGAGAACGGCTGTCGCGAAGGGTCAGAGAATGGAAGAAAGGTTTCTTTTTCTTGTGTTCGCCGTTATTAAATTGAAGTGCCATGAATTGCACATTTGTTTCAAATCAGCTTTTCCTTTAAATTTGTATACAGAAAATCAGACTACATATTAATACTCACTCGCTGTTCACTATTGTGAACGTTTTATCGAAAATTCGCCACTTGTATGAATTCACAATGGAGGTGTGCGTTTTAAAAGCTTGTATCATTACAATAAGTTATTTTTTATTGAATTTTCTTCATACAAAATTCACAAGCATAGAATTTCCAATGAATTTGTAATAAACGGCAAGAAATATGAACACGTATATCTTCTTACTTCTTTTCGCAATCCCTAGCTCTAGGCAAACCTGGCTCACGCCTTACACCATAACGGGAAAATTGATGAATGGCCGAGGCAGCAGCAACCAAGCTACCACACTGCGCAAACCATTTTGCGTGCCGCCACGCCGGCGGACTGGCCAGCATTATGTTAAGTTAGATATAATTAATTATAAGTTTTTTATTTTTTTCTCTTCTTCACGGTCGGTGATCCTTGGCGGACTGTGATGTTGCGTACCGCAAGGGGAGCGGCATGTTTAGGCCCAATGCCTAACTTTTATCTGATTGACGGCGCCCCTCCCTAACGTTTTGATAATATTTCCAGCCACCCACACTCACGCCGCATTTGTGTGCATGCATGCACATGCATGCGTTTCATACGCATGCACGTGTGTGTGCGGGTTGTCAGCACCCATGCACGTATATGTGGGAGCTGTTGTGTGTGTGGCTTTTTTCCCCTCCTTAATACCAGAGGACTTTTTCGCGGCTTAGCGGTTGTCCTCAACGGGATGACCGGCCTCTTTTTCGATCGACCGCCAACCAGCACACATCGCAAGGATCACCATCGTCACTTGAAGCGCCAAGGTAATATTGTATCAACACTGTATATATTCCCATCACTCTAAATTAAAGTATTATTTTATAACGAGGAAATCCTCTTTGCGTTTTGTTCTTTTACTTTCTTTCGAGAGCACTATCAACCCGAGATCGACCCGTGTGCGCCTACCCACTGCCGGTTCCAGACGCACTCAGGCCGAACATACCTATATACTTTTGTGCAAAGTTTAAATTCAATTACTTCTTAAAGATTTTTCTATACAAGTATAATGCAGTTTTCATTAATTCTTCAAATAAATTGTTAAATATTTCTTTAGCGACTATTCACCTGTAAATCAGTTCAATTTTACAAATTTTTTTTCTTTTTCCTCAATATTTCAGCTTAAATATAAATTCAGACATTCAAATAAGTACTTCATTAATATCATAGTTTGAACTGAATTATCTGTGCTATTCTGATAATTTCATATGTACAACCTTAGAAGTGGTAAGCAAGTGCAAAAAACTTAAGATTCAGAATCCGATTCCGATAAATCAGTCTCAACCTACGAAAGTTTAACTTCATCTTCGACCGATAAAGTCACCAAACAGGAAAATAAATTATCCTTGTCAGCAGATTTCCCAGGCTTCGAAGATTCTTCCAGAAAAAATTTAACTTCTAATTTAATTTCAAATCTTAACGATTAAAATAGTGAAATATTAACTTCAACTTCTTCTATTTTAAAATCAGATCTTAACGATCCAAATAGTACAAACGTGGCCTCACCTTCTGCTAATTCAGCTCCAGATCTTAACGATCAAATCAAATCATGGCAACACCAGAGGATAAGAGAATTTTTATTAACACATGTGTTAATTCTATTAGAGGAAACTACAGTGGTGATCCTCTTGCACTTGATTCTTTTATAGACAAAATCGCATTACTTGAACAATTCGCTACTGCAGATTTAACTGATACTTTTATAGCGTTCTTAAAATCAAAATTAGAGGGTAAAGCCCGTGAAGCAATACCCACACAAGTAACTTCAGTCAATGAAATTAAAACAGCTCTACGTAGTAGGATCAAACCGGACAACTCGAAAGTTGTAGCAGGAAAAATTGCAGCGTTGCACGTTAATAACAATAATTACACAGATTTTGCGAAAAAAGTTGAAGATTTAGCTGACTCACTTGAGCGGTCTCTAACTATTGAAGGGATCACTCAAGCGAAAGCTCATGAAATGGCAGTCGAACAAACTGTTAACGTGTGTCGTTTAAATGCAAAATCAAATTTAGTAAAAACCATTCTAGCCTCAACGGCATTTACTGATCCGAAAGACGTAGTAGCAAAATTAATTGTAGAACAAAACAGCGAAGTAACTGAACGTCAGGTTTTAGCTTTCCGATCACGTGGTAAAAACAAATTCAGAAATTCACGTGGTAGTTATCGTGGCTTTTACCCAAACCGCGGCTATACTGGTAATAGAAATAATAATAATTAATTTGCATACAACAGCAACTACAACAGCAACAACAATCAAAGATATAGGAAATATAATGGAAATAGATACCAGAATAATAACAATAATAATACGCGTCCAAATACAAATTCCAATTCAAATACAAATAATAGTAACAATAGAAGCAACAATTCAAGATCGTCAAACGGTAGAGGTCGAAACGCAAACGTTCGCACTTTAAACGCGAGTGCCCCTCAGGAGCGAACACTGGGAGAGGACGAACTAACCGAGTAAGCGAATTTCCCTCACCAATAGGCATCTATTGTTTAAAGCTAAATTACTCAGATTTCATAGAATTACAACTTAACGAGTCACAAACATTTTTTTCTTTCCTAGTAGACACTCAAGCGGACATTTCTTTAATAAAGATATCATGTTTAGACAGAAATATTTCCTTAAATACGAACGACATTATTAACATTACCGGTGTAACTTCTAATTCAGTTTCTACTTTAGGTAAAATTACAGCAAATTTAAATTTTTCTAACTTTTCTATTAAACATACTTTACATGTAGTAAATGAAGACTTTAATATTCCATCCGATGGCATACTGGGTAAAGAGTTTCTGAAAATTAACAAATGCGTTATTAATTATGAAAGAAATAGTATTTCCTTTTGGGTAGGTAATGACAAAATCGCGATACCAATCCTACATTGAACAGAAAGCGATAGTTGTATCATTCCACCAAGATGTGAAATATTCAGACTATTTGATTTAGGATATTCAACCGAACCACTTTTCGTGGACTCGCAGGAAATTGAAAAAGGTGTTTTCACAGCTAGGTGCATTGTTAATTCCAGTAACCCAATACTTAAAGTCATAAATACCACGGATGATATAAAGTATGTCAAAAGAAAAAGTATTCGGACAGAAAAACTTTCAAATTATAATGTTAATACAATTAACAAGACAGAAACAGAAGACAAACGTACGAAAAAACTCATTTCAATTTTAAAAAATCAAATACCTCAACATGCTCATAGCAAATTAATTGACCTTTGCATTGATTATGCCGACATTTTCGCTCTTGACACGGACAAAATGACATTAAATAACTTCTACGAGCAAAAATTAAGATTGACAGACAACGAACCGGTATATGTTAAAAACTATAGATTGCCATACTCTAAATCGCCAAGTAAATAAATTTTTAGACAACGATTTGATTGAACCCAGTTATTCGAATTACAATTGTCCTTTGATTGTAGTCCCAAAGGAAGATACTAACGGTCAAAAAGCTTATCGTATGTGCGTAGATTTTCGCGCAGTAAACAAAAAACTCATTGCTGATAAATTTCCACTAGCTAGAGTTGACGATATTTTAGAAAATCTCGGTAGAGCAAAGTATTTTTCCACATTAGATCTTTTTTCAGGATTTCATCAAATCCCCTCGTATCCTGACTCACGTGACATTACTCCTTTCAGCACCTCGGTCGGCGCGTTTAGATGGAAAGTGCTTCCATTCAGTTTAAATATAGCACCTAATTCATTCTCACGAATGATGACAATAGCTTTTTCGGGTATACCACCCAATGTCGCATTTTTGTACGTCGACGGTATTATCGTCATAGGTTGTAGTGAAGCACACCACATTAAAAATCTTTCAAAAGTTTTCAATACTTGTAGGTCTTTCAATCTCAAACTTAACCCAAATAAATGCAAATTTCTACGTCCAGAAGTTACATTTTTAGGTCACAAATATTCAGCCAAAGGTTTGTTGCCTGACGACTCTAAAATAAACGCACTTAAAAAGTATACAAAACCGACTGACAAAGACGTGGTACGACGATTCGTCGCGTTTGTAAACTATTACAGACGGTGCGTCTCTGGCAGCGCCTCTAAATCGATTAAGCAGGAAAAGAGTTGTATTTGTATGGGATGTAGACTGCGAAAGAGCATTTTTATCTTTGAAAGCAGCGATACTTTCACCAAAATTACTTCAATATCCAGATTTTAATAAACAATTCATTACTACCGTTGATGCTTCCACAACTGGATGTGGCGCTATTTTAAGTCAAGAACAGCAAGGTAGTGATTTACCAATTTGTTTCGCTTCTAAAGCATTTAATAAAGCCGAACAGAAAAAACCCATTATAGAATTAGAGCTTTTAGCTATTTACTTTGCAATCAAGCAATTTCGACCATACGTTTATGGCACCCATTTCATTGTAAAATCAGACCATAGACCTCCAGTATACTTATTCAATATGAAAGACCCATCTTCAAAACTTTCAAGAATAAGATTAGAATTAGCAGAATATAACTTTACTATAGTTTACATAAAGGGCAAATCAAACGTTGGTGCTGATGCACTATCGCGTATTAAAATCGATGAGATTAAGGAATCGAACAAACAAATTTTAGCAGTTCAGACAAGATCAATGACAAAACGGCAAAACGACAATAATTTCATATTAAAACAGACAAAAACGACGAAAAACAACTTACTATACATGTCTACGACAAATTTTCACTTCATTTTTCGAAAAAAGTTCCACGGATAAGATCTGCAATTACGTACGATAAAAATAATAAAACAACAAATTTAAGAATTGTTGCGCATATTAAACATAAGAAACTCGAGTTACTTAGTTTTGAGCTTGTTAACGAAATAATCACTTTAGAGAAATTACTTTCGAGGCTTGAATCAGAAGCCGGCAAACGCAGAATTAAGCAAATTGAATGGCCTAAAAACGATATTTTGTTCGAACATTATACTATTACAAATTTCAAAAATATTGGAAATAAAATTTTAAAATCATTAGAAATTATACAAACAGATCCAGTGGAGACAGTAACAGATGAAGATACAAAATTAAAACTAATGAAAATTTACCATAATGATCCAATTTCTGGTGGACATTGCGGAATGAAAAGACTTTACGCAAAACTGCGAACAAAATTTTATTGGAAGAACATGACTCGTGATATATCGAAATATATCAAAAATTGTAAAGATTGTCTTTTAAACAAGATGAAGCTTAAAACAAAAGAAAAACTTGTTTTAACACCAACTCCTTGTAAACCATTTGATATACTAGTAATTAACACAATAGGACCCCTACCGGAGTCCAAATATGGTAACAAGTTCGCACTTACCATGATTTGCGACATGACTAAATACCTGGTAACAGTCGCTGTGCCAGACAAATCGGCAAAAACAATCGCTTCAGCAATCTTTGAAGGCTTCATTTTAACATACGGCACAATGAATGCCATAAAATCAGATTTAGGTACTGAATTTAAAAATGAATTATTTGAAGAAACTGTTGGCACGATTGAACGTAATCATAGAGTTTTTAATGAATACTTACGTGCATATTTAAAAGACACTTTTTCTGATTGGGATGTTTATTTAACATATTTTACTTTCCTACACAACACTACGAGTAGCACAGTTTTCGACAATCAATTTTCTCCTTTCGAGTTAGTTTTTGGGAAAAAGGCAACTTTGCCTAATGAATTGACAAAAGAAAAAATTGACCCAATTTATAATGTCGAAAACTATGCCAAAGAAGTTAAGTTTAGGATGCAGAAAACGCACAACATGGCACAAAACCTAATTAATAAAAATAAGTTACAAACTAAAAATCTGTACGATAAAACGGCACGACCTTTAGTTGTCAAAATCGGAGATAAAGTACTTTTACAGAAAGAACCACATCATAAACTCGAAAATATTTATCAAGGTCCGTTTGTTATAACTAAAATTAACGAACCTAACGTAACTATTTTCGATGAAGTTAAAAATAAAGAAAAAGTAGTACATAAAAATCGCCTAAGTAAAGTAAATTAACATTACTTCAATACTTCGATAAAACTTTAAATTTGATTGAAAAATAAATCCAAAATTTTTTTAGTATGTACTAGCATTTAAGCAGCCACGAAGGCTCAAAAAATTGTTAAAACATATAAAAACAAAAAAAATAACACAAAATTTTGTACATTCAAATGAAAAATGTAACCTATCAAAATTATAGTACAAGCAAAAAAAAAACCAAACGTTTAACAAAAGCTTAGCCTATTATTGAACAAATTGTATTTACCAAGCTACAAACAAAAACATATTCTACATGTAACAAATTAATACTTTATAAACAAAAAAAAAACCTTAAGTTGATATTAAAATATACATATTGTACAAAGAAAAATTCAAACAAAAAAAAAAACACAAACAACAAACACAATATTCAAGGTTCGAATCGAGCTCAAGGCCAGAACAATAATTTTTTTCTAATGATAATTATTGTTATTTTTTAATTTTTCTAAATTTGAAAAATTGAATTTTGTTTTTGAAATAGTAAGTAGAAAATTTTTCAGACAACCTGCCATAGCTGCGCAGATAGATCCATTTCGAAGGGTGCTAAGTCTTCATCATCAGTACGCTTTAGGCATGCTGCGCTAACCATTTAGCTATACAGCGGTGGTTTGTTTGACTGGCAAATTTGCTACTTCTATTCCTTTTTACCAACTATATTTATTGAGTGTTGCGCCATCTGGTGCAAAGCACTGATAATGCCGAATTTTTGTTTATTGTCAATTACTTTTTTTGACATTCCCAAGTGCTCATGGTTGATTAACAATTGTTTTTGTTTTTATCGGCCTATTGATAAATCATTCAAGGTTCGAATCGAGCTCAAGGCCAGAACAATAATTTTTTTCTAATGATAATTATTGTTATTTTTTAATTTTTCTAAATTTGAAAAATTGAATTTTGTTTTTGAAATAGTAAGTAGAAAATTTTTCAGACAACCTGCCATAGCTGCGCAGATAGATCCATTTCGAAGAGTGCTAAGCCTTCATCATCAGTACGCTTTAGGCATGCTGCGCTAACTTGTATGCGGGCAGAGACAATTATTTAAACGAAGAAATTAGATGTTGTCATGAATGTTTATATGCATATTAGGGTAATTCAAAAATGATTATTTTGTGTGTGTAAATTTAATTCATATAATTCAGTTTTGTACATTTTACATGCTATATGTATAAATTCATTGTAATTCAAGTAGGATTTATACACGATTTAATGAGTTTTGATAAATATTTGTAGGTTCGAATGTGTGGGCTCCAAAGCCGGTGGATTTGGGTCCTCACACTCTCCCCTCACCTGCCGTAAGCAGGGTTACCGTTACCAGGCCGGTCCAAGTGATTCTCACTCGATACGTGTGGCCGTCTATGTTCCGATGGAACGTTCTCTTCCGCCGCTTCGTCCGTACTACATGTACGTGCTCCCTGATGTCTCTCGCTAATTCCTCGGGGAGGGGTTCGACTCCGGTTCGGTTGGCCCATGTCTCGGTCGCCTCCGCTGTTGTCTTTTCGAGCCACCTCTCGATTTCTGTGAGCACATCCTCACCTTCGCCTATGTTGCCGTCACTCGCGTTGAGACTTAGTACGTCGCTGTCGTTGAGGCTGCCGTTGACCTCGTTGATCAAACGGCTAAATATTTCGTTGTCGTCGTTGAGGCTGCCGTTGACCTCGTTGGTCAAACGGCTAAATACTTCGTCGTCGTCGTTGAGGCTGCCGTTGACCTCGTTGGTCAGACGGCTAAATATTTCGTCGTCGTCGTTGAGGCTGCCGTTGACCTCGTTGGTCAAACGGCTAAATATTTCGTTGTCGTCGTTGAGGCTGCCGTTGACCTCGTTGGTCAAACGGCTAAATACTTCGTCGTCGTTGTTGGCGTTCGTTGGTGGTCCCATTACCGCCTCCAAGATCCTCCACTTGGTCGGGGGTTCCGTGCTTGCGTTGGCGTCGTATATCCGCATGCGGAGGGTGATGTGCCGCTGGTATTCGACAAACCCCCGGCCTTGTACCTCTTCGTCGGTTTGGCGTATGGAAAGCTCGCCCTGTTGCTTCGGTGGTGGTTCGTCGCCTTCTTCCTCGCTGTCTGAGGAAATGGGAATTGGGGTAGAGTCCCGGACCACGGCACGCTCCTCGGGTTCATATCCGTACTCAGTACTGTATGTCGGGCTCTGGATCTCGTTACCCATGTCGATGAGTGACCCTGCCGACTCGCACTCCGACACCGTCTCGTACCTCGGGCTAAGTATCGGGCCGCCCTCGTCGCCCCTGAGATACCCGAACGTTTCCGTGCCCTGACTGTCGGTCTCGCCGTCGTAGGCAACTTCCTCCTCTTCTAGTGGCACTGGGCCCGTCGTATGGTGGTTTTGCTGGCTTAGGTCCCGCCGGATTCTGATACGGAGTGAACCGTCCTTAGCACTCTCGGTGGTATAACTTGCGTTGTCGCTTTTGTCCATGTTTAGAAACTTTTGATTTATTTTCGGTGTTGTGCTCCCTTTTTATAGGAGTCCTCGCGGATCGTCTAACGGTATTATTCCCGGCAGCGCTCATCATGATTTCCTGGGTACCTTGTCTTGTTGTTGCAGGATATTTGGATCTCTTTATGTGCTTTGGCTTTCGCTGTATATGTGGTCCTACTGCTGCGGAATGATGATGTACCAATATACGAATGTAAATTCAAAGTTATACGTATATGTACATTAGGGTATTTCAAAAAAATTATGTCGGTAAATTTGAATATTGTAAAATTTGAAAAATGTGGTTTTGCGTGTGTGGCCCCAAGGCCGATGGATTTGGGTCCTCACGCTCTCTCCTCACCTGCCGTAATGTGACTTACTGTCACCATTGTAAAATTCAATTTCTCGCAGCGGTCAATACTTGCGTTATTTATAGGGTAATCTCTCGCGATCTGGGTCTTGTTCTAAAATGAAATGTTATGCAGAATTCTGTCACCAGGTTATAGCATTGGCTGGCTATGTGGTTGACGTAGTTCATCGTCGTCAGGATCCCGTTGTCTAGGGTTGGGGCTTGCGCTCGTGCTGTGTGCCACCCACTCCGGTCTTCATCTACCACGTGTTGGTTGTTGATTATGTCTGCGCGTTCGATTCCGAAACCATTTGCACCTGAGTTGGCGAGTGCTAGTGAACCAAACGTCGCTACCGTGCTGTAATCCGTCTGATCTTCTTCCGTGACCTGGACTGTTTGCGATGTTGGCGCGCGTGGCGTTGCTCTTACTACGGCCAGTTGCTCTGTGTGTTCCTCGGTGGATATCTCGGTGGAATGTTGGTTCGAGGTTCTACTACACGATGCTGATGATGGCGCGCGACGTGTTGTTGCTATCGTCGTCGGTCGTCTCGTTTGTTCCCCGATGGGAACTTCGGTGAAGCACCCATTCGGGGCTTGGCGGGGCGCTTTTGACTTACCACGTTCGCGGGGTGAACGTATTCTTCTTTCTGTTTCTGGACTTGCTTCTTCTTCGACTGTCGCTTGATGGTATGCTTTTAGCTCGCTTATGTGTGCCGTTCTCCTTTTGGCGTTATGCACCTTGTCTAGCTCGACGATTACGGGCGATACGGAGTTCGTTACACGATGAGGCCCACTGTATCTTGGTGCTAACTTTGCTGCGAAATTGTCCACTGCTTTGGACAGCTGATGCTCTTTTACTAGTACCAAGTAGCCCACCGCCGGTTGCCATTGCCTCCTACGTAAATTATAATGCCTTGCCTGCTCCGCTGACGCTTGCTGTTGTCTACGACGTGCCATCTGATATACCTCTCGCATTTTCGCCATCTTTTCACTGAGAGCCACCTTCTCCTCGCCTGTGCCAAGTGTTTGCTCATCGTAGAGGGCGTTGGGGATCCTCGGTTCCCTACCCTGTACCACGAATGCTGGACTGTAGCCTGTTGACTCGCATACGCTCGTATTCAGTGCTAGTGTCATCTCTGGCAACAACTCATCCCATGTCTTATGCTCCTTCCCAGTGAATTGTGCTATCATCCTCTTGATGTTACGATTCGCTCTCTCCGTCGGGTTCTCTTGCAGTGTGTACGGTGCCGTTAGCTGGTGCTTTATGCCAGCTTCTTGTAAAAACTTCTTGAAATTCCTGCTTGTGAACTGTGCTCCATTGTCTGTGATTAGAATTTTTGGCGCGCCAAATCGGGCCAAAATCCTCTCCCTCATACCTCTGATCACATTCTCCGTCGTCGCCTTCCGTATTGCTATGATCTCTACCCATTTCGAGAATTTATCCACGAAAACTAATGCCATCGTATTACCATGCTTCGAACGAGGGAGTGGTCCAACGAAATCTGCACAAACGGTAGCAAAAGGTTCATCTGAAATCTGCGTTAGCATCTTACCTGCAGCTTGTTGCTGGCTGGGTTTGTAGACTTGGCATGCGTGGCATTGTTGCACGTACTTCCGTACGTCCCTGAACATCCCAGGCCAGTAATACCGCATCATTGCACGCGCGATGGATTTCCGTATCCCCATGTGCCCCGCGCTTGGTGTGTCGTGAATCTCGTTAAGCACTCTTCGCCTCTCCTTTTCGGTACGCATAACTTCCACGGTACCGCATCCTCACCATCCATTTGACTTCCAATTCGTCTGTATAGTCTTCCTTCCTCTATGACGTATTCGGGAAACTTCTCTGGTGTCCTCGTTACTTCAGCCACCTTTGACGTGTACCACTTGCAACTCAAACTTTCTTCATTTGTCGTAAGGCTACCCAGCTGTTCCTCCAGTGGCTGCCTCGACAGTGCATCTGCGACCACGTTCATCTTGCTCTTCCTATAGTGCACGTCGAACGAATACTGCTGTAACTCGAGCGCCCGTCGAGCGATCCGGCCTGACGGACTTTCGATCGCGTTCAACCATTTCAAAGCCAGGTGATCGGTGATAACCGTGAAATTGTACCCTTCTAAATACGGTCTCATTTTCCTTATTGCCCACACGATTGCTAAACATTCCTTCTCAGTTGGTGAGTAGTTCATCTCGGCTTTATTCAGCCGGCGGCTAGCATACGCTATTACTCGCTCTTCGTCATCCAACCCCTGTGTGAGAACTGCTCCGAGACCATAATCGCTCGCGTCTGTTGTAATCGAAATCTTTTCGTAAAATCTGGGCAAGCTAGTGCTGGTGCTTATATTAGTGCATTCTTCAACGCTTCGAATGCCGCCTGTTGTTCTTCGGACCATTTCCACCTACTTCCCTTCTTCAACATTGACGTCAGTGTGTGCGCAACTTGTGAAAAGTCGGGTACGAACCTCCGGTACCAAGAAACTATCCCCAGAAATCGCCTTAGCTCTCGTATGTTGTGTGGTGGCGTCAGCTCCTTGATAGCCGCAACTTTGTCGGGATCCGTGTGTATTCCTTCCTCGCTGACGACGTGGCCTAGATATTTCAAACTTTTCTTAAAAAACTCACATTTCTCTGGGTTGATCTTCAGATTCGCCCTCCGTAGCCGCCGAAATACCTCTCCTAGGTGCTTTATGTGCTCTTCCAAAGTTGTGCTGGTGATGATGATATCATCCAGGTAGGCAAACGCATTTGGTTCCAACTCTGGGCCAATAACACGGTCGAGTGCTCGCTGAAACGTAGACCGAACGGCATCACTTTCCAGTGATACAACCCTCGGCCGGGCACGGTAAATGCTGTATACTTCTTGCTATCTTTTTCCATCGGGATTTGCCAATAACCATTTTTGAGGTCCAGACTGCTGATAAAACGCGCGCTACGTAGCCTATCTAAGATATGCTGTATTCTTGGGAGTGGGTACGCATCTGGCACTGAGCGAGCGTTGAGCTGGCGATAGTCAACGCAGAGTCTCCATTTGCCGTTCTTCTTCCGGGCTAGAATTATTGGTGCACTGTGTGGGCTGTGGGATGGTTCGATACAACCCTTCTCTATTAGCTCGTCCACCTCCTTGTTTATGATCTCCTGCATCTTTGGGTTCTTAGGGAAATACCGCTGTTTGATTGGACGGTCATCTCGCATCACTATCTTATGCGTGGCAATGTTGGACACTCCTGTCATCTCTTCGAAAATCTGTAATTCGCGCTTTAGAAACGTACTCACCGCAACGTCTCTCCTCACGTCTTTCTCGATACTAGCGCTACCTTCGTCCTCCATCATGGTTGTACACGTCACCATCTCCTGCGCTCTCTCTTCTGCTCGTAACGTCATTGTTTCGTTGCCACACCTCAGCTCAAATTTAGCCTTTGCCAGATAATCTGTCCCGATCACCACGCTGTCGACTAACCCAGGCAGAACTAACAACTCACTCTGATGCACTTGATCCCCCAGTTTTACCTCTGCGTCCACTGCCTCCGCTATCCATGCTACGCTACCATCGCCCATCACCACTCGTGTCTGTATCTTCTTGAGCTTCCGTGCGTCTATTTTCGCCGCTGTCTTCTCGCTGATGAAACTTCGTGTCGCCCCCGTATCTACTGACGCCATGACTTCCTCTCCATCCAGGGTTACTGCAGCCAAGATTCGCCCTTGGGTCTGCCTAAATGTACTTGCTGAGTACGAGGTTGGGTTTGTTGAGACGCCACCCCTCGATACCAATGGGGTCTCTGCCCGTTTCCCTGCTGTCCACGACAGCAGTCACGCGTTAGTATACCTACTCGGCCACACTGCCAGCAGAAATCCCTTCGTTCGTTTCGACACCCATGTGCGTAGTGTCCGCTTTGCCCGCATCGCCTGCATGCGTTCCGTGGATCAATGGGCCCTTGGCGTGGTGTCGTCGCATGCTCTGGCGTGTTTGCTTGTCGTTGCGCCTCCGTTCTCCGATCTCCTTGCTTCTCATCTTCGTGTATATATTGATAATGCTCGGTTGGCCGTCGCGGCACAAAAGGTTTCGCCGCAGGCCTCAGCGGTTCTTTCTCCGGTAAGATGTTCTCGTAATCCTCGGCCATGCTTACCAGTTCCTCTAAGCTGGTGAGCTCGCTCCGTTTGATGTAAAGTTGGTAATCTCGTCGACAATTTCTGTAAATCCGGTTCAGCTTCTGCTCGCCGTTGTAGTCAGCGTGACACATGAGTGCCTGTAACGATAAAACGTAATCCTTAAACTGCTCACCTGCGCGCTGCGTACGCTGACGGATCTCGTCATCTAGCTTCTCGAAATACCTCGAGCTCAGGAAAAATTTTAGAAAGTCCTTCTTGAAGGCTTCCCACTCTTGCCACTGCCTGTTGTTGTTCCGGTACCACACCAAGGCCTTGTCCTTCAGCAACTCAGGTAGCGCTCGTGGGATGGAATCGCGACCAACTTCGTAACTGTCGGCCAGCTCCTCCACCCGTTCAATAAAACATAGCGGGTCCTTACCACCGTCATATTTCAGACCCCACTTACGTACTCGGTCCATTACGTTGGCGTGCGACATCGTGCGCGTCTACTCTGAATTCACTTGTGTAATCTTCCTGTGATTTTACCACCTGTTATCCTCTTGTTGATTGTACTCCACTAGTGATTATCCTCGTATTGTTACTTGTTTACCATGGGTCTATGTATTCAGAGTCCCTGCTCGGGCGCCATTTGTGACGGACTTTTCCTTGCGCCGGGGTATGCTCAGTCCGTCCAGGATCCCTGTGGAATTAGAGAAGAATCCCTATCGTCTCCTTTTAAAGAGAAAGATCCCGTTTTGTTGTTAAAAAGAAACGTTATAAACTCTTTATTCCGAAATATTCAAACTACCCTTAAAGCTATGGCGACGGAGGTGGGAAACCACCGTCGGTTCTACGCCGATGGGGTTGGGAAAACCCCCACCGGGACTACGCTTAAACTAAAAATCTCAGATTACTTCGTAAAGAAAGTGGAGGTGGAGAACCACCACTTCCTCCCAGTCGGTGGAGTTGGTAAAACCCCCACCGAGTATATGGCTTAAGAATACCCTGCTCTTTCTGAAGGTTGCGGAGGTGGAAAAACCACCACAATCCCTCTAACGATGGGGTTGGAAAAACCCCCAAAGTTGCTAAAATAAAGAACTCGTGAGATGGAAAAATCCCAGGAGTCCCATTCACCGCTAAACAAGGCGTTAGCAGGCTACTATACCTAGCTGGCTACTGTCTCAATTCGCGAAATGTGTCGCCCTTTTATACTTGTCCACGCGCAGGTGGACAGTTATCCTACAGCAATAAATTTTACTTATTATATGTATTTACTTAAGGTATCTTACATTTACTGTCTTATTCTACCCATATATTGCATTATAGGTATTTATCTCCAAATTGCGTATGTAAAAATGCCTCTTGTCAGTCCCGTTCTTACTTGTTTCGTTTCTCTTTGTGCGATGTCCGCCCCGACGGTTCGCTTTAATGCCTGCTGTGCTTGGTCGCAATGGCTTGGTATGCGTATGTTTGTATGTTTTTTTGGTGTTCTTGCAATGGGAGCTTATGTGTGTTGCTTATTGCATTGCTGTATTCCCAGCATTATTTAAAATTCCAGCCGGTTATGGGTTATCTGTGGAAATTATAATGTTCAACCAAAATATTTACCGTATGCGGGCAGAGACAATTATTTAAACGAAGAAATTAGATGTTGTCATGAATGTTTATATGTATATTAGGGTAATTCAAAAATGATTAGTTTGTGTGTGTAAATTTAATTCATATAATTCAGTTTTGTACATTTTACATGCTATATGTATAAATTCATTGTAATTCAAGTAGGATTTATACACGATTTAATGAGTTTTGATAAATATTTGTAGGTTCGAATGTGTGGGCTCCAAAGCCGGTGGATTTGGGTCCTCACAAGGCTTAGCAGCCTTCGAAATGGATCTATCTGCGCAGCTATGGCAGGTTGTCTGAAAAATTTTCTACTTACTATTTCAAAAACAAAATTCAATTTTTCAAATTTAGAAAAACTAAAAAATAACAATAATTATCATTAGAAAAAAATTATTGTTCTGGCCTTGAGCTCGATTCGAACCTTGAATGATTTATCAATAGGCCGATAAAAACAAAAACAATTGTCAAACACAATATTTTAAACAAAAATGTAACTAAAATTCAAGTATTTTAGTTCTAAGCTCTTTTTTCAATTAATAATAAAAATGGTTCCGAAACAACGAATTAAAAAGGGGAGCTACACCCCAATATAAATATATATTCGTTTGTTCGCAACAATTTTTATAAGTTTATGGCCAAAGATGAATGTGAAAAACTGATCACTTTTTCAATTCTTCTTTTCCCCAAAAAGGATGATGTAACAGCAGCCTTAACAAATTATAAAAATGTCACCCTGTTTCCAAATTGCTGCAACACCCGTTGTCTACTGTGAACGAACAACAGGTGTTGGAACAACTTGGAAACAAAGCAATTCGGCCCGGCAGAAAAAGACCTGCCATTATAAATTTGGACAACTAAAAACGCAAGACGAACATTGGCAAAAAAACCTAAAAAAATAAATTAAATCCATTTGTACAAAACTAAAGTTAATTAATAATTGATAAAAAAAAGTGTTAAATAATTAAAAGACATTTTACTATACGACAACTGAATTAAATAAAGAAACTAAACTATAAAACTGCAACTACTGTGTTTGGGTGTTTTATGTGGAGTGCGTTGCGCGTGCAAGCGCAAGCGTAAATTTACATTTTTCGGAGGTTCATAAAATGAACCTTATAAGTCCGTTGACCTAGGGTCTCTAAAAGTTCCTAAATTCTCTTCGCTCTTAAGGGTGATGCTGAAGCTGATATACACATGGTGTGAGAATGATTGATTTTCAAAGAATCTCCAATCGCCCTGACCACCTTTGCATTCTTTCTGGGAAATTCTGTCGTTTGTTTTAGTGCATCCATTAGCGTTGGCCAATGCCAGTGTTTTTCGCGCGGGTACCTTGGGTTTTGATTTGTTTGGCCCATTCATTCCATCAACCTTTGCCCGATTTACTTTCTTTGACTTTTGTGGTCTCTGTTGAATCTCCTCCACCAGCACTCGCTTACTGCTGAACCCTTCCTCCCATCTGAAGTTAAGTTGTATATCCTGGTTCTTATAATGCATAATCCTTCTCTTCATTTCGATCCTGATGTCATTGTCAACTAAGAAGTCTACTCCCAACATGACTTCATCAGCAATCTCTGCCACTACGAATTTGTGTAGAATTGTGACCTTTCAAATTAAGACCTCACATACCACTTCTCCTTGGACTTGGGTATACTCGCCAGTGACCGTACGTAACCTTGCTCCAGGTAATGGCTTTACTCTCCTGTTGACCAAATCAGATCGGATTAAGGAATGAGGTGCGCCCGTATCTACAGTCAGTAAACGCTCCTTGCCATCCACATTTCCTCTGACGGTAAGACTGCTCGATTTTCTTCCAATTTCCGAGATAGATATCATAGGACATTCAATAGCTGGGGCAAGTTTTCGATCTTTACATCTGACTCGCTCTTGCTTATCTCTTCCACCTTTGCGTTTACGACTAGCCACATTGTTGGAACTATTAGGGTTGGTGCTGCAATAACGTGCAATGTGCCCTCGCTTTCCACACTTAAAGCATTTGACTGCATCATTCTTCTGCTGCGTTCCCTTCAATGCTTCCAAAATTACGTCTACCCACTCTGGTCTTTCCACTTCCACACGATGGGCTTTGTATGCTGGTTTACTCAAAAGTGAGGCAGTTTCCTTTGTCAGTGCATGGGATACTGTTTCAGCAAATGTTTGCTTTGGGTTTGCGTATGTAGCTCGCTTCGTTTCGACGTCCCGTATGCTATTTATAAAACTCGGAATCTTTACCCTTTCAGTGTATTCCACGGGCGCGTCCGCATTTGCTAGATGAGCCAATCTTTCAACATCCGAGGCAAACTCCTGTAAAGTCTCGTTAGCTTGTCGGTAGCGGTTTTGCAATTCTTCATAACTGTTCCGTTCGAACCCTGGGATGGTCTGTAAGAGCTCAGCAGCTGGTCATTTTAAAGCCACGAACAATGCCGAAACTTATTACAATTGTTCACTGTTGTGGTCTTCTAAAACTGTAGCTGAAAGACCTGGAAAGGAACAGAACCGTCAAAGGATGGTGTCTTTACCGTTGGGTTACTCGCTGAAACTACTGGGCAATTTAGTTGCAGCTCCTGTATACGACCTTTTAAAACATCAACCTCAGCCTCGATTTTGTTCTCAAACTGCATTATTTTTGTATCCTGTGCTTCCAGCTCTGATGTTACCCTTAATTCCTGTGCTTCTAACCGGGAAGACATTTGTGCCACCTGCAATGATAAGCGCTCCTGTTGTTGTTGTTGTAGCAGTGCTTCGCCCCACCTAACAGCCGCGACCGATCACAAATTGTCATCAATATCCTCTAACGGGAGTCCAAGGAAACTTGCTGTTTCAACAGGGGTGGACCATAATGAAAGCGGTGTTAGAGGCGTTGGCTTCCCAAGGCAGTCGGTTCTATGTACCGGAGCGACTCGGGATTTTTCCCGACCAAGGACTGTCATTTCAGTGTAACCCCATTTAATTTGTTTCGTCCCTCCCACAAATTGTCATCCTCCCAGCAGCTCCTTGCAGCAGGACTGCTCCATATTCTCTTGCTCCGGGAAGGTATCGAATCCAATCCGGGTCCGTCTCCTGACCCCGGTCCTGAGAAATGGTTTTGCTGCATCTGCCGGAAAAGAATCATTTTGGGACGGTCATACTCTGTTCAGTGTGTCTCGTGTAAGGGATGGTTGCATCGGACAGGTTGTTCTGGGCTTGATCCCAAAACCCGACGTCCACGTAACTTTTATAAATCTTTTGTGGCTCCTTGCTGTTCACGCCCAAGGGCGCCCCGTAGTCTACGGCTAAGCGCCCCCCCATTACCTTCCAGCAGCCCCGCTGCTCTGCAAGCCACAACAAGTACCCGCTGCTGCTCGCGCCTTACGGCGCCAACAACTCAAACAGCTGCTACCACTCATAACTACAATCTTCGTAGTAGAGTCGGAAGCAATGCTGAGCAACAGCCCCTGCCACCGTCTTCCCCCCCCCCCCCCCCCCCCCCTCTTTTCCGCAGCAATCTTGTAGGTCAGGGAAACAGACTCTTAGTCCCTACCTCCGTTTGCACCGTTCGCCAGCACAGAATATATATGTTTGCGACATCCGCCCAATGCAGCTCCTGCCTTGGGTGGTGCCACTTTCCTAGATGTTCTGGTCTCCGCGACGGCAACCACTCGACGGGTTTCATCGCGCCATGTTGCCAGGTCGCAAACCCAAATCATCCGGGTACCCCGATGCTTGCCCAAGGACGCCCAGTCCCAGGGCCACAACAGCAATTGCATCCTGGCCTTCCTCAACCCAGGCGTAGTCACCCGTCACTTACCCCCAGAGTGGCGACGTCTCCCCTCATGCACTTCAGAATTCCGCAGTTAAACTGTAATGGACTAACTGGGAAGATCATTCATGAAGCGGCACAACATCCGCATTGCTGCGATTCAAGAGACTAAACTCACAGCACGATCTGCATTGCAGACTTGCTCTGGGTATAATGTCCATAGAAAAGATCGCGAGAGCGGAAATGGAGGCGGCCTCGCGTTTATAATACACCACTCTGTGCAATATCACATATTTGATCTTGGAATCGACCGCAGGGACAACGTCTTAGAACGTCAAGGCCTATCTATCCGGTCAGGCGATGCAAACCTAGAAATCATCAACATCTACATCCCCCCTGCCACCTGTTGCCCCGGTGGATACCGCCCTAATATCAGAGCCTTACTCACTGGAAACAATCGCATTATTTTAGGCGACTTCAATGCCCATCATGATCTATGGCACTCAAATTTGCGGGCGGACAGTAGGGGCGAGATGTTGGCAGATCAAATAGAAGAAACGACGTTCTGCACAATAAACGGAGACGCCCCCACACGTATGGTAGGAAGCTGTCACAGTTCGCCAGATATCTCAATCGTGAGCGCAGAACTCGTAAACTGCGTCAGCTGGCAGCCGATGGTATCATTGGCATCCCACCACCTGCCTATACTTGTTTCGCTCGAGCGTACCGCCGACTCCATCGTCGCCGAAAAACGCACTTTCATAAACTTTAAAAAAGGAAAGTGGGAAGAATATAAATCCTTTACAGACAACCTCTTTGCTGCCCTCCCTATCCCGACTGATGCCCGCCAAAGGGAGCGTGCCTTCCGCAAGGTCATTGAATCCGCCTCGGCACGTTTCATTCCCGCCGGGAGAATTCCCGAAATGCGGCCCCACTTCCCGGCGGAGGCCGCAAACTTAGCTAGAGAACGTGACCTTATAAGGCAGCTTGATCCAGGCGACCCCCAAATAAGGGATATAAACCAACGCATCAGATTGCTTGTGGATGAACACAAGAGGGCGAAATGGGAGGAGCACCTAAGAGGTTGTAACCTCTCTACCGGTGTGGGTAAACTTTGGTCCACCGTAAAGTCCCTATCGAATCCGACTAAGCACAAAGACAAAGTTTCCATCGCCTTTGGCGACAAAGTGCTGTCGGATGCGAAAAAATGCGCGAGCGCTTTCTGCCGATAATATATAATGCATTCTACGGTCGACAAAGTTAGACGGAGGGCCAACAGACACGCACATAAACACAAATTCAGCGCGTCACCAATCACCATCACCGCTAAAGAGGTTGAGGACGCCATTGGTCGCGCTAAACCATCCAAAGCAGTGGGCCCAGACGGCATAGCCATGCCGATGCTTAAAAGCCTAGGGAAAGAGGGTTTCAAATATTTAGCGCAGGTCTTCAACCTGTCTCTTTCCACCTTTGTCATACCCGAGAAATGGAGAATAGCCAAGGTGGTCCCACTACTAAAGCCTGGTAAACCAGCTAACATAGGAGAGTCGTATCGTCCGATATCTCTCCTATTGCCAGTAGCAAAGACGCTCGAAGCCATTTTGCTCCCTTATTTCCAAGCAAATTTGCAACTAGCCTCCCATCAGCATGGCTTCAGAAAACTCCACAGCACAACCTCCGCGCTAAATGCCATTAGCACCCGGATAAATTGCGGTTTAAATCAAAACCCCCACCATAGAACAGTACTCGTAGCGCTAGACCTATCAAAAGCTTTTGATACGGTCAACCATGGCTCGTTACTGCAAGACCTGGAAGGGTCTAACCTTCCCCCATGTCTTAAAAGGTGGACCGTAAATTATCTGGGTGGTCGGCAGGCATCGGTGCTATTTAGAAACGAAACATCAAAGCCAAGGAGAATTAAACAAGGGGTGCCACAGGGTGGTGTCCTATCCCCCATTTTGTTTAATTTCTACATATCTAAGCTACCTTCACCACCGGAAGGAGTCACAATCGTTTCCTACGCCGATGACTGCACAGTAATGGCCACAGGCCCAGGCCCACAGATCGATGAGCTATGCAATAAAATAAACGGCTACCTCCCTGATCTCTCCAGTTTTTTCGCCTCGCGAAACCTGGCATTTTCACCGACTAAATCTTCCGCGACCTTATTTACAACATGGACGTCCCAAATGTCGACCATTTTGAACATCCACGTCGATGGCTCTACGCTACCGACTGTCCTACACCCCAAAATCTTGGGTGTGACGTTTGATCAGGATCTACATTTTGGTGAGCACGCAGCCGCAATTGTGCCGAGAATTCAGAGCCGTAAAAAAATCCTCAAATCCCTTGCTGGCAGTACCTGGGGAAAATATAAACAAACGCTCATGACTACATACAAAGCAATTAGCCAGCCGATTACGTGCTATGCGTCACCCATATTGTCGCCAAGCCTAAAAATTACCCACTGGGAGAAGCTACAGGCCTGCCAAAATACTGCTCTCAGAATTGCCACGGGCTGTCTTCTTATGTCCCGGACCACTGGGGCAACAGGTGCCAGGAGGGATGTAGATGTTGATGATTTCTAGGTTTGCATCGCCTGACCGGACAGATAGGCCTTGACGTTCTAAGACATTGTCCCTGCGGTCGATGCCAGGATCAAATATATAATATTGCACAGAGTGGTGTATGATAAACGCGAGGCCGCCGCGCTCATGCGATCTTTTCTGTGGACATTATACCCAGTTGCAGTGCAGATCTTGCTGTGAGTTTAGTCTCTTGAATCGCAGCAATGCGGATGTTGTGCCGCTTCATGAAATCGACTATCCCCGTAATCTTCCCAGTTAGTCCATTAAAGTTAAACTGCAGAATTCTGAAGTGCATGAGGGGAGACGTCGCCACTCTAGAAGTAAGTGACGGGTGACTACGCCTGGATTGAGGAAGGCCAGGACGCAACTGCTGTTGTGGCCCTGGGACTGGGCGTCCTTGGGCAAGCATTGGGGTACCCGGTAGATTGGGGTTTGCGACCTGGCAACATGGCGCAATGAAACCCGTGGGGGTTGCCGTCGCGGAGACCAGAACATCTAGGAAAGTGGCAAACATATATATTCTGTGCTGGCAAACGGTGCAAACGGGGTCAGGGAATAAGATTTTGTTTCCCTGACCTACACGATTGCTGCCGGAAAAGAGGGGGGGGGGGGGGGAGAAGACGGGGGTAGGGGCTGATGACAGCATTGCTACCGACTCTGCTACGAAGATAGTAGTTATGAGTGGTAGCAGATGTTTGAGTTGTTTGCGCCGCGGGGCGTGAGAAGCAGCGGGTAATAGTTGTGCCTTGCTGAGCAGCTGGGCTGCTGGAAGGTAGTAGGAGGGGAGGGGGCGCGCTAAGGCATAGACAACGGGACGCCCTTGGACGTGAACAGCAAGGAGCCACAAAAGATTTATAAAAGCTACGTGGACGTCGGGTTTTGGGATCAAGCGCAGAACAACCTGTCCGATGCCTTACACGAGTCACACTGAACAGAGTATGACAGTCCTAAAAATATCCTTTTCCGGCAGATTCAGCAAAACCATTTCTGAGGACAGGGGTCAGGATATGATACCGGATTGGATACGATACCTTCCCGGAGCAAGAGAATATGGAGCAGTCCCGCTGCAAGGAGCTGCTGGGAGGATGACAATTTGTGGGAGGGACGCAACAAATTAAATGCGGTTACACTGAAATGACAGTCCTTGGTCGGGAAAAATCCCGAGTCGCACCGGTAAATAGCACCGACTGCCTAGGGAAGCGCTCCTCTTGTGCTTCCATCTTAGATGTAATCTGTGTCGACATTTCTGAAATACGCGTTTGGTGTGCTTCAATCTTCGATATTATGCGTGTCTCCTGTGATTCCATCTTGGATGTTAAACGTGTCTCTTGCGATTCCAGTTGGGATGAAATATATGTCTTCTGTTCTGCCAGTTGAGATTTTATATTTGTCTTTTGTTCTTCCAATTGAGATGACACTGTCGATGTATAAGCAGATATTGCAGCCAAAATTATGTTCAAGTGTGTGCTCGTAACTGTCTGTGAAGTTTCATTTTGCTCTCTATTTTTTGTTGTTGTCTCGTCCCCATTAGGATGAAATACATCATCGTCCCCATTAATTCCTTCCAACTCCATTGCCTCTCGTTGCCGTGCTTGAAGTTCGATCTTTTTTGCCGGTTGTATTCAATCCACGGTTCTCCAACTCCTTTTTCAGTTGCTGGATCCTTAATTCACTTAATTTTGCCATGTTCAAGTTGTATCCGGAATCTTCGGAATTTATTCAACAATTCCTCTTCTGACACCAATTGTAACGAATTTAGAAAAATTCCGTTTATTCCAAATCTTCTGCTAACGTTCGAATCGCTAAACTGTTGAATAAATAACTCCAATATTCAATAACGCAAAAATGGTCTGTAGTAGACTACTTTGAAAGTACTTCACAATAACACTTAACTTCACAACCAATAGCGTGCTTAAATCAAGCTGATTCCGGACTATTCAGCTTCTGCTGCTTTTATACTCTCTTCCCAAATGTCTAGACGTTTCTTCTTCTAGAATCCTCTACCTGGCCACAAGCTATACGCGCGTTTATTTGTAGTGTGTAACCATATGGATGTGTATATGTGAGCGAAGTAGTAGCTGATATGCGTTTTTGAGTATCTCTCTGCTGCTTGTGTAATATTAGTGATGTGAGTATCACTTAGTGTTACTAATATTCGTCAAAATACTATTATCAACAAAAAACTATAAAACACCATTTAAAATTTGTCGTTTTAAGTTATAATATTTAATTTTACTAAAGTTATGTATATTAAAAAGAAATAAAATAAATATGTAAATAATGAGCTTTGTAAAATCGCCATTATTTTGCTCAACTTCTTGGGGCTGGGATCACCAGAAAACGCCGCCCTACGAAAATATTATTTGGTGGTTCTGGTTAACACTTATAAAGACAACTTTTCATTGCAAGGCCATTACAATAAAAAAATCCATAGGATATCACTCCACCCAAATATTCATACATTCTAACGCAGAGTGGTTTTCTATTTGTTGTTGGACAGCTAGGTACAGCTGGTAAGTTTTCTTTTAAAATATCGTGAATTTAAAGGCCCGGCTCCCCAAAGTTCCCCGTTTCCGGATTTCACGGTGAATTCCGGCTTCATTGATTACCCCGCTCGAACATGATCCTTCGAGCCGGATCTTGAAACATTTTTTCGTTTTAGGTAATAAAACCAGCTGCCATTAGTTTTTCTTTTTTGCCTCCACGTGTCCAACAACAAATTCATATCTTTCGTTTTTTTTCCAACAATGTTGCCTTCTTGAAACCTGTTCACCAACAATTGAGAAGTCCCATTGGAAATCAAACAAACCCATCATACCAAAATCTGTTGTGAATAGGCAGTGTAAGTAGAAGCTGCTTGTTTACCTTTTTTGACATTCAATAGTTGCCCATTGCAAAACACAGATTTTAGGTAAGTTTTGCAGAAAAAATACAATAATATCTTGGTTTTATTGTAAATTTGGGTGCCGCTATACGCCAGAATATTTCCAGAACGACACAGGAAAAGGAAGCACCCCGGAGCAACGGCAACGTGTTGGAGGTCACAATGACTGCAAACAAAGGAAGGTAACTGGTTCTTGGAAAAAGTATTGTAATTTACGTGTATATATAAACACCAAACCATAAACGGCATACGTTCCTTTTGAGCTTTTTATTCCCTTTTCAGCCTTCCGGCCACGGCATACCACCGTATAATCTACCGGGAAGGAGGATAGTGACAAGGGAATTCAATAATTAGTTGAGCGTTGACCAGTGCGCTCCGATTCAACAGAAGAGTGTGACCGGGACCACAATTAGAATACCGGTGCGATAAGTCTGTTAAGCGAACAGTCCCCACCGGTGGCTAGTGAATCATAAACCTTAGAAGTGACAGTGATTAACAGTCCCTGAGTAGCAGGGCAGTGCAGTGAAAAAGAGTGAGTCCACACCCGGTGCCTTAAAAGACGGTGAAAATACCCCAAAAAAGTAGAGTATCCCAGTAAAGGTGTATGTGCACAAAGTCCCTGAAAAGCAGGACAGTGAGTCAAAAAAGGTGCCTTAAAAGAGGGTGAAAATATCCCACCAAAGCAGAGTATAAAAGAAAAGGTGTGTATGCGCAAAAGTCCCTGAAATCCGGGCAGTGATTCAACAAAGGGTGCCCTAAAAGAGGGTGAAACTACCCCAAAAAAGCAGAGTATACAAGAAACGGTGTATGTGGACAAACGTCCCTGAAAAGCAGGGCAGTGAGTCAACAAAGATGCCTTAAAAGAGGGTGAAAATACCCCATCAAAGCAGAGTATACAAGAAAAGGTGTGTGTGCGCAAAAGTCCTTGAAAATCAGGGCAGTGAATAAACAAAATTGCCATAAAGGAGGGTGAAAGGCTCTGAGAACGCTCATGAGCCAAATTTGACAAAGCGAAGCTTTTTTTTTTAATAATCCAGATGTAAAGATTGACTTATTGTTGGGTTAAATCTTAAATCTAGTGTAACTTTTCGGTAAACGAGGCTGTAAGGCAACAGCAACCCTCCCACTGCATGCGTGAGCCGATACGGAGTCATCAGACGGTAGAAGACCCGCTACGGTAGAAGACCCGCTACGGTTAAAAATATCAGGCGGTCAGCCATAAAAGGGTATACAATAGCAGGAAAATGTTTGGGACCTAAAGGCCAGGTAAGTAATTTATATTAAACTCACCTTCCCACTTCTATCTGTGTAGATATCAGCCCAAACGAGCGGCCCACTGCTGTTGGAATCTGCAAGCAAATCACAACGTTTAGAAGGCCCACGCGGACGGCGCACTGCTTTTGGAATCTTTTCAGCAAATCTCATCTCATTGTATTGATTTCGTTGTAAGCGGACGTGTTTTCGCAGTGTCATGGGGTGCGCGCTTTATTAATACGTTTTTATTTCAACAATATATCCAATACGTTCTTTTTAAATCTTTCATGAAAATGAAATGGTATATTAACTTTGGCACGAATCTCAAAATTGTAAGTCCTTAAAGGAAAATAGATAAACCCACCATTAAGTATACCGAAATAATCAGGATGAAGAGCTGAGTTGATTTAGCCATGTCCGTCTGTCTGTTTGTATACAAACTAGTCTCTCAATTATTGAGATATCTTAATAAAATTTAGTGAGCGGGTGTATTTAGATGCCCGATTAGACATTTGTCGGAACCGGCCGGATTGGACCACTATAGCATATATCCTCCCTACCACCGATTTTTCAGAAAAAGAGGATTTTTGTCATATCTTCCTCAATTTATCATATTGAAGCTTCAACCATCATCATATGCTTTCGTATATTGCACATATTATTGTCTGAAAAAATGGATGAGATCGGTATATATATAGTATATATCCCCCACAACCGATTGTTCAGATAAGAAACTTTTTGTAATTACTGCCCCATTTTAAGAGCTAGAGGCTTCAAATTTCAACGAATGCCTACGTATATGGCATATATTGTTGTCTGAAAAAATCATGGAGATCGGTGGTATATATCTAATCTAATATCTAATATATATTATAAATGGGAAAGTTTGGATATTTGGATGTCCAGACGTTTGTCTTTGTGCCTCAATCAAGCAAGAACGGCTGGACGGATTTGGTGAAATTTTGCACACATATAGCCAATAGTCTAGAAGGATCTATAGGCTATATATTTTTTCAAATTGGGGAGGTCCCCGCCCCATAGAAACAGTTATAATTAAATGATTATATTTTTTCGTCTTTGTTACTGAATCACGCCAGAACTACTATACGGATTTTGATGAAATTTGGGACACAGACAATAGTCTACTAGCGAAATTTTTTTCGAACATGGAAAGGGGGATGGGGTCCCACGACCCCTTCGAAAAATTACTTTTTAATAATTTTTACATATTATAACTTTACATTTATTGATCTTCACCAGTATTACAAACTCAATACGTCAAATAAGTCAAGGGCTTACAAAATGAGCAGTGACACCCTCCGTCCCCCTCCCCCTTCCCTCCTTTTCTCCCCCTCCGGTGTAGAATTTATAAATTGTTATAACTCAATATAAATGTTCTCCTAAATGTATAATTTTTGGTATCTGGCTCATACAATTTGGAAAAACGATCGGTGGTGCTCTCCGCCTCCTTCCGCCATCCGCCCTCCTTCAATTGTTTTTATTAGCACGCTTTTATTAGCTTTACCTGTGTTTCTTTTTAACTTTTCATTCGCTCCAACGCGCCTTCTGCCTTTTTAACATGGTTTTATAATTAGCTTCACTTTTTTGTAATCCCGTTAGTGTCATATCGAGACCCTTCCGGGATCATTTCTGGATGGTTTTCGGGATCCGTCAGGGTCATTTCGGGACTTTTTCGGTACTATTTCGGGATGATTTTGGGACCATTCCGGGATAATTGCTGTATAGCTTTCCGTTCTGGATCCGTTCTGGATCCCGTCGGGGTTATTTTCGGGACTATTCCGGGATCATTTCGGGACTATTTTGCAATAATTAGGAGACCCTTCCGGCATCATTTCTAGATGGTTTTCGGGATCCGTCCGGGATCCCGTCAGGGTCATTTCGGAATTGTTAGGGGGATTATTTGAGGACCTTTCCGGCATCATATCTGGATAGTTTTCGGGATTTGTACGGGAACCCATCGGGGTAATTTCGGAACTTTTTCGGGATAATTTGGGAACCCTTTACGGGTCATTTCATGATTTTTTCTGTATTATTTCGGGATCATTTGGGGACCCTTCCGGCATCATTTCTGGATGGTTTTCGGGATCCGTCCGGGATCCCTTCAGGGTCATTTCGGGATTGTTAGGGGGATTATTTGAGGACCTTTCCGGCATCATTTCTGGATAGTTTTCGGGATCTGTACGGGAACCCATCGGGGTAATTTCGGAACTTTTTCGGCACTATTTCGGGATCATTTGGGAACCCTTTAGGTGTCATTTCATGACTTTTTCTGTATTATTTCGGGATCATTTGGGGACCCTTACGGCAACATTTCTTAATGGTTTGCCGGGTCCATCAGGGTCATATCGGGACCATTTTGGGATCATTTGGGGACCCTTCCGAGGTCATTTCTGGATCCTTCCGTGATGGCGTAGGAGTCATTTCGAGATATTTTTGTTACTTTTTCGTGATAGTTTCGGGACCCTTCCGGGATCATTTCTGTATGGTTTTTGAGATCCGTCCAGGAGCACGTGAGGGTCATTTCGGAAGTTTTCCGGGACTATTTCGGGATCATTTTGGTACCCTTCAGGGATCATTTCTGCGTGGTTCTCTGGATAAGTCTAGAATTGTGTCGTCGTCATTTCGGGTTTTTTGGGCTATTCCGGGAACTTTTGGAGACCTTTCCGGGGCATTTGTGGACGGTTTCGGGATCCGTCCACGATATCGTCGGGGTCATTTCGTGGCTTTTTCTGGATAATTTCGGGATCGTTTGGCGATCCTATCAGGTTATCAGCACATTTAGATCTTTTTTTTACTCAATTACAAAAATAAAATGCATTAGACAGAAAAAATTGTTGAAACAGATAACTTGATAAGCAGGCTAACGTGAATAACCCATATATTTCATTTTCTCCTTGCGGACGGGGCCGCGGGTAAAGGCTAGTATATTATAAATGGGAACGTTTGGATATTTGGTTGTCCAGACGTTTGTCTTTGTGCCTCAATCACGCAAGAACGGCTGGACGGATTTGGACGAAATTTTGCACAATAGTCTAGAAGGATCTATAGGCTATATATTTCTTCAAATTGGGGAGGTCCCCGCCCCCTAGGAACAGGTATAATTAAATTATTATATTTTTTCGTCTTTGTTACTGAATCACGCCAGAACGGCTACACGGATTTTGATGAACTTTGGGACACAGACAATAGTCTACTAGCGCTTTTTTTTCGAACATGGAAAGGGGGTGGGGGTCCCACGACCCCTTCGAAAAATTACCATAATTTTTAAATATTATAATTTTACCTTTATTGAACTTCACCAATATTACAAACTCAATACGTCAAATAATTCGAGGGCTTACAAAATGAGCAGTGACACCCTCCGTCCCCTCCCCCTCCCTCCTTCTCTCATCCTCTGCTGTAAAATCTATAAATTGTTATAACGCAATATAAATGTTCTCCTAAATGTATAATTTTTGGTATCTGGCTCATACAGATCGAGATCTAAACAATTTGGAAAAACGATCGGTGGTGCTCTCCGCCTCCTTCCGCCATCCGCCCTCCTTCAATTGTTTTTATTAGCACGCTTTTATTAGCTTTACCTGTATGTTTCTTTGTAACTTTTCATTCGCTCCAACGCGCCTTCTGCCTTTTTAACATGGTTTTATAATTAGCTTCACCTTATTTGTAATACCGTTAGGGTCATATCGAGACCCTTACGGGATCATTTCTGAATGGTTTTCGGGATCCGTCCGGTGTCATTTCGGGACCTTTTCGGGACTATTCCGGGATCATTTCGGGACCATTTTGCAATCATTAGGGGACCCTTCCGGCATTATGGTTTTCGGGATCCGTCCGGGACCTCTTAAGGTTCATTTCGGGACTATTAGGGGATCATTTGGGGTACCTACCGGCATCAGTTTTGGATAGTTTTCGGTATCCGTCCGGGATCCCGTCGGGGTCATTTCGGGACATTTCAGGATCATTTGGGGTCCCTTCCGGCATCATTTCTGGATGGTTTTCGGGATCCGTCCGGGATCCCGTCGGGGTCATTTCGGGACTTTTTCGGAATCATTTGGGGTCCCTTTCGGTATCATTTCTGTAGGGGTTTCGGGATTCGTCCGGGATCCAGTCGGGGTCATTTCAGGACTTTTTCGGGATCATTTGGGGTACCTTCTGGCATCATTTCTGGATAGTTTTCGGGATCCGTCCTTGATCCCGACCGGGTCATTTCGGGACTATTTCGGGATCATTTGGGGTACCTACCGGCATCATTTCTGGATGGTTTTCGGGATCCGTCCGGGGTCCCGTCAGAGCCATTTCGGGATTATTAGGGGATCATTTGAGGACCTTTCCGGCAGCATTTCTGGATAGTTTTCGGGATCCGGACGGAGTCATTTCAGGACTATTTCGGGATCATTTGGGGTACCTACCGGCATCAGTTTTGGATAGTTTTCGGGATCCCGTCGGGGTCATTTCGGGTCTTTTTCGCGACAAATACGGGATCATTTGGGGGACCCTTTCGGTATAAACTCTGGATGGTTTTCGGGATCCGTCCGAGATCCCGTCAGGGCCTATTAGGGGATTATTTGGTGTACTTTCGGGCATCATTTCTTGATGGATTTCAGGATCCGTTCGGGATTTCGTCGGGGCCATTTCGGGACTTTTTCTCAACTAATACGGGATAATTTGGGGACCCTTTCCGCATCATTTCTGGATGGTTTTCGGAATCCGTCCGGGATCCCGTCAGGGTTGTTTCTTGACTATTAGGGGATCATTTGAGGAACTTTCCGGCATCAATCTGGATAGTTTTCAGGATCCGTCCGGGATCCCGACGGGGTCATGTCGGGACTATTTCGGGATCATTTGGGGTATTTTCTTGCAACATTTCTGGATGGCTTTCGGTATCCGTCCGGGATCCCATCAGGGTCATTTCGGGACTATTAGGCGATCATTTGGGGACCCTTCCGGCATCATTTCTTAATGGTTTGCCGGGTCCATCAGGGTCATTTCGGGACCATTTTGGGATCATTTGGGGATCATTCCGAGGTTGTTTCCGGATCCTTCCGTGATGCCGTAGGAGTCATATCGAGATATTTTTGTTACTTTTTCGGGATAGTTTTGGGATCCTTCCGGGATCGTTTCTGTATGGTTTTCGCGATCCGTCGTGGATCCCCTCGGGGTCATTTCGGAACTTTCTTTAGAGTATGTCAGGATAATTTAAGAACCCTTCCTGGATATTTTCTGGATGGTTTTTGAGATCCGTCCGGGAGCCCGTGAGGGTCATTTCGGAAATTTTCCGGTACTATTTCGGGGTCATTTTGTACCCTTCAGGGATCATTTCTGTGTGGTTCTCTGGATAAGTCTAGAATTGTGTCGTCGTCATTTCGGGTTTTTTGGGACTATTCCGGGAACTTTTGGAGACCCTTCCGGGGCATTTATGGACGGTTTCGGGATCCCTCCGCGATATGGTCGGGGTCATTTCGTGGCATTTTCTGGATAATTTCGGGATCAGTTTGGGATCTTATCAGGTTGTCAGCACATTTAGATCTTTTTCTTACTCAATTACAAAAATAAAATGCATTAGACAGAAACATTTTTTTAAACAGATAACTTGATAAGCAGGCTAACGTGAATAGCCCATATATTTCATTTTCTCCTTGCAAACGGGGCCGCGGGTAAAGGCTAGTAGTATATATATGGTGGTATATATAGTACATATTGTCACGGATGTTAGCATCACTAAATTATCCCATCACTAAGGCGATGCTAAGGCCATGCCAAGCAGTATTTACGTTAATAATCAAATCAAGTATACACATATATAAGGCAGCCCAGAGAGATGTCACACACAGATGCATTTACTTATACGCCTATATGCGCGCGAGAGACTGTAAACTACAAACATTCACATCAATAATTCAATCTTTATGTATCTACATAAACGAATAAATAATTGCGTCTACACATATGTACCATGTACGAATACGAGCAGCGGAGACTCAATGCGCAAACACATGCATATATCTGAGAAGTTTGAGAGCTAATGGACTAGTAGATTCTGGAAGCATGTATAAAATTGTGCAATTTTAGTTATAGCTGAGAAGTTTGAGAGCTCATGGACAATGCTAGTACATTCTGGAAAAATGCGAACGAGGAAACCAAAGGGTATAAAAGGCAACAGATGAAGAGGCGCTGTAATTCAGTTTGATTTGAGTTGTCAAGCAGTTTGATTAAGACGATATCTAGCGAGCAATAGCAGTGTTATTTTGAATAGTAGAGTTTCATTGGGCTATCAATCAGTGTGGTTATTAAGCAAGCTATTCGTTGCACAGTTTGTTATTGTGAAGTACTTTAATAAAGGCCATTTTGCATTATTACAAATTGGAGTTATTTATTCAACAGTTTAGTGATTCGAACTTAGCAGAGGATTGCAAATAAGAGGATTTGCAGCAAATTCGTTACAATTGGTGTCAGAAGAGGAATTGTTGAATAAATTACAAAGGACAACAAGGACATGGCAAAGTTCAGTGAATTGAAGATCCAGTAACTAAAGAAGGAGTTGGAGACCCGTGGATTGAATACAAGCGGCGTTAAACTTGAACTTCAGGCACGGCTACGAGAGGCAACGGAAGCAGAAGGAATTGATGTGGAAGAGTATGTCTTTCATCTTGATGGCGAGGAGACTACAAAAATTGAAGAGAAAAACGAAACATCGCAAACGCTTACCAGCACAGACTTGAACGTGATATTGGCTGCAATATCTGCACAAACGTCGACAGTAACATCGAAAATTGAAGCACAAGAAACACGTATTTCAGAAATGTCGACACAAATTTCTTCACAACTGGAATCGCAGGAAACCCGTATAACATCCAAGATGGAAACTCAACTGGAAGAACAGAAGACATATATGGCATCGCAACTGGAAGAACAGAAGACATATATGATATCTCAGTTGGCTCAGCAGTTGAAAGCGCAAGAGGATCGCATATCATCGCAGTTGGAGGGTTTTAGTGAACGACAAGATAAAATGGAAGCTGAGATGGATGCTTTGAAAGATCGGATTCAGCAGTTACAGTTAAATCGTCCAGCAGTTTCAGCGAGTAATCCAAAGGTAAAAACACCATCCTTTGACGGTTCTGTTCCTTTCCAGTTCTTTAAGCTACAGTTTGAGAAGACCACAGCAGTGAACAACTGGAATGTGGAAGATAAAGTTGCCGCACTCTTTGTAGCATTGAAAGGACCAGCTGCCGAAATCTTACAGACTATTCCAGAGTACGAACGGAACAGTTATGACGCATTGATGGCTGCTGTAGAACGGCGATACGGAAGCGAACACAGGAAACAGATATTTCAAATAGAATTGCAAAACCGCTACCAAAAAGCTAACGAGACTTTGCAGGAGTTTGCTTCGGACATTGAAAGATTGGCTCATCTTGCAAATGCGGATGCACCCGTGGAATACACGGAAAGAGTGAAGATTTAGAGCTTTATAAATGGCATACGGGACGTCGAAACGAAGCGAGTCACATACGCGAACCCAAAGCAAACATTTTCTGAAACGGTATCCCATGCATTGACTCAGGAAACGGCGTCATTATTGAGTAAACCAGCATACAAAGCTCATCGTGTGGAAGTAGAAAGGCCGGAGTGGGTAGATACAATTTTGGAAGCTCTGAAGGGATCACAAGAGAAAAATACCGGAGTTATGAAATGTTTCAAGTGCGGTAACCCAGGTTACATTGCACGTCATTGCAGTAGCAATTCCAATAGTTCCAACAATGTGGGTGGCCGTAAACGCAGAGCTGAAGGAGACGAGCAAATCTCCAAATCCACTCAATCGTTAAACTAAAGCGTGTCAGCCGCAAGGGGCGACAGCTGGCTCCCTCAATTGAATGCCCCATAATCTCTATCTCGCAAATTGGAAGAAGGTCAAGCAATCTTACTGTCGGAGGACAAGTGGATGGAAAGGAACGTTTACTAACTGTAGATACGGGTGCATCCCATTCCATCATTCGATCAGATTTAGTCAACAAGAAGATAAGACCATTGCTTGGAGCAAGATTACGTACAGCCACGGGAGAGGACACCCAGGTAATTGGAGAAGTAGAATGTGAAGTAGCAATTGGGAACGTCACGGTACTTCACAATTTTATAGTGGCAGGTATTGTTGATGAAATCATAATTGGAGTGAACTTCTTAATCAACCAAGGCATCAAGATCGATATGCAAAGCAAGACGATGCGATATAAGAACATGGATGTGCCACTTAGTTTCGGCTACGAGAGAGGCTACAGCAGTAAGCGAGTGCTGGTGGAAGAGAGTCAGCAAATACCACCAAAATCAGAAGCAGTCATCTGGGCAAAGGTAGATGGAGATTGTGGGACAAACAAATTGTGGGTTGTCGAAGCAGCAAATAAATCAGCACTGAACATACTTGTAGGAAAAACCCTGGCTATGACAAAACAAGATGGACGTATTCCGGTAAGAGTACTCAATGAGTTCAAGTCACCATTCAAATTGACCAAAGGAGCTATTTTGGGGAGATGCCAAGAGGCCGAAGTAGTTATTAACTGTGAACAGCTCCAGGAATACGTTTCATCTAGTAATACTAATCTTTCAAATGATATCACGGCATGGACGCATGGGCTAGAGGAAGCCTATCAGAGTAAGACAAAACAACTGCTCCTAAAGTACGCGAACATGTTTGACCAGGATGATTCTAAACCAGGCCGCACCAACGTTGTGAAACACCAAATTGACACTGGAGATGCGAGGCCGATCCGTCAAGCTCCACGTAGTGTTCCACTGACGAAGCGGGAAGTTGTGAGTCAAATCATTCAAGAAATGAGCGACAGCGGCGTCATTGAACCATCAGCAAGTCCGTGGAGCTCACCGGTAGTACTTGTAAAAAAGAAGGATGGAAAAATGAGGTTTTGCGTGGACTACCGGAAGTTGAATGACGTAACGAAAAAGGATAGCTACCCATTGCCAAGAATTGACGACACTCTGGACTCGCTATCTGGTACGAAATGGTTTTCCACGCTGGACTTGAAAAGCGGCTACTGGCAAGTGGAGTTGAAGGAGGAAGATAAAGAGAAAACAGCCTTCAGTGTCGGTGATGGTCTTTGGCAATTTACAGTGATGCCTTTTGGACTTTGTAATGCACCAGCTACTTTTGAGAGACTCATGGACCAGGTACTGAAAGGACTACATTGGAAAACATGCTTGGTGTACCTGGACGACATCATCGTATTGGGCAAGAACTTTGATGAACATCTTAAGAACTTGGAGGAAGTTTTCCAGAGAATAGCTGGCGCTGGTCTGAAGTTAAGTCCCAAAAAGTGTGCGCTGTTTAAAAAGGAAGTCAATTATTTGGGTCACAAGGTAACGACAGAGGGCATCTGCACTGCGAACGAAAAAATAAAGGCTGTAAAGGATTGGCGAAGAGCACAGAACCTACATGAATTGAGAAGTTTTCTTGGGCTGTGCACATATTACCGCCGACTTGTACCAAATTTTTCCAAGCTTTTGAATGGAAAAAGGAGCAAGAAGTGGCTTTCCAAACATTGAAGGAGCGTTTGTGCACTGCCCTAATGTTAGCATATCCGATTCCAGGAGCAACATTTATTCTAGATACAGATGCGAGTGTATATGCTATAGGAGGCGTTTTATCACAACTGGTCGATGGACAGGAGAAGGTAGTTGCATATTACAGCCGTTCGATTGGAAAACCAGAGAGGAACTACTTTGTGGTAGAGTGCATTAAACATTTTCACAAATACCTCTACGGCCAGCGATTCCGTGTCAGGACAGATCACGCAGCGTTGAAATGGCTTCTGCAGTTCAGTAATCCGGAAGGACAATTGGCACGGTGGATCGAGCGACTACAAAGCTACGACTTTTCCATTGAGCATCGAAAAGGTAGTACCCATGGAAATGCTGATGCAATGTCACGAAGACCATGTAGTTTGGAATGCAAGCACTGTTCAAAAGCCGAGGCTAAAGAAGACATTATAGATGTCCGGCTAATGAATATAACATGTACAGATGAATGGGACAAGGAACAGCTAAGAAAGTGCCAGCTAGAAGATGCAGATCTGAAACGTGTTATACAAGGGCTCGAACGAAATGAAAGACCAAACAGAGAAGATATGTCAGCAGAGAGTCCCATTGCGAAGTCATATTGGGCACAGTGGAACAGTTTAGAATTGATATCCGGTTGCCTTCATCGAGTATGGGAGAGTGAGGATGGTAAATACAAGAATAAACTGATAGTTGTTCCCAGAAAGAGGATTCGTGACGTGCTCAGCGAGCTGCATAATGGTCCAAGCGGAGGTCATCTTGGAATCACGAAGACGCTCGAGAAGATTAAACAGAGATTCTATTGGGTTGGTTGCCGTCAGTCGGTCACCGAGTGGATTGCCAACTGCGAGGTTTGCAACAGAGCGAAAGGGCCCAAAACACAAAGTCATGGCCAGATGAAGCAATATAACTCAGGTGCGCCATTTGAAAGGATCGCCATGGATGTCGCAGGTCCATTTCCTACTAGCAACCGCGGAAACAAATACGTACTGGTGGTTATGGATTATTTCAGTAAATGGCCAGAGGTATACCCAATCCCAAACCAAGAAGCAGAAACAGTAGCAGAAGTGGTTAAAAACGAATGGGTTGCAGGTTATGGTGTACCAATGGAGTTACATTCTGACCAAGGCGGGAATTTCGAATCAGCTGTGTTCCAGGAAATGTGTAAGTCATTGAGCATTCGAAAAACACGGACAACTAACTGCATTGCATCCTCAATCCGATGGTATGGTAGAGCGATTCAATAGAACATTGGAGGAGCACTTAAGGAAAGTAGTAGACAAGTACCATAAAGAATGGGATACCCGCATACCATTATTCTTGATGGCTTACCGATCAGCAGTGCATGAGACAACGGCCAAACCCCTGCAAAAGTAATTTTTGGCAATGACCTTAGACTGCCAGCTGATTTGAAGTTTGGGATAGATGCCAATGCGGAGAGAAATGTCAGGAAATGCACTAGTGATTTGGAAGAAGAGCTAAGAGAAATACATGATCTGATAAGGCAACGAACAAAGATTATGAGTGACAAGATGAGAGCCAGATATGATAAAGCAATTAATTCAGAAGGTTTTCAGGAAGGATATTGGGTGCTGTTATACAACCCACAATGTAAAAAAGGTTTGTCCCCGAAATTGCAGTGTAATTGGGAAGGCCCATACAAAGTTGTAAAACGGATCAACGATGTAGTGTACCGCATACAAACCATCGGTAAACCACGAACCAAAATGAAAGTGGTCCATTTGGAAAGGCTGGCAACGTTTAGATCGAGAGATTTGTCTGATCGGGACGATCAGACTTAGGTGGAGGGCAGTGTCACGGATATTAGCATCACTAAATTATCCCATCACTAAGGCGAAGCTAAGGACATGCCAAGCAGTATTTACGTTAATAATCAAATCAAGTATACACATATATAAGGCAGCCCAGAGAGATGTCACACACAGATGCATTTACTTATACGCCTATATGCGCGCGAGAGACTGTAAACTACAAACATTCACATCAATAATTCAATCTTTATGTATCTACATAAACGAATAAATAATTGCGTCTACACATATGTACCATGTACGAATACGAGCAGCGGAGAGTCAATGCGCAAACACATGCATATATCTGAGAAGTTTGAGAGCTAATGGACTAGTAGATTCTGGAAGCATGTATAAAATTGTGCAATTTTAGTTATAGCTAAGAAGTTTGAGAGCTCATGGACAATGCTAGTACATTCTGGAAAAATGCGAACGAGGAAACCAAAGGGTATAAAAGGCAACAGATGAAGAGGCGCTGTAATTCAGTTTGATTTGAGTTGTCAAGCAGTTTGATTAAGACGATATCTAGCGAGCAATAGCAGTGTTATTTTGAATAGTAGAGTTTCATTGAGCTATCAATCAGTGTGGTTATTAAGCAAGCTATTCGTTGCACAGTTTGTTATTGTGAAGTACTTTAATAAAGGCCATTTTACATTATTACAAATTGGAGTTATTTATTCAACAGTTTAGTGATTCGAACTTAGCAGAGGATTGCAAATAATAGGATTTGCAGCAAATTCGTTACAATATATATATTTTCGAAATTTCAGCCCCATTTTACCAGCTAGAAGCTTAAAATTTCACCAAATGCTTAGATATATCATATATTGTTGTCTGAAAAAATCTTAGAGATCGGTGGTATATATAGTATGTATCTCATACAACCGATTGTTCAGATAAGAAGCTTTTCACAATATCTACCCCATTTTAACAGCTATAAACTTAAAATTTCACCAGTTGCTTACGTATATAGCGTATATTGTTGTGTAAAAATTCATAGAGATCGGTGGTATATATAGTACATATATGGTGGTATATATAGTATATACATGTATATAGTCTATATATATATTTTCGCAATTTCAGCCCCATTTTAACAGGTAGAAACTTCAAATTTCACCAAATGCTTACGTATACAGCATATATTGTTGTCTGAAAAAAAGCATAGAGATCGGTGGTATATATAGTATATATCTCATAGAACTGATTGTTCAGATAAGAAACTTTTCGCAATTTCTTCCTCATTTTAACAGCTAGAAGCTTCAAATTTCACCAAATGCATACGTATATACCATATATTTTTGTCTAAAAAAATCATAGAGATCGGTGGTATATATTATATGCCGCATATAAACTGTCATTTTTGCCCCTTTTTTACGGCTAGAAGTTTCAAATTTCATCAAATACTTACGTTTACGTCATATGTTGTTGAAATACGTGATTCGTAGTCACAGTTTTTACATGCAGACCGCAAAAAACGTGAAACTTTGCATCCTCACACAAACTACATACCTATTTTATATTTATCTTAAAAATCGTTTAGGTATGTACATCTGTTCACTATATATTTCTTATCTTATACAGCCGATTATTTGGAGATTACGAATGGGACAAGATTATTGTTCAGCCCCATTCATGAAAGGTATGAAGTCTTCGGAACAGCCGAAGACAGTCCCGTCCTTACTTGTTTATATCAAAATATGTTTTGTCCAACTTGCAAAGACAAAATCGATAGAGCGGATGTGACCAAAGTCGGGTTGTGGAAGTCCCTTTCATGCCTCTTGCGCCAAAATTACTGCTGCTGATTTGGACTATATGAAGTGCAACAACATCAAGCATCGATGGGAATCATGCACTATTTTGCGCCGTATGTCCATATATCAACAGCCATCACCAGCTTCTATATCTGTTGCTGCCATGGATGTATCTGTCCCGGCAGGAACGAAGACCGTCTCACTATCATCAAGCAAATAAATGTCTTCGGCGCCTCCTAAACAAAAGCAGAACATGCAAGGCGGCCAAAAAACAACAAACGCAAAATACATTTGGAAATAACAGCGCCGATATTACCAAAAGTTTTAACAATAACAACACCAACGCAAGTGGCTAATCATGGGTTAATATCATTCTTAAATGAATCTACTCGTAGTGTTTCTGGAAGCTGCATCGCCCATGTTGTTGGTCGCAGCAGCTATAGTAATTTTAATTTTATTTCCGGCATTAACCTTGATCTCAAAATTACCGATTATACTATGACTGGTATACTAGTAAACATTTCTCGCAAAAAAAAGAGTGAATAGAAGTAATGCGAGTTCAAATTTCACCAATAATAATTTCGGTTTGCTTAATCAAAGTCTACGGTTTGAGTCCTGGGACAAAGTGTTTGCTGAGAAAGACGTATCCAATGCAAACCACATATTTTTAAATACTTTTATAAGCCACATTCAGGCTGCAAGCTTTTCTGCCACTTAATCTAGATCTGTTATAAATTTAAAGCCTTGGATCAGCAAGCAGTTGTTAAAAAAAAATCGCCTGAAAAAAAAAGCTTGGAAGAAACAGCACTAAAAATCCTCGAATAAAAGGTTTCGTAGTCGGCATAGGGATCTATGTAAAAGATTAAGAAAGGAAGTACGATTGGAACGCATCAGTTTCTATCGAGACGAATTCAGGTCGTCGTATGGAAACCCAAAAAAGGAATGGAATGTTATAAACAGCCTTTTAAATCGGAGTCCTAAAGCAATTGACCCATCAATTGTTTTATGCAATAGTGGCCTAAATATTTGTGATCCCACAACTGTAGCAAACCTTTTTAATAGTCACTTCTCAAATATGGCGTTCATATCTCAGTATATAGGCATATAGGCAGCTCCTTTTCGTGCTGTCGAAAGCGGCTTTAAAATCGATGAAGAGGTGATGTGTGTCGATTCTTTTTTCGCGGCTTTTTTCCAAGACTTGGCGCGTTGTGAAAATCTGGTCAATGGTAGATTTACCAGGTCTGAAGCCGCACTTATAAGGTCCAATCAGCCGATTCACAGTGGGCTTCAATCTTTCACACAATACACTTGACAGGACCTTATATGCGATATTAAGAAGGCTGATTCCGCGATAGTTGGTGCAGTTTCCAGTATTCCCCTTCTTGTGGACTGGGCAAAGAACCATTAGATTCCAATCGTCAGGCATGCACTCGTCCGCCCATATTTTGCGAAGAAGCTGATGCGTGCGCCTTACCAACTCCTCACCGCCGTATTTGAATAGCTCCGCAGGAAATCCATCAGTGCCCGCGGCCTTGTTGTTTTTCAATCTGGTTATTGTTATCATAATCCGGTGGGGGGACATTTATTCCATCATCGTCGATTGCGGGATCGGGTTCGTCATCCCTGTGCGGTAAATCGCTGTCTCCATTTAGGAGAGCAGAACAGTGTTCCTTCCATAATCTAAGTACTCTCTGGACATCAGTTGCAAGGTCGCCGTTTTCGTTCTTACAGGAGTTTGCCCAGGTCTTAAAACCTTCCGTCTGTCGCCGAATTTTTTGGTAAAATTTTCGGGCGTTATTCCTGGTGCCTACCAGCTCAAGCTCCTCGCACTCACGCCATTCTACTTCTGCTTTTTTCTTCCTGAAAAGGCGTCTCGCTTCCCTTTTTAATTCTCGATAGCGTTCACACACTCCTCTTATTGCGATCACTTAAAACGTAGCCCTGTAGGCAGCATCTTTTCTTTCGGTTGGTCCGCGGCATTCTTCATCATACCGGTTGTTTTTCCGTGGCCGCCGGTGACCAATTTTTTCCTCGGCGGCAGTACGAAGTGCTTTGGAGATATGCTCCCACTGCTCCTGCATTCCTTCAGACTTAGTTGAGCTCTCAGAGAGCAGGTGTGAGAGTCGAGTTGCGAAATCATTGGCAGTCTGTTGCGGTTGCAGCCTTTCGACGACTAGCTTTCCTTCTGTTTTTTGTTCCTTGGATTTAGCCGCCAAGAGGTGGATGCGTATTTTGCCTGCGACGAGGTAATGGTCCGAGTCGATGTTAGGTCCATCTAAACACTGGAGGCATGCCGTCCGTCTATCACAACTTGATCGATCTGATTTCGAGTATTTCTATCGGGCGACAGCCATGTATCTTGATGTATCTTTTTATGCATGAAACTCGTGCTGGAAAAGTCAATCAGCCTTAGGCCATTAGGAGAAGTTTCATGGCGTAGGCTGAACTTTTCGACTGTAGGACCAAAAACACCTTCTTTGCCCACCCTGGTGTGAAAGTCGCCAAGCACGACTTTTATATCATGGTGGGTTCAGCGCTCGTATGTGCGTTCTAATTGTTCGTAAAAAGCGTCTTTCACCTTATTGTCTTTCCCCTCTGTCGGTGCATGGGCGCGGATGAATGATATATTAAAAAATTTTGCTTTTTTTCGGATAGCGGCGAGACGTTCGTCCACAGGCGTGAACGCCAATACTTGGCAACAAAGCCTCTCCCCACCACGCATCCGACGCCAAAACTATGCTTAGTTGTATGGCCACTCCAACAGATGTCACCATTTTTATTCTTCTTTCTTCGTGGCTTCGTCAACGCATTCCTTGGATGGCGGTGATGTCAGATTTTGCTGCCTATATTCCGCTATGTCTGAATTTGGTTTCCCCGCAAAACTTATTCGGCAAAATGACATTGAGCAATACCATCAGCTCAGTCAGAATGGGGAAGGACCTCACGGACCCGTTCGAAACTAAACGAGGTTTCAAACAGGGTGACCCCCTATCGTGCGATTTCTTTAATTTGATGCTGGAGAACATTATACTAGCTGCAGAACTTAACCGCTCTGAAACAATATTCTATAAAAGCGGGCAATTACTGGCATATGCTAATGACATTAAAATCATCGGCCTAAACACCCGCGCCATTAGTTCTGCTTACTACAAACTGGAAAAAAAGGCGGTAAAGATGGGTTTGATGATGAATGAGGACAAAACGAAGTACCTGCTGTCATCGAGCGCATATGCGCCTTGGCAACCACGCTACTGTTGACAGCCATAAATTCGAAATAGTAAAAGAACGAAAATCATATTCTACAAGTCACTTATCGTTCCCGTCCTGCTATATGGTGCAGAAGCATAGACCATGACAACATCAGATGAAGCGGCTCTGGGAGTGTTCGAGAGAAAATTGCTTCGAAAGATTTATGGACCTCTACGCGTTGGCGATGGCGAGTACCAAAGAAGATTTAACAATGAGCTGCACGAGATATACGCAGACATCAACATAGTCCGGCGAATGAAAGATGACGCTCCGGCCAAGGAAGTGTTTCTATCAGAACCCGCCTATGGAAGCAAAAATGTTCGATATAAAGTTTATTTGAAGAAAGAATCTCATACCATATATACAAAATTTAAGACAAACATTTATTTGAAAGTTTAAAAGATCAATTGAATATCAACAAGTGTTTCTATCACAAAGTAAAACATATCAATTTTTCTCCCCTATTTTCTACAAATTTGTGGTATATAAAAATCTGGTTTACGTTTAAGTCGAATTGAAGTGTGAAGAATCGGATTGCATTAAAACCGAAGATCGCTTTGATTTTTTCACAATAGATGTATGCAGTTGAGAAGCCTCAACGAAATCTGAACTTTGCTCTGTTACATGTTGTGAACGAATTTGATTTTAATGACGTTTTATCCTTCTTCCCAATTCTGTTTCTATAAGATACGTCATTCTTCCGATATTTTTCACAATTTTTCCTTTATTCCATGATTGGTTTTTTCTAGCAAAATCAAGAAAATAGATCTTTTGAATAATTAAAAATTTTGGGTTTTTATTCAAAGTTGTAGGTTTATTGACCCCAGATGACTGTAGAAAAGATAAAATAGTTCTAGGTTGACGATTATGTAATAGCTCCGAAAGCGATTTCCCATTAATAGTGGGTGTCATTCTATACGATGTTAAATACGTTAATAAAGCGCTGTTAATATTTTTACCATGAGCCAATTGTTTTTTCATGGCTGTTTTGAACGTGCTTACAAATCGTTCCGCTTGCCCATTTGAAGCTGGATGAAAAACGGCAGATGTTAAATGTTGAATGCTGTGAAGTTTGCAAACTCCAGTGAAGTAAACTGTGTTCCATTATCTGTAACGATTGTTTGAAGTAATCCTTCAATAGAAAAAATGATGTGAAAAGCTTCAAGAGTTGAAATTGTAGAAATATTTTTCATTTTAATTACAAATGGAAACTGTGAAAAAGTGTCAACACATATCAACCACATAAAATTCTCGAAAGGACCCGCAAAATCTAAATGTATTCTTTCCCATGGTGATGATGCTGCAGGCCAAGTAGAAAATTCTTTTGGCGGACCTGATTTATAACTGTTGCATGATGAGCATATTGATACAATTTCTTCTATATCCTTGTCGATTTTAGGCCACCAACTATAACGTCGAGAAATCTGCTTTGTGCGAACAATACCCCTCCTCGTCGCCAAATAAAATGTTCAATATAAAGTTTATTTGAAGAATGAATCTCATACCATATATAAAAAATTTAAGACAAACATATTCTTGAAAGTTAACAGGATCAATTGAATATCAAGAGGTGTTTCCATCACAAAGTAAAACCTATCAGAAGCAGAGGTAGAGGGCGGCCCCCACTCCGCTGGAAGGACCAGGTGGAAAACGATTTAAACTCACTTGGTGTGACCAAATGGCGCCGGTTGGCAGAAAAGGAGCGACTGGCGTGCCTTGTTAAGTAATATCTCAGTGTAATATCAAGAACATTGCTGGAACCGCTTCGAAGGATGGAACAAAATAGATACGCAGCACCATTTGATTGTTTGTTTTACCCCATTACTTTAAGACTTCCCAGGTCCTTTTCGACTTCGCCTACTTGTAGCATGTTAGGTTTTTATCCTTGGTACTTCTTTTCCTTGGTCGCATATGATTTTTGCTTGTACCCCAATACATTTGGCAAAGCTGCTCGCAGAATATATAATCAGCCTGTTTTTTTATTTAGAAGACGTAGCACGGACCTTCCTTCGTAGGACGGTATATTCGAGTTCTGACTCTGCAAATGTCGCAGTGTTACCTCCGACTTCATCACGCATAGTATCCATACCTAACTTTTGATACCGTGGGCACCTGTGCTTTATACACCACCTCAAGCTCAAGAAGTTAAGAATAAATTCCTCCAGCTACCGCACGCGCGAGTTATGCATAATGCCAATAACCCCCCAATTACCAATAAATCGTCAACCTATGTAAGTGCAGACTCAGCTCAAGACGATATCGACAAATTCATATTAAGCATAACAAAATAAATAAAAGTAACTTCCGGCCCAATTCAAAATTATAGTCATTGCAAGATTTAAGTAAACAATTCCGGTTAATTAGTATTCAGCATTTTCACCATTGTTTTAAATAAACCATTCAGACTAATTAGTAGTAAGCATTTTCGCCATTGTACATTTACGCTTTCTTTTAATTTGGAATAAAGAAAAGAATTCAGTTTGGTTTTGAAGTCTCTCGAGTTAAAGTATAGTTCTCGGTTGTTATTTTATTTAAGCCGTTGCCTTTGGCATTTTTTAAAAAATCCGCTTGCCGCAACTAGGACGAAATTGGCGCAGTCGGTAATCCTTTATATATATATAAAAGGATCGTGATACGAACAACTAAAAAGTGGCAGTGCAGTTACATACAGTACTATAGTGACCACACATAAAAGAACACAACTAAAAAGTGGCAGGGCAGTGACATAAAGCCGTATAGTGGCCACCCACAAACAACTAAAAAAGTGGTAGTGTATTGTGCATATAAGTAAATATAGCCACCACCCACAGCTAAATAGCAAAAAAAAAAAAAAACAAAAAAAAAAAAAAAACAAAGTGGTACTGTAGTGTGCATATAATTAAATGTAGCCACCACCCAGAACTAAACATTAACAAACAAAAAGAAAAGTGGTAGTGTAGTGGCATATCAACATATAGCCATCACCCATAAGAAGAGAAAAGAAAAAGTGGTAGAGTAGTGCGCATATAATATATATAGCCACCACCCACAAATCAGCAGCAAAGCGGCAACAAATTGGCTTCAGGAAGACAAAGAGAACACGACGAACGAAGTAATATGAAGGAAAATCAGGCTCAAATCGCACCAGTAGATCTGGTCGAGGAATTGTCCAGACGGGAACAACAGTTGGAGGCGCTGAGGGCAGCATACCTGGAGCTGCAACACAGAGCGGACCATATGAGGACGGACCGGGTGTCGAAGAACATCGCCCAGATACATATTTTCACCGGGCGAGGCGATGTATAGGTAAACTCTTTCTTCTCGAGCACAGAATACCTGCTATCAACAACAGACAACGAAAACGAGAAGAAGGAGGCGACGACGATGATCTTCTACGGGATCATACAGGGCGAAGCGAAAAACGTTGTAATAAATATCCCTCGCCCAGACGACAGGCAACTGATAAAAGAGGTGTTAAAGATGAGATTCAAGCCCGACACGGAGCCTCACGAGATCTATAAACGGATTACAGCCCTTAAGGTGAACTGGGTAAGTGAACTGGCTGTTGAAATTCAAAATATTAAGTATAAAGCCGATGAGCTTATAGTATACTATAAGGGGAGGACAGGGAATAGATCTCACTAACATAGATAGTCTCTTAGTAAACACAACCAAGGAGATGACACAGGGCACGTTGCTAGACAGAATATATGAATGTAGGGAATTAGGCCAAATTATATCCATAATGAATTAAGGAAGATTCGAGGATACGTGTATCCGACCCGAATATAGAAAAATATATAGAAGGGAAGAAAGCTATAGAGAGTGGCCGAAGAAAAACTATAACCAAACGCCACAAGTTCCAAATAAAAACACAGGCCAAGGCGAGAGAAGCTCTGGTAATTTTAGAAATAATCAAGGAAACTCAGCACAAGTAAAACAAAATCAGCAAGGGTCATACCAAAATAGCGAAAATGTGTCATTACAAAGGAGGCAGAGTCCTCAAAATTATTACCAAAATAATAACTACAGAAGTAGTTCAGATCAACTTCAGAGGTACCCAAAGGTAGGAAACCCTAGGCCAAATTCCGGTCAAATACGCGGTAATCAACCTAGACAAGACCGAGCGGAACCGATGGAGATTGATAATTTAGAAAAAATTCGGGCAAACCAAGAAGAAAGAAAAGAAGAATTAAATAATTGTGAATATTATAGGACCCAATTTAATGAAAATCCAGATGAAGAAGAGCAAAATTTTTTCGAGGAACCAGCTCGGACTGTCTTCCCACCATAACGCTTACATTGCGGAACAAGAAATATTTTGCTCTGATTGATACTGGAGCATGTATAAGTTTAATCGCTAGTGATATAAACGATTTCAAAAAAATTTTGCTGAAGAATCCAATAGCATTTAGTACAATAACTAAAAATGATATAATTAAATATGAAGTATTGACGGAAGCCCCAACGGAGTTTAATCTTCCAAATTATGCAAGAGTTAAGTGGAAAGTAACTCCATTAAAAGGCAGAAAATATAATTTTATAATAGGCATCGATCTACTCAATTGTTTTAACACAACAATCAATTTAGTGGATGGATGTATTACACTTAATGAAAAAACAACCTATTTTGAAAGTAACCCGTATAAAAATCTTGAAATTCATACGTTAGAAGCAAACAAGTTTGACTGGAGCAGAATAAGACTTGACCACTTAAACAAGGAAGAAAGATAGCAGGCTGAAAAAATAATAAAAAGGTTTAAAAACTTATTTTTTAAAGAAGGTGACCAACTAACAAGAACGACGAAGGTTGTACATGAAATTAGGACGACGACAGATTGACAGATTAACAGCAAATTATATCGTTATCCCCCACAACATGAGGCAGAGGTGAGGAAACAAATAAAAGAAATGGAAGAACAAGAAACTATAAGAAAAAGTAGCTCACGATATTCTAGCCCATTAATTGTTGTACCCAAAAAAAAAGGATAATTCTGGAGAAAGAAAATACAGGATAGTTATAGACTACAGAGAATTGAATGAGGTGACAATAGACGATAAATACCCCCTACCAAATATAGACTCTATTTTGGATAAGCTAGGAAAAGCTCAATACTTTACAACACTTTATCTAGCCAAAGGGTATCACCAAATTCTAATTAGAGAACAGGATAGGGAAAAGACGGCATTCGCCACACCTCATGGCTTATACGAATTTATAAGAATGCCATTCGGACTAAAAAATGCACCGGATACATTTCAACGGTTAATGAAAGAAACATAACCATAACTAAACATTAACAAACAAAAAGAAAAGTGGTAGTGTAGTGGCATATCAACATATAGCCACCACCCATAAGAAGAAACAAGAAAAAGTGGTAGTGTAGTGCGCATATAATATATATAGCCACCACCCACAAATCAGAAGCAAAGCGGCAACAAATTTGCTTCAGGAAGACAAAGAGAACACGACGAACGAAGGAATATGACGGAAAATCAGGCTCAAATGGCACCAGTAGATCTGGTCGAGGAACTGGCCAGACGGGAACAACAGTTGGAGGCGCTGAGGGCAGCATACCTGGAGCTGCAACACAGAGCGGACCATACGAGGACGGACCGGGTGTCGAAGAACATCGCCCAGATACATATTTTCACCGGGCGAGGCGATGTATCGGTAAACTCTTTCTTCTCGAGCACAGAATACCTGCTATCAACAATAGACAACGAAAACGAGAAGAAGGAGGCGACGAGGATGATCTTCTACCGGACCATACAGAGCGAAAAACGTAGTAATAAATATCCCTCTCCCAGACGACTGGCACTGATAAAAGAAGTGTTAAAGATGAGACTCAAGCCCGACACGGAGCCTCACGAGATCTATAAACGGATTACAGCCCTTAAGGTGAACTCGGTAAGTAAACTGGCTGTTGAAATTCAAAATATTAAGTATAAAGCCGATGAGCTTATAGTATACTATAGGAGAGGACAGGGAATAGATCTCACTAACATAGATAGTCTCTTAGTAAACACAACCAAGGAGATGACACAGGGCACGTTGCTAGACAAAATATATGGATGTAGGGAATTAGGCCAAATTATATCCATAATGAATCAAAGAAGATTCGAGGATACATGTATCCGACCCGAATATAGAAAAATATATAGAAGGGAAGAAAGGTATAGAGAGTGGCCGAAGAAAAACTATAATCAAACGCCACAAGTTCCAAATAAAAACACAGGCCAAGGCGAGAGAAACTCTGGTAATTTTAGAAATAATCAAGGAAACTCAGCACAAGTAAGACAAAATCAGCAAGGGTCATACCAAAATAGGGAAAATGTGTCATTACAAAGGAGGCAGAGTCCTCAAAATTATTACCAAAATAATAACTACAGAAGTAGTTCAGATCAACTACAAAGGTACCCAAAGGTAGGAGACCCTAGGCCAAATTCCGGTCAAAATCGCGGTAATCAACCTAGACAAGACCGAGCGGAACCGATGGAAATTGATAATTTAGAAAAAATTCGGGCAAACCAAAAAAAAGAAAAGAAGAATTAAATAATTGTGAATATTATAGGACCCAATTTAATGAAAATCAAGATGAAGAAGAGCAAAATTTTTTCGAGGGACCAGCTCGGACTGTCTTCCCACCATATCGCTTACATTGCGGAACAAGAAATATTTTGCTCTGATTGATACTGGAGCAAGTGTAAGTTTAATCGATAGTGATATAAACGATTTCAAAAAAATTTTGCTGAAGAATCCAATCGCATTTAGTACAATAACTAAAAATGATATAATTAAATATGAAGTATTGACGGAAGCCCCAACGGAGTTTAATCTTCCGAATTATGCAAGGGTTAAATGGAAAGTAACTCCATTAAAAGGCAGAAAATATAATTTTATAATAGGCGTCGATCTACTCAATTGTTTTAACACAACGATCAATTTAGTGGATGGATCTATAACACTTAATGAAAAAACAACTTATTTTGAAAGTAACCCGTACAAAAATCTTGAAATTCATACGTTAGAAGCAAACAAGTTTGACTGGAGCAGAATTAGACTTGACCACGTAAACAAGGAAGAAAGAGAGGAGGTTGAAAAAACAATAAAAAGGTTTAAAAACTTATTTTTTAAAGAAGGTGACCAACTAACAAGCACGACGAAGGTTATACATGAAATTAGGACGACGACAGACGGACAGATTAACAGCAAATTATATCGATATCCCCCACAACATGAGGCAGAGGTGAGGAAACAAATAAAAGAAATGGAAGAACAAGGAATTATAAGAAAAAGTAGCTCACGATATTCTAGCCCATTAATTGTTGTACCCAAAAAAAAGGATAATTCTGGAGAAAGAAAATACAGGATAGTTATAGACTACAGAAAATTGAATGAGGTGACAATAGACGATAAATACCCCCTACCAAATATAGACTCTATTTTGGATAAGCTAGGAAAAGCTCAATACTTTACAACACTTGATCTAGCCAAAGGCTATCACCAAATTCTATTTAGAGAACAGGATAGGGAAAAGACGGCATTCGCCACACCTCATGGCTTATACGAATTTATAAGAATGCCATTCGGACTAAAAAAGGCACCGGCTACATTTCAACGGTTAATGAACGAAACATTACTGGACTTTATTAATAAAACATGTGTGGTTTATCTTGACGATATTTTAATATTTAGTCCATCCCTTCAAGAGGGATAATAGATAATAGTAATATTCAAAGTGTTATAAAAAGCAAATTTAAAGATCCAAATCGATAAATGTAACTTTATGAAGAAGGAGACAGAGTTCTTGTGTTATATCTTAACAGAGAAAGGATTAAAACCAAATCCCGATAAAATTAAAGTGATAGAATCATTAAAATTGCCCAGAACAGAAAAACAAATAAAAAGTTTTTTAGGCATTACAGGTTATTACCGCTAGTTCATAAAGGTCTACGCGAATATAGTTCAGCCTACAACAAAATATTTAAAAAAGAATGTTAAAATTAACTTAAAGGATCCAACCTACATAGAAGCATTTGAAAAATTAAAAACATTAATAAGTACGCATCCAGTTTTACGGTATCTAATTTTGACAAGCCCTTCACACTAACAACTGACGCATCGAGTTATGCAATTGGTGCTGTCCTATCACAAGAAGGACACTCTGTGTGCTTCATATCTAGAACACTGAATAACCATGAAAAAAATTATTCTGCTACAGATAAAGTATTCTTAGCTATTCTCTGGAGCGTAAACTATTTGAGACCTTATCTCTACGGAAAAAAGTTTAAAATTTTTACAGATCACCAACCAATTAAATTCCTTCAAACCAAATACAAAGGTAAGGACATGTCACCTAGACATCAGAGATGGCTTCTCAAACTAGGAGAATATGATTTCAATATAGAATATTTGAAAGGAAAGGAAAACCAGGTAGCAGATTTTCTGAGTAGATTGGAAAATAGTGCAGATGATGCGGAAGAGGAAAAAGTAGATAAAGATATTAAAGAAAGTAGTGGATTGGATTTTGATTTACAGTCAAGCCAATATGAATCAAATAACAGAGAAGACAATGAAACGTTAGCAACAATGCACTCAGCAGAAGAAAATTTGCAGGACCATTTCTTTATTAAGGAAGAAATTATAAATGAGTATAAAATGCAAATAATTTTGACTAACAATAAAGTTGAAGAAGCAAAATTTTTGCATGGGAAAACAATAATTTTCATAGCAGAAAGTGATTTTGATGTAATGGGCGAAATATTTCGGAAATACATTACAAAAGGCAATGTAGGTATATACTCAGAGCTATCAGACTCAAGTTATAACATAGTTCAACAAAAATTGAGAGAATTGTTTTCTAATAATAAGCAGTTAAAATTTACAAAATGTACAATAAGGGCACAAGACATATAAACCGAAGTCGAGGCAATAAAACGAATTTCCCTTTACCATGTAATGGAAAGCATGCATTCGGGCATAGGGGAAACATACAATAAAATAAGAATTAAAATCTATTACCCAAAGCTAATGGAATTAGTGCAAATGGTAATCAATCAATGCGATATATGTAAAGGAGTAAAATATGACCGGTGTCCTATTAAAAACCAATTTCATTACACCGAGACACCATCGGACATAAATGAATTAATACACATAGATACATACGTTATGAAAAGGTTTAATTTTTTAACGGTAATAGACAAGTTCTCTAAATTTGGGGCAGTGTATTCCCTGAATGACAGAAACCACATATCGATAATCGAACAATTAGAAACCCATTTTTCGAAAATAGGAAAACAAAACAAAATAATTGCGGATAATGAATTCAGGACAACATATCTTAAAGAATTTTTAGACCAAGAAGGAGTCCAAATTCATCTAACCAAACCAAACAGTTATACAGGTAATGCAGATATAGAAAGAATGCATAACTCTATCGCGCAAATTTTTAGAGTTATATATTCTCCAAATAAAAATGTGCCAATCAAACAAATAATGCAAAGAGCTGTTAGAAGTTACAATAATAGGTATCACTCTACTATTAAAAGTACGCACATAGATGTACAAAGAGGAAAAGTTAGTAAAGAAAATATGGAAAGGAAAAAGGAAGGTTTATACCGAAAACAGGAAAGAAGGATTTATAAAGAATTACAAGGCAGTGAGGCATAAGGAGCAGCCAAAATATAGAAAGAAGAACTTAGAAAGCATACACCCATGCAATATTAAAAGACCGCTTACATTTTCAGATAATGATGATACTGTTATTGATAATACAATGGACATGCCAAATTAACGGACAAATTAGCGTAACCCAAATATTCACAGATATACAAATGAGAGACCAAGAAATAGTTAAGGACACAGAAATAATTCTTCAGATGATTAACATTAGCAAAATAGAGGACATTTTAGACAAAATAACGGACAATGTAGTGCTAATGAAAGCAAAATACAAGGAATTACTTCATTTAGAAATAATAGATACGAGAAATAAACTATTAACACTACGACCAAAGGTCATGAGACACAAACGGGGACAAGTTAATGGCGTTGGTAGCCTATCGAAATGGCTATTCGACACCATGATGAAGATAGACAGGACATAAAAAACCATCTCTTACAGACAGGAGAAAAAAATAAATAAACAGGTAGAAGTAAATAGTTATTTCGAAATAGCATTAGAACAGTTAAATAATGTTATTAATAGCGACAAGATAATATTAGAAAAATAATCTAATACCATACAAAAAATTATGGATGAGGAATATGAGCGAAGTTTATATTTAGAACAATTAACAAAGATACAATTGTTAAAGGCTAGAATCGAACAAATACTAGATAGCGTAGTAGCATCCAAATATAATATTATGCATCCCAGCATATTAACAAGCGATGAGATAGTTAGATATGATATTGATTACAATAAATTACAATATTTACAATCCGGAACAGCATATTTCAATATTAGTTCTTAGTATAAAAATTCCCATTACTTTTGTAAATGTTAAAATTAGATATCTCATACCAATACCTAACAAAGATTATAATTAAATAGATAGTGGAATTGAAAAAATTTTTAAATACGATAATCAAATTTTTAAATTTGAAGAAAACAAACAATTGAAAAAAATGAAAACCAGCTCACATTGTACATTAACCTCAAACTGTCAATTATCTAAAAATAAAGAGGTAAAAATAACAGAAATAGATTTAGATACAATTCTTGTTAAAAATGCACAAAATTTGTTATTTAATCAAACATGCTCAAAAATGAAGTTATACTTAACAAAAATAATCTAATACAATACAGAAATTGTTCAATTAAAATTAATGACTACTATTTCTCTAATTCAGAAGAAATCTTCTGTTATGTCCTATAAAGGAATAAATGCACGCGCTTGATTTTAGGTTATACTATATAATAAAAACTTCAATTTATTTGTATGAGGAATTTTACATCATAGCTATAGCAGTTGTAATTATATCACTATATGAAAAAAGGGAAGAGTATATATATATATATATAATAATAATGACAGTAGGAAAAAGAGGGCTGCCAACTGTTGGTAAATACATAACAGTCTCCCACGCTTAATAGAGAACATGGTCATCTAAGCGTGCAGGAGGTCTTCGGACCCTACTCGATCTTCTTACAGTTTCGTCAGGCGTTGATACTGGATTGGGTTGTACCATTGGTATTTGTTGTGTAGTTGGAGTGGTAACGGTACGCTCAATGTAGATTTCCTCCTTTTTTGAATTTTCTTGCACGGGAGGTTCAGCAAACGTTACATTCTTTTTAGGTTGATCAATATCAGACTTGTACAATTGGTTTATATGTCGTTTCAACTCATAACCGTCATCCAGCTTAACTTGATAGTGGAGATGTCCGAATTTGCGTTTCACAACACCAAATTTCCAGCTAGGTTTATGCCTGTGAAACGACCGCACTTGAACTCTATCGCCTACACTTAGATGACGCACTTCTGGATTATGTGTTGCTGATTTCAATTGTTTGACTGGCCGCATAGCATCCATATTAATTCTTAATTCACGTCCTAAATACATTTGGGCTGGGGTTTGACCATTTGCCAAAAGCGTTGCCCTGAATCGAAACAGGATTTCTCATAGTTTGATATTCAATGGTATTTTTTCATCATCCATCGCTGTTAGCTTCCTTTTCAGAATTTGGACGTATCTTTCAGCCAATCCGTTTGTTGCTGGGTGTCCAGGGTCTATAAACTTCTGAATAATTTCATTTTCGCAACAAAATTCTATAAACATTGCACTTTGGAATATCGTTGCATTGTCTGATACAATGGCTTGTGGTAATCCGTGTGTCGCACAAATATCTTGTATTAAATCTATAGTCTTTTCAGAGGTTGGGACATCCCTTATTATTCGAATTTCCCGCCATTTCGATTTCGCATCTACTAGTATGAAAAAATAGTGATTTCGAAATGGTCCTGCGTAATCAATGTGCACTCTTTGAAAATTTTCGGTTGGTTCTTCCCAATGCGTTACAACTTTTGGAGGGCTTTTTTTCACATCCGCACAACTAGGACACGATTTTACCAGTCGCTCTATATCCGCGTCGATGCCCTTCCAAAAACAGTACTTCCTAGCGAGCTGTTTCATTTTTATTATGCCCACATGTGTGTAATGTAGCTCTTTTAAAATTTCTGCACGTAATCTTGATGGTATAACAACACAGTCACCTTTAAATATGACGCCATCGTGCAACGAATAATTGGGATCACAATTCTTGCCATCCAGTAAGTCCTTATTTAATTTTGCTAGTTCCACATCACGCTCTGTTTCGTTTGAAATAGTAGTGGCGTTGATTGAAAATGTCGATATTTGATTGATCATCCCGTCCTGAATATTGCGTACTTCTTCATCCAAAAAATGTTTAAACGTCGATATTTCGTTGTTAGGTGCTCTCGATAAACAATCTGCGTTCACATTATCTTCAGCTTTACGATGTTGTATCTTGTAGTTGAATCCCTGCAAGAATGAAGCATAACGAAGTAGTCTTGCTGAGGTTATGGCTGGTGTTTTTGCACTCTGGTGAAATATTCTTGTTAGAGGACGATTATCTGTCAGTAATGTAAATTCTCATCCGTATAAATACATAAAAAATTTATCAACGGCAAAAATAATTGCTAACGCTTCTCTGTCAAGCTGGCTGTAATTTTGTTCTGCTTTTGTTAATGCTTTTGAAATAAATGCGACGGGGCGTTCCTCTCCTTCAACAATATGATATAGTACTGCAGCTATGCCCGTTGGGCTTGCGTCGCACGCTAATCTTATCGGCAAAGCTTCGTTGAATGGTACTATAACCCTGTCTTTAAGAATTTCATGTTTAAGCTTTTTAAATGATTCTTTGCATTGTGTTGTCCAATTAAACTTTTTATTTTTTTCTAAAAGCTTGCGTAAAGGGAATGTAATTGTCGAAATATCCGATAGAAATTTTGAATAATATGTAATCATTCCAAGGAATCTTCTTAATTGCTCTACATTTTGAGGTTTTGGCATGTCTATAATCGCCTTTACTTTATCTGGACATTTTGCTATTTTGTTATGACTTACTATATATCCAAGGTATTTAATTTTTTCTTTAAAATATTCAAATTTTCTTTTGTTGACGTGCAGTTGATATTTATTGAATCTTTCAAAGCATTTGATCAGATGTTCTTCACATTCTATCAACGTTGCACCATGTATAATTATATCGTCAAAATAAGAGACTGTACCTTCGAGGCCTTGTAATATTTGATCTAAAATACGGTTAAACTCACTCGGAGCAGTTTTAATTCCAAAAGATAATCGATTCATTTGGTACGTACCTCGGTGCGTTGAAATAGTTTGCACTTCTTTGCTGTCATCATTAACTCGTACATGCAGATATGCTTTGTATAAGTCTAACTTGCAAAAATATTTAGAATTCTTTAAACTGTTAAAAATTTCATCGACTCTTTTGATTGGATAATGAGCGGTTTCCAACTGAGGGTTAAGAGCTACTTTATAGTCGACGCATAGTCGTACATTACCATCAGGTTTTGGAATTACCACCAAAGGTTAACCCCAATTGCCAGTATTCATTTTTGTAATTATGCCGTCTCGTTCTAAATTATCCAGTTCACGTTCTACTTTTTCGCGTATGGCAAAAGGCACTGGCCTTTCTTTTAAGAACATTGGCTTTGCACCCTGGCGTAGTTTTAAACTACAAACCAAATCTGGAATGCATCCAGCAAATTTCTGAAAATTGCTGTTCGATTTCTGATATAGAATTTATGTTGTTGTGGCTAATGTCGTTTTTAGAACTGTCTTCGTCAATTTCATGTAGATTAATTTTCAAATGGCGTATCCATACACGTCCCAGTAATGCGGTACGTTTCGATACAATGTACAAATTTTCTTTTGATTTCCTATTTTTGTACTCTACATCCACAGTAACGACTCCTATTGGCACAAAAACATCATCTGTATAAACGCGGAAGGCAATATTTGTTTTCCTTAGCGGTGTTTTGATATTTAATTTCATAAATTGATTTTCCGGCATTAACGTGTAGCCGGCACCTGAGTCGACTTCGAAGTTTTGTTTTCTTCCATTAATTAACACATCTGTATAAAAATTGTTCTGCGTCCATACGTGATATTTTTGCAGTGCTATGTTCATAAATGTCGATAACTTGATTCACACCATAATATTCCTCTTCTGTTGTGAACGATTCAATAGCATTTGATGTAGTGGTGTTATTGGTTGCAATTTTCGATTTCTTTTGCTTTATTCTATCTTGAATGCAGACCTTTTTGACATGACCAGTTTTGCCATATACATGCCTTTCTCTACATTGCATTCTTTTGATAAATGATTATTACGGCCGCATCTTAGACACAATCCTTCTATGCCTAATTCGCTGTAATTAACTCTTGTCGATGACTTTGAATTTCTATTTCTAGAGAAACTTCCATTACGATTTCTACTACGACGATAGTTATGATTACTAACATGTTGACGGATTTGCTGAACATCGCTTGTTGAACCGGTTGCCTTGTTTGCGATCACGTTATTATTTATTTTAGCAGCTTCCAAAGTTGTTGCTTTTTCAACTATTTGCTTGAATGATGCTTTCGGATTCTGTAGCAGCTGTTCTCGAATATGCCCATCGCGTATACCTCTGATTAGTTGGGCTCTTAGAAAATATCTGAGATAGACTTCCCACATTCACATATAAATCCACACTCCATTGCTCTTTTCTGTAAGGCAATTAAAAATTCTGCCAACGACTGTTCGCTATTTTGGATTTCACAAAGAAATTTGTGTTGCTCTACTAAAATGTTCTTTTCGGGACAAAAGTGTTTTTCCAGTAATGCCACTATTTCATCATATTTCAGCAAATTTATATTTTTGGGTGAAGCCAACGTTGCTAAACGGGAATACGCTGCTGGTCCGATGTATTGTAATAGTAGTTTTGCACACATCTCTTTGTCCTCAACAACTCTTGTATAAAAATTGCAGTAATTAAGATAGGTAAGGGTGCACCAGGGAATGGTAGAGGGGATGAGCACTCCACTCAAGTATAGAACGCACTATAGGGAGTAGACGCACAAGGGAAGCACTTCACTTTAGTAAATAAAAAGGCGCGACAACTTTCGATTTTGTATAGGTATAAAATTATAAACTTTAATATTTATTATTTAATTATTTAGTTTAACACTTTTTCGTATAATAAATTAGAGGCGCTTGTATAGTTAGGCTGATGGCGAACAACTAACTTAAAAGCGGTCCAATGCATTCAGTTGGACCGCTTACTTTTTAACTTAAGGAGAGAGAAAAACGGTAAGTGTATAAATAGGTAAATAGGAAAATATGTATGCATTTCTTAAATCTGCATATTTTAGGCAAACGGTAGCTTACTAAATCGATACAGGGTGAATGTAAAATATGAGTATGAGTATGAGTATGTGATTTTATACAATGTAAATATTTCTGAATGGTAAGTATTTCAAATAAGGGTAAGTATTTCTGAAATGTCTATATATAATTAAAAAGGGTAGGTATATATTACAAATTTAAGGTAAGTATTAAGATGTAAGGATTATATATGTTAATATTGTACGTGTATGCATATGTATATTTGACTCATGTCTTCAACATGGCGGCCGGCCTGCGGAGCTGAGGGATGTAGACGCTCATCGAGATCCTCTGAGGTTCCGTCGACTTTGTTGAAGATTCTCCGCTGATGTAGAGAGTTGCTATGGCGGCAGTTCCTGAGATGGGAGGAGGCAGAGTTTAGTAATGTTTCGCGTGACTATACCTGCTTGGGTGCGGACATCTACCACACGAACCCGTTGATCGGCGCCCGCATGGAGTTTGATAACTCGGCCCAAACGCCATTCATTGGGGGGGGGGGGGGGGGGGGGGGGGGGTGAAGGTCGTCTTTAATAACGACCATATCTCCTTCGCGAATATTTATTTGTGGATGTTTCCATTTATATCTTTTATGCAAGGTTTGTAGGTACTCGCTCTTCCAACGTGAGCTGAACTGGTGATGCAGAACCTTTAATCTTTGCCATTTCGTAGTAGGGGATACGTTTTCGGCATTCGGTTCGGGTGAGGAAGTTAAGGGGGCTCCTCGAAGAAAATGTCCAGGAGTTAGGGCTAATAAGTCGCTTGGATCATGTGACATGGGAGAAAGAGGGCGAGAATTAAGCACTGCTTCGATTCGAATGAGGAGAGTGGTGAATTCCTCAAATGTAAACTTTTGATTTCCAGCTACTTTTGTGAAATGGCTTTTGAAGCTTTTTACTGCGGCTTCCCATAGGCCGCCCATGTGTGGGGCATACGGCGGTATGAATTGCCAAGAGAGGCCCTGTACCGCATACCTTTGTGCAATATCAACAGCTGCTTCTTTGAGGAATAGGGCTATCTCCCTCTGGATCGCTCGTTGTGCGCCAACAAACGTCTTTCCGTTGTCAGACATTATTTTGTGGGGTAATCCGCGTCGCCCTACGAAGCGGGTGAAGGCGGCTCTGAAGGCTTCAGTTGTCAAATTTGTGCATGATTCGAGGTGGACTGCTTTAGTGGAGAAGCAGACGAATACGCAAACGTACGCTTTCGTGTGAGAAGCTCGTCGTAAGAGGGACGTTTTCACCATAAATGGGCCAGCGAAATCAACTCCTGTTACGTGAAATGGCACTGAGTAAGTGGCACGTTCGGGGGGTAGAGGGGCCATTATTTGTGAACGCATTTGTTGTTTGTATATCGTGCACGTCTTGCATTGGAATATGAATTTCTTTACTTTCTGCTTGATGCGGGGAATATGGTATTGCGCTTGTATCATGCGAATCATCAGTTGCACCTCAGCATGAAGCAATACTTTGTGGAGAAAGTCTAGTAGCAGTGAGCAGAACTTGGAGTTATCTGGTATAATTATCGGATACCATTCATTCTCGCTGATGTCGGCATTAGCTAAACGACCCTTAACTCGCAGGAGGCCAGCTTCATCTAGCACGGGATTGAGGGTCAACAATGAACTTTTCTTGCTGATAGGCTTTGCTGCTTCTAATTGGGTGATTTCGGCCGGAAAATGATGGCGTTGCGTGCCCATTATAAGTTTAATTTTTGCGAAATATAGTTCTTCTTGCGTGAGAACTAGGGAACTGGAAATTGGTTGTTTCTGGGTTTGGCGGATAAACCCGTACATGAAGGCCACAACTTTTAACGCGCGCGGATATGATGAGAATCGTTCCAGTATATCGGCGTGATCGACAGCATGCCAGGCTTCGACGAGTTTCTTCTCCGGAAGGGTTGAGGTAGAAGGGACATATCTTGGCCAGAACAAGCTCGGTTTAGAGAGCCATTGGGGTCCATTCCACCATAACGAAGAGTCAGCTAAGTCTTGCGGCTTGCATCCTCGGGTTCCTAAATCGGCGGGGTTGTCAGCACTGGGTACGTGGCGCCAAGATGCGTTACTAACGTTCTGTAGAATCACGGTGATTCTGTTTGCCACGTAGGTTTTCCATGTATGTGGGGGTTTTTCTAGCCAAGCCAACACGATGGCGGAGTCTGACCAGAGTGTCAGTTCGTGTGGTGGCAGATTTAATTGGGATTGAGTGTTTGCTACTAATTTTGATAACAGTACTGCGCCACAGAGTTCTAATCGTGGTAAGCTAATCGTCTGTAGAGGAGCGACTTTGGTTTTAGCCACGAAAAGCTGAGATGAGAAGGAGTTTTCATCATGTTGTACTCTGATATAGACGCATGCTGCATATGCTTTTTCTGAGGCATCTGAGAAACCGTGTATTTGGATGCATTTATTTGGGGCGAATTGCACCCATCGTGGAATACGTATATTGCTTATGGCTGGGAGACTTTCCCGGAAAGTGTTCCACTTATGAACAGCTGCGGGTTTGACCTGTTCATCCCAGTCGGTACCTTCTAACCATAGCTGTTGGAGGAGAATTTTGGCTTGGATCATTATTGGCGAAAGCCATCCTGCGGGATCAAACAGCTTAGCTACGGCCGAGAGTATTTGCCGTTTTGTGTGTGACGTAGAGTCCGGTATTGGGTCGTAAGAGTACGAAAAGGAGTCAGTTAGAGCATTCCATCTTATGCCCAGAGTTTTAGTGGAGCTGGTGTCATGGAATTTAAGAAATTCCGCATCTAAGACATCAGAGGCTGGAATCGAATTGAGGATTTCTGCTCTGTTTGCAGTGATTTTTTTGAGTGGAAAGCCAGCCGATTTTAAAGCTTCGATAGTTTGATTCATGGAAGCGAGAGTGGACTGTATATTATGCCCGCCTGAGAGGACGTCATCTACGTAAGTTTCTCGAAGAATGGTGTCTTTAGCGAGCGGGTGAGTTTCTTCGCAATCCTGAGCGAGTTGGTGGAGTGTACGGATTGCGAGATATGGAGCGCAGTTTACACCGAAAGTGACGGTTTTCAACTTAAAGTCTTGGAGTGGCTGGTGAGGAGCTTTCCGAAAGAGAATTCTCTGAAAGTCTTGATCCTCTTCCTTGACGAGAATTTGGCGATACATTTTTTCGATATCGCCATTGAACACGAACTTGTAGAGGCGCCAATTGAGAATTATTGACGTCAAGTCGTTTTGGAGAATCGGGCCTGGGTATAAAACATCATTCAGAGAGTTTCCTGAGTGCGATGTCTTTGATGCATTAAATACCACGCGAACCTTTGTGGTTTTGCTGTCGGGTTTGAGAACAGCGTGATGAGGGAGGTAAAATGAGAAATATTTACCATTTCTGATTACCTCTGTGTTTGGAGCGGGCTGCATGTGGTCCATTTGGAGGTACTCTGTGAGTACTTCTGAGTACTTTTCACATAATTCGGGCTTTTTTTCCAGACTCCTTTCTACACTGATGTATTGTTGCTGCGCTGATGGGCGGGAGTGCCCTAGTGCCAATGAGTGGGGGAAATTGGGTTTAAAGGGAAGTTTTACGACGTAACGTCCATCTTCTCTTCTTGTAGTTGTAGATGTGTAGAGGGCCTCACAAAATTGGTCCTCCGGTGATCTGGACAGAGTTGTGTGGATCTCTTCCTGTTCCCAGAACCGTTTGAGTAGAGTGCTGATGTCCGGTTCTGTTGATTCACTGGCTTGTGTAGAGTAGGTGGAGACTAGTTCCTTTACTAATCCGCTGAGAACCCATCCAAATATTGTGTTTTGAGCTATAAGGGTTTCTTGCGGATTTCGTTGCAGACCATCGAGCAGTATTTGGGGAATTATATCGCTCCCTATAACCATGTCTATTTTTGAGGGATGGAGACAGTTAGGATCTGCGAGCTGGAGAGATTGGAATGCCTCTAAGCTGACTTTTGAGATTTTCTTATTGGGAAGAAAATGAGTGAGTTGTGGGAGCAAAATTGCGTTGGTGCTAATCTCTTTGCTTAAGTCTGAGGAGCAAAGAGTTACCTCGCAGATTTTGTTTGCTTTTTGCACCACTGTGCCTCCCATTCCTGAGATTTCATATCTTGCATTTTTTCTTGGGAGGCCTAACATTTTTTGGATTCGGGTTGCCAAAAATGTTTTCTGAGAGCCTTGGTCAATAAGTGCGCGAATTTTGTGGTACTCCCCGGCGTGGTGAATGGGGACTAGTGCCGTTGGGAGTAGTGTTGTTTCACAGCTACTGGAGAAATGTGACGAGACCGTGTGGGTTGTTGAGTCCTGGTGTTTCTGCGCCGCTGCTTCAGTCACTGCTTGCCTTGATATCGATGCTTGTTCATCATTTATTTGATATGGGATTGTGGTTTGGGCTAGTGTATTTTGGGGTCTGAGGCCTGTTGCCCGAGATGCGTTCTGATGTTGTTGACAATGGAGGAGAGAGTGATGTCGTTTTTGGCAATAAACGCATGAAAACTTGCTCTGACAATCACGCTTGAGATGTGAGTATGACAAGCAATTCTCGCAATAATTGTTTTCTTTTACAAATTTGAGGCGTTCTGCTACCGTAAGCTCTTTGAATTTCACGCAAAACATCATTGAGTGGCTTGAGTTACACAGCTTGCAAGAGACTTGCTGTGGTGGTTTTGAGTGATGATTATTAGAGTGAAAATTATTTGTTCTGTTTTTATTTGAGAACGTGGAGTTGTGGATTGAGTTTTGGTTTGTGGACCTGGGTGTGAAGTTTGGTAGAGAATTGTGGAGTCTCTCTACTACTTCGTATCTGGAAGTCAAAAATTTGTCCATATCTTACCACAGTGGCAACTCTTTCCGAGAAGTAAGAGATTGCTCCCATAGGGACAGGGTTTCACTGGGCAGCTTTGAGGAGCAAATATACACAAGAATGGGGTCCCAATTAGAGGTTGGGATACCTTGTGCTTCCAGGGTACACAAACAATTATTTATGGTGGTTTGCAGCTTTTGAATTTGCTCACCATTTTCTGAGAAAATTTGCTGAAGACTAAAGAGGGTTTTCAGTTGGTTGTCAACAAATATTCTTCGGTTTTCGTACCGAGCTTTGAGGGCGTCCCATGCTAACTGAAAACTGTTGTCTGTGAGAGGGTATTGCTTCACTAACTGACCTGCTTGGCCTCTCGTTTTCTGCCGTAGGTGATATAGTTTTTGAGCTTGAGTGAGTTTGGGGTGATTGCCGTAAACTGCCGTAAACATATCCCTGAATGCCGGCCAGTCTTCGTATCCGCCGTGGAATATTTCAGTATCGCAGGGTGGTACTTTGAGGTATACTTGTGATGAGTTAGAAGTATTTGGGGGATTTAAGGGCTGAGATATTTGAGGTGAGGGTCGCAGTAGTTGTATGGCGTCCATAATTTGTGACATGCAAATTTCATAGCTTTCAGAGCACTTTTGGTATTTTTGCTCTATCGAATCGGTGGACTCCTGATGGGATGGAGAAAGAGATACATTTCTGTAGGAATCTAGGAGTGATTCCCACAATCTTTCGAGCTGTTGTGTTTTTACCTTGAGAAGTGACTCAGTTTGGTCAGCTATCAGGGTTGCTGACCACTTTGAGTAAAAGGCCTCTAGTCTATTGCTTTCGAAAATGAAGACTTGTGTCGGGTTGACGTACATCAAGAGTGTCATTTGCTTTTTTGCTCATATTGGTTTTGTTCAGGGTAAACAGGTGTTAATTAAAATATTATAATATGGGATACCAAATGAGAAGGGTTCTAAATGTATTGCTTGGTTAAATGTTAAGCAGTGCTTAGTGAGGTAGTAGTATATTAATTGATAGGACACTTTAATTCTACTATGTTTGAAATATAATTTTGGTCTTAACTATTTTCCGGCTTATAAATTCTTGTGACACAGTCTAATGCTTGTACACAGGAACGGGAATTTACAGCGAGATGAGAAAATGAGCAAAAAGCTGGATCTTATTTATATGTATTTAATTGTGTGCCAGTATTTTGTTTATATTAGGGTGGGTCGTTGTTGTTTTTTTTTTGTGTGGAAAAATTAAGTACGCGAAATATTTTTCAGTTGTGCAAATATTTTTAAATATTACTTAGTTAAAGTCTGCGCAATTATACGCGTTGCTGGGGTTTTGTTAATACACCCTAGTGAAGGTGTTTTGTTGTACTTGTTTCTGTACTGCCTTAGCGCGTCTAAGTGCAGTTAACGGATTGGGGTTAGATTTATATATATATATATATATATATATGTTTAATATATAAACTGGCACAAGTGGGAGACTCGAATTTGGGAATTTTGCGGTTATATTTTGTTCATTTGTTGGGATTGAGAACGAGAGACTCAATACAGTGCTCTTATGCCCGTGAGACAGCAATTGATAACGGGAATGTGCCAGTGGGTATGAAGAGTTAATACGCCGTGGGGTATATACGTGATGGGATTTGAGAATATTGTGCTATAAGTGTATTACGTATGTATGTTTGAGTAGCGGACTAATTTCCAAGTTTCTCGAGATTTATATTTAGAGATTATGTATTTCGAATTTACCGTAGATTGGAGCCGCTATGAGACTTACATACGTAATATATGCGCACTTACCGCTGGTTTCAATTCTAAAATGTTTTGAATGTACTGTACCGTGATATCCTTTTAGCCGATGAACCCGTTACCTTTCTGTTGCTTCTGTTGCTGGGACTCACGTTGGCTGGCTCACGTTGTCTTCTTTTGAAACTGTTTTGTACCACTGTTGCAGGTCTACTGCTCGTGCTATGAAATAAATATCTATGGATTTAAGGAACACTCTTATGTGCCTTAAAGCACTTAAAACCAGCACTTATCCTTTTTTATAATTTTTTTGGATTTTTTTTTTTTCGAAAATGGGTTTTCCAGGGCGTAAATATTATTTTCTTTTTCAGGTAAGTGACACTTTCTTGAGGTAAGTGATTTTCTTTTTCAGGTAAGTGAACTTTTTCCGGTAAGTAATTTTCTTCACAAATACTTTTTTTTCTTAATGGCACTTTATTATATCTGTTATATTCTCACAGTATTTTTTAGCTTAATTTAAATTTTCTTTTCGGTTTTTGTTTTTTCGATGAGAAATTTTGATATGATATTTTTTTTTTTTTTTTGGTTCTCCCTACTGTACACTTTTTATGTATACGAATATGTATGTATGTTTGTATGCACACTTCTTATTGCACTTAAGATATTTATTTCTTTAACTAAACTGTTTATTTTTGTTCGCTTTTTATATTTTTTATAAACTTTAGTTTTCAGGTTTTTACTTTTCAAGCACCCTACCCTTTTTCTATTTTCAATTCTTTTTAATTAACTTCTGTTTTCAGGGTAGTGGATCACGTCTTTTCTAACTTTTCTTCTTTTATTTTCCAGGTTTTTTGTATTCTTGCACAATTTTATATAGACTCTTAGGTGTTTCTTTTTCTTTTTAGCTCTTATTTTCGTTTTTCGCCAAATTTCGTATATTTTATATCCTTTTTTATAACAAGTGATTTATTTCAAAAAAAACCAATTTTTTGGGTACTGCCTACTGTGCACTTTTTGTGGTGTACTATGTGTACGTATGTACATATATTCTTCACTTTGGGGCGCAGGTATACTGCTAGTGATAATTAAATAATATAATTAAATTTTTTTAGAAATTTAGCGTACTTGTAAATGTTTTGCACTGCACTTTTTTTGTCTTTTGAGGTTTATATTTGTTTTAAATTTATTTTGCACAATTTTTTGTTGATAGCGCGTCGCGAAAACCGATTTGTTTTTAATATTAAGTTTATTTAAATTTTGAGTATTTTGTAGGTCACTAGCTCACTTTTATGGCTCCAAAAGGACCATGTATAAAAATTGCAGTAATTAAGATAGGTAAGGGTGCACCAGGGAATGGTAGAGGGGATGAGCACTCCACTCAAGTATAGAACGCACTATAGGGAGTAGACGCACAAGGGAAGCACTTCACTTTAGTAAATAAAAAGGCGCGACAACTTTCGATTTTGTATAGGTATAAAATTATAAACTTTAATATTTATTATTTAATTATTTAGTTTAACACTTTTTCGTATAATAAATTAGAGGCGCTTGTAATGCAATGCATTCAGTTGGACCGCTTACTTTTTAACTTAAGGAGAGAGAAAAACGGTAAGTGTATAAATAGGTAAATAGGAAAATATGTATGCATTTCTTAAATCTGCATATTTTAGGCAAACGGTAGCTTACTAAATCGATACAGGGTGAATGTAAAATATGAGTATGAGTATGAGTATGTGATTTTATACAATGTAAATATTTCTGAATGGTAAGTATTTCAAATAAGGGTAAGTATTTCTGAAATGTCTATATATAATTAAAAAGGGTAGGTATATATTACAAATTTAAGGTAAGTATTAAGATGTAAGGATTATATATGTTAATATTGTACGTGTATGCATATGTATATTTGACTCATGTCTTCAACAACTCTTTTAATATGGAAATGATTATCCAGACGCTCTTTATATGTTTTAAATGATTCTATTTTTGGATCGAATGCTTCGAAACTTGACATGATGTTTACGTTGGTACTGCTCGTTTGATGATTTGCCGCAATTTGCTGTTGCTGCTGCTGCATCGTTGTCGTCATGGCGGTTATTGCCTGTAGCAATTGTTGAATTTGAGCCTCCATTTTATTTTGAGGTTATGTTCGTGCACGTTTAGTAAAATTTTTGGACCGTCTATCTAAATTATTATTTTCCGATTTTACTACTCGTCGCCATTTCTATTGTTATGTCCTATAAAGGAATAAATGCACGCGCTTGATTTTAGGTTATACTATATAATAAAAACTTCAATTTATTTGTATGAGGAATTTTACATCATAGCTATAGAAGTTGTAATTATATCACTATATGAAAAAAGGGAAGAGTATATATATATATATAATAATAATGACAGTAGGAAAAAGAGGGCTGCCAACTGTTGGTAAATACATAACATCTTCGAAGAAAAAATTGTTTACTATCAATATGAAAAAGACATAACTTTACACAAAAAATTAAGCTAAGCGATGTAATAAAAATAAATAAATCAAATTTTAGTAGTATTGTAAACTTATATTACCATAGTAAAATTTCATACGTATGTATTGCACTAATAACTTTTTTAATAATATCAAGTTTCGTAATTTCAATGATTAAGCATAAACGAGTAATATTACAACTAAATAGTAGAATTCAGGAGAATCCTAATCTAAAAGGGGGAGTAGTTATGTACAATGCCAATAACCCCCCAATTATCAATAAATCGTCAACTTATGTAAGTGCAGACTCAGCACAAGACGATATCGACAAATTCATATTAAGCATAACAAAATAAATAAAAGTAACTTCCGGCCCAATTCAAAATTATAGTCATTGCAAAATTTAAGTAAACAATTCGGGTTAATTAGTATTCAGCATTTTCACCATTGTTTTAAATAAACAATTCAGGCTAATTTGTAGTAAGTATTTTCGCCATTGTACATTTACGCTTTCTTTTAATTTGGAATAAAGAAAAGAATTCAGTTTGGTTTTGAAGTCTCTCGAGTTAAAGTCTAGTTCTCGGTTGTTATTTCTAATTAAGCCGTTGCCTTTGGCATTTTTTAAAAAATCCGCTTGCCGCAACTACGACGAAATTCGCGCGATGTTGTCGCACGCTATCACTTTCTCATTATTGTACCACCCCCCAATTTTGCTCCCCAAGTCCGACGCATCTCTCATAGCGCTTTTGTGTTCGTTGGCTTGCGACACCATTATCCCACTATCATTATTGAAATATGATCTTGAGTCGTTCATTTTGGTCGTTTGACCACCTGCCTGACAAGGCGGGCTCAGCGGTCCAATATGAATTATGGGTAAGAGAACCGTCTGCCACAGTCAGCGCCCCTTACTATGTTAATCAGTACTTTCCGAGGTAGCCCCGTATCGGGAAGACTCCGTTCGAATACAGCCGCATATATCCACAGACTACAAATCATCCAATAAGCATGGTCCGCACAACACCCTGGATTCTACCCCCTAAGTTCTTGGTTACAGATGCAAGACCCTATGTCAAAAAATCGGGCGCTATGGATTTCGGAAAAGTTCTCACAGCATTGAAAAGGTTCCTACCTTAGTGAGGGTAGGGTCGAACTTCAAAGCAACAAAACTTAACAGGATGTAGTAAGAACATTATTTCAATTACAGTAACGTTTTATAGCTGCGTACGGAAGACGATATTCGCTTATGAATAGGCAGTGTACTCCAGCGTTTATATTATTTAATACTCGTGATATTTCTCTTTAAATGCAGCCCTATGATACGTATTGTAATATAGTCATATTTATATTGCTTTCTTTGAATTCTAAATTTGGGCATAGTACAGGATTATACACTGAATGATATCCTATCGTAGCACAGGAACAGATATTAAATAAAAACACATATTCGACGTAAAAAAGAAAAAAATTTGAGAACTTATTACCAGAAGAAAATTCTTTGCAGAAAAACAGCACAGTAATACTATGTAGATGACATATTCGACGTAAAAAAGAAAATAATTTGAGAATTTATTACCAGAAGAAAATTCTATGCAGAAAAACAGCACAGTAATAAAATTGTCTTCCTGGATGTGGCGGCCGACGTAGTGTGGTGGTAGTGGACTCCACCTACCACACCGAAGGTTCGGAGTCGCCATAAAACATAAAGGTCCCATCCCTCCAATTTTTCGGAAAAATTAAAAGGAGCACGACGCAGATTTCATTCGACTTTTGAAAAATGTACATATTGAGCGTCATTTTGTAGAACTCTTTTACCAATTTTCCAAAGACTTTTTTTCTTTTTAAAATTTTTCCACTTTTTGAAATCTGCACTTATTTGGCGTAATTTTAAAAAAAATTTTCTCCTTTTCAGGAACTATAGAACTATTGAAAAGTTTCGCAGGGAATTTTTTTATTTGCCTTTTTTCGACATTTCTTATGCTGCGCGAAGTTGTTATACGCAAACTTCAAACATTTTTTATTTTATCTAAAAACCCAGATCTTTTTCTCCTTTTGAGGAACTCCAGAATCAATCGGAAATCTACTCAGAACAGTTTTTTTGTTTTTTTTTTGTTTTGCGAGACAGACTTATATAAAATACATAATGTTAAAATTTAAATATTTTAGAACTTACGTGTATCCGTCAAAGTCTCCACTATTAATAGCTTCAATAAGTTGCTCAGTGATTTTAATAACCTCCTGCCGTCTTGCAGCTTTGAATATATGACGAAAGGTCAATGTTTCGCATTTTAATTTGAATGTTATCATCGCAGTGCCATCATGAAAGAGAATAAATTAAAATATATTGAACATCAAATTTCCACCTAAGTGTATCTAAACGAAAACGAACTTTTTTAAAGCGATACATATTCAACATAATCGTAAATGTTTTTTAGTCGTCCCTTATGTGTAGTGATAGAAGTTTTAGAAATAGTATCGATACCGGTATTCATATAAAATAGTCGGATCAAATTATCGATGCTAGTACGCTTACTCAGTACAAGGTATCGAGTATACTCGATACAAGTGAGTACTTCGGAAGTTTTACCAAAAGTAAAAGAACTTTTTTTTTTTTAAATGAGATCGTATGTTTTGAATTTAATAGAAATGGGGGAAACCGAACATTATATACCCATTTGTGTCCTCTTACATATATCTTAAGGATACATTTAAAGAGAAACCTCACGAACATTCAATGATTTAAAAGATTTTTGATCGACTTATGTTATTAAACAAATTTTCAGTTAGGACAAGGTTTTTCTAAACGGGGTCGCCTCTTAGCAGTGGTTTGGCAAGCACTCCGAGTGTACTTCTCCCATGAATAGTTTCCCAGGAAAGATTCATCTGCCTTGCAAATGCCGTTCGGAATCGCCATCAAATATGTAGCACGACGTAAATTGGAAGAGAAGCTGGGTTTAAATCTCCTAGTAGGTAAATCGCGTCAAGTATTTTCTTTATGGCATCAGACGTTTTGTGGAGAGATTTACCAAATAGAACTTATGTACTTTCCACTGCCATATCTACTACTAACAGGAGTCCAAGGAACCCTGCAGTTTCAAGAAGTGTGACCACAGAGAAAGTGTTGCAAGATTTCAATTGAAAAGATGGTCGGCGTCATGTGGGGATACGTCGTAAGAAGGACACACATTAGGTAAGTCGGGGTCGATTCTGGATAGGTACGAGTTTAAACTGTTACAGTATGCAGATTTAAGTTGAGCTAGGTGACGCTCGTCACCATAGGGAGGTTACTCTCCTCTACTGCGAGTTCAGGGTGTTTAACTCTAATAACGGTCCGAGTCGATCCAACGCCTTTTTGTGGATATCACTGAGGAACTTTTTGTGTTCTTATTCCACATACGGCTGAGATATCAGGTGGTATATAACTTCATAATGCTCACGGAGATGACTTCTTAAGACCCTGGGAGGCGGGGCCTTTTTAATAAGGTGTATGTTGGGATGCCCAGGTTTCTGTATATTCAACAGAAACTGTTTTTCAGCATTTCATTTCTCCCTAATGGGGAGTACTCTCGCCTCTCTATGTAGGTGGTGCTCTGGGGACATAAGCAGACAGACCGTGTCGGTTCTGAGAGCGATGTTTTGACGGACCCGTATTTTCTTCAAATGAGTAGCCTATAGGCTCGGCGACCATATCGTCTCTTTATCTTTACCCAAACTGTTGCCGGAAAAATATTTGAGAATTTTGTTACGGCTCTGGATTCTAGGAGCAATTGCGGTTCAATGTTCGCCAAAATGTAAATCCGGAACGAACGACACACCCAGTATTTTTGGGTGTAAGACAGTCGGTAGCGTAATGCCATTGACGTAGATGTCGAGTATGGTCGACATTTGCCATGCCCATATTGTAAGGAAGGTCCCCAATGATTTCAGTGAGATAGTTGTTTATTTTACTAAGTAGCTCATCGATGGGTGGACTGGGACCTGTAGCCATTTTCGTGCAGTAATCGGCGTAGGGAACAATTTTAACTCCTTCTGGTGGCGAAGGGAGTTTCGATATGTAGAAATTAAGCAAAAGCGGCGATATACCACCACGCTGTTTTATTCTTATGGGCTTAAATGCTACGTTCCTGAATTGCACCGATGTCTGCCGACTAGACAGATAATTTGCGGTCCACCATTTGAGACTAGGAGGAAGAAGGGACCTTACAAGTCTTGCAATAACGTGCCGAGGCTGACGTATCAAAAGCTTTTTATAAATCTATCCCTACCGGAAGTATTGCTACGTACCATACATGTATATATTGGAAATTATGTTAAGATTCAAAATGTAAGCTCCATTTCATCAAAGTAGGCGTGGTCTTTATCCGGCTTTGATCGGATCTATATATAATACCAAGGATCATATTTCCACCTTATTGCAAAGTGATATCAACTGCTTTTGATTAATGGTTTGCAAAACTTTTAAATTTTCTTATGCCTAATGTGGGCGGCGCCACACCAATTTTACAAAATTGTATTAAATATTATATTATACATCGCAACTTTTTTTATCCACTAATCAAATTTCACCACTTCAGCAGAATTTGTTATAGTATTGTTCTTTTTTCCCACTCTTGAAAGTAGGCTTGGATATAATCTGATTTCGACCATCTTCAATACGAATATATCGTGGACGATGCTGTAAAAGCTGGCAACTACATCCACCACAATTTCACACTAGAAGGAAAAAGCTCTGTTGTTGTTGTAGCAATGCTTCGCCCCACCTAACAGCCGCGACCGATCACAAATTGTCATCAATATCCTCTAACGGGAGTCCAAGGAAACTTGCCGTTTCAACATGGTCCACCCCATGAGGAAAGGAGTGTTAGAGGCGTTGGTTCCACATTACAATTAAATATGTGGTTGGTGTCATGTGGGGATACATTGCAAGTGGGGCATACATTTTGTATGTCGGGGTTGATTCTGGATAGGTAAGAGTTTAACCTGTTACAGTATCCAGAACGAAGTTTAGCAAGAGTGACGCACGTTTTCCTGGGGAGTATGCGTTCCTCTTCTGCGAGTTTTGGATACTTTTCTTTAAGTACTGGATTCACCGGGCAATTCCCGGCATAAAGGTCCGACGCCTGCTTATGGAGTTCACAAGGACCTGCTTGCGTTTTCTCGCTTCATACGGCTGGGTTCTCAGGTGCCGTATTTCCTCAAAATGCCTACGGAGATGACTCCTTAAGCCCCTAGGCGGTGCTGGTTCATCAATCAGATGTCTGTTGGGATGCTCAGGTTTCTGGGTATTCAACAGGAACTGTTTGGTCAGCATCTCATTTCTCTCCCTGATGGGAAGTATTCTCGCCTCATTATGCAGATGGTGTTCTGGGGACATAAGAGGACAGCCCGTGGCGATTCTGAGAGCAGTATTTTGGCAAGCCTGTAGTTGCTTCCAGTGGGTGATTTTTAGGCTTGGCGACCATATGGGTGACGCGTAGCATGTAATCGGCTGGCTAATTGCTTTGTATGTAGTCATGAGCGTTTCTTTATCTTTTCCCCAGGTACTGCCAGCGAGGGATTTGAGGATTTTGTAACGGCTCTGAATTCTCGGAACAACTGCGGCTGCCTGCTCACCAAAATGTACATCCTGATCAAACGTCACACCCAAGATTTTGGGGTGTAGGACAGTCAGTAGCGTAGTGCCATCGACGTGGATTTTCAAAATGGTCGACTCTTGGGACGTCCATGTTGTAAATAAGGTCGCGGAAGATTTAGTCGGTGATAATGCCAGGTTTCGCGAGGCGAAAAAACTCGAGAGATCAGGGAAGTAGCCGTTTATTTTATTGCATAGCTCATCGATATTTGGGCCTGGGCCTGTGGCCATTATTGTGCAGTCATCGGCGTAGGAAACGATTGTGACTCCTTCCGGTGGTGAAGGTAGCTTAGATATGTAGCAATTAAACAAAAGTGGGGATAGGACACCACCCTGTGGCACCCCTTGTTTAATTCTCCTTGGTTTTTATGTTTCGTTTCTAAGTTGCACTGATGCCTGCCGACCACCAAGATAATTTGCGGTCCACCTCTTAAGACATGAGGGAAGCGTAGACCCTTCAGGTCTTGCAGTAACGAGCCATGGTTGACCGTATCAAAAGCTTTTGATAGATCTAGCGCTACGAGTACTATTCTATGGTGGGGGTATTGATTTAAACCGCAATTTATCTGGGTGCTAATGGCATTTAGCGCGGTGGTAGTGCTATGGAGTTTTCTGAAGCCATGCTGATGAGAGGCTAGCTGCAAATTTGTTTGCTTGGAAATAAGGGAGCAAAATGACTTCAAGCATCTTTGCTACTGGCGATAGGAGAGATATCGGACGATACGACTCTCCTATGTTAGCTGGTTTCCCAGGCTTTAGTAGCGGGACCACCTTGGCCATTTTCCATTTCTCGGGTATGACAAAGGTAGAAAGAGACAGGTTGAAGACATGCGCTAAATATTTGAAACCCTCTTTCCCTAGGCTTTTAAGCATCGGCATGGCTATGCCGTCTGGGCCCACTGCTTTGGATGGTTTAGCGCGACCAATGGCGTCCTCAACCTCTTTAGCGGTGATGGTGATTGGTGACGCGCTGAATTTGTGTTTATGTGCGTGTCTATTGGCTCTCCGTCTGTCTTTGTCGACCGTAGGATGCGTTATATATTGTCGGCAGAAAGCGCTCGCGCATTTTTGCGCCTCCGACAGCACTTTGCCGCCAAAGGTGATGGAAACTTTGTCTTTGTGCTTAGTCGGATTCGATAGGGACTTTACGGTGGACCAAAGTTTACCCACACCGGTAGAGAGGTTACAACCTCTTAGGTGCTCCTCCCATTTCGCCCGCTTGTGTTCGTTCACAAGCAATCTGACGCGTTGGTTTATATCCCTTATTTGGGGGTCGCCTGGATCAAGCTGTCTTATAAGGTCACGTTCTGTCGCTAAGTTTGAGGCCTCCGCCGGGAAGTGGGGCCGGATTTCAGGAATTCTCCCGGCGAGAATGAAACGTGCCGAGGCGGATTCAATGACCTTACGGAAGGCACGCTCCCCTTGGCGGGCATCATTCGGGATAGGGAGGGCAGCAAAGCGGTTGTCTGTAAAAGATTTATATTCTTCCCACTTTCCTTTTTTGAAGTTTATGAAAGTGCGTTTTTCGGTGACGATGAAGTCGGCGGTACGCTCGAGCGAAATAAGTATAGGCAGCTGGTCGGATGCCAATGTTACCATCGGCTGCCAGTTGACGCAGTTTACGAGTTCTGCGCTCACGATTGAGATATCTGGCGAACTGTGACAGCTTCCTGCCATACGTGTGGGGGCGTCTCCGTTTATTGTGCAGAACGTCGTTTCTTCTATTTGATCCGCCAACATCTCACCCCTACTGTCCGCCCGCAAGTTTGAGTGCCATAGATCGTGATGGGCATTGAAATCGCCTAAGATAATGCGATTGTTGCCAGTGAGTAAGGCTCTGATATTAGGGCGGTATCCACAGGGGCAACAGGTGGCAGGAGGGATGTAGATGTTGATGATTTCTAGGTTTGCATCGCCTAACCGGACAGATAGGCCTTGACGTTCTAAGACATTGTCCCTGCGGTCGATGCCAGGATCAAATATATAATATTGCACAGAGTGGTGTATGATAAACGCGAGGCCGCCTCCATTACCGCTCTCGCGGTCTTTCCTGTGGACATTATACCCAGAGCAGGTCTGCAATGCAGATCTTGCTGTGAGTTAAGTCTCTTGAACCGCAGCAATGCGGATGTTGTGCCGCTTCATGAAATCGACTATCTCCGTAATCTTCCCAGTTAGTCCATTACAGTTTAACTGCAGAATTCTGAAGTGCATAAGGGGAGACGCCGCCACTCTGGGGGTATGTGACGGGTGACTACGCCTAGGTTGTGGAAGGCCAGGACGCAATTGCTGACAGTTAAAATGTATGACAGTTAAAATGTATTGAAATTTTATGTAGTTAACAGCTGCTTGTTGGAGTAAGTGATTCTGGACAGTAAACACATACTTCTCTTTTACCACCATCTGCAGAAAACATCTCTTATTACACCATTATCAAAAAGCCGGTTTAAGTTAAATGCGGAACTAATTGTATATTCCGATCAGTTCTTTTTAACTGAAATTTATGATAATAGGCTTTACTGATCTATGTCGAGTATGTAAATAAAACTAAGTTATTTCACTATCTTCCCAACGTTTCGCTAATCTTTGTTAGCATCTTCAGGCGAGTATTTATTTTAAAAAATCCCTGCAACAAACAGAAAAATTAAAAATTAGCAACAAATTAACACTTATAAAATTAAAGTTAAATAAGTAAAATTAACACAAAACACTTACGCTATTGCATTTTTGTATAGAAACCATAAAATCATTAAAAGAACAACAAAAACATTGGTCAACGTAAACACATATACACATATGAAAACTTTCAGTACCATCTAACTATTATGGTAGTCTAAAATAAATCTAATATCTAATCTAATTCTAATCTAATATCTAATATATATTATAAATGGCAAAGTTTGGATGTGAAGATGTTTGGATGTTTGGATGTTTGGATGTTTGTCCAGACGTTTGTCTTTGTGACTCAATCACGCAAGAACGGCTGGACCGATTTGGATGAAATTTTGGACACATATAGCCAATAGTCTAGAAGGATCTACTAACTATATATTTTTGAAAAGGGGCGTGGTACCCGCCCCCTAGGAACAGTTATAATTTAATTATTATATTTTTTCGTCTTTGCGACTGAATCACGCCAGAATGGCTACACGGATTTTGATGAAATTTGGGACACAGACAGTAGTCTACTAGCGAAATTTTTTTCGAGCATGGAAAGAGGGGTGGGGGTCCCACGACCCCTTCGAGAAATTATTTTTCAATAATTTTTACACATTATAACTTTACGTTTACTGGCCTTCACCAATATCACAGACTCAAGGGGTCAAATAAGTCGAGGGCTTACAAAGTAAGCAGTGACATCCTCCGCCCCCCCCCCCTCCCTTTATCTCCCCTCTGGTGTAAAATCTATAAATTGTTATAACTCAATATAAATTTTCTCCTAAATCAATAGTTTTTGGTATCTGGTACATACAGAACGAGATCTAGACAATTTTGGAGGAACGATCAGTGGTCCTCTCCTCTACTCCCGCAATCCGCCCTCCATCAATTGTTTTTATTAGCACGCTTTTATTAGCTTTACCTGTATGTTTCTATGTAACTTTTTATTCGCTCCAATGCGCCTGCTGCCTTATTAACATGGTTTTATAATTAGCTTCACCTTATTTGTAATCCCGTAAGGGTCATATCGAGACCCTCCGGGATCATTTATGGATGGTTTTCGGGATCGGTCCGGGATTACGCCGGGGTAATTTCGGGACGTTTTAGGGATCCGTCCGGGATCCCGTCGGGACAATTTCGGGGCTATTTCGGGATCATTAGGGGTATCTTCCGGCATCATTTCTGGATGGTTTACGGGATCCGTCCGGGATCCCGTCGGTGTCATTTCGGGACCATTTGGGGTCCATTCCGGCATCATTTCTGGATGGTTTTCGGGATCCGTCCGGGATCCTGTCGGGTTCATTTTGGGACTTTTGCGGGATCATTTGGGGTCTCTTCCGGCATCATTTCTGGATGGTTTTCGGGATCCGTCCGGGATCTCGTCGGTGTCATTTCGGGACCATTTGGGGTCCATTCCGGCATCATTTCTGGATGGTTTTCGGGATCCGTCCGAGATCCTGTCGGGGTTATTTTGGGACTTTTGCGGGATCATTTGGGGTCTCTTCCGGCATCATTTCTGGATGGTTTTCGGGATCCGTCCGGGATCCCGTCGATGTCATTTCGGGACTATTACGGCATCATTTGGGGTACCTTCCGGCATCATTTCTAGATGGTTTTCGGGATCCATCCGGGATCCCGTCGGGGTCATTTCGGAACTTTTTCTCGACTAATACAGGATGATTTGGGGAACCTTTCGGCATCATTTCTGGATGGTTTACGGGATCCGTCCGGGATCCCGTCGGCGTCATTTTGGGACTTTTGCGGGATCATTTGGGGTCTCTTCCGGCATCATTTCTGGATGGTTTACGGGATCCGTCCGGGATCCTGTCGGGGTCATTTTGGCACTTTTGCGGGATCATTTGGGGTCTCTTCCAGCATCATTTCTGGATGGTGTTCGGGATCCGTCCGTGATCCTGTCGGGGTCATTTTGAGACTTTTGCGGCATCATTTGGGGTCTCCTCCGGCATCATTTCTGGATGGTTTACGGGATCCGTCCGGGATCCTGTCGGGGTCATTTTGGGACTTTTGCGGGATCACTTGGGGTCTCTTCCGGCATCATTTCTGGATGGTTTACGGGATCCGTCCGGGATCCTGTCGGGGTCATTTTGGGACTTTTGCGGGATCATTTGGGGTCTCTTCCGGCATCATTTCTGGATGGTTTACGGGATCCGTCCGGGACCCTGTCGGGGTCATTTTGGGACTTTAGCGGGATCATTTGGGGTCTCCTCCGGCATCATTTCAGGATGGCTTACGGGATCCGTCCGGGATCCTGTCGGGGTCATTTTGGGGCTTTTGCGGGATCATTTGGGGTCTCTCCCGGCATCATTTCTGGATGGTTTTCGGGATCCGTCCGGGATCCTGTCGGGGTCATTTTGGGACTTTTGCGGGATCATTTGGGGTCTCTTCCGACATCATTTCTGGATGGTTTACGGGATCCGTCCGGGATCCTGTCGGGGTCATTTTGGGACTTTTGCGGGATCATTTGGGGTCTCTTCCGGCATCATTTCTGGATGATTTACGGGATCCGTCCGGGACCCTGTCGGGGTCATTTTGGGACTTTAGCGGGATCATTTGGGGTCTCCTCCGGCATAATTTCTGGATGGTTTTCGGAATCCGTCCGCGATCCCGTCAGGGTCATTTCGGGACTATTTCGGGATAATTTGGGGTACCTGCCGGCATCATTTCTGGATGGTTTTCGGTATCCGTCCGGGATCCCGTCGGTGACATTTAGGGACCATTTGGGGTCCATACCGGCATCATTTCTGGATGGTTTTCGGGATCCGTCCGGGATCCTGTCGGCGTCATTTTGGGACTTTTGCGGGATCATTTGGGGTCTCTTCCGGCATCTTTTCTGGATGGTTTACGGGATCCGTCCGGGATCCTGTCGGGGTCATTTTGGGACTTTTGCGGGATCATTTGGGGTCTCTTCCAGCATCATTTCTGGATGGTTTTCGGGATCCGTCCGGGATCCCGTCGATGTCATTTCGGGACTATTACGGCATCATTTGGGGTACCTTCCGGCATCATTTCTAGATGGTTTTCGGGATCCATCCGGGATCCCGTCGGGGTCATTTAGGAACTTTTTCTCGACTAATACAGGATGATTTGGGGAACCTTTCGGCATCATTTCTGGATGGTTTACGGGATCCGTCCGGGATCCCGTCGGCGTCATTTTGGGACTTTTGGGGGATCATTTGGGGCTCTTCCGGCATCATTTCTGGATGGTTTACGGGATCCGTCCGGGATCCTGTCGGGGTCATTTTGGGACTTTTGCGGGATCATTTGGGGTCTCTTCCAGCATCATTTCTGGATGGTGTTCGGGATCCGTCCGGGATCCTGTCGGGGTCATTTTGAGACTTTTGCGGGATCATTTGGGGTCTCCTCCGGCATCATTTCTGGATGGTTTACGGGATCCGCCCGGGATCCTGTCGGGGTCATTTTGGGACTTTTGCGGGATCATTTGGGGTCTCTTCCGGCATCATTTCTGGATGGTTTACGGGATCCGTCCGGGATCCTGTCGGGGTCATTTTGGGACTTTTTCGGGATCATTTGGGGTCTCTTCCGGCATCATTTCTGGATGGTTTACGGGATCCGTCCGGGATCCTGTCGGTGTCATTTCGGGACCATTTGGGGTCCATTCCGGCATCATTTCTGGATGGTTTTCGGGATCCGTCCGGGATCCTGTCGGGGTCATTTTGGGACTTTTTCCGGATCATTTGGGGTCTCTTCCGGCATCATTTCTGGATGGCGTTCGGGATCCGTCCGGGATCCTGTCGGGGTCATTTTGGGAATTTTGCGGGATCATTTGGGGTCTCTTCCGGCATCATTTCTGGATGGTTTACGGGATCCGTCCGGGAACCTGTCGGGGTAATTTTGGGCCTTTTGCGGGATCATTTCGGTTTTCTTCCGGCATCATTTCTGGATGGTTTACGGGATCCGTCCGGGATCCTGTCGGGGTCATTTTGGGACTTTTGCGGGATCATTTGGGGTCTCTCCCGGCATCATTTCTGGATGGTTTTCGGGATCCGTCCGGGATCCTGTCGGGGTCATTTTGGGACATTTGCGGGATCATTTGGGGCCTCTTCCGGCATCATTTCTGGATGGTTTAGGAGATCCGTCCGGGATCCTGCCGGGGTCATTTTGGGACTTTTGCGGGATCATTTGGGGTATCTCCCGGCATCATTTCTGGATGGTTTTCGGGATCCGTCCGGGATCCTGTCGGGGTCATTTTGGGACTTTTGCGGAATCATTTGGGGTCTCTTCCGGCATCATTTCTGGATGGTTTACGAGATCCGTCCGGGATCCTGTCGGGGTCATTTTGGGACTTTTGCGAGATCATTTGGGGTCTCTTCCGGCATCATTTCTGGATGGTTTACGGGATCCGTCCGGGACCCTGTCGGGTTATTTTGGGATTTTAGCAGGATCATTTGGGGTCTCCTCCGGCATCATTTCTGGATGGTTTTCGGGATCCGTCCGAGATCCTGTCGGGGTCATTTTGGGACCTTTGCGGGATCATTTGGGGTCTCTTCCGGCATCATTTCTAGATGGTTTTCGGGATCCGTCCGGGATCCCGTCGGAGTCATTTCGGAACTTTTTCTCGACTAATACAGGATCATTTGGGGACCCTTTCGGCACCATTTCTGGATAGTTTTAGGGATCCGTTCGGGATCCCGACGGGGTCATATCGGGACCATTTGGGGTACCTACCGGCATCATTTCTGGATGGTTTACGGGATCCGTCCGGGATCCTGTCGGGGTCATTTTGGGACTTTAGCGGGATCATTTGGGGTCTCCTCCGGCATCATTTCTGGATAGTTTCCGGATCCGTCCGGGATTCCGTCCGCGTAATTTCGGGACTATTAGGGGGTTATTTGGGGACCTTTCTGGCATCATTTCTGGATAGTTTTAGGGATCCGTTCGGGATCCCGACGGGGTCATATCGGGACCATTTGGGGTACCTACCGGCATCATTTCTGGTTGGTTTTCGGGATCCGTCCGGGATCATTTCGGGACTATTTCGGGATCATTTGGGTACCTACCTTCATCATTTCTGGATGATTTTCGGGATCCGTACGGGATCCCGTCGGGGTCATTTCAGGACTTTTTCGGGATCCGCCCGTGATCCCGGCGGGGTCATTTCGGGACTATTTCGGGATCATTTGGGGTACCTAGATGGATAGTTTTCGGGATTCGTCCGGGATCCCGTCTGGATCATTTCAGGACTTTTTCGGGATCATTTGGGGTATCCTCCGGCCACTTTTCTAGATGGTTTTCGGTATCCGTCCGGGATACCGTCAGGGTAATTTCGGGACTATTTGGGGATAACTTGGGAACCTTTCCGGTATCATTTCTGGATAGTTTCCGGGATCCTTCGTGGATCCCGTCAGGGTCATTTCGGAACACGCGACTAATGCGGGATCATTTGGGGACCCTTTCGCCATCATTTCCGGATGGTTTTCGTGATCCGTCCGGGATACCGTCAGGGTAATTTCGGGACTATGTGGGGATAACTTGGGAACCTTTCCGGCATCATTTCTGGATAGTTTCCGGGATCCGTCGGGAATCCCGTCAGGATCATTTCGGAACTATAAGGGGATCATTTCATTTTTCATCTTTCTTTAAGGGGATCATTTCACCTTCCAGCATCATTTCTGTATACTTTTGGGGATCCGTCCGGGATCCCGACGGGGTCATTTCTGGCCTATTTCGGGATCATTTTGGGGTACCAACCGGCATCATTTCTGGATGATCCGGGATCCGTCCGGGATCCCATCGGGGGAATTTCGGGAATTTTTCGGGATCATTTGGGGTCCCTTCCGGCATCATTTCTGGATCGTTTTCGGGATCCGTCCGAGATCCAGTCGGGTTTATTTTTTCACTTTTTCGGGAAAATGTCAGGGAATTTCGAGACTGTTCTTGGATCATTTGGGGATCCTTCAGGGATAATTTCTGGATGGTTTTCGGGATCCCGTCGGGGTAATTTCGGGACTTTCACGACTGTTTCGGGGTAAGTTGCCCTTAAAGATCATTTCTGGGTGGTTTTCGGGATCCGTCCGGGATCCCGTCAGGGTTATTTCGCGCCTTTTCGGGACTATTTCGGGATCATTTTGGGACCCTTCCGGGATAATTTCTCTATGATTTTCGGGATCTGTTCGGGATATTTTCGTAGTTTTTTCGCGACTTTATCTGGGATAAATTGCGGACCCTTTAGAGATCAATTCTGGATGGTTTTCGGTATCGGTCTGGGATCCCCTCAAGGTCATTTCGGGACTTTTTCGGGACTATTTCGGAATCATTTTGGGACCCCTCCGGCAAAATTTCTGGGTGATTTTCGGGATCTGTCCGAGATCCCGACGGAGTTTTTTCGGGACTTTTTCCGGACTATTTCTGGATTATTTGCGGACGTTTCAGAGCTCAGTTCTGGATGATTTTCGGGATCTGTCCGGGATCCCGTCGGAGTTATTTCGGGGTAATTTTGGGACCCTTCCAGGATAATTTCTTCATGATTTTCGGGATGGGTCTGAGTTTTTCGTGACTTTCGGGACTATTTCGGGATCATTTGCGGAACCTTCAGAGATCAATTCTGGATGGTTTGTGGACTTTTCCGGGGTCATTTGGGGATCCCTCCAGAGTCATTTCTGGATGGTTTTCGGGATCCCGTCAGGGTCATTTCGGGCCTTTTTCGTGACTACTATTTCGGAATCATTTTGGGACTCCTCCTGGATAATTTCTGGGCGATTTTCGGGATTTGTCCGGGATCCCGTCAGAGTTTTTTCGGGACTTTTTCGGACTATATCGGGATCATTTGCGGACCGTTGAAGAATCAAATCTGGATGGTTTTCGGGATCCGTCCGGGATCCCGTCAGGGTCATTTCGGGACTTTTCGTGACTACTTCGGGATTATTTTGGGACCCTTCCGGCATCATTTCTGGATAGTTTTCGAGATTTGTCCAGGATCCCGTCGTCATCATTTCGTGACTATTTGGTGTCATTTAGGGACACTTCCGGGATCATTTTAGGTCTCTTCGAAACCAGTAATTCAGCACACATGGCCGTGGATTTACGGCAAATTACTCGTAATTAAAATTCGGTATGTTTTATCTTTAATATATCACAGCTTTTTCGTTCTATTTTTAAATGAATCCTGTAACGAACTATTACAACTATAATTAAAATTTTTTTAATATTTTAACCAACTAAATACCCGAAAAAGCAACACTGCTTTTATTTAAAAACTTCTTTTTGGTTTTAGCTAATTGTAGTTTCACTCCTTTGTTCTATAAGTAGTAATTCTTTCACCCCTGTCATATCAATTAATTTAACTTAGAAACAAAATGTATTTTTTTTAATTCGTAAAAAGTGTATTATACTATTCATGTAAGCGTGCCCATCAGCTCAGTTAGTTCTTTTTTTTACTGTATTAAAAAATAAAATACATTGACAGAAAAAATTTTTAAACAGACAACTTGATAAACAGGCTAACGTGAATAGCACATATATTTTATTTTCTCCTTGCGGACGGGGCCACGGGTAAAGGCTAGTATATTATAAATGGGAAAGTTTGGATGTTTGGATGTCCAGACGTTTGTCTTTGTGACTCAATCACGCAAGAACGGTTGGACGGATTTGGACGAAATTTTGCACCCATATAGCCAATAGTATAGAAGGATATATAGGCTATATATTTTTTCAAATTGGGGAGGTCCCCGCCCCCTAGGAACAGGCATAATTAAATTATTATATTTTTTCGTCTATGTTACTGAAACACGCCAGAACGGCTACACGGATTTTGATGAAATTTGGGACACAGACAATAGTCTACTAGCGACATTTTTTTCGAACATGGAAAGGGGGTGGGGGTCCACGACCCCTTCGAAAAATTACTTTTTAATAATTTTTACATATTATAACTTTACCTTTATTGACCTTCACCAATATTACAAACTCAATACGTCAAATAAGTCGAGGGCTTACAAAAGCAGTGACACCCTCCGTCCCCCTCCCCCTCCCTCCTTCTCTCCCCCTCTGTGTAAAATCTATAAATTGTTATAACTCAATATAAATGTTCTCCTAAATGTATAATTTTTGGTATCTGGCTCATACAGATCGAGATCTAAACAATTTGGAAAAACGATCGGTGGTGCTCTCCGTCTCCTTCCGCCATCCGTCCTCCTTCAATTGTTTTTACTAGCACGCTTTTATTAGCTTTACCTGTATGTTTCTTTGTAACATTTCATTCGCTCCAACGCACCTGCTGCCTTTTTAACATGGTTTTATAATAAGCGTCACCTTATTTGTAATCCCTTTAGGGTCATATCGAGACCCTTCCGGGATCATTTCTGGATGGTTTTTGGGATCCGTCCGGGGTCATTTCGGGACTTTTTCGGGATCATTTTCGGACCATTCCGGGATAATTTCTGTATAGTTTTCGAGATCCGTTCTGGATCTCGTCGGGGTTATTTCCGGGACTATTCCGGGATCATTTCGGGAATATTTTGCAATCATTAGGAGACCCTTTCGGCATCATTTCTAGATGGGTTTCGGGATCCGTCCGGCATCCCGTCGGGGTATTTTCGGGATCATTTTCGTAGATACCCTTGAGAGATAAATTATTGATGGTTTCCGGGATCATTACGGGACTTTTTCGGGGTAATTTTTGGTCCCTTGCGGCACCATTTCTGGATGGTTTTCGGGATCCGTCCGGGGTCCCGTCAGAGCCATTTCGGGATTATTAGGGGATCATTTGATGACCTTTCCGGCATCATTTCTGGATAGTTTTCGGGATCCGGACGGAGTCATTTCAGGACTATTTCGGGATCATTTGGGGTACCTACCGGCATCATTTCTGGATGGTTTTCGGTATCCGTCCGGGATTCCGTCGGGGCCATTTCGGGACTTTTTCGAAATCATTTGGGGTCCCTTCCGGTATCATTTCTGTAGGGGTTTGGGGATTCGTCCGGGATCCAGTCGGGGTCATTTCAGGACTTTTTCGGGATCATTTGGGGTACGGAATCATTTCTGGATAGTTTTCGGTATCCGTCCGGGATCCCGTGGGGGTCATTTCAGGACTTTTCGAGATCATTTGGGGTCCCTTCCGGCATCATTTCTGGATGGTTTTCGGGATCCGTCCGGGATCCCATCAGGGTCATTTCGGGACTATTAGGCGATCATTTGGGGACCTTTCCGTCATCATTTCTGGATAATTTTCGGGATCCCGTCGGGGTCATTTCGGGACTTTTTCGGAATCATTTGGGGTCCCTTCCGGTATTATTTCTGTAGGGATTTCGGGATTCGTCCGGGATCCAGTCGGGTCATTTCAAGACTTTTTCGGGATCATGCAGGATGCAAAAATTTTACAACTCGAGGACAAAATCGATGCCGAGATAGAAGCGTTGAAAGGTCTTATGCAACAGTTACAACTAAATCGCCCAGCTTTTCTAGCGAGCAATCCGAAGGTAAAAACTCCATCTTTTGACGGCTCTGTTCCTTTCGAGGTATTCAAGCTTCAATTTGAGAAGACGTCAGCAGTAAACAACTGGAATGCTGAAGATAAAGTTGCTGCTCTATTCGTAGCATTGAAGGGGCCAGCAGCCGAAATCCTACAGACGATTCCCGAAGGAGAGCGGAACAACTATTAAGCATTGATGGCCGCTGTCGAGAGACGTTATGGAAGCGAGCATAGAAAACATATATACCAAATTGAGTTGCAAAACCGTTACCAAAAAGCAAATGAGACATTTGAGTTGACAATGAGAGTTTGCTTCGGATGTTGAAAGGTTGGCTCATATTGCAAATGCGGACGCAACCGTGGAATACACTGAAAGGGTAAAGATTCAGAGCTTTATTAACGGCATACGGGACGTCGAAACGAAGCGAGCCACATACGCGAACCCAAAGCCAACATTTGCTGAAACGGTATCCCATGCACTGACTCAGGAAACAGCGTCACTTTTGAGTAAGCCCGCATACAAAGCTCATCCCGTGGAAGTGGAAAGGCCAGATTGGGTAGACACAATTTTGGAAGCACTGAAGGGATTACAACAAAACAGTGCCGGAGTTATGAAGTGTTTCAAGTGTGGTAACCCAAGTCACATTGCACGTCATTGTAGTACCGGTCATGGTAGTTCCAACTTGGCTGGTCGTAAACACAAAGCTGGAGGAGATAAACAAGAGCGAGTCAAATGTAAAGATCGAGAACTTGCCCCAGCTATTGAATGTCATGTGATACCTATCTCGCAAACTGGAAGGAAATCGAGCAGTCTTACCGTCAAAGGAAATGTGGATGGCAAGGAGCGTGTACTGACTGTATATACGGGCGCATCTCATTCCTTAATCCGATCTGATTTGGTCAACAGGAGAGTAAAGCCATTACCTGGAGCTAGATTGCGTACGATTACTGGCGAGTATAACCAAGTCCAGGGAGAAGTGGTATGTGAAGTCTTTATTGGGGAGGTCGTGGTTCTACACAAATTCGTTGTGGCAGATATCGTTGATGAAGTCATATTGGGAGTGGATTTCTTAGTTGACTATATCATCAGGAACGATATGCAGAGAAGGATTATGCAGTATAAGAACCAGGAAGTGCGACTTAACTTCAGTTTGGAAAAAGGGTTCAGCAGGAAGGGAGTCAAGGTAAGTGGATCGAGCAAAGGTTGATGGAACAAATGGGCCAAACAAATCAAAACCGAAGGTACCTGTGAGAGAAACACTGGCATTGAAAACCCCTAACGGACGCACTAAAACGAAGGAAAGAATTTCGCGGAAAGAATGCAAGGGTGGTTTCAAGCCAGGACACACTACTGTTGTGAAGCGTCGGAACGATTCTGATTATGCAAAGCAAATCCGTCAAGCGCAAGCTCTACGAAGTAGTTCATTGGCCAAACAACAGAGTGTAAAGGAACGAACCAGGGTAATGAGTAGTACGATGAAACACAGGTATGATGAGAACAATAATTCTGAAGTGTTCTTGGCGGGAGATTTGGTACTGTTATACAACCCTCATCGGCGGAAAGTGTTCCATCCAAACTTCGGTGCAGTTGGGAGGCCCGTACAAAGTTGTGAAGAAGATCAGTGATGCCATCTACCGCATACAAACCATTGGGAAACCACGGAGTAGAAGAGTGGTACATTTGGAGGTGCTAAAAGCGTTTAGATCGAGAGATTTGTCTAATCGGGATGATCAGACTTAGGTGGAGGGCAGTGTAACGTGTGTGAATGACACTAAGTGATACTCACATCCCTAGTCTGATGCTAAGTAAATGAAGTCACAACAACAATAAAGCAGACAGTCACTTGTATCTACATAAACGAATCAATCATTATGTCTACACATATGTACGTATACGCATCTGAGAAGCAACGCATAACCACATGCATATATCTGAGATACTCTCGAAAGTATGCAATTAGAGAAACTATAAAATCGTGCAATTGTAGTTACAGCTGAGAAATTTGATAGCTGATGGCCAACTAGTGGATTCTGGAAATGGAAGCGCCTAGAAGATGCGAACGGGGAAATCAAAGAGTATAAAAGCCACCGTCAGATAGAGGCGAAAGAAGCAGTTTTGATTAAGACGCTATCTGGCGAGAAATAGCAGTATTATTTATTGTGAAGTACTTAATAAAGACCATTTTTCCATTATTCAATATTGGAGTTGTTTATTCAACAGTTTAGTGATTCGAACTTAGAAGAAGGTTTGTACGATATAGGTATCAAATTAAAGGTATTAATGAGGGTTTTAAGAGGGAGTGGCCCTTAGTTGTATATATGAAGACGTTTTCGAGATATCGACCAAAATGTGGACCAGGGTGATCCAGAACATCATCTGTCGGGTACCGCTAATTTATTTATCTTATAACTTTAAACGAGCAATCCTTGTATATTTGTATGGTTGTATAGCCGAACGATCTCGGGAACGGCCAAACCGATTTAAATGAAATATGGCACAGAGATGATGTATCACCTTCTAAGACTTTCTACCTAGGTGTTGCCACTCAGAATGTTTCAAAAGGTTGCCACCTATTCGAAATTAAAAAAAAGTTGCATGAGGTATGCCGATATGGGTATCAAACAAAAGGTATTTCGCTCCGCATTACAATTGGGACATTTTTGATTAGGGTTGCCACTTATTCGAAATTAAAAAAAATTGCATGAGATATGCCGATATGGGTATCAAACAAAAGGTATTTCACTATGCATTACAATAGGGACATTTTTGAGTAGGGTTGCCATCTGGGGTTGCAACCTATTTAAAATTAAAATAAAATTGCTTGACATATGCCGGATATGGGTATCAAACGAAAGGTATTTTACATCGCATTACAATAGGGACATTTTTGGGTAGGGTTGGCATTTAAGGTTGCCACCTATTCGAAACTAAAAAAAATTGCATGAGATATGCCGATATGGGTATCAAACGAAAGGATTTTCACTCCGCATTACAATAGGGACATTTTTGAGTAGGGTTGCCATTTAGGGTTGCCACCTTATCGAAATTGAAAAAAATGCATGAGATATGCCGATATTGGAATCAAACGCAATAGGGACATTTTTGAATAGGGTTGCCATTTAGGTTTGGGATAGTCTGACGAAATAGTACTCTACTTACTCATATTCTATTAAAGCTTTAAAGGAGAACATTAAATTTAAAGGTCTTCGTAAAAAAATCTTACACATGATTCGACTTAATTTTCTTAATTTCACACACGCTAATAAAATTGAAATGCAATATAAAGGCACCGTGGCAAATTCTAGCAAAATATATTTAAATGCATATTTTTGGCAAATATGAAATGAATAATTGCAATTTCCCACCGATTACTATTAGAAAGATTTCTCACCATATCAAAAAGGTATCTCACCATGGTAATTTGCTACCGTTGAACACTACAGGCATGTGTTCAATTCGAAAACGACATCTAACCATTTAACTACTTACCAACAGATGGCGCTTAAGGGAGTAAGTTGATATTTAATTAAACTAACTGACCGTTTAAAGAGAATCGACACACATCACCTCTTCGTCGATTTTAAAGCCGCCTTCGACAGCACGAAAAGGAGCTGCCTATATGCCGCTATGTCTGAATTTGGTTTCCCCGCAAAACTTATACGGCTGTGCAAAATGACGTTGAGCAACACCATCAGCTCAGTCAGAATTGGGAAGGACCTCTCCGAGCCGTTCAAAACTAAACGAGGTTTCAGACAGGGTGACCCCCTATCGTGCGATTTCTTTAATTTGATGCTGGAGAAAATTATACTAGCTGCAGAACTTAACCGCACTGGAACAATATACTATAAAAGCGTGCAATTACTGGCATATGCTGATGACATTGATATCATCGGCCTAAACACCCGCGCCTGTTAGTTCTGCTTACTCCAAGCTGGAAAAAGAAGCGGTAAAGATGGGTTTGATGGTGAATGAGGACAAAACGAAGTACCTGCTGTCATCGAGCAAAGAGTCAGCGCATATGCGCCTTGGTAACCACGCTACTGTTGGCAGCCATAATTTCGAAATAGTAAAAGACTTCGTTTATTTGGGAACCAGCATCAACATTAGCAACAACATCAGCACTGAAATCCAGCGAAGAATCAATCTTGCCAATAAATGCTACTTTGGACTAGGTAGGCAATTGAAAAGTAAAGTCCTCTCTCGGCGAACGAAAATCATACTCTACAAGTCACTTATCGTACCCGTCCTGCTATATGGGGCAGAAGCATGGACCATGACAACAGCAGATGAAGCGGCTTTGGGAGTGTTCGAGAGAAAAGTTCTTCGAAAGATTTATGGACCTCTACGCGTTGGCGATGGCGAGTACCGAAGAAGATTTAATGATGAGCTGTACGAGCTATACGCACACATCAACATAGTCCAGCGAATTAAAACGCAGCGGCTGCGCTGGCTAGGCCATGTTGTGCGAATGAAAGATGATGCTCCGGCCAGGAAAGTGTTTCTATCGGAACCCGCCTATGGAAGCAGAGGTAGAGGGCGGCCCCCACTCCGTTGGAAGGACCAGGTGGAAAACGATTTAAACTCCCTTGGTGTGACCAATTGGCGCCGGTTGGCGGAGCGAAGGAGCGACTGGCGCGCCTTGTTGGACGGCCATAACCGTTTAGACGGTTAAGCGCCAATTAAGTAAGTAAGTAAGTAAGTTGTCATTAGTGAAATTTACAAGTTTTTGGAATACAATAAAATTGTGAGACTTTCATAGTGTATAACTAAAAAAATGTTTGAAATTAATAATTCGGCGCATAAAGATACTCGACCTAAATAACTTAGTTCTCGATTTCACTAATTGTCATAACAATCCCTTATACTATAGGCTGGAATTACCCATTTCAAATTTTTCATTCCAGTTCATTTTGCGATTAGTGTTTGATATGTTTTTGAAATCTATTTTTAAGGAAATAAAATATTGGTAAGTAAAAAATATAAATAACAAGTAAGGAAGGTTAAGTTCGGGTGTAACCGAACATTACATACTCAGTTGAGAGCTATGGTGACAACATAAGGGAAAATAACCATGTAGGAAAATGAACCGAGGGAAACCCTGGAATGTGTTTGTATGACATGTGTATCAAATGAAAGGCATTAAAGAGTATTTTATGAGGGAGTGGGCCATAGTTCTATAGGTGGACGCCATTTAGGGATATAGCCATAAAGGTGGATCAGGGTTGACTCTAGAATGCGTTTGTACGATATGTGTATCAAATGAAAGGTATTAATGAGTATTTTAAAAGGGCGTGGACCTAAGTTCTATAGGTGGACGCCTTTTCGAGATAAAGATGGACCAGGGGTGACTCTAGAATGCGTTTGTACGATATGGGTATCAAATGAAAGGTGTTAATGAGCATTTTAAAAGGGAGTAATCCTTAGTTCCATAGGTGGACGCCGTTTCGAGATATCGCCATAAAGGTGGACCAGGGGTGGATCTAGAATTTGTTTGCACAACATGGGCATCAAACGAAAGGTGTTAATGAGTATTTTAAAAGGGAGTGGGCCTTAGTTCTATAGGTGGACGCCGTTTCGAGATATCGCCATAAAGGTGGGCCAGGGGTGACTCTAGAATTCGTTTGTGCAATATGGGTATCAAACGAAAGGAGTTAATGAGTATTTTAAGAGGGAGTGGGCCTCAGTTCTATAGGTGGACGCATTTTCGCGGTATCGCAATAAAGGTGGACCAGGGGTGACTCTAGACTTTGTTTGTACGATATGGATATCAAATGAAAGGTGTTATTGAGTATTTTTAAAAGGGAGTGGGCCTTCGTTTTATAGGTGTTCGCCTTTTCGAGATATCGCCATAAAGGTGGAGCAGGGGTGACTTTAGAATTTGTTTGTATGATATGGGTATCAAATGAAAGGTGTTAATGATTATTTTAAAAGGGCGTGCGGCTTAGTTCTATAGGTGGACCCCTTTTCGAGATATCGCCATAAAGGTGGACCAGGGGTGACTCTAGAATTCGTTTGTGCAATATGGGTATCAAACGAAAGGAGTTAATGAGTATTTTAAGAGGGAGTGGGCCTTAGTTCTATAGGTGGACGCCTTTTCGAAATATCGCCATAAAGATGGACCAGGTGTGACTCTAGAATGCGTTTGTACGATATGGGTATCAAATGAAAGATGTTAATGAGTATTTTAAAAGGGAGTAATCCTTAGTTCCATAGGTGGACGCCGTTTCGAGATATCGCCATAAAGGTGGGCCAGGGGTGACTCTAGAATTCGTTTGTGCAATATGGGTATCAAACGAAAGGAGTTAATGAGTATTTTAAGAGGGAGTGGGCCTTTCTGGACCAGGGGTGACTCTAGACTTTGTTTGTACGATATGGATATCAAATGAAAGGTGTTAATGAGTATTTTTGAAAGGGAGTGGGCCTTAGTTCTATAGGTGGACGCCGTTTCGAGATATCGCCATAAAGGTGGGCCAGGGGTGACTCTAGAATTCGTTTGTGCAATATGGGTATCAAACGAAAGGAGTTAATGAGTATTTTAAGAGGGAGTGGGCCTCAGTTCTATAGGTGGACGCATTTTCGCGGTATCGCAATAAAGGTGGACCAGGGGTGACTCTAGACTTTGTTTGTACGATATGGGTATCAAATGAAAGGTGTTAATGAGTATTTTTAAAAGGGAGTGGGCCTTAGTTCTATAGGTGGACGCCGTTTCGAGATATCGCCATAAAGGTGGGCCAGGGGTGACTCTAGAATTCGTTTGTGCAATACGGGTATCAAACGAAAGGAGTTAATGAGTATTTTAAGAGGGAGTGGGCCTCAGTTCTATAGGTGGACGCATTTTCGCGGTATCGCAATAAAGGTGGACCAGGGGTGACCCTAGAATTTGTTTGCACAATATGGACATCAAACGAAAGGTGTTAATGAGTATTTTAAAAGGGAGTGGGCCTTAGTTCTATAGGTGGACGCCGTTTCGAGATATCGCCATAAAGGTGGGTCAGGGGTGACTCTAGAATTCGTTTGTGCAATATGGGTATCAAACGAAAGGAGTTAATGAGTATTTTAAAAGGGAGTGGGCCTTAGTTCTATAGGTGGACGCCGTTTCGAGATATCGCCATAAAGGTGGGCCAGGGGTGACCCTAGAATTTGTTTGCACAATATGGACATCAAACGAAAGGTGTTAATGAGTATTTTAAAAGGGAGTGGGCCTTAGTTCTATAGGTGGACGCCGTTTCGAGATATCGCCATAAAGGTGGGCCAGGGGTGACTCTAGAATTCGTTTGTGCAATATGGGTATCAAACGAAAGGAGTTAATGAGTATTTTAAGAGGGAGTGGGCCTCAGTTCTATAGGTGGACGCATTTTCGCGGTATCGCAATAAAGGTGGACCAGGGGTGACTCTAGACTTTGTTTGTACGATATGGGTATCAAATGAAAGGTGTTAATGAGCATTTTTAAAAGGGAGTGGGCCTTCGTTTTATAGGTGTTCGCCTTTTCGAGATATCGCCATAAAGGTGGACCAGGGGTGACTTTAGAATTTGTTTGTATGATATGGGTATCAAATGAAAGGTGTTAATGATTATTTTAAAAGGGCGTGGGGCTTAGTTCTATAGGTGGACCCCTTTTCGAGATATCGTCATAAAGGTGGACCAGGGGTGACTCTAGAATTCGTTTGTGCAATACGGGTATCAAACGAAAGGAGTTAATGAGTATTTTAAGAGGGAGTGGGCCTTAGTTCTATAGGTGGACGCCTTTTCGAAATATCGCCATAAAGATGGACCAGGTGTGACTCTAGAATGCGTTTGTACGATATGGGTATCAAATGAAAGGTGTTAATGAGTATTTTAAAAGGGAGTAATCCTTAGTTCCATAGGTGGACGCCGTTTCGAGATATCGCCATAAAGGTGGGCCAGGGGTGACTCTAGAATTCGTTTGTGCAATATGGGTATCAAACGAAAGGAGTTAATGAGTATTTTAAGTGGGAGTGGGCCTTTCTGGACCAGGGGTGACTCTAGACTTTGTTTGTACGATATGGGTATCAAACGAAAGGTGTTAATGAGTATTTTTAAAAGGGAGTGGGCCTTCGTTCTATAGGTGTTCGCCTTTTCGAAATATCGCCATAAAGGTGGACCAGGGGTGACTCTAGAATGAGTTTGTACGATATGGGTATCAAATAAAAGGTATTAATGAGAGTTTTAAAAGGGAGTGGTGGTAGTTGTATATGTGAAGGCGTTTTCCAGATATCGACCAAAATGTGGACCAGGGTGACCCAGAACATCATCTGTTGGATACCGCTAATTTATTTATATATGTAATACCTGCCAAGATTTTAAGGGTTTTTTATTTCGCCCTGCAGAACTTTTTCATTTTCTTCTACTTAATATGGTAGGTGTCACAACCATTTTGTAAAGTTTTTTCTAAAGTTATATTTCGCGTCAATAAAACAATCCAATTACCTTACCATATTTCATCCCTTTTTTCGTATTTGGTATAGAATTATGGCATTTTTTTATTTTTCGTAATTTTCGATATCGAAAAAGCGGGCGTGGTCATAGTCGGATTTCGTTCATTTTTCATACCAAGATAAAGTGAGTTCAGATAAGTACGTGAACTGAGTTTAGTAAAGATATATCGACTTTTTCTCAAGTTATCGTGTTAACGGCCATGCGGAAGGACAGACGGACGACTGTGTATAAAACCTGGGCGTGAGATCAACCGATTTCGCCCATTTTCACAGAAAACAGTTAACGCCATAAAATCTATGCCCCTACCAAATTTCAAAAGGATTGGTTAATTTGTGTTCGACTTATGGCGTTAAAAGTATCCTAGACAAATTAAATGAAAAAGAGCGGAGCCACGCCCATTTTTAAATTTTCTTTTATTTTTGTATTTTGTTGCACCATATCATTACTGGAGTTGAATCTTGACATAATTTACTTATATACTGTAAGGATATTAAATTTTTTGTTAAAATTTTACTTAAAAAAATTTTTTTTTTAAAGTGGGCGTGGTCCTTCTCCGATTTTGCTAATTTTTATTAAGCGTACATATAGTAATAAGAGTAACGTTCCTGCAAAATTTCATCATGATATCTTCAACGACTGCCAAATTACAGCATGCAAAAATTTTAAATTACCTTCTTTTAAAAGTGGGCGGTGCCACGCCCATTGTCCAAAATTTTACTAACTTTCTATTTTGCGTCATAAGTTCAACTCATCTACCAAGTTTCGTCGCTTTATCGGTCTGTTGTAATGAATTATCGCACTTTTTCGGTTTTTCGAAATTTTCGATATAGAAAAAGTGGGCGTGGTTATAGTCCGATATCGTTCACTTTAAATAGTGATCTGAGATGAATGCTCAGGAACCTACATACCAAATTTCATCAAGATACCTCAAAATTTACTCAAGTTATCGTGTTAACGGACGGACGGACGGACGGACATGGCTCAATCAATTTTTTTTCGATCCTGATTATTTTGATATATGGAAGTCTATATCTATCTCGATTCCTTTCTATATGTACAACCAACCGTTATCCAATCAAACTTAATATACTCTGTGAGCTCTGCTCAACTGAGCATAAAAAAAGTAGAGTTTGATTAATGATGACATGCAGAACAAAGTATGTTATGCAGCATACTCGAAGATTACCGAGCACAGCTCGGTCGTCCATGTACTATATGTAATACCACAAGAGTATTCCTGCCAGGATTCCAAGGGCTTTTGATTTCGCCCTGCAGAACTTTTTCATTTTCTTCTACTTAATATGGTAGGTGTCACATTCGTTTTACAAAATTTTTATAAAGTCACCATGTTTCATCCCTTTTTTTGTATTTGGTATAGAATTATGGCACTTTTTTCATTTTTCGAAATTCTCGATATCGAAAAAGTGGCGTGGTCATAGTCGGATTTCGCTCATTTTTAATACCAAGATAAAATGAGTTCAGATAACTACGTGAACTAAGTTTAGTAAAGATATATCGATTTTTGCTCAAGTTATCGTGTTAAAGGCCGAGTGGAAGGACAGACGGTCGACTGTGTATAAAAACTGGGCATGATTTCAACCGATTGCGCCCTTTTCACAGAAAACAGTTATCGTCATAAAAGCCATGCCCTTAACAAATTTCAAAAGGATTGGTAAATTTTTTTTCGACTTATGGCATTAAAAGTATTCTAGACAAATTAAATGAAAATGGGCGGGGCCACGCACATTTTGAAATTTGCTTTAATTTTTGTTTAGAACACATATAGTGACAGGGGTAACGTTCCTGCCAAATATCATTATGATATTTTGAACGACTGCCAAATTAAACCTTGCAAAACTTTTAAATTACCTTCTTTTAAAAGTTGGCGGTGCCACCCCCATTGTCAAACCTTTTACTAATTTTCTATTCTGCGTCATAGGGTCAATCCACCTACCAAGTTTCATCGCTTTATCCCTCTTTGGTAATGAATTATCGCACTTTTTCGGTTTTTCGCATCTTTCGAAATCGAAAAAGTGGGCGTGGTTATAGTCCGATTTCGTTCATTTTAAACAGCGATTTTAGATGAGTGCTGAGGAACTTACATACCAAATTTTATTAAGATACCTCAAAATTTACTCAAGTTATCGTGTTCACGGACTCACGGACGGACGGACGGACATGGCTAAATGAATTTCTTTTTTCGCTTTTTATCTATCTCTATTAGTTTATGCCGTTAAAGGGTACCGTTATGCGAACAAAATTAATATACTCTGTGAGCTCTGCTCAGCTGAGTATAAAAAAGTTCGAAAAAATCAGAGCCCAAGGGTGATAGTCGCTTTCTTATTATATATTCTAAGTCGACTAAGTGCATAAAATAATTTAATATTCAATTTGTTGCGTCACTCCCACAAATTGTCATCCTACCAGCAGATCTTTGCATCGGGACTGCGCCATATTCCCTGCTTCGGGAAGGTATCGAACCCAATCCGGGACCTGCACCTGACCCCGGTCCAGAGAAATGGTTTTGCGGCGTATGCCGGATAAGAATCTTTTTAGGACGGTCACACTCTGTTCAGTGTGTCACGTGCAAGGGATGGTTGCATCGGACAGGATGTTCTGGGCTAGGCCCCAAACCCTGACGTCCTCGTAACTTTTGTAAATCTTTTGTAGCTACTTGCTGTTCACGCCTAATTGCGTCAGCGCCTAAGCGCCCCATGGTGCCACCAGCTCATACAGCCGCACCCACTCATAACTACTATGTCCGCGTCAGCCCCCTCTCCCGTTTTCTTCTCCCCCTCTTTCCGGCACTAGCATTCACGTAGGTCAGGGAAGCAGACTCTTAGACCCCACCACCTTTTGCACCGTTCGCCTGCACAGAATATATATGTTTGCGACATCTTCCCAATGCAGCTCCTGCCTTGGACGGTGCCACTTTCATAGATGTTCTGGTCTCAGCGATGGCAACCCCCCGACGTGCCATGCTGCCAGGCCGCAAACCGAAATACACGGGGTGCCCCAGTGCTTACCCAGGGATGGGTAATGATTACTCCCACGGCCAAAACAGCAATTGCGTCCTGGCCTCCCTCAACTCAGGCGTATTCACCCGTCACTTACCCTCAGAGTAACGACGTCTCCCCCGTTGAACTTCAGAATTCTGCAGGTAAACTGTAATAGGTTAGCTAGGAAGATCACGGAGATAGTTGATTTCATGGACCGGTATAACATCTGAAACATTGCTGACAGCAGGGGTGAGATGTTGGCGGACCAAATAGAGAAAATGGCGTTATGCACAATAACTGGAGACGCTTCCACGCGTATGGTAGGAAGCTGTCCCAGTTCGCTAGATCTATCCATCGTGAACGCAGGGCTTGTAAACTGCGTCAACAAGCAGCCGATGGTAACATTGGCATCTGACCATCTGCCCATACTCCTTTCGCTCGAGCGATCTGCCGACTTCATTACCACCGAAAACCGCACTTTCATCAATTTTTACAAAGGAAAGTGGGATGATTACAAATCGTATACTGATAATCGCTTTGCTGCCTTCCTTATGCCGACTGATGCCCGCCAAGGGGAGAGTGCTTTCCGCAAGGTCATCGAATCCGCATCGGCTCGTTTTATTCCCGGCGGAATAATTCCGGAAATCCGTCTACATTATCCAGCGGAGGCCGCAAATTTAGCGAGAGAACGAGGCCTTATATGACAGCACGACCCCGGCGACCTCCAAATAAGGGATATATTTAAAAAATTGTAACCCTCTGCTGGTGTGGGTAAGCTTTGGTCCACCGTAAAGTCCCTATCGAATCCGACTAAGCACAATGAGAAAATCCCCATCGCCTTTGGCGATAAAGTGCTGTGGAATGCTCAAAAATGCACGCTTTTTGCCGACAATATGTAATGCCAAAGATGGAAAATAGCCAGGGTGGTTCCGTTATTAAAGCTTCTGGAACCAGCTAATATAGGAGATTCTTCACGTCCGATATCTCTCCTTTCGCCAGTAGCCAAGACACTTGAAGCCATTCTACTTCCCTATTTTAATGCAAATTTGTAACTTGCAAATCATCAGCATAGCTTCCGAAAATGAAATAGCACTTCCACCGCGATAAACGCCATTAACACTCAGATGAGTTGCGGATTAAATCAAAACCCGCACCATAGGACAGTACTCGTAGCGTTAGTCCTGCCAAAAGCTTTTGATACGGTCAACCACGGCACGCTACTGCAAGACCTGGAAAGGTCTCCCATTCCCCCAAGTCTCAAAAGGTGGACCGCAAATTATCTGGGTGTTCGGCAGGCAATTTACAATTTAGAAAAAAAAACATCAACAAAACCAAGAAGTATTAAGCGAGGGATGCCACAGGGTGGTGTCCTATCCCAACTTTTATTTAGCTTCTACATATCAAAGCTACCTTCGCCACCAGAAATAGTTTCCTACGCCGATGACTGCACAATAATTGCCACAGGCCGATGAGATTTGTAACAAAATAAACAGCTATCTCCCCGATCTCTCCAGTTTCTTCGCCTCGCTAAACCTGGCATTATCACCAACCAAACCATCGGCGACCTTATTTACAACATAAACGCGCCAAATGTCGACCATATTGAACATCCACGTCCATGGCATCACGCTACCGACTGACTTACACCCTAAAATCTTGGTGCGACATTCGATCAGGATCTACATTTTGGAGAGCATGCAGCCGCAATTGTACCAAAAATCCAGAGCCGTAAGCAAAGCAATTGGCCGGCAGAACCGCTACGGGCTGTCTTCTTATGTCTCCACAACACCATCTACACAATGAGGCGAGAGTACTCCCCATTAGGGAGAGAAATGAAATGCTAATCAAACAGTTTCTCTTTAATATCCAGAAACCTAGGCATTCCAACAGACATCTGATTGAGGAAGCTACACCGCCCTGGGGCTTAAGGGGTCATCTCCGTAAGTATTATGAGGAAATACGGCACCTGAGAATACAGCCGTATGAAGCAAAAAAGCGCAAGCAGGTCCTCAGGGATATCCAAAACACAAACAAAAATACCCAGAACTAGCAGAGGAGGAACGCACTATCCGTAGGGGAAGGCGCGTCACTCTAGCTCAAAATGTATGCCCTGCTTGCAATGTGTCCCCACATGACACCAACCATCTCTTCAATTGTAATGTGGAACCAACGCCTCTTACACCCCCTCATTATTGTCCACTCCTGTTAAAACAGCAAGTTTCCTTTGACTCCAGTTAGAGGACATTGATATTGGATGAGGCGAAGCACTGCTACAATAACTACAACATACGGCGGACTCGGGAGCACAAAGTCAATGAAGTTCATCATGAAACGGCAGGTGAATCCAATCAGAGAAGAAGGGTGGAGGAGAGTACGGATCATTGAAAATTGTCCAGCGCTCAGGAGCTGTGGTCGAAGCACCAAAGCTGTAAAGCGACTGCTTGCAAAGGGACCTAGAGGCGGTAAAAATATACAAAATGAAGTTCACGACAAAAGCGGTTTCTGAAAAATTGAAACAAAAATTATAAAGTGAAGCCTATCTATTCCACAAAAAAACTGGATCACCTTAACCCTTTCGATCCGACTTTTGCAGAATGTATATGGAAACATAATTTTTGAATATTTAAAGTTGAAATAGGTCAGTAAATATGTGGCAGGATGATGATAGCGGTATTTTTTGTCTACAATGATATTTAAGGGTGGGACTGATGGGCCCCAATAGGGTTTTATAATGGGACATATATGTCCCATACGTATTTATTACGCATGTATGCATACAATTTTTTTAGACAATAAAATAATTATTTATGCAGCTTTTTGTTGAATTCAGTATAAAAAAGTAAAATATTTTATCTTGTACGTAAGTTCATACATAGCATTTCAAAATTGTATGCACAGAGCACAAAATAATTTATATATGAGCAGAAACAAAACAGTTTTTACAAAAAGCCAAATTACAAGCTTTGCAAATAATTTACGTTCTTTTCTAAATTTTCCCTTGGGCACATGTGGCACATCGACGCCTCGTAGTTCCTTGGATCGGCAAATGATTGCCAACGTTTTTCATATTCCTCAAGCTGCTTGATCGCCTTCCCTGCCGACGAGATATTTTATAGTCGGTAGTCTCTCTACCTTTTGCAACAAAGGACACAGCAAGTTTTACTATAAAGTCCAGAAAAGGAAGTTTTTTTTCGATGCACCTCCGAGTGAATAATCCACGCATTTACAGCACACATCATTAGAACGCGATAAAAGACTTTCTTCCACCATTTGGTTGACCTACGATCAATGTAAATGCCATTACAAAAATGCATCCAATCTCTATATCAACTTCAACAGCATATGTACAAGCTATTCTTTGCCGCTTAACCTTTGATCTAAGCATTATATCTATCCTCTCGTTTGTGCACTGTGCAATATATTGTGACAAACTTTTTGGAAAGATTTTCTAAATATATCATATGGTGTTGCAAGGCATAAAATGCTCTCTGCGGTTTTGCAATTACGACTATTGGTGACCAATTTTCTTGGTAGTAAAGAGTCACTACGAGAGCCCCAAATAATAACTTCTGGACTAGAGACATATGCTGTCTCTTGCTAATCGTTCAAGCTAACATCCTTATCCAAGTAGCCTTTTTCTGAGTCACTTCAGTCAACTTCAGTGTCACTGTGACCTTCTGAGCGATCGTAAAGGCTATCGCTTCCACTACTAAAATCAGTACCTGACAGATTCTCGTTCTGTTGGTCTTCCAGGATATCTGCGAATTCATTTTCACTTAGTTTTGTGGCCATTTACAGTTCCTAAAGGAAATTAACATTAAACATATATAGGGTCGAAAACTATCTACTGGGACATTAATGTCCCATCAAAAAATACTACAGGGACATAAGCGTCCCAAAGTAAATAAATATCCAAAATCTTTGGAAATAAACAATTAAATATATATTTTGTAACTTACCATAATCAAATTAAGGTTCCGATTTAAAAACAATAAGGAATTAAAGCATTTGAACAATTATTTTAAGCACAAGAACGCAATTAGCACTAGTTTCTTTGAGCACTGTCGACAAATTAATGAGAAAAAACAAAAAAAAAATGCCTAAGAACGTGCATGTTTGTAAGAATAAAATGTAAATAACCCCATAAACTAATACTTGGGACTTCTTTGCACCACTTTAAGTAACTTATAAGAGATTTAGGAACTTACATACTTTTCGTGGGACAATAGTGTCCCTGGAGGGTCGAAAGGGTTAAAGCCTTACGGCTAGGTTAAAAGCAATGCACCTACGAGAGTCATTGGGATATAGAAAACGAGATGGAGACCGAAATAGCAGTCCTGAAAGCCCTAATACTGCATTGACAATAAAAATGCAGAACCAACAAGAATCCTTCCTACAACATATCGTCACCACCAAAAGGGAATCATTTCAAAAAGTAACACCGGTAACTCAATATAAAGAGGTCCGTTTGGCACCAACGGAGCCTAAGGAGATTGATCTGGAGTTATTTAAAGCACTACAAAAATTTCATAGTGCTAAAACGCAGTACCGCTCTTGGCGAAACCAAGCCTGGACATTTATGGAGTCCATTAAAAGTTTTATGCAACACCCTCTTTATTACTCGGCGTTGGGAATAGTACGTACGAAGATTATTGGGTCGGCAGCTGATATCCTAACAAACCACAATACGAAACTAAATTTCTACTCGATAATCAATCGACTAGATTACACATATGCATATCAGCGTCCGTTATATGACCTACTAGACGATATGAAGAGAATAGTTCAAGGAAGACGTACATTGTTCGAATTACACAGTGAGGTCAGACAGACATTAAATTTAGCCGTGTCTAAAAATGAGATGTCGGCCAGTCATAACAATGCAGCACTGTTAGAATATGCTAACGAAGAAGCTGTGCGTACATTTATACTAGGGCGAAACAGAAAATGCACTAGCGGAATATTATACAACAATAGCCCAAAAGATTTAGAGGCAACATATGCCATTGCATGTACAATATACCACGATAATGTGAATCAACTATTTGATATACAGCCGCAGCGAAAAAATCCAGCACGTCATCATTATTCCGAAAATCATCCAACACCACTATATGAATACAGGCAGCATCGACATAATCCAGGGATACAGGTATACGGGCGTAATCAGCGATTCCAGCACCAGCAGCAGCCGCAGTCTCATGGAGGTCGACAACTCAAGACAATTCATTCGGACTACACATAAAAAAGTCTGGTAACCTTGCCGTGCGCGGACGTATTTTTGATTGCTCTTCGAATTGTTATTCTTTTTACTTTGTAAACAAGTTTTATCTTTTATAAATATTCATTAATATAATAGAAAACAGTTTATAAGTTTAACTTCGTATTAAATCTTTACACAGTGCAATATACATAGTGGGTTTTTGTGCAATTAAACATTCAGTCTGTGTGTTCATAGATCATAGATTTTCACAAAAATTTGTTATAACTGCATACCTTTTTGTTGGTAGCTGCTATTACCAAGTCATTGTGTGCCCTTTTTGCTTTCTGGTGTGTTCGCTGCTAGTTATACGCTGTCTTGCGATTTGCATCCAGTGCTCCAAAATAACTCTCGCCCATAATTTTTGAACAGCTGTTCAATTTATCCTATACCTATAGTTTCTTTTGCCTATTTTTCTTTTGGGTTTGTTTAACTTTGCAATTATGTTGGATTGCTGTGTCAAGAAAATTTTCCGTGGCTCGTGTTATCTGTGCCGGTTCCTCTCACATAGGTGGTCGGGTGGTTGACCTAATATCCAGCAAAATTGGACTGAACTGGACATGTCATGATTGTCGTTCTGTAGAAAATGACATGCGAGCTTTTATGAGGCAAACTCAGAAAGAGTTCAACAACATTTTTATTGGGTTTCGTGATCTTAACGAAAGATGGAAGCTCACTTTAAAAGGTTGAAAGTGATATCTGAATCCCCAAAACGGAAGAAATGTATGCCCAAAAATGATTCCAACTTGTCTTCGAGTCAAGGGCAAAGTTGTCCTCCTACGAATGTCCCTTCAAACGCGTTGACTGATACGAACAGGCTTACCAAAAAGGTTATGAACAATGCAGCTCAGGAATCTCCACAAGAATCTCCACAAGGCTGTTTCGAGATTTCTGGTGAGACGATCTCTGGCAAATTAAACGATGCACGAACTAATAGTGGTACCTTTGCGGCTGTTTGTTCTACGTCACCAGTGTTGATTTCGCTGGACTGCCCAATTCATCCTACACCTCCACCGGTATCTTTAGCTCCAACAATAACAGTTACCGATACTGGGGTTGTTGCTAGCGATACAAGTGTACCTGAAAAAATAGTACTTCATTGACGGGCTCGATAACCAATGCTAGGTCAAGCAATGCGTTTTCTGTCAACTGTCCTATAACGGGCGCACCTTCCCAGCTCTCTGGTGTGCTATCCGCTACACCTTTGCAGGTGACTGCCGTGCCACCTCGTAGGGCTGTATTTGTGTCCCGATTACACGCCTCGCTTACCGAAAATGATATTGAGCATTACGTTTGCTCTAAACTTGGTGTTGCACCCACTAGTAACATATATGTGTATAAATTTATTTAAATATGAGAGAGACATCTCCTCATTTAAAATATCCCTTTCATATGAATATATCGATAAGGTACTTGATTCCTCTTTTTGGCCTAAGCATACTGTGGTTCACTTGCTCACAATAAAGGCGAGGGCTGAACCTGTTTTATTACAGACAAAAAACGGTATGATGTACACAGTAATAACAACACAAAGATAATTGCTGATCTGTCCCGTCTTGTCAATAATTACCAAAATGTTCGTGGTTTACGATCAAAACTTTTTCCATTCTTCCTTAATTCTTTCAACTTTTCTGCACAAGTTGTAGCTTTTACGGAGACCTTGCTAAAGCCTGATAATTACAATTCTGAGGTTTTTTCAAATAAATATGCTGTTTATCGGCGTGATCGCATCTCTAGAGCGGGAGGTGTCCTTATTGCTGTTGAATCTAATCTATCATCTGAGTTGATTCCGCTAGACAATATCTCTCATATCGAATTCATAGCAGTTAGGCTTTCATTCGGTAGCTATAGCGTAATTGTTTGTTGGTATTGCTAAACTTTCAGTCATTCCTAAAGTCTTGGAACAGATTGTTACCGGTCAACTCCAATATCATTGTTCTAGTCTTTTATCTCCATGCCAACACGGTTTCATTCGTCCAAGGTCAACCAATACAAATTTGCTTGTATTCCCTCTATAGTTATGGAAGGATTTTTAGCGAACAAGCAAACGGATCTCATCTACACGGACTTCAGCAAAGAATTTGATACCGTCAACCATGAGTTACATATTCATAAGCTTGATTTAATGGGCTTTTCGTTTCACCTATTAATGTGGCTGAAAAGCTATCTTTCTAACCGGACCCAAAAAGTCCTGTTCAAGTGCAATCTGTCGGAATCGTTCGGAGTTTCCCCCGGGGTACCCCAGAGAAGTTATCTAGGCCCTTTGCTCTTTGCCCTTTTCATTAATGACTTGCCACAGACAATATTATATTCCCATACTATAATGTATGCGGATGATGTAAAACTTTGCTACACTTACTGTCCTACGGATTTGAGTTCCTTGGATCTTCTTCAGGCCGACTTGGACTCGTTCCAATGTTGGTGCACAACAAATTTACTAGCTTTAAATTGCTCTAAATGTAAGCATATGACATTTCACCGAGTGAAGCCACCATTGAAACCTTATGTAATAGATGGTACGCCTTTGGAGCGTATATCTATTGCAAATGATCTAAGTGTCCTTTTTGATCTGAAATTGAATTTTAACATGCTATGAGGTGGGTTTGGTCAAAGGCTGAGGTATGCTCAAGTCAATCCAGAGTCGGATGGAGGTCCCACTTCCCCCACGTAAATAAATACACAGTAAATTAGTGTTTTGATTTCGAACACACACACACACACGGGGGGGGGGGGGGGAGAGCCGTCTTACTCAGAGGAGAAGATAACAAAATATTAGGGTTGCCCAATAGGCCTGGGGGGAAGTACCATCGGCAGAACCGACCTTGAAACTTTACCCGCCCGTCGACCCAAAGGGAGCCCCTACAATGTATTTATATTGGCTCGGGCCAGTGGCGGCCGTGCAGCGAAGTGTGCCTGGTGTATTCCGGCCAATCATTTTATTCATAGGTAACTATGAACACGTTGGGAATTATGCTCGCATTGTCGCGCACGGCGCGCCACGAATGAAAATTCCCAAGCATTGTGCGTTCACCATCGCTGGCTTGCTTTGTGCTTGCGCGATGGTTGTTGGGCCGGTATGTATGTATATATGTATGTCGGTACATACACTACTAGGGGTGGGCAGTAAATGGAAAATATGATGTTAGGGGTGGGCGATAAATAGGAAATAGATATTGTGGCGTAGCATTTGCTACGTTACAGTCCCCCTCCTACTTCGGCGGACGAAAGGTTGTGGTATTCTAGGGTTTTTGCGCGGAGGCCTGAACTACCATGGGCAGAGCCCAGGTATGTTTTATCATCGGTTGAATCCGATGGCTCGGCCGACATGTACAACACATATACGTGTTCGTTGATGGTTTTTATTATTATTATTGATTGATTTTTTTTTTTTCTTCTTCTCTTTTTTTCAACAATAATGTGTACATTTCATTTTACATTGCAAGTAGAAATTCATTTTAAATTTACATTTCAAGATTAAGGTATATACATATTTACATTTTTATATTACATTTTAAATTTACATTTCATGTATAGAAAACTTATCAAACTAGGTCGGATCTTGCTTCTCCTCAGCCAGCGAATCGTACCATCTTGGAGTGTTCTTTCAGCTTGATTATGACGTGATCTTCGTCCACCCTACGCGCTGTGTTACACCCTTTTGCGATTTAGCCATAGTCCGGGCAAAGAAGTCTGGGCGTGGTTTCCATTAATAGTATCGTGTGGTTCTCGGTTTGGTGTATACGGTATAGTGTCACCAGCGGTTGGGTTGTCACATACGATGGCGTTTAGATGGCCGACTATTAATGGCGGGTCCCAGAATATCTTAGCGTCCAGTATTCGTGGCTTATTTGCAGGCCACGGTACTGCGTCGAATGGAGGCGGTTCTTCGGGCATGGCATATTTTGTTCGTGCTTCTCTCGGCACAAAGAAGTTGCGGTTAAAATTTATTTCGGCGGTTGATTTGTGCTGGGTCGTATTTATGGCGAACGCTTTTTCTGGTAATTCCCGTTGCCAGTTCCGATGGTCTTGTTTCGTACGTTGTGCCACCCTTGTTTTGATAACGCGATTAATGCGTTCGGTAGGATTTTTGTGGGGGGCACAGGGTTTGGCAAATCGGTGGGTGATGTTATGATCCCTCAGGATCGTTGCCGGAGCGTTAGTGACGAGTTGCTCACCATTTTTGCTGAGGAGGATGGCCGGGTAATAACTTTGTTTTAGTGTTGTGTTGTGTCTGTGTTCTGCGGCAGTGTTTGGCCCTTTTAGTTGTGTGGGTGCTTTTTGATATGTTTCTATGAGCTCTAGGTGTTCTATCTTTCGCTCTTCGTTGAGGTGTTCCGCTTCTCTTATGTAATGCAGGGTTACGGGTGCGTTTGCTTTGGTTGCACCGGCTGTGGTAGTGGGCTTTCCATCCAGTGAGACGGTAACGTTGCGCTTTGCCAAAAAGTCCATACCCAGGATAACACTCTCGGCCAAATTAGGGATAACAGACACCAACGTACTGGCTCTTTGATCATTGTATTTGACCTTGACCGGGTAGGAGTGGGTGCTCGCAATGCATGATTGGTCGGCGAGTTGCACGTTGCGACGATTGGATAACGGTGGAATCTTTCGTCGTTCCAGATGCATTGATGTATGTCACGGTGGCCCCCGTGTCGATCAGGGCGCAGCACATCAATCCTTCGATGGACACCTGTATGTAAAAACGTCCGTCGTCCCCCTTCCCTTTGGCTACGGATGATAATAGTGCGGGTGTTATCGGATTATTTCGGTTCATTCCGTAGCATGCACAATCCCTGGAGAGCGTTCCGTCTCTGCCGCATCTAGAACAAAAAAGTCGTCTTTTGTTGTTGCAATGGGAGCGGCGGTAGCCGCGTTTCTTGCATCGCCAGCAGGTGTTTCTTGCTACGTAACGGTCAGTGAGTGTGGACAGGGAGTTTGTTATTTGATCGTTCTGCTCCTCCAGCTCCTCGATTATTACTGTGCTTAAGCTATGTGCTAACAATCGGCTCTGTTTGGCTTGTTCGCTCCGCAGTAGTTCGTACTCGTCGGTGAGCTCCATAAGCTGCTCTATCGTTTGGAACTCGCCCCGCTTCACAAAAAGTCGATACTCCACCTGTAGTCCGTCGTATATGCGTTCTAGATGATCTTCTTTGCATAAAGTCGGGTGGCGGCGAATCATCGTCTGGAGGGCTAGGATATAGTCGTTGGCCTTTTCTCTGCTCGTCTGTTTTCTTTGGCGGATAGCGTCCTCTAGCTGGCAAATATGTCGCTTCGGCAAAAAGAATTTTCCGGCTTCGGAGCGGAAGTCAGCCCATGTGTGTAGTTGTTGTTTTCGCAGGCGGAACCATTGAAGGGCTTTGCCACGCAGTATCTCTGGAAGGGTTGGGAGGAGTTGATCTGGCTTAATCAGATAGCATTCTGCCAGTTCATCAATCCTTTCCAGGAAGTCGTATAATGTGTCGCCTCCAGCGTAATGTACATCCCAGCGGCGAACTGTATTCATGACCTCCGTGTTACTTATACCGCTCTGCTCGCGCTGGGGGGATATTACTTTGATTGTGACGGCCGGCGTTGTGTTTTGCGTAGATGTGACTGGCCTGGCCTCTTCGGCGGCGATCTCCATCTCTACCTCTCTCAAAAGATTTTCCGTTGACTTACGCTTGCGTTGGTCTCGGACGTATACGCTGAGTGTGTTACGCAATCCGGCGACGGTATGTCCTTCGGTGTAGATTTGGTAGCGTTTGCAATCTTCGATTAGCCTCTCCTTCTTCAGCAGGTAAATCCAGCCTAGAGAGTCGACGTTGAGCGTGGTGGTGGTGGTTTCGCTTATATTTGTGTCAATTATTGGTTGTGTGTTCGGTGAACCCGTTCCTACAGTGTAGGTGCTGTCGTTGGTTTTGGCACAGTCGCCTGAGGAGACGTGTCCTTGCTCGGGCGCCATTTATGAGGTGGGTTTGGTCAAAGGCTGAGGTATGCTCAAGTCAATCCAGAGTCGGATGGAGGTCCCATTTCCCCCACCTAAATAAATACACAGTAAATTAGTGTTTTGATTTCGAACACGCACACACACGCGGCTCTTAGGCTAAAATATCCACAACCTTGAATCCAGGAGAGAGAGAGAGAGAGAGAGAGATGTTCACTAGGTAGTGTCGCTGACAATATAGTGTAACCCAAGGACGACGGCTCTCCACAAAGAGAGGGAGATAAAGTGCTAGCTAAGCGGTGGCTGAGATGGTGAAGACGACGGTGGCTTTCGCTAAGGGGTGCTAACGGCGGTAGTTAGGATCACGCCCGAAGAGAGAGTACTGAGTGACGGTGTCTCTCACAAAATAACTATGACGACGGTGGTGGCTAGACTTCGGGATGGGATGTCCAAGGATCGGGATGGCGATGATGTTGTACCTACGGCGAAGTGTCTATTAGTATGAGGCTAACTAACTACAATATATTGGCTCGGGTATTCGGCTAGGGTAGTAGGGGAGTTTGTCCCGCCGCAGGCGTTGCGAAGTGTTCCCCTCTTACCTGAGCCGTGTATCCGTGCATTACCCTTCCTCTGAGTAAAAGGGGGGGGGGGGGGGGTGAGTCCCGTCTTACTCAGAGGAGATGATAACAAAATATTAGGGTTGCCCAATAGGCCTGGGGGGAAGTACCATCGGCAGAACCGACCTTGTAACTTTACCCCCCGTCGACCCAAAGGGAGCCCCTACAATGTATTTATATTGGCTCGGGCCAGTGGCGGCCGTGCGACGAAGTGTGCCTGGTGTATTCCGGCCAATCATTTTATTCATAGGTAACTATGAACACGTTGGGAATTATGCTCGCATTGTCGCGCACGGCGCGCCACGAATGAAAATTCCCAAGCATTGTGTGTTCACCATCGCTGGCTTGCTTTGTGCTTGCGCGATGGTTGTTGGGCCGGTATGTATGTATATATGTATGTCGGTACATACACTACTAGGGGTGGGCATTAAATGGAAAATATGATGTTAGGGGTGGGCGATAAATAGGAAATAGATATTGTGGCGTAGCATTTGCTACGTTACAGTCCCCCTCCTACTTCGGCGGACGAAAGGTTGTGGTATTCTAGGGTTTTTGCGCGGAGGCCTGAACTACCATGGGCAGAGCCCAGGTATGTTTTATCATCGGTTGAATCCGATGGCTCGGCCGACATGTGTGTATATGTGTTCGTTGATGGTTTTTATTATTATTATTGATTGATTTTTTTTTTTTTTTTTCTCTTTTTTTCAACAATAATGTGTACATTTCATTTTACATTGCAAGTAGAAATTCATTTTAAATTTACATTTCAAGATTAAGGTATATACATATTTACATTTTTATATTACATTTTAAATTTACATTTCATGTATAGAAAACTTATCAAACTAGGTCGGATCTTGCTTCTCCTCAGCCAGCGAATCGTACCATCTTGGAGTGTTCTTTCAGCTTGATTATGACGTGATCTTCGTCCACCCTACGCGCTGTGTTACACCCTTTTGCGATTTAGCCATAGTCCGGGCAAAGAAGTCTGGGCGTGGTTTCCATTAATAGTATCGTGTGGTTCTCGGTTTGGTGTATACGGTATAGTGTCACCAGCGGTTGGGTTGTCACATACGATGGCGTTTAGATGGCCGACTATTAATGGCGGGTCCCAGAATATCTTAGCGTCCAGTATTCGTGGCTTATTTGCAGGCCACGGTACTGCGTCGAATGGAGGCGGTTCTTCGGGCATGGTATATTTTGTTCGTGCTTCTCTCGGCACAAAGAAGTTGCGGTTAAAATTTATTTCGGCGGTTGATTTGTGCTGGGTCGTATTTATGGCGAACGCTTTTTCTGGTAATTCCCGTTGCCAGTTCCGATGGTCTTGTTTCGTACGTTGTGCCACCCTTGTTTTGATAACGCGATTAATGCGTTCGGTAGGATTTTTGTGGGGGGCACAGGGTTTGACAAATCGGTGGGTGATGTTATGATCCTTCAGGATCGTTGCCGGAGCGTTAGTGACGAGTTGCTCACCATTTTTGCTGAGGAGGATGGCCGGGTAATAACTTTGTTTTAGTGTTGTGTTGTGTCTGTGTTCTGCGGCAGTGTTTGGCCCTTTTAGTTGTGTGGGTGCTTTTTGATATGTTTCTATGAGCTCTAGGTGTTCTATCTTTCGCTCTTCGTTGAGGTGTTCCGCTTCTCTTATGTAATGCAGGGTTACGGGTGCGTTTGCTTTGGTTGCACCGGCTGTGGTAGTGGGCTTTCCATCCAGTGAGACGGTAACGTTGCGCTTTTCCAAAAAGTCCATACCCAGGATAACACTCTCGGCCAAATTAGGGATAACAGACACCAACGTACTGGCTGTTTGATCATTGTATTTGACCTTGACCGGGTAGGAGTGGGTGCTCGCAATGCATGATTGGTCGGCGAGTTGCACGTTGCGACGATTGGATAACGGTGGAATCTTTCGTCGTTCCAGATGCCTTCTTACGGCTTCATTGATGTATGTCACGGTGGCCCCCGTGTCGATCAGGGCGCAGCACATCAATCCTTCGATGGACACCTGTATGTAAAAACGTCCGTCGTCCCCCTTCCCTTTGGCTACGGATGATAATAGTGCGGGTGTTATCGGATTATTTCGGTTCATTCCGTAGCATGCACAATCCCTGGAGAGCGTTCCGTCTCTGCCGCATCTAGAACAAAAAAGTCGTCTTTTGTTGTTGCAATGGGAGCGGCGGTAGCCGCGTTTCTTGCATCGCCAGCAGGTGTTTCTTGCTACGTAACGGTCAGTGAGTGTGGACAGGGAGTTTGTTATTTGATCGTTCTGCTCCTCCAGCTCCTCGATTATTACTGTGCTTAAGCTATGTGCTAACAATCGGCTCTGTTTGGCTTGTTCGCTCCGCAGTAGTTCGTACTCGTCGGTGAGCTCCATAAGCTGCTCTATCGTTTGGAACTCGCCCCGCTTCACAAAAAGTCGATACTCCACCTGTAGTCCGTCGTATATGCGTTCTAGATGATCTTCTTTGCATAAAGTCGGGTGGCGGCGGATCATCGTCTGGAGGGCTAGGATATAGTCGTTGGCCTTTTCTCTGCTCGTCTGTTTTCTTTGGCGGATAGCGTCCTCTAGCTGGCAAATATGTCGCTTCGGCAAAAAGAATTTTCCGGCTTCGGAGCGGAAGTCAGCCCATGTGTGTAGTTGTTGTTTTCGCAGGCGGAACCATTGAAGGGCTTTGCCACGCAGTATCTCTGGAAGGGTTGGGAGGAGTTGATCTGGCTTAATCAGATAGCATTCTGCCAGTTCCTCAATCCTTTCCAGGAAGTCGTATAATGTGTCGCCTCCAGCGTAATGTACATCCCAGCGGCGAACTGTATTCATGACCTCCGTGTTACTTATGCCGCTCTGCTCGCGCTGGGGGGATATTACTTTGATTGTGACGGCCGGCGTTGTGTTTTACGTAGATGTGACTGGCCTGGCCTCTTCGGCGGCGATCTCTATCTCTACCTCTCTCAAAAGATTTTCCGTTGACTTACGCTTGCGTTGGTCTCGGACGTATACGCTGAGTGTGTTACGCAATCCGGCGACGGAATGTCCTTCGGTGTAGATTTGGTAGCGTTTGCAATCTTCGATTAGCCTCTCCTTCTTCAGCAGGTAAATCCAGCCTAGAGAGTCGACGTTGAGCGTGGTGGTGGTGGTTTCGCTTATATTTGTGTCAATTATTGGTTGTGTGTTCGGTGAACCCGTTCCTACAGTGTAGGTGCTGTCGTTGGTTTTGGCACAGTCGCCTGAGGAGACGTGTCCCTGCTCGGGCGCCATTTATGAGGTGGGTTTGGTCAAAGGCTGAGGTATGCTCAAGTCAATCCAGAGTCGGATGGAGGTCCCATTTCCCCCACCTAAATAAATACACAGTAAATTAGTGTTTTGATTTCGAACACACACACACACGCGGCTTTTAGGCTAAAATATCCACAACCTTGAATCCAGGAGAGAGAGAGAGAGAGAGAGAGAGATGTTCACTAGGTAGTGTCGCTGACAATATAGTGTAACCCAAGGACGACGGCTCTCCACAAAGAGAGGGAGATAAAGTGCTAGCTAAGCGGTGGCTGAGATGGTGAAGACGACGGTGGCTTTCGCTAAGGGGTGCTAACGGCGGTAGTTAGGATCACGCCCGAAGAGAGAGTACTGAGTGACGGTGTCTCTCACAAAATAACTATGACGACGGTGGTGGCTAGACTTCGGGATGGGATGTCCAAGGATCGGGATGGCGATGATGTTGTACCTACGGCGAAGTGTCTATTAGTATGAGGCTAACTAACTACAATATATTGGCTCGGGTATTCGGCTAGGGTAGTAGGGGAGTTTGTCCCGCCGCAGGCGTTGCGAAGTGTTCCCCTCTTACCTGAGCCGTGTATCCGTGCATTACCCTTCCTCTGAGTAAAAGGGGGGGGGGGGGGGGGTGAGTCCCGTCTTACTCAGAGGAGATGATAACAAAATATTAGGGTTGCCCAATAGGCCTGGGGGGAAGTACCATCGGCAGAACCGACCTTGTAACTTTACCCCCCGTCGACCCAAAGGGAGCCCCTACAATGTATTTATATTGGCTCGGGCCAGTGGCGGCCGTGCGACGAAGTGTGCCTGGTGTATTCCGGCCAATCATTTTATTCATAGGTAACTATGAACACGTTGGGAATTATGCTCGCATTGTCGCGCACGGCGCGCCACGAATGAAAATTCCCAAGCATTGTGTGTTCACCATCGCTGGCTTGCTTTGTGCTTGCGCGATGGTTGTTGGGCCGGTATGTATGTATATATGTATGTCGGTACATACACTACTAGGGGTGGGCATTAAATGGAAAATATGATGTTAGGGGTGGGCGATAAATAGGAAATAGATATTGTGGCGTAGCATTTGCTACGTTACAGTCCCCCTCCTACTTCGGCGGACGAAAGGTTGTGGTATTCTAGGGTTTTTGCGCGGAGGCCTGAACTACCATGGGCAGAGCCCAGGTATGTTTTATCATCGGTTGAATCCGATGGCTCGGCCGACATGTGTGTATATGTGTTCGTTGATGGTTTTTATTATTATTATTGATTGATTTTTTTTTTTTTTTTTCTCTTTTTTTCAACAATAATGTGTACATTTCATTTTACATTGCAAGTAGAAATTCATTTTAAATTTACATTTCAAGATTAAGGTATATACATATTTACATTTTTATATTACATTTTAAATTTACATTTCATGTATAGAAAACTTATCAAACTAGGTCGGATCTTGCTTCTCCTCAGCCAGCGAATCGTACCATCTTGGAGTGTTCTTTCAGCTTGATTATGACGTGATCTTCGTCCACCCTACGCGCTGTGTTACACCCTTTTGCGATTTAGCCATAGTCCGGGCAAAGAAGTCTGGGCGTGGTTTCCATTAATAGTATCGTGTGGTTCTCGGTTTGGTGTATACGGTATAGTGTCACCAGCGGTTGGGTTGTCACATACGATGGCGTTTAGATGGCCGACTATTAATGGCGGGTCCCAGAATATCTTAGCGTCCAGTATTCGTGGCTTATTTGCAGGCCACGGTACTGCGTCGAATGGAGGCGGTTCTTCGGGCATGGCATATTTTGTTCGTGCTTCTCTCGGCACAAAGAAGTTGCGGTTAAAATTTATTTCGGCGGTTGATTTGTGCTGGGTCGTATTTATGGCGAACGCTTTTTCTGGTAATTCCCGTTGCCAGTTCCGATGGTCTTGTTTCGTACGTTGTGCCACCCTTGTTTTGATAACGCGATTAATGCGTTCGGTAGGATTTTTGTGGGGGGCACAGGGTTTGACAAATCGGTGGGTGATGTTATGATCCTTCAGGATCGTTGCCGGAGCGTTAGTGACGAGTTGCTCACCATTTTTGCTGAGGAGGATGGCCGGGTAATAACTTTGTTTTAGTGTTGTGTTGTGTCTGTGTTCTGCGGCAGTGTTTGGCCCTTTTAGTTGTGTGGGTGCTTTTTGATATGTTTCTATGAGCTCTAGGTGTTCTATCTTTCGCTCTTCGTTGAGGTGTTCCGCTTCTCTTATGTAATGCAGGGTTACGGGTGCGTTTGCTTTGGTTGCACCGGCTGTGGTAGTGGGCTTTCCATCCAGTGAGACGGTAACGTTGCGCTTTTCCAAAAAGTCCATACCCAGGATAACACTCTCGGCCAAATTAGGGATAACAGACACCAACGTACTGGCTGTTTGATCATTGTATTTGACCTTGACCGGGTAGGAGTGGGTGCTCGCAATGCATGATTGGTCGGCGAGTTGCACGTTGCGACGATTGGATAACGGTGGAATCTTTCGTCGTTCCAGATGCCTTCTTACGGCTTCATTGATGTATGTCACGGTGGCCCCCGTGTCGATCAGGGCGCAGCACATCAATCCTTCGATGGACACCTGTATGTAAAAACGTCCGTCGTCCCCCTTCCCTTTGGCTACGGATGATAATAGTGCGGGTGTTATCGGATTATTTCGGTTCATTCCGTAGCATGCACAATCCCTGGAGAGCGTTCCGTCTCTGCCGCATCTAGAACAAAAAAGTCGTCTTTTGTTGTTGCAATGGGAGCGGCGGTAGCCGCGTTTCTTGCATCGCCAGCAGGTGTTTCTTGCTACGTAACGGTCAGTGAGTGTGGACAGGGAGTTCGTTATTTGATCGTTCTGCTCCTCCAGCTCCTCGATTATTACTGTGCTTAAGCTATGTGCTAACAATCGGCTCTGTTTGGCTTGTTCGCTCCGCAGTAGTTCGTACTCGTCGGTGAGCTCCATAAGCTGCTCTATCGTTTGGAACTCGCCCCGCTTCACAAAAAGTCGATACTCCACCTGTAGTCCGTCGTATATGCGTTCTAGATGATCTTCTTTGCATAAAGTCGGGTGGCGGCGGATCATCGTCTGGAGGGCTAGGATATAGTCGTTGGCCTTTTCTCTGCTCGTCTGTTTTCTTTGGCGGATAGCGTCCTCTAGCTGGCAAATATGTCGCTTCGGCAAAAAGAATTTTCCGGCTTCGGAGCGGAAGTCAGCCCATGTGTGTAGTTGTTGTTTTCGCAGGCGGAACCATTGAAGGGCTTTGCCACGCAGTATCTCTGGAAGGGTTGGGAGGAGTTGATCTGGCTTAATCAGATAGCATTCTGCCAGTTCCTCAATCCTTTCCAGGAAGTCGTATAATGTGTCGCCTCCAGCGTAATGTACATCCCAGCGGCGAACTGTATTCATGACCTCCGTGTTACTTATGCCGCTCTGCTCGCGCTGGGGGGATATTACTTTGATTGTGACGGCCGGCGTTGTGTTTTACGTAGATGTGACTGGCCTGGCCTCTTCGGCGGCGATCTCTATCTCTACCTCTCTCAAAAGATTTTCCGTTGACTTACGCTTGCGTTGGTCTCGGACGTATACGCTGAGTGTGTTACGCAATCCGGCGACGGAATGTCCTTCGGTGTAGATTTGGTAGCGTTTGCAATCTTCGATTAGCCTCTCCTTCTTCAGCAGGTAAATCCAGCCTAGAGAGTCGACGTTGAGCGTGGTGGTGGTGGTTTCGCTTATATTTGTGTCAATTATTGGTTGTGTGTTCGGTGAACCCGTTCCTACAGTGTAGGTGCTGTCGTTGGTTTTGGCACAGTCGCCTGAGGAGACGTGTCCCTGCTCGGGCGCCATTTATGAGGTGGGTTTGGTCAAAGGCTGAGGTATGCTCAAGTCAATCCAGAGTCGGATGGAGGTCCCATTTCCCCCACCTAAATAAATACACAGTAAATTAGTGTTTTGATTTCGAACACACACACACACACGGCTTTTAGGCTAAAATATCCACAACCTTGAATCCAGGAGAGAGAGAGAGAGAGAGAGATGTTCACTAGGTAGTGTCGCTGACAATATAGTGTAACCCAAGGACGACGGCTCTCCACAAAGAGAGGGAGATAAAGTGCTAGCTAAGCGGTGGCTGAGATGGTGAAGACGACGGTGGCTTTCGCTAAGGGGTGCTAACGGCGGTAGTTAGGATCACGCCCGAAGAGAGAGTACTGAGTGACGGTGTCTCTCACAAAATAACTATGACGACGGTGGTGGCTAGACTTCGGGATGGGATGTCCAAGGATCGGGATGGCGATGATGTTGTACCTACGGCGAAGTGTCTATTAGTATGAGGCTAACTAACTACAATATATTGGCTCGGGTATTCGGCTAGGGTAGTAGGGGAGTTTGTCCCGCCGCATGCGTTGCGAAGTGTTCCCCTCTTACCTGAGCCGTGTATCCGTGCATTACCCTTCCTCTGAGTAAAAGGGGGGGGGGGGGGGGGTTAGTCCCGTCTTACTCAGAGGAGATGATAACAAAATATTAGGGTTGCCCAATAGGCCTGGGGGGAAGTACCATCGGCAGAACCGACCGTGTAACTTTACCCCCCCGTCGACCCAAAGGGAGCCCCTACAATGTATTTATATTGGCTCCGGCAGTCTGCCAGGGTAGTGGGGAAATCCGCCCCGCCACTGGCGTTGGGACGGGTTTCCTTCCTACCCGAGAAGGCTGCTCGTGCATTACCTTTCCGATGAGTAATAAGGGGTGTAAATCCCGTCTTACTCACCGGAAATGTGGGTAAACCTACGGGGTACCCGATAAGCAGGGGGCGTACCATCGGTGGAACCGACCTTGTAACGCACCCTCCTAACCCAAAGGGCACCCCTTGTCGACCGCCAGTGGCGGCCGACGCGCAATTCACTTACCTACGGCGAAGTGTGCCTGGTGTATTCCGGCCAATCATTTTATTCATAGGTAACTATGAACACGTTGGGAATTATGCTCGCATTGTCGCGCACAGCGCGCCACGAATGAAAATTCCCAAGCATTGTGCGTTCACCATCGCTGGCTTGCTTTGTGCTTGCGCGATGGTTGTTGGGTCGGTATGTATGTATATATGTATGTCGGTACATACACTACTAGGGGTGGGCAGTAAATGGAAAATATGATGTTAGGGGTGGGCGCTAAATAGGAAATAGGTATTGTGGCGTAGCATTTGCTACGTTACAATGCATATTTCATCTATTGCCAACAAAGCGTTGGGTTTACTTGGATTTGCTAAAAGATGGGCTAAAGAGTTCGATGATCCGTACCTCACTTAGGTTTTTTACACATCGCTGGTACGTCCAATACTCGAGTATTGCTCATGCGTCTGGTCACCTGTTACTCAAAAGCATATAAAGCGTCTTGAGTCAGTTCAAAAGCAATTTTTGATATTTGCATTGCGCGGCCTTAATTAGGACTCAAGTCTCCACCTTCCTCCATACAGAAATAGACTTCTTCTTATTAACTTACGCCCTCTGGAAAATCGGAAAATTTTACTGAGGGTATTTTTCATCCATAAGCTCATTGTTGGAGAAATTGATTCTGCGGACCTTTTCAGCCGCTTGTTTTTTGTGGTTCCCCCTAGAGTATCCAGACACTACGTTCCTTTCTATTTACCCCTTTGTCGACGAAACTTTGCTAAAAATAATCCTCTTCTTATCTGGTGCGCGCACTACAATGACTTGTATAGCTGTATCAGTCTTGAATGTACTTTTGCCACTATACGTAATGCAATACTTGCCTATCTAATTTAAGAGATACAAGCTAATTTAATTTAATTTGCCGGCATTTTATTTCTTCCATAAAAAACAGTAACTATCTCGTTTCAAGATGGAGGAACATTTATCAACATGTATCATTAAGAAGCAACAAGACTGTGTTGATTGGAATCTGGTGCATTCCAACAACGTAAAAAACATGCTTTTTCATGAGTCACTGACCCGAATCGTATGCATTCCGGCAGTATAATCTTATGGGTCAGGCATCGAGCTGATTGGAATCCGGTGCATTCCAACAACACAGGTCATGTTACTTTTTTATGTCTTGTGATTGCGTATCCTCATTACACTACTCTTAGCAGTGCCGGATTCCCATGACATGCTGATTGGAATCTTGTTGCATTCCAACAGGAAGATTGGAATCCACTGCATTCCGAAATCATGCTGAGCGGAATCTGATACATTCCGCCAGTATAAGATTTCGGTATAAGATCTTATTTCTGCTCATATTTCTTATTATTATTATATTCTGAAATTAAAGTGTAATGTTCATTAATATATCTTTGTTTGTAATATAACATTGTTGAAATCTCGATATATCTTAAAGTTTATCTTTTGAGTTGTATATTTATATATCTTTTATATTATGCAGTCGACCATAGTTTGTCGTCGACTTTAAATATTAAATAAATAAATAAATAAATAATGGTCAATATAATAACCCATTTAAGAGAGAAAGAGTGCCGTCAAATAAAAATATGAATCCTCAAAAATTACATAGGATAAATCATGCAGTCGAAGAAGAAAATAGAGTAGAAAATCTATACAGTTTTGGGGACATGTATTGTAACAAAATGCGGTGTGACTGGCAAACCAGTAAAAGTTTTAGTAGATACAGGAGCCACAAATAATTATATTAGTTACAATTGTGATATAGGGAAATCTGTCCAAATTGAGCCAACACACAAAAAAACATTGCATGGAAACTCAGTAATAAAATCAAAAAAAATCATTAAAATATTCGGACATCACTTATCTTTCTATGAAATTGATGAACTAAACGACTACTATATGATTTTAGGTGAACAGGGATTACGTGTAATAAAAGCAGAAGTAAATTTATTTGATTATAATCTGAAATTAAAAAGAGAATTGAAGAACAAAAAATTAATTACACCTTAGATATATATAAATAAAACTGTCAAATTATGCAAAGAAACGATTATATAAGTGAGTCTTTACCATTCACAACAGCAATTCAAGTTTCAATTAGAACTCAATCGGACGACCCCATATGGACTAAGCAATACCCTTATGCTACGGCAGACCATGAGTTCGTTAAAAGTGAAATAAAGATATTACTTAAAGAAGAAACCGAGCAAAGCCCGTATAATGCTCCTATATGGAGCGTTCCTAAAAAGGGCACCGATGACTAAGGCAGACCCAAGAGACGGATGGTTGTTGATTTCCAGAAAATAAATTCCTATACAATTACAGATAGGTACCCGATACCCGATGTAAACATGACTATACAAAGTCTAGGGAAAGAAAAATATTTTCAACAATAGATTTAGAATCAGGATTCCACGAAATCCTCATTAAAGAGAAAGAAAAGACAGCATTTTCAGTAAATGGTGCAAAATTTGAATAAGTTAGGATGCCTTTTGGTTTAAAAAATGCATCGGCAATATCTCAACGACATGGTGACGATATTTTGCGTGAATATGTTGAAAAATTTGCATATGTTTACATTGATGACGTACTAATATATTCTTCTTCAACCGAAGAACATATTGAACATATCCAAACTATAATAAATGCACTCCATAATGCCAACATGAAGATCTCGAACGAAAAGTCGTATTTTTTCAAAAATTCCGTTAAATACTTAGGCCACATCATTAAACACAATAGAGCAACTGTAGAACCAAATAAAATCGGAAAAATAAAGAAGTTCCCTGAACCAAAAACTTTAAAAGATTTGAGGTAATTTTTAGGACTAGCTAGTTACAATAAAAATGTATTAAAAACTTTGCAAAAATAACAAAACCCTTAACAATACATCTCAGAGGAGAACAAGGTATGGTAAAAAAGAAAGCGCAAACATAGAAATAAAGTTAGACGAAGCTGCAATACAGGCCTTTGAAAAAATTAAGCACAGGTAGAATTGTATCAACCAGATTTTTGAAAACCTTTTGAACTCACGACTGAGGCAAGTAATTTCGCTATAGGTACAACCTTCCCAAATTTTTAGCGATACCGAACAAAGTTGTAGTACCAATGAAAAAGAACTTTTAGCTATAGTATGGGAACTAAAAAAATTACGAAATTACCTATACGGAGTAGCCGATTTGGCAATTTATACAGACCAGCAATCATTAATTTATTCTATATCGAAAAAAATCCGAATAGCAAATTAAAAAGATAGAAAAATTTAATAGAGGAACACGGAGCAAAATTAGTTTACAAACCTGGTCATCAAAATGTTGCAGCAGATGCACTTTCTCGACAACAAATAAACATCTCAACGGATTACTCAGCCCATTCCGCACAAACCTCACCAACAGAAATAATGAAAAAAGTGAAACAGTCATTCAACTTGTTCAAAAACCAAATAATCATTATAAAAACTAATGAAGAGAAAGAAACCATATCTCAGTCCATATTTTCCGACCATTTTAGACACACGATATATGACAACGATTCACAAATTTTATGCAGCAAGTTGAAAGAGGTAGCAAACTAAACGTTACATGCGCTTTAAGGGAAGAAAATGAAGAAATATTTCACTTTGGAAAAGATATTATTCGTGCATTTCCAAATTGTATGTTTGTACAAGCACACACACTCTTTACTGATATTACGAATATCAATTGACAAAACTAGATTATTATTCAAACTCACAGAAGATCTCATAGAAATTACAAAAACAACGCTCAAAGCATACTTTTAAACTACTACTGGCCAAACTAAAAAAAATGTGCAGTACGGAGTAAAAATACATGCGAAATATGCCTTGTACATAAATACGAACGTCAACCGAACAGACAACCTATAGGAAAAACACGAATACCAACAAAAGTAGGGGAAAATATACAAATGACATATTTCATATGAAAAACAATATGTATCCCAGTTCAATAGGTAGATACTCGAAATACTGTTTTATTCGAAAACTAGCAAATAAATTACATTGCCACGAGTATATTGAGGAAGTTCTCACACAAGTCTACTCCAACGCAAATTATCTTAAGACTGATAACGAGAGAGCATATTCAAAGGAAATATGGCAAAATCAGTATACAGCCGACTACAAATAACGCACTCCGTCACACCTGTACATCATTCAACATCAAACGCTCAAGCTGAACGGTTACATAGCACACTTATCGAACTCTGTCAAACTTTAGCTGCAGAGAATAAAACAGCTCCCGCTGACGAATTATACTACGCAGTTCACCAATCCAATAAAAATATTCATTCAAGTTACAGGAAATTTGAGGACGTTCTTTTAATCGCGAAAAATATCCTGATATTCGTGAAACACTTGAACAGAAGCAGCACCAGCATTTAAGGTACCATAATAAAAATCGAAAGATTATCAACTACAAAGAAGGCGATACGATTTATAGCAGGACAGATCGACGAAATATATCCTCGGCAAACTACAGCAAACATCAAGTCAAAGACAACAACAACAATTAAAACAGAAAATTTTACCTAAAAACAGTATACTCGTGCTTGTAGAATCAGACACGATGTATATGTTTGACAACACAGCTTACCTATATCACATAGCGAACTTATCTAATATATTAGCCCCACACGAAAACATTATGCCGTCACGCTACAGAATATAGGAATCACAACAAGAGGAAATACTCATAAACAGAATAAAATCTTTAAAAACACAATTAGTACCACCAGAATATCGTGCCAAATGAGCTCTTAATTTTGTTGGGCTCGGTATTTCAGAGACACCCGATCACGATGATTTAATAGAAATTAAAACAGGATTAAACCAATTGATAGAAAACAATAATGAACAACGTAAAACAAGTTCACAATTCGAAAAGATCCTTGAAACTCTTGACCCCTAAGTATATTACAGAGGAAATAATTTTAACAGAAGTCCTGAAAGTATTGGAAAGTATTACGAATACAATAAATTTTACAAAGGTAGGCAACTTTTATCCAGGAACTTTAAATTTAAAAGAAATAAGTGAAATAATCAACAATGAAATATATAATATTCCTGTAATTAATACTCTAGAATATTCCGACATCCATGAGTGCATGTTTAAAACCGCAATAATAACCATATATAAATATCCTGTAATTTCAAATAAATGTCAACTGTATCAAATGATTCCTTTAGTATGTTAACAAGGAAAATATGAATTAAAACAAAAGGCTTCAAAATGTAGAAACGAATTTATTAACGTAAAAATGTAAAAATTATTTAGGCATTCACTGTTATCAAATTAATAAGCTCACTGTAACATAATACAAGAAAATAATATTCCAATATAAATTATAGGTCACGGCAATATTGTAAACACTAATGAACATACTTGGAATGGTTTAAAAATAAACGGACCACATTTAGTGCAGTTTAAGATTTCTACAAGTATAGATAATAAAACATATGTGACCATCAAGAAGAAATTAAAAATGTTATTCACGCAAATAATGACGAACAAGTAGATGTCTTGAAAATACCAGCATCCAACTCGAAGTATAAGTTTAATAATATGCAACAATTACATATATAAATATGTTATACCTATAGAAGAGCATCCATTAAAATTTACACAGTATATTATTTTTTTTCATAATAACTACTTATATATAAAAATAACAGACCCGTCAGACGTTGTTTTGCCCTAAATTTGGTCTATCTCCATACATTTAAATAAGCTTTTTCCGCCTAGTTCTGCCCCCCTACTCACTTTTTCTTAATCATTTTATTCACTCCTCCCTCCGTATTTTCGCTTCGTCTATCTCTATTTTCGTCTCACTCTATCTCTTTGTCAGTCTCCTTCTCTCTTTTCTCTTCTCTAAAGTTTTTCCCATTCTTCTTCATCCCTTATTGCCAGGCAAATCGAATAGGACGTATGTAAATAGTTATGTGGGTATTATTAATTCATGTCTTTATTTCGGCTTCGCATGCACATTTATCAGTTTTGCCAGCTTAATGCAATTAAATCGAATATCACAATGAAGATTACTTTAAAGCTCTCAGCAACAACTTTCATTTGATATCCATATTACACATACATTCTAGGGGTATCCGGGTCCAGGTTTTGCCCATATCTTGAGACCCTAGTCACCCAGCGGTATAAAAATTACTCTGCACTAAAGCACTCATCGACATCTTCAATTTGATACCCATAATGAAAAAACACATCCTAGTGTTACCCTGATGCACGTTTTGGCCTATATCTCGAGACCCTTCACAAATAGGTATTAAAACTACCCTGTACTAAAGCACTCATCAACAGCTTTCATTCGTTATCCATATTCTATAAACACATTCTAGGGGTACCCGCGTTCACGTTTTCGCTTATATCTCTAGACCCTAGTTACCCGCGGGTACGAAAAATACCCCGTATCAAAGTACTCATTCGATACCCATATTGTACAAACATATCCCAGTATTACCAACGTCCACGTTTTGATCTCAAGACCCTATCCAGAACAGGATAAAAAGTAGCCTATGCCTGTCTCCTGGTTCTAAGCTACCCCTCCACCAATTTTCAGCCAAATATGTTCATCCGTTACTTCCTCTTCAATCACTCTTTATCTATTAAAAAAAGCGCATCAAAATCCGTTGCGCATTTTTAAAGGTTTAAGCATTCAAAAGGACATAGGGACAGAAAAAGCGACTTTGTGTCATACTATGTACTGATGTACATCCATACATACCTATAAACCTACGCCCGAAGTTAAATAACGCAGCGAATGCTATATATGTACGTATGTATGTGTCGCATCAAGCCTCACTCAAAACCAATTAGCGCGGACAGTTCATAGCGAACAAACACACATACGCATTGTTTGATAAAAATGTTACTTTTGTTTAAACAATTTGGCTGAAATAAGAAAGGAATCAAGTATTTTTTTGATGCAGATCGAAGGTAAATATTTCAAAGTTTTACTGAAAAGTAGAATTTTTGAAATCCATCCATCCGTTTTAAAATCGGAGTATTCTGTGTGAAGTTATGTGCATAAATGGCATTTAACGACTTTATTTTATAAGATTTATAGATTAAGCCAATATCAACGAAACAAATGAGAGGAAAAGAGTCGCTTAATATTCCAAAGAGCATAAGAAGCCGAACTCCTCCGACTACAGCAGATTTGAAATGGGCAAATTTCATTTTAAAGACCGATGTTCACGATGTTGACACATACACTACATCTATACACTACAAACATACAATACAATTCTTTACAAACAATAACAACGATAAACAGTACAAACATACTCTTTGTCCCTTCACGTGATAATACAAAACAATAATAATGATAAAAAATAATTTAAAAAAATGTTTAAGTTAAAAGGTTTTATTGAAAACAATACTTACATGAAATAATAATAATACTAAAAGCTAGAAAATAATTAGGTAGGTCCTAGGTACCAGTCATCACATTCCTCATCAATCTAGGGCGTTGATCAGACAATTAAATAAAAGCTTTGAGCGCGTGAAATTTCTAAAAATGTGAGGCGTAGCATAACCTGATTAAGGTTCAGTTGGTTTTACTTATGACTATCGATAGAAATATGACGCGTCCAAAGCTTTTATTTAATTGTCTGATCAACGCCCTAGATTGATAAGGAGTGTGATGACTAGTACCTAGGACCTACCTAATTATTTTCTAGCTTTTCGTATTATTATTATTTCATGTAAGTATTGTTTTCAATAAAACCTTTTAACTTAAACATTGTTTTTAATTATTTTATTTTCAAGTTTTTAGTCTTTATTTTATTGCCTATTATTTCTCATTCTATTTAGTTCATTTAGTTACTCATTATTACAAGGACTCTTTCCTGACCATTTGTTACAACCTAAGTCCTCAATACATAATCCTTCCAAAGACTTTACTCGACTATGCGCCACGTATGCTTGTCCCTTCTCGAACTCCATAATATTTTGATGTCACTTCTACCGGACTGTATGTAATATTTGTTCCAAATATGAGCCAAATCGGACATCATAAGTGGCTTTCTGTTCATTTTTGTATTATGTGTTCCAAATATGGACCAAATCTGACCGCAAATATCTCGATCCTTGTTCCACCTACGTTAGGTTAGGTTGGGTGGTAGTTTTCCTGATAGGGGAAGCTCACTTGGACAACATGAAGGTCCGTTGTGATACCACATATAATACATTAATATAACGGTGGCGTAGATAAAACTACTTAGAGAATCGTTGGGTAGCAACGATAAAGTTCCGAATGATACCGATCTCAACCTTGGACAGCTCCTCGGGAGATCCAAGTGAGTCGCGGCCGAAATACTTTCGCCTAGTTCTGTAAAAAGCTAGTCAATCAAGCATAAAGTGATTTGGTGAATCCACCTCATCATTCTCCATACAGCTGCAGCAGGATGGAGTTTCCAATATATTGAGACGTTCCGCATGGATACCCATGGGACAGTGCCCTGTCAAATCCCCAATGACCATTGATAGGTGAGTTTTAGTGAACCCAATTATTTCAGCAGACCTCCTGCCATCCACTTTCGGCCAGAAAGATCTTGCTACCCTGCAACACGTAGTGTCCGCCCAACGTTTGCTGACCTGACTCGAGGCCCAGATATGTAAGAGCAATCCACAGCTGGCTAGCGGAATCCCGAAATCCCTACAGCCATCTTCATCCGATTCAGTTGTACCGATTCGGGCTAAGAGATCCGCTTGACAGTTACCCGGAATATCACTATGGCCCGGGACCCAGATAGTCTTAATTGTAAAATAATTCGATGCCATCGCAAGTGAGGTGAGGCACTCCCAGACCACCCTCGATCAACTTTAGTTGAGCTCAAGGCCTTTATAGTCGCTTGGCTATCAGAGTAGATGTTAAATTCCCTAACCGTGGTAGCACTGACAAAAGACCCCTCCGCCAACTTTTCGGTCCAACTTCGACCCATCCGTGAACAAGTTAAACGGTCCCATGCCCCAGGTTAATCCTCTTCCCCACTCCTCCCTCGGGGGAATGACTGGGATGAAGGTTGCATAGGGACGATTATCGGCATAAAAGAGTCCGTCCTGTCCGGGATAAAGTCGAAACTGGTAAGAACGCTAGAGTGTCCGAAGTCAGAAAGCCCATAACCCATATCAGGAAGCCTGACCAACGACCGGCCCGGGGCTGCCTTTCCCGCAATATTTACTGGATGTATGTTCAGCATGACATTCAGTGCCAAGGTTGGTGTTGTTCTCAGGGCGCCACTGATACCAATCAGCGCCGTCCGTTGCACTGACACTAACATTTTGGAGGTGCTCGCCGTGCTCATTGCTTTCCACAAGACCAGCACCCCATAGAGCAGAATCGGTTTGACCACCATATCATAAAGCCAGTATACTACTCCTGGCGAGAGCCCCCATCTCTTTCCGATAGCCCCCCCTGCAGAAGTACAAGGCAACCGCGGCCTCCTGGCCCTATCTTCCATATTGGGTCTCCAGGATACCTACCCAGAACAATCCCCAAATATTTAACCCTATCAGAAAGTACCGACGGTACCCCTCCAATCGAGGGAGTTCTGAAGTCGGGTATCTTATATCTCCTTGTAAAAAGAACTAACTCTGTTTTCCCGGGTTGATCGCCAATCCACATTTTTAAGCCCACCTAGCCACAGTATCCAGGTAGCCCTGCAGAACATCGCGCAGGGTGTCCAGAAATTTGCCTCTGACTAGGATAGCGAGGTCATCTGCATAGGCAACCCCCTACAGCCATTGGCTTCCACAAGAAGCTCGTTGACTACCACAACCCAGAGCAGAGGAGATAGGACACCCCCCTGTGGCATTTCCCTGCACACCATCCTCTCAGTTATGGCCCCTCCCCACTCAGCTTCGACAATTCTGCTGCATAGAAGTTTGTTAATAAATTCAACCAGAGCCGCCTCGACTCCTAAACACACCAGAGCTCTTTCGATTGCCCCCATTAAGACATTGTTAAAAGCCCCCTCGACATCTAGAAAGGCACCCAGAGCAAACACTTTGTGTTCTATGGACCCCTCTATTTGCTTTGCAATCGAATGGAGAGCCGTTTCCGTCGGACTGCCCGTAAAGTAGGCATGCTGAGAAGCCGACAGTAACCCCCGAGGAATCCTTTCCCTTAGGTACAGGTCAATCAACCGCTCAAACGTCTTAAGAAGAAACGACGAGAGACTGATTGGCCTGAAATATTTCGGTGATACATGAGAGCTTCTGCCGGTCTTCGGAATGAAGGTGACCCTAACCGTGTGCCACGACTTCTGGATATAGTTAAGCCTGAGGCAGTTAGTGTAGATGATGGCCAACCAGCGGCAGGAAATCCCTAAAGACTTTTGAAGTTGCGCAGGAGTGATGCCATTCGGGCCGGAAGACTTATATGGCTTGAACGAACTTATAGCCCATGTTACTTGATTTTCCCGTAGGGAAATGGCAGGCATTTCTGTATGGACAGCGACCGGCCAGAAGATCCCTGCGCAACTGGGACATCGGGAGAATGATTATACAGTAAAAGTCTTAGGGACTGCTCGCTACTTATCGACCAGTCCCCACCATCATCTCTCAGATACCCCGCAGGGCGGGATTCCTAGAGAGTATTTTTCTAAGCCTCGCGGATCCATTGCAGCCGTCTACGCTTTCGCAGAAGCTTCGCCATGGTTCTCATTTGGCTATCCTTATTTCATATTTATAAATCCCCAGACTCACCTTATAGAGCTCCCAGTCCAAGGGTAATTTACTCTTCGTGGCTCTGTTAAAGAGCCGCCTAGGGGACGCTCTTAGGTCGTCAAGAGAATCAGATCACCAGGGCGCCCTTCCCCCTGTAAGTTTTCAATGAACAGGACAGTTGAAAGGCGCTAATGCTTGCCGAGGTGAAGTTTTCCACCAGAACGTCTATCTCAGATTCGGACAGGTCCGAACCAATGATAGGCGCCGCAGGCAATAGCTCTCCCAGCTTCCTACAATACAAGTCCCAGTTGGTACTTTTAGGGTTCCTAAAAGATATTTTAACGGGACGTTCTTCGTTCACCGAGAACTGAATATATCGGTGATCAGAGAAGGAGTGCTCGTTGAGAACCCTCCAGCCAGATATCCGATCTTCCAGTTCTCTGCTAACCAGTGTAAGGTCCAGGACCTCCTCCCTTACCGCAGTTATAAAAGTCGGGTCATTCCCCCTATTACATATTCAAAGTCCCTCATCTACAATACAAGTAAATAAAGGCTCAACTCTGGTGTTCGTATCCGAGCTGCCCCTTGCAGTAAATTTTTCGTTTGCTCTTGCTTTATCTAATATTTTTTATTGAATGAATGTTTACAATAGATCTCTAAGTTTCTAAAAATTTACATTAATTGTTTTGTTTCATAAGGTATTTCTATAAACTTGAAACAGTTCGGCCATCCTGACATGCAATCGCCCCTTTTGTTTCCTGATTTTTATTTTATAACCAAGACTTCATATTTGCTACTTCCCATATCCCTTCATATGAAACCTGGCTAACTTGAAATCCTTCAACGTCCTTTAACAGGTATCGGTCATTTGGCATAACTTTGCTACTCTATAAGGTCCTTTAAATTTTGGAGCCATTTTTTTACATGTCCTGCAATATTTATGTAATTCTTCACCAAGACGTAATCTCCCTCGTGATAAGCTTTTAAAAATCCTACCCCGATCTTTTTGAGATTTATTATACTTCTGACACTTTTCTATATTTTTTGCTGCTCTAGATCGTATCTCTTCTAAATCTCTCTCTTCCTCGTTTATATAAAACTCTTCGAGTTTTTCTTTTATAAAATCTATTACTGTTCCTTTTTCTGGTATACCAAATAATAGAATCCTAGGTGTTATTCTTATGCTTCGATAAAAAGTGTTATTCAAAACAAATTCAATGTTCGGCAGGACTTTATTCAAACCATATGCATTTCCAGCATTAGTAATTTTGGAGATCCCATAGCTATTTTAATATGTTTTATATTATTTGTGTCCATAAATAATTGAAATTCTTTTGAAGTAAAGGCACTTCCTCTATCCGATATTAAAGATTTCGGTCTACTATATGCATTGAAATATGACATTAGACAACTTATAACTTCACTAGCCCAGTAGTACTCCAAAGAGCCTTGAAAATTTTGAGAAACCATCGACCACTAGAAATATGTAATTTTTTTATAATTCTTTAACAATATTGGACCAAGTGATCTATATGTATCATTTCAAAAGGTACATTCCCTTTCGGGATATTGTGTAAGAGTCCTTCGCGAGAACCATTTTTTGAGAGAATGTAATACACTTTAAATAATTTCGAATATGTGTTTGAATTTTCTCCTTCAATTTAGGAAACCAATAGGTTTTAGATATTGCATGAGAAACTTTATCACATCCTAAATATCCCATTTCATCATGATAAAGTCGTGGAATGTTTCCTTCCATTTATTGTGGTACATAAAAAAAAATTTCCTTACCTACTTTGCGAAAAGTAAGGCCATTTATCATTTCAAATATCTAACTTTCCTTCTTCTCTAACTCTTTCATAATTTGTAAAATTATCTTGTCTCTATTCTGACAAATTGATAAACTCTGCTCAAAGGTATTTTCTTCTAAAACTAAGACATTAGAAATCTTACTCAACGCATCCACATGTTGCATCCTTGTACCACTACGGTGCTCTAATTTGTAGTCAAAATTTTCTAGCTCCAGAGCCCATCGCGCAATCCTGGGATTTACTTCCCGTTTGTTTATAGTTAACGTTAATGAATTGCAATCAGTAGCAATGCAAAATTTAACCCTTGTAAATATATTCTAAACCTCCTTAATGCGTAAATTATCGCCAAAGTTTCTACTTCGAAAGTGTGATACTTGATTTTTGCATCAGTAGTACGTTTTGAAAAGTAAAAAATTGGGTGGAATTTCCCACCCCCTTACTTTTGCAAAAGAATAGCGTCAAACCCTCGAGAGCTTGTATCGCAATGCAATTCAGTCTCGTCCTTTGGATTATATATACATAATGTAGGTGCTTCCATCAACTTGATCTTTAATTTTTCGAAACATTCCAATTCTTTCTCACCAAACTTAAAACTAACATCTTTTCGTATTAAATTATACAATGGACCAGCTTCAATTGAAAACCCTTTAATAAACCTCTTAAAATATGAACAGAGTCCTAAAAAGCTATGCACATCCTTAATATTTCTTGGAATAAAGAAATTTTAACGGCATCTACGTTATTTTTATCGGCCCTAATACCATCTTTTGTAATCCAATAACCTAAATATCTCAATTCCGATTTCATAAACTTAGACTTATCAATTCTTAGTGCCAATTTGTTTCTCACCAATCTATCGAATACTTCCTTCATAATCTCTAAATGATCATTTTCAGTACTCGTTGCAACCATTATATCGTCCAAATAAATGGCAACTTTTCCCGCGCGTATGAGATCATCAAATACATAATTTACAAAACGCTGAGAAGTGGAAGGGGCATTTTTAAGCCCAAATGGCATCCTACAAAATTCGTATTGGCCCAAAGGAGATACAAACGAGGTGTATTTTATAGAACCTTCGTTCATTCGCACATGGTTAAATGCACTATTTAAATCTAATAGGGGAGATATTGTTTTATTAATTAATCTATCTAAGAGATCGTCAATTAATGGTATCGGATAGTTATATTTCAATGTATTTTTGTTCAAAGTTCTATAATCTACACAGAGCCGTATATCACCAGTTTTTTTCCGCACTAATACATTCCGCACTAAAATATTCCGATCTACTAGCCTAATCACATATTTCTGCAATAAGTCATCTAATATTTCTTGAAGTTTTTTCTTTTCATTATAAGCTAGTCTTCTTGGAGAGATATGGAAAGGCTTCTCATTATTCAACAAAATTTTCATTTCATATGTAGTTTCCGGTTCATCAGGGCGTTCACAGCACAAATAGCATTCTTTAAATATTTTATCAAGTTTGCTTTTCGTATCATAACTTATCTCATCATTATCAATACATGTATCTTTTTCCTCAATACTTATTTTCATTAAATTATAACACTGATTTTCATAACTATATTCTTCTTTTGTACATATATTTGAATAAATTTTTAATTCGCATTTAGTAATTTTCAAGTAATCTCTTCCTAAAATTGCCGGAAATGTCATTGTGTCATCCGGAACGACATACAAAAAAAATCTACATCTTTTTCATTATACGAAGTGATACATTTTAGTTTTCCAACTATTTGAAGTTGACTTTTATTTATTCCAAAAATTGCGCTTCAGAATTAAATTTTTTTTAAATAAGAACATAAGGCACGAACTGCTGTCGAATAAAGCTGATGGGACAACCAGTGTCAATTAAGGTACCTAATGTTGAACAAAAATTATATCCATCCGTAATAAAACTGTAATTTATATACTATACATAATCATCGGGATCTTTGTTATCTTGATCGTCAACATGATGGGTCTTCTTTTTGGGACATTCAACTGCATAATGGCCCATTTGTGCACACACATGACATGCTCCTTTTTGCGTTAAGGCTTGCGGCATTCGGCTGCCAAATGTCCCAGCGAATTACAGTTAAAACATCTACTCAGCTTTGATTGTTGACTTGTATTAGTATTATTATTTAAATTATCACCTACTCGTTTTTTATTATTTAGTTTGTAACGTAGCAAAATGCTCCGTCACAATAACCCACTTACAAGCCCTAACATTAAATATGTACATACCCTAGCATTTAAATATACATACCCTACGATAGCCTTGCACAGCGAACAACCATCCGCATATAATATGCCATTTAAATATACATACTCTACGATCGCCTTGCACAGCGAACAACCATCCGCACATAATATACCATTTAAATATACATACCCTACGATCGCCTTGCAAAGCGAACAACCACCCGCACATAGTATGCCAAGTACCAACAGTGAGCAACCAAACATACTCAGCACGTGTGGTACTGACTATCTGGCGTGCAATTTTCATTCGATATCATAACGAGGAGTTATTGATGAGCTGAATTCTTAACAATTTTATACGCTAACAAGTATGAAATGGCAAACGCCATCATTCACTGCATACTTCACCTAGGTAAGTGAGGCTGAGGCCAACTTGCAATGGTAGGTATCAAAGGGGTCCCAAGCTGAACGGGAAAGACTCCCAGCGAACCCATCGGGCTCATGGATCTCCCCCCTCTCACCTATGGAAAACCAATCTTTGCACAACGTCCCACGGGGTAGAAGGGGATACGCTCCCTTTCCACCTTGAAGGACGAATGGCCACGGGTAGTTCCCCCAAGGCGCGTCCAGGACCAGTCCTGGGCTACACTTGAGGGACATGCCAGGCCCAATACATATCAATACGGGTGGCATTTGTCGCGGACAGTTCACCCAGGGTTGCCGAGGATCATCTCGCTCCCCCGCTCCCTGGGTGAAGTGCCGAGCCATATGCAACGGTGGACCTTACTACACCACTCACGGTTGCTAGGACTCTTGTCCGAGGCTCCCTGAGAGAATTACTGGGTCTACCCAGCAACAAATGGGGGATGGCATGAGGCGCGGACAGTTCAATCAGGGTGGCCGAGGAGCATCTCCCTCCCCCACCTCCTGATTGGGGTGCCGAGCCGAATGCAACGGTGGACTTCACTATACCGCTCATGGTCGCTAGGACTCTTGTCCGAGGCTCCCTGAGAGGAGTACTGAATCTACCCAGCATCCATGTATACAAATATATCTAGACGTTGGATAGTACTAATAGATACTTTATACTTCACCTAGGTGAAACTGTGCCCTTCTTGCCCGCCGCCGTCAATCACTAGCCGTAGGAGCACCACCGTGGTCCGCCTGAACCTATCCGAGTAAGCTTTCTCTGGGGGTAAGATACTATTTGCAGATCATCACCACCGTTCTCTGAGAACCGCGACCCGTACCGTCATTTTCGAGACCCGCTTCCGTCGCTCCTGCGCTATCATCCGTGGCATCACCCTCTCTATCTCTCTCTCTCTCTCTCTCTCTCTCTCTCTCTGGGATCAAAGGCTGCCGGCATCGAAAGGCAAAAGCCGCATCGTGTGTGTGGGTGTGTTCGGAACAAAAACAACAACTACTTTTGTTATTAATTGGAAAAGGTTAGTGGGACCATCGCCCTACCTTGGAGCGGCTGAGCTTACCTCAGCCTTCGACAAAACCCACCTCGCAAATGGCGCCCGAGCAGGGACCCATCTCCGGAGAGGAAAGTGTAAAAGCAACAACAAGCACCAGCCCGCCGGGAGATGGGCCACCGAACACGCAACCACAATCAGAGGACAACACCAACCTATTGAATACCGAAAGCTTGAACTGGATATATTCGCTGAAGAAAGAGAGACTCATCGAGGAGTGCAAGATATACCGGATATTCGTTAACGGCAGCACTGTCGCTGAGATACGCATAGCGCTCAGTGCCTACGTCAAGGCAAAACGAAATCGCAAGTCAACTGAAAATCTACTGAGAGAGGTTGAAGATGAAATCAAGGCAGAAGAGATTAGCCAAATTAAAACCCCCCTCGACCAAACTCCCTCCATCCACACCGTCACCACCGCCTGCAGTTACAAAGGCCAACCAACGACCGTCACCACCCCGTACCGAGTTAACCGACGCCGAAGTAATGAACACGGTTCGCCGATGGGACGTCCATTTCATGGGTGGAGAAACGCTTTATGACTTTTTGGAGAGAATTGAGGAGCTGGCCGAGTGCTATAGCATTCCATTGGACAGATTGCTCCCAACGCTGCCAGAGACGTTGCGCGGCAAGGCATTGCAATGGTTCCGCGTACGCAAAGCCGAGATACTCTCGTGGGTACAGTTCCGCACAGCGGCCGAGCAATTCTTCCTACCCAGACGGCATCTACACCAACGTAGGTGACACTATACGCAAGCATCTGGAAGGCAAGAAAATAACATGCACACCCAGCGTCCGCAACGTACAGCTTGCCGATAGGACGTGCGTTGTTAGTTCGTACACCTACCAAGTAACCATACTCTGCAACAATAAAGCAACCCACATGCGAGTGTCCACCCTGCCTAATATAGCCGAACACATGATTCTAGGCATGGACTTCCTCAGGGAAAGGGGGCTCACCCTCACCTTAGACGGAAGCTTATTACCGCCAGCCACACCAACCCAGAACACCACAATTGCAAATCTAAGTGCCGTGACAGAAAGAAAGCATTTAAGCGCAACTCAAAATGCCGAACTCGAAGTTTTTTTAAACCACCACCAACGGATATTCGGGGGAATAACTGGTCCCAGCAGGGCAGCAGAACACGTAATCTCGCTGAAACACGATCGACCGCTAAAACAGCGATATTACCCAAGAAACCTAGCGATGCAACAGGTAATAAATGCTGAAATCGACGAATTACTAGCCAAAAAACGGATCGAACCATCAAAAAGCGTTTACAGTTCACCAATCATCCTCGTGCGCAAGAAGCAAGGCAGTTGGATGATGTGCATCGACTATCGCCAACTCAACGCAGCCAGTATACCAGATGCGTATCCTTTACCCCAGATCGGGGCGATCTTGGACCAATTGAAATAAGCAAAATTCATATCCACCATCGACCTGAAAAATGGGTATTGGCAAATACCTATGGCAAAAGGGTCCCGCCAGTATACCGCATTCACCGTCCCTGGCCGCGGACTTTTCCAGTGGAAGGTCATGCCCTTCGGCCTACACTCTGCTCCGACCACCTTCCAACGCGCCCTAGACGCAATCCTTGGCCCAGAGCTCCAACCGAAGGTGTTTGCATACTTGGATGACACAATCGTTTTGGGAGACACGTTTGAAGAACACATCCACCAATTAAGGGAAGTTTTTGAACGAATACAACAAAACAACATGCAAATAAATTTCGAAAAATGCAGTTTTGTGCAACAACAACTAAATTACCTTGGACATATCATCAGCGAACAGGGAATCCACACCGATCCTGCAAAAACATCAGCCGTACGCGAAATGCCCGCGCCACTAAACGTTCGACAACTACGCCGGTTCCTCGGCCTCGCCTCATGGTACCGCCGATTCGTAGCCGATTTTTCCACACTCGCCGCGCCACTCAACAAAGTTTTGAAAAAGGGTCAGCGCTGGGAGTGGAACACGCCACAAGAAGATGCTTTCCGGAACCTCACAGACAAACTGATCAGCGTCCCGGTACTGTGCTGCCCATATTTCAAACACACGTTCTTCCTACAAACCGACGCGAGCGGAGAGGGCCTAGGGGTTGTATTATTTCAACGCCACTCGGATCAAGAGAGGGTAATTGCATACGCGAGCCGAACCTTGACCGACCTCGAGAAACGCTACTCTGCTACGGAGCAGGAGTGTCTGGCAGTATTGTGGGGCATACGCAAAATGAGGCCATATCTGGAGGACTATCGATTCACCGTTATCACCGACCACCATTCATTAAAGTGGCTACACTCACTACAAAGCCCCTCCGGACGGCTCGCCCGATGGGCGCTAGAGCTCCAGCAATACAACTTCGACATCGAATACCGGAAAGGGGCGTTAAACATAGTAGCAGACACCCTGTCCCGATGCCCACTCCCCATACGTGATGATGAGGCGGACATCATGTGCATTACAAGTAATACCAACAGGGACTGGTATAACCGGAAAATGGACAAAACGTTACAGAACCCCAGCCGCCATCCCGACTATCAGATCGGCGACAACCGCTTGTTTAGACACATAACAACACGCAATAAGCTCCACCGCTCGCCGCAATGGAAACTTTGTATTTCAGCCAACTACAAAAGAAACGTTCTCAAGGAAGTACACGACTCCACCACCGCAGGGCACCTCGGAGTAAAGAAAACTCTCAAACGTGCTCAGCAAAACTACTACTGGCCAGGAATGTATCGCGACGTACTCAAATATGTTAAAGCATGCGACCAATGCGCCGAATACAAAGTTGAGCAAAAGCGCCCAGCGGGATTGATGGCCACTATGCAATGCGCTAGACCATGGGAGATCGTTACGGCGGATTTTATAGGGCACCTACCGCGATCCAAACAGGGAAATACGTGCCTCCTGGTCCATATCGAAAAATTCTCCAAGTGGGTGGAACTAATACCATTGAGGCAAGCAACAACCATGAGCGTTATCAAAGATCTACAGGGAAGAGTGATATACCGCTTTGGGTGCCCAAAAGTATTCCTCAGCGACAACGGTAAACAATTCGTGGGGAAAGCATTGACCTCATTCCTCGACGAACATCGAATAACCCACAAATTTACAGCCGCATACGCCCCCCACGAAAACCCGACCGAAAGAGCTAACAGAGTAATAAAGACCATGATAACGCAGCGCTCAAAAGCCGATCACCGCACCTGGGACAGGGAAATCCCGCAAATCGCTTTCGCTATGAACACAGCACATCACGAAGCAACCCAAGCATCGGCTGCTGAAATCAACTTTGGGGGAAAGATAGCGACAGCCCAGCAAATACGCACCGAAGGCGCCGTCCCCGAAGAATTACCGACCGTATCCGCAACAATAACCGACCTATGGGAAGAGATCAAAAAGAATCTGGCTAAAGCAGCCAAGACACAGAAAAATTACTACGGTCTGCGCCGCAGACCCTGGAAACCACAGGTTGGGGAAAAGGTGATGAAATGAGAGCATCCGCTCTCCTCCGCGGCCAATCAATTTACACAAAAATTAGTAACAAAGTTCTCCGGACCCTATGTGGTAGAAAAATACATATCATCCAATACCGTCCAGCTGAAACACACCGAAGATCACCACAAACGGACAGCGCATACACATCTACAGGACTTAAAATCGTACGCTGACGAACGCTCACTCACTACCGAACAGTAATCTCTCCACCTAACACAACACGTATATAACTCTGCTCATTTCATTACAGAATACGATGCGTCAGCCAGCCCCACCAGATTCGCCACAAAAAGTGAAAGAATGGGTACCGCCCTTCCAGGCAAGGCCATGGCCACCCTACAAAGCGATCATACAGCGGGTACAAATATTTCACGCGCCCCCGCTTTATCCCAACTTGACGGAAACCATACACCCACTGCTAAGCATAAGCGAGAGCGCAGATGGACGCAGACCACGCGTTAGTAAAAATTGCGGGGCAGAAGAAAATAATGAGATTCAAGGAGTGACCTGGGCACCTCCTTATTTATATATATATATATTTTTTTTTAAGTAAGATTTCTTTTTTGGAGAAAAAAAAACAGTCATACACATAGGAATTTATTTGTAGATACATATAGATACACGCTAGTAGTAAGAAAAAAAAAAAAAACAAAACAAACAAAAACAAAAATTATAATCTACCTGTATATGAATGCTTACTACCAAAAAAAAGAAAAAAAAACACGCTAATGGAGAAAGATTTTTTTTTTTTGAATATATAAGTTGTGAAAAGAATACATATCTAATACTGTTGAAATAAATACGCATGTTCTTTGTTCTACATACATTCTACATACCTGTCAAAATGTTCAACTTTATACGAAATTTTTTTTATATATATACAATACAATGTACAATATTTTTTTTACTTACGCTTAATTCTTGTATCTAGACTTCAATTAATTTGTATTAAACTAAAATAAGATTTTTTTTCTACACAAACAAAAAAAAAATATAAAATACCATGTACAATGCTTTCTTTTACTATGAACTATTGTATATAATTGTATAATTTAGAAAAAAAAATAATAATATATTTAAAGAAGTACAAAAAAAAAATATATATATATACCGGACAACAAACACACACACGTACGTCGGCCGAGCCACACCCCGAGGTGGTAAAATATACCGGGACCACTTGGTCCAAGGTAGTGCAGACCTTAGGGTCACAAACTCTCGAATGCCGAATCCTTTCTTCCCTGAAGTGGGAGGGGGACCCTTCCGGGTGAGAGCCGGATATCCTAACCACTAGACAATACGGGAGGTGGGTTTTGTCGAAGTCTGAGGTAAGCTCAGCCGCTCCAGGGTCAGGCGATGGTCCCACTAACCTTTTCCAATTAATAACACAAGTAGTTGTTGTTTTTGTTCCGAACACGCCCACACACACGATGCGGCTTTTGCCTTTCGATGCCGGCAGCCTTTGATCCCAGAGAGAGAGATAGAGAGGGAGATGCCACGGATGATAGCGCAGGAGCGACGGAAGCGGGTCTCGAAAATTACGGTACGGGTCGCGGTTCTCAGAGAACGGTGGTGATGATCTGCAAATAGTATCTCACCCCCAGAGAAAGCTTACTCGGATAGGTTCAGGCAGATTACGGTGGTGCTCCTACGGCTAATGATTGACGGCGGCGGGCAAGAAGGGCGCAGTTTCACCTAGGTGAAGTATAAAGTATCTATTAGTACTACCCAACGTCTAGATGTATTTGTATACATGGGTGCTGGGTAGATTCGGTACTCCTCTCAGGGAGCCTCGGACAAGAGTCCTAGCGACCATGAGCGGTGTAGTGAAGTCCACCGTTGCATTCGGCTCGGCACCCCAATCAGGAGGCGGGGGAGGGAGATGCTCCTCGGCCACCCTGATTGAACTGTCCGCGCCTCATGCCATCCCCCATTTGTTGCTGGGTAGACCCAAGACTCCTCTCAGGGAGCCTCGGACAAGAGTCCTAGCGACCGTGAGCGGTGTAGTAAGGTCCACCGTTGCATATGGCTCGGCACTTCACCCAGGGAGCGGGGGAGCGAGATGATCCTCAGCAACCCTGGGTGAACTGTCCGCCACAAATGCCACCCGTATTGATATGTATTGGGCCTGGCATGTCCCTCAAGTGTAGCCCAGGACTGGTCCTGGACGCGCCTTGGGGGAACTACCCGTGCTCATTCGTGCTTCAAGGTAGAAAGGGAGCGTATCCCCTTCTACCCCGTGGGACGTTGTGCAAAGGTTGGTTTCCCATAGGTGAGGTGGGGGGGGGGGAGATCCATGAGCTCCATGGGTTCGCTGGGAGTCTTTCCCGTTCACCTTGGGACCCCTTTGATACCTACCATTGCAAGTTGGCCTCAGCCTCACTTACCTAGGTGAAGTATGCAGTGAGTGATGGCGTTTGCCATTTCATACTTGTTAGCGTATAAAATGGTTAAGAATTCAGCTCATCAATAACTCCTCGTTATGATAGCGAATGAAAAATGCACGCCAGATAGTCAGTACCACACGTGCTGAGTATGTTTGGTTGTTCACTGTTGGTACTTGACATACTATGTGCGGGTGGTTGTTCGCTGTGCAAGGCGATCGTAGGGTATGTATATTTAAATGGCATATTATGTGCGGATGGTTGTTCGCTGTGCAAGGCGATCGTAGGGTATGTATATTTAAATGGCATATTATGTGCGGATGGTTGTTCGCTGTGCAAGGCGATCGTAGGGTATGTATATTTAAATGCTAGGATATGTACATATTTAATGTAAGAACTTGTGAGTGGGTTATTGTGACGGAGCATTTTGCTACGTCACAAGTTTAACTCCTTGAAAAGCTTCAAATAACCTTTGCTTATTTGTAAAACGTTGCATTTTTGCTTGCGATCGTAAAAAAATTCAGGAATTCCCTCTAAAATTTGTTCTATTATATCAGCATCATTAATTGAAAATTTGTTAGATAAAATCAACTTTTCGTTGAAATATTCTTGAAATTACTCATTAATCTGCCATTTCCTTGTTTCAAACTCTTCCATTAAGACTAACCAGCTAGGTGGTCCTCCTCTGCCCTATCAGCCAGACGACTAGCACTGATGACAGATCCCGCTATTGAAGGGTCGTCAACAGTGCTTTCGCTGTCCAAATTAGCGGACGCCTCCACCTCCCGAACAGTCTCAGGGGGAGAGGAACCATCTCCCCTGGAATCGGCGTGGTAGATTTTGAGAACCACACGCTCGAGCTCATAGGAGATAACCCCCTCATGTCAAAGAGAGGACCGGTGGACTCTGCGGTCATATAGGCTGATATGGCGCTAGCGACCCAAGGCCACTCCTCTCGGGAGATGGAAATAACCTCCCTACTTCTGTCCAGGACACCGAGGGTGAAGGGGCCAGCCAGCCAGCCACAGCCAGAAAACCAGCCTGTCAAGTCAAGCTAAATAAAACCGTTTAACAATACAAACATACTCTTTATCCCTTCATACAATAGCAATACAAATATATTCAGAGATCAGCGGAAAGCCTTCGTTGCTAGCGCTTATTTTATAAGTTTATATATCGATTGTATTGCTATGTAAACATTTTATGAAATAAAAAAATAAAAAAAAATATTCAGAGATCAAGCAATAAACATGTTTTAAGATGTTTCAATAACAGCCTTATCACAAACCAAATTGTATATAGAAATAATATAAATAGATGTAAGCATAAAAATGTAAACATAATTCTGAAACAGACGGATAGAATAAAGGAGCTCTTGCTCAGAGAAAATATAGTTTTTATTATTTTCCACGCAGATGCTTAACTTACTTGCTTACTTAATTGGCGCTTAGCCAATATGCGGGTTCTGATAGAAACACTTTCTTGGCCGGAGCGTCATCTTTCATTCGCATAACATGGCCTAGCCAGCGCAGCCGCAGCATTTTAATTCGCTGGACTATGTTGATGTCTGCATAGAGCTCGTACAGCTCATCGTTAAATCTTCTTCGGTACTCGCCATCGCCAACGCGCAGAGGTCCATAAATCTTTCGAAGAACTTTTCTCTCGAACACTCCCAGAGCCGTTTCACCTGATGTTGTCATGGTCCATGCTTCTGCACCGTAATGCAGGACGGGTACGATAAGTGACTTGTAGAGTATGATTTTCGTTTACCGGGAGAGGACCTTACTTTTCAATTGCCTACCTAGTCCAAAGTAGCATTTATTGGCAAGAATGATTCTTCGCTGCATTTCAGACCTATTGTTGTTGCTAGTGCTGATACTGGTTCCCATATAAACGAAATCTTACTATTTAAAAATTATGGCTGCCAAAAGTAGCGTAGTTGCCAAGGCGTATATGCGCTGACTCTGTGCTCGATGACAGCATGTACTTCGTTTTGTCCTGATTCACTATCAAACAGCATCAATGTGAGAAGGCGAAAACCTGGCTAGGCCATCTGTCCACCACGAGTTGCGGCTGCAAGCGGGCGTCTGTCTTGGATCAAACGGTTCGCTATATAAACGTGCAAATAATATTTTCATCCCCGCTGATCGGGTTGTGCGCTGGGCTTGGAACCCGCCACGTCAAACTACACTCCAATGAAAAGCAACAACAAGCCTCGGATAAAAAAAAGATTATGCTTAACGAGCTCGAGGAAAATCCAACTGAGCAGCAAGCTAGAAGGCTCGGTTTCCTTCGAAAACAGTGCCGATTTATTACGACCGCTAAAAACTGTCACTATACTCACTAAGCGGCCTATCGAAGTTGTGATGTAGTAAATCTCGTCTATCTTGGTAAGTTGCTTCCGTTTGCAGGTTACAAGTCCGGGGCAAGCTCCGGTAGGAATGGACGGTGTAGAGAAAAGATGGGATGGCCCTCGGAGTATTCGAGAGGAAATTTCTCCGGAAAATTAATGGCCTTTCTATCGAAGAAAATTTATATTGAGCTGTAAGGGTTTTACGCAGATATGAGCATAGTGCAACTAACAAAAGCTATGCGAACAAACAACGAATGACATTAGGTGAGAGAAATAAAAAGAAAAATTATCAGCATTACCAACCTTTTCGTGAATATTTTCGAAAAATGCAAGGTTGCTTTCCGAGTTTGTATTACTAATGCTGAAATACGACCGCACTAGGTAGCACTCTGCTGTCAACATTTGTATTTACGAGAATAAATGTCGCATTTTTGGATAATGGCGAAATGCGGCCACAATTCTATAAACGAGCTGAACATGAATAAAAACAACACGTAAGTTTTGTTGTTGTTTTTCTTTTCATTTATTTTCTAAAATTTTTAACTACTTATACGCATAACATTCGTAAATTGAATGAGCTTGAGACGTATTTACAATTATTTTTTTTATTAAATTATTCACCCATATTACGGTTGTGAATAGTGAGGAAATTAGTGTCGACGCTCATGAATTGGTATCGGCATTGTCAACGTCGCACAGTGGCGCCTCTGCCGTTAAAGCATGGCAAAAATCAAAAAAATCATGAAAGCGTTCGCTAAATCTAATACATGTTTCTAATAGAAAATTTTCCAGGGATCAAGAATATACAACTGATTTTTGACAGAGAATTATAGTTTACCAGGTAGAGCCGCTCAAAATTGACCAATTTTCAACATTGGGAAAAATTTTAAATTTTTCTTCTTTTTCGTTGTATTTAAAATGGTTTTGTGAGTAAATAAGGCGGCCGGTTGTCATTTTCTTGTATAGCAATTAAAGATAATTTAATTTAGGATTGAAACAAAAAAAAATATTTTTTTTGTTAAAAGTTGGCGGATATACCTGTTTTTCGAATGCCTATTTTTAGGCCCTTTTTTAAAATTTTGATGGAAAAAAAAAATTTTTAAATATGTGCTCCCTCAAACTAACAGTGGTTAGTTGAGAAATATTCAGTTACCTAAATTCATAAAGTCTACCTGCGTCCAGCTGCAACTTCAAATCCAGTCATATCATCTATGAGGTATGTAAGAACACAAAAAGATCTTACAGATGCGTATAGCTCAGAAATGGTTGCTTTGTTAGATATATGTTCCAGTGACGATGAATATGTTAAGATAAAATAAGTTTCTCACTTCTTATCACAACAATGAAAAAGAGATTTACTAATCAATTTTGTTACTTTATTGAAAAATAAGATATCTATGTACAAGTTAATTTTTTATTTCAAATAAAAGAATTAATTAATTTAGTAATTTATAAATATATACTTTTCGTTATTGCATTTCTCTAAAGTTTATCAAATTTATTTTAAAGCTTAGGCATTTCGCCTTCAAACGAGTATTAAATTTTTATAGAAATCAATACGTCTATCGAGTTTGGTACAAATTGGTAAAGCGGTTACTAAGATCAAACTTTTTAGCATAAATGGGCAGTACCACCCCCTTTTCCAAAATTCGTTGGCTGTTTAATCTTTAGCTCAAATAGAATTTCATTGAACCACTTTCAATAACTTTTAGTTATTAATAAAATACATATTTGGCTTGTAAATTAAAAAAAAAAACATGTAAAATTTTGACGATGAATTTTGAAGCACCTTGTTATTGTGGCACCAAAAACGGACATTTGAGTTTTATAAGAGTATTGTTATTTAAAAGAAACAATACATCTATCGACTTTGGTAGTTATTGATTACGTGACTACCTAGATACAACTTTTTTTCATAAGTGCGCAGTGCCACGTTATCTTAAAAAAATCATTAGTTTATCTTATTTAATGCTTAAATACGTCATTATAAGACAAATCTCATTTTATTTTTTTTATTTTTTAATAAAAACATTTTGTTTTTGCATTTTTCCAAAAATTTTCGATTTTGACGAATTTTTTTGAAGCACCTTGTATCTGTGACTTTCTGAGCTTTCACACAATAAAACTTCAAATAATTAGCTTTCATTTGCATTTTAAATTAAATATCTTCATTGTTTCAAAAGTTATGATTTTCACAAAGAAAAAACTCAAAAGGCGCCACTGTGCGTCGATAGCTATTGACGGGTGTTGAGGCTTTTTTGGTATTGGCTAAAACAATGTTGAAATTGTGTTGACGTGACGCGACACAAAATTTGTCAACACAGTTTTTGGTGACGACAAGCGCGGCTATTCAGCTAATTCAGCTATTAAAAATTAAAAAAATAAGCTCTTTTATGCTCTTTATTTATTAATTTTTTATTCAATTTCAGAAAAAAAGGCAAAATAACCAGCAACAGTCAGTTTAATAGAATTGTGGTAATGTTCTAGGGCAGCGTCCAAAAAAATCAGGAGACACGTATTGACCTCGATTTTATTAAGCCGAAGCCGGAAAATAAAAATTTGACATGCGTTAGGAAATATTTGCAAAAAAACAGTTGCAAGCTTTCAAGTGGTTCATTAAAAGGTGTTTCGTGAATATTCACGGATTTTTTATTTCCGTCTTCGGATTATTAATACCGAGGTCAACACGGGTATTTTGATACCCCTCCCGAATTCGATTAAGTTTTCCATTAGTGCACCACGCTCTGGGAGATAGGGGAGTCGCTAATGGTGTACTAAAGAGAAATGCAATCATCTACAATATTCAAACAAATTCCTTGTGCGTATTTTGCCCGGAATGCTTAATTGTGCACTAAAAGATTTCAGCAATTATTTAGATCCACAAATTCTCCACTAAACAAAAAATTAACTCAATACAAGTGGTAAATAAATAACTGTCAAGAATATAGGGATCGTATTTTTATCGATATCACGTAGACATCAATACATTGCCTTAGTAAATACCAATTATGGATTGACGTGACATTGATGTTGATACGACGTGATGTCGACGACGATCTAAGGCGCCTTTTGAGTTTTTTCTTTGCAAAAATCATAACTTTTGAAGTAATGAAAACATTTTAAAGATTTATACTGCACCTGAAAGCTAATTATTTAGACTTTGGACAGTGTAAAATACAGGGTGCCAGAGTAACAGGGTGCTTCACAATAATTCGTCAAATTTGAAAAATTGTAGAAAATTAAAAAATAAAAAATAAATGTAAGGCGCGATAACCTCCGAAGAGATCTAAGGCCGAGCTTCTCTTCCAATTTGCGTCGTGCTCCTCTTGATTTTTCCCTACAAATTGGCCGGACGGGACCTACATGTTTTATGCCGACTCCGAACGGCATCTGCAAGGCAGATGAGTTTTCACTGAGAGCTTTTCATGGCAGAAATACAATCGGAGCGCTTGCCAGACACTGCCGAGGGCCGACCCCGCTTAGAAAAATTTTCTTCTAATTACAAAACAACATTTTCAAGGTATGTTTGAGCTCTAGGCCAATATATACATATGTTTATTAAAATACAGCAAATGTGTTTAAACAATGTATATATATGTGTCGAATGGTTTGTCTTGCCAATATTTCGACTTCAATCTGAAGTCATCTTCAGGACTGAAAAAACGAAAAACATTTATTGAGACATAGGTACAAACATACATAATTATACAATTATCGCATGTGCCAACTTACACTTATGACTGCACCTGGTCGACTAACTTTATATTTTATATTTTAACAAACAAGGGTAAAGGAAGAACATTAAAAAATATAAACAAAAAAATACAGTAATCATATATAAATTTTTATACAAACAACAATACATTAAATCTCCAACCGTAAGCGACGCTCACATCAGCAGCAGGTGAACAATTGTGCAAACGAAGTCACACTCTTATTATAAGCCTTTTTTGTTGTTGTTGATAAGTTCTCTATAGGCGTAGGCGCATGGTCTGTGTCTGATTTGAAATTTATGCGTTTGTCACTTGGTGTATTTATTATGTGTAACATTTCAAGTATATAGCGTTGTTCGGCCTGGGTGCGTCTGAAACCGGCAATGGGTAGGCGCACACGGGTCGATCTTGGAGTGGATGGTTCGCTCAAAAGAAATAAAAGAAACAAAACGCAAAGAGGATTTCCTCGTTATAATAATGTTTTATTAAGAGTGTTAGGAAATATAGAGAGGATACAATATTACCTTGGTGTTGAACGTGACGATGGCGATCTTGGGCGATGTGTGCTGGTTGGCGGTCAATCGAGAAAGAGGCCGGTTATCCCGTTGAGGACAACCGCTAAGCCGCGAAAGAGTCCTCTGGTATTAAGGAGGGGAAAAAGCCACACACACAACAGCCCCCACATATACGTGCATGGGTGCTGACAACCTGCACACACACGTGCATGCGTATGAAACGCATGCATGTGCATGCATGCACACAAATGCAGCGTGAGTGTGGGTGGCTGGAAATCTTATTAAAACGTTAGGGAGGGGCGCCGTCAATCAAGTAAAAGTTAGGCCTTGGGCCTAAACATGCCGCCCCCTTGCGGTACTCAACATCACAGTCCGCCAAGGATCACCGACCGTGAAGAAGAGAAGAAAAAAATAAAAAACTTATAACTAATTATATCTAACTTAACATAAACGCCGGTCAGTCCGCCGGCTTGGCGGCACGCAAGATGGTCTGCGCAATGGGTGAGCTTGGTTGCTGATGCCTCTGTCATTCGGCACTTTTCCCGTTATGATTCAAGGCCTAAGCCAGGTTTGCCTAGAGCTAGGGATTTCGAAAAGAAGTAAGAAGATATACGTGTTCATATTTCTTGCCGTTTATTACAAATTCATTGGAAATTCTATGCTTGTGAATTTTGTATGAAGAAAATTCAATAAAAAAATAACTTATTGTAATGATACAAGATTTTAAACGCACACCTCCATTGTGAATCCATACAAGTGGCGAATTTTTGGTAGAACGTTCACAATAGTGAACAGCTTCGATCACCTGTTCAATGGCTGTTGATTACTTAAATCATTAGCTAACAGTGGTTTTCAAACATCTTGTAGACGACTGGTATATTGCTTTGTTTACATAATTTAAATGCCTGCATAGTTGGTTACGCAAATTTAATCCATAAACTTGATTTTAGGAATGAGTATTAATATGTAGTCTGATTTTCTGTATACAAATTTAAAAGAAAAGCTGATTTGAAGCAAATGTGCAATTCATGGCACTTCAATTTAGTAACGGCGGGCACAAGAAAAAGAAACCTTTCTTCCATTCTCTGGCCCTTCGCGACAGCCGTTCTCCCTGTCAGCTATGATTTGACACGTAGGCATGGCAATGGAGGGATAGAAAGATTTTTCACTTGTACGAACTCACAATGCACACCTCTTGCGACTGTGTACAACAGAAATTCAATAAAATAAAAAGGATAAAAAGTGTAAAAATTCATGTATTTCGGTCGTTACCGAACATTTTGCTGTTAGGCCTTCGCTGTGCCCGAGAGTACCCAACCGAAGATGGTACTCTGAGCTAACAAAGAGCCAAACGTGGTGGTCAGAATCCCTGGGAGTATTATCTCGGCATATACATCTGTGCCTAGGACGAGGCGGATCGGGGCGGATGAGTAGAACTGCGGATCCGCCAGACGAAGATGTGCGTACGGGGCTGCGATGGCACTGTCGATGCTGGTTGTGGGTGTCGTGCGCCGAAAATTGGCTACGACCGCAGCATGGGTCGCAATCCTTCTGATCTGTCCGTGTCTTCCTCGGATACGCAGCAGACATCCTGCTTGCCCGCCAATGTTGCTGGTAGGAAGTTGGAGCTCATCCGCAACCACTGTGGTGGGGGAGCATCCGTCGATTAAGGCGCGAACGAGGTGTAGCCGCCCCCCTGCTTCTATTTTCACGACCGCGGTGGGGGTGATCGCTACCGTCGGTATCATGGTGGCGGTGGCAGCTGAATGCGGGGCTAGGAGCCCTGCCCGGAAGGCGGACACGGTAGTGAGCTGCAGCGAGTTGGATCCATGACTGCGATCTCGTGGTTGATGATGGGTGTGATATCTTTGTTGCAGGCGAAGAGGCCTTGTCTCCGCTCTGCGATCGCGCGGTGGTTGTCTTCGTTGAGGGTCCTTAGTTTGCCGGCGAAGAGACCGAGTCTCCGCTCGGCCGTCACGAACATAGCGCTGGACTGTAGATGTGTTGTGCTGGTGCCGCTTCCTTTCATGCTGCAAAAGCGGTCTAAACGATTTGGCTGCTGGTGTTGTGTTCGGGCGAAGAGACCGAGTCTCCGCTCCGGTTCGATGGATTCGAGCTGGACGAAGAGGCCCAGTCTCCGTTCCAGAATCTGACGCATATAACGATATGGAGTCGTCAATCCGCTCACGGGGTGATTCCAGCTCCTCCTCAACTTGTACACTCCATGGCTTGGAGCGGGCTTCGTGGAGAAGCTGTTCCTCTTCATCAATCGAGGAGATGTGAAGCATCGTGTGATGTTTTTCGCCGCATTTTTTACATCGGCCTTGGCTTGGGCATGCGTTAGAGCGGTGGTCTAGAGCCAAGCAATTTCCACAGCAGCTCCGGCGGATCGCTAAGTAAAGACGCTCCTCGGGTTTTTTGGCCCGAAAGATTGGGCACAGGCGTATGGGATGTTGCTTAAAACAAGCGCGGCATTCCGACTTATAACGCATGACGTTCTTGGCAGCGTTTCGTTGCATAGCGGCAAAGCGACCCATTTTTCTGAAAGAAATACAATATGTTTGACTGGGTCGAGTCATTCTCGAAAGTGCGGGGGCGAGTGGTCCCTAATTGTATTGTTGGGGATTTGGGAAATTTTATTAGCGCGCGCATAAGGGGAAACATCTGTCGCTGCATAAAAAACAAAAAAAAAAAAAATGCATATGTGGCGCGCATTATGAACATGGCCTCTTTCCCCGCACGTTATGTGCCTGGGTCTTTAGTGCCTTATTTTGTTTATTTCGTGTCACCCGGTAGCGTTTTAGTTGGCCACGGGCACACTAGTGCTGCAGAAAACTAGCATTTACGATTTTCGGTTCGCACATTCTGGTACCGAACCGGGTAGAAAGTGTATAGCGTGGGTTCTTTTGAGTCGCTGTTATTTGTGTTGTTGGTGCTAAAAACCAACAAATTTCCTTCCCGCCGCAAAAAAAAATGTTTGGACAGCAAAATCGTATGCTATATAAAGAAAAAAAATAAAGGAAATGTTCGTTTTGGAAAAGGGGAGAGATTTATAAACTGTATAATTTTTTATTTGTTTGTATTGCCCTTCACTTATTTCTTCAACTTTTCCCCAAGTACGCTTGTAGTCCTATTTTATTGATGGCCTTTAGCAAACGCCACGGTTCCCGAAGGGTCTTTGGCTCCGGTACCGATTTTTTCCGGAAACGGGTTTTTGGGTACCCGTTTGCATCCTTTTATGCATCCCTAATATAATGTGCATTTAAAACTCGGCATATATGTGTACATACGTTGGAGAAGTATATGGACAGTCAGTGCACGGACTTTACCGCATTGGTAGGTTTACTAACTTTTCTGGCCCATTTTCATTTTGTACTACTACTACCACCGGGCCCAAAATCTACCAAGATTTCAGTATCTTCGCACTGTAAACGTATGCTGCGATAATTTTAAAGTATTGAATTGCCGAGCCCACCCAACTAACATTAGGAGGCGATATTGAAAAATTTCTGAAGAACTTAAGCAGGAAATAAATTTTTGAGTAGAGAAATTTTTTTGAATAATTTGAACGAAAATAAAAGGTTCTACGTAAACGATTACATGCTGAAATTGGTTATTTTGCGGCAGTAATTTTGGTACCTTGGAAAATTGTTGTGGTAGGTAGACGGTTTGGGATGTGATTTATTTTGTGATTTGTTTGTTTTACGATAAATTGGGAATTTTTTGGTACCAATATAAACCGTAGTTATCGTTTTCACGAAACTTCTACTACCATTTTCCGTGCCCCAACATTTTGCCTTTACAAAAGTCCATGCACTGGTAGATATTTACCAGCAGCAAAGACAAAAAAAATTGTGCACATTCATACACACCCGTGTATAGAATGTAAATTCCTCTGAATTGAAGCAAACGGGACTAATCGAAAGATTTATTCCGTTGCTTCATTCTTTAATTTTTTACGCTTGGTGGAGTAGGTTGGCTAAAACATGGTAAGTAGAGTGCAATATTTTCTTTTCATTATTCGTAATTATTTCTCTGGTATTTTTTCCCATTACTAATTAATTTTATTTCTTTCTTTTCAAGTTACAAGCGTGGATGGTGATGAGCCTTTGTGCCGGTTGAGGACATGACGGGAATTGCATAAAGGATAGTATTGCCGGATCCCTTGCCGTCCAATCGTTGCCTAAATTACGTGCGTTACGATTATTTTGATTCATTTGATGTGCTGGCATTTCATTAAAATTTGGTATTTGGTGGCGTGACGATTGTAAATGTGAGTCCCATGCATTAAAAACGGATAAATGTTGAATATCATTTGTATGTAATCTGTTGCCAGCCATATTAAGAATGGAATCACTTTACTATTATTTAGCTCACGGGGGGGATTCAAGCCAAATGCATTCACATAGATAAAACCTGGTGGTGGCATGCATGCTCGTGGTATATTATCTATATTAAATTGTGGTTGATGTTGATGCATTATGTTTGTATCTGAAGCTACTCGGATATTATTTATATTCGGTTTAGAATGCTGTGGTTGAGCGACTTCATTTCCATAAGATCAGCCAAACCTCTTTGAGTTTCCGTGAAAGGATCGAAACCAAGCTCATCGCCGACGAAGGTATTTTCGTTTCGAAGGTATTCGTTTTGCATTCTGTTATGTTGATTTTTTTACCAATGAATGCTGTTGTTGTTGCTGTTGTGTCTGCAATGTGGGATGGGGTTGCTGAAGCGTCAACACAGCATCAATTTGACCAAGAGCTCTATGGTTTTGTTGTTGTTGTTGCTGCTGATGTAGATAGAGCTGAGCGCTGCATAAACTGATAAGGATTGGAGCTATTTTCCAAAATGTGATTATTTCCGTTCCCGACTTGTGGGTCATGTTGTTGCAATTGTAATTGTTGATTTTTATGAAAATCGAAGAATTTTGACATATTTATTCCATACAGATTTTGACTCATAAACAATTCAGCATGTTCCAAAAGTTGTCAATGGTGACTGGCCAATATCCGTTAGACCAGCAAAATGAGGTTGTAAGCCGCCGGGTGGTACATTTTGTTGAGATAAAGGTGCAATATTTGAAAATAAACTATTCTGTTTATGCATGTCAAGTAGGTGTGCCAATTCTTTTCGTTGATGGGGATGTATGTGTTGAAACTGTTGTTCCTCGATACCTTCCAATAAATTTGGTAGAGTTGATATTTTTGCATTATGCATTTGATTTGATAAGTCTCCAATCTTAGCATCTGGGGCGTTTGTATTCTGAAGTGATGTTCCGGGAGCAAACAGTGGATTTAATTTATTGTCGAATAGATTATGCTGCGAAAGTGTAGGTTGAGTTGGTTTATCAAGCAGATCAGTACCGCCATGTGACTCTTCAAAAGATTTATCCACCACATGTCCATCTCCTTCACTAACTTCAATATCTTTAGAAGCATGCACTACGTTTCTTGTATCTTCTGAACTTTTAAACATTTCGGTTGAAGCGTGTGCAGTATGGCTACTGCATATGCCTGTATCGTTATCATTTTCGACAATATTCTTTTCAGAATCACCCATATTGCTGTGGTCACTCCCGATGACACTTTGCTTCGATGCTTTGGGCTTGTTTATTTTGCCTTTGGTTATGTTGCAAGTGGTATTATTTGGAGTAACATTTCCATCTTGATCGGGACTAGAAAATAGGAATCCAGTTCCGTCGGCAGAGGCTTCTGAACCATCATTGATGGTTTCATTGCTAGAACTGCTATAATTTTCTCTTTGCGTATTGACAGAATAATTTTTGCCTACATCATTTATAGTGGTTTTATTTTTTCGGCTTTCCAGTTTTATCTTTTTTTGACTTTCTCATTTCTACCCCTTTCCTTTTTATGCTTCACTTCACCTGCACTTGTTACTGTCGTATTTTTAAGTACTGGTGATACAGACAGGATGGAACAGGGGTCTGTCGTTGTCTCAGTGGAAACCCCATTAGATGCAGTTGATAATGAAGGTAAAGGCATAACCTGTGGTTGTAAACTGGAATTTGATTTATTTGTGGTACAATTTTTGCTAGAATTTCCGCTCGGATTTTCGCCGCCCCAAAAAGCAGCGGCAGCAGAGTTACCATTCGATTGATTTGCTTCACCTGAGCCACTCCCCCAGTACTATTCGAACTTACTAACAAGGCATCGTGTAAACGTTTTCCGTACTCTCCATAATAGTTTGTACCATTGGTGGATGATCTTCACCCAATTCCCGCCATAATTTTCCACCTGGCCTTAAATGCTCACAGGCAAAATTGAAAACTAAACGAACAACACGCAAACCATCCGTGCCACCATCTAAAGCTTTTAAATTTTCATAGAGTATTACCTCCGGTTGCAGCAGTGGAAATTCTTCAGACTTAACATAAGGTGGATTACCTATTATTAAATCATATGTTTCATTTAATAATTCCCCTGGCACATATCTGTGATGATAAACAGTGAACCGATTATCTAAGCCTAACATTTTAGCATTTTCGCGGTCTTGCCACAATCAATGGCTGTGCTACGTACATTAGGTAATGCATGTAAAATCGACAATGACATAGCACCAGAACCACAACCGAATTCGAACATATTTATTGGCTCTTTAACATCACGATAAGCTTTGATTACTCTTGTGACAAATTCATCTGTTTCAGGCCTTGGAATGAATACAGATGGTGACATTTTCAACGTCAAATCCAAAAAGTCCCATTCGCCGAATATATACTGAAGGGGCATACGTGCACAACGGGTTTTCACACAAACGTTCAAATTCCTGTAGTTGCCTTTCGGTAATTTTGTAATTTTTGAGTGTGTTAAATTTTTGTTTCAACACATGCGATACAAAACATTTTTGATTGAAATCAATATCCCCAACACCAGCTTTGCGTAACTTTTCAGGCCAATTTTCAAGTGCTTTGGTTATCTCTATAGACGAGGTTTTCGCTGCTCGCTATTCCTGCGAGCCCCTGGTGGCACATGATGTAACCTTAGTATGATTGACTGTACTGATACGGGAAACCTGCCGCACTTGCTGGCGTAATTGTTGTGCCACCATCTTTAGCATAGCTGGAAATTGTAGGAGTTAAGTTTCTTTTATAACTATTCAATCAAAGCTGTGTTTTAACTATTCTGAAGGGAGATCAAAAGTACTCTTGATGTTTCCCTTGATGCATTTCATCTTTCGTAAAGCTGGCCTCTGGATCGCCCAACTCATGTAGATACATACAATCGCCTTTGGGACATACTTGATTTTTCATAAAATGGCTACAATATTTTGTTGTTCCCAAACTAGTTTTGATGAGCCTGCCATCTATTATTATATTGCGTGTATTAACACTCTGTATAGCTGTGAGAGCATCATTATTTTGCACATATGTAACATAAGCTGATGCGGATGGCCCTTGTACGCCGGCATATGCCGTGCTCGGATTTAGCACAACTTTATGTATTTTGCCATATTTCCCAAAGTACTCATGGTTCTTGAGCACCTCAGCATCGGCTAATCGTGGCGACAACAACAAATACTGAATTGTTTTTGAACCACTCTTACATTTGATAAATGCTTGCGATTCTCAGTAACGCCTACCTTTTGGTTACGTTTCTGATCGCGTTGCTTTATCAGTGACTTAAAAGCAAGTACTTGCTCTGGAGTCAATGGTGTAAAGTCCGCAGGATTTTCCGTATAGTCTTTTCGACATGCTGGACGCAGTTTTTTCTCATCGGTACGTATCCTATGCCAGCAGAATCGGAAAATTTGGTAACCACATGTACATGGATAGAAGTTTAACTCGTCAACTTCCAAAGGTTCCATACAGAGGGGGCATTCAACAAGGTCTTCGTTATTTCCCTTATCGAATGTCAACAAAGTTTTAAGAGTCCAAAATCTAGCAAAGATGTGTTAGCTCCAACGAAGGTTAAAGTTTTTGAATAAACTCCTTTTACTTATTTAGGAAGAGCCAGGTGTTAGTTGGCAAAGTTGCTACGCCGCAATATCCGGATGTCTTTGCAAACGGAATTATGTTGGTTGGTGAAGAAATACGTAAAACTTAATTTTCTTCACAGAGACTGTAGGATCTAAATTGCAGAGAAAGGGTAAATTGTAGAGCGAAATGAAGACAAATCTTAATTGAAACAATATATATATTTCCACTTGTGCGATTTTTTGCTAAATATTTCGCAAATTGAGAAAAGTTATGTCGGGTTGGTCATTCTTTCAGAAATTGTTTGAAGAATGCCATACGTTAGAATTTTATTCAAAATGTACTATCTCAAATTTGTTGCCAAACCTCCCAATATGAGCATAAGTGCAATACGTTTGGTCGTAAGAAAAGATTAATGAAAAGCATTCCGAGATGGAGCGCTCTTCAATCTAACTCTAATCTGGGGCGGTTTTGTGACAAATCTTAACACGGGAAATTTTGACAAATTCCTGGTGGCCTCGTGCCGTTGGCCGTGTGTATTCAAATTCTGTGGCAGACAACGGATCTGCGTAAGGGTTCTGATGTCATCGCTCGGGGTGAGCGAGTGACTTGGGATTTGATTTTGAATATTAAACATAAGTATTTTGTGGCAGATGGGGGATCTGCGCGAGGGCTGTTCTGGTATCCTCGTTATGGGATAACGAGTGAGTGGGATGATTTTTTTTTTTTTTTTGAAAATTTAAAAATTGAATGGCCCGGAGAATGCCTTTGGTTTCGGTGGCAGATGCGGGTTTGCATAGGGTTGTTGGCCTCGTTCGGGGTGAACGAGAGCTGGGGTTGCTTTTTTTTTTTTTTTTCGGAACGGAGGGATGTGGGGGAACGGAAGGATTGTTAAGAGGAACTCGTGGTCCTCTCACAATCTATCTCCGTAGGAAGAAGGATCAGTTTGACCAAAGGTCGTCTGAGTTGACCCTTCTCGGTTATGAGGTCGACTACACGTACTCGGTTATCTTCGCCGGGGTGTACGTTGATGACTCTACCTAGCCTCCACTCGCGAGGTCTCCCACTTTTATATTTTCTTTGGGATGCTTCCACTTCACACGTTTTTGAAGTTCGGATAGATATTCCACCTTCCATCGTTTGCAGAAAGTGTGATGGAGGGCTTTGAGTTTCTGCCATCGATTGATCATCGAGGCAGAACTCTCACTGGCATCTGGTTCTGGTGGAGCCAGCATGTGGCTGCCGGTTATGAAATGTCCTGGGGTTAGTTGTTCCAGATCCGTTGGGTCGTTTGACCCTGGACTAAGAGGGCGCGAATTGAGGCACGCCTCAATGCGGCACAAAAGTGTTTGGAACTCCTCCATAGTATACTTATGGGGAGACGCGACCTTTTTGAAGTGGCTTTTGAAGCTCTTCATTCCCGCCTCCCACAAGCCGCCCATATGTGGCGCGCCGGCGGGAATAAAATGCCAAGTTAGTGATTGATGGCTATACCTGGAGACTGTTTTGTCTCGGCTTTCTGCCAGGAAGGCTTTGAATTCCGATCGTAGAGATCTGGAAGCTCCGACAAAGTTTGTACCATTGTCGGAGTAGATGTTCTTCGGACATCCTCTTCTCGCGATAAAACGCGAGAAGGCTGCGAGAAAGCATGGGGTGGCCTCTAAGTGAATGGCCTTAGTGGAGAAACAGACAAAAAGGCATACGTAGCTTTTTGACAGTCGACATCCTCTACCGCGGTAGCTTTAGATGTCGAAAGGCCCCGCAAAGTCTACCCCGGTATTGGTGAACGCGCGGGTAAAAGTAGTCCGTTCGCAGGGAAGGGTACCCATAAGTTGGGACTGTGCCTGCTTTCGATGAATAGTGTAGGTTTTGCAATTGTGGATGACGGCTCTGATCATTGTCTTGACTTTCGGTATCCAGTATTGGGTTCGGATGAGACGGAGCATGAGCTGGTTCTCGCCATGAAGGGAGTCATGATGAGCAATCATAACTGTAAGGCGAGACAGCCTACAATTGTACGGCAAGATGATTGGATGACGCTCGTTGTATGACATGTCTTTTGAAGCCCCTAGACGCCCCCCTGTTCTAATAATATCATCTTTGTCGATATATGGGTTGAGTGACAGTATTTGACTCTTTCGATCGATAGGTTCCCTATTTTTCAATTTTAAATATTCTGTCCCGTAAAATTGTTTCTGGCAGACTCGTATTAATGCTTGAGTCGTTGCCTTAATCTCATCGGCTGAGATTATACACGACCTTTCGTGGAACATTGCTTTAGTTTTTGGGTGAGTTCGTTTATAAAATCTCCTAACATAGGAAAGAACCTTTAAAGCCCTGGGTAAATTTGAAAAACGGTCGAGAATATCTACCTGATCTACCCTTGTCGTGGCATATGTTTGTGCCCTCTTCTCCTCAGCGGACGTTTTGTATTCGGTCTCTTGTGCTGGCCAGTGGGAATTGTTTTCTTGCAGCCAAGAAGGTCCCTGCCACCACAACGAATTGTTGACCAACTCTGATGCAAGTAGTCCTCTGCTTCCTAGATCCGCTGGATTAGATTCCGAGTCCACGTGAAGCCAGTCCTTGCTACCGACCATATCGATGATCTTAGTGATTCGGTGTGCGACGAAGGTTGACCAGGAACAGGGCGGCTTTCTTATCCATGCGAGTACGATGGTTGAATCCGTCCAGAGGTGAACTTTTGCTGGTCCCAGATGAATGTTTCTGAATATTGATTCCATGATCTCTGCAAGCAGCACGGCGCCGCATAGTTCTAAACGTGGTAGCGAGATGGTTGTCACTGGAGCTACTCTGGTTTTCGCTAAAGGTAAGTGTATGAAAACCTGATCGTTTCTTTTCACGCGCATGTATATCGCTGCCGCATATGCTTTCTCGGAAGCGTCACAGAAGCCGTGGATTTCTATGTCGTCTTCCGGTGAAAAATTTACCCACCGCGGTATCCTAATGTTATCTATTTCGCTATAGTGTTGGGTGAAATTTTCCCACCGTTCTAAGGTAGTTGGGTAGACAGGTTCATCCCACCCCGTGCCCTCTAACCAGATGTTCTGCATTAGTATTTTTGCTACTATGACCATTAGTGCAAGCCAGCCTAAAGGATCGAAAAGTTTGGCTATAGCGGATAGGATTGCGCGTTTGGTGATGTTCTGGCCATTCTCTAAAACTCCTGCGGTGAAGTAAAACATGTCTGAATGCGCGTTCCATCGTATTCCGAGTGCCTTCACCGAGCTAGCCTCTTCAAACGCTAGGAAGTCCTCGCTGAGCAAATCCGTTTTGGGGATGTCCTGAAGGATTTCCTCACAATTGGATGTCCACTTGCGCAATGGAAAGCCAGCTGAGTGTAATGCTTCGCGAATCTCGTTCCTTGCTTTGATAGTTGACGCTATTGTATGCCCTCCAGATAAAACGTCGTCGACATACATACTTTCGCGTAATATACCCGATGCTATTGGGTGGGTATTTTCTACATCATCAGCGTTGAAGACGACGCGCACCTTGGTAGTGGTACTTTCCGCCTTTACCACGGCGTGGTGGCGCAGGAAATAATTATCCGAATCGTCGGATGGTACATTATTTTTAATTTTTTTCATATGTCCAAGCGTTTCGTATTCGGATAACACCCGAACATACTCTTTCCCTAACTCTTGGTTTTTCAGTAATCGCCCCTCATTTCTGAAGAATTGTGAACATGCGCGCTTTATGGGCGGTCCTAATGCAATCTTCTCAGGGTAATCCTGCCTGAATGGTAGCGAAACTGTATATATTCCACTTTCATCACGTTTTGTTGTGTCCTTAAATAATTGTTCACAATACCTTTCTTCTTCATTAAGCATTTTGTTTTTGGGAACATTTTCTACCTCCCAGAAAGCTTTTAATTGGTTGTCCAACGCAGCCTCGTTGTAGAATGACATGATGCTCTTCGTTGAACTCGGTGCTTCGATGCGACCGGTTAGTATCCAACCGAACACTTTCTCTTGGGCCAAAAGTGTATTTAGTACATTCTTTTTCAGACCGCTCAGTATAATTTGGGGATATATGTCTCCTCCAAGTATGAGGTCTACATCTTCGTTGATGTAGAACCTCTTGTCTGCCAAAACCAAGTCTGGGAATGCCTGCATAGTCATGACGTTGATATGGCAGAATGGAAGATTCCCAGTGAGTTTGGCTAAGACTAGAACGGGTGTAGTCAGGCTGAAGCAGGCATCCACTGGTGAACGTAATTCAATTTTGGATGCTTCTTTCACCTGAGCTGACACCGAATTTGTGATGCCGGAAACTTGGGCATGCATTTTTCTCGCTGGCAAATTGATTCTGCGTTTCAGTCTTTCAGTTATAAAGGAACATTCAGACCCTGAATCAATTAATGCCCGTGCAGAGAAGTCGGTACCATTATGGCGGATGTGTACGCGAGCAGTTCCTAATAGCACGCCTGTGCTGGAATTGGCATGACAGGATTTTACATTCTGGTTCGCAGATTGTCGCGCCTGTGCCGAAGTTGTTGGGATATTATCCGCATCTTTGAAAGGATTGCGTACAGCCGTGTGCTGAGATTTATCCGCATGCAGGAGCGTGTGGTGACGAGAGTGGCATTTGGAACAGTTGTAGGAACTGGTGCACTTCGTCACGGTGTGTCCTGGGGATAAGCAATTCAGGCAGCCACTTGTGGATTTTATAAATATAATCCTTTCTACTCGGGTTAACTCGCAGAAGCGTGAACAGTTGCGTAATCTGTGTTCAGGGGATTTACACATTTTAAAAATTGATGTTACTGTTTGCTTGGATACCTTCGTTTGAAAGGCACCTAGTCTTTTCGTAGGGGTTTCTGACGATTGTCGCGACGCGTTTGGTTTTTGCACTTTCGATGTGGCATGCCCTGTAAAACCAGACACTGTTTCAAGTGTCTGAAACCGATTAGACAGGAATTTATCCATATCCTCCCACTTGGATATGTCCATTTTATGGTCTATACTTTGCTCCCAAAGAGCCAGCGTGCTCTCTGGTAACTTGGTTGAGCATAGATAGGTCAGGATTGCATCCCAATTGGAAGTGTCAATTTTGTGGCATTTGAGGGACGAAATACAATTATTTATATCATTTTGCAGCTTTTTTATTGAACTGCCACACTCACTTTCTACCTTTTTTAAGTTAAATAAAATTTGTAGTTGTGTGTTAACTAAGATACGTTTGTTTTCGTATCTTTCACACAAGTTTTTCCAAGCCATCTCGGAACCTTCATTTGTGAGGGGGCATTTTTTAACGATATCTTTTGCTTCGCCCTGCGTTTTGTTGTTGAGATGGAATAACTTTTCCACCCCTTTCAAACTAGAATTGTTTATATATATTGCCGTGAACAGGTCGCGAAAGGTTGGCCAAGACAGATAATCCCCTTTAAAAACTTCCGTGTCGCAAGCAGGGAGGCGGATTTTATGCGCATGAGGTTCTTGCTCAGGGTTGACGTTCTTTTCATCTTTCTTGTGCTTTTCTGCCTCAGCAGATATAGACGCTAAGCATCGCATGTAGATTGCGTATGCTGCTTTTCTCGGTAGCGACAACAACAGAGGTTTATTTTTCAACTTTTTGTCACAACAGCCACAACAAAAAGGGTTTATTTTTGGACCTTTTGTCACAGCAGCGATTTAATTTCCAAATTTTTGTCTCAGCGGCAACAACAAAAAGGGGACCACTCGCCACCTCCACAAATAATGGGTGTATTTTGGTGAAAGTGAAAAAATGCGTGCGATATTGCAAAACAAGCGCCAAAAAAGTGTAACAAGTGTTTAAAAAGTGAAGTGAGCACCGGATTAATTAATTAAAGTGAACTTAATTTCGTGTTTGTGAAGTACAAAAAAAACAACAACAAAAACCTATTTAGTATGGTGCGGAAAGTGAGGTTAGGTTGCCCTATTCCTTGTGTTGTGTCTGGAAAACCTTACCACTGGTGGGGGGATAGACCAGATAATCACAAGGACTGAAAATAAAGGCTAACAAACCGAGTGATTTAACCTTTGAAATTAGAAAAATAAAGTGGTGCTCACTAAATCACTCACTGTTTTCACTTTTATTTTCAATTTTTCGCGCACTGCACGGGGTTTTTTTTCTTTATTTTGCAAAAAAAAACAACACTCAAAAAAAGTGGCAAGAAATATAAACTTACTTCTCTTTGTGCTGTGGCTCCGGTGGCTCTGCTAATATGTGTTGTGGCAAACAAATTTTTTGTAGGCAAAATGTGCTGTGGCTCTGGTATTTGTCTAATATAAAAGCTCTAACTTTTTCCTTGTCAACAATTGGTGGCAAAGAAATTTTTATTAGGCAAAATCCTTCGGCAAATTGTCTAGTAGGCAAAATTGTGCTGCGTTGTGGACTGTTATTTGTAGGTGCTTTTAGTTCCTTTTTCGGGGAGTAAGGACCAATGTTCGGCCTGGGTGCGTCTGAGACCGGCAATGGGTAGACGCACACGGGTCGATCTAGGAGTGGATGGTTCGCTCAAAGAAATAAAAGAAACAAAACGCAAAGAGGATTTCCTCGTTATAATAATGTTTTATTAAGAGTGTTAGGAAATATAGAGTGGATACAATATTACCTTGGTGTTGAACGTGACAATGGCGATCTTGGGCGATGTGTGCTGGTTGACGGTCAATCGAGAAAGAGGCCGGTTATCCCGTTGAGGACAACCGCTAAGCCGCGAAAAAGTCCTCTGGTATTAAGGAGGGGAAAAAAGCCACACACACAACAGCCCCCACATATACGTGCATGGGTGCTGACAACCTGCACACACACGTGCATGCGTATGAAACGCATGCATGTGCATGCATCATGTGCATGCATGCACACAAATGCGGCGTGAGTGTGGGTGGCTGGAAATCTTAATAAAACGTTAGGGAGGGGCGCCGTCAATCAAGTAAAAGTTAGGCCTTGGGCCTAAACAAGCGTTTATTTATTGTTATTGTTTCTCTCATGCTGCATTATTGTTACATTTTCCAAGTCGGGAGAGTGTCCAGTGGTTCGGCAGTGTTGAGTTAAAGCTGTCTTATTGTCATAAGGGTTGTCACGATTTTTATACCTTTCATGAAAATGAAATGGTATATTAATTTCGTCACGAAACCGAAAATTGTAAGTCCTTAAAGGAAAATAGATAGACCCACCATTAAGTATACCGAAATAATCAGGTTGAAGAGCTGAGTTGATTTAGCCATGTCCGTCTGTCCGTCTGTCTGTTTGTATGCAAACTAGTCCCTCAATTTTTGAGATATCTTGATAAAATTTGGTGAGCAGGTGTAGTTGGGTGTCCGATTAGACATTTGTCGGAACCGACCGGATCGGACCACTATAGCATATATCCTCCATACAACCGATTTTTCAGAAAAAGAGGATTTTTGTAATATCTTACCCAATTTAACAGATTGAAGCTTCAAACTTCACCATATACTTTCGTATATTGCACATATTGTTGCCTGAAAAAATTTATGAGATCGGTCGTATATATAGTATATATCCCCCACAACCGATTGTTCAGATAAGGAACTTTTCGTAATTACTGCCCTATTTTAAGAGCTAGAGGCTTCAAATTTCAGCGAATGCTTACGTATATAGCATATATTGTTGTCTGAAAAAATCATAAAGATCGGTGGTATATATAGTATATATATGGTGGTATATATAGTATATATATATAGTATATATATATATATTTTCGCAAATTTTAGCCCCATTTTAACAGCTAGAAGCTTCAAATTTCACCGAATATTTACTTATATAGCATATATTGTTGTCTGAAAAAATCATAGAGATCGGTTGTATATATAGTATATATCTCATACAACCGATTGTTCAGATAAGAAACTTTTCGCAATTTCTACCCCATTTTAACAGATATAAGCTTAAAATTTCACTGATTGCTTACGTATATAGCATATATTGATGTATGAAAAAATCATTGAGATCGGTGGTATAAATAGTATATATCTCATACAACCGATTGTTCAGATAAGAAACTTTGCGCAATTTCTGCCCCGTTTTAACAGTTAGAAGCTTCAAATTTCACAAAATGCTTTCGTATATAGCATATATTGTTGTCTGAAAAAATCATAGAGATCGGTGGTATATATATTATATACTTCATATAAACTGTCATATTGGACCCTTTTTTACGGCTAGAAGCTTCAAGATTCATCAAATTTCATCAAATAGTTACGTTTACGTCATATATTTTTGGAATACGTGATTCGTAGCCATAGTTTTTACATGCAGACCACAAAAAACGTGAAGCTTTGCATCCTCACACAGATTACCTACCTATTTTTATACCTTTCATGAAAATGAAATGGTATATTAATTTCGTCACGAAACCGAAAATTGTAAGTCCTTAAAGGAAAATAGATAGACCCACCATTAAGTATACCGAAATAATCAGGTTGAAGAGCTGAGTTGATTTAGCCATGTCCGTCTGTCCGTCTGTCCGTCTGTCTGTTTGTATGCAAACTAGTCCCTCAATTTTTGAGATATCTTGATAAAATTTGGTGAGCAGGTGTATTTGGGTGTCCGATTAGACATTTGTCGGAACCGACCGGATCGGACCACTATAGCATATATCCTCCATACAACCGATTTTTCAGAAAAAGAGGATTTTTGTAATATCTTACCCAATTTAACAGATTGAAGCTTCAAACTTCACCATATACTTTCGTATATTGCACATATTGTTGCCTGAAAAAATTTATGAGATCGGTCGTATATATAGTATATATCCCCCACAACCGATTGTTCAGATAAGGAACTTTTCTTATTACTGCCCTATTTTAAGAGCTAGAGGCTTCAAATTTCAGCGAATGCTTACGTATATAGCATATATTGTTGTCTGAAAAAATCATAAAGATCGGTGGTATATATAGTATATATATGGTGGTATATATAGTATATATATATATAATTTCGCAAATTTTAGCCCCATTTTAACAGCTAGAAGCTTCAAATTTCACCGAATATTTACTTATATAGCATATATTGTTGTCTGAAAAAATTATAGAGATCGGTTGTATATATAGTATATATCTCATACAACCGATTGTTCAGATAAGAAACTTTTCGCAATTTCTACCCCATTTTAACAGCTATAAGCTTCAAATTTCACCGATTGGTTATGTATATGGCATATATTGTTGTCTGAAAAAATCATAGAGATCGGTTGTATATATAGTATATATCTCATACAACCGATTGTTCAGATAAGAAACTTTTCGCAATTTCTACCCCATTTTAACAGCTATAAGCTTCAAATTTCACTGATTGCTTACGTATATAACATATATTGTCGTCTGAAAAAATCATAGAGATCGGTTGTATATATAGTATATATCTCATACAACCGATTGTTCAGATAAGAAACTTTTCGCAATTTCTACCCCATTTTAACAGCTAGAAGCTTCAAATTTCACCAACTGCTTACGTGTATAGCATATATTGATGTCTGAAAAAATCGTTGAGATCGGTGGTATACATAGTATATATCTCATACAACCGATTGTTCAGATAAGAAACTTTGCGCAATTTCTGCCCCGTTTTAACAGTTAGAAGCTTCAAATTTCACAAAATGCTTTCGTATATAGCATATATTGTTGTCTGAAAAAATCATAGAGATCGGTGGTATATATATTATATACTTCATATAAACTGTCATATTGGACCCTTTTTTACGGCTAGAAGCTTCAAGATTCATCAAATTTCATCAAATAGTTACGTTTACGTCATATATTTTTGGAATACGTGATTCGTAGCCATAGTTTTTACATGCAGACCACAAAAAACGTGAAGCTTTGCATCCTCACACAGATTACCTACCTATTTTTATACCTTTCATGAAAATGAAATGGTATATTAATTTCGTCACGAAACCGAAATTTGTTAGTCCTTAAAGGAAAATAGATAGACCCACCATTAAGTATACCGAAATAATCAGGTTGAAGAGCTGAGTTGATTTAGCCATGTCCGTCCGTCCGTCTGTCCGTCTGTCTGTTTGTATGCAAACTAGTCCCTAAATTTTTGAGATATCTTGATAAAATTTGGTGAGCAGGTGTATTTGGGTGTCCGATTAGACATTTGTCGGAACCGACCGGATCGGACCACTATAGCATATATCCTCCATACAACCGATTTTTCAGAAAAAGAGGATTTTTGTAATATCTTACCCAATTTAACAGATTGAAGCTTCAAACTTCACCATATACTTTCGTATATTGCACATATTGTTGCCTGAAAAAATTTATGAGATCGGTCGTATATATAGTATATATCCCCCACAACCGATTGTTCAGATAAGGAACTTTTCGTAATTACTGCCCTATTTTAAGAGCTAGAGGCTTCAAATTTCAGCGAATGCTTACGTATATAGCATATATTGTTGTCTGAAAAAATCATAAAGATCGGTGGTATATATAGTATATATATGGTGGTATATATAGTATATATATATAGTATATATATATATATTTTCGCAAATTTTAGCCCCATTTTAACAGCTAGAAGCTTCAAATTTCACCGAATATTTACTTATATAGCATATATTGTTGTCTGAAAAAATCATAGAGATCGGTTGTATATATAGTATATATCTCATACAACCGATTGTTCAGATAAGAAACTTTTCGCAATTTCTACCCCATTTTAACAGCTATAAGCTTCAAATTTCACTGATTGCTTACGTATATAGCATATATTGATGTCTGAAAAAATCATTGAGATCGGTGGTATAAATAGTATATATCTCATACAACCGATTGTTCAGATAAGAAACTTTGCGCAATTTCTGCCCCGTTTTAACAGTTAGAAGCTTCAAATTTCACAAAATGCTTTCGTATATAGCATATATTGTTGTCTGAAAAAATCATAGAGATCGGTGGTATATATATTATATACTTCATATAAACTGTCATATTGACCCCTTTTTTACGGCTAGAAGCTTCAAGATTCATCAAATTTCATCAAATAGATACGTTTACGTCATATATTTTTGAAATATGTGATTCGTAGCCATAGTTTTTACATGCAGACCACAAAAAACGTGAAGCATTGCATCCTCACACAGATTACCTACCTATTTTTATACCTTTCATGAAAATGAAATGGTATATTAATTTCGTCACGAAACCGAAAATTGTAAGTCCTTAAAGGAAAATAGATAGACCCACCATTAAGTATACCGAAATAATAAGGTTGAAGAGCTGAGTTGATTTAGCCATGTCCGTCTGTCCGTCTGTCCGTCTGTCCGTCTGTCTGTTTGTATGCAAACTAGTCCCTCAATTTTTGAGATATCTTGATAAAATTTGGTGAGCAGGTGTATTTGGGTGTCCGATTAGACATTTGTCGGAACCGACCGGATGGGACCACTATAGCATATATCCTCCATACAACCGATTTTTCAGAAAAAGAGGATTTTTGTAATATCTTACCCAATTTAACAGATTGAAGCTTCAAACTTCACCATATACTTTCGTATATTGCACATATTGTTGCCTGAAAAAATTTATGAGATCGGTCGTATATATAGTATATATCCCCCACAACCGATTGTTCAGATAAGGAACTTTTCGTAATTACTGCCCTATTTTAAGAGCTAGAGGCTTCAAATTTCAGCGAATGCTTACGTATATAGCATATATTGTTGTCTGAAAAAATCATAAAGATCGGTGGTATATATAGTATATATATGGTGGTATATACAGTATATATATATAGTATATATATATATAATTTCGCAAATTTTAGCCCCATTTTAACAGCTAGAAGCTTCAAATTTCACCGAATATTTACTTATATAGCATGTATTGTTGTCTGAAAAAATTATAGAGATCGGTTGTATATATAGTATATATCTCATACAACCGATTGTTCAGATAAGAAACTTTTCGCAATTTCTACCCCATTTTAACAGCTATAAGCTTCAAATTTCACCGATTGGTTATGTGTATAGCATATATTGTTGTCTGAAAAAATCATAGAGATCGGTTGTTTATATAGTATATATCTCATACAACCGATTGTTCAGATAAGAAACTTTTCGCAATTTCTACCCCATTTTAACAGCTATAAGCTTCAAATTTCACTGATTGCTTACGTATATAACATATATTGTCGTCTGAAAAAATCATAGAGATCGGTTGTATATATAGTATATATCTCATACAACCGATTGTTCAGATAAGAAACTTTTCGCAATTTCTACCCCATTTTAACAGCTAGAAGCTTCAAATTTCACCAACTGCTTACGCGTATAGCATATATTGATGTCTGAAAAAATCGTTGAGATCGGTGGTATACATAGTATATATCTCATACAACCGATTGTTCAGATAAGATACTTTGCGCAATTTCTGCCCCGTTTTAACAGTTAGAAGCTTCAAATTTCACAAAATGCTTTCGTATATAGCATATATTGTTGTCTGAAAAAATCATAGAGATCGGTGGTATATATATTATATACTTCATATAAACTGTCATATTGGACCCTTTTTTACGGCTAGAAGCTTCAAGATTCAACAAATTTCATCAAATAGTTACGTTTACGTCATATATTTTTGGAATACGTGATTCGTAGCCATAGTTTTTACATGCAGACCACAAAAAACGTGAAGCTTTGCATCCTCACACAGATTACCTACCTATTTTTTATTTTATATTTATCTTAAAAATCGTTTAGATATGTTCAAATTTCACCAAATGCTTACGTGTATAACATATATTGTTGTCTCAGAAAATCATAGATACCGGTGGTATATATAGTATATATCCCATACAACCGATTGTTCAGATAAGAAACTTTGCGCAATTTCTTCCCCATTTTAACAGTTATAAGCTTCAAATTTCACCGATTGCTTACGTATATAGTATGTATTGTTGTGTCAAAAAATCATGGAGATCGGTGATATATATAATATATATATGATGGTATATATAGTATATATATATAGTATATATATATTTTTTTACGATTTCGGCCCCATTTTAACAGCTAGAAGCTTCAAATTTCACCAACTGCTTACGTGTATAGCATATATTGATGTCTGAAAAAATCATTGAGATCGGTGGTACACATAGTATATATCTCATACAACCGATTGTTCAGATAAGAAACTTTACGCAATTTCTGCCCCGTTTTAAGAGTTAGAAGCTTCAAATTTCACAAAATGCTTACGTATATAGCATATATTGTTGTCTGAAAAAATCATAGAGATCGGTCGTATATATATTATATACTTCATATAAACTGTCATTTTGACCCCTTTTTTACGGCTAGAATCTTCAAAATTCATCAAATTTCATCAAATAGTTACGTTTTCGTCATATATTTTTGAAATACGTGATTCGTAGTCATAGTTTTTACACGCAGACCACAAAAAACCTGAAACTTTGCATCCTCACACGAATTACCTACCTGTTTTTATAACTTTCATGAAAATGAAATGGTATATTAATTTCGTCACGAAACCGAAAATTGTAAGTCCTTAAAGGAAAATAGATAGACCCACCATTAAGTATACCGAAATAATCAGGTTGAAGAGCTGAGTTGATTTAGCCATGTCCGTCTGTCCGTCTGTCCGTCTGTCTGTTTGTATGCAAACTAGTCCCTCAATTTTTGAGATATCTTGATAAAATTTGGTGAGCAGGTGTAGTTGGGTGTCCGATTAGACATTTGTCGGAACCGACCGGATCGGACACTATAGCATATATCCTCCATACAACCGATTTTTCAGAAAAAGAGGATTTTTGTAATATCTTACCCAATTTAACAGATTGAAGCTTCAAACTTCACCATATACTTTCGTATATTGCACATATTGTTGCCTGAAAAAATTTATGAGATCGGTCGTATATATAGTATATATCCCCCACAACCGATTGTTCAGATAAGGAACTATTCGTAATTACTGCCCTATTTTAAGAGCTAGAGGCTTCAAATTTCAGCGAATGCTTACGTATATAGCATATATTGTTGTCTGAAAAAATCATAAAGATCGGTGGTATATATAGTATATATATGGTGGTATATATAGTATATATATATAGTATATATATATATATTTTCGCAAATTTTAGCCCCATTTTAACAGCTAGAAGCTTCAAATTTCACCGAATATTTAATTATATAGCATATATTGTTGTCTGAAAAAATTATAGAGATCGGTTGTATATATAGTATATATCTCATACAACCGATTGTTCAGATAAGAAACTTTTCGCAATTTCTACCCCATTTTAACAGCTATAAGCTTCAAATTTCACTGATTGCTTACGTATATAGCATATATTGATGTCTGAAAAAATCATTGAGATCGGTGGTATAAATAGTATATATCTCATACAACCGATTGTTCAGATAAGAAACTTTGCGCAATTTCTGCCCCGTTTTAACAGTTAGAAGCTTCAAATTTCACAAAATGCTTTCGTATATAGCATATATTGTTGTCTGAAAAAATCATAGAGATCGGTGGTATATATATTATATACTTCATATAAACTGTCATATTGACCCCTTTTTTACGGCTAGAAGCTTCAAGATTCATCAAATTTCATCAAATAGATACGTTTACGTCATATATTTTTGAAATACGTGATTCGTAGCCATAGTTTTTACATGCAGACCACAAAAAACGTGAAGCATTGCATCCTCACACAGATTACCTACCTATTTTTATACCTTTCATGAAAATGAAATGGTATATTAATTTCGTCACGAAACCGAAAATTGTAAGTCCTTAAAGGAAAATAGATAGACCCACCATTAAGTATACCGAAATAATCAGGTTGAAGAGCTGAGTTGATTTAGCCATGTCCGTCTGTCCGTCTGTCCGTCTGTCCGTCTGTCTGTTTGTATGCAAACTAGTCCCTCAATTTTTGAGATATCTTGATAAAATTTGGTGAACAGGTGTATTTGGGTGTCCGATTAGACATTTGTCGGAACCGACCGGATCGGACCACTATAGCATATATCCTCCATACAACCGATTTTTCAGAAAAAGAGGATTTTTGTAATATCTTACCCAATTTAACACATTGAAGCTTCAAACTTCACCATATACTTTCGTATATTGCACATATTGTTGCCTGAAAAAATTTATGAGATCGGTCGTATATATAGTATATATCCCCCACAACCGATTGTTCAGATAAGGAACTTTTCGTAATTACTGCCCTATTTTAAGAGCTAGAGGCTTCAAATTTCAGCGAATGCTTACGTATATAGCATATATTGTTGTCTGAAAAAATCATAAAGATCGGTGGTATATATAGTATATATATGGTGGTATATATAGTATATATATATAGTATATATATATATAATTTCGCAAATTTTAGCCCCATTTTAACAGCTAGAAGCTTCAAATTTCACCGAATATTTACTTATATAGCATATATTGTTGTCTGAAAAAATTATAGAGATCGGTTGTATATATAGTATATATGTCATACAACGGATTGTTCAGATAAGAAACTTTTCGCAATTTCTACCCCATTTTAACAGCTATAAGCTTCAAATTTCACCGATTGGTTATGTATATAGCATATATTGTTGTCTGGAAAAATCATAGAGATCGGTTGTATATATAGTATATATCTCATACAACCGATTGTTCAGATAAGAAACTTTTCGCAATTTCTACCCCATTTTAACAGCTATAAGCTTCAAATTTCACTGATTGCTTACGTATATAACATATATTGTCGTCTGAAAAAATCATAGAGATCGGTTGTATATATAGTATATATCTCATACAACCGATTGTTCAGATAAGAAACTTTTCGCAATTTCTACCCCATTTTAACAACTAGAAGCTTCAAATTTCACCAACTGCTTACGTGTATAGCATATATTGATGTCTGAAAAAATCGTTGAGATCGGTGGTATACATAGTATATATCTCATACAACCGATTTTTCAGATAAGAAACTTTGCGCAATTTCTGCCCCGTTTTAACAGTTAGAAGCTTCAAATTTCACAAAATGCTTTCGTATATAGCATATATTGTTGTCTGAAAAAATCATAGAGATCGGTGGTATATATATTATATACTTCATATAAACTGTCATATTGGACCCTTTTTTACGGCTAGAAGCTTCAAGATTCATCAAATTTCATCAAATAGTTACGTTTACGTCATATATTTTTGGAATACGTGATTCGTAGCCATAGTTTTTACATGCAGACCACAAAAAACGTGAAGCTTTGCATCCTCACACAGATTACCTACCTATTTTTATACCTTTCATGAAACTGAAATGGTATATTAATTTCGTCACGAAACCGAAAATTGTAAGTCCTTAAAGGAAAATAGATAGACCCACCATTAAGTATACCGAAATAATCAGGTTGAAGAGCTGAGTTGATTTAGCCATGTCCGTCTGTCCGTCTGTCCGTCTGTCTGTTTGTATGCAAACTAGTCCCTCAATTTTTGAGATATCTTGATAAAATTTGGTGAGCAGGTGTATTTGGGTGTCCGATTAGACATTTGTCGGAACCGACCGGATCGGACCACTATAGCATATATCCTCCATACAACCGATTTTTCAGAAAAAGAGGATTTTTGTAATATCTTACCCAATTTAACAGATTGAAGCTTCAAACTTCACCATATACTTTCGTATATTGCACATATTGTTGCCTGAAAAAATTTATGAGATCGGTCGTATATATAGTATATATCCCCCACAACCGATTGTTCAGATAAGGAACTTTTCGTAATTACTGCCCTATTTTAAGAGCTAGAGGCTTCAAATTTCAGCGAATGCTTACGTATATAGCATATATTGTTGTCTGAAAAAATCATAAAGATCGGTGGTATATATAGTATATATATGGTGGTATATATTACTTACTTACTTAATTGGCGCTTAACCGTCTAAACGGTTATGGCCGTCCAACAAGGCGCGCCAGTCGCTCCTTCGCACCGCCAACCGGCGCCAATTGGTCACACCAAGGGAGTTTAAATCGTTTTCCACCTGGTCCTTCCAACGGAGTGGGGGCCGCCCTCTACCTCTGCTTCCATAGGCGGGTTCCGATAGAAACACTTTCTTGGCCGGAGCATCATCTTTCATTCGCATAACATGGCCTAGCCAGCGCAGCCGCTGCGTTTTAATTCGCTGGACTATGTTGATGTCTGCGTATAGCTCGTACAGCTCATCATTAAATCTTCTTCGGTACTCGCCATCGCCAACGCGTAGAGGTCCATAAATCTTTCGAAGAACTTTTCTCTCGAACACTCCCAAAGCCGCTTCATCTGCTGTTGTCATGGTCCATGCTTCTGCCCCATATAGCAGGACGGGTACGATAAGTGACTTGTAGAGTATGATTTTCGTTCGCCGAGAGAGGACTTTACTTTTCAATTGCCTACCTAGTCCAAAGTAGCATTTATTGGCAAGATTGATTCTTCGCTGGATTTCAGTGCTGATGTTGTTGCTAATGTTGATGCTGGTTCCCAAATAAACGAAGTCTTTTACTATTTCGAAATTATGGCTGCCAACAGTAGCGTGGTTGCCAAGGCGCATATGCGCTGACTCTTTGCTCGATGACAGCAGGTACTTCGTTTTGTCCTCATTCACCATCAAACCCATCTTTACCGCTTCTTTTTCCAGCTTGGAGTAAGCAGAACTAACAGCGCGGGTGTTTAGGCCGATGATATCAATGTCATCAGCATATGCCAGTAATTGCACGCTTTTATAGTATATTGTTCCAGTGCGGTTAAGTTCTGCAGCTAGTATAATTTTCTCCAGCATCAAATTAAAGAAATCGCACGATAGGGGGTCACCCTGTCTGAAACCTCGTTTAGTTTCGAACGGCTCGGAGAGGTCCTTCCCAATTCTGACTGAGCTGATGGTGTTGCTCAACGTCATTTTGCACAGCCGTATAAGTTTTGCGGGGAAACCAAATTCAGACATAGCGGCATATAGGCAGCTCCTTTTCGTGCTGTCGAAGGCGGCTTTAAAGTCGACGAAGAGGTGATGTGTGTCGATTCTCTTTTCACGGGTTTTTTCCAAGATTTGGCGCATTGTGAAAATCTGGTCGATGGTAGATTTACCAGGTCTGAAGCCGCACTGATAAGGTCCAATCAGCCGGTTCACGGTGGGCTTCAATCTTTCGCACAATACACTTGAAAGGACCTTATATGCGATATTAAGAAGGCTGATTCCACGATAGTTGGTGCATTTTGCAGTATCCCCCTTCTTGTGGACTGGGCAAAGAACACTTAGATTCCAACCGTCGGGCATGCTTTCGTCCGCCCATATTTTGCTAAGAAGCTGCTGCATGCGCCTTACCAACTCCTCGCCGCCGAACTTGAATAGCTCCGCAGGCAATCCATCAGCGCCCACGGCCTTGTTGTTTTTCAATTTGGTTATTGCTATTCTAACTTCGTCATAATCGGGCGGGGGGACATATATTCCATCATCATCGATTGCGGGATCGGGTTCTTCATCTCTGCGCGGTGAATTGCTGCCTCCATTTAGGAGAGCAGAGAAGTGTTCCCTCCATAATCTAAGCACTCTCTGGACATCAGTTACAAGGTCGCCGTTTTCATTCCTACAGGAGTTTGCCCCGGTCTTAAAACCTTCCGTCTGTCGCCGTATTTTTTGGTAGAATTTTCGGGCGTTATTCCTGGTGGCTAGCAGCTCAAGCTCCTCGCACTCACGCCTTTCTGCTTCTGCTTTTTTCTTCCTGAAAAGGCGTCTCGCTTCCCTTTTCAACTCACGATAGCGTTCACACACTCCTCTTATCGCGCTCGCTTTTAACGTAGCCTTGTAGGCAGCGTCTTTTCTTTCGGTTGCAACGCGGCATTCTTCATCATACCAGTTGTTTTTTCGTGGCCGCCGGTAACCAATTTTTTCCTCGGCGGCAGTATGAAGTGCTTTGGAGATATGCTCCCACTGCTCCTGTATTCCTTCAGGATGAGTTGTGCCCTCAGAGAGCAGGTGTGAGAGTCGAGTTGCGAAATCATTGGCAGTCTGTTGTGATTGAAGCTTTTCGACGTCTAGCTTTCCTTGTGTTTTTTGTTCCTTGTTTTTAGCCGCGTTGAGGCGGGTGCGTATTTTGGCTGCAACGAGATAATGGTCCGAATCGATGTTAGGTCCTCGGATCGTTCGCACATCTAAAACACTGGAGGCATGCCGTCCGTCTATCACAACGTGGTCGATCTGATTGCGAGTATTTCGATCAGGAGACAGCCATGTAGCTTGATGTATCTTTTTATGCATGAACCTCGTGCTTGATATGACCATGTTTCGAGCACCGGCAAAGTCAATCAGCCTCAGTCCGTTAGGAGAAGTTTCATTGTGTAGGCTGAACTTTCCGACTGTAGGGCCAAAAACACCTTCTTTGCCCACCCTGGCGTTAAAGTCGCCAAGCACGACTTTTATATCATGACGGGGGCAGCGCTCGTATGTGCGTTCTAATTGTTCATAAAAAGTGTCTTTCACCTCATCGTCTTTCTCCTCTGTCGGCGCATGGGCGCAGATGAATGATATATTAAAAAATTTTGCTTTTATTCGAATAGCGGCGAGACGCTCGTCCACAGGCGTGAACGCCAGATAAGAAACTTTTCGCAATTTCTACCCCATTTTAACAGCTATAAGCTTCAAATTTCACTGATTGCTTACGTATATAGCATATATTGATGTCTGAAAAAATCATTGAGATCGGTGGTATAAATAGTATATATCTCATACAACCGATTGTTCAGATAAGAAACTTTGCGCAATTTCTGCCCCGTTTTAACAGTTAGAAGCTTCAAATTTCACAAAATGCTTTCGTATATAGCATATATTGTTGTCTGAAAAAATCATAGAGTTCGGTGGTATATATATTATATACTTCATATAAACTGTCATATTGACCCCTTTTTTACGGCTAGAAGCTTCAAGATTCATCAAATTTCATCAAATAGATACGTTTACGTCATATATTTTTGAAATACGTGATTCGTAGCCATAGTTTTTACATGCAGACCACAAAAAACGTGAAGCATTGCATCCTCACACAGATTACCTACCTATTTTTATACCTTTCATGAAAATGAAATGGTATATTAATTTCGTCACGAAACTGAAAATTGTAAGTCCTTAAAGGAAAATAGATAGACCCACCATTAAGTATACCGAAATAATCAGGTTGAAGAGCTGAGTTGATTTAGCCATGTCCGTCTGTCCGTCTGTCCGTCTGCCCGTCTGTCTGTTTGTATGCAAACTAGTCCCTCAATTTTTGAGATATCTTGATAAAATTTGGTGAGCAGGTGTATTTGGGTGTCCGATTAGACATTTGTCGGAACCGACCGGATCGGACCACTATAGCATATATCCTCCATACAACCGATTTTTCAGAAAAAGAGGATTTTTGTAATATCTTACCCAATTTAACAGATTGAAGCTTCAAACTTCACCATATACTTTCGTATATTGCACATATTGTTGCCTGAAAAAATTTATGAGATCGGTCGTATATATAGTATATATCCCCCACAACCGATTGTTCAGATAAGGAACTTTTCGTAATTACTGCCTTATTTTAAGAGCTAGAGGCTTCAAATTTCAGCGAATGCTTACGTATATAGCATATATTGTTGTCTGAAAAAATCATAAAGATCGGTGGTATATATAGTATATATATGGTGGTATATATAGTATATATATATAGTATATATATATATTTTTTCGCAAATTTTAGCCCCATTTTAACAGCTAGAAGCTTCAAATTTCACCGAATATTTACTTATATAGCATATATTGTTGTCTGAAAAAATCATAGAGATCGGTTGTATATATAGTATATATCTCATACAACCGATTGTTCAGATAAGAAACTTTTCGCAATTTCTACTCCATTTTAACAGCTATAAGCTTCAAATTTCACTGATTGCTTACGTATATAACATATATTGATGTCTGAAAAAATCATTGAGATCGGTGGTATAAATAGTATATATCTCATACAACCGATTGTTCAGATAAGAAACTTTGCGCAATTTCTGCCCCGTTTTAACAGTTAGAAGCTTCAAATTTCACAAAATGCTTTCGTATATAGCATATATTGTTGTCTGAAAAAATCATAGAGATCAGTGGTATATATATTATATACTTCATATAAACTGTCATATTGACCCCTTTTTTACGGCTATAAGCTTCAATATTCATCAAATTTCATCAAATAGATACGTTTACGTCATATATTTTTGAAATACGTGATTCGTAGCCATAGTTTTTACATGCAGACCACAAAAAACGTGAAGCATTGCATCCTCACACAGATTACCTACCTATTTTTATACCTTTCATGAAAATGAAATGGTATATTAATTTCGTCACGAAACCGAAAATTGTAAGTCCTTAAAGGAAAATAGATAGACCCACCATTAAGTATACCGAAATAATCAGGTTGAAGAGCTGAGTTGATTTAGCCATGTCCGTCTGTCCGTCTGTCCGTCTGTCTGTTTGTATGCAAACTAGTCCCTCAATTTTTGAGATATCTTGATAAAATTTGGTGAGCAGGTGTATTTGGGTGTCCGATTAGACATTTGTCGGAACCGACCGGATCGGACCACTATAGCATATATCCTCCATACAACCGATTTTTCAGAAAAAGAGGATTTTTGTAATATCTTACCCAATTTAACAGATTGAAGCTTCAAACTTCACCATATACTTTCGTATATTGCACATATTGTTGCCTGAAAAAATTTATGAGATCGGTCGTATATATAGTATATATCCCCCACAACCGATTGTTCAGATAAGGAACTTTTCGTAATTACTGCCCTATTTTAAGAGCTAGAGGCTTCAAATTTCAGCGAATGCTTACGTATATAGCATATATTGTTGTTTAAAAAAATCATAAAGATCGGTGGTATATATAGAATATATATGGTGGTATATATAGTATATATATATAGTATATATATATATAATTTCGCAAATTTTAGCCCCATTTTAACAGCTAGAAGCTTCAAATTTCACCGAATATTTACTTATATAGCATATATTGTTGTCTGAAAAAATTATAGAGATCGGTTGTATATATAGTATATATCTCATACAACCGATTGTTCAGATAAGAAACTTTTCGCAATTTCTACCCCATTTTAACAGCTATAAGCTTCAAATTTCACCGATTGGTTATGTATATAGCATATATTGTTGTCTGAAAAAATCATAGAGATCGGTTGTATATATAGTATATATCTCATACAACCGATTGTTCAGATAAGAAACTTTTCGCAATTTCTACCCCATTTTAACAGCTATAAGCTTCAAATTTCACTGATTGCTTACGTATATAACATATATTGTCGTCTGAAAAAATCATAGAGATCGGTTGTATATATAGTATATATCTCATACAACCGATTGTTCAGATAAGAAACTTTTCGCAATTTCTACCCCATTTTAACAGCTAGAAGCTTCAAATTTCACCAACTGCTTACGTGTATAGCATATATTGATGTCTGAAAAAATCGTTGAGATCGGTGGTATACATAGTATATATCTCATACAACCGATTGTTCAGATAAGAAACTTTGCGCCATTTCTGCCCCGTTTTAACAGTTAGAAGCTTCAAATTTCACAAAATGCTTTCGTATATAGCATATATTGTTGTCTGAAAAAATCATAGAGATCGGTGGTATATATATTATATACTTCATATAAACTGTCATATTGGACCCTTTTTTACGGCTAGAAGCTTCAAGATTCATCAAATTTCATCAAATAGTTACGTTTACGTCATATATTTTTGGAATACGTGATTCGTAGCCATAGTTTTTACATGCAGACCACAAAAAACGTGAAGCTTTGCATCCTCACACAGATTACCTACCTATTTTTTATTTTATATTTATCTTAAAAATCGTTTAGATATGTTCAAATTTCACCAAATGCTTACGTGTATAACATATATTGTTGTCTGAGAAAATCATAGATACCGGTGGTATATATAGTATATATCCCATACAACCGATTGTTCAGATAAGAAACTTTGCGCAATTTCTTCCCCATTTTAACAGTTATAAGCTTCAAATTTCACCGATTGCTTACGTATATAGTATGTATTGTTGTGTCAAAAAATCATGGAGATCGGTGATATATATAATATATATATGATGGTATATATAGTATATATATATAGTATATATATATTTTTTTACGATTTCGGCCCCATTTTAACAGCTAGAAGCTTCAAATTTCACCAACTGCTTACGTGTATAGCATATATTGATGTCTGAAAAAATCATTGAGATCGGTGGTACACATAGTATATATCTCATACAACCGATTGTTCAGATAAGAAACTTTACGCAATTTCTGCCCCGTTTTAACAGTTAGAAGCTTCAAATTTAACAAAATGCTTACGTATATAGCATATATTGTTGTCTGAAAAAATCATAGAGATCGGTCGTATATATATTATATACTTCATATAAACTGTCATTTTGACCCCTTTTTTACGGCTAGAATCTTCAAAATTCATCAAATTTCATCAAATAGTTACGTTTTCGTCATATATTTTTGAAATACGTGATTCGTAGTCATAGTTTTTACACGCAGACCACAAAAAACCTGAAACTTTGCATCCTCACACGAATTACCTACCTGTTTTTATACCTTTCATGAAAATGAAATGGTATATTAATTTCGTCACGAAACCGAAAATTGTAAGTCCTTAAAGGAAAATAGATAGACCCACCATTAAGTATACCGAAATAATCAGGTTGAAGAGCTGAGTTGATTTAGCCATGTCCGTCTGTCCGTCTGTCCGTCTGTCTGTTTGTATGCAAACTAGTCCCTCAATTTTTGAGATATCTTGATAAAATTTGGTGAGCAGGTGTAGTTGGGTGTCCGATTAGACATTTGTCGGAACCGACCGGATCGGACCACTATAGCATATATCCTCCATACAACCGATTTTTCAGAAAAAGAGGATTTTTGTAATATCTTACCCAATTTAACAGATTGAAGCTTCAAACTTCACCATATACTTTCGTATATTGCACATATTGTTGCCTGAAAAAATTTATGAGATCGGTCGTATATATAGTATATATCCCCCACAACCGATTGTTCAGATAAGGAACTTTTCGTAATTACTGCCCTATTTTAGGAGCTAGAGGCTTCAAATTTCAGCGAATGCTTACGTATATAGCATATATTGTTGTCTGAAAAAATCATAAAGATCGGTGGTATATATAGTATATATATGGTGGTATATATAGTATATATATATAGTATATATATATATTTTTTCGCAAATTTTAGCCCCATTTTAACAGCTAGAAGCTTCAAATTTCACCGAATATTTACTTATATAGCATATATTGTTGTCTGAAAAAATCATAGAGATCGGTTGTATATATAGTATATATCTCATACAACCGATTGTTCAGATAAGAAACTTTTCGCAATTTCTACCCCATTTTAACAGCTATAAGCTTCAAATTTCACTGATTGCTTACGTATATAGCATATATTGATGTCTGAAAAAATCATTGAGATCGGTGGTATAAATAGTATATATCTCATACAACCGATTGTTCAGATAAGAAACTTTGCGCAATTTCTGCCCCGTTTTAACAGTTAGAAGCTTCAAATTTCACAAAATGCTTTCGTATATAGCATATATTGTTGTCTGAAAAAATCATAGAGATCGGTGGTATATATATTATATACTTCATATAAACTGTCATATTGACCCCTTTTTTACGGCTAGAAGCTTCAAGATTCATCAAATTTCATCAAATAGATACGTTTACGTCATATATTTTTGAAATACGTGATTCGTAGCCATAGTTTTTACATGCAGACCACAAAAAACGTGAAGCATTGCATCCTCACACAGATTACCTACCTATTTTTATACCTTTCATGAAAATGAAATGGTATATTAATTTCGTCACGAAACCGAAAATTGTAAGTCCTTAAAGGAAAATAGATAGACCCACCATTGAGTATACCGAAATAATCAGGTTGAAGAGCTGAGTTGATTTAGCCATGTCCGTCTGTCCGTCTGTCCGTCTGTCTGTTTGTATGCAAACTAGTCCCTCAATTTTTGAGATATCTTGATAAAATTTGGTGAGCAGGTGTATTTGGGTGTCCGATTAGACATTTGTCGGAACCGACCGGATCGGACCACTATAGCATATATCCTCCATACAACCGATTTTTCAGAAAAAGAGGATTTTTGTAATATCTTACCCAATTTAACAGATTGAAGCTTCAAACTTCACCATATACTTTCGTATATTGCACATATTGTTGCCTGAAAAAATTTATGAGATCGGTCGTATATATAGTATATATCCCCCACAACCGATTGTTCAGATAAGGAACTTTTCGTAATTACTGCCCTATTTTAAGAGCTAGAGGCTTCAAATTTCAGCGAATGCTTACGTATATAGCATATATTGTTGTCTGAAAAAATCATAAAGATCGGTGGTATATATAGTATATATATGGTGGTATATATAGTATATATATATAGTATATATATATATATTTTCGCAAATTTTAGCCCCATTTTAACAGCTAGAAGCTTCAAATTTCACCGAATATTTACTTATATAGCATATATTGTTGTCTGAAAAAATTATAGAGATCGGTTGTATATATAGTATATATCTCATACAACCGATTGTTCAGATAAGAAACTTTTCGCAATTTCTACCCCATTTTAACAGCTATAAGCTTCAAATTTCACCGATTGGTTATGTATATAGCATATATTGTTGTCTGAAAAAATCATAGAGATCGGTTGTATATATAGTATATATCTCATACAACCGATTGTTCAGATAAGAAACTTTTCGCAATTTCTACCCCATTTTAACAGCTATAAGCTTCAAATTTCACTGATTGCTTACGTATATAACATATATTGTCGTCTGAAAAAATCATAGAGATCGGTTGTATATATAGTATATATCTCATACAATCGATTGTTCAGATAAGAAACTTTTCGCAATTTCTACCCCATTTTAACAGCTAGAAGCTTCAAATTTCACCAACTGCTTACGTGTATAGCATATATTGATGTCTGAAAAAATCGTTGAGATCGGTGGTATACGTAGTTTATATCTCATACAACCGATTGTTCAGATAAGAAACTTTGCGCAATTTCTGCCCCGTTTTAACAATTAGAAGCTTCAAATTTCACAAAATGCTTTCGTATATAGCATATATTGTTGTCTGAAAAAATCATAGAGATCGGTGGTATATATATTATATACTTCATATAAACTGTCATATTGGACCCTTTTTTACGGCTAGAAGCTTCAAGATTCATCAAATTTCATCAAATAGTTACGTTTACGTCATATATTTTTGGAATACGTGATTCGTAGCCATAGTTTTTACATGCAGACCACAAAAAACGTGAAGCTTTGCATCCTCACACAGATTACCTACCTATTTTTATACCTTTCATGAAAATGAAATGGTATATTAATTTCGTCACGAAACCGAAAATTGTAAGTCCTTAAAGGAAAATAGATAGACCCACCATTAAGTATACCGAAATAATCAGGTTGAAGAGCTGAGTTGATTTAGCCATGTCCGTCTGTCCGTCTGTCCGTCTGTCCGTCTGTCTGTTTGTATGCAAACTAGTCCCTCAATTTTTGAGATATCTTGATAAAATTTGGTGAGCAGGTGTATTTGGGTGTCCGATTAGACATTTGTCGGAACCGACCGGATCGGACCACTATAGCATATATCCTCCATACAACCGATTTTTCAGAAAAAGAGGATTTTTGTAATATCTTACCCAATTTAACAGATTGAAGCTTCAAACTTCACCATATTCTTTCGTATATTGCACATATTGTTGCCTGAAAAAATTTATGAGATCGGTCGTATATATAGTATATATCCCCCACAACCGATTGTTCAGATAAGGAACTTTTCGTAATTACTGCCCTATTTTAAGAGCTAGAGGCTTCAAATTTCAGCGAATGCTTACGTATATAGCATATATTGTTGTCTGAAAAAATCATAAAGATCGGTGGTATATATAGTATATATATGGTGGTATATATAGTATATATATATAGTATATATATATATATTTTCGCAAATTTTAGCCCCATTTTAACAGCTAGAAGCTTCAAATTTCACCGAATATTTACTTATATAGCATATATTGTTGTCTGAAAAAATTATAGAGATCGGTTGTATATATAGTATATATCTCATACAACCGATTGTTCAGATAAGAAACTTTTCGCAATTTCTACCCCATTTTAACAGCTATAAGCTTCAAATTTCACTGATTGCTTACGTATATAGCATATATTGATGTCTGAAAAAATCATTGAGATCGGTGGTATAAATAGTATATATCTCATACAACCGATTGTTCAGATAAGAAACTTTGCGCAATTTCTGCACCGTTTTAACAGTTAGAAGCTTCAAATTTCACAAAATGCTTTCGTATATAGCATATATTGTTGTCTGAAAAAATCATAGAGATCGGTGGTATATATATTATATACTTCATATAAACTGTCATATTGACCCCTTTTTTACGGCTAGAAGCTTCAAGATTCATCAAATTTCATCAAATAGATACGTTTACGTCATATATTTTTGAAATACGTGATTCGTAGCCATAGTTTTTACATGCAGACCACAAAAAACGTGAAGCATTGCATCCTCACACAGATTACCTACCTATTTTTATACCTTTCATAAAAATGAAATGGTATATTAATTTCGTCACGAAACCGAAAATTGTAAGTCCTTAAAGGAAAATAGATAGACCCACCATTAAGTATACCGAAATAATCAGGTTGAAGAGCTGAGTTGATTTAGCCATGTCCGTCTGTCCGTCTGTCCGTCTGTCCGTCTGTCTGTTTGTATGCAAACTAGTCCCTCAATTTTTGAGATATCTTGATAAAATTTGGTGAGCAGGTGTATTTGGGTGTCCGATTAGACATTTGTCGGAACCGACCGGATCGGACCACTATAGCATATATCCTCCATACAACCGATTTTTCAGAAAAAGAGGATTTTTGTAATATCTTACCCAATTTAACAGATTGAAGCTTCAAACTTCACCATATTCTTTCGTATATTGCACATATTGTTGCCTGAAAAAATTTATGAGATCGGTCGTATATATAGTATATATCCCCCACAACCGATTGTTCAGATAAGGAACTTTTCGTAATTACTGCCCTATTTTAAGAGCTAGAGGCTTCAAATTTCAGCGAATGCTTACGTATATAGCATATATTGTTGTCTGAAAAAATCATAAAGATCGGTGGTATATATAGTATATATATGGTGGTATATATAGTATATATATATAGTATATATATATATATTTTCGCAAATTTTAGCCCCATTTTAACAGCTAGAAGCTTCAAATTTCACCGAATATTTACTTATATAGCATATATTGTTGTCTGAAAAAATCATAGAGATCGGTTGTATATATAGTATATATCTCATACAACCGATTGTTCAGATAAGAAACTTTTCGCAATTTCTACCCCATTTTAACAGCTATAAGCTTCAAATTTCACTGATTGCTTACGTATATAGCATATATTGATGTCTGAAAAAATCATTGAGATCGGTGGTATAAATAGTATATATCTCATACAACCGATTGTTCAGATAAGAAACTTTTCGCAATTTCTACCCCATTTTAACAGCTATAAGCTTCAAATTTCACCGATTGGTTATGTATATAGCATATATTGTTGTCTGAAAAAATCATAGAGATCGGTTGTATATACAGTATATATCTCATACAACCGATTGTTCAGATAAGAAACTTTTCTCAATTTCTACCCCATTTTAACAGCTATAAGCTTCAAATTTCACTGATTGCTTACGTATATAACATATATTGTCGTCTGAAAAAATCATAGAGATCGGTTGTATATATAGTATATATCTCATACAACCGATTGTTCAGATAAGAAACTTTTCGCAATTTCTACCCCATTTTAACAGCTAGAAGCTTCAAATTTCACCAACTGCTTACGTGTATAGCATGTATTGATGTCTGAAAAAATCGTTGAGATCGGTGGTATACATAGTATATATCTCATACAACCGATTATTCAGATAAGAAACTTTGCGCAATTTCTGCCTCGTTTTAACAGTTAGAAGCTTCAAATTTCACAAAATGCTTTCGTATATAGCATATATTGTTGTCTGAAAAAATCATAGAGATCGGTGGTATATATATTATATACTTCATATAAACTGTCATATTGGACCCTTTTTTACGGCTAGAAGCTTCAAGATTCATCAAATTTCATCAAATAGTTACGTTTACGTCATATATATTTGGAATACGTGATTCGTAGCCATAGTTTTTACATGCAGACCACAAAAAACGTGAAGCTTTGCATCCTCACACAGATTACCTACCTATTTTTTATTTTATATTTATCTTAAAAATCGTTTAGATATGTTCAAATTTCACCAAATGCTTACGTGTATAACATATATTGTTGTCTGAGAAAATCATAGATACCGGTGGTATATATAGTATATATCCCATACAACCGATTGTTCAGATAAGAAACTTTGCGCAATTTCTTCCCCATTTTAACAGTTATAAGCTTCAAATTTCACCGATTGCTTACGTATATAGTATGTATTGTTGTGTCAAAAAATCATGGAGATCGGTGATATATATAATATATATATGATGGAATATATAGTATATATATATATAGTATATATATATTTTTTTACGATTTCGGCCCCATTTTAACAGCTAGAAGCTTCAAATTTCACCAACTGCTTACGTGTATAGCATATATTGATGTCTGAAAAAATCATTGAGATCGGTGGTACACATAGTATATATCTCATACAACCGATTGTTCAGATAAGAAACTTTACGCAATTTCTGCCCCGTTTTAACAGTTAGAAGCTTCAAATTCCACAAAATGCTTACGTATATAGCATATATTGTTGTCTGAAAAAATCATAGAGATCGGTCGTATATATATTATATACTTCATATAAACTGTCATTTTGACCCCTTTTTTACGGCTAGAATCTTCAAAATTCATCAAATTTCATCAAATAGTTACGTTTTCGTCATATATTTTTGAAATACGTGATTCGTAGTCATAGTTTTTACACGCAGACCACAAAAAACCTGAAACTTTGCATTCTCACACGAATTACCTACCTGTTTTTATACCTTTCATGAAAATGAAATGGTATATTAATTTCGTCACGAAACCGAAAATTGTAAGTCCTTAAAGGAAAATAGATAGACCCACCATTAAGTATACCGAAATAATCAGGTTGAAGAGCTGAGTTGATTTAGCCATGTCCGTCTGTCCGTCTGTCCGTCTGTCTGTTTGTATGCAAACTAGTCCCTCAATTTTTGAGATATCTTGATAAAATTTGGTGAGCAGGTGTATTTGGGTGTCCGATTAGACATTTGTCGGAACCGACCGGATCGGACCACTATAGCATATATCCTCCATACAACCGATTTTTCAGAAAAAGAGGATTTTTGTAATATCTTACCCAATTTAACAGATTGAAGCTTCAAACTTCACCATATACTTTCGTATATTGCACATATTGTTGCTTGAAAAAATTTATGAGATCGGTCGTATATATAGTATATATCCCCCACAACCGATTGTTCAGATAAGGAACTTTTCGTAATTACTGCCCTATTTTAAGAGCTAGAGGCTTCAAATTTCAGCGAATGCTTACGTATATAGCATATATTGTTGTCTGAAAAAATCATAAAGATCGGTGGTATATATAGTATATATATGGTGGTATATATAGTATATATATATAGTATATATATATATATTTTCGCAAATTTTAGCCCCATTTTAACAGCTAGAAGCTTCAAATTTCACCGAATATTTACTTATATAGCATATATTGTTGTCTGAAAAAATCATAGAGATCGGTTGTATATATAGTATATATCTCATACAACCGATTGTTCAGATAAGAAACTTTTCGCAATTTCTACCCCATTTTAACAGCTATAAGCTTCAAATTTCACTGATTGCTTACGTATATAGCATATATTGATGTCTGAAAAAATCATTGAGATCGGTGGTATAAATAGTATATATCTCATACAACCGATTGTTCAGATAAGAAACTTTGCGCAATTTCTGCCCCGTTTTAACAGTTAGAAGCTTCAAATTTCACAAAATGCTTTCGTATATAGCATATATTGTTGTCTGAAAAAATCATAGAGATCGGTGGTATATATATTATATACTTCATATAAACTCTCATATTGACCCCTTTTTTACGGCTAGAAGCTTCAAGATTCATCAAATTTCATCAAATAGATACGTTTACGTCATATATTTTTGAAATACGTGATTCGTAGCCATAGTTTTTACATGCAGACCACAAAAAACGTGAAGCATTGCATCCTCACACAGATTACCTACCTATTTTTATACCTTTCATGAAAATGAAATGGTATATTAATTTCGTCACGAAACCGAAAATTGTAAGTCCTTAAAGGAAAATAGATAGACCCACCATTAAGTATACCGAAATAATCAGGTTGAAGAGCTGAGTTGATTTAGCCATGTCCGTCTGTCCGTCTGTCCGTCTGTCTGTTTGTATGCAAACTAGTCCCTCAATTTTTGGATATCTTGATAAAATTTGGTGAGCAGGTGTATTTGGGTGTCCGATTAGACATTTGTCGGAACCGACCGGATCGGACCACTATAGCATATATCCTCCATACAACCGATTTTTCAGAAAAAGAGGATTTTTGTAATATCTTACCCAATTTAACAGATTGAAGCTTCAAACTTCACCATATACTTTCGTATATTGCACATATTGTTGCCTGAAAAAATTTATGAGATCGGTCGTATATATAGTATATATCCCCCACAACCGATTGTTCAGATAAGGAACTTTTCGTAATTACTGCCCTATTTTAAGAGCTAGAGGCTTCAAATTTCAGCGAATGCTTACGTATATAGCATATATTGTTGTCTGAAAAAATCATAAAGATCGGTGGTATATATAGTATATATATGGTGGTATATATAGTATATATATATAGTATATATATATATAATTTCGCAAATTTTAGCCCCATTTTAACAGCTAGAAGCTTCAAATTTCACCGAATATTTACTTATATAGCATATATTGTTGTCTGAAAAAATTATAGAGATCGGTTGTATATATAGTATATATCTCATACAACCGATTGTTCAGATAAGAAACTTTTCGCAATTTCTACCCCACTTTAACAGCTATAAGCTTCAAATTTCACCGATTGGTTATGTATATAGCATATATTGTTGTCTGAAAAAATCATAGAGATCGGTTGTATATATAGTATATATCTCATACAACCGATTGTTCAGATAAGAAACTTTTCGCAATTTCTACCCCATTTTAACAGCTATAAGCTTCAAATTTCACTGATTGCTTACGTATATAACATATATTGTCGTCTGAAAAAATCATAGAGATCGGTTGTATATATAGTATATATCTCATACAACCGATTGTTCAGATAAGAAACTTTTCGCAATTTCTACCCCATTTTAACAGCTAGAAGCTTCAAATTTCACCAACTGCTTACGTGTATAGCATATATTGATGTCTGAAAAAATCGTTGAGATCGGTGGTATACATAGTATATATCTCATACAACCGATTGTTCAGATAAGAAACTTTGCGCAATTTCTGCCCCGTTTTAACAGTTAGAAGCTTCAAATTTCACAAAATGCTTTCGTATATAGCATATATTGTTGTCTGAAAAAATCATAGAGATCGGTGGTATATATATTATATACTTCATATAAACTGTCATATTGGACCCTTTTTTACGGCTAGAAGCTTCAAGATTCATCAAATTTCATCAAATAGTTACGTTTACGTCATATATTTTTGGAATACGTGATTCGTAGCCATAGTTTTTACATGCAGACCACAAAAAACGTGAAGCTTTGCATCCTCACACAGATTACCTACCTATTTTTATACCTTTCATGAAAATGAAATGGTATATTAATTTCGTCACGAAACCGAAAATTGTAAGTCCTTAAAGGAAAATAGATAGACCCACCATTAAGTATACCGAAATAATCAGGTTGAAGAGCTGAGTTGATTTAGCCATGTCCGTCTGTCCGTCTGTCCGTCTGTCTGTTTGTATGCAAACTAGTCCCTCAATTTTTGAGATATCTTGATAAAATTTGGTGAGCAGGTGTATTTGGGTGTCCGATTAGACATTTGTCGGAACCGACCGGATCGGACCACTATAGCATATATCCTCCATACAACCGATTTTTCAGAAAAAGAGGATTTTTGTAATATCTTACCCAATTTAACAGATTGAAGCTTCAAACTTCACCATATACTTTCGTATATTGCACATATTGTTGCCTGAAAAAATTTATGAGATCGGTCGTATATATAGTATATATCCCCCACAACCGATTGTTCAGATAAGGAACTTTTCGTAATTACTGCCCTATTTTAAGAGCTAGAGGGTTCAAATTTCAGCGAATGCTTACGTATATAGCATATATTGTTGTCTCAAAAATCATAAAGATCGGTGGTATATATAGTATATATATGGTGGTATATATATTATATATATAGTATATATATATAATTTCGCAAATTTTAGCCCCATTTTAACAGCTAGAAGCTTCAAATTTCACCGAATATTTACTTATATAGCATATATTGTTGTCTGAAAAAATTATGGAGATCGGTTGTATATATAGTATATATCTCATACAACCGATTGTTCAGATAAGAAACTTTTCGCAATTTCTACCCCATTTTAACAGCTATAAGCTTCAAATTTCACCGATTGGTTACGTATATAGCATATATTGTTGTCTGAAAAAATCATAGAGATCGGTTGTATATATAGTATATATCTCATACAACCGATTGTTCAGATAAGAAACTTTTCGCAATTTCTACCCCATTTTAACAGCTATAAGCTTCAAATTTCACTGATTGCTTACGTATATAACATATATTGTCGTCTGAAAAAATCATAGAGATCGGTTGTATATATAGTATATATCTCATACAACAGATTGTTCAGATAAGAAACTTTTCGCAATTTCTACCCCATTTTAACAGCTAGAAGCTTCAAATTTCACCAACTGCTTACGTGTATAGCATATATTGATGTCTGAAAAAATCGTTGAGATCGGTGGTATACATAGTATATATCTCATACAACCGATTGTTCAGATAAGAAACTTTGCGCAATTTCTGCCCCGTTTTAACAGTTAGAAGCTTCAAATTTCACAAAATGCTTTCGTATATAGCATATATTGTTGTCTGAAAAAATCATAGAGATCGGTGGTATATATATTATATACTTCATATAAACTGTCATATTGGACCCTTTTTTACGGCTAGAAGCTTCAAGATTCATCAAATTTCATCAAATAGTTACGTTTACGTCATATATTTTTGGAATACGTGATTCGTAGCCATAGTTTTTACATGCAGACCACAAAAAACGTGAAGTTTTGCATCCTCACACAGATTACCTACCTATTTTTATACCTTTCATGAAAATGAAATGGTATATTAATTCCGTCACGAAACCGAAAATTGTAAGTCCTTAAAGGAAAATAGATAGACCCACCATTAAGTATACCGAAATAATCAGGTTGAAGAGCTGAGTTGATTTAGCCATGTCCGTCTGTCCGTCTGTCCGTCTGTCCGTCTGTCTGTTTGTATGCAAACTAGTCCCTCAATTTTTGAGATATCTTGATAAAATTTGGTGAGCAGGTGTATTTGGGTGTCCGATTAGACATTTGTCGGAACCGACCGGAACGGACCACTATAGCATATATCCTCCATACAACCGATTTTTCAGAAAAAGAGGATTTTTGTAATATCTTACCCAATTTAACAGATTGAAGCTTCAAACTTCACCATATACTTTCGTATATTGCACATATTGTTGCCTGAAAAAATTTATGAGATCGGTTGTATATATAGTATATATCCCCCACAACCGATTGTTCAGATAAGGAACTTTTCGTAATTACTGCCCTATTTTAAGAGCTAGAGGGTTCAAATTTCAGCGAATGCTTACGTATATAGCATATATTGTTGTCTGAAAAAATCATAAAGATCGGTGGTATATATAGTATATATATGGTGGTATATATAGTATATATATATAGTATATATATATATATTTTCGCAAATTTTAGCCCCATTTTAACAGCTAGAAGCTTCAAATTTTACCGAATATTTACTTATATAGCATATATTGTTGTCTGAAAAAATCATAGAGATCGGTTGTATATATAGTATATATCTCATACAACCGATTGTTCAGATAAGAAACTTTTCGCAATTTCTACCCCATTTTAACAGCTATAAGCTTCAAATTTCACTGATTGCTAACGTATATAGCATATATTGATGTCTGAAAAAATCATTGAGATCGGTGGTATAAATAGTATATATCTCATACAACCGATTGTTCAGATAAGAAACTTTGCGCAATTTCTGCCCCGTTTTAACAGTTAGAAGCTTCAAATTTCACAAAATGCTTTCGTATATAGCATATATTGTTGTCTGAAAAAATCATAGAGATCGGTGGTATATATATTATATACTTCATATAAACTGTCATATTGACCCCTTTTTTACGGCTAGAAGCTTCAAGATTCATCAAATTTCATCAAATAGATACGTTTACGTCATATATTTTTGAAATGCGTGATTCGTAGCCATAGTTTTTACATGCAGACCACAAAAAACGTAAAGCATTGCATCCTCACACAGATTACCTACCTATTTTTATACCTTTCATGAAAATGAAATGGTATATTAATTTCGTCACGAAACCGAAAATTGTAAGTCCTTAAAGGAAAATAGATAGACCCACCATTAAGTATACCGAAATAATAAGGTTGAAGAGCTGAGTTGATTTAGCCATGTCCGTCTGTCCGTCTGTCCGTCTGTCTGTTTGTATGCAAACTAGTCCCTCAATTTTTGAGATATCTTGATAAAATTTGGTGAGCAGGTGTATTTGGGTGTCCGATTAGACATTTGTCGGAACCGACCGGATCGGACCACTATAGCATATATCCTCCATACAACCGATTTTTCAGAAAAAGAGGATTTTTGTAATATCTTACCCAATTTAACAGATTGAAGCTTCAAACTTCACCATATACTTTCGTATATTGCACATATTGTTGCCTGAAAAAATTTATGAGATCGGTCGTATATATAGTATATATCCCCCACAACCGATTGTTCAGATAAGGAACTTTTCGTAATTACTGCCCTATTTTAAGAGCTAGAGGCTTCAAATTTCAGCGAATGCTTACGTATATAGCATATATTGTTGTCTGAAAAAATCATAAAGATCGGTGGTATATATAGTATATATATGGTGGTATATATAGTATATATATATATAATTTCGCAAATTTTAGCCCCATTTTAACAGCTAGAAGCTTCAAATTTCACCGAATATTTACCTATATAGCATATATTGTTGTCTGAAAAAATTATAGAGATCGGTTGTATATATAGTATATATCTCATACAACCGATTGTTCAGATAAGAAACTTTTCACAATTTCTACCCCATTTTAACAGCTATAAGCTTCAAATTTCACCGATTGGTTATGTATATAGCATATATTGTTGTCTGAAAAAATCATAGAGATCGGTTGTATATATAGTATATATCTCATACAACCGATTGTTCAGATAAGAAACTTTTCGCAATTTCTACCCCATTTTAACAGCTATAAGCTTCAAATTTCACTGATTGCTTAGGTATATAACATATATTGTCGTCTGAAAAAATCATAGAGATCGGTTGTATATATAGTATATATCTCATACAACCGATTGTTCAGATAAGAAACTTTTCGCAATTTCTACCCCATTTTAACAGCTAGAAGCTTCAAATTTCACCAACTGCTTACGTGTATAGCATATATTGATGTCTGAAAAAATCGTTGAGATCGGTGGTATACATAGTATATATCTCATACAACCGATTGTTCAGATAAGAAACTTTGCGCAATTTCTGCCCCGTTTTAACAGTTAGAAGCTTCAAATTTCACAAAATGCTTTCGTATATAGCATATATTGTTGTCTGAAAAAATCATAGAGATCGGTGGTATATATATTATATACTTCATATAAACTGTCATATTGGACCCTTTTTTACGGCTAGAAGCTTCAAGATTCATCAAATTTCATCAAATAGTTACGTTTACGTCATATATTTTTGGAATACGTGATTCGTAGCCATAGTTTTTACATGCAGACCACAAAAAACGTGAAGTTTTGCATCCTCACACAGATTACCTACCTATTTTTATACCTTTCATGAAAATGAAATGGTATATTAATTTCGTCACGAAACCGAAAATTGTAAGTCCTTAAAGGAAAATAGATAGACCCACCATTAAGTATACCGAAATAATCAGGTTGAAGAGCTGAGTTGATTTAGCCATGTCCGTCTGTCCGTCTGTCCGTCTGTCCGTCTGTCTGTTTGTATGCAAACTAGTCCCTCAATTTTTGAGATATCTTGATAAAATTTGGTGAGCAGGTGTATTTGGGTGTCCGATTAGACATTTGTCGGAACCGACCGGATCGGACCACTATAGCATATATCCTCCATACAACCGATTTTTCAGAAAAAGAGGATTTTTGTAATATCTTACCCAATTTAACAGATTGAAGCTTCAAACTTCACCATATACTTTCGTATATTGCACATATTGTTGCCTGAAAAAATTTATGAGATCGGTCGTATATATAGTATATATCCCCCACAACCGATTGTTCAGATAAGGAACTTTTCGTAATTACTGCCCTATTTTAAGAGCTAGAGGGTTCAAATTTCTGCGAATGCTTACGTATATAGCATATATTGTTGTCTGAAAAAATCATAAAGATCGGTGGTATATATAGTATATATATGGTGGTATATATAGTATATATACATAGAATTTATATATATATTTTCGCAAATTTTAGCCCCATTTTAACAGCTAGAAGCTTCAAATTTCACCGAATATTTACTTATATAGCATATATTGTTGTCTGAAAAAATCATAGAGATCGGTTGTATATATAGTATATATATCATACAACCGATTGTTCAGATAAGAAACTTTTCGCAATTTCTACCCCATTTTAACAGCTATAAGCTTCAAATTTCACTGATTGCTTACGTATATAGCATATATTGATGTCTGAAAAAATCATTGAGATCGGTGGTATAAATAGTATATATCTCATACAACCGATTGTTCAGATAAGAAACTTTGCGCAATTTCTGCCCCGTTTTAACAGTTAGAAGCTTCAAATTTCACAAAATGCTTTCGTATATAGCATATATTGTTGTCTGAAAAAATCATAGAGATCGGTGGTATATATATTATATACTTCATATAAACTGTCATATTGACCCCTTTTTTACGGCTAGAAGCTTCAAGATTCATCAAATTTCATCAAATAGATACGTTTACGTCATATATTTTTGAAATGCGTGATTCGTAGCCATAGTTTTTACATGCAGACCACAAAAAACGTGAAGCATTGCATCCTCACACAGATTACCTACCTATTTTTATACCTTTCATGAAAATGAAATGGTATATTAATTTCGTCACGAAACCGAAAATTGTAAGTCCTTAAAGGAAAATAGATAGACCCACCATTAAGTATACCGAAATAATCAGGTTGAAGAGCTGAGTTGATTTAGCCATGTCCGTCTGTCCGTCTGTCCGTCTGTCTGTTTGTATGCAAACTAGTCCCTCAATTTTTGAGATATCTTGATAAAATTTGGTGAGCAGGTGTATTTGGGTGTCCGATTAGACATTTGTCGGAACCGACCGGATCGGACCACTATAGCATATATCCTCCATACAACCGATTTTTCAGAAAAAGAGGATTTTTGTAATATCTTACCCAATTTAACAGATTGAAGCTTCAAACTTCACCATATACTTTCGTATATTGCACATATTGTTGCCTGAAAAAATTTATGAGATCGGTCGTATATATAGTATATATCCCCCACAACCGATTGTTCAGATAAGGAACTTTTCGTAATTACTGCCCTATTTTAAGAGCTAGAGGCTTCAAATTTCAGCGAATGCTTACGTATATAGCATATATTGTTGTCTGAAAAAATCATAAAGATCGGTGGTATATATAGTATATATATGGTGGTATATATAGTATATATATATAGTATATATATATATAAATTCGCAAATTTTAGCCCCATTTTAACAGCAAGAAGCTTCAAATTTCACCGAATATTTACTTATATAGCATATATTGTTGTCTGAAAAAATTATAGAGATCGGTTGTATATATAGTATATATCTCATACAACCGATTGTTCAGATAAGAAACTTTTCGCAATTTCTACCCCATTTTAACAGCTGAAAGCTTCAAATTTCACCGATTGGTTATGTATATAGCATATATTGTTGTCTGAAAAAATCATAAAGATCGGTGGTATATATAGTATATATATGGTGGTATATATAGTATATATATATAGTATATATATATATATTTTCGCAAATTTTAGCCCCATTTTAACAGCTAGAAGCTTCAAATTTTACCGAATATTTACTTATATAGCATATATTGTTGTCTGAAAAAATCATAGAGATCGGTTGTATATATAGTATATATTTCACAAAATGCTTTCGTATATAGCATATATTGTTGTCTGAAAAAATCATAGAGATCGGTGGTATATATATTATATACTTCATATAAACTGTCATATTGGACCCTTTTTTACGGCTAGAAGCTTCAAGATTCATCAAATTTCATCAAATAGTTACGTTTACGTCATATATTTTTGGAATACGTGATTCGTAGCCATAGTTTTTACATGCAGACCACAAAAAACGTGAAGCTTTGCATCCTCACACAGATTACCTACCTATTTTTATACCTTTCATGAAAATGAAATGGTATATTAATTTCGTCACGAAACCGAAAATTGTAAGTCCTTAAAGGAAAATAGATAGACCCACCATTAAGTATACCGAAATAATCAGGTTGAAGAGCTGAGTTGATTTAGCCATGTCCGTCTGTCCGTCTGTCCGTCTGTCCGTCTGTCCGTCTGTCTGTTTGTATGCAAACTAGTCCCTCAATTTTTGAGATATCTTGATAAAATTTGGTGAGCAGGTGTATTTGGGTGTCCGATTAGACATTTGTCGGAACCGACCGGATCGGACCACTATAGCATATATCCTCCATACAACGGATTTTTCAGAAAAAGAGGATTTTTGTAATATCTTACCCAATTTAACAGATTGAAGCTTCAAACTTCACCATATACTTTCGTATATTGCACATATTGTTGCCTGAAAAAATTTATGAGATCGGTCGTATATATAGTATATATCCCCCACAACCGATTGTTCAGATAAGGAACTTTTCGTAATTACTGCCCTATTTTAAGAGCTAGAGGCTTCAAATTTCAGCGAATGCTTACGTATATAGCATATATTGTTGTCTGAAAAAATCATAAAGATCGGTGGTATATATAGTATATATATGGTGGTATATATAGTATATATATATAGTATATATATATATAATTTCGCAAATTTTAGCCCCATTTTAACAGCTAGAAGCTTCAAATTTCACCGAATATTTACTTATATAGCATATATTGTTGTCTGAAAAAATTATAGAGATCGGTTGTATATATAGTATATATCTCATACAACCGATTGTTCAGATAAGAAACTTTTCGCAATTTCTACCCCATTTTAACAGCTATAAGCTTCAAATTTCACCGATTGGTTATGTATATAGCATATATTGTTGTCTGAAAAAATCATAGAGATCGGTTGTATATATAGTATATATCTCATACAACCGATTGTTCAGATAAGAAACTTTTCGCAATTTCTACCCCATTTTAACAGCTATAAGCTTCAAATTTCACTGATTGCTTACGTATATAACATATATTGTCGTCTGAAAAAATCATAGAGATCGGTTGTATATATAGTATATATCTCATACAATCGATTGTTCAGATAAGAAACTTTTCGCAATTTCTACCCCATTTTAACAGCTAGAAGCTTCAAATTTCACCAACTGCTTACGTGTATAGCATATATTGATGTCTGAAAAAATCGTTGAGATCGGTGGTATACATAGTTTATATCTCATACAACCGATTGTTCAGATAAGAAACTTTGCGCAATTTCTGCCCCGTTTTAACAATTAGAAGCTTCAAATTTCACAAAATGCTTTCGTATATAGCATATATTGTTGTCTGAAAAAATCATAGAGATCGGTGGTATATATATTATATACTTCATATAAACTGTCATATTGGACCCTTTTTTACGGCTAGAAGCTTCAAGATTCATCAAATTTCATCAAATAGTTACGTTTACGTCATATATTTTTGGAATACGTGATTCGTAGCCATAGTTTTTACATGCAGACCACAAAAAACGTGAAGCTTTGCATCCTCACACAGATTACCTACCTATTTTTATACCTTTCATGAAAATGAAATGGTATATTAATTTCGTCACGAAACAGAAAATTGTAAGTCCTTAAAGGAAAATAGATAGACCCACCATTAAGTATACCGAAATAATCAGGTTGAAGAGCTGAGTTGATTTAGCCATGTCCGTCTGTCCGTCTGTCCGTCTGTCCGTCTGTCCGTCTGTCTGTTTGTATGCAAACTAGTCCCTCAATTTTTGAGATATCTTGATAAAATTTGGTGAGCAGGTGTATTTGGGTGTCCGATTAGACATTTGTCGGAACCGACCGGATCGGACCACTATAGCATATATCCTCCATACAACCGATTTTTCAGAAAAAGAGGATTTTTGTAATATCTTACCCAATTTAACAGATTGAAGCTTCAAACTTCACCATATTCTTTCGTATATTGCACATATTGTTGCCTGAAAAAATTTATGAGATCGGTTGTATATATAGTATATATCCCCCACAACCGATTGTTCAGATAAGGAACTTTTCGTAATTACTGCCCTATTTTAAGAGCTAGAGGCTTCAAATTTCAGCGAATGCTTACGTATATAGCATATATTGTTGTCTGAAAAAATCATAAAGATCGGTGGTATATATAGTATATATATGGTGGTATATATAGTATATATATATAGTATATATATATATATATTTTCGCAAATTTTAGCCCCATTTTAACAGCTAGAAGCTTCAAATTTCACCGAATATTTACTTATATAGCATATATTGTTGTCTGAAAAAATCATAGAGATCGGTTGTATATATAGTATATATCTCATACAACCGATTGTTCAGATAAGAAACTTTTCGCAATTTCTACCCCATTTTAACAGCTATAAGCTTCAAATTTCACTGATTGCTTACGTATATAGCATATATTGATGTCTGAAAAAATCATTGAGATCGGTGGTATAAATAATATATATCTCATACAACCGATTGTTCAGATAAGAAACTTTGCGCAATTTCTGCACCGTTTTAACAGTTAGAAGCTTCAAATTTCACAAAATGCTTTCGTATATAGCATATATTGTTGTCTGAAAAAATCATAGAGATCGGTGGTATATATATTATATACTTCATATAAACTGTCATATTGACCCCTTTTTTACGGCTAGAAGCTTCAAGATTCATCAAATTTCATCAAATAGATACGTTTACGTCATATATTTTTGAAATACGTGATTCGTAGCCATAGTTTTTACATGCAGACCACAAAAAACGTGAAGCATTGCATCCTCACACAGATTACCTACCTATTTTTATACTTTTCATAAAAATGAAATGGTATATTAATTTCGTCACGAAACCGAAAATTGTAAGTCCTTAAAGGAAAATAGATAGACCCACCATTAAGTATACCGAAATAATCAGGTTGAAGAGCTGAGTTGATTTAGCCATGTCCGTCTGTCCGTCTGTCCGTCTGTCTGTTTGTATGCAAACTAGTCCCTCAATTTTTGAGATATCTTGATAAAATTTGGTGAGCAGGTGTATTTGGGTGTCCGATTAGACATTTGTCGGAACCGACCGGATCGGACCACTATAGCATATATCCTCCATACAACCGATTTTTCAGAAAAAGAGGATTTTTGTAATATCTTACCCAATTTAACAGATTGAAGCTTCAAACTTCACCATATACTTTCGTATATTGCACATATTGTTGCCTGAAAAAATTTATGAGATCGGTCGTATATATAGTATATATCCCCCACAACCGATTGTTCAGATAAGGAACTTTTCGTAATTACTGCCCTATTTTAAGAGCTAGAGGCTTCAAATTTCAGCGAATGCTTACGTATATAGCATATATTGTTGTCTGAAAAAATCATAAAGATCGGTGGTATATATAGTATATATATGGTGGTATATATAGTATATATATATAGTATATATATATATAATTTCGCAAATTTTAGCCCCATTTTAACAGCTAGAAGCTTCAAATTTCACCGAATATGTACTTATATAGCATATATTGTTGTCTGAAAAAATTATAGAGATCGGTTGTATATATAGTATATATCTCATACAACCGATTGTTCAGATAAGAAACTTTTCGCAATTTCTACCCCATTTTAACAGCTATAAGCTTCAAATTTCACCGATTGGTTATGTATATAGCATATATTGTTGTCTGAAAAAATCATAGAGATCGGTTGTATATATAGTATATATCTCATACAACCGATTGTTCAGATAAGAAACTTTTCTCAATTTCTACCCCATTTTAACAGCTATAAGCTTCAAATTTCACTGATTGCTTACGTATATAACATATATTGTCGTCTGAAAAAATCATAGAGATCGGTTGTATATATAGTATATATCTCATACAACCGATTGTTCAGATAAGAAACTTTTCGCAATTTCTACCCCATTTTAACAGCTAGAAGCTTCAAATTTCACCAACTGCTTACGTGTATAGCATATATTGATGTCTCAAAAAATCGTTGAGATCGGTGGTATACATAGTATATATCTCATACAACCGATTATTCAGATAAGAAACTTTGCGCAATTTCTGCCTCGTTTTAACAGTTAGAAGCTTCAAATTTCACAAAATGCTTTCGTATATAGCATATATTGTTGTCTGAAAAAATCATAGAGATCGGTGGTATATATATTATATACTTCATATAAACTGTCATATTGGACCCTTTTTTACGGCTAGAAGCTTCAAGATTCATCAAATTTCATCAAATAGTTACGTTTACGTCATATATATTTGGAATACGTGATTCGTAGCCATAGTTTTTACATGCAGACCACAAAAAACGTGAAGCTTTGCATCCTCACACAGATTACCTACCTATTTTTTATTTTATATTTATCTTAAAAATCGTTTAGATATGTTCAAATTTCACCAAATGCTTACGTGTATAACATATATTGTTGTCTGAGAAAATCATAGATACCGGTGGTATATATAGTATATATCCCATACAACCGATTGTTCAGATAAGAAACTTTGCGCAATTTCTTCCCCATTTTAACAGTTATAAGCTTCAAATTTCACCGATTGCTTACGTATATAGTATGTATTGTTGTGTCAAAAAATCATGGAGATCGGTGATATATATAATATATATATGATGGAATATATAGTATATATATATATAGTATATATATATTTTTTTACGATTTCGGCCCCATTTTAACAGCTAGAAGCTTCAAATTTCACCAACTGCTTACGTGTATAGCATATATTGATGTCTGAAAAAATCATTGAGATCGGTGGTACACATAGTATATATCTCATACAACCGATTGTTCAGATAAGAAACTTTACGCAATTTCTGCCCCGTTTTAACAGTTAGAAGCTTCAAATTCCACAAAATGCTTACGTATATAGCATATATTGTTGTCTGAAAAAATCATAGAGATCGGTCGTATATATATTATATACTTCATATAAACTGTCATTTTGACCCCTTTTTTACGGCTAGAATCTTCAAAATTCATCAAATTTCATCAAATAGTTACGTTTTCGTCATATATTTTTGAAATACGTGATTCGTAGTCATAGTTTTTACACGCAGACCACAAAAAACCTGAAACTTTGCATCCTCACACGAATTACCTACCTGTTTTTATACCTTTCATGAAAATGAAATGGTATATTAATTTCGTCACGAAACCGAAAATTGTAAGTCCTTAAAGGAAAATAGATAGACCCACCATTAAGTATACCGAAATAATCAGGTTGAAGAGCTGAGTTGATTTAGCCATGTCCGTCTGTCCGTCTGTCCGTCTGTCCGTCTGTCTGTTTGTATGCAAACTAGTCCCTCAATTTTTGAGATATCTTGATAAAATTTGGTGAGCAGGTGTATTTGGGTGTCCGATTAGACATTTGTCGGAACCGACCGGATCGGACCACTATAGCATATATCCTCCATACAACCGATTTTTCAGAAAAAGAGGATTTTTGTAATATCTTACCCAATTTAACAGATTGAAGCTTCAAACTTCACCATATACTTTCGTATATTGCACATATTGTTGCTTGAAAAAATTTATGAGATCGGTCGTATATATAGTATATATCCCCCACAACCGATTGTTCAGATAAGGAACTTTTCGTAATTACTGCCCTATTTTAAGAGCTAGAGGCTTCAAATTTCAGCGAATGCTTACGTATATAGCATATATTGTTGTCTGAAAAAATCATAAAGATCGGTGGTATATATAGTATATATATGGTGGTATATATAGTATATATATATAGTATATATATATATATTTTCGCAAATTTTAGCCCCATTTTAACAGCTAGAAGCTTCAAATTTCACCGAACATTTACTTATATAGCATATATTGTTGTCTGAAAAAATCATAGAGATCGGTTGTATATATAGTATATATCTCATACAACCGATTGTTCAGATAAGAAACTTTTCGCAATTTCTACCCCATTTTAACAGCTATAAGCTTCAAATTTCACTGATTGCTTACGTATATAGCATATATTGATGTCTGAAAAAATCATTGAGATCGGTGGTATAAATAGTATATATCTCATACAACCGATTGTTCAGATAAGAAACTTTGCGCAATTTCTGCCCCGTTTTAACAGTTAGAAGCTTCAAATTTCACAAAATGCTTTCGTATATAGCATATATTGTTGTCTGAAAAAATCATAGAGATCGGTGGTATATATATTATATACTTCATATAAACTGTCATATTGACCCCTTTTTTACGGCTAGAAGCTTCAAGATTCATCAAATTTCATCAAATAGATACGTTTACGTCATATATTTTTGAAATACGTGATTCGTAGCCATAGTTTTTACATGCAGACCACAAAAAACGTGAAGCATTGCATCCTCACACAGATTACCTACCTATTTTTATACCTTTCATGAAAATGAAATGGTATATTAATTTCGTCACGAAACCGAAAATTGTAAGTCCTTAAAGGAAAATAGATAGACCCACCATTAAGTATACCGAAATAATCAGGTTGAAGAGCTGAGTTGATTTAGCCATGTCCGTCTGTCCGTCTGTCCGTCTGTCTGTTTGTATGCAAACTAGTCCCTCAATTTTTGGATATCTTGATAAAATTTGGTGAGCAGGTGTATATGGGTGTCCGATTAGACATTTGTCGGAACCGACCGGATCGGACCACTATAGCATATATCCTCCATACAACCGATTTTTCAGAAAAAGAGGATTTTTGTAATATCTTACCCAATTTAACAGATTGAAGCTTCAAACTTCACCATATACTTTCGTATATTGCACATATTGTTGCCTGAAAAAATTTATGAGATCGGTCGTATATATAGTATATATCCCCCACAACCGATTGTTCAGATAAGGAACTTTTCGTAATTACTGCCCTATTTTAAGAGCTAGAGGCTTCAAATTTCAGCGAATGCTTACGTATATAGCATATATTGTTGTCTGAAAAAATCATAAAGATCGGTGGTATATATAGTATATATATGGTGGTATATATAGTATATATATATAGTATATATATATATAATTTCGCAAATTTTAGCCCCATTTTAACAGCTAGAAGCTTCAAATTTCACCGAATATTTACTTATATAGCATATATTGTTGTCTGAAAAAATTATAGAGATCGGTTGTATATATAGTATATATCTCATACAACCGATTGTTCAGATAAGAAACTTTTCGCAATTTCTACCCCACTTTAACAGCTATAAGCTTCAAATTTCACTGATTGCTAACGTATATAGCATATATTGATGTCTGAAAAAATCATTGAGATCGGTGGTATAAATAGTATATATCTCATACAACCGATTGTTCAGATAAGAAACTTTGCGCAATTTCTGCCCCGTTTTAACAGTTAGAAGCTTCAAATTTCACAAAATGCTTTCGTATATAGCATATATTGTTGTCTGAAAAAATCATAGAGATCGGTGGTATATATATTATATACTTCATATAAACTGTCATATTGACCCCTTTTTTACGGCTAGAAGCTTCAAGATTCATCAACTTTCATCAAATAGATACGTTTACGTCATATATTTTTGAAATGCGTGATTCGTAGCCATAGTTTTTACATGCAGACCACAAAAAACGTGAAGCATTGCATCCTCACACAGATTACCTACCTATTTTTATACCTTTCATGAAAATGAAATGGTATATTAATTTCGTCACGAAACCGAAAATTGTAAGTCCTTAAAGGAAAATAGATAGACCCACCATTAAGTATACCGAAATAATCAGGTTGAAGAGCTGAGTTGATTTAGCCATGTCCGTCTGTCCGTCTGTCTGTTTGTATGCAAACTAGTCCCTCAATTTTTGAGATATCTTGATAAAATTTGGTGAGCAGGTGTATTTGGGTGTCCGATTAGACATTTGTCGGAACCGACCGGATCGGACCACTATAGCATATATCCTCCATACAACCGATTTTTCAGAAAAAGAGGATTTTTGTAATATCTTACCCAATTTAACAGATTGAAGCTTCAAACTTCACCATATACTTTCGTATATTGCACATATTGATGCCTGAAAAAATTTATGAGATCGGTCGTATATATAGTATATATCCCCCACAACCGATTGTTCAGATAAGGAACTTTTCGTAATTACTGCCCTATTTTAAGAGCTAGAGGCTTCAAATTTCAGCGAATGCTTACGTATATAGCATATATTGTTGTCTGAAAAAATCATAAAGATCGGTGGTATATATAGTATATATATGGTGGTATATATAGTATATATATATATAATTTCGCAAATTTTAGCCCCATTTTAACAGCTAGAAGCTTCAAATTTCACCGAATATTTACCTATATAGCATATATTGTTGTCTGAAAAAATTATAGAGATCGGTTGTATATATAGTATATATCTCATACAACCGATTGTTCAGATAAGAAACTTTTCGCAATTTCTACCCCATTTTAACAGCTATGAGCTTCAAATTTCACCGATTGGTTATGTATATAGCATATATTGTTGTCTGAAAAAATCATAGAGATCGGTTGTATATATAGTATATATCTCATACAACCGATTGTTCAGATAAGAAACTTTTCGCAATTTCTACCCCATTTTAACAGCTATAAGCTTCAAATTTCACTGATTGCTTACGTATATAACATATATTGTCGTCTGAAAAAATCATAGAGATCGGTTGTATATATAGTATATATCTCATACAACCGATTGTTCAGATAAGAAACTTTTCGCAATTTCTACCCCATTTTAACAGCTAGAAGCTTCAAATTTCACCAACTGCTTACGTGTATAGCATATATTGATGTCTGAAAAAATCGTTGAGATCGGTGGTATACATAGTATATATCTCATACAACCGATTGTTCAGATAAGAAACTTTGCGCAATTTCTGCCCCGTTTTAACAGTTAGAAGCTTCAAATTTCACAAAATGCTTTCGTATATAGCATATATTGTTGTCTGAAAAAATCATAGAGATCGGTGGTATATATATTATATACTTCATATAAACTGTCATATTGGACCCTTTTTTACGGCTAGAAGCTTCAAGATTCATCAAATTTCATCAAATAGTTACGTTTACGTCATATATTTTTGGAATACGTGATTCGTAGCCATAGTTTTTACATGCAGACCACAAAAAACGTGAAGTTTTGCATCCTCACACAGATTACCTACCTATTTTTATACCTTTCATGAAAATGAAATGGTATATTAATTTCGTCACGAAACCGAAAATTGTAAGTCCTTAAAGGAAAATAGATAGACCCACCATTAAGTATACCGAAATAATCAGGTTGAAGAGCTGAGTTGATTTAGCCATGTCCGTCTGTCCGTCTGTCCGTCTGTCTGTTTGTATGCAAAGTAGTCCCTCAATTTTTGAGATATCTTGATAAAATTTGGTGAGCAGGTGTATTTGGGTGTCCGATTAGACATTTGTCGGAACCGACCGGATCGGACCACTATAGCATATATCCTCCATACAACCGATTTTTCAGAAAAAGAGGATTTTTGTAATATCTTACCCAATTTAACAGATTGAAGCTTCAAACTTCACCATATACTTTCGTATATTGCACATATTGTTGCCTGAAAAAATTTATGAGATCGGTCGTATATATAGTATATATCCCCCACAACCGATTGTTCAGATAAGGAACTTTTCGTAATTACTGCCCTATTTTAAGAGCTAGAGGCTTCAAATTTCAGCGAATGCTTACGTATATAGCATATATTGTTGTCTGAAAAAATCATAAAGATCGGTGGTATATATAGTATATATATGGTGGTATATATAGTATATATATATAGTATATATATATATAAATTCGCAAATTTTAGCCCCATTTTAACAGCAAGAAGCTTCAAATTTCACCGAATATTTACTTATATAGCATATATTGTTGTCTGAAAAAATTATAGAGATCGGTTGTATATATAGTATATATCTCATACAACCGATTGTTCAGATAAGAAACTTTTCGCAATTTCTACCCCATTTTAACAGCTATAAGCTTCAAATTTCACCGATTGGTTATGTATATAGCATATATTGTTGTCTGAAAAAATCATAAAGATCGGTGGTATATATAGTATATATATGGTGGTATATATAGTATATATATATAGTATATATATATATATTTTCGCAAATTTTAGCCCCATTTTAACAGCTAGAAGCTTCAAATTTTACCGAATATTTACTTATATAGCATATATTGTTGTCTGAAAAAATCATAGAGATCGGTTGTATATATAGTATATATTTCACAAAATGCTTTCGTATATAGCATATATTGTTGTCTGAAAAAATCATAGAGATCGGTGGTATATATATTATATACTTCATATAAACTGTCATATTGGACCCTTTTTTACGGCTAGAAGCTTCAAGATTCATCAAATTTCATCAAATAGTTACGTTTACGTCATATATTTTTGGAATACGTGATTCGTAGCCATAGTTTTTACATGCAGACCACAAAAAACGTGAAGCTTTGCATCCTCACACAGATTACCTACCTATTTTTTATTTTATATTTATCTTAAAAATCGTTTAGATATGTTCAAATTTCACCAAATGCTTACGTGTATAACATATATTGTTGTCTGAGAAAATCATAGATACCGGTGGTATATATAGTATATATCCCATACAACCGATTGTTCAGATAAGAAACTTTGCGCAATTTCTTCCCCATTTTAACAGTTATAAGCTTCAAATTTCACCGATTGCTTACGTATATAGTATGTATTGTTGTGTCAAAAAATCATGGAGATCGGTGATATATATAATATATATATGATGGTATATATAGTATATATATATAATATATATATATTTTTTTACGATTTCGGCCCCATTTTAACAGCTAGAAGCTTCAAATTTCACCAACTGCTTACGTGTATAGCATATATTGATGTCTGAAAAAATCATTGAGATCGGTGGTACACATAGTATATATCTCATACAACCGATTGTTCAGGTAAGAAACTTTACGCAATTTCTGCCCCGTTTTAACAGTTAGAAGCTTCAAATTTCACAAAATGCTTACGTATATAGCATATATTGTTGTCTGAAAAAATCATAGAGATCGGTCGTATATATATTATATGCTTCATATAAACTGTCATTTTGACCCCTTTTTTACGGCTAGAATCTTCAAAATTCATCAAATTTCATCAAATAGTTACGTTTTCGTCATATATTTTTGAAATACGTGATTCGTAGTCATAGTTTTTACACGCAGACCACAAAAAACCTGAAACTTTGCATCCTCACACGAATTACCTACCTGTTTCTTATTTTATATTTATCTTAAAAATCGTTAAGGTATGTAGATCTGTTCACTATATATTTCTTATCTTATACATCCGATTATTCGGAGATTACGAACGGGATAAGATTATTGTTCAGCCCCATTCATGAAAGGTATGAAGTCTTCGGCACAGCCGAAGACATTCCCGTTCTTACTTGTTTATTTTATATTTATCTTAAAAATCGTTTAGATATGTTCAAATTTCACCAAATGCTTACGTGTATAACATATATTGTTGTCTGAGAAAATCATAGATACCGGTGGTATATATAGTATATATCCCATACAACCGATTGTTCAGATAAGAAACTTTGCGCAATTTCTTCCCCATTTTAACAGTTATAAGCTTCAAATTTCACCGATTGCTTACGTATATAGTATGTATTGTTGTGTCAAAAAATCATGGAGATCGGTGATATATATAATATATATATGATGGTATATATAGTATATATATATAGTATATATATATTTTTTTACGATTTCGGCCCCATTTTAACAGCTAGAAGCTTCAAATTTCACCAACTGCTTACGTGTATAGCATATATTGATGTCTGAAAAAATCATTGAGATCGGTGGTACACATAGTATATATCTCATACAACCGATTGTTCAGGTAAGAAACTTTACGCAATTTCTGCCCCGTTTTAACAGTTGGAAGCTTCAAATTTCACAAAATGCTTACGTATATAGCATATATTGTTGTTTGAAAAAATCATAGAGATCGGTCGTATATATATTATATACTTCATATAAACTGTCATTTTGACCCCTTTTTTACGGCTAGAATCTTCAAAATTCATCAAATTTCATCAAATAGTTACGTTTTCGTCATATATTTTTGAAATACGTGATTCGTAGTCATAGTTTTTACACGCAGACCACAAAAAACCTGAAACTTTGCATCCTCACACGAATTACCTACCTGTTTCTTATTTTATATTTATCTTAAAAATCGTTAAGGTATGTAGATCTGTTCACTATATATTTCTTATCTTATACATCCGATTATTCGGAGATTACGAACGGGATAAGATTATTGTTCAGCCCCATTCATGAAAGGTATGAAGTCTTCGGCACAGCCGAAGACATTCCCGTTCTTACTTGTTTATTTTATATTTATCTTAAAAATCGTTAAGGTATGTAGATCTGTTCACTATATATTTCTTATCTTATACATCCGATTATTCGGAGATTACGAACGGGATAAGATTATTGTTCAGCCCCATTCATGAAAGGTATGAAGTCTTCGGCACAGCCGAAGACAGTCCCGTTCTTACTTGTTTATTTTATATTTATCTTAAAAATCGTTTAGATATGTTCAAATTTCACCAAATGCTTACGTGTATAACATATATTGTTGTCTGAGAAAATCATAGATACCGGTGGTATATATAGTATATATCCCATACAACCGATTGTTCAGATAAGAAACTTTGCGCAATTTCTTCCCCATTTTAACAGTTATAAGCTTCAAATTTCACCGATTGCTTACGTATATAGTATGTATTGTTGTGTCAAAAAATCATGGAGATCGGTGATATATATAATATATATATGATGGTATATATAGTATATATATATAGTATATATATATTTTTTTACGATTTCGTCCCCATTTTAACAGCTAGAAGCTTCAAATTTCACCAACTGCTTACGTGTATAGCATATATTGATGTCTGAAAAAATCATTGAGATCGGTGGTACACATAGTATATATCTCATACAACCGATTGTTCAGATAAGAAACTTTACGCAATTTCTGCCCCGTTTTAACAGTTAGAAGCTTCAAATTTCACAAAATGCTTACGTATATAGCATATATTGGTGTCTGAAAAAATCATAGAGATCGGTCGTATATATATTATATACTTCATATAAACTCTCATTTTGACCCCTTTTTTACGGCTAGAATCTTCAAAATTCATCAAATTTCATCAAATAGTTATGTTTTCGTCATATATTTTTGAAATACGTGATTCGTAGTCATAGTTTTTACACGCAGACCACAAAAAACCTGAAACTTTGCATCCTCACACGAATTACCTACCTGTTTTTATACCTTTCATGAAAATGAAATGGTATATTAATTTCGTCACGAAACCGAAAATTGTAAGTCCTTAAAGGAAAATAGATAGACCCACCATTAAGTATACCGAAATAATCAGGTTGAAGAGCTGAGTTGATTTAGCCATGTCCGTCTGTCCGTCTGTCCGTCTGTCTGTTTGTATGCAAACTATTTTTGAGATATCTTGATAAAATTTGGTGAGCAGGTGTAGTTGGGTGTCCGATTAGACATTTGTCGGAACCGACCGGATCGGACCACTATAGCATATATCCTCCATACAACCGATTTTTCAGAAAAAGAGGATTTTTGTAATATCTTACCCAATTTAACAGATTGAAGCTTCAAACTTCACCATATACTTTCGTATATTGCACATATTGTTGCCTGAAAAAATTTATGAGATCGGTCGTATATATAGTATATATCCCCCACAACCGATTGTTCAGATAAGGAACTTTTCGTAACTACTGCCCTATTTTAAGAGCTAGAGGCTTCAAATTTCAGCGAATGCTTACGTATATAGCATATATTGTTGTCTGAAAAAATCATAAAGATCGGTGGTATATATAGTATATATATGGTGGTATATATAGTATATATATATAGTATATATATATATATTTTCGCAAATTTTAGCCCCATTTTAACAGCTAGAAGCTTCAAATTTTACCGAATATTTACTTATATAGCATATAATGTTGTCTGAAAAAATCATAGAGATCGGTTGTATATATAGTATATATTTCACAAAATGCTTTCGTATATAGCATATATTGTTGTCTGAAAAAATCATAGAGATCGGTGGTATATATATTATATACTTCATATAAACTGTCATATTGACCCCTTTTTTACGGCTAGAAGCTTCAAGATTCATCAAATTTCATCAAATAGATACGTTTACGTCATATATTTTTGAAATACGTGATTCGTAGCCATAGTTTTTACATGCAGACCACAAAAAACGTGAAGCATTGCATCCTCACACAGATTACCTACCTATTTTTATACCTTTCATGAAAATGAAATGGTATATTAATTTCGTCACGAAACCGAAAATTGTAAGTCCTTAAAGGAAAATAGATAGACCCACCATTAAGTATACCGAAATAATCAGGTTGAAGAGCTGAGTTGATTTAGCCATGTCCGTCTGTCCGTCTGTCCGTCTGTCTGTTTGTATGCAAACTAGTCCCTCAATTTTTGAGATATCTTGATAAAATTTGGTGAGCAGGTGTATTTGGGTGTCCGATTAGACATTTGTCGGAACCGACCGGATCGGACCACTATAGCATATATCCTCCATACAACCGATTTTTCAGAAAAAGAGGATTTTTGTAATATCTTACCCAATTTAACAGATTGAAGCTTCAAACTTCACCATATACTTTCGTATATTGCAGATATTGTTGCCTGAAAAAATTTATGAGATCGGTCGTATATATAGTATATATCCCCCACAACCGATTGTTCAGATAAGGAACTTTTCGTAATTACTGCCCTATTTTAAGAGCTAGAGGCTTCAAATTTTAGCGAATGCTTACGTATATAGCATATATTGTTGTCTGAAAAAATCATAAAGATCGGTGGTATATATAGTATATATATGGTGGTATATATAGTATATATATATAGTATATATATATATAATTTCGCAAATTTTAGCCCCATTTTAACAGCTAGAAGCTTCAAATTTCACCGAATATTTACTTATATAGCATATATTGTTGTCTGAAAAAATTATAGAGATCGGTTGTATATATAGTATATATCTCATACAACCGATTGTTCAGATAAGAAACTTTTCGCAATTTCTACCCCATTTTAACAGCTATAAGCTTCAAATTTCACCGATTGGTTATGTATATAGCATATATTGTTGTCTGAAAAAATCATAGAGATCGGTTGTATATATAGTATATATCTCATACAACCGATTGTTCAGATAAGAAACTTTTCGCAATTTCTACCCCATTTTAACAGCTATAAGCTTCAAATTTCACTGATTGCTTACGTATATAACATATATTGTCGTCTGAAAAAATCATAGAGATCGGTTGTATATATAGTATATATCTCATACAACCGATTGTTCAGATAAGAAACTTTTCGCAATTTCTACCCCATTTTAACAGCTAGAAGCTTCAAATTTCACCAACTGCTTACGTGTATAGCATATATTGATGTCTGAAAAAATCGTTGAGATCGGTGGTATACATAGTATATATCTCATACAACCGATTGTTCAGATAAGAAACTTTGCGCAATTTCTGCCCCGTTTTAACAGTTAGAAGCTTCAAATTTCACAAAATGCTTTCGTATATAGCATATATTGTTGTCTGAAAAAATCATAGAGATCGGTGGTATATATATTATATACTTCATATAAACTGTCATATTGGACCCTTTTTTACGGCTAGAAGCTTCAAGATTCATCAAATTTCATCAAATAGTTACGTTTACGTCATATATTTTTGGAATACGTGATTCGTAGCCATAGTTTTTACATGCAGACCACAAAAAACGTGAAGTTTTGCATCCTCACACTGATTACCTACCTATTTTTATACCTTTCATGAAAATGAAATGGTATATTAATTTCGTCACGAAACCGAAAATTGTAAGTCCTTAAAGGAAAATAGATAGACCCACCATTAAGTATACCGAAATAATCAGGTTGAAGAGCTGAGTTGATTTAGCCATGTCCGTCTGTCCGTCTGTCCGTCTGTCCGTCTGTCTGTTTGTATGCAAACTAGTCCCTCAATTTTTGAGATATCTTGATAAAATTTGGTGAGCAGGTGTATTTGGGTGTCCGATTAGACATTTGTCGGAACCGACCGGATCGGACCACTATAGCATATATCCTCCATACAACCGATTTTTCAGAAAAAGAGGATTTTTGTAATATCTTACCCAATTTAACAGATTGAAGCTTCAAACTTCACCATATACTTTCGTATATTGCACATATTGTTGCCTGAAAAAATTTATGAGATCGGTCGTATATATAGTATATATCCCCCACAACCGATTGTTCAGATAAGGAACTTTTCGTAATTACTGCCCTATTTTAAGAGCTAGAGGGTTCAAATTTCAGCGAATGCTTACGTATATAGCATATATTGTTGTCTGAAAAAATCATAAAGATCGGTGGTATATATAGTATATATATGGTGGTATATATAGTATATATATATAGTATATATATATATATTTTCGCAAATTTTAGCCCCATTTTAACAGCTAGAAGCTTCAAATTTCACCGAATATTTACTTATATAGCATATATTGTTGTCTGAAAAAATCATAGAGATCGGTTGTATATATAGTATATATCTCATACAACCGATTGTTTAGATAAGAAACTTTTCGCAATTTCTACCCCATTTTAACAGCTATAAGCTTCAAATTTCACTGATTGCTTACGTATATAGCATATATTGATGTCTGAAAAAATCATTGAGATCGGTGGTATAAATAGTATATATCTCATACAACCGATTGTTCAGATAAGAAACTTTGCGCAATTTCTGCCCCGTTTTAACAGTTAGAAGCTTCAAATTTCACAAAATGCTTTCGTATATAGCATATATTGTTGTCTGAAAAAATCATAGAGATCGGTGGTATATATATTATATACTTCATATAAACTGTCATATTGACGCCTTTTTTACGGCTAGAAGCTTCAAGATTCATCAAATTTCATCAAATAGATACGTTTACGTCATATATTTTTGAAATGCGTGATTCGTAGCCATAGTTTTTACATGCAGACCACAAAAAACGTGAAGCATTGCATCCTCACACAGATTACCTACCTATTTTTATACCTTTCATGAAAATGAAATGGTATATTAATTTCGTCACGAAACCGAAAATTGTAAGTCCTTAAAGGAAAATAGATAGACCCACCATTAAGTATACCGAAATAATCAGGTTGAAGAGCTGAGTTGATTTAGCCATGTCCGTCTGTCCGTCTGTCCGTCTGTCCGTCTGTCTGTTTGTATGCAAACTAGTCCCTCAATTTTTGAGATATCTTGATAAAATTTGGTGAGCAGGTGTATTTGGGTGTCCGATTAGACATTTGTCGGAACCGACCGGATCGGACCACTATAGCATATATCCTCCATACAACCGATTTTTCAGAAAAAGAGGATTTTTGTAATATCTTACCCAATTTAATAGATTGAAGCTTCAAACTTCACCATATACTTTCGTATATTGCACATATTGTTGCCTGAAAAAATTTATGAGATCGGTCGTATATATAGTATATATCCCCCACAACCGATTGTTCAGATAAGGAACTTTTCGTAATTACTGCCCTATTTTAAGAGCTAGAGGCTTCAAATTTCAGCGAATGCTTACGTATATAGCATATATTGTTGTCTGAAAAAATCATAAAGATCGGTGGTATATATAGTATATATATGGTGGTATATATAGTATATATATGGTGGTATATATAGTATATATATATAGTATATATATATATAAATTCGCAAATTTTAGCCCCATTTTAACAGCAAGAAGCTTCAAATTTCACCGAATATTTACTTATATAGCATATATTGTTGTCTGAAAAAATTATAGAGATCGGTTGTATATATAGTATATATCTCATACAACCGATTGTTCAGATAAGAAACTTTTCGCAATTTCTACCCCATTTTAACAGCTATAAGCTTCAAATTTCACCGATTGGTTATGTATTTAGCATATATTGTTGTCTGAAAAAATCATAGAGATCGGTTGTATATATAGTATATATCTCATACAACCGATTGTTCAGATAAGAAACTTTTCGCAATTTCTACCCCATTTTAACAGCTATAAGCTTCAAATTTCACTGATTGCTTACGTATATAACATATATTGTCGTCTGAAAAAATCATAGAGATCGGTTGTATATATAGTATATATCTCATACAACCGATTGTTCAGATAAGAAACTTTTCGCAATTTCTACCCCATTTTAACAGCTAGAAGCTTCAAATTTCACCAACTGCTTACGTGTATAGCATATATTGATGTCTGAAAAAATCGTTGAGATCGGTGGTATACATAGTATATATCTCATACAACCGATTGTTCAGATAAGAAACTTTGCGCAATTTCTGCCCCGTTTTAACAGTTAGAAGCTTCAAATTTCACAAAATGCTTTCGTATATAGCATATATTGTTGTCTGAAAAAATCATAGAGATCGGTGGTATATATATTATATACTTCATATAAACTCTCATATTGGACCCTTTTTTACGGCTAGAAGCTTCAAGATTCATCAAATTTCATCAAATAGTTACGTTTACGTCATATATTTTTGGAATACGTGATTCGTAGCCATAGTTTTTACATGCAGACCACAAAAAACGTGAAGCTTTGCATCCTCACACATATTACCTACCTATTTTTTATTTTATATTTATCTTAAAAATCGTTTAGATATGTTCAAATTTCACCAAATGCTTACGTGTATAACATATATTGTTGTCTGCGAAAATCATAGATACCGGTGGTATATATAGTATATATCCCATACAACCGATTGTTCAGATAAGAAACTTTGCGCAATTTCTTCCCCATTTTAACAGTTATAAGCTTCAAATTTCACCGATTGCTTACGTATATAGTATGTATTGTTGTGTCAAAAAATCATGGAGATCGGTGATATATATAATATATATATGATGGTATATATAGTATATATATATAGTATATATATATTTTTTTACGATTTCGGTCCCATTTTAACAGCTAGAAGCTTCAAATTTCACCAACTGCTTACGTGTATAGCATATATTGATGTCTGAAAAAATCATTGAGATCGGTGGTACACATAGTATATATCTCATACAACCGATTGTTCAGGTAAGAAACTTTACGCAATTTCTGCCCCGTTTTAACAGTTAGAAGCTTCAAATTTCACAAAATGCTTACGTATATAGCATATATTGTTGTCTGAAAAAATCATAGAGATCGGTCGTATATATATTATATACTTCATATAAACTGTCATTTTGACCCCTTTTTTACGGCTAGAATCTTCAAAATTCATCAAATTTCATCAAATAGTTACGTTTTCGTCATATATTTTTGAAATACGTGATTCGTAGTCATAGTTTTTACACGCAGACCACAAAAAACCTGAAACTTTGCATCCTCACACGAATTACCTACCTGTTTCTTATTTTATATTTATCTTAAAAATCGTTAAGGTATGTAGATCTGTTCACTATATATTTCTTATCTTATACATCCGATTATTCGGAGATTACGAACGGGATAAGATTATTGTTCAGCCCCATTCATGAAAGGTATGAAGTCTTCGGCACAGCCGAAGACATTCCCGTTCTTACTTGTTTATTTTATATTTATCTTAAAAATCGTTAAGGTATGTAGATCTGTTCACTATATATTTCTTATCTTATACATCCGATTATTCGGAGATTACGAACGGGATAAGATTATTGTTCAGCCCCATTCATGAAAGGTATGAAGTCTTCGGCACAGCCGAAGACAGTCCCGTTCTTACTTGTTTATTTTATATTTATCTTAAAAATCGTTTAGATATGTTCAAATTTCACCAAATGCTTACGTGTATAACATATATTGTTGTCTGAGAAAATCATAGATACCGGTGGTATATATAGTATATATCCCATACAACCGATTGTTCAGATAAGAAACTTTGCGCAATTTCTTCCCCATTTTAACAGTTATAAGCTTCAAATTTCACCGATTGCTTACGTATATAGTATGTATTGTTGTGTCAAAAAATCATGGAGATCGGTGATATATATAATATATATATGATGGTATATATAGTATATATATATAGTATATATATATTTTTTTACGATTTCGGCCCCATTTTAACAGCTAGAAGCTTCAAATTTCACCAACTGCTTACGTGTATAGCATATATTGATGTCTGAAAAAATCATTGAGATCGGTGGTACACATAGTATATATCTCATACAACCGATTGTTCAGATAAGAAACTTTACGCAATTTCTGCCCCGTTTTAACAGTTAGAAGCTTCAAATTTCACAAAATGCTTACGTATATAGCATATATTGGTGTCTGAAAAAATCATAGAGATCGGTCGTATATATATTATATACTTCATATAAACTCTCATTTTGACCCCTTTTTTACGGCTAGAATCTTCAAAATTCATCAAATTTCATCAAATAGTTACGTTTTCGTCATATATTTTTGAAATACGTGATTCGTAGTCATAGTTTTTACACGCAGACCACAAAAAACCTGAAACTTTGCATCCTCACACGAATTACCTACCTGTTTTTATACCTTTCATGAAAATGAAATGGTATATTAATTTCGTCACGAAACCGAAAATTGTAAGTCCTTAAAGGAAAATAGATAGACCCACCATTAAGTATACCGAAATAATCAGGTTGAAGAGCTGAGTTGATTTAGCCATGTCCGTCTGTCCGTCTGTCCGTCTGTCTGTTTGTATGCAAACTATTTTTGAGATATCTTGATAAAATTTGGTGAGCAGGTGTAGTTGGGTGTCCGATTAGACATTTGTCGGAACCGACCGGATCGGACCACTATAGCATATATCCTCCATACAACCGATTTTTCAGAAAAAGAGGATTTTTGTAATATCTTACCCAATTTAACAGATTGAAGCTTCAAACTTCACCATATACTTTCGTATATTGCACATATTGTTGCCTGAAAAAATTTATGAGATCGGTCGTATATATAGTATATATCCCCCACAACCGATTGTTCAGATAAGGAACTTTTCGTAACTACTGCCCTATTTTAAGAGCTAGAGGCTTCAAATTTCAGCGAATGCTTACGTATATAGCATATATTGTTGTCTGAAAAAATCATAAAGATCGGTGGTATATATAGTATATATATGGTGGTATATATAGTATATATATATAGTATATATATATATATTTTCGCAAATTTTAGCCCCATTTTAACAGCTAGAAGCTTCAAATTTTACCGAATATTTACTTATATAGCATATATTGTTGTCTGAAAAAATCATAGAGATCGGTTGTATATATAGTATATATTTCACAAAATGCTTTCGTATATAGCATATATTGTTGTCTGAAAAAATCATACAGATCGGTGGTATATATATTATATACTTCATATAAACTGTCATATTGACCCCTTTTTTACGGCTAGAAGCTTCAAGATTCATCAAATTTCATCAAATAGATACGTTTACGTCATATATTTTTGAAATACGTGATTCGTAGCCATAGTTTTTACATGCAGACCACAAAAAACGTGAAGCATTGCATCCTCACACAGATTACCTACCTATTTTTATACCTTTCATGAAAATGAAATGGTATATTAATTTCGTCACGAAACCGAAAATTGTAAGTCCTTAAAGGAAAATAGATAGAGCCACCATTAAGTATACCGAAATAATCAGGTTGAAGAGCTGAGTTGATTTAGCCATGTCCGTCTGTCCGTCTGTCCGTCTGTCTGTTTGTATGCAAACTAGTCCCTCAATTTTTGAGATATCTTGATAAAATTTGGTGAGCAGGTGTATTTGGGTGTCCGATTAGACATTTGTCGGAACCGACCGGATCGGACCACTATAGCATATATCCTCCATACAACCGATTTTTCAGAAAAAGAGGATTTTTGTAATATCTTACCCAATTTAACAGATTGAAGCTTCAAACTTCACCATATACTTTCGTATATTGCAGATATTGTTGCCTGAAAAAATTTATGAGATCGGTCGTATATATAGTATATATCCCCCACAACCGATTGTTCAGATAAGGAACTTTTCGTAATTACTGCCCTATTTTAAGAGCTAGAGGCTTCAAATTTCAGCGAATGCTTACGTATATAGCATATATTGTTGTCTGAAAAAATCATAAAGATCGGTGGTATATATAGTATATATATGGTGGTATATATAGTATATATATATAGTATATATATATATATAATTTCGCAAATTTTAGCCCCATTTTAACAGCTAGAAGCTTCAAATTTCACCGAATATTTACTTATATAGCATATATTGTTGTCTGAAAAAATTATAGAGATCGGTTGTATATATAGTATATATCTCATACAACCGATTGTTCAGATAAGAAACTTTTCGCAATTTCTACCCCATTTTAACAGCTATAAGCTTCAAATTTCACCGATTGGTTATGTATATAGCATATATTGTTGTCTGAAAAAATCATAGAGATCGGTTCTATATATAGTATATATCTCATACAACCGATTGTTCAGATAAGAAACTTTTCGCAATTTCTACCCCATTTTAACAGCTATAAGCTTCAAATTTCACTGATTGCTTACGTATATAACATATATTGTCGTCTGAAAAAATCATAGAGATCGGTTGTATAAATAGTATATATTTCATACAACCGATTGTTCAGATAAGAAACTTTTCGCAATTTCTACCCCATTTTAACAGCTAGAAGCTTCAAATTTCACCAACTGCTTACGTGTATAGCATATATTGATGTCTGAAAAAATCGTTGAGATCGGTGGTATACATAGTATATATCTCATACAACCGATTGTTCAGATAAGAAACTTTGCGCAATTTCTGCCCCGTTTTAACAGTTAGAAGCTTCAAATTTCACAAAATGCTTTAGTATATAGCATATATTGTTGTCTGAAAAAATCATAGAGATCGGTGGTATATATATTATATACTTCATATAAACTGTCATATTGGACCCCTTTTTACGGCTAGAAGCTTCAAGATTCATCAAATTTCATCAAATAGTTACGTTTACGTCATATATTTTTGGAATACGTGATTCGTAGCCATAGTTTTTACATGCAGACCACAAAAAACGTAAAGCTTTGCATCCTCACACAGATTACCTACCTATTTTTATACCTTTCATGAAAATGAAATGGTATATTAATTTCGTCACGAAACCGAAAATTGTAAGTCCTTAAAGGAAAATAGATAGACCCACCATTAAGTATACCGAAATAATCAGGTTGAAGAGCTGAGTTGATTTAGCCATGTCCGTCTGTCCGTCTGTCCGTCTGTCTGTTTGTATGCAAACTAGTCCCTCAATTTTTGAGATATCTTGATAAAATTTGGTGAGCAGGTGTAGTTGGGTGTCCGATTAGACATTTGTCGGAACCGACCGGATCGGACCACTATAGCATATATCCTCCATACAACCGATTTTTCAGAAAAAGAGGATTTTTGTAATATCTTACCCAATTTAACAGATTGAAGCTTCAAACTTCACCATATACTTTCGTATATTGCACATATTGTTGCCTGAAAAAATTTATGAGATCGGTCGTATATATAGTATATATCCCCCACAACCGATTGTTCAGATAAGGAACTTTTCGTAATTACTGCCCTATTTTAAGAGCTAGAGGCTTCAAATTTCAGCGAATGCTTACGTATATAGCATATATTGTTGTCTGAAAAAATCATAAAGATCGGTGGTATATATAGTATATATATGGTGGTATATATAGTATATATATATATAGTATATATATATATATTTTCGCAAATTTTAGCCCCATTTTAACAGCTAGAAGCTTCAAATTTCACCGAATATTTACTTATATAGCATATATTGTTGTCTGAAAAAATCATAGAGATCGGTTGTATATATAGTATATATCTCATACAACCGATTGTTCAGATAAGAAACTTTTCGCAATTTCTACCCCATTTTAACAGCTATAAGCTTCAAATTTCACTGATTGCTTACGTATATAGCATATATTGATGTCTGAAAAAATCATTGAGATCGGTGGTATAAATAGTATATATCTCATACAACGGATTGTTCAGATAAGAAACTTTGCGTAATTTCTGCCCCGTTTTAACAGTTAGAAGCTTCAAATTTCACAAAATGCTTTCGTATATAGCATATATTGTTGTCTGAAAAAATCATAGAGATCGGTGGTATATATTTTATATACTTCATATAAACTGTCATATTGACCCCTTTTTTACGGCTAGAAGCTTCAAGATTCATCAAATTTCATCAAATAGATACGTTTACGTCATATATTTTTGAAATACGTGATTCGTAGCCATAGTTTTTACATGCAGACCACAAAAAACGTGAAGCTTTGCATCCTCACACAGATTACCTACCTATTTTTATACCTTTCATGAAAATGAAATGGTATATTAATTTCGTCACGAAACCGAAAATTGTAAGTCCTTAAAGGAAAATAGATAGACCCACCATTAAGTATACCGAAATAATCAGGTTGAAGAGCTGAGTTGATTTAGCCATGTCCGTCTGTCCGTCTGTCCGTCTGTCTGTTTGTATGCAAACTAGTCCCTCAATTTTTGAGATATCTTGATAAAATTTGGTGAGCAGGTGTATTTGGGTGTCCGATTAGACATTTGTCGGAACCGACCGGATCGGACCACTATAGCATATATCCTCCATACAACCAATTTTTCAGAAAAAGAGGATTTTTGTAATATCTTACCCAATTTAACAGATTGAAGCTTCAAACTTCACCATATACTTTCGTATATTGCGCATATTGTTGCCTGAAAAAATTTATGAGATCGGTCGTATATATAGTATATATCCCCCACAACCGATTGTTCAGATAAGGAACTTTTCGTAATTACTGCCCTATTTTAAGAGCTAGAGGCTTCAAATTTCAGCGAATGCTTACGTATATAGCATATATTGTTGTCTGAAAAAATCATAAAGATCGGTGGTATATATAGTATATATATGGTGGTATATATAGTATATATATATAGTATATATATATATAATTTCGCAAATTTTAGCCCATTTTAACAGCAAGAAGCTTCAAATTTCACCGAATATTTACTTATATAGCATATATTGTTGTCTGAAAAAATTATAGAGATCGGTTGTATATATAGTATATATCTCATACAACCGATTGTTCAGATAAGAAACTTTCGCAATTTCTACCCCATTTTAACAGCTATAAGCTTCAAATTTCACCGATTGGTTATGTATATAGCATATATTGTTGTCTGAAAAAATCATAGAGATCGGTTGTATATATAGTATATATCTCATACAACCGATGTTCAGATAAGAAACTTTTCGCAATTTCTACCCCATTTTAACAGCTATAAGCTTCAAAGTTCACTGATTGCTTACACGTATATAGCATATATTGTTGTCTAAAAAAATCATAGAAATCGCTTCTATATATAGTATATATCTCATACAACCGATTGTTCAAATAAGAAACTTTTCGCAATTTCTACCCCATTTTAACAGCTAGAAGCTTCAAATTTCACCAACTGCTTACGTGTATAGCATATATTGATGTCTGAAAAAATCATTGAGATCGGTGATATACATAGTATATATCTCATACAACCGATTGTTCAGATAAGAAACTTTGCGCAATTTCTGCCCCGTTTTAACAGTTAGAAGCTTCAAATTTCACAAAATGCTTTCGTATATAGCATATATTGTTGTCTGAAAAAATCATAGAGATCGGTGGTATATATATTATATACTTCATATAAACTGTCATATTGACCCCTTTTTTACGGCTAGAAGCTTCAAGATTCATCAAATTTCATCAAATAGTTACGTTTACGTCATATATTTTTGAAATACGTGATTCGTAGCCATAGTTTTTACATGCAGACCACAAAAAACGTGAAGCTTTGCATCCTCACACAGATTACCTACCTATTTTTTATTTTATATTTATCTTAAAAATCGTTTAGATATGTTCAAATTTCACCAAATGCTTACGTGTATAGCATATATTGTTGTCTGAGAAAATCATAGATACCGGTGGTATATATAGTATATATCCCATACAACCGATTGTTCAGATAAGAAACTTTGCGCAATTTCTTCCCCATTTTAACAGTTATAAGCTTCAAATTTCACCGATTGCTTACGTATATAGTATGTATTGTTGTGTCAAAAAATCATAGAGATCGGTGATATATATAATATATATATGATGGTATATATAGTATATATATATAGTATATATATATTTTTTTTACGATTTCGGCCCCATTTTAACAGCTAGAAGCTTCAAATTTCACCAACTGCTTACGTGTATAGCATATATTGATGTCTGAAAAAATCATTGAGATCGGTGGTACACATAGTATATATCTCATACAACCGATTGTTCAGATAAGAAACTTTGCGCAATTTCTGCCCCGTTTTAACAGTTAGAAGCTTCAAATTTCACAAAATGCTTACGTATATAGCATATATTGTTGTCTGAAAAAATCATAGAGATCGGTCGTATATATATTATATACTTCATATAAACTGTCATTTTGACCCCTTTTTTACGGCTAGAATCTTCAAAATTCATCAAATTTCATCAAATAGTTAAGTTTTCGTCATATATTTTTGAAATACGTGATTCGTAGTCATAGTTTTTACACGCAGACCACAAAAAACCTGAAACTTTG